>NC_141198.1:8480573-9800573 GCF_054491065.1 Syngnathus leptorhynchus | reverse complement strand
GGATCCTGCTCCAGACGCTCAGTGCAGGTGCAGGCGCCCGCTACGACTGCATCAGCATTAACCACGGCCCCCTCCGCAACAGGCAAGGGTATATGCACCAAAACATATCTACAATCTCTCCTTTAATATGGGCAACAATCAGCGAGGCAGAGTTAATACAGGGAGACGCGAACAATGTCTGAATTCTTCTGGCCCGAAGACGGCTATGGGAAATGGCAGGGATGCCAGTGCTGATAAGTGACCGAGGGGGGGTTCGAGTTACTTCCAGCTGTCTACAGCCTTGCATGCCTCTGTGGAACATATAGTTCACACGTAATGCAAACCATTTCATTTGCACAACGCTTATAAAAATCTGGCAGGGCTACTCAATGAAGTCAACAGGCTCACACTTCGGCTTGGTTTACATCACGGGAAAGAATTTCCACTCTTCCGAGGATGCGAAGCCATGCATCCTCAGCTGAGAAAACACAGACGTGAAAGACTGTGACCTTGCAAAGGATAGCTGAATTCAATAAAAACCTGGGGAGAAAAAAAAAAAACTGAATGCAGCATATGTGGACAATTACAGTGCTTTAATACCTGCGCATGTTAAATAGCGTCCACAGAAAAAATGTTGATAGTTTTGGCTGAGCTAATTTTTCCACTTCAACCATAAAAAAAAAAAAACATTTCCAAATTGACAACAAAAAATATTTCACGGAATGTCTTCTTGTAATTGAAATTAAGGGGAAATCAAGCCTATAAATGCTAAGCACTCTAATAAACAGAAAGCATTTTACAATGAAAACTCCCTCCACATTCAAATGACCTCACCGGCGAAGGCCTTTTCCTCCCCATTTGGAAATAAATGTAAGTACGTTTTCAAGCCTGTGCACACTCTGAAAAACTAGAGTGCTCTTGGTCAGCTTTGAAGTTGTCAGAAAATTATACTCCTTAAAAGCATCCTTTACAATACTGGAAACATGAACATAGATTCTAGTCAAGAGGCCAAATGAACCCTACTTGACAACTACGGATATGTTTTTGATGTCTTCTTTCCTTTAACATTTTATACCAGTGTGCAAATAATACTAAATGGCTTTTGTTGATGAAGGATTTCCGCATTATTTTATTGAGGCAATAATATATTGTCATCTGGAGTCTCTAAAAACACGTTCAACAAAACTGTGGTCATTCACACATTTAGGAATTACAACTGGGACTGAATTGTAAGGAACTCCTCATGATTCATATCTTTACTTTCCACTGACTGTTCAACGGAGGGAAAAAGCTCCCTTGTCTTGAAATCAGGACCCATCTGGAAAAGGTATCCTGTGAATGCAACACAACACCAGAAAGAAGGAGAAAAGCAGGAGTAAAACTTTGCAACTAAGTCTTTTATTTCCTCCCCTCTGCGCCGTTTAGTGTTTCAGTTCCACCCTACAGGCAGTAAAGACTGTCACCTAATCATAACCTCACATAATCTTAAATGGCATTTACGCCCATACCAGTCTGGAAAGGGGAACCTATCTATGGATTAGAATGGATATGAGGTTGTTCTTTTTTTGTTGTTGTCGCAAGATCTATGATTGGCTGAGCGCCACCCAGACAGATGTAGCGCGTTGACCGAGGAAGTGAACTTCAGAGCTGCCTCGGTGAGTATTGCACTTCATCGAAATTTCATCGGTCTTTAACGTTTGGAAATATGTGGCTCTTTTATATTTATTTGGAAAGGGTTTAGCCTTTGTATGACTGGTCATTTAGAATTCTCTTAATTTAAAGTCAGTTTGATTGTCATGACAAAGCCATTGAAGAAAATGGAGTCAGGCACTGATGACTCAGCCTCAAGATATAGTTGACCTACATCCATACCCTCTGATTGGTACAAGAATGACATTGAAAGAAAAGTCGAGAACAAAAACAAATACTAGGGTATGGACAGATCCATCCATCCATCCATCCATCCATCCATCCATCCATCCATCCATCCATCCATCCATCCATCCATCCATCCATCCATCCATCCATCCATCCATTTTCTGAACCGTTGCCAGCCATTGCAACTATTCAAGATGTAAATTGGGTCTGTTGGTCCTCTGTAATGTGTTGAGTCAAATATGACTAGTGCACCATTATGTGGACAGTGTTGGTTCAGATGAGTACAATGTACTGTGTACTCCAAATACGATACACAAATATTAAAGAGCTTTACCGCTTTCACCTGGCAAGACAGATCAACAAAGAACTCCTCTAGTAAGACTGGGGTGAAAACATGATGAGACGGAGTTAAAGCACTGCTTTGATTGGAACGTGACTGGCCAATGGTTGGCAAAACATGAAGGATGACCTTGAATTCTCAGAGGAAGTGCAGATTGGCTCGCATCATCTCGCCCTCCTCTTTTTCTCATCTCGCTCTGTTGCTTTCTTTCTCCAACATGGCAACACACACTCACAGCACCACATATTCCTAGTGGAACACAGATCAGTATTTGTAGCTTTTTCACACTCGTTCAAGTGCGGGAGGAGAGTGAACCCGTCATATATGACATGCCAGGGCAGAGTGAGCAACTTCAAAGGGATGCAAATGAGGGGGGGGGGACGACAACAACATCCTATGAATACATTTTCTGGCCACCAGTCGATCTGCCCTCGGGCGAAGATTGCGCCTGTTCAAATCTCTCCTGACCCCTCATCATCATGCCGTTATAATCAATCCCACTCTAACGAGACAATTTTAAATGGAAGAAGAGGATTTTTGGGTAAATATGAGGGCGGCAAAGAGTCTGCATTTATTATAGCGAAAGGATTATTTACTTTGACAACATTTTGAATACATTTTACCCCCTATGAAAGTCTCTCAGTGTTGCTAGTTTGATGACGACAATTTCTGTTGTTGAGAATAACCAGTCAAAGTGCTGAATCACAAATATTTGCTTTTGTTTACTTCACACACGTCGGAAAGTTCACAAATATTTTGTGCTTCATTGATTGCTGTTTGGTTAGTTAATAGAGAGATCATGTAATCTAAAATACATAACCAATTTCCACAAACCCTGAAGAACTCATTAAATTGGTACAAATGGGTGATTTGTCTTCGAGTGACGACGTCTAACAAATAGCAGACGTCAGAAAGAATACAACCTATAAAATGAATAGTAATAACCACAAATACAGTGGCGATCCAAAGTTTACACACCCCAGGTGAACATTTGTATTCATGGCAAAGAAGAACCCAAAGAAGGACGGAAAAATCTCCAAAAGGCATCAAAGTACAGATGAGACATTCTTATGTCAAAAAAGTTACATTTTATTTCCATCATGGACAGTTTTATTGTCTGCAGTTAATCTCAAAGTTTCTGGAAATAATCTTTTCCCTGCCAATCCTAATGGCATCCCTTATTTGCATGGGCAGCTGCACCCCTGATCCTGTGACCCATGTCGGCCACCGTGACCCCCAAGAGCAATAGTCAACTAAAAACAAATCGTTTTTCTGATGGCATTTAAAAAATGTTTTACAGATGACAGTGCAAAATCTATTCCCGTTCATACACACCTAAAGTATAAATGACTGGAAATGTTAATGACGCGATGCATGCCAGGCCAGTAGTTGGCGACAGTACTTTGGAAAGAAACATGACACGTGCTCACCAAGTCCCTATTCTTCCTGCTTTATCCCTGATGGTTCGTTGAATGCCCTTTATTGGCATATTGGTTAGCATTGTTGGAGAAGCCACAAAGGCAATGTGGTCCACCATTGTTTTGGTTGTGACTGCACAGGCTCAGGCTGAACACAGACCATTTTCAGTTTTTCTGTAAGATTTGGCACAAAGCATTGACATAACCTTTACAAATGATTGCCTTTTGGAGCTACCAAATGCTATTGTCATCTGAACCGACCTGTTTTATTATTTTTAAACACATAAAACAGCTGGGGTTTTCCTTGTATTGTATATCTTTCATTCCAACAACCACATTCTGTTGGAATAAAGCATCTCAGCTAAGATTTGTGTATTTGTCACAAGTCTGTTATGTCTCACTGTGCTGCAACATTGTACTGTGAACAACAGGAGTCTGCCTGCATGTCTACGGTGGCTGAGATATAGCACATAACTGAATGTGAGAGCTTGTCAACTTCTAATGCATGCAATTCTCTGTCTCAACCTGTTTTGATATTTAATTTACATTGTTAATCATTCATAGGCCCTGAAAAATTGTTGTTGCACCTGCCGGAGCATGCTTGTCTGCTTTACCCCTAACCTGTCATTTCTTTTTTGAAATTCTGTCTTTTACTTTCCTTGATGTGGATATCATTTTAACTCATTAATATACAAGATGGCAGCATGAAACATTGTGAGGAAATTATTGTAATATTTTGTGTGGGCATTCAAAAGAATGCCTTCTATTGTGTACATAGCATACTATAGCCCACAAAAACTAAGATCTGTTTGCCTGGGGACAATAGTCACCTATGCACTGGTGAATACGAGTGCAAACACGTATTTATGCAAGCAAGCAAACTGCGACCCTCTTTGCAATTCTCAGTCATGCAGTCAACTATACGTTGCCTTCTATTGAATACAGTTACATGCACACACTCAGGGGGAGAAGGGATCTAATGAGGCCCATGGAGACGTTGAATTGTCAGTCAACCCTCAGCATGCTGACACAGTGCACAGCATCAAGAGCATCTTTTTTTTAAGGTAGGGAAGGAAGCCTGTTAAAATGCATCCGAATTTTGAAGGACCATGGTAAATGTTGAAGTAAAGGTTAAGGAAACGCCATTGCATCAACTGTACCAATATTGTCTCTATGGCCCATTTGAAAAAATAAAAAATAAAACATCTCTATGCCACAGTTTAGTGCATACAAATTTCCACATAGTTACAGAATTAAAGTGCACATGAAGTGGCTCCGATTCCATCTGGACAAGAGGTGCGAGCGCACCTTAATAGACTCAAACTTCAGCTGCAGCTTAACCAGCCCAAACAACAAGACACCTGTTATAAGAGTCAAAATAAATTCATTTCTTTCTCGTGTTCTTGTTGATATAATAATATCCAGCATCCAGGTGGTTAATTATTCCGGTCAATACTTGATACTTTGAGTTCAACTTTGAAAGAAGGTGCGTTTGATTTGCCTCTCCAACTTACCCGCACTGAGGCGAGGCTACTTCGTGCGCACGCTCTTAACGATTTCATGCACACCGGCAACTACTTCGTGTGCACGCTCTAACTAATTTGCGCACACGAAATAGTATGCGCACAAAGTTGTAGGTTATGCCCACAAAGTAGCACTCTGTGTGTACATAATAGAGCGTGTGCACAAATTACTTTTTTTTGTTTGTTAGTAATGTCATGTCTGGGGCGCCAAAGATTTATGTGCAGGTTTGTCCACAGGAAAAAAAAAAAAAAGAACTCTAACCACTTCCTTTCTTCCATGACTTCTTGCAACACTGGCCCTCCAGTCCTGTTCCTCATATGAACAATGTGACCCATGTATTTAAGTCTTGTGTGAGAAAAAACAAGAGGCAGACTCTCAGAGGAGGCCCTGGATAGTTGCCTCACTCGAGCCTTGAGTTGCGCCACCAACATACTGATTCCAGGTGCTCATGCGTGTGCCTCTGCCAGATTATTGTTTGACAGCACATGCAATTATGGCAACATGTAATTATGACACCCTCATCGCTCATAAGTCACAATTCTTGTAGACATTGTAAAGGTTTGATAACATAGCCAATTTCTTTTGCTGGTCTTGCTCAATTTTATTTGGATAAATAAAGAAGATATCGTGTTGACAATGTAATAATGATATCAATAGTCATAGAGGAATAAAGAATATACAATGACAGCAATGTTAAATGCTCCGTCATGAACTCTTTTTAACACCAACTTTCTCATTACATTGTGTTGCTGTACCTAATTTTGTGGCAGACAGTGCGTAAAATTTGCCGCGTGGGACATAATCCGAGAAGACGAACAAAAGTTGGACGTCTTCATTGTGTACTGGTATCTTGAGGGTTAAGAATAGCAGCTTTGCTGGACGAAGAAGTGTCGGTTTTCAGAGTAAACTCCTCCTCTATACGCACGCTTGGGCTGCGCTCTTCCACTTGAGCAGCCAACTTGTTATCTGGGCACATTCTCGGGCTGCGATGTGGAGGGAAAGAGCGACCGCGTCCAGATAAACATATACTTCTTTATTTTATTTCCTGACATCTTCTCCAAACAACCCATTAGACATTTTGTTTCTTTTCGGAGGCAAACAACCACACGTAGGCTCAAACTTTAGGAGTCAAGACGCCACAAATTCTCGCATGGTTTTTTTTTTTTTTTTTGGGCTGTAGCCATTGTTTCCTCACACATGGATCTTTAGTGCATTGAGTAACCTCTCGCTGGCTTGGACTGCAGTCGGTTTTTTCTTTTTTTCTTTTTTTTTTGTGGGCCCCGGGGCTCTGTATGAGGACATCCCACAGTGGGGACGCGCGCTAAAGGGACGCACGCGCTTCCAAGGAGACAAACTTTGACAAGTTGCTGCAAATACCGTGGATTACTATTGCCATGGACGTCGGAACCACGTCCAGAAGATGAAAAATGGACACTTTCTTGTAGTTAGTTGTGTCTCACCACGGAACCGTTCGGACGATCTGATTACAAGTGGTTTGTTCTAGCGGCTGCACTCACGATTTTTTTTCTTCTTCCACTCTTGTCGATCCACTTTACTGGTGTGCAAAAATGCCTCAGCTGAACGGAGGCGGCGGCGATGATTTGGGGGCCAATGATGAAATGATATCGTTTAAAGACGAAGGGGAACAGGAGGAAAAGATTTCCGAAAATGTCTCTGCGGAAAGAGATTTGGATGACGTTAAATCCTCGCTAGTTAACGAGTCGGAAAACAACAGCAGTTCGTCAGACTCTGAGGTAAAAAACTAAACCAAACCTTTATTTTTCCAAACCCTTATATCTGCATCTATGTGCTTGATTTGAATTTTCCAAAAAGTTTAACTAGTTTATATGTGCGCATGCCCCTTGTCAGCAAGCAGAGAGGCGCCCCCAAACCAGAGTTGACGCCGAAAGTTATGAGAAAGCAAGAGACTACTTTACTGAAGGTAAGAAAGGCAACAACAACAAAAAAAAACATCCGATGTAGACTCAAAAATAGTTTTGCATGTGTTGACTTACTAATGTGTATATTTGCAGCACTGAGAAGACAGCACGATGGAGGTCTCTTTAAGAGCCCCCACTACCCTGGCTACCCCTTTCTCATGATCCCAGACCTCACCAATCCATACTTATCCAATGGCTCTCTTTCTCCCAGTACAAGAACAGTAAGTTTCCATGTCCTTTGCTAATCTCAAACACTCTTTCCTGTAGTCGCTCACACTCCTCACAAACTTTTGCCCAGCCTAAAAGTTTCTTGTGTACTGCAAGAGGGCCATATTTCCTCTGTGGCCTCCTGAGGAATTACTTCTTTGTCTTTAAGAGGGTGATCAAAATTAGCTGGTTCTTAGATTTGCATTTAATTATGCAAATGATTGAGTGATTCCAAATTATTTTCATGCTTAATATGTTGTGGAAACATTGACTGTTTACTTAGTATTTAGCATGGTTCTGTATGCAATTGTCTTGAATGGTTGAGGTGTTTTGTGTTTTCGTGCTGCTACCCATCAGTTCAACGTGTTTACACTGTGTGCAACTTCGAAAAAGGAGTTGCTCAAGTCACACCCAATAGTCACGACCAAGTAATAGCTTGCTTTGACATATATATATATATATATAAGTGGCATCACACTAGCGTGTCTGTGACAGTGGTTTGTTCACAGACATTTTTTTAAGGTTTTGATTTGACAGATTTAAGGTGTTGATGGAGAGCTTGCATGGGCTTGTTAAGCATGGCATAATACGCTCAGCACAATGTTGGGTGAAAAGTTAGTCCAAAGAAAGAAAGAAGGGACGTGCTGACAATTAAAATTTTCCACTAAGCTAAATGTGATCCCTGCACCGTATACGTGTTTTTTTTTTTTTTTTTTTTAATCCTCTCGAATAATACTCATTTACCTTTAAGCGGGTCATACTTTCTCATGGAAAAAAAAGTTTCATGTTGGAAAGCTGTTTCTCAGATTAGTCCATCCCCCAACTCTTTTCACTCCCACCCCCCCCAAAACTAGTACTTTCGTTAAAGCCCGCAGGCATCGGACTGAAAAGACCCCCTCCCACTTTTTTTTTTTTTTTCGTCATCTTTTCACTGTTGCAGGCCCTCTCCCCTCACCTCCCCGTACCTTCCATTCAATTAGAAAGGCGTTAGTTGACCATTGTTATTCTGAACAGTCTTGATGGCTTCATTGGAGGTCTCCATTGGGGCTCATTAACTAAATGGCCACTCGGCTCTTACTGGGCCATACACGACATCTTGTACCTCATACAAATTGTTTCTTATGGCCACCATAGTCGATGTCCAACATATTATCTACTGTATCTAATGAGTTTTTTTGAAGGTTTATATTTGCACGTCTACATTATCTCATTGTCTATCGCCTCTGGGGCTTTCATTGTTACTACTTAAATTGAAGCTCATTGCTTAAGATAAAAAAAAAATAGTGAAAGGCTCAGACCCTCCACATGAGCTAAGAAAGAATGAGGTCAATAGGGCAGGGCTAGCTGACAGCGTCTATCGTCACCATAGCAGAAAAAAAAAGCAAGCAAACAAAAGCTGGCATACTTAAGAGCCATCTTGGGGGTTCTCCATATTGCCCAGTTCTTTAATATTGACTAGTCTAATTGATGGTTTGTCTTTTTGTCCTAAAGCTCAAACTTGGTTTGTTTGAGTAGTGCAGTACAATCATTTCTCCAACAGCCTGCTTTGACGTTTGGGCGAGAGTTTATCTTATGGTCTTTACAGTTACATTCATCACACAAATGCTTGTTGAAAACACAGAATGTCTCGTGAGATAAGATTTGCCCCAAGGGTACCCTGAAATGTGCTGTCATCCCCGGAGCCTTAAGAGACAAACAATCCCCTGGCCTAGCCACGGTTTATTTATTGTGCCTTGTTGCTTTGGGCCTGACAAGTTTGTTTTATGTGCAGGTTTTTTTTTTTTTTTGTATGTTTGTGCAACATGAGACATGCTCAAGTTGCATACAGATCATGTGATTAATTGCAGGTAACACAATCTTCTGCTTTTGTTTGCGTGGCCACAACTGCCATTTCATAGGTTTAAAAGGTTATTCAAAGTATTTCTTGTTCTGACGTGTACAACAATGCGTGCAAGCTCGTTTTTGGTTTTACACAGCCTCTTTGTATCTGTTTTTAAGTATCATTTTAAACACGTATACGATCGGTGTCATCTCGTTTAATGCGGCGTACTTTACGACATATACGGTCAATATAATAAAACTTGTGGAGTAATCAGGCGATTGTGGAGCGTTTAAATTTGGATGTGGTGAATCTATCATGAGCAATGAGAGACGGGCTACATGGGATCAGCTCAGACTTCCCCTGAGGGCCAAGCATAACTGATTTAAAGCCCATTCCGAGCTGACATTCCGCTGTAATCCAGCGAGGGCTGAGGAGGAGGTTTTATGTTTGCAGAGATGTTCCACCAGACGCCTGCCTGTTCAGGGGCGGAGATTTGTCCCAGCGAGTCTAAATCCAGCTTGTTGTTTGTCAATCCACTGACGTGATCGTCACCTCATTGTTCCAGTAGTGACAGAGCGCTGCCAGATTTAATGGCTGAATCTGCTTCATGGTCACGTCTGACAAGCCTCATCAGCACTTTGAAACAATTCTGCAAGTATCATCATCGCCACTAAAGAGTGAAATGCCTCTTGTGTGTGAGAAGTTGCGAGTAAGCGAGAGCCAGGTTAGCCTCTCAAATATATCTCCATCAAACTCATGAGCATGATTGTCGAATAGAATTTGGTGGGAGATTGAGATATGAATGGAGAGCTTGTGTAAGTCTGAACATGTCAGTGGCTACAATTGCATGCTTCTCTGACCCCCCCCCCCCCTTTTCTGTTGCGTTTGCTGCTTAAATCAGACAAAGAAATGTCAACACAGACATTGTCCTGATGAATAAAAGGGCCTCTCCCCTACATAAGCAAATGCTGTTTGTGTGGAGGTGTCTTTTCATCAGGTTGCACACTCTATTCACCTTGCTACGTGCATGTATGCGTGCACTCATGCGTGGAGCACGTTTGTGTGTGTAAAGTCTGCGAGGGTTAGGGGAGGTGCTGATGGCGTGTTCAGGTGAAGCCCCGTGGATACTTTGCAACAGAGGCAACAGTGTCCAGCGCTCACATTCTAACAACCCTCAGTGTTGTATTCCTCTGCTGCAAGTAATCTGAATTCTAGAGTGCAAATATTTTTTCAGCCAAGCACTGTGTCAACAGAGACAGCATTTTTGACTGGCTATATAGTTTTTAAAAAGATTTTTTTTTTCCCTTCAAAGGTAAACACCTCCACCAGTTTAGTGGGGCTGATTAATTAGAAACCAATTGGCAGCAACCACAGAAATGTCATTGTTGGTTTAGAGACTTTCGCTAATGTTCCTTTCAGTCCATCGAGACTGCTTGTCCTCATTAGGGTCACGAGCGGACCCCGGCTGGCGAGAGGCACCCCGAATTGGTCGACAGTCAATCACATGGTACACGTTGACAGATATCTGTTGACGTGCATATTCATAATGATTAATCATTTATCATTTTGAGTGTGGGACAAATTCATTCGCATTTTTACCACAGGTATAAAATGAAGTAAAGCACTCTTCATAGTAAAACCTAAAACCAACCAAATATTCTAGATTAACTGATATCAACTGATAAAAAAAAAAAATGGTGACACCAGAGGCCGAATTCGAGTCCACTTTCTACAACTCCCAATGTATCGAATATTCTTCCATTCCGACGCACATCTTTTAAAATAATAATAAAAAGTCCTCATCAAAAGTTGCCACAAAATGTTAACGACACAAAGTGGAGCTCTTGTGAGGTATTCAACGGCTTAATGCTCTATACATACGTGCCTAACCATAGATCGAACTCCGAAACTATTCAAAGACATTTCTCCTGAAAAAAGAAAACCTCAGCTTCAGACTGTATTCTAATATTGTCCTATTTCTGAATCTCTCTTCATATCCTTCCTTCCACCAATAGCCCATCAAGTTTAATTAGAGCAAAACAAAGTAAATCAAATGATTGTAGTAGTTATTTTAGGAATTTACATCCTGCATAAAAGAATTAATGGAACTGTCAGATCAGCAGATGCCATGTGAGGTGACACTCAAATATGCGTTACCGCTGTGGCTTGATGCACAACCTGTCTTTCTGGGTTTAATGGGAACATGTGTTGCTTTGCTAGTTCCTCAATTCCATGCAACGCTTGAGTGGATCTGTTGGAAATGGTGTCAGTCCTGCTCCGTCTTCTTCCCCAGCGGGGCTCTACGAAAAGCAAGAGCTAGCGTCGACGTCTCTACCCTGTAGCCTTGCTAGTTCACTACCTACCCACCCGCCCGCCTGTCATTACAAATTCTGTTTAAAGTGCACTCTGGCTTCTCCAGTGTGGGGCCCATCAGGAGCATCTCAGCACCCTTTGAGGAAAGGATCACCAACATCTCTCTCAAGCCGCACGCTCTCCGTATTCAGTGACATCAATGAATCCCTTTGATGTAACAGCATGAATATGTGTGCAAATGTGCTTTTATCGATTGATGTGTTTTTCTCTTCTCGTGTTTGGCTGACGCTACGACATAGTCTGGGCTTTTCGGTACATCATTTTTCCGTGTGAACACGTTGGTCGAACTTTGTCGTGGGCCAAAGGTGAAGATACTTCACCTGAAATTGCCCTGCCATCTCCTTTTGTCTCTGTCAGAGCTTTGAAAGTATGACGTAGACCATGTATGTGAGATTGCTTACGAAAAGAGACTTACGTGTTCTTACTGACGATTTGAAATAGTTTAACACTAATTTATTCCTGTTTGAAAATTACTGCACACTTCTTATCTGCAAATGTACATTCATTTATATAGCTGGCTGTGAATGGTCAGTAGATCAGCGTGCCCTTTAGCCTTTATGGGACTGACAGTTAGAGGAGGATTCTGAAACCCTCCAGTTGCTAATCATCATTAACCATGGAGACAAAATAAAATAAAATAAATGGAGACATGTATGTCACGTAAAATGACAGTTATGTCATTTTCTGTGGTCTAGGCTTTCTTTCGACTATTTGACATAAAAAGAAAATTGCTGATCCATCATAAAAGTCAATCGGTAAAAGATGACGCTTAGTCAACTCTCAATTGTCGTATTCTTAATTGTTTTGCAATATTTGAGAAATTAAAAGCATTCATATTATTATGACTTATTTACTGTATTGCATTCGTTCGTTATTTGTCAAGAATGACATTGCACGTGTTATGTGGTTGAAGATGCGCATCACTTAAGTACAAGTCTAAGGTCATTGGAGAAAGTTTACAGTCTGTGACTCTTCGCCGATTGTCAATTGGTCACTAACTGCACAGAGCCTCAAGGCATTAAGAGCTCAGTCACCTGCTAGCAAGGAATGGTAAAGAAAATGAGGGACAGCACTTTTTTTCCTCTTAACTAGGGATGCCCCGAGCCGGTATCTGATATCGGCTCTCGATCCGGCTCTTATGAGTAATGGACAAAATTGGATTCAATCACGGGATCGGCCGATCCAGTTGTCAGTGTTTTTGCGGTGCCGACACGCTTTATGGCTGTCGTAAATCATCAGGCCAACAACATGTCTGCTGTGTGGGATTGTTTTTCACGAGAAAAAGACAAACATCGATCAGCCACATGCAGTTACTGTAAACAGCCCGTTTCTCATGGAGGTACCAACTTTAATGCAACTCATTTGCTTCGTCACTTACAAAGAATCATCCGAGTTTGAGATTTTACAAGTGAAGATACAAGGTACAAAGACAGGTGAGTCCTTTATAGATTTGCCATCATTATTTATTTACAATTGTCATTATTTTACGTGAATTAATAATGATGTTGCTATAAGTATTTCTCAAATCCAGCTCACCAGAAACTTGCTAAAGATATGCTCCTAGAGAAGGATGGAGAAGGTCATCCTAACCAGCATGTTAAATGAAGAGCCAGTGAGAAAAGCCCCATCAGCTGAAACCAGCAAACTCAGAAGCATCTTTGATGGGATTTTGGAAGAAAATGAATTTGAAAGGAGGTCTCTGCTTCAACTATTACTGAGGTGCAGAACTACCTCTGTGAACAAACCATTTCCAGGTCACTCAGTCCTCTGAAGGGCCCTTGCTAAACAGAATCCCTTCACTGGCTGTTGTTGCAGCCAAGTTTCTCTGCGTTGTGCACAAGTGTGGACAGTGAGAGACACTTGAGTGCTACCTCAAATGTCCTGGATGAGATGCGAAACCGTCTGTCAGCTGACTTTACTGAGAAGCTTGTGTTCATCAAAAAGAACGTTCATTTATTCATTTGAGGGTTAGAAAAAAAAGTTACCACCCATCCTTGGCAGCTCTGATAGAGTGTAAGACAGGGTTTTGTTCAAATATTTGTTTTTTTGCCCTGTATTCAGCACTTTTTTTCCCGTGTTTTACTCTGGGATGTTCAGCAACAGTACTTTTGAAAGAGTAATATTTATTTTGATAACCTACTTTTGTGAAATTCAGCACCCAATCTAGAACAAACCATTTATTTTCTATGTCGAGGTACGATAGATTTGCATAATAATACGCAAGTTATTTTACTATGATTTATTATTTCAATGTACAATTTAAGGTGACTTTTGCTTAGGCTTAAGCTGCAAAAGCTTAACATATAATTATTCATTTATTCTTTCTTGTGACCTGAATTAAAACACGAAAGCAACTGTTAAAATTTCTTCCACATCTTAGGGTTGAAGTGTAAAAAATAAAAACCGCCAATTAGCGGCTGATAAAACAATAGCTACGCTCTGATTGGCTAAATCGGTACAAATGTTTTTTTATTTTTTGATGTGCGAGATTTCAATTGTTTCAAAACAATGCTGCAACAAATAGCAAAAATACAGAATTAATAACACCGCAAAATCTACAAAATGAGCCCAGAACGGGGTTTCGCCATATATATATATTTTTTTAAAAGCTCAATTTGTTTTTCTGCGGGGTTGTTGTGGGATATAGCTCTTACGCTATAGTTTAGGTCACATAAAAAATGCCTCCCCTCCTTAATTGTACCTTAAACGTTTAACTCCGAGCTAATAAAATGTGATTGTACAGCAGGAAGAAAAAGAAAATGCTCTAAACAGGGTTTCATCGGTCTGGTATTTCGAGCAGCTGTTTTCAGTTTAAGCTCTACAGGCTGCAGTTGAGGAAGGAGAGAGAGACAAGGGAGATTGTTGACAAGATGGTGGTGGAGGGAGCAGAAACTGGGGCAGATATGGCTCTGACTATTCCTTGCCTGTTATCCTGAAGTGGGCCCGCTTCCAGACCTTGAGGCACTCACTTATCGGGGGATACTTGTCTCCCACAGAGCGCCATGCCTTGCCATTCCCTCTCACAGCCCAATCAGCAAACAGCAGGAAGCCATCAAGTCACATACTACATGTCACATCAGTACTCCTAAGATTTTTATCAGGCTCCTCCTTGCTTCATATCCACAGAGGGATGGCTAAAGGCCATGTCGTACAGAATGCGTTTCATATCAGTGAGGTTGTACTGGTCATACTAAATTAAGAAGTGAATGGATATCCGTCCAGGATGAGAGTAGTCGACAGCGAGCAAGAGCAGCTGTTCTTCATGTTAAACCTATAAATCACTTTTGCCGCTTCCCGCTGAGTTTGTTCCAGTGGTGGTGATGCAACTTTATAGCATCCATTGATAGCAATGTCAGGTACAATGCATTCAACTGTTATAGAATTAGGAACCAGCTTATCAAAGTGTTGACTTTTTAAGTATCTGCTTTAGTGCTGGAGTAGATCATGTTAAATCTCTTTTGAAGCCACCAGACCACGTAGAGTATTTTACTTTAGTAACAACCCGGTTGTATTGAGAAAATCCAATCTAAAGATGAAGTTATTAAGACAGTGTTAATGTTAGGGTTGATTGGTATAGCGGTATTTGAAAAGTACAAATACATTGATGCAGTTCATTCCTAAACTTCTCTGAGGTTGGCAACTGATGCAAAGTTTTAGTTTTACACAAGGAGCATAGTTTTGTTGTCTCCTCTCAGCTTTTTTTTACCCCACGAGTTGGGCGGGATAGCAGTCAAGATGTGGGCAGGAACTCGAATACGAGTGTCGAATCTACGTCACAATGGCGTAAAAAAAAAAAATGATTCGCTCATTTTGCAAGCCTTTTAGCTTTTATTGCTAATTACGGGCAATCGAAGAACCGCATAGACCAAAAAAACAAAGTTTCCTCTCTTTATGGACATGGATTAAGTTTGACTAATCCATGTCCTTTTTTGACCTATCCATGTCCTTTTTTGACCTATGGTATGCATAAAAGAGCGGAAAATTGTTTTTTTTTGGTTGCCATGAGATTTTTATCCCAAATGGCTGCACTGATTCGTTATTTATTCATTTAATGAAGACACAAAATAACATGTACATTTGAAAAATGTGCATGAACTACAAATACTGTAAACAAAATGTACTGTCTACATAAATATCAACATAACATGAGTCAGAAATTTGAACATGGTTTCACATTCAATAGCATGAGAAGCCCTGTCCAAACATATGACTGGCAGTGTGAGTGTGTGTGTGTGTGTGTGTGTGTGTGTGTGTGTGTGTGTGTGTGTGTGTGTATACAGTGGACCCTTGTTATTGGGAGGGCATGGGGAGTGAAAATCCACAAAGAATTGACACTTTTTCATAACTGCCATGGGAAAAACAATATTCTGAAAGAAAAAAACAAACAAGAGATGGAATGGGCCAAAGGGAAAAATACAATTAAGCAGGGCATCCAGATTAATGGGATATGATAAAGAAAAAAAGCAAATAGGTGAGTGTGTGTGTGTGTGTGTGTGTGTTTTCTACGTTTTGACCATGGTATTGAGTATCAGTATATTAGTATCAGTTTCGACATAAATTATTCAGGTATCAAAGTCGGAATTTTAGTATCATGACAACCGAGTTTGTATTACTCCTTGGCTTGTGACAAACATTCTGTTTGGTTCTGTTTGACAGTTCAATTGATTTTTTTGGGCAATATCAAATGAAGTAAATTTGTGAAATATGGAACTTTTAAATCCTGTCACTCAACGTCACAAATGAGTCAAAAAGGTAATTACGTATTAACTTTTAATATTTGAGAGGAAGAATTTGTCCTTGACTATTTGATGACTATAATTATGCTGATTCCAGTTTCAATCTTTTTATACAAGTGTCCCATTAAATGACAACTTTGAATTGACCATAATCCAACCTCCGAGTGCCCCTTACTTACCTCAGTTACCCTCATAAACCAATTTTAGTTAAGGAGTCACAATGTTCTGGCAAGCGTTAAATTAGATTACAGCCGAGCAAAAGCACAGGTCATCCTAAATGTGTAGCAGCCTTATCTCAAGACCGACTTGTGAATCTTGAGGAATAAACCGCAGTAACATCTGATGGACTCTTTGTGTCACATCTGTATGTCACGGACCTTAAAATGATGAGGTAATGTTCTTGATGAGTTGAGAAACCTTGTGTTACTTAGACATAAGACACTAGTGAAATTCCCCTTTTGCCTAACTCAGATGATCAGTATGATTAGGTTTCTTTGTTTGGTGACTTAATCATGTGACGTTTTCAGGTTGTACTGTCAGCTCGAGCATTAGGCCAATCTCGGTGCTCTCTGTTGACATAATCCCTTTGCCATTTCTGTGGCTGGACATCAAATCCTTACAAATGTCGCTGGCTTTTGCCTCAAATTTAGAGTATCTACACCAAGAAAATAAAAATAAATCTAATCGACCTTATATGACATGGAATGGGCCGCCAAACCCTTTTGTTTGATTCGTAAAATAAGTTGGAGGGGTTGGCTATTGGAGATCCCTGAAGCAGGCTTTAGGGGCAGGTCTGATTCTCGTGTGAAATGGGGAGGCTCTATAGCTCTCGGCTGACTTAACTGGGGCTGTATGGGTGTGTTGGCAGGGGGAGCGCCGGCCATGAATAGGTTCTTTGACTACCTCAGACTTGCCCTGAAAGGCAGGACAAAAACCCTAGGGCAACGGCTTAGAGCCTCACAGCTGAGCTCCAGAATGCTTGGCCCAGTCTTCCTCCCTCTTTGCCTGATTTAAATACTACAGTGGCTTTCAGCATACTGGAGACGAAGGCTCGCGTTCGCATGGCCGCACATATGCCGCCGACGTTTCTCTGTTTTCAGTTGACGCTTTATTAACGCCGACGCTCTCGGAATAAGTCCGCAGAAGCTTTCTGACGCGGTGGGGGCACCAGCGAATCACTTAATTAGTGATTAGTATCACGTTGTTCTTATTAGATGGAGTTTATATTGATCGTCCCTAATTGTAGGCATGTGTGTATCGCTCACAATTAACACTGACTCTGCTTTGTGTCATTTTGGAGCATTTTACTCATCTGCACTCGAGATGGTTGTGCTTATAAGTCAACAAGATTGAATACCTGTCAGGGTGCCCACTTCTAACAGCCTCATTGTAGACATGTGTCAAAAACAAAGTAAAATGCCACACATCTTTTCCTGCAGAGTTAATGGGGTTATTGGAGTCCTGAGCAGACACTCTCTCTCTCTCTCTCTCTCTCTCTCTCCGCAGAGTGTCTAGTTTCAGATGTCACTCAGAGCTTTGTTTGCCCCCCAGGGTGAAGGGTTAGAGGCCAAGGTTCAGGGCCAGTTGGCTGAGTGGCCACAAAAGCCCAAGCTATCCTCGGTACATCCGATCCCTTCTTCCACACCGGCCTTCTCCCACAATGAAGGGATCAGCTTGCAACATTTGCCTTTTCTTATTATAATTGAGAATTCATTTCACTTATGTTACAATGTAATAAGGGTAGCGTTTCACGGTGAGGTCAGAAATCTGCTTTCCATTTTGGCCTTGATACTTAAGAGTGTAAACTTGCACAATGTGTCACACTTCCCCTTGCTAGGAAAAATTCTGGACGTTTTTTTCCATCCGGCTACTGTGCCAATCCAATAGTAACTTTGAAAACGTGTTTTAATCGTCGTACTTCGCATTTATTGCGCATCGATAGACAAAGATGGAATTCTGTCTTTATTGGCCAGGCTAACATTTTAGGCTCTCGGGCAAACTTTCACACCGGGTAATGAAAAAAGGTCTCGTGTTTCCTTTGTTTAAAACACCTCTGGAAGTTTGGGAGCACATAACCTTACCCTCATCAGCCCCCACCCACGATCTCAACTTTTCCCTGCCCCGCCACCACCCAAACATGTCCTCCAGCCAGGTTTATTATGCCGTTTCATGCAGACCAAAATTGCAGCTGCATGGAGAACAATCTGGAGCACATTAGCACAGGCACTGTGATTTATAAATTGTTTCTCAGGCCATAAATCCCTGCTGTAATTGTGCGCAAGCACCCCTTCTCCTCCTCCGGTCACTCCCCCTTTCACTCTCACTCGCTCTCTCTTTCCCAGTGTCTCGCTCAGAACAACTTACAGTTCTTGGTTTTGCTCTAATTGTTTGCAGCAGTGTGCAGTTTGGACCGAGAAGTTTGGTAAATGGTGGCACAGATTGGAGGTTTCAGAAACAGCTCTTCAAGAAAGATAAACTTTCCTACTTGCATTCTGTTCACAAACCCTGAGAGTGAGACTGTTGTTGTTATTATGTTAAAATAACAAAATGTGAGTGGTTGCCTTTTCATGCTTTGCATTCCTGGATTCTGTGTAATTGTAAGAGGACGCTCCTAAAAAAAAAAAAGTCTGCAGAAATCTGATATTAAGAGCATAATCACCTTGAGGTTTTAATTAGAGTGTACTAAAACTGAACGATAGCAGCAGCTGTATATATACTTGAAACTGTCAAGTTTGGCGCAGTGTGTGAAACATTGAACTCTTTTTAATTGACCAGAAAACATCTGCCACTATGCATATGAGTGGAATTTTCTTATACCGACACATAGATTATTCCTAGATTGCTAAAAGCTAAATAATCTTACAAGTGAAAAAGGTTTGTCTTGCAAAAAGTTAAAAGAAGCCAAGTTAATTGGACAGCCAGACGTATATCAATGGGTCATGATTCCGTACTCAATACCACAGCGTGATGGAAATCCAAACTGCAAGTGGGGACTTTTAACAAATGTTTGAGATTTAAAAAATGCTTGGCTGCTTTCCAGCTCTCACTGCAGTCTGCTGACAATACGCATAGCTAACCCTGGGGAATGTCACGGCAGTAGGTCGGGTTCTGTCTCGTACTGAGAGGATGAATGTTAGGAATATTGTGAGAAACATTTCTTGTCCTGTTACTACCATGGCGCTGTATATCAAACAACTTGAAGCCAGTTTGCTATTATATGTCGAATTTAATTAGCACTGGAAAGGTGGCATTTGACCAAATCATTTTGCTTTGAGCACCTAAGATTTTCTTCAATAACTTTTTCCATCACCTGTGTGAAAGTATTTTAAAATGCACAATTCCCACAGGTCTGTGTGGCGGGGCATAGTTGCGGCATCCAAAAATGCACGTGTGTGTGTGTTTGAGTGGGACAGAGCTGGCGTGCAGGTGGTGAGCAGGCAGACAGGAGAGTCAGAGCGGGTTTAACAGTGGGGTGTTAGGGATGTCAGGTAGTAAAATGTGAGATGAGGCAGGGCCCAGAAGTCTGTGGGCCTGCCTGGAGATTTGTGCTCGTGTTCACAGAGCAAACACAGGAGGCATCTGCAGGCAGCTGTGTGTGTGTGTGTGTGTGTGTGTGTGTGTGTGTGTGTGTGTGTGTGTGTGTGTGTGTGTGTGTGTGTGTGCTCACATTCGGGACGGGGACGGGGGGTGGCTTGGGGAAGCTGGGTGGTGTTAGGTGGTGGTGAGGAGTGGAGGGGAAGGAGGCATGGGGGTGGACTAGCAGAGTGAACACAATCAGCCCTCTGTTTTCATAAGACTTGTGGTATGTGCGAGCAGAAACAAATGTGTTTAATTTAGTCACTTAAAAAAAAAAATCTTTTGCCTTCCCTACGCGTACTTCTAGCCACTTCATTGTTTCAAACTTGTTCACTGCCTCGTCTGTTGTCTTCAACTCTTTTTAAGGAAGTGTATTTCAAGGAAAAGCCATGAAAAGTCTCTTAACTGTCCCCCAACTGAGAAAAGCAAGATGGCGGTGGGGGCCTGTGGAGTAATCATTGTGCTGCGCTATTCACCCGGGTCATTGTGAGCAGGCTTATCATTACCTCTAATGCTTAGGCAGGAAATTCTGCATTATATCAGTCAGTCTGGGCTCAGTTATAAATGAAAGGTTCTCACTTGTGCGCCACTGGCGTCGACCCAGAGGTACGCACTCACTATATATTCCAAGTCGAGCTTTACTGTAAAACTCCAGCCGAGCGCTGCTAACCACCTCGTGTCCTGGAGTTAATTACACAGACGTTTACGGCTGTGAATTTCAATGAAATCAGCCTACTCCCTGAACAATAAAAAAAAAGTTGTGTTCCTGTGCAACTGGACAAACAATGGCACAGGATACAAAACGTGACGACACCTTTGACACTGGAGGTGTATGCCGTCTTGACACGAGAGCATGCTGACACTGAACAGAGGTGCCGGTGACAATTGAAAACAGATCTCCAAGGATTTAAGAAACCACGTAACTAACTTCTTGTAATTGACTTGAACGGCTTTACGCCCTCCTCTCTTGTCTTTATGAGATGACTTCGCTCCTACCAGATGCATAGGAGTTATGTTTCGGGGTGTTTAATTATACCGTTAGCTAGCACAATAACTCACCTATTCATCACGTTCACCATAGTTAAAAATCTGTTTAATTATGTGCCATTAAAATGAACTGAAAGTCAGCTAGGTGGAGTAGCAGCACATGCGAGCTCTGGGTTAACGCTCTAAAGCTGTGGATACAGGAAGCAATAACTCAGGATCGTGTCATGCAAAAGGAAGAAAAAAAAAAAAAGGATCCTGCAAAAGCTGCTTGACTTGCAAAAATTCAAACTCACTGGGTTAGAATATTAAAGAAGCTCGTTTGGGGGTGGGTTTATCTTGGCCTTGTGTTTTGTTCATGCTGTTTTATGACTGAAAGTGCAATAAATTCACTCCCAGGACTTTTCAAATAAAACCAGCTTGTGGGCCAATTTGACAATGTACAGATTATGCATGAGTCAGTCACACATTTTTTGCATATTGCGCAGGAACAAAATGTGAACTATGACACTGCTGTTCACTTTTACAACAAACATTATTTTCCTCAAAACTAATCTGAAAATCTCATTGGACAGAGGTGCGGGAGGCTCTGTTGTAATCATCTTAGAAATCTTGGAACAACATTGAAGCTGTGTTGTTAGGACCTGGCTTGACGCTGCCTCCACTCTTCCCTCTCTGCTCTCCCTCTTTGCACTAATAGTTCTTTTGTGTACAAGAGCATGTTAAGAGGCCAATGAGCCTGGCCTTAATAGGCCATGTTACCATAGAAACCACAGCACTCTGGATGTCTGACCTTTGACCTATTTTTTTTTTTTCTTGCTGTGAATAAGAGTGCGGGGCGACCAAGCGGGTCACAATAGAAGCCCGGCAAACCGAGGGAGTGTCCCTGACATAGTCACTTAACTTCATTCCTCAGTACGCTAATGGGCACTTCAAATGTGGTAGCCATTAGCAAGAGGCTATCTTCAATATGGAACTGTGGGCTTCAGGAGGATAATATTAAAAACATACTATGTGTAAGGAAATTACAAAAGTGGCAAAAGTAGTTCAAATCATCTTTTTAAATTGGTTTTGATTGTATTTTGCAGGGGAGCAAAAATACCCTGCATATTGAGTACAAGAGACATAATG
Source organism: Syngnathus leptorhynchus (assembly GCF_054491065.1). Classification (NCBI taxonomy): domain Eukaryota; kingdom Metazoa; phylum Chordata; class Actinopteri; order Syngnathiformes; family Syngnathidae; genus Syngnathus; species Syngnathus leptorhynchus. The sequence continues at coordinate 9,778,665 of NC_141198.1, read as the reverse complement.
ATGTCTTAAGAATAGGCTTACTTTCTACTCCGCCTTCTAAATATGTTTGTTGTTTCTCTCTTTCTGTACCCTCTTTGTAGATAGTCTTAATAAATGGCTTCCTCCTTCACTAATCTAATTACTTCATGGTGGTGATGGGATAAGAAGGTCTGGTGGCCATTGAGAATTTTGCTTTGGCCCAATAGGGCTTTGCGGGTCTGACCAGCTGAGCCGCTTGTCGTTTCCCCATCAATTACACACTAATTAGCACAATGACTACAGAGGTTTGCTTAAGTATTGTCAATGTAATTGCCTCTAATGTCAGCAAACAATGAGTTTAATGCAAACTTGGAGACAAGGCGGGGGGGCTACTTATGGCCGTCCCTTTGTTCCGAAAGCTTGAATTGTTTTTTATGCGTAGATCAGGTTGAGGTGTCAATAGTCCCTTGCATAAGCAGGTGATATCAGGAGAGCAAACCAGGGAGGGACTGTTGTGTCGGTGCCTGACAGGGCTATTGTCTGGAGCTGCTGTTCATATGGGCAGGGGACGGTAATTAACACCTCAGTCAAAAGAGCAAGCTGTGTGGCCCATTTGTTTGCTGTTGGGGGCTAAAAGAAAACAATGGGGAGGGGTTCTCCACACAGTAGGTGATTGACATTATCTGCCGGAGCGATCCGCAGAGGCATTCCTGCTGCTACGCTATTCACTACAAGTTAGGCCAAGCCATTTCACAAGCGTGAGGCCTCGTCTGAGCCGTCCCTTTGCACACATTCACTCTTTTATTTGCTCTCCGACTTTGTCTGATTGGATCGTTGCCGCTAAAGTTACCCGACTCCGAGTGTCCTTTTGTATACAATTTGAGATTGAATTTGCAAGATTTTCTGTTTTTCTGACTGTGCAATTATGATTGCTGCTCTGCCACTGAAATGTGTGGTTAGTTGCTTGTATATATTTTTTTCTCTCTCCCTTTGGCAGAGCATGCGACTTAGTTTGACAGTAAATGTCCAGGCATCTGTCTCTTTTCCACACTGTGATGTTGGCCTCCAGGATCGAACCACACATTTCACAGATGACAAAGACTCTTGGCTGTGTTTTCCAGCACTCTGTGAGAGCAGTGCAACAATTAGAACCCCACTTTGGCAGGCCACACGCCCCAGAGCATATGTCATATTCACTCTTCAAAAAACCCCAAAGGGTATCAGTTCCAGTTTGGAAAAAAAAGTCTGTAGCGTCTTTGCCACCTTTGTTGCATCTGGGTCCTGTGAAAGTAGCACATTGATTGATGTTTATTCTGAGCATTGGAGGCTGCAAGCAAGGCTGGAAGACAATTAAAGAATTGTAAAAATGGATCAGCTGAGCATCACTTAGCTACATATTTCTTTCAGTTGGAATAGTGCTTCCAACTCTCATGCTGCTTGAACCAGATTCGAGTATGGACCGGGACCATAAGTACGTTCCACTTGTATTAAAGTAAAATGCAGCTGACTAAGTTGTAGTTCATTTCAAATTACATTGGTTTGCTTTGATGGTGGTTTTCAAACTTTATAATAACACTGGCGAACAAATTTATATATATTTTTTTAAGTCAGCGATACAATTAAACTTTAAGGATTTTTTTTGCACTAATTCAGAATCTGCCCAAGTTTCTTCTTTATCTAGTGCATCATATAATAATAAAAATAATAATAATAATAATAATAATAATTAAACTAAAGAACAAAATTCAGCAACAGGTGGATTTTTTAAATGAAAAATCAGCAATGAATAACAACACATTTTAAAATCGTGACTGCGCTAGCTTATTATAGGTCCAAAAATGAAATTGTCTTAAAAACCTGATGTGCTAAAAACGACAAATGTTTTCTGAAACGACTCACATCCTCCTGTGCCCTCACGCCCCCTTTCATTCTGCTGTTTGTATCATACACTCAGCAGCTAAAGTGACAGTAAGCAAGTCGGAAGTGTGTGAATTGCTCCATCGGGTGCGCTGGCAATTAAAAGAAAGGTAGGTGCTGTTGAAAAAAGGGGGCCTTAGGGCACGTTCCTCATTCTTGGCAGAAAGCTGTCAAAAGTGGATGGATTGGGTAGGAGAGTCATGGTGGGCAGGGCTGGGCTTAACCAAATGCTCACAATGGCACTTGTTTCATTTGTGGAAGGCCTCATGATTGACATAGATTAGATGTAGAAAACTGCATTGTTTTGGATTTTATCCCCACAGTGCAGCATTCATTAGGCACCATGCACACAGTGACAGAAAGTTTCAATAGTACGCTCGCAGTCAGTAAAAGCAACTGGCTCCTGACAGTTGTATGGACTTGGGCCCATTAGTTGGAAGCCACAATTCAGCCTCACGCAGAATAGTGAAAATGAAGAGGGCTGATGTCAAGAAATTCCCCACTTTTTTTTTTTCCCAAGAGAAAAAGGGTCCCCTTCCCCCTGGCCGGGTACGCTGTTGGACCCCAGCTGTCAGGAAACAATACCTCCGCCTGCTCGACAAACTCATTCCTGAAAATGTTTTTTTTCCCCTCTTGTCCCTTTTCCCCTTCTGCTATAATGTCTTTTCCATTTTTAACCCACAGCCATCCAAGCTTCCTTCCTCCTTACAAACAGGAGTGATGAATGGTGTTTTAAAAATCCAAACGTGAAAGCATGACTCCTCCAGCCAGCTTGTTTGTCATCATTTATCCTGCAGCAATTTTTGAAAATATATATATTTACATGTCTCGCCATTAAGTGTCACATTTAATCTATCCTTCAGCAGTTTTTGTGTCAGTGGAGATAAGCCTGCTGGTGAATGGGGATCCATTAGGACAATGCTATGTAAATAAATGACAGTGGTCTAGCAAGCTGGAATTCAGAGCCCATGAAACACACCTTCCCAAAAGCCCTCCCAAAAAAAACACCCTTTTTTTTTTTTTTTTAAAACATGGACACGGATGAGCAAAATTAATATGAAATCGTCCCAAGATGAAAAAAGAAACCTGCACGCATGACAAACTGCTGTACGCGACATTTAAAGTGATTCATAAACCAGATGGTCGAGACGTGCTTTTCAACATTTGGCTTCATGCTAACTCGATTGCTGGAGGACAAAAAAAAATGTTGAACTTGTTGCGTTGTGCTGTAAATCAAAAGAGAAAAAAAAAACTTCAGCACACAACTCTGTATTCTGCGACCAATTGGTGAGTGCTACCGAATGCAAATAATTACACAATCTTGTGATAACTGTAAAGAGAAAAAAAGAAAAGTACAAAAAATAGTGATAAAGAAGGTGGGACAAAAGGCCAAATCAATTGAGACAGAGTTTGCGTCAGACCTCTGCAGCCCAACCTTTGGTTGCACTCTTATTGAGGCTTCCTTCCAGCTGTCTCCTTTCACCCGCACTGCGATGGGCATTCACAGCTGGCCACTTGTTTTTCCTTGACAAACAGCAGTTTCACAGCCATCAACCAGTCTGCTGTTGACACCAGTCACTTTCACTTCAGCAATAGGTGTGGACTCTAAAGTTGAGTCGAAATAACTCGAGCCACAATACATTCATGCAGCAAATCTTTTATCAATGTTGGCTCGTCTTGTTGTATGCCTTGAGCTGTTACTTCAATCTGCTCTTCTGCCTTTTCTCCACAGTATTTGCAGATGAAATGGCCTCTTTTGGATGTCCCCAGCTCTGCAGGACTCAAAGATTCCCGCTCTCCAACACCAGGCCATTTAGTGAGTGCACAAAAACAACCATAACACAGCAACTGTTTACACCTTCATTGAAATATTTCATCGCATACGAGATCACATTTGGAGTCAGCGTTCCCTATTTTTCACAATAGTGAAGCGTTTGTCTTGATGGGTGCGTCAGAGATAAAGAGAGTTCTGTTTGACCCAAAAAAAAAAGTTTCATGACCTGAAGGTAGAAAAAAAGGTTTCAAATTTGGGGCGGGCAGGCTGTTGGTGGTGGTCATTTAAAAAAAAATCCCACAAACCAAAGTCTGTGTAAGTATCCATTCTCTAAAAATCACTCCTTCCTGCATACTTGGTACTAATGAAATGTTATCTTCAGGCTACATCCTGTAAACTTTAATCAAATTATCAAACCAATCATGCAAGTTTAGAGGAAGAATTCCTTTTCAGTGAAGAAAGTAAACGCTTTCATCAAACTATCACCATAATGCAGTTATTTCCAATTACAGAGCCATAGTCTGCATTTAAATCTCCTGGTTCACATCGCTCCACACAAAGTTCTAAACAGCTGCAGCACCCAGGGGCAAACTGCTGACTTCTTTGTCTGTCAAAATGGCAATAACTCAGTTGCTTCCATAAAGTTCTCAAGTGTGACGCTCCGTGCCCGTCTTGAACTTTCCCACACAGGTGTAAACCTGAAGTCCTGGTAGTGTCTCGCTGCAAGTTAGATGATGCGTGACGTCAGCAGACCCGTCTGGTTTGTGTTTGGACTGTGACATGTGGGACTGAAAACATTTTTTTTTCTTTTTAATTTGCTTAACTTTGCGTGACGTTCTTGGCAGCTATCAACATCCTCACCTGGCTGATTGTATCGATAGAGAGGTCATGCCAGGCACCGCTTGAGTCACACTTAAGTAAAGAAGTGATTGTGATTCAGCCGCTTGACCTCAGATATCTTTTCGAGACATGCTTGCTGAGTTTGTGGTCAATTTACTGCCTCCCATAATCGCAGTGATGCACATGACAAAGTCCTCATCGAGCGCATTCAATGGGAAACGATTGTATTGGGTGCTGTTGGCCTGTGGGAATCCACCATTGACTACTCTCACTTGAAACCAAAGACAAATATTTTATTAGAAAAATGTTCTGACCTGCCAGTGACCCTGGTGACTTTTCTTTGACACTAGCTGCTTTGGCAATATCACTGTGTGCTGCTCACTTAATTTTGAAAGATCAGAAAGAGATGAACAATTTGGGTCTTTTTGGAGAGCTTTTGAGTCATTGTAGAAAATAATTAGAAAATAGTAAAACGTTTTGATTATCACATCAATATTTTTAAAGGCATATCTTAACCTGCAAGACACACCAATGACCCTTTATAATGCCATATAATTTAAATATTATTTTATTCAATAAAGGACTGTCATTTTATTTTAATTCAATGATATATACTGAACCGACTCTAATCCTCTCATCAAAGGCTGTATGTATTTTTTTGAAATTAATTCAATAATTGAATACATTAGTAATTTTGCTCTAATGCAAAGTAAAGAGAGGGACAGTTTAGGAAAAAATGCTGATTTTGTAGCGAAGACTCAGATAGGAGACATTCACCATACTTTTCTGGTGACCATTTTATCTAAAGGTGGTAAATGTGCTTACTTTGAGTGAAAGTGTCCTTCCACCTCACTCTAGGCCAGGAGCCCACATTCCCCTCTGGTGTCTCACCTCCGAGAAGGAGCAAGGCTGATTATGTGCTCATTACTCCAGCTGAGGAGCGTGGATATAGGAGGATAGCGGCAGGCTGTCTCTCCGAGCTTGCAGGTTCCCCGTGGCCCCCCCCAACTTATTCACTAATGAGAGCAAAGGGAAGGGTGGGCACCCGCAGGGGTCCAAGGATTACTGCCCAGGGCGAAAAGGGAGCGATAGGAGGGAGTGAGAATACATCAGTCGGGGCCTGCTTAAGCAGACTTCCACTCATTCCCTAACATAAAATGCATTGTTTTGTTTTCTTCTAATAATCTACTAGAAAGGACTTAATGATTGTTTCCGGAAAATATTATACAATAGAAGACATATATATTATGCATTATGATACTCAGAGTATAAGCTTTTCAACCTACTTGCATAAAAAGCTTCTATGTACGCCAATAAATCCAAGAATTAGTCTGTGACATGTTTTTATGTTCAAGTTATACTTCAAATATTATGAATGAATCATCACAGTCACAAGTATAATATTAGTTGGAATTATAATACTGTGCTAATTCTGGCGGGGTACAACAAGGGGTAATACTGTACATTGCAAATCATAGTAATTGCTAGATAGGAATGTCAGGGAAAGACCAGTTCTATCACTATGCAGATTTGGTCCATAGGGCCTCTATGCAAATCAAAACCTCCTTTGGCCTGAGATCCTCAATTATTCAATAGACAGGTTTGTTTAGCATTCAGCGAGTATTGCATTTGGTCGGAATGCTAGCAATGGGAAGACTGGGCTAAAGGGAATCATGTTTCTACTAGACAGGCGCTAGGCAAACAACGCACAAACCCCAAAAGTCCTCATAAGTCTTTGTGTTCAACTGGCTGCTTCTTTATGAATAATCCATCAAATGTGCCGCAGGGCCAGGTGATGCAGTACAGGGAACTTGTTATCCAATCAGTGGACTTGAAGAGTGGAGGTGCTGCTGTATAAATTACTCGTGCATCATTTTCAAAAACACATTGATTTGGGTGGACATTGAGGTCATGTTTCGTATAAAAGGCCTCTCCTCTTTGTCGGTGCCCTCTGCTGTTATACTCGAGTAGTGGAATCTACTTCAACGGTGTAAAACTGACCCAGTATCTGACCTCCAGATGCTTATCAGATCACAAGTCAAATCACTTGACATTGATGCAAGAATTGACTTATTGTTAGCGTTTTTACGAGTGCCAAATACCAGTAAGAGACATGGTTCGTCCTGTCAACATGTCATGTCATTTAGTCAGCAATTACTTCGAGTGATGAAGTGATAAAGTCAAGAGTAGCAATCTTCTGATGTCGTCTATGCTTATCTGCATTTGCATATTCTTTAGGCTCAACTATGATTTAAGAAGTGTGATTCATTCTTCTTTTTGTTTTTAACGGTGGCTGAAGATGCAACCCGGGCAGGTTTTCACTTGTCGGTGTGGTTAGCTTTCATTTCAGATACCATGTTGTGGTTATCCTCGCTGTACCTTTGACTCTTTGCCACCTGCCATGTTAGTTTAGCCTGCTCCAATTTTCTCATTCAACTGTAGCAGCCTCAGCTGGACAGCGGCCCGTCCATCTCTGTGTTCTGACCACAGCATGGACTCTTTTTGTTTCATTTTTAACGTAGTGTCATGTGTATTTGAATGTCCAGACAGAAAAGTTATATAAATTAGACAGATTATGATTACTTTTATTATTGACAGATTTTTATTTTTGTAATTAGGTCTGCAATTAACAAATATTTTATAAATAATTGAATCAGGTTTGTAAATCGGATTTGAAAAAAAAAAAAAAAACATTTTAATTTCTCTCCCTATAGTCCAAACTGGGACATTTACAAAATTACACAAATTTGAGAATATCTACTGTTGAGAGGTTGAAATTCCAGGGATGTAGACTATTTAAACAAAACAATATCTAATTGATTAATCGTTTTTGTCGCACCTCTAATTATTATTAAAGTGTAACACACTTTCAACAGTTCTGTGGAGAATCTCTTGACTTGCATCATTCAGGGTGGAAAAAAATAGGATCCATCATGAAATCAAAGACATTAGCAGAAATGAACTAAATACTGATCTTTAGTCTATTTTAAAAAAGAAAGACCTGGCCATTGTATTTGAGTCAAAATTATACAAGTTATTTTTTTTAGTTCAAATGTATGCAGAATACATGTTAACATTTGTTAATATGAAATGTGTTAGGCAAACAAATTGAGATGATTAGTGTATCGCAGATTCTGTGCTGATTGTGCGTGCCCCTCTTAATTTAATGACCCTTGCGGATTTTCACACCACGACTTGGCGACTGCGGTAATATGATGCCGCTCTGCTCTTTATTATTCTAACCCTGGAATATTGCTGCCATTGACCTTTTCAGAGGCAATGACCAGACGTAAAACACGCGTTGTCTTTGACGAATGGCAGTATTTGTAGCGGTTGATTTTAAAGACATAGGACACGGTCGGTCTCCCTCTCACGTCCGCTTCCTGTTGGCGTTGACAAACAAGGCTTGGATTGCTCAGCATGCCAGGCATTCTTTTCACCCTGTCTTTCCTGGAGTTTTGAAAGGCCTCTGAGCCTCCCACCCAGAATCGCCAAGCATAAAGACACACAAAGCTGCTGCAGGGTTATTCAGTTTGTTCTGAGCTCTCTTCCCCATCGGCTGTTTGCCTAGTAATTCAATTCAGATGTGCAGGATCCAAAAACATGTTTGCTTGAATGAAATCCACCCCTCCACCCACATCGACGAAGGACTGTGCTTTTCTTAGCGCCATTCCAAGTTGGACAGCCAAGCGAGGTACTGCCACCTTGGCCTTTTTAGTTAAGCGTCAGAACTTTTCAGGTTGAGACACATCGATTTTCTCTGCACTGGCTCCTTTTCTGTTTGCTTTTTTTCCCCCCTATTAAAACTTCCTGTTACTATCACTACAAGAGCAGTCCTTGCTGTTTTTAAACACCAGCTTAAAGGTATGCGCCACTGCCATCTTGTTTGTAGAAAGCACGTCTATGTAAAGAGCATGGTTTCTATCTGCCATTGTCAATACCATCTGGTTTCAGGTTGTTTGTTATGTGTCCTACCATGTAGATGTTGTTTAGAGGTAAAACACAGCTCGTGTTATATGTGGTTTCCTTAGTACACTTTGCATGTGGGTCATGAGTACTGCTATATGAAGCTGACATAAGCTGAAGTATTATTAATTTGTACTTTGCACAAATAAAGTCAATGAAGCCATTATTGTTCAAGTTTGAGCTATGATTAAGTCATTCATCTTCCTTTTGTTGTTGTTGTTGTACCAATGCGATTTGGATGAAAAGGTTTAGATGGAAACAAATGACTGAATTCATGTATCCCATAAAAAAACAGGTTGCGATAGCTCGGTCATTTTGTCAGGCTGAACTCAAAGACAGTTTGCAGTTGAAAGTCGTGCTTTCAAACTCCAAGATATGTTTAGAGCACAGTATTGGCGTATTCCAGCCAATGAATTATTAATAGGCAGCATTTCAAATTCTTACTGAACTGCTTCCCAAAATGTGTTGGCACCCAGGTCTAGAGGTCTCAAACAGCCCTCACAATATAGGGAAAATTCCAGCATATCGTACATAAGTAGAACAACAAAGCACAACTCAAATATACATGACATGTGGGAACCTGGGATTCCAACCAAGCAAGTCCACAATAATTCTGGCTTGAAGCGTCATCAAAGCTTCCTCTTAGTTTTAGGGGGTAAAAATATTTTTAGTAAGTAAACGTTGCCCTTAAATGCTTTGGGTTTGCGGAAACTCGAAAATCCTTGAGCAAAGTGAGCTTAATATAGCCATGTTGAACAACAGCAAATATTTTCCTTTCTCCATCTGGCATCACCAGAATCAATGTATCCTTTAGACATTGCAGAAACCAATTTGTTTAAGATTTAAAAGGAGGAAACGGCAGGGCCCTCCTTCAAAAAAAAAAAAAAAAAGCAAGAAAAAATGGCGTGGCTGAGATTTGGAACAATTCGAAGCAACGTGAAGTAAGAGCGTGTACAAATGGTTCAATGCAAACCTTGTTCCCTTCCAGACCACGTTGGAGAGACGAGAGGTTGGGAAGGGGGTGGGGAGGGATATTGAAGAAAGGTTAGTCTGGATGAACAAGACTCTTTTCTCCCCCCACCCCCTTCCCCCCTCCCCACCCCTTGACCCTCCCATGTGACAAGTTGAGCCAACAAGTGCTCTATTCAGCAGGCAGCCAGAGGGAAATGACTGCTAGGCTGAGCGTTGCCTAATGAAAGTAGAGACTGGTTGTTATTAGCTTCATCCTCATTTGGAGTGCCAACGCCAGTCCAAAGTTTTGTCAAAAAAATGCCCATTTTTTTATTGGGATGCATCGTTTGTGCTAAAAAGAACCATGCTCTAGTACAGGCAGGTTTTATCTCAGGATTTGCAGTTCTCCACGAGGAACTTGGGGTGTTTTTGTGAGATTAGAGTCATACGTAGCACAGTGTGCCAGTGTAATCTAACCATTTGTGTCAATTTCCCACATGTCCGTCAACTTACTACCGTCAGACTGAGTGGGAGATGATGTCTCCACTTGTTTACCGGCATTAAGTTTACTTTAGCCTGATTGTGGGTTACCAGTGTGACATTTGGACACGGTGGTGCTGTTGTTTTTCTAGTTGGACTGAACAAACAGTTCTTTCCTTTGCTAAATGACTGTAATGGTCTTGGCATGCGTCTGCAAGACTCTTTAAGTGTTCTTTGGTCCTGATCCAGATTGCATCAGAGGAACGGTCAGAGCATACACATGCTGAGAGCATGAAGGCCTTTCACAAATGAAGACCTATTCCTTTGATTAAACAATAGTCAACTGGTGAAATGTTTTGTGGATAAACAGAAATATTACCCTAGCCAGTGATCACCTCCTAAACGTTGCCTATTCTTTTTCTTTTTCTTCAATCAACAGTCAAATAAAGTTCCAGTGGTGCAGCATGCCCACCATGTTCACCCGCTGACCCCCCTCATCACATACAGCAATGAACACTTCTCGCCTGGCACGCCACCGTCACACCTCTCTCCGGAAATACTTGACCCAAAGACAGGTAATGCATCATGAATGAAAGTAATGTCATTAATTGGTGAATGAAGTGGTTATTGTTGGAATCAATTGTCAATTCCACTACCATGCGTAGTGAAGGGTACATTTTTTCCACGCATTAAATTCTGTTTGAGAATAATGTCTCACTAAAGTATGCTCTGCGCTCATTTTAAAAGCCTGTTTTTTTTTTATTTGTCTGTGACATGTATAGGTATTCCTCGGACACCTCACCCATCAGAACTGTCTCCATACTACCCCTTGTCTCCTGGTGCAGTTGGTTCTATTGCCCACCCGTTAGGCTGGCTCATGCCACAGTAAGTTTTTTTTTTTACCACTCTAAAAAGAAATAACAGAAACTTAAGTGGAATATTTATCTACAGTGAAAAAACAAAAAATGCTTTCGACTCCAAATACTTGTGATGAGTTATCGGTTACTCACAGGAAAATAGCAACAATTCTGAAATATTGTAGGATTCAAGGAATCATTTGCTATGGTGCTTTTCCACAAGCAGGGGATTTGAGTTGATGAGTTGGGGATTAGTTCTGCTAGGCTTGCTGTCAGCTGTGTGTGATCCACCTCACATTCTCCTATCTCCCAGGCAGGGCCAGCACATGTACTCCATCCCTCCTGGGGGATTCCGTCACCCCTATCCAGCATTAGCTATGAATGCATCCATGTCCAGGTGAGTGACCCAAGTTCAGCAACACTTCCACTTTCCCGTCATTTGGTTAATGACTTAGGTTTTTGATAAACAATTACCTTGGTTCACAAACTATTTTTGGTTCTTGATCCGTCTCAGTCTTAGTTGTACTTTTTCTTGTGCCACATAAACATCATTGGCTCAATATGACACATATTGCAGTTATCTTTATTTTTTACTCAAATTATCCCTCGTAATGGCTCCAAAGAAAATGAAAACTGCTAACTATAGTAGTATTAGAAGCCTTAAGTTTTTTTTTAATGTTTTATTTGTGACTGAACAACGACAAAATTAATAGGTGCGGCTGCTTTTTTTTTTTTCACCGAGCGCAGACGACCTTCTGCCACCAAATTATCCAATTATCCAACACAGCCCTAAATATGGTAGACCGGTATTGTGCTGGTTTCTAAAGAATATGTGGCCTCGGTCAAAGAAGCACTCACAGTGAGAAAACCATGGCTCAGTCATTATAAAAAAAAAAAAAAAAACACGCTGAGTTATTTTGTGCGGTATTGGATTAATATACAGCATATCTTGGCACAGTACACAATTCACTTAAACAGTTCATGAGTATACAATTTGTATTTTGTCCAATAGTAAATTTCACCAGATCTGTTCCAAACCACTGAATCAACTTCCATATTTAGGCTATAGCTGACTCAGTCAGTGTGCATTTTAAAGAAAAGCTGCTGATTCTGCATCCAACTAAGGAGGGAAACAAGGCTTCATTGTAGTGTCTGCCATGATACATGCAACTTTACTAAAAGATTTAAAACCGAGGAATTGTCCAATCTAACAGGCCCTCGTGATAGTTGGGTCATGATGCCTAATTTCTCCCACAGACATTCATTGTATAAAGCATTGGGAAAAAGTGAAAGATACTTTAAAAAGGTGTTCTGTTCTATGTGGAAGGTCGTTAAAAGAACACTCTCCCTGGTCTGGAACGTGGCAAGGAAAGTGGTTTCAGGTGTCACGGCCATGCTGTGACCATGGTAGCAACACACTTTGCTTTCTCTAGCTATTCCTGAATAAAAGGGTCTTTTGAAAAAGTCTTTATTTGAACAAAAAAAAAAAAGCAAGTATGTAACCGTACGATTGTCGTCTAGACAGACGAGAGTTTCAAAGGCGAGACGGTGCAATCTCTGAATGTAGAGTTCATGGACTTTTTTTTTTGTTTTGTTTTACTCCCCTCCCCTTTTTGTCTCTAGCTTGGTGTCCAGTCGTTTCTCCCCTCACATGGTGACTCCTCCGCCACACAGCCTCCACCAGACCGGCATTCCCCATCCTGCCATTGTGTCGCCCGCTATCAAGCAAGAGCCCAACAGTGACAACACTACCCCATCGATGCATGCGTAAGATGAAGTAGCTTTCCGAATTGAAATCCTACCCAGCGTTTGCTGTAGCAATCAACTTTATGAACATCATCTCTCCAACGTCTCGGATCAGCAGGAAATCTCCCATCCCTCCCAAGAAAGAAGAGGACAAGAAGCCTCATATCAAAAAGCCTCTGAATGCTTTCATGTTGTATATGAAGGAGATGAGAGCCAAAGTAGTGGCAGAGTGCACTCTGAAGGAGAGTGCTGCCATCAACCAGATCCTCGGAAGACGGGTAAGTGGCCCACGACAGAGGTACGATGTGTTTTATCTTTTGTCCACTGGGATGTTTGACTGAACCTTTGAAGTACGTTTTTCTCCACAGTGGCATTCCCTGTCAAGAGAGGAACAAGCCAAATACTACGAGCTGGCTAGAAAAGAGCGGCAACTGCACTCCCAGCTCTACCCTGGATGGTCAGCACGAGATAACTACGTGAGTAGGACCATTTCATATGATCTCATTGTTTTGAATCAAAGTGGAGCTGTGCACATTAAACCCTTTTTTTTTCGTGTGTGTGTGTGCAGGGAAAACGGAAAAAGAGGAAGAGGGATAATAAACCAGAGTCAAAACCAGAAGGTAATGAATCTCTCACTTATAGTTCAATATGTAACAAAGCTCAAGTGCAATGAATACTCTGTATATACTTTTGTTTTGTCCATTTTCTTCTCTAACACTACTTTCTTCAATCTATACTTTGACAAGCAGCTTATGAGGTACAGTGTCAATAGTGGCAGGTATGTCTGCTGTTGTACAACAAATATAAGTTGCCTAAACTCTAAGGGCCCTCTACATTTTTTTTTTTTTCACCATTCATGTAAACCCGTTGAGTATTTAACATTTTTCACTATGCAAGGTGAACATTTTCATTGCTTCCATCCCCACTGTTTTAATAATCACTCGTTGACTTCTGTCTCTGAGGGACGTTTTTCAAGCCAGCCTCACATCCGTTATTCAAATGCTTCCATCTCTCCTTTGTGTTTGTCAGACTTCTCAATAAGAAGCAAGAAACAGTGCGTTCAGTACCTGCCTTCAGAGAAGATGTGCGACAGCCCAGCATCTTCCCACGGAAGCATGTTGGATTCACCGGCCACCCCCTCCGCAGCGCTGGCCTCCCCGGCCGCTCCTGCAGCCACTCACTCAGAGCAGGCCCAGCCGCTATCGCTCACCACCAAACCAGAGGGGCGCATGCACCACCACTTCTCTGTACTTGGAAAAGCTTCGGGAGGATCATCTTCCGCCTCCTCATCTTCTTCCTCACAGCCGACCATTTCTATCCCAATCGGTACATCCGGTAGCCAGTCGACTACACCCATTCTGACCCGGCCGATCCCCTTCACATCTCTGCATCCTTCCATGCTCTCACCCCCCTCGCCTTTCCATCAGGCAGCCCTTCACCCCCACCATGCCCTGTTCCAATCGCAGCCCTTGTCCTTGGTTACCAAACCAACTGAATAAATCTGCAAAAACACATTTTCTACCATTTCTAAAGAGGAAGTCAACACCATTTTTGTAATAATATGTTATGTGCAGCCCATCTAGTCCAAACAGGATCTTCTTATCAATGTTTTGTTTGTGGAATATGAATTAAACAGGCAAAATCCACCAGTTTTTATCCGTCTCAAGGGGGCGGCCATTCTGTCGATTGAAAATGACATCACCGTCTCATGGTAACTGTGATTTTCAGTTGACAGAAAGAGGCAAAATGGCTGGCCGCTGATGAATTTTGCTGCTTGACTCATATTCCACAAATACAATATAAATCAGAATGCTGTGCACAGACAAGTGGGGGCATGTACATTATTGTGAAGAATTTTGGGGGTGTTAACTTTCTCTTTAAGCTGTATATTGCTTCTCTTTAAGATAGGTAGTAAAGCAACCTTTTTTCTCAATAAAGAAAAGGAAGAAATATTGGTCAATATTTGACTGTCTCCTTTTCTAGATCCCTTAATGAAATAAAATGTATTTTTTGTAAAGTTCACTGCAGAACCGCTTTTGTTTTGATGCATTTATCCAACAAACCTCTTGTATAAAAGAACCAATGTACATAGAGTTTCTTTATAAAAACAAAAATCGAACAAAAACACATATTCTTTGTAGCCAAAATCTGATTAATGTTAGCATTGTTTTGTTCTTGCGCTGGCCAATAATTTTGCAGCCCTATTTTCAATTCACGTGTGTGCCCCTTCTTTGACATGTTAAATAAACATTTGAAATTGTTTCTTACAGAAAATGTTTCCTGTTTTTCATTTTAGTCAATGCGTTTGATCAAATTTATATTTATACTGTGACGTGGTCGTGATTAATACTCTCGTGACCACAATAAAAGCTTTATTCAGAAGTGTTATATGAAACTCAGACTTAAATGAAATGATGGTCTAGAACAATATTGTTTGTTTGAAACTGGAAATACAAATCTCGCTGAAGCTGCCACAAGGTTTAATGTTTAATAAAGCACAATTAGGCAAATCACATTGGATAATGAGAACCTGCACCAGGCTGACAAAAACTTAAGCCTGAAGTAAACACAAATAAAATAATAATGAACATCTGCTCATTCTCAACATATAGTGTCCCATATCAATGACAAAAAAGGAGGTCAACCCAGCACAGTGAAACCTGCTTGGGATCTCTTTTCCTCTTGCACTTTTACTGCATCTTTATTCACCATTTGGCAAGCAGCTTAGGCTTTAATTAATTCAGAGGTAATGGGTTGTAGCCCTTGGGACCTCATTAGGCATTTCAATTAGTGAAAAACACACAAGGTAGGTTACAGTCTTTGGTGCCTTTGGAGATGAAGTGTTATGCCAGAGATGGGCCAATTATGTTGGAGTGTGGGGACTGACCTGGACAAACACTGATGCCCCCCCCCAACATCTTTGCTTGGATACATCAGTAACATCTAGTGGAGTACTTAAGGGCTGGAAAATCGACCCAATAAATGTGTTGCCAATGAAAGCAGAGATTGTTATGATAAATAATATACCAAGGTTGTAAGTGGAGAACTGTGCAATCTAATGTGATCCAATAAGAGCATTATAAAAGAACAAAATATACTATTACAAATACGTATATGAATTGCCAAACTGCACAATATCATAATGAAAGTGTGTGAAATGTGCTAGTTTCCTACAAGAGTCACACATACACTAGAAAAACCTCCCAGAAAGCTTTACTAAAGCAGTTCTACAGTAGTACAAATGACAATAATAAATATATTGCTAAATTAAAAGTTGAAATTAAGAGTAAAAAGTGTCAAAACAGAACATTGTTCATGTAAACGTATAATTGATTAATACAGCTCTTGTATTAGATTAGATAATGTAATATATAATATCGGTTACTACTGAGCCTGTTAAAATAAAAAAAAAATAAAAAAAATACCAATCCTTTTTGTTTAGTTACAAACAAATAGCAGCCATAAAAAATTCCAACATGTTTTTGCAATCTTTTACTCAAGGCCGAAACGTGATGCCACAGCAGCTGACTCTAAGCCTGTCACTTAAACCTCACAATATGTCACTTAAATCATAGGTAACGAGTTGTCAAAACAGTCAGCAACTCATGTCTCCCCAAGGCCACACATGGAGCCGACTAAGCCGGAGGCACCCTTATTATGATATTATAAGAAGGAACTCAAAATATGCCGCTTATTTCAGACTGTTCATCATCTCAAAGGTAATAACATTGGCGACAACAGCACAAGTGAAAGAAATTCAATATAAGAGCTGCATCAATGTAACTGACTGCTTTATCTGGTCAAAGAAGTGTTTTGCAACATATTTACTGTGGCCGTTGTAGTTTGTAGCACTATTTGATTTTAAAAGAACTGACATTGTTTTTTAAATTGAATGTGCAAGAAGAAATATGTGAACCCTATGAAATTCACACATATTTCTGCATAAATTGGTCATAAATCGATGTGATCTTCATCAGGTCAACACATCCCTTTTCAAATAGCATTTTTTTACTGTGAGCATCTCTGCGCTTAGCAAGACTCGGCTTCTGCCTTTGTGGAGCTATGTATGGCTGGTAGTGAGCTTAAGAACCTTGTTAATGTATTATTCATACCGATTTGACCTCATAGATGGAAATGCTAATGTTTGTCAAGAATGAGAGGGATTATTGGACTTTTCAAATGTCAAATAGCACAATTAAGACATATTCATTACAAGACCCAAGATCCCTGACACCACGCTGAGATGTAAAATACCTTAAATTAACATTAGAAGATGGATCTTATCTCATTTCTTACTATTACTCTAGCATACATTTATTTATAGGATGCCTTAAAGGTATTCAGTGGGAAACTTGAATACTTTTTCGTATGTTATCTTGTATCACTTAAATTGCCGAAAATATAATTTTATTTTTAGCCCATACAGTGTGTGCCTCCTTCTATCAAACACCAACAGGAATATCAATTGTTGAATATAATAGTTATGGCCCTGCGATTGGCTGGCAACCAGTTCAGTGTGTCCCCAGCCTGCTGCCTGATGACTGCTGGGATAGGCTCCAGTGTGCCCGCGACCCCCGTGGGGACAAGTGGTATAGAAGATGGATGGATGGAAAATAGTTATGCTCTGTTATTACATTCATCTTGTCGTTCCGAGGTTGTCGGTTTGAATCCGGGCTCTGGCCTTGTGCACGCTCTAACCTTGCCTACCTAAGTAGGTTTGGTCCAGGTACAATAGTTTTCTCCCACACTCCAAAAACATGCATGGTAGGTCAAGTGAAGATTCTAAATTGTCCATTCTAGGAGTGAATGGTTGTCTATATGGGCTCTATGGTATGTTAGCGATCAATCCGGGGAGTACCCCATCACATAATTTTTCATGATGTGCATCCACTCTCCCTTGGTCTAGCAATGGGATGAATGAATAAATGGCCTTCAGACTCATGACTCACCTGATCTCCTCCAGATGCTAGCTAGGCATGGAAAGACACTATCAATGTACTTGTAAGTCATTTTAGGGAGTGATTCTGCATTCTTGCACATGCATTTCTGCTCCCCCAAACATGCCATCCTCAAAGTAATGGCAGGAGGTCAAATGCAAGGATCTCTACTTATGTGGAAAATGAAGACGGAGACACATTTTGATGCAATCATTCTGGGAAAGGTGAGGAAAATGATGAAAAACAAAAACACACATGATGGTTACTTTAAAGGTAGTTTCTCGTTGAAACAACACAGTGCCTGAAATCATTGGCCATGCTTGTCTTTTTTGTACAAGTTTTCATTTTTGAAAAGGGTGCTGTGCAAAACAAGAGTGGAGTCCTCACGATACAGCACTGACATCTAGTGGGGAATTTAATATGATCAGTTCCATAACTTCTGGCTCCCTCCCTCCCTCCAGGCTCTCGATGTCAGTGACGAGCATTATGTGTGTAAGCGGAACGCTGAAGAAGACTCTGATGCGTACACGGAAGAAAGAAGCAGACGTGCTTCTGACGCTGTCAAATCTGAGGTGTCCACTTGTATTTGTCAACGGGGATTTTCACTCGTTAGCTTTTCCATTGCTGACAACCATGAGGTTTATTTTCTTGCTATGTGTTACAGTTGTGTTTTGCTCCAAGGTGATAGGTGAGTGGCGTTTTACATGTATGCGTCGTTGTTAACATTGTATTGTGTTGTATCTTTCGTCGATTGAAGTGATTGTTTTTGTTATTCAATTAAACTCAGCAGGGCAGTGATATGAATTAGAAGAGTATCACATAAGACACAATAATAATGTCACAAAACTCAACTGTAACGATGATGCGGGGGGGGAAGCACTTTAATGTCCTTCCGCATTTGATGTGGAACTGTGTAGACCAGTGTCTTTGATGAATATCATCATCAATTAACTTCAATTTATATTTGAACTGACGTTTAATTTCAGAAAGGTGTATTGAAACTGCTACCCCATCAATCTCCGACAACGATGTTGACTCCTATCCCAAGAAATCAGTTAAACCATTAGCAGGGCATTAGTGACGATAGGGAAAAAAAGGAACGGTATACATGACCTCATCTGTTCAATTGATTATGATGCGGGAAAAACCGTGCCACGGACGTAATTGAAGCTAATCATATTGTATCAGACTAGCTTCAAAAGTATGCTTATTTTTATTTTTATCGTTGCCACTTGGCAGTGAGTGGAAGTATATTGTTGTGGCCTTTATGATGGAGATACATGACTCACACACAGAGCAGAATAAACAAATGGTGGGAGACAATTCATTCTAATTCGGAAACACCGCTATATTATTGAAGCTCTTGGAGACGGAATCGAGGCATACTTTATTTTATTGGCATGATCTATTGACAGCAATAGGATTCCATGATAACCTGAAATTTATGATTAGGTTCCTTGTTTGGTTTTGAAGGGAAATAATCATTGTATTCTTTTTTTGTAGGCGCCACAGCACTTTCTGATAAGGATGAACATGACTCGGTTGCATCAGTCAATCAAAGGGTCGGATCTGATCAGAAAGATCAGCCTGATGTTAACGCACGTGAAAAGAAGGCCCCGGAAGGCTTAGCGTCAAAGATTCCGCCTCAACCTCTCACACAGAAAGAGACAAAGGACAAGGATAATGAGGGTTTGCCAGTGCAAGACCAGATGCCTGAAGCAGTTAAAGAGAACGATTTGTCCAAAGAAGCTTCCAAGAGCAAAATAACTCTGGGGGCTCCAGAGACCAAAGAAAAGATCACTGAGGATATAAAGTTAGCCGACCACAAAAAGGATGCAAACTCCGGAGATGAATCGGAGAAGCATACCAAACCTGTAAATTCAGGAGGGGAGACCGCCGTGGAGGCAAAAACTAAAGTAGAGCTTCCACAGGAGGCAAAAACGGAAGGAGACGTGGGGTTAAAACCAGAAAAACCTGGAAACAAGGTGGAACCTGAAGTGGAGGCTGAACAGGAAGACAAGTCAGCAGAACACACAAAAGAAGAGAAACTAGGAAATCATGGAACGGACGACGAATCAGAAGGAAATCCGGAAAAAGAAGATAAATCAACAGAGAACACAGAAAAGGAAAAACCAGGAGAGAACGAACAAGGAGAGGACGCAAAGGAGACCAAGCAGGAAGTAGAGCCTGGAAAAGCCAAATCGGAAGAAGAGCATGCAGAGGACAAAGCAAACGCAAATCAGGGCAAGACGACACAAGTGGAAAAACCTGACAGGGATGGAAAATCTGGAGATGAAGGTACAAATAAGAAAACAGGAGGCAACCGTCAGTATGGCGGAAGTGACGACATAGAAAGTAGTCATTTCTTTGCATACCTCGTTTCGACGGCAGTGGTGGTTGCCGTGCTCTACATCGCTTACCACAACAAGCGTAAGGTACGTGCGTGGCCTCGTAAAATCTTTTTTTCCACACTTATTTTCCAATAAGCTACATTGGCATAAAAGCACCACATGGAAGTATTTCTACTTCACACAATACAACAAAAATAAATTCTAACTTCCATCCAATACTAAAAAATGTTTCGCTTCAATCCCCCAGATAATTGCATTTGTTTTGGAAGGAAAGAGGTCAAGATCCAACCGTCGACCAAAATCTACTGACTACCAAAAGTTGGAACAGCAGGTAAGGTGGTGGTGGTGGTTGTTGTTTTTTAATTTGATTAAACATTTTTTTTGTTTTGTTTCTCCCTATCTCAGTTGTAATCAGATGCTGTGGCCTTGAGACACTGAATGTCCTGTTGGATGGCGTAAGAGGAAGTGAGCATTTGAACGGACTTGACATTTTGGCTCATGAAGATGTTCTATTTTGTAAATGGATGCTTATTGCTTGACTATGCATATGATGACACGATTGCCTTATTGACAGTGAAACATAGTGATAGTTGATGAAATATGCATGCGGTGTTTGTACCTCTGTCTTCTGTATTCCACTTTAATTATGAGAAACCAGACTCAGGATATTTCAGTAGCTTATGAGAGAGAGAGAGAGAGCTTTATTTGTTTTCCCATGCTATTTACTTGCTTTGTTTGTACAACTCTAATTGCACTTTGAGCCAAACAATATGACTCCATGTAAAGAAATATGAAATATTTTATTACTTGTTAAATATGCTCCAGAGCTACCTTATTAAAATATCCATGAATTTGCATCCTTTGCCAAGAATTAAGATTCTTTGGTAAGTAAATAAAAATATTTAGGATTTTTTTTCCCATGCTGAGAGGTGAATTTGGTTTGGTGTTTTTATAATTGATAGCACCAAGACTAGAAGCAGCAAGACTGATGAATATTTGATCAAATTAAAATGTTTCAGACCTGACAAAAATGCGAGTTTATGCGCTGCCCCTTTCTTATATTTTTACATTCCAACATTGAAATTTGTAATGAGTACAGAAGCAAGTTAGCTACCATAAAATGCTGTGAATAACAAACATCTTGTATAAGATATGGTCCTCCTATTTACTGATTTCCTTTTATTCTCAGAGTGAATATAAGTTAGTCAAGATTCAAACCATCCCAATAATGCGTGAATACATTTAAATCCAGATTGAAGCATATGCTATCCCAAAGTTATGACAAAGTATTTTTAAAATCACGTCATAAAACCTGCAGCCTTGGTAATTTTTCCAATAGTAATGCAAAATGATGTTCTCAAAAACCTTACACTCATCTTTGCTTTGTTGAAAGTGCTTTTAATTGCAGTATGTGAAGAATATTGAATTGACTTGCGTCGCTTTAAATCAGTGATATTTTCCAATCCCTCGGCAATGTCGAAGTACTGAAGTGTCTAATCAATGTGATTTATTTTGGTCCTTTTTAATCCTAAAAAAGGCAAAATAGCTCGTTCCTGAAAATGCTTGATTTTGGTTCTGTATTGGGTGATGATGTTGGAAGACTATCCTGTTGTAAATGAAACTGCATTTCTCCCATTTGCTGCCTTGAGTGAAAATTTAACTGATTTATTTTTAGAAAACAAATGCATTGCTTAAAAGGGGGGTAGAACAAATGATGGGGTAAATAATGTAGAAGATAGTCTTGTGTGCCAAATAGGAAAATGTTTCAGTGTATTTGATTGAGTTTGACATTGTATTCTAGGAACACCATTTTCAAATGGCAGCGGTTATAATTTATGAAGGAAATGTCTGTCTGGTTGTGTATGGCCATACTTTTTAATATATCTGGCTAAAATGTTTGAAACACCCTGTTGTCAAAAAATAAAGGGTTTTATGATCTTTAAAAGTTGTGATGGAGTTTTTTCCCCCCTTTAGCCCCACATCACAGACCTTGCAATGTGAAGCATAATAATAAAGTAGGTCGTGGTTATGCCTGAAGTTGAAATGAGAAGCATGAAGATAAAGTAGGTCGTGGTTATTTCTGCCTGAAGTTGATATGAGAACAATAATGCACAACCAGCTGAACATTTCTGCAGAAACCACAGTGCACAATGCAGCATGTAGAAATATTTAGATTTATAATGTTACACTTGATTAAAACCAAGCAGTTCTTGAATTTTGCAAAAGTAGATCAAGTTCACAATAAGAAAAGTACACGAGAAGCAGCAGGCTGTCAGAGTGGCATCATATTTCTGGTCTCCTCTTCATACACATCAGGGATCTCTCCCATGGATGATGATACCATCCGGACAGACGTGCACCCCCGAAGCTCCTCTTCATAGTGAATCAATTGCTTCCAGAAACCATTATTGGGCCTCGCTATGGGCCGACAAGTCTTGAGCCGAGCGTGGGCCTCCAACAGAGTCACACCGCGGTGTTTGACTAGAAAAGCCATGCAGAATGCAGCTGAGCGGCTCACCCCGGCGTTACAGTGCACCAATGTGCGACCACCACTCTGCGCGACGTGCTGTACTTTATCTGCCACCTCGTCGAAGTGGTCGCCGAGGCGTGTGGATGGTGAGTCAGACAAGGGAATGTGGATGTACTCCATTCCGTGGAAAGCTGCATTGCTGCTTTTGGTCTCTGTGACGTTTATGATGCATGTTATTTTGTTCGCACTCACCAGAGAGGCGCAACTCGCCGCTCTGCCGTTACTCACGTAAAGATGTTCAGTGACTTGACACAGACCAGAAAGACCCGTAGCGACCGGCGGATGCATCAGACCATCAGTCAAGCTCCATAAATCTGACCAACTCGTATGTCAAGCTGTCAAAACATGCCCGATCTAAAGTAATGGCATATTACTTCCGGTTTTAAGCCAACCAATAGGAGGAGAGGTTCTACTTTGTGCACTTTGTCGCCCCCAGCTGTCCAAAATGTTAAATACATACGTGAAGGCATCTTTCTTTTTCATTCAGTACTGGTTAATTGCGGTATTCTGTACTGTACAGATAACATACAAATACTCTAGTCAAAAGTAGAACGGATGAAACTGAAAAAAAAAATAGTGGCGTTAAAATGAAGTTTGTTTGTAAATTAGAGTGCTTAAAACATTACTACCATTGTTTTTAAATCACAGATGCAAGTAAACTAAACCCAAATCTGCCCTCGTTTTTTCTCAAACACATATCATTAATAATAATAATAATAATAATAATAATAATAATAATAATAATAATAATTGTTATTAAAAATAATATACAAAATATAATATAATGTGCAATTTAGTAATATATTCAGTAATGCTGTATTCATAAATTAGAACAGGTGGACTTTTTTCTTAAAACTTCATAGCTATAAAATCACAAAGCATGATAAAACCCACATTGCGCAAGCTATTATCATTCAAACTTGAAATTCTATTTGTGTGGCTATAATTAAGTTTATAGTATATATTTTTGTAAATGTACAATGTATATGTAAATCAAAAGCAATCTCTGATTTTTATTGGTTAATTTTGATAATATTCTCATTTATTATTACTTTTGTCATACTTTGGTGACTACTGTGGGTTTTACTTTCATTAACAGAGGGATACCAACAATTTTTTGTCCATGGGCGTATGTTTGAAAATATACAAATTAACGGTGTCACAAATGTCTCCTTATACTCCTGCACAATGGTTACCAAGAATAGTAGTGTTTCTTGTTCGAGGTGGTGGCTGGGGGTGTTGATACCCGCAGGCAGTCCTCGGTTACCCAGGAAACAGATGGCGGATGAAGGGTGCCCATACAAAAGAGCACAAACCTGTAGCAGCAGCTGGGGAGCGGCTCCACTGACTTATTCATGTCGACGCAGCCTCTCGCAGCCAAGACGGTCTTTTGTTTTGGGACTTATCCACATTATCCAGTGCTCCTAACTGGGTTGTGCGCAGCTGCTCCCGGCACTCCCACTTGGGCTTGCAGCAGCTCTGCAGCTGAACACTGTGTAGGAGCGACCATCTCGCTTTTTTACTGCAGGGAACAACATGGTGCCTGTTTGTCATGTTGGCTGCTTTAGTAAGGGGTCTAATACAATCACGCTGACGTTGTGGGAGATGTGCAACCTGCAGATGACTGGTAAGTAAAAGATCCATGCTATATATGGGGATGTATTTGTAAGCGTTGTATTTCATTTATAGCATCCGACTGCATGCGGCGCGGTCGGCTCTGTCGTTTCTTAAATATATATAACAACAGCATCAATCTTCGCTGTGACAGATAAGTCAGTATGATTATACTGGTGTGCTTGTAGGGCATCATCATAATTGTTCTCAATATACAGTGATTTGTTTATGTTTTATCATAACAGCATTTCTCTCATGTAAGCGGCTGCATGCACATAAACTGACTCCGGGGCTTTTTTTTTATTGCCAAATTAAGTGACCTAAATTCAACACTAAGCTTTGCCTGCAGCTTCTTGAAAAAGGTTGCTGCATGATGTTGAGAGGAAAATCCCAATTCAAATTCTATTTTGTATTCAAATGCTATTGCTGTTGTATTCTTATGATTTTTAGGAAGTAGGGTGCTGGGATTTACTGGATTCAACCTCAAGGACTGTTGACCTGACATCAATTCAGGCCACTGGAACAGCAGCTGGACAGGTTATGTGCTCAAGACTATATTTTCTAATTACACCCAAGAGAGGGGCTCATTTGATATTGTGCAATATTTGTTTATTCAAATCAATGTGAAATATTTGGTGGATGTAGTTTCATTAATTTATGGATTGATATCATCAAGGAGTGGCTTGAGAGGACTTTTTTGTAGCTTTTTGTACAGATTCGTGTTGTGTCTCCCTGTCAGTTACATGGATAGACAGCAGTTTTGGTCTCACTTTGGACACATCGTGCTACTGTGCTGAGGACATTGCTTCAATGACTCGCCTTGAGCTGCCTCAATGACGGTAAATAATGCCTCTGCATATTTAAATTGAGAGAATTTTAATCTCCACTTCACTTATTTTACATTTCCTCTGTATTGTATGTATTTACAGTATTTGCAAGGGTGCGATTTGTGCATATACTGTAGATTGGAACAGGAGTGATGTGTTGCCATATGATGTCTATTATGGTGAGAAGTTCACAAACACAATTCATAGTTGGGTCAAACTTATAACCTGACCTCAATGAATGCATTCTTATCGGTTCGAGAGACGGTTGACTTAGTGTCATGTATTTTCTCCTGCAGTGGGATACTGGACCACCGAGTGCCCGCTACCCTGGATGGATCGACTTCGAATGCTTTTGTGTGTCACTGAACAATGCATTTGAGGGATCAGATTTCTTCCTTTCTATCTGTTAGAAAGAGAAATAGATCCCGTTTTCAGCATGGAGGTAGTGTCATGTGACAATACTCCGTCCTTTCTCTTTCAATGAGGCACATAAATCCTAAACTAGCTTTATCAACCACTTTTTTTGCACATGTAAAAGCCACCGTGGCTGCCAAGACTTTTATTTTCTACTGTGTGCACTGACATCCCCTTGTTGTCTTGGTTACCTCCCCAATTAGTTGCTGTCTTTCTCCTGGAAGAATACATTGAAATTCCCCAGAAGTCATTCAACGAATAACTTACACGATTGTTCTTGTTGATCAAAATACCTACCCACATATTTTCGCCTAGAAAATTTCCCCCACTTTCAAAATGTGTATGATAATCTTAGCCAGCTTTGTGTATTTCTTTATGTCCTACCTATCATAGATAGTGCAACGTGACCATTTCACTTAAGCGTGAGCCTGTGTGAACGCACGTCTGTATGCATGTGCAATATTTCTGTATCTTTGCGTGTCCGTGTGCATGTTTACAAGTTCGAGCTACAGAATGCACCAGACCCCGGAGAAAATATTCAGAAATAATGATTTGGCATTTTGCCCTCACTGCTAATCAAACTATAGTAATAACCTAAATCTAAACATCTGGAGGATACTTGTGAATAATCACAAGAATGCCACCAAAAGACTGACTTGTGTCTGATTCCGAAACAAAAGTCAGCATATGCTAATAATTATGCCAACACATTTTTACAGAGGTCTGGATTATACTAACAATATCTCCCTAACAAGACTAATTTCTGCTAACAGTGTGATGACTACTAACCTCTCCGCTCAGTGCTATTGGCTGGCCTCACACTCAGTGACTAACCCTTTGCTTTGTGGCCGCAAACACACACACACACAAACCCTCTCCTCTCTATTGATCCTGCAACCCCTCTTCTACAAAAACTATTCCGGCTGATTGTGACAGAAGGACATCAAATATATACATGAGCTGAGTGCATCAAGAAGGGTTTCAAGATTTGGGGAGGAAATGGCATGAGCCAGAAGCAGGAAAGTGGCTTATCAAACCTGGCTTGACCACAAAGTCCACCAAAATTTCGGGATGGATTGTGTCACACTTGAGGCCGAAGTCAGAGAATCACAAGTGTGTGTGACTTTGTGTGCACGGTGTGGTCAAGCTTTGCAGGTGAATGCCTTAATTGTTGTCACCATGGGCAACGTTACTAACTTCCTCTGATACTAACAATGGCACCGTTGCCAAGTACTAACATCTCTGCTCTGCATATCCTTTTATTCTTCTCACATTTTCCAAATCAAAATATCTCTCTGTCCTTGTTGATTAACAGACTAAAGCATGGCCTGTGTTAACAAGAATTATGTTTGAAATCTTAATGACAACTCATCATTTGTGGATGGAACACAACAGTTTTCCACAAGCTACTAACATTCTTGGAAATATGACAAATACTAACCAGAAAGCTTTAAATAACAAACTAACAAACTAACATACTAATGAACTAACAAAGACACTGACTAACCTTTGAGCTCGATAACTGAATCGTTCATCACGCGGCCATGTAATAGAAATTGCGTCACATACTGAGCGTGCTAACAAGGTTGAGTGTAGCCTACTTAAGTCGGATGTGAGCGCAGATGAGTGAGTGGGTGGGCACATATGGAGGATACTTAGTCTATCTCCCTGATTTTCCATCCTAAAGAATATTTTTTGTGCAGTAATTAGGAACGAGAATATGATGCAAAAGGTTGTCACGACTATCTCTTATGAAAATGGTTCATTTATTTTGGCTGAGAATCAAAAGCTCTGTTCTGTAAATGCCATCCAATCATCATTCTTCAACAACTCTTACAGAAAAATATAAAAATCATGTTCTTCATGTTGTTCATGTAATTAGAGATTCTACTGTCCCTGTACATGATGCTACAAATTACAGTATGCGTTAAACAAACATTTGAAGGTGACCACTGTAAACCCTCGAAAAATATTTATATGTGCACAATGATATCACCAAGTAATCATGTGGTCTGACATGATGTAAATTATGCAAATACACTTTTGGACTCAGATTAGTTGCATTACGTAATAAACAGATTTACTGTTTGTGGCATTGTGTTATATGGCTTGTGAAAAGCTCACACTTCAAGTTATGCTGTACTCAGAGAAAAAAGAACCACCATTTGTGAAACCATACACAAAAAGGTGCAGTGCAGTGTACAATGCAGAGCTCCACCAAGGTATATCTGGAAAAGGGCATCCTTTTAGTCAATCTTTTTTTCAGAACTGCTCGTGAAGGCCCACCTGTGTCCATTTAGTACATTGTTTTTCTCGTCTTTGGTTTTATTTATTTTTTTCCCAACATATAAATTAAATTATGTTAATAAAGAAACACTATGCACGTCAAAATACCCCAAATGAAAACTACTTGAATGAGATGTAAAACTTTTTCTTCTCTGTGCAGTTTGTGGCTCATACAGCCAAGAAGCATAACTTCAGGTCACGCCAGGAGTGATTTAAAATACTGTCAGCCTCGGACCCTTGAATCATCATCACCTTTCTCCCCCTTATGGAGGGGAGCCCCTGCTATGTGCTCAATATAGAGTCCATTGGGTATTTTGTTTGGAGTGCAAAGTCTTGGAGCACCATTATCCTAAATGACACATTAAGTTGCGTGATTGCTGTAATGGTACTGAAGCATGATTACTGCACATGATTTGTGCTCATTCACAACAGATGATTCCATTCTAAAACAATGCAGTACACACTTGGCTGCCATGTACCAGAAGAGGGCAGCCTCAACAAATTTCAGGAGGCCTGTGGGTGCTTGAAGCTAGGGCTTCTGCTAGAATGGCGTATCACAATGAAGGCAAATTAAAGCATAATGTTATTTTCCTCCTCAAACGACATACTTAAAATCCCTTTCGGAATACAACAGATACACATACCAGAGAGTATAAATCCTATCTCACTTCTATATGAATAAAAAAAACAATCTCACTGACAAGTTTCAGCCGCTTCCACGGAAGTGCTGATCCAACTCTTGATTGTTTGTCTTAGTGGAAGTCTCTCTTGCAATGCGCAAGACGCTATAGTCTTGAAAAGCAGTTTGCAACTCAACTGATCTAATGTCATAATATTTTCTTCCGCCATTCATTGACCCCCAGCACCAGCTTTGCTTGATTTCTTCACTTTGAGCGCTACTCCCCCCACTCCTAAAATGTGAGTTGGATGCGAACCAGATGACAGAGTTTTCCACAGGTATGGGTAGCGGGGCCCGGGGTCTTCATGGGTCATCCATAATTCACGGCAGCGCTGCGAGCACAGTCCTAACACACACAATACCCCTCAAAGAATACTCGGGCTCCACTTAAAGTCTTAAATATCACACGCACTCCAGTTCAAAGGGAGGTAGTCTGGCATGAAAAGTATTAATCGACTTAATGATGTTTTCAGTTAAATGGTT
Source organism: Syngnathus leptorhynchus (assembly GCF_054491065.1). Taxonomy (NCBI): domain Eukaryota; kingdom Metazoa; phylum Chordata; class Actinopteri; order Syngnathiformes; family Syngnathidae; genus Syngnathus; species Syngnathus leptorhynchus. Next base: position 9,750,055 of record NC_141198.1, on the reverse strand, counting down.
TAACATTTGCCAGTCTATGAAAACATACATACATAGTATGTGGACTAAAATAGAGGCAAAGGGAGAACTATAGCCGTAGATGTCTCAAAATGTGAGCTAAATGTTTGCAGAAAAGTACGAGTGGTGCTGTGCTGCCCTGCAGTTCATAATAGTATATTCATTCAAAATTCAAATAAGTAGTTTGATTTATAGGTAAATCGTTTTTATTTATAGGATAAGTGATAAAGAAAGAAATGGATGGATAAATGTTAGCTTTACTGTGGTTGATTGTGAGGCTTTGTAAGTATTTGAATTTGAGGAAGCACACGTGTCAACGTTATAACTGATCAAAAAGTAATGGATGGAAGGATAGATGAAAGAAAAGAGTACATGGAGGATTCTTCTTATTTTGCAGTTTTTTTTTGGGGGGGGGGGTCCAATAGTGACTACTAAAGTGCTCCCACTGCCCCAAAATGTAAATGGTAATCTAACATAACTAACAATCTCCACGATCAAGAAAGTAAAACAAATGCCAAGTAACAAAATGAAAAACAAATGCTTAACAAGCATTGAATTTTCATAATTGCACATAGTCATATGCATTATAAAGCCAGTTCCAGATTTCAGAGATTCTGTTTGTTATTTTGGGCCCCAAACGCACAATATAGAAGATCATGAGTTGCAGTTGAGAGCGTCACAGTTAGGGTGAGGGGTTGGCGGTCTTGAAATGTACAATGGGGTCTTTAAGAGAGGGGCAGGGGGAGTCTGAGAAAATGGCTTGCAGACTTTTTAAACATTTGAAGAGGAAGAAAATGGCTATGAAAAAAAAAAAACCCGGCAATGAAAAGCGCCATCTGTGTCCCAAAGCTGCTGCAGGTTCCCGAGACCAACAAATCTTCCAGAGGATGACATGGCTCGGAGTTTGCTGAACCACAGAAACTAATATGGTTTCAGTATTTGGGAAAACTTAAAAGCACACTTTTCTTCCGTTCATGCAAAATTGCATCTCCACTTTCTTCAAGCCCACTTATTGCCTCTAAACCTTTTCAAATTCATATTAGCCAGGATGTTCTTGGTCAAACATCTTTTTCCACACACACCGAGCTCCGTTAATAACACAAAAACTGAGCTCTGACTTCATATCACAACAGCATCCGGAATGTCTTTCTCTCCTCTTCTTGCAGCCAACATTCAGGCCAGATAAGTGAACAGTCAAAAAAAAAAAAAAAAAAAAAAAAGCCAATCTGTCCTACGAGCTACTGAATGATGGACAGTAATTAAAAGTTAGCTAATAACCTCTTCACACCTGACATTTCAACAGGGAGGTCCTGGACACCATTATCTACATATAGATTAAACAGCGTAATTGGCAGGAAGATAGGGTTAGGAGGATCGCGAAAGAAAAAGAAGAAGAAGAAAAAAAACGTCCCATTGCCGATCCATGAAGCCGAATATCTGAGTGACACTCTGATTTCGCTCTACTTGCTAATGCGACAGCAATTGAGCTGAACTAAAATGCTAAATGAATGAAGCCTATCTTGGTGTGGTTATTACCGGGGCAAACATCGGCCATGGAAAATAGCTTTAATTTCATAATAATTGCTAGATGGACGTGACTCGTTAGAGACACAGTGTGAGAGTGGAAAAAGAGGGAGGGGGAAGGAAGGCCGACATTTGAGGATAAAGAACAGGAAAAGGGCTTTGCATGTATTCTGTCAGTTGAGCAGACAGTGACGGAGGGCTGTGTTAGAAGACTCATGAAGACGAATTTATATGTATATATCGTTAAAGTCGTCTCCTTCTTGCATTTTAAAACGTGTGACTTCACTGGGTACGGTCTAAGTATTACACATATGCTTTTGCAATGTTCATTGACAAATTAATTCCCATTTATGATTTCCATATTACAGCATTACTGAATTATACGGCTGAACAACAAAGAGATAAAACCAAATGACATGATAGGAGGAGATCATTATTGAGAGGAAAAGGAAGAGCTCATGATCCAAAACATACCATCATGTGTCAAATAGTGGAGCCAGAGTGGATGTGCATGGCCAATAATGGAACGGACTCACTGTTATTTACTGATGTGACTGCTGGCTCCAGACTTGAGACGAACATTATCTGCCAATGATTGTAATCACATTTAAAATATGACCGCTTTATTTAATCCCTGTATTAATGAGTCTTTGTGAAGTCCCTACTTATGACTTTACCTTCTTTTATCAGATGTTTCTGATCTTACTTGGTAATTATAAAGCAGACTGGCCCTTTGGCTGCTTTCTTCAGTTTTCCTTTCTACTGTTATGCACCCGTTATTCATTGACAAGACAGATTGTAGGCAGGGATACATTACATCATACTGATCAAGAAAATGTGGTGGTCATGTGTGTTGCACATAAAAAAAAGATGACATGCAGATGGAGTGTACAAAAGAACATGTTCAAAGCATACTAAATTCTCTTTCATCTAAAAAGAATCATTTCTTTTCCTCTTGTGACAATACTGAAACATACTACAATAATTCATCACAGCTGACTTTGTGACATTTGACATCCATGCAGAAAACTTTGGGGCATATTCGCACTTATTGAGAAATATGACATGTTCACATTTTTACCACTAGATGTCCCTCTTGTGTTAGTCACAATGTGGACCTGAACTACAATATGTATGTGACCATAACTTGACTCTCCAGGCCTTAAATACATCCATCATGACCGGAAGTGTCAATCTTTTCCAAAACAAACAACATTTCTTGCCCTCTTCTTTATCTCTTTGTCCCTCTCTCTCTCTCTCTTGCTCTCTTTCTCCTGTTCTTCTTTCATGTTTACTTTCATTGGAAAGGATCATTTTACTGTTTGTACAAGGGGGATTGGTGGTGTTAACAGGTGTAGGGTAAGGAGATCCCTACAAGCAGCCAAGACATTGAGAGGGTCACACCCCTCCGATCCTCAAGCCAGCCGTCCTCCTCTGATGGATTGCACCACCATTCATCTACATTATGTCACTGGCAATGAACTATCACTTCAATCTGGCCCAAACCATGCACTGGGTTTGTTTCTGTTGACACTTCTTAAGCACTCACTTCTCCACCTGATTACTGTCTCTGCCTGTGGGAGTGACAAGGCCTGCTCATGACGTGTGTGTGTGTGTGTGTGTGTGTGTGTGTGTGTACTGTAAACCTGTTTTGTGTTGCTTGATCTGTTTAAAAGGCTTCAAACAACAACCCAGATGTGCTCGTTTCAACCACTTAAGATGGAGGAAGGCAAATGGTCTTACCGCTATCGTGAAATGACATTCTATGAATGGAATGTACTTCAGATTAGCTATGTATGGTACAGATCAAGAAATCTATAGACTGATTTTAATCGACTCCAGTCATCTAACGTTTCATCTTTCTGCTCCAGCTTTCTTGCAGCGTTTTGTAATCCTTCAGTTTTTCTCAAATTCTTCAAGAATTCCTATCAGCTGTTTGACAGATGTCTTATGGTCTCATTTTCTTGTTCTTTTTTTCCTTGAAACTGTACTTGGAATATTCCAGACTCGTCTGATTTTTGCTAAATGACTTGACAAGTGCATAAGTTACACAAAGTGTGGAGTCCTTGTATCTGAGTGAAATATATTTTTTTTATAACCTACACATAATGACTGCTTTTACAATAGTTCTTTTGTCCTAATTGCATGGCTAAAAACAGCACTGGCACTTTTTGATGCAGGAAAAGATAAACATAACACAAGAAGGAAATGAGGGAAGAAAAAGGGAAGCGGGCGCTGATTTGTGATTTGCTGTTTAATGAGCCCATTTAACACGTTACTAGCTTGTTACTTTTCATAAACAACCTCATAACTTGTTCACATTCAGTACCGGGAGAAACAGGCTATGGGTTTCTGAAAAAGCTGTTATCATGCCTCCCAGTCACACAAATTATTTAAAGATGCGAGTCAAGTATGGAATTGATGAAGCATTGATTGAAATTGTGCATTACCTAACGTGGAATCTATTCTTCCAATCACTTTCAAATGCTTGAATTGCACAATAGCCACTCCTGACAGCAGGTTCAGTAGAATTATTAAAGAAATTCCTTTCCCAACATTTTCATCATTCCTTTCATGTCTAGACATTAGAAATATATATTTTTAAAGAAATTCATTTCACGAGCTAGCGTGTCATCTCCTGAGAGTGCCATTTGACTGAAGTCCCTGTGTAGCCGCTACAAAGCTTCCACATTGGTCCATATTCATGAAGGTGTAGCGATTACTGACATATTTTCTTATGGGAACAAATCACCAGTAGGTTGTGAAGAATCTGCCGTGTCGATAGCGTCTCTCGAGCTTTGTTAGATTTTGCTGATCTGAGGCCAGTCTTTGTATTGTCTGTCATCTGGGGAACTTCCCATGGACGGGACACATTGCAGCCCCCCCTCCTTTGTGAAAGTCACTCCTGATAGTGAATGGGAGGAAGGCATGGAGGTGTTTTTTTTTTTTGCCAAATAAGAAATAGTAGAAGTTCAAGCTAAAAAAATGTAGCTGAAGATCATGGGTCAAACAGTATGATGATTTCCAAGTAACTCTCGTCAACACGTTTTCCATTAGAAATAATGAACCAGAATTTATTTGCTAGAGGCTCAGACTGCCAACATCACAAAACTCATCGTAATATTTTACCATATGTTTAAAACAGTTGCCTGGTGAACTAAATATATACCAACGCATTTTTTAGCTTGCTAAAACTAGCTTTCCTAGATGGGGTAACCCTATCTGGTGCAAGTGAGCAAGTACCAGAAGTGAATTATGGCCTTAGAACAGAATGTTAAACAAGCAATGCAACAGTGCGTTTGGCTGGAGCAGGACTGACTGGTAAGTGTCGTTTTGCAAGTGATGTTCAGCTCACAAATCTTCCAAAAGCTTTGTGAAATTGCTCATGCAGTCTTTGCTTGTTGGTATTTGTTCTTAACCACAAAGCTGATTTGATTTTGTGTAAGACAAATGATGCAGATACTGATAACTTTATTGTTGGAAGAAGTGTGTCGGCCAGCAGGCAGCATAAGAATTTATGTTGAGTTTGTGTTTGTTTTGTCATTGTGTACTGTTTAAATAATTTGATTTAGCTTTTTGCTTAGTATTCAATTCATTATTTGACTACTGAGCTGTTGCAAAAAGTTTTTGATTTGCTGACGTCTTGAACGGTGATAGTTGGAATTCCAGGTTTAGTTAGTCTTTCAAGGCACTTGTTAACTGGAAATCTTGTTTAGGAGAACTCAAAACCTTGTACATACAATATTTTGGGGAAACACTAAAAGCATTTTCAGTTTTGTTTACAATTTTGTGTGTGTGGGTGAGGCGGATACTACCTTGACTTAAATGGTTTGTGATTAGTGCAGGCAATTGAAACTATTTGCTGCCGATGCATCTTCACGATAGGCGCGACAATGTTTATCCTGACAATTTTGTCTTTTTACCCTTGGGAGCATTTTTTTTTTTAGCTCATAGTCCTTCCACTGAAAGATGACATTGAACATGTGCCAGACTGCACACACACACACTTAGAAGTGAAGGTTAGCAACAAGTCAATAAGTGAAAACAAAGCAAAACAGGGAAGGTTATGAAGGTGTTGTTTGAATGCAGATGGTTACATACGTGTCTGTCTATGCGCTTTAATGTGCTTGCCTACCCGAGTCTTCTGTAGTCTAGTACAAGGTCCAGGTATTCCTCCTCTACCTCATTAGTGCAGATTTACACCGCAGCTAGGTGAAGGCAGGCAGGGTGGACCTCCCACTCCCCTCTACCATTCCCATACTTATACATACACTGCCCTGGACTCCCCCCTTTCCTCCTTTTCTTTCTCCCTTGCTCTGGCGTGCTCCTTATTTGCCTGCCGTGCGCGCACAGACAATGGGGCCCTGGAGAATACCAGCTTGTGCTGAATTATTCAAATCAGCAGTGGCAGCAAGCTAGAGAGCAAAGGAGAGAGGACGAGAGGTAGAGGAGACTGAGGGTGCAGCAAAGTGAAAGAACCCAGTATGATGGGAAGAGGACGTGGAGGAAGAGAGGAACAGTCAGAGATGGAGTGAGCGAGAGAACGCCAGATAGGGAAGCGAGGCGTTGGGGGGAAAAAGTGGAGAATCTCTTCGTCTCTGCATGCAAATCGCCTTTTGCTCCGCGTCCCCTCCCTCCCTCTCTCACTCACTCACCCTCTCTATGAGTCACCCCCTGCCCTTCACTGCTTCATTAATACACATCTGTACCCATCCCCTCCGCCTCCCCTTCTCTCCAGGAGGAAAGAAACAGAGGGGTGGGGGTGGCGCTGGCGGGGTGGGACGCTGGGAAGTGGATAGGTGTTCGACAGAAGCGGCGTGCACTTGGCAGGAGGAGAATGCGCCGGTAATTAGCTCGCCCCGGTACAGATAAAGGAAAAAAAATAATTAAAAAGGAGAAGAATAAAGAAAGAGGAGATGTGAGGGGAAGAGAACGGGGAGAAACCAGTAAAGCTCTGAAAACAAACCTGCCAGGCTCAACTCCCCGGAGGCGAGACCTGGACATGGCGGTATGCAATCCGGGAACAAAGGGAAAGTGAGGAGACTAAGGGGAAAAAAAAGTTGGGAGGCTTAAGAGGCCTACGGAAATAAAGTACAAAATATATCTCGTGTAACACAGACATCATCTGTGTTAATCACAGTCCATCAACTGCTATAAGAGAAATGTCAAAGTATATACCTTTACATATTGCCATGACTTTTTTTGCACCAATCATTTTTAATGCCGATAGTCATTTTAAAACAAGATTACGCTAAAAAGGCAAGTGATGTCTTTTGAGGTCATGAAAATGTGATTTCCAACAATAATGAAATATGAAAGACACTCGATCGCTCAGTGGCAACGAAGGTTAATGAACTTAAGTGTGTCTGTCTTTACTAATTAACAGTGAACCACCCAATTTTACAGTTGTATTTTTTTCCCTGTGTGCAGAGCTTCTAAACTGCATTTAAGTGGTGACAAAATGTGTGTGTGTGTGTGTGTGTGTGTGTGTGTGTGTGTGTGTGTGTGTGTGTGTGTGTGTGTGAGTGTCTATGTGTGAGTGAGACAACTTGACCCTTAAGTTCTTTGCTGGCCTCATTAGCAAAAGGACTTGGTTCATTAAGTGATGTGAGCAAGCAGTGTAGTCGGAACACAGATCACACACTGATAGGCTCCCTGTGCCTTGCGCTGTTTTGTGATCTTTCATGTAGTATTTTGACTAGTTGAACAAAAACAATCCAGGGTTTTTATTATTATTTTTGTATAAAGCAGTTTTCAACCCATTTTTAAAGATTCTGCGAATGTATATTGAGAAAAGTGTATACGTGTATATCTTAACATGAATTGGTTTTAGCATTACAGGAATAAATGTAAAACTTTTGTATTGACTCTGAAACGTAAAGTCAAAGCTTACTGTAATTATTAAGTGACAATGTTATTGTACTTATTGTGCTTGTCACTGTGTTGGGTATTACTCAGCAAAATAAATTTCAAGTGAAATTGATTAGAAAGTGATGAAAGACAGATCACTGTCCTGACATGACAATGTTCTTTATTGTTTCTAAATTTAAGTAGTGCTCCTGGTAACCTTTTTGGTTGTGTTGTAAATAAGCAAATTGTCATTGACAAAGAGGATCAAATTTTCCTCTGCCAATGTTGACAGTGTTGGTATCACATATATGTGCCTATTGTTGATTTTGATTGGTTGTGAAAGGTGACATTGGCTGGCAAGGGTGAACTACTTTCAAATTAGCATACCAGAATAAAAGTTGCATGCTATTTTTTTTTTTAACTGAGGTCAGTTTTGAACTTGTAACATTAACAGCATTTGACAGTATGACAGTATTATAGTCTCTTCTCATAAAAATGTTGCTGCTTTTGTACATGCAGTAGAAGGGTGCTGTGTATAATGTATATGTACACACACATACTGTAGTTGGTAAAGAAAGAAAATAAAAAGAAAAGAATAAGGAAAAAAAAAAAAAGAAAATGGTCACTGAAATAACTTGAACCTAACCAAGGTAACAATAAATAATCATAAGAAAAATCAATCGCTTTATTTTTTTCTGGTCCAACAGAAAAAAAAAAGAATAATGTGGAAAACACGGTATCGTTATTATTTTGTTCAGTAAAATTATTTCTGCAGTGCTCAATGAAAATGGCGTCTTGCACTGTTGACAAGCATTTTTGGCCTGGTACTGCTGACCTGCAGTTGAGACTAATTTGCTCCCAAAATTCTTGATAATCTTAACATTGTGACATTCTATATAGTACACAAATAAATATGTTTCAAACATTGCAAAACTTAAACATGACAACACACTACCTAATCTTTGTTTTCTGTTGTATTTTGGCCAAATCAAAAATGTGTACAAGATTTTGGCATTCAACTCTTTCTCATACTCTTTCTAGGACTGTACATAACTTTTCATTTAATTTTCTACAAATGTATTTTGACAGTAAAATAATATGAAGCACTCACATGAGCTTACACCAATGTATTTCACTCATCTCTGGAGAATGTTCCTTTTTATTTCTTACACCGGGCAAACATCCAACAGCCTCATGGCAAGCAAGCCCACTTCTGATACCATATGTATCAAAGCGGCACCCACGGGATACGAAACCAGCAGACGGACTGAACAGTATGGCAGTCGGTACAAGTACACAAATGGAAGACATGAAAATCCGTGTAAAATGCAAGGTTAACTTTATAAAGAACAGTCAAAACCACAATTTACACTCATTGCACAAAATGTGACCTCTGTACTTAACCCATTACAGGAGTAAACTCAGCAAGCGTTTTAGTGGAACAGTGGGCTACAGGGTCATCCAGTACCTGTGCAAGTCAGGTAAATCAAACTTTAGTCATAGGCCAAACTGTCAAACAGAATGAATACCAGGTAGACAGCAGTGCTGTTTAGTTCAACTTCAAAGTTATTCACCAATGCTTGTTTATATTCACTTTCATTGGAAGATCCCAACAAATAAAATTCAACTTTGTATGAATATGAATGAGTTTCCTCTCACTCATTTTGAATCCTGTATCTAGCAGATTTCACACAGACAATAATGCGCTGAATTTGTAGATCAACATATTTTGGTGGAAACGCTCTCGACATTTATGCACTCATCTAATATTAGAAATTAGTAAGCCCACACTCCTATGCTCCCTTCCTTGCTACCGTTGATGGTGGTGGCATCTCAAGACTTGGCTGTGGATTCATTCCACCCCCTGTGCGCCAGAGAATCAGGACTATGGAGTCCCAAGACGGTCTGGCTGTGGTTTTACATGCGCCACGCTTCTTTATAGTAGTGCAGAAGGAGCAAGCAGCCAGCCGGCCAGGCCGCCCTGTCTCTCCACATTCAGTTTGAAGTGTCAGCTCAGAGTGCTCTACTGGGAGCTAAGCTTTGGCAGTGCTGGCGTCCGGGCTCAGATGGACCATTGATAGGGCCTTCTGCCCAACAGTCCCAAGGGGGCAGGTAAGATGGGTGAAAAAGACAGGTGTGTTTATGTTTGTTGTGTTGTTGCCCCCACCACAGCCACTCTCTCTGAACAGAAACCTAGACAGATACCCCTACACCTATGATAAGAGAGCAAAACCAGGAAACCCAACACACTGTATTTTACAATGAAAGGTGATTTCAGCTTTCACCTGACTTATCTAATGAGGATAGATGGAAAAAAAACCCAGCCCATTTTTCCTGCTCAAAATCCAGATTTCCCCTAAACTAGACCATTCAAACAGATTGTCAGCATCCGAACCTGTGCCTTCCTTGCTGCATGAATGAAAAATCTGTAAATTGTCCACACAGTTCACATATTAATGTATCTGTGATTGCAAAGTAACATGACAGTTGCATTCACATACACAAATAAATATATGGTGTAATACCAGGACATTTGTGTGAAAACCATAATTTGCACTACTTTAAGCACAGCAATATGGATATTTCAGTCCATTTTCAGGAATACCCCAACTGTCACGCCACTTCACATTACACTTGTCATTCCTCTTGTCATGCCCAAGTGCACAGCCAGATGCTCTGGAGAAGGGTTAGTGCAGCTTACCGATCATCTTTTTAAACTATATTACTGAAAACATTTGTTGGAGAATGAACACTCAAAAAACATGCACAATAGGCATCCTAAAAAAAAAAATTGAGTGTGGAAAGTTTCTTTGTCACCCTTTGAATGGCTGCTGACCACTTTAGTGTTCCTATCCATGTAAATATCAGGAATGTTTAATACACATCATTATGTAAATGTATTTAAACACAAGACCAGCTAATAAAATAGGTGAAATATACTGTAACAATATGCATAACAACATACTGCTTGAATTTATTTGACATAGAACTGGTATAAACTACTGTTATTAGCCATATTGGAACTTTTCCAATTAATAATTCATTAGCAGAATCATTTATTTTACCTTTGTTTGGTTTGGTTAAGTTAGGAGATATTTTTACATCAACTGTTTAGTGAAATACACCCTGCTTAACTATGTTTTGTTTCTTGTCCATGCTTTTGTTAACAGTGTGGTGGGCTGCCTGTCCTTCATTTTTGGGGCCCCCATGGAGTCCAGAAACATTTTGGTCTCTGGATGAGTTTCCATTATGTTAGTGAAGATTTAAAGTTATTTTAGTTGGGGGAACTCAAGTGTCATATAAGCACATATAGTATTGCTAAAGATAAAAATAAAACACTTTTTGGCCTCTGGACATAGAAATCAGTTCAAACCGAATACAGCATGATATAGACAGCTTTTGTTCTGTCTCATTACTTCTATAGGGCTTCAAGGGACATCCTTGGGAGTGCAGACACTCCCTGGGGTGGTCTGTTCGCCCACCTGTTTGGCCAAGTTGGATTCCAAAATCCCCCCATTCCCACCTGTCAACACTGGTGGCAAACCATGGACAATATTCATTAAATGTCGGGGAATTCTGACAGTTTTAATGTCGCTGCTGTTACTGAGGGGTCATTTCCATCTCTGAGTTCTGATTTAACTTGAAGTGGCATTTAACCAGTCATGAGTTTGATCATATCCTCCCATTCAATACCATGAGAAAATGTGTCAATATTTATAATAGAACATGCTCATGAAGACAAAAAAATTAAAACATTCAAATAAATGAAATTTTCCATAATTTAGAAGCCCATCATTTTCTGATTACCACTTGGTGAATATTAATTTCTCAATAGGATCTGTGCAACAGACGTATGCTGAGGAAATGAATTTCTACCAATAGCCTTGAAATTATAACGATTCATTCATATTTTATTCACTCTATATCACAGGCACATTGTCAAATTATCCCTGATCAAAGAAAAAAAAAAAAGCAAATAAGACTGAAAAGACTACATGCTTGGCTAGTAGTTGGAGATGCATACCTGAAGGATGCAACAGCCTTACGCAGTACTCTTGGTTGGTTTATTTGTGGTTTTAGAATTTCAAGTAACGTGACTCACATAGTGCTCTAGTAAACAAGCACTTTAGGAGAGTGAAACATGACAACAACATTTGTTTTTTCCAGCGTGTCTATTTTACTTCAGCAGATCCTGTCCTGTGTACAGCATGTTGAGTCTTTGACGTCACAAATCTGTACAGTATCTCAATATACAGCAAAACCTAAATGTACCGCTACGTATCTCCCCTGCAGCTTGGCACATTTAATCCATGTCAAGTGTCTTTGCACGGTGGTTCATAAAACAAATCATCATATAAAAGACATCAATACGTTTCGCAAGCAGCAGCATATAAGCTGTGGCGAGACAGACAGTTTAAAAAGGAGATGCCATTGCTATGCGCGCTGAGCTTCTCCTGTACCTCTTCCTCTTTTACAGCTTGACCTTTCTCTTAATTGGCTGCTGTGTCTTTACACTTAGATTCTGTTGCTCTCCCAGCCAAGTCATTTCATTTCTTCCTGCTAAATGGTCTTCCTCTGACCCATAAATATGAAGTGCTTTAACCTTTTTTGAGTGCTCTCTTTATAGCGCTCTTCTTATTCTTTTACTATGCAGATGAGATGGGTTTTCAAATTCTACAAAGTCTGCTAGCACTCATGGCTGCCATTTATGCAATTCTTTATTTTATATTTGTTTTGGAAAACCTCTTCTAGCAATATTTTTTCTACATTTGCAACACTGACAGTAATGACGGAAAAGGCTCAGTGAATAGAATTGAAATAATACATTTGTTACAACGGATATTGCCAAGAACAAAAGTTCTCCATTCTCAAGCTTCTCCAATCACCAGAACTGAAATGCGAGTGCTCTCGGAAATATGCCCAGAAATCACTACCTAGTTGACTTATTTCACCCAGTTACCTATAAAAGCCATTACACGTGCATTAATCAAGCATCTCTAAGGCTAAACAATGTTCATAATACATCTGTGAAAGTGTATGTGTGTGCTTGGGGTGTAATAGACCTGATGTATTGATATGTTTATTTCAATTTATTTCAGGGCCTCATCCTGTGACTCTGACCCCAAAATCAATACCTTCATTTATGGTCCACCACCTTCAATCAATTCTGCACCCGCCTCCATTTTGCGATGAACTGCCTCTGACTGGACACATCTAAGCAGAGCTCCACAGCTTTCTCCATTTCCACTGGTGTTTTGTCTTCCCCCCCCCCCCCCCCCCCCCCTCTAACTATTCATCTGCCTCCCTCCACTGTGATCACCTCAATCTTGAATGGAAGCTAGATGGAGAGACATGCTGAACAATGTGTAAAGCCAGTGGCGAAAGGAGAAAAGCACATCTTGGACAAATGCAAATTGACTCGAGTTGTGTCATAAGTGCCCCATCTATACTGTGAATCTACATCTCTTTGTCAGTTATGGGGAAGTGTGACAGAGTATGCTGCCTCTAGGTTGCATATGTGATCTGGCTACCATGCCCAAGAGCCTGGCTATTTGGTATCATGATTTGTGCAAGGATTCAGTCCACTAGACCAAATAATTGTGCTACTCCTCAAAGTTCAGTGAAAAAAAGACATGTGGGAATGGATAGCCCGTCTTTGGCACTGCAGTTCGATTTAGTTTGCCACAGTAAGGTTCATTTCAGATAAATGCTGATCAAGTATGCACTTCCATCACAGAAGTGTCGACCAAGCAACAGACAGCAGGGAGTCCAGCTCTACCTTTCATGAAGTATAATGCTTGGTGGACTAGTGAAATTTGTGCACAACAATTTGATACAGCATTCATATTTCGGGGCGTGTCAGAGTGTACGAAAAAATAAGGCGGTTGTGTATGAGCATAGCATGGCGGTGCAAACTGACTCCTCATGTCATGTCCAATAATGTGCGGACAAGAACGTTATTAGTCGTAAAAATCGTATAATACGAGATGTTGGGATCACTTAGAAATGTCATTATTTTTCAAACAAAACCGTTATTTTTTCAATAACTAATGGGGAATACACTCTATACATTGTTAATGTGGTAAATATTCTAGCTCCAAACGTCCGCTTTTGAATGGAATAGGTGTATAAAGGCCTATTTCCAGCAAGCATCCCTCCAGTGTTCTAATGGTCCATTGTGTTTACTAATTGTGTTAGAAGGCTAATGGATGATTAGAAACCCCTCGAAAACTCTTGTGCAATGATGTTTGTTTTCATAGACTATGTACACTAAATTGTCTGGGTGACCCCAAACTTTTGAACGGTAATGTACCGTCACAGCAAGTTTGGCTGATAAATAAATAATAATTGATGTCCTGTTACAGCTCGAGCAGCAACTCCATTTAACTGTGCTTGTACGATCTAAATAGATACGATCTAGTCTTGTGGCGGTCTTGCTCTTCAGGTGACTAACATGACTCTTGCCATACTGCAAAGCAAGACTTAAGCTATTTACCTCGAAAAGCATCTGGGGGGGGGGGGGGGGGGGGGAAGCCACACTTGGGCTATTGTGTTTCTTCAAAACCATGCATGAACTGGCAGTATTACTCAAACTGGCACCTCCGCTGGATTTATTAACCAATTTCCACTACCATTGTCTTTCACTTCAATCTCAGAAGTGAGGGTGCAGAATATAGGGTTGCAATCACCCAAGTGTGTGGTGACAAAAACTCCCGCGCTTGCACCTGGAACTCAATAGATATTCATGAACATTCGCGTATTTAGAGAAGGAAATAACTTAATACCGACAGTGTCGATGGAATAATAGCCATTTCCTGCCTGACTTGCAGCCCCTCTGAAAATGAGATTGCGCCGGACGTCATTTTTCTTGTCTGCTGGGTGTTTCTCTATGGCTGCGGCTATGCTCCCTGCATCAGCAATGAGCCACAGATATAGATAGGTGGAAGAGGAAAGGGAGGGGTTGGTGGAGTGAGACAGAGTGTGACTTGGTGAGATAGGTGGACTTCAAGCATCAGAGCTTGAGGAAAGACAATGAGGCAGGACTATCTGTTGTCTTATTTGCTGTGAATAAAAATCTAGGGTGAAAGAAAGAAAAAAAAATCAAAATATTGAATGTGTTCAGAAAGAAACATTCATCTAAAATGTCACATCCTATCCTTGTTTTTTATTGTAAAAGACAATGTGGAACAGAGGGGATGACCCATTCCAGAGATGGTACTGATTAAACCATGAAAAATATTTAATTCATAGCTTCGTCAAAATGGATTATTTTTTTCACATGCAACATTGTACGCTGAGGTGAAGGGTGAAACAAAATCAAAAAGTGAGAAAAAGAAGATAAAAGAGCGCCATTAATGCAAGTCTGGCCCAACAGACAAAAGAATCCCTTCAAACAATTCCTGACCATTACTCGACCTATCGCGTTACCTCGCTGCTGATCTTATAAATTAACCATCTCACAAAGGTGCTCAATCCTGCAATCCTCGCTCCTCGACAATTAGGCTTGTGCTCTTTGTGAGCAACACTTATCTCTTTGCCTTTACCCTGGCGCGCATTTATCATCATTTCTTAGACATTCAAGTTAATCCATCAAAAAGGGGCTGATGAGCTTTCTTTTTTCGTATAGCTCTTTATTTAAACTATTATATTTAAGACGGGGGCATCAAACTCATGTTGTTCAGGGGTCACAAACAGATGTCAAATGGGCCGGACCAAAAATATCACAAGAAGATTAATATATGGAAAATAACAATGAGTATTTCTGTTATGAAAATCTTTATACATACTTTATAAAACCTAATGACATATCAAATATAAAAAATAAAAAAAATGGACAATTTGCAATACAATGCATCTTTACATGGTGCTTTCACAACAGCTGCTGCCACGACAAAGCACTTTACAGAACATAAATAATAACAATAATTTGCTTCAATTTAATATACGCATCTGTTGACCACCACAACTGTACTATAAAGGCACTTAAATGAGTCATTGGTAAAATGTAATCAATATATCACGCTGTTTAGTGCATATGTATAATTCGCGAAACCTAAATCTACTACCAAACCGTACAAACTGTTTTAAATGTACGAACAAGAAAGTGATCATCTGCCCTGTAAATAATTATATTAGACTACATTAAAAAGTGATTTTAAAAAACATTTGTATTTTACAGTATTGCATCAAGAAAATCGGACCCCCCCCCCCGACAAATTTATAGCAACCATCGTATAGTGATACCTTCGCGCATTTTAAACTATTACCACAGAAAGTATTTATTTTCATAGAACTGGAAAGAACTGGCGATGTGGGATGAACCATATGGTGTTCCGGCACAGATAAAAGCCTTTCTGTGTCTCTCTTGTATGCACTGCTGCAGTTTTATCAAAGAAGTCATTTGGTTGACTGCGTGGCTACTCACGATTTACAACTGCACTCCTGTCTCTGCGTAAACACTCTTATTGGTTTCAGGTATCACAACAATTCACTATTTTATGAAATAGTGGGGTAGGGTAGCGAAAGTAGAGGCAATCTTTAGAGTACCGGTAGACTGCTTTTTTTTTTTCTAATGAAAACATTTCATTTAAGATTTACAGTCATAGTACAATAACAGAAGCTGGAGAGATTGTTGAAAAAAAAAAGTCATAGGTAGGATAGTTTGTTTTAATTTATTCCATTTTCGTGTGAGCTTGTCACGCACCGGGACAGAAACCTGAGCAGATTGCACCACTACTTTGTATTCCAAATTAATTGGCCTCTGAAGATCGCCCTCTGCCCCTCACTTCATGCACACTTTTCCTCGCCTCAATTAGAAGACAGAAACCTACATACTGTCTAGCCCAGTCCTCTCGTTTATAGTGACCTCCAGGTCTAGGTCCAAAACCAAACAGGGCCTTGACATCTAAGTCAAGCAGCTATTTAGGTATGAGGAATTAGCTGTATAATGAGGCAGACTTAAAAATGACTGATCTTACTCATTTTTTCCCTGCAACGAAATGATTTGTCTGCAACATCTTTAGCTATGGTTTGTATAATGAGATTCCATACTATTGCTACTGAACAGAAGTGCGTATATTCTGTGAAGATGGAAGCTAAGTCTGGACTGTAACATGTGGAGGTGCCCTGCTGTCACCCAGTTTGACAACCTAATTAATTAATTAATAAAGGAGCGCGATTACCACGTCTCCAAATGTAACACGCACATTCTTTTATACACATTGTTGAGGTAAGACGACAGTCTTGGTACTGGATGAATCCAATACATTGACATTGCAGCGATAGTAAGATGAAACATTTTAAGAATTGTACGAATTTATTTATACCTCGATTGAGGATAAGAGGTTTGGAATATGGATGGATGAATGATTACAACATTTTAAAATATATTATTTTTTCACACCCAATTGAATGTATTATGTATTAATATATGTATTAATAACATGATGTAGTTTAGCTACTTTTATCATGGTATAGCAGCTTAATTATAGCCACATTTCTCGGGTGGGTTGATTGTTAAACTGCATTTATTCTAGAATAGCTTATAGCTTTAGCATACAACATTTTCCGAATTCCCAACACAGAAAACAACCAATTCTAGTGTATGAAACACTATTCAGTTCTGGGGGTCAGCTCTCTAACCTTGAACACAGCCATAGGAAGACAACCGAGATAGAACCAAAGAGTGACAATAAACACAACATTTTGACTCGTGCAGCTTACATCCAAGGCCTACTTTTGATGCTTTGTACCACAACCTTCCCTGTAAACTTGATCAGTCTTGAAGTAAAAATAGTAAAAGGGTGTTGACAGTTGACATATTTATTTATGAGAGTTAGAAGTTTTGAGGGGAAGTAAAAATGTAGGATGAATCTATTTATTGAACAAAGGACGGCAAAACACCATAACAAACACCGGGCGGAAAAAAACATTCAAGATCCAAGATATTTCAGTCATGAGAGATCAAAAAATGTTCTCCGAGGAGTATTACCCCTGCGGACGACAAATGCCAAAACAACTCTGACACACAAAGAATGGAGGAAAATATGAGGGAACAGACGGAACAACAATTATTTATGTAAATAATGCACCATTGCTGCTTATAATTAGTGGGAAAATTAAGCAGAAAATAAAAGCGTGGTGGTGGTGGTGGTGGGGGGGGGGGGGGGGGGGAACACCACGCATGTCACCCAACTAATTTTTCTCATGCAAATTAACAATTGAAATTGTAAATGGAAATGGGTGTTGTTTGTGTTGGAGAGAGAAAGAGGCAGACCAAGGAAAGGATGCCCTGCTTTCTCCCCCCCCTTCTTCTTATTCTGTTTGGAATTCATTAGCTGCTGAAGAAACTGCAGGCAGATGTTGTTTGACACAAAGGGTGAAGACGATATTGTTAGCAGGAGAATGGAAGTTAGGCTTGTTGTTTTGGGAAGGGGAGCTTTAGATAACTTTGATACACAAGAGCAGATGGACAACTCCTCGGTGACTTATATTGACCATCCCTCACTATTATTTCAATAGCTCTTTTCAAACAATGGTGGAACACCTGCCAGAAGTAGACCGGTGCTGCTCACTCTGGTCTGTAAATATCCTCACCCAAACTCAGTGAACACTAATGATGGTCTTAATGGTAAATAATTCATTTGAAATCATATCATTTCATCCAAGACAAAACATCAAGCATCCTGTATGAGACTATCAAACATTGAATTAGCTTACTACCTAAGATCTAACACAATGTCACAGCAATGTTACACAATTAGCCAGCGACTTTAGCAGAGGTTCCATATCAATAATGTGTAAACGGAACAGCTGGAACACTTGAATAAATCATTCAAAATAGCCAGGATTGACACGCCACACATAAATTTACGTTCGGGGGTGTCCTTTTGCTGCTGTTAATAAGAACGAAAGTTCACCTGAGCAGCTTTAATCTGTAAACACGGTTCTAATGTCGTGCAGGTGCTTTGAGCGGTGTGCAAAGTGTTCTCTTAGTGACGTGATGAACATAATTAACAAGTTCAATATGCCAAATTGTGTTTGATTACACTTTGGAGAAATGCGAGACGATTGTATCACATCATTTTGGGGAAAAGTAAACAAGACTTGCTCTTTATTGATGGGGCTTATTAAATGACTGAAAATGTTTACTTATTATCTTGGAAAGAAATGATTAAAATCTAAAACACAATAATAAACTTTACACATAATGAAGCTTATTGTATATTTTCTATGCATTTTTTACACGAGCATATTGACCTTTCCAGTGTCACCTCATGCACTACTATCAGATGTGCTGAAGGCTTGACACGTTTATCAGACTTGAGCTCAGTGCTTGCTATGAAGCCAGAGTCAATGTAGGTGTGACTACATGTGTCTCCTGTTTGCTTGTCTCTCCTCACTTGCCAGCACACACACTGCAACCTTTTTCTGCCTCCTCTCTGTGTTTTTAAAAGAAGGAGGATCAAACAAAGTTAGAAAATGCCTGTCTGGCATTCATCTGACAGCCCTGCATCCTGAACCCTTTTAAAAGAGATTTCTGAGGAAAAGAATGGAGAGAAAATAGGACATGTTTCACACAATTTATGCAGCGTTAATTTTCCAGCCCCCGCACTGACTGTTTACAGAGTCCTGCACATCTCAAACCTCCCTCTTGTTCTCTAACTACAATCTCTGCTTTACTTTTTACTCCCACTACCCTGCACTTTTTTGTGGCTTATGTTATTCTGATTTTTTTCCGCGGTCTTTTTCTGTGTGTGTCACTAGTGAGGATGCTCTCCCTTGGGGTGGCTAAATTTACATCTCTCCATATGACAAACACAAACAAAGAAGCAAATAAATCAAATGTGAAGAAGGCGGTGGGGGGAGCAGAGGCAAACAGTGAATGTTTGTCACTTCCAGAACATATACTGTATAAAAAATAAATATTTCCCTCTCACCCACCTTGTGAGGACATATATTTTCTGAGCTGATCCATTAGACTGGGTGGCTATAGTATAACTACTACTACTGTATTGTAAAGGAATAATTGATCAAATCATTCATGGCTTTTCAATCAAATAAATATATAAATAAATAATGAATTCATATTATACAAGATGTACTCAAGGTCAAGTGGTGAATTGAATATTTGTTTGTTTGTATTGTTGGTTGTATTTAAACTTCTCATGTATCTCAATGGTGTAACCAAAATATTAGAATTATTATTTTAAACAGCTGTTTTTATTCTGAATCTAAACCAGTGCAAACAGCAGCTAATGAATAAACACATTGTTAAATGAATTTTACCTCTGGCAGTATTCATGAAATTTGTTTTGTTTTTTTCACACCCTCCATTGGATCATATTTGATTATGATTGCCTAAGTCCTGTCTGTGGTCAGTCAGTGCACTCCTATACATCAGGACAATGTGTGACTTCCAATGTATTCCTATGAACAGCTTCAGGAGTGCACCTACAGGACTTGTAAATATTCAGCACCCAGATTTGCAGGCTTTGGGTAGGGGCTTCTGTTGTGATGAGGTTTGATGAGGCGCTTCGTAATTGTGTGTGTGAGTCTAGATGTATGTGTATGGTAGGGAGTGTGTTTGTCAGTGATTGTGACAAGCAGACGATCCCTGCTGTGCCTCAGTGCGTCCGCTCTGATACATTATTAATTAGGCAGCGTTTAGAGTAACGAGCGAAGCGTTTCAGCCCCCCCCCCCCCCCTTTTCTGACACCCCCAGTGACACACTCCCTGGGAATCTGCTGTGTGACTGCAGATCAGGGGAGGCAATAATGTGACTCTGGACCAGCACCCTTCAAGAATTCCAGTCAGACTCCGTGGGTCATGGAAGATTGTTTGGGGCTAGGATTTTTGCGGAGATTGAGCTGTCATATAGAATACATACTTGAGAAAGAGTAGATATTATTATTATTACTTTTTTTTTCAGGTTAAAAAAAATATATATATCTTTTTTACGGGTGCATGAAACTGCAAATATGACGTAAAAACCTCTGACTGGCAACTACGTTGAAACGTACTTGCAAATATTTTGTACGCATTTGCAGGTAGGCTAAATGCTACAAACGTCCAACAGCCTATTTTGATATGCATTGTTTTTTTTTAAACAAAGTTTATGGTTGGTTATCCCTAACCTTAGTGTTTTCAAGTTGAATACGGTCTGTTAGATTGCTGGAAGAAGCAGGTGTGAACATTTCCCTTCCCTCTGATAAATGATGCAAATGCAAACCTTTGCCTTGCAATTGAATTGTTTGAAAGATTGTTGTTTTTGGTAATCCCCACTACTCCCTATCCCCTTCCCCCTCATTGCATGTCCATATTATGCTCATCTCTTTTTGCTATTACTGTCTGACTAATTCAATAATTTTCTCCCCCCTTTGTCATCCTTTCAGCTCCCCTCCTTCCTCTTCCCTTTTCTGTCTGCCCTTC
This sequence comes from Syngnathus leptorhynchus, assembly GCF_054491065.1. Lineage (NCBI taxonomy): Eukaryota > Metazoa > Chordata > Actinopteri > Syngnathiformes > Syngnathidae > Syngnathus > Syngnathus leptorhynchus. Next base: position 9,729,253 of record NC_141198.1, on the reverse strand, counting down.
AAATCTTCTGGGTCCGCCTGAGTCTCCGTTGTCTGCCTCATTACAGACGAATTTGATTTTCAGAAACTGCAGCTGTGCAGCTACAAGGAGCCCTTCTCATCCTTATTCTACACCCGCATAAATAACCGCACAAACACACACCTCTTTCCATTTCTTTCTGTTTTTTTTTTAATTGTCTGACGTATGCAGCAGCAACAACGTTACCTCTCAAGTGCCCATGCTGCACTGGACAGTGTTGTAGTGCGCCAAAGCCACATAGTGACAGCCAAGATTTAGTTTTTATTTTTCCAGGGGCACTCAGCAGAAAGTAAAAAGTGCCTCTGTAAGAAAAGTGTATCTTAGAGCGACTGCCTGTGATTTCCCGCCTTAGCTGGCGATGACACTGCCATCCCTCTTAGTGAAAGATACACTGTAGCCTCCACGAAAGTTTGTGCCCTCATCTGCTTCGCAATTTTGTTGGCATTGCAACGAAAAACTTGGGTGGTGCCTTTTTGACTTTGTGAATGTTGTGGTGTTTTCCCCCAGTAAAATGTCAAGCCATACTACATTTCTTAACTTCAAGTCACAGTTGTACTAAAACCATTAGCTTCCCCTAAATATTTACTATTGGTCTTACCAATACATTTTAGACAATTTTGTGCTTTAAGCACAATGTCTTCTTTGATTTCTTTGTTTGTGTGGAACACTTTGCCAGACACTATATATTTACTTAACAGAATTGTATGAATAAATAACAAAACCTTGCTGTCATTTCTTCTGATGTACAAAATAGGTGAATAGTTAAACATCCAACACTACGAGAAGGTTTTTCTAATTTATTGTTGCCGGTGTTTTTTTAGTTATCCAATATTATGAAATAAAGAACCAAACCTGTCATATATAAAGAACAATAGTATGTCCTGCATATGCATACTTTCAAACACAGACGCGTTCCGGTGCATGTGTATGCCTGCATTCAGTCCATTCATTATATCTCCGCCTCGAGCGCTCTAGAGGGGCAAACTGTGTCACGACTACTAGCATCCAAACATGCTTGCGGTCCGCAGACCAAATAGGGAAAGCACCTGTCCTGAGTGTCAACATGCTCCTTTTGGCCGTGAGTGAGCGTCGGGCTTTCGTTTCGGAAAGGGGCAAGACGTGGAAAGCCAAGAGGAGAGTCATCTCATTACTTCCTCCCCGGGGCTGTAATTAAGCAAGGGATGGAGCGAGTGCTGCCACGTCACCTCTGTGGACTGCCCCCTGTGAACTGTGCTTAATTGAAACCTGATATATCTGAGTCCTCGTTGGTCTGCTAGCGTTCTAACGGTAGGCTATGCTTCATAGACTACTCCAAGTTACCTGGCTTTTATTTATGTATTTATTTTGTAATATCTTCAGCATCTCAGCGTGCCCTCTCTACTCATGCAGTCTACAGAGTTATTGATTTGTTTGTGTTGTGAACATCAGTGCTTGTGCTTGAGGATGGTAAGAGCTGATCATAGAGCGCAGTTTGATTCAAGCTCAGTGTACTGACCTTGGAGGAAGTACACAACGAGGGCGTGCTGAAATCTCGGCCTTTCTGAGTGCTCGATGGCAGGTGGGGATTCGGATTCGGTGCGGTGAGGACGCATCCACACAAAGAGCTGTTTAACTGCCCACGGGGCCTGTGGGTACTCCACCTTTCACTGCATCCTTTTAATATTTCATAGCCCGGCTTTGGACAAACGTCTCAGCCCGGCTTGCCGGAATATGGATGAGACTACACGTTTAGCCATTTACCTGGATGTCAGTTGGAAGCGGCTCTAAACAAAACACCTCTCCCTTCCCCACTACAACCTCACCTCACTGGACCCAGCATTGGCTTGTTAGCGAGACGGGTAAAGATTGACGGCAACAGGAAACAAAAAGAACACAATCCTACAAACAGGAGCCTTGGGTTACGTGCAGAGCATATGTTGGAATTATGGAAGAGATCACACATTGCGCGGCGCCTTTTATTTTATTTAGGAACAAAAAAAACAAACAAACTTACAGTGGATTCGCCAAAGTCAAGCAATTGTAGACCTTGTCGAACAGGTTTTGGGTGACAGCTGCCACCTTTAGCAAATGCCTAGACCCACCAATTCAATTCCTTCTCCAGCTTCTTCTACTTCTCACCACTTAATGGTGTGTTGGCTTTTAAACTGAGAAATGGCAGAGATATGTCAGAGAGAGCTGGACTTTGCTATGAATTGGTTTCGCAATGGAAGTCCATCACTTCAAAATTGTGGTCAACAACATGGGCGTACATTGCTGCAAATATTTGGCTTTCTCACACATTTGTATCGTATACACTACCTGACAGGTCAGAAATTTACTCTGACAATGAGGTGGCTGAGAGGCTGACGCAGGTAAACTGAACCTTTTTTATTTTTTTAAATCAGACTATAAATCTCATTCTTCGAGATGATTGTCACAGATTACAGATGTTTACATTGTATGTGTACACCACAGCAACTCCAAAAAGTAAACGAGTTGTGTCAATCAAAACTGAACATTTTATCTCTGTGTCTATTACATCTCAAATGAGTAGTCCCTTATAGTGTGGGCAGTAAACGTTCTTCAAGAACTTACTTGGTTTGTTCTCTCAACATTTCCATGCATCTTCCTGCACTAATTACATACAGAAGCTTGGGCACCACACACGGCTTCACTTAATGCAATTAGGCAGCAGTTTAATTATTCTTTAATGTGTAGATGAAGCCAATGTGTTACGTAGGGTAATTATTGCTAATGACTCTGCAATGGGAACGCAAAGAGGGAAAGTGAGGTTTTGTGCTGAAAGAGACCAGTGAATTCCTTCTTGTCTAATAGACCTTTTGTTGAATTGCTTCCCTCAGCATGCGATAAGGGTGTTAAAATTAATGATTTATAACTATTGAGCGAGCATTTCAAGTAGGTAGTAATTTATGATAATTTGTCTTCTTTCACAGCGCCACAGTTAATAATTGTTAATTAGCCGTTGATGATGTGTCCTTTGAACATACAGTATACCCTAATGGCCAATTCTAAGCCTATGAGCAGACACCCTTGTGGGCAGCATTCAAATAAGAGGATGTTTTTAAACACAAGCGAGAAGACGGAAGATACAAATAATAGAAATAAAGCAGCAAACAGCAACATTTCCTGTCCATCTGTACCATCTTTTTTATTGGCACCGGATTTTGTCACTATACCAGGCTGGATTTGTATGTCTGCCAAGAGCATCCATCAATCATGCCAAGCTAGGCCAGTGAAAAAGAAGACAGGAACATGCTCCAGGAGAAATTGTGCCAAGTAGAGGGAAGGCGGGAAATGGAGAGGAATTAAAAAAGTCATACCCACACTGTTATTTGGTTAACAATTTGAAAGAAGTGATAGTGATTGGTTGGGAAAAGTTTACTTCCATTGGTGCACAATGGCGCAAGCACATCTCAATTTAACCAGCTCAACGTCGACTAAAAATCCAAAAGAAAAAAAATTCCACCATTGTACACAGTTTACTGTGCTCTACGCTAGACTTTTGCCCGGAACAAAAATAAGGCCCTTTAAACTCACACATACATGATGATGATTTACTCAAGTTGGGTCCACACTACAATAGAATACTGGGAGGGATAGCGGACAGGACTACAACTAAAGCTCTTTTTGATGAGTTGAGTTGCTGAGGTTAGAGGTTGAATGAATCCAGGAGGCCAGCACCTTTCGTTTTTTTTTTTTTTTTTTTTTTTTTTTTTTTTGGGTGGACGACTCAACAGATGACAGCGCTGTCAAAAGACTTTGACGTCGGCTGGATGAAAAGAAGCGAGGTGAAGTCAAGCTAACCCCTTTTAAACCCTGTTAGTGATTTGAACTGATCATTCATTCCGTCAGTATTATTCGGGCCTTCAAAGGGTTGAGACATAAATGCAGATAAGCCCGTTCAAAAGGCTTTGACAATTGGGAAAGTCTGTGGCAACATTTGGCTCTTTTCAATGTCCTTTTTTTAGGGGAGATATAGTACTAGTGTAGAATAGGTCTTTAAAATATTACAGATGTATTATAAGTATTAACAGGTTTGTTTCATATCTTGAATTTTCAATACTCTTTTTTTAAAGCAGCATCTTCTTTTCATTAAAATAATTTAATAATTCTGCAGCCATTTTAAGGCATACATGACTGTGGTGCGAGTGCTGGTAAAAATGACTTGCAATGTCTTCGTCCAATCATACAGAGTATTTGGTAACGTTTGTCTTTTTTGTCCTCAGTTTCTCACACCTACTCTCACGACCACACAAACTTCAGTGTGTCACCCTCTGGTTATGTGTGAGCTCCCACCACACACCAGTCAACAGTGGCCTTTTGTGCAGTTGTGGTTTTCTCCAAGTCAATGTTCAAGTCAGGTCAGTGGGAAAGTCCCTCCAGCAAGACAGTACAACCCAGTGAAATGATTATTTAATTGTTTTTGCCTAGTGATGTCATTCCCAGGGATTTTCATGTTTATTTGTGTGGCCAATTCATCTTGACATCCACCCAACATACTATAAAAATGGCCAACAATTATGTACAATATAGAAGTGATGTTACTGCTATTGCCACTCTCTCCCTCTGTCTTTCTCTGTCTGTCTGTCTGTCTCTCGCTCTCTTTCTCGCTCTCTCGCTCGCACGCAGGCACGCACTTTAATCATTTTAATTATTTTTTTTACTAGTTTTTCAAAGACAGAAAAAAAATCAACTCATCGACCTTTTGCTCGCCGAGACTGACTTTGAGGCCTGTGGTCAAAACCTTTTCTATTTGTGCCTGCGTATACGGGATGGCATTGTAATTACAGTGAAAGATCCAAACGTTGTCATGTACATCAGTGACTCAATTCTTGCCTAAAATAAGAATTTGTATATTTCTTTTCCTCTTTGTCTGAAGCCATTCATACCCTAAACATATAATGCAATGCCATTGCTAATTAAATCAATATGAGGTAATGAAGTATAATTGGAGAGACTTGCTTGAGCTCTTACGTGGGTCCCTACAGGTTTGTCCTTGTTTAGAGGCTGGTAGCGTTTCCCCTTCCAGGAGCCGTAATCCCCGCAGCAAGCATTTGGAGAGGAATGATCACAGAGCTCCGAGTTATTTAGCCTCACCCAAGACCGAAGCGTACAGACTCTCTTTACACCCCAAGCGTTGTCCTGCAGTTTGCCATATATTCACCTCTTATTGCTTCCTCCAAACCTGGCACCTTGTAGAATTTATTTTTAGAATCAGTAAATTTGCTTTGCTGGAATTCATCACAGAATTAGAAGGGTGCTGAGAAGGAAGGGGCTGAGGGGATGTTCTACCAAGCTGTTAAAAAGTCATAGACTCGATAGTTTCCAAAAAAATCCATATTCAATTTGCCCCATGTTGCAGCATTTGCGCTCAGAGTGGCACTCTATGAATAAGTCCTTCAGCTATTATTTTTACATTGCATGCTCCTGGATTCAACTCAAGTCACCAGATGGCACTATTTAGCTTCCACAATCTGCATGAAAAAGCTCAACAAAGGCGGGTTTATGGTCGTTTCCTCTTATGCACGACTTGAGCAGCTGCTTCATGCATGAAGTCAGTAGTCATGCTTGACCTCTACCTGCAGAGGATCATATTCCTCCCTGCTCTCTTTCACCGCGAGATGCTTCAAGGAAGGGAAACACCGCCGAGGAGTCGGCTTTCATCGGCTCCACATCTGTGTCACACTCTCAAACATGAAAAAATGTCATCGCCTGATTTGAGGTCTGTTACCACTTTCTCAGATATTTACCGCATGAAATGGATTGAAAAGTCAACAAACATGTTTGTGGGAAGGAAAAAGAGAAGTACAGGTAAAAACACGGATTGTTCCGCATCAGGTATCAGGTCTGTCACAGTGATTTCCCTTTGGCATTGGGAGCACTTAGCAGTGGCATTTGCAGAAAAGTGTGTGCTGGCGTCTAATGGGCTTTTAAGAGCTTCGCAAGGGGACTATTTGTGTACCATCAGCGGAAGCCTGTGATCGCTACGTGACAACAGTATTTTAAGCGAGCTCCACAGCAGCGTGGGATGACTACCCTGAGCTGCGGAACTTTCCCCAGGGGAGCATATGCTACCGAGATCTAACGGCTCAACTTCTCTGCCACTTTCTAACTCGGGTGTCGCTTTGCAGCATGACAACTGAAGAGTCTTGATTCCTCCATTTCACCTGGAAAATACATGTTTGTGAAGAAATAGAACACAACTAAACAGGGCGTTTTCCACACCGACAGGTGAAGTTTTGATATGTTGAAGAAGGAGATGTTTGGTTCTCCCGAGAGACCCAGGACTCACATTTATTTGATTATTTTCTCTTGAGTGGCTTATGTTCTACAATATTCCACTTTCGAACCCCCCGTGGAGACACGTAGCTCTGAGACTTGACTTGGAATGTTTTGGTGCCAGTTTACATTCACTGGACGCATCAGGTCGACTAGCACAAAGTATTAAAATTCAATCCAAGTGCAAAAGCAAAAATTATACCGCTCACTGTTATTATAAAGTAAATTGCATTCCCCTACTTTATCAATGTTAAAACCACAGCTCTGGTGCACGATCAGGATTGCCGCGATCCAAGCTGACTTTCACTTGATGCATGAAAATGACAAACACTATGAACCAGAATGATCAATGCTCTCGTTTAATATTTAAACATATTATAATATGCACCATTTGAAACCAGGTGCTTGGCCTATTTGTCATGGCAGATGAAAAATAATGAACTCAAAGTTCATTGATAATTTAACAGAGCCTTCAAAATTAGCATGTGATTTTTATTTTCTTGCGTATTAATTTGTCAAACCAGTAGACTCAAATACGCAAAAACCAAATCATCAATTTAAAACTAGTTGAACCTTTTTTTTGATTATCTTAAAATATTAAATGTTCAACATCGCACAGTATTTGGAAAGAACAGCAATAACCACATGTGGCCTTTTCCAACATCACAGCTTTTTATGAACCATTTTCTCCAGCGTAAACAGCAAAAAAGCGGCAGTCCCACAGAGGGAGCCTGAGGACAGCGGAGGCAGATTAAATGTCGAGAGTGGGATATTATCATCTCTACTGTGAATGAGACAATATAATTATGATATGGAAATTACATCAAGTGGACAGTGTTGCCAATGTGATTGGTGCTAAGCTATCAATGTAAATTATAAGCGTGAATATAGTCATAATAATTTAATCATAATTTGTCTCTGTAATACATACTTGAAATTAATTTGCTTTATAAAACGAGAAAATTGTATATGTTCATGTCAGCCTGTATAACAAAGACGGGACACTTTGAAATAACGGGACATATTTAGCAGACGTTCTGTTCTGGTGGGGTTTTCTGCAGAGTTTGCATGGAATAAACAAATAATCTCTCGAACAAACGAACCAATTCTCTCTTTTTACCGTGCAATTTAACACACACACACACACACACACACACACACACCTACACAAAGGAAAAACGACGCACACATGCCCACACATACACAAAATGAATCTGCCATTTAATAATTATGAGGCATAAAATCCTTGCCGACGGCGAGCATACTGAAGGATGTAATTATGACCTCTTACAGAGAGCCCACGCTCGGCGCCAATGCCTACGTTTCCACCCAGAGAGAGAAAAACACTCCCATGGAATGACGGGGAAAATGTGCCCTTCATTGCAATTAAGGACAATAATTCTCTGCGCGGAAATTGTTTCAATTGCTTTTCAGGCCGGGAGCAAAATGGCATTGATGGAGGTGATGGTTTGAAATGGGGGTGACAGTAGGATAAGAAATGACATTTCAGATAGAGGAACTGTTGGCTTTGTGTACGTTAACAATTGAACTCTATAACAGGTTGCAGACAATTAGGAAAACTGCAGGGGAGTACACAGAATTTGAATCAATGTGACACAGGACCACAGCGTCATATTTGGATTTCATGATATTATTCGCTAATTCAATATTGATGTAGAATTTCTTCTATTTTTGATCATGCGGGTGTTTTAGAGGGTCTAACCCTCAATGCTGCAATCACCATAAATCATGTTCTCTCTATACAATACATTTGAAAGAAAAAATCTTAATGATTTCATTTACACAGTTTTCAGACAGGCTAAGGAATGTCACAATTGTATTTTTTTGTCTTATTGTGTAGTCAGTGTGTACACCTAGAAAAATATTAAATGTTTATTTAAATGACAAGCAATATTAAGTCGTTTTTAGTTGCAGCAAGATTGGTGCTTTCTTGCTGTTGGTTACAAAAGAAATCAATCTTAAATGCAAGAAATGTCAACACCACAGTAATTCTGTCTTCAATCGGAAGCATCTCTGAAAAGTGTCATGTCAGCTGATGGGAATTGTGCGATGACTGACCCTGCACTTTGACCCTGCTGCACAAGTAAAGTGTGACTTTCCATTTTTGGTCAATTGCAATTGCATATTTAGTGTTGTAAATTCAATATGGAAAGGGAAACGATCACCGAGTAAGAATGTCCTACCTCATCGACAACGTGCAAAACTATCATGCTCAAAAAGAGTTTATACACACATAAAACCAAAAACGCACAGAAAGCCAAAATTTACAATTGGCGAAGAGATTTGTTTGAATAAATCACATTACTCACTGTGCCTTTTCTTGAGCCATTTTTACGTAGGGATCAATTCAGTTTCACCAAGCACATTTCATCATCATGGCATCTGAAATACAGAACAGCAGTGTGTTAGAAATTAAGATAACCATTGAGTACTAAACAAATGTAATTGACAAATCTCATCTTTAATTCCTTTTGTTTTTCTAAAGGGTAAAGATACTTTGTAGACACATATATGTGTCCTTATTGCCAGAGCAGACCGAGCAAAGAAAGAAAACTTCTAATCTGATCCTTAAGTGGGACCATATGCAAGTTTGTTTTTGCTCGTTTTAACTGCGATTTTCAATTGGGCATAAAGCGGGACTACATTCCTTCAAACCTAAAGTGGCTGTGATGGGCAGGCTGCGGCAGGGGGCATCCAGATGTTTTGTTTGGATAAAAATTGTGCGGTCGAGATTGCATCTGTGGTAGCGGGTGGAACAAAGGTCTGAATGGGAAGGATTGGTCACTGGGGGAAATGGAAAGCAGCTCTGGAGAAGTGGAGGCATGCACACACGTGCGCTGACTGTTTACACTGGGCCGGGATGCAACACGCCGATGCATTCCAGCGCTCATGGTGGCCTCGCCAGAACCGGATCCATGTTTTCAAGCTTGATTTTTCAGCGCCAAAATGCATACATATGTATGTCATTGTCTCCGTCTTCAGTTTATAGTCACGTTTAAGTACTTCTAATGTGCGTGAGAAGGATTTAGGCGTGCCGTCCACCGAGTGAAAAAATGACATCCCCTGTTCACACCTGGTAATTGAGCCTTGAACACACCACTCACTACAACAGATAAACTGTGACCTTGGTGTTATGATTGGGAAACAACATTCTGAGGCTGCCCATATACTGTACTGTACAGTTTTTTATTTTTAATTCAACCACAAATACCCTGGCGCAGTTGCCAGAAAATAATATTTTCTTGGTTGCTGAAGAGAGAGAACTTTCTGTGCAATCAATATATATATATATATACATATATATACATATATATACATATATATATAGAAAGAGAGAAAAAAGAAGTCCTGCACTGCATATGTGTGCTTTAATTAGAGCTGAAAACTCATTATGAGTGTCAAGAACAGGTAATTCAACTGAGATTTTGTGATGCTGTTTTTAATTTTGCGTCGGTGAATGTATGCCTCAACCGCTAAGGAAATGGCAAGGAGATGATGTGTTCTGCATGTCCTGACCCACAACGTGCTTGCAGCAACATGGCGAAACTGAAAATGGAGGATCAGGAGGATTGATATTTGCAGCAGTGAAGAAGTGGTTTTTTTTTTTCCCCCATGATGCATGGCTATAATGGCTTTCTCAGCCCCAAAAAAGGAGCATATATCCTGTATTTGGTACCAGTTGGCAGTGGTGTGTTCACACCTGACGCGAAACCGCAGTAAAGTACATTTAGACGTGGACCGAGACCACCTCGAAAAGTGGGTCTTGGTCTGGTTGTTTGATCCGCACCAGGATTAGTTTTTGTGTATTCATGTGGAAACCAACCCAGGTCCAATCAAAGTGGATTGTGATTACACTCTGTGATGATGTTTATATAAATATTTAGGTATTTATTTATTTTTTGATGATTTATTTAAGTGTCAATTTATTAATATTCCTGAGGATGATAACAGAATGTGCTAAATTTGTGCCTTGAATGAAGTGGAAACTTTATGATGATCTGTTCAGAGTGTTGGTCTAACATATTAAACAACATAAGCCTGTTATGTTTGATATGTATCAAAGTAATAGTCCTTTCCTCACTATGTGGCTTCTTTATTTCAAATCATTTTCCATTCACCTTCTTCTCAGTCGGATTGTTGGTGGTCTGACAAGTAAGAGGCCCTCTGCTACCCACACCATTTGTTCACATCTCTAAACCGTTACCGCAGCCTGATATGCCCCTCAGCATGCAGAAGGTCTGCTGTCATTACAGCAATCAGAATTTGTGAGAAAATGGAACCCTTTATATGCAAAACAAACAATGCGGGAGAAATAAAACACTCAGGCAAGCTGTCAGGTCCTTTCAAGAATCAATACAAGGCCTTTCATCTGCATCCCAACCTTTTCCTGGTAATTATCCTGCATATTTTCTGCCTGCTCACACACAAACGTATAATGTTACACACATACACACACGCGCGCACACACACGCATACACACATTGCTAATAAATTGCAGACAAACAGAATAATGCATCCAAACCTATAAACACAAAATCACTGGCCACAACATTAGGTACACCAGAACTCACATATTATATTGTTTTAATTATTAAGAAATGTCCCCTTGGTTCAGTGTATAATTAGCCTACGAGATTCAAATTAAAATCAACACATCAGATTGCAAGTTCCTGCTTCTCAATGAATACGTAATACTATCTATTACCACCGTACGTATCCGGCGTGGAACATCACATGGTCAACATACCATGCAGACGACATCATGATAAAAAGGCCACGTCTAAGCGCTCAGCCGGAGAACATAAGAGGAAGGTGACAAAGCATAGCAAAACTAGTAAGGTAAAACTATTAAGGTAAATGCAAAAGGAAAAGAAAAACAATCGTTATGTACACAAGGCGACAAGATGAATCAACAATGTGTCACAGGTTTCCGCCACTTGGAGAAGATGAATAAAACCCAATCCATTTTCAAAAATCAAGATTCAATTCAAGGTGCAAGGACAAAGCCTCTACCTGAGGAACCCACTACCAAAATATCCTGCAGGCAAACTCCCAGCATGCAGCTTCAAATAAACCAGGAAGTCCACCTGTAGATAAATACGAATCAATGCTGTCACATGACCATAAGTAGACGTGATCCTCAAAAAGAGTATGGCTGATTTAAAAGTAAAGAAAGTGGGCAAAAACCCTCCACGGTGTCCCAAATGTTATTGATGCCATTGGTTTCACAACCACGTATTTAGTTTGAATTATATTTTAGAACGATGTTTTCACATGGGTATAGGTTCAGTCATTTTTTCTTTTCTTTTTGCATTTTATATTTTCTTGGTATGTTTTATGAGATATTAAAACTATTTCATATAAATATTGGTTTGATGATCTGAAAAAACTTTTGACTATATTGTGTCAGCAGCTTTTAAATTCATGCAGTTTATAAAACCATCTACAACTCATCACCATCTGATGAAACATGTCGTACTGAAAAAAAATATTCTTGGCCAGAGTTGTCCTGTGCGTGCGTGTGTGCGTGTGTGTGTGCGTGTGTGTGCGCTTGTGAGCACCGACCTGTGTCTGTGATGGAAGAACTCTAATGAGGCATAGCATAGAATGAAATATTAAAGTTTCTAATTAAATAGAGAGACCTCTTCCACTAGCGTCAAGGTTGTTTGCACCATTATCTTCATGGTCGTATGATCAGCAGTCACCCAATGCTTTTTGGTGTTCCCGTGTCCTGCAGCACGTGCGCACACACACACACACACCAACTTCCAACAGAAATCTCCGTCAGCCACCAGAGACTACTCGAGTCGGCTATATCTACCATTTCAATGCTTCATAGGTTGCCTCCACTTGTGTCTTTGACAGCCATGTGTAGCGAGGCCCTCGGTTACAGTTGAGATTGTGATTTATTGATGAAAACACGTGTTACTAGTGCAAGGAACTTAATCTCCTTCACTGTCAGACTTCTCAGTGTGCAAGAAAGTAAGAGGCAAAACTAGAAACGTGCCACATTTATATGAGAAGCTTGTTTTATTTGACCTGCAGAAAATGTAAAACAATTCTTTTTACCCCTAAAACAAGCACTGGGGCCCAAGAGACTTGGGGCCGTTTACTTGCATATCAAGCAGAAGGCTACTGGGTGAGAAATAACTAGCATATTGTTTTATTGAGTAGTGTGGGCCTTCTTCCTTGACACGACGCTAATTATTAGGCTTGCATGTTGTCTGTGATTAGAGCGCATTCTGTGTAGGCCAATCTATTGCCTGAATGCCTCTCACAGAAAATGTACTCGATGCACCCTATTATTGATTTCTATCCCTACTGAATAGAGGTAAATGTATAGATTTTTACATGCAGGTGAAGCTTAAGCTTGGTTTGTGTTGGTGGAGATGGGAGCTAACTTGATAGGATTACAATGATGCAATATCGTTTATGTGATTAACTTTTTAATTATGCTCTGTATTTACTTCCATAATTCAACACATTTTCTGCTCCCTCACTCCACATTTCAACCAAATATGCTGCAGGCAAGTACTCCTGGTGCCCCTGTCAAATTTGGGAAAACAAGCCCAATTTTGTAATAACCAATTCATCCAAATCTATAATTCTACTACTCTATTTGTTCCCCTCATTGATATTGCACTGAAGAGTAACCAGAAGAGACAAATGTGGAAATTGTTACCTAAAAAAAACTAGAGGCAAAACCCAAAACGCATTAATGCATTGTAAAAAAAAAAAAAAGTAGAAAACAGGTATTGCCATTTATTTTCATTTATTTATTATTTATTTATGCTTTAAAACAAAGCATTTAAGAGAATGGATTTTAAACATATTTGTAAGATGGATAATACACAAACTGTATATTTCTGGATTTTATGTTCCTGTCATTAAAAGGTTAGCGTGCTTAAGACTTCTCTTCAACTCCTTTGAAAATATTGTGTGACACACTAGAGTTGGAATCTAAATCCAAATGCAACTGTCACAGTCTGAAGTGAACATCCATCTCCACACCACTGCTGTGATGCCAGCCGTGGTTGTTCTTGGCTGTAATAAGAAAACATGTCTGCCCACTAAATATGTTATTTGATTGTTTCTCTCACTCGGTAGAAATGTTTGTCTTACAAACTGTCTTTTGCATATATACACGATCGTCTATCCAATTTGTTCTTATTTTGTGCTGTATACTTTACTGAGTTTACACAAACACACACACACCTACAAGTCATATCAAGCCCTGCAGCATACAGTATGGACACAGTTTATATTAACTTAATACTTCTGTTGCTCCCTGAATTCAGAATCCTTATTCCACATCTCCCGGCCTTGTTTCCCCCTTGGAGACTTCCGCGTGATTGGATTCTAAAAGTGAGCCCCCGCACAGAGGTCAAAGAGAGCCTTGAGGATGGTCCACATCTCTCTGTGTAGTGTGCGTGTGCATGTTTTACAAGGTGCTCCTCGTGAACGACAAGCCTCATAATTTAAAGTTAATGCATTTTAGGTAGAAGAGCGGTGGAGTTTAACATTGTGGTGGAATGTATTTTTCCGAAATGTAATGGAAATGACGTGTTTATGTGTCTGCTGAGTCTGCATGAACCTTAACAGGGTAAGGTGTACATCAGGAAGGATCTCAAAAATTCCATTTTGTCATTCATTTGATAAACAACAGGCCTCACTGGAAATGATACTGGGATGTGTTGACATACTGCTATCGTGTCAGCGGCATAATGAGCTCCGATTATATGCACGCATACATGCATGCATTATTAACCTTTCTTTTACTATGTATCACTGAGGTGCTTAATCACTACAGTGTGTGATCACCTTATAAATCACAGGACAGTTTTTTTTTTTTCTTTCCCGGAGTTGAGTTGGTGGATGATGTCCTCCAGTTCTGCAGTTCTAGGGACACATACAATACTAATAGAAGCCGCCGCGCCTGGGTTAAACCCACGCTCGGTCGTATAAGCACCATGAAGTCAATTAATTTCTGGCTGCTTAATGACTTGGAACCGCAGTCGAGCTCCCCTCGCCCCCACGTCTCCGGATTGATTGAGTGCATTTCTTGGACATGGTGTAGCATCCACAGATATGGTGTGTGTGTGTGTGTGTGTGTGTGTTTGTGATCAATTTTCATTTGATTAAAATGCTGAAAAGATATTTTGGATACATCTAATATAAAACAAAAACATGGAAATAGGGAATACATATATTTAAGTCAATGTCAAAGAGGTGAATTTAAAACATCTGTCTTTGGTCTATGGTGAGCCTTACTGCATATGACAGAACTATCTTTGTGCCATCACCAATAAACGATAATGCACAAGATGTGCTAGTATTATGTGAAGGTCGCAGTGTACTCTACGCTCATGTGACGTGTGCAGGCTGGACTTTTGATATCATCATTCTAACTGTACAGCGCAAGGAGGCGAATAATCACGTCACTCACAAGGCCATCAGTCCTCCACGCTTGGCTCACTTTCTTGTCCTTTTCGCCCCCCCCCTCCGCTCCAACAACAACAGCTATTACAGTCTGCCTCTTTTCTTGCACCTTTTCTGTATCCTTGAATGTGTGCGAATATATCTACCCTTGCTTGTTGACTATTGTGTGCGCCAAGACTGCGCTGATAACAATCCTTGGTGCTCAAGTCTTGTTGACCTCTTCCCCTCTGCTGGGGAGGAAAGGAGGGATGAAGGAGATGAAGGGAGTGAATGCTACGTGAGGCAAGGTGTGGAGGGCAACTGCTTCATCACTGTTGTGTATATACTACTTCCGCTAAGGCCTCGGTAACAAAAGGATCCCCCTTATTACAAACCTCAGACCCCCTCCTGCCTGTTTTTTTTCTCCAGGTCTGTTGCACACAGGCGGAAAAGATCATATTTATCACCTGTCAGCATTTGGCAGCCCTGAATTACGCGACGCAGGACAGCATAAAATTATCATACACAGGCATGAAATTACAAAACCGCCTGGGGACCCCACAACAAAATTATTTTATATCCCCCCCACCTCCAAAAAAAGGATCGAGGGTGTCTGCTTGTGACGTGACGGTGTGACAGGTGAGCAGTACAAGTGACAGATGGGGTGGGGTGGGGGGCAAAGTGATGTGTCGAAACGATGGAGTAGATAACTCCAACAGGATATTTTGGGAGCCTGTCCTTCACACTTAACGTGGGATAAACAAAAATGAGTCTCGGACTAACCGGAAACACCAAAACAAACTTCTTGGAGGGGTTCCTTCTGCACACTTTTCCGGCATATCAACATTTGCTGGGTCAAATCAGGACTATGTGCAAATTTATGGTGAAAAAAAACCCCGTCTCTCCTTGTAGGTCCATTACTCAAATTCACTAAATGGGGAAAAATATATTCTCCTATGACACATCAATCCATCAATCAATGATTGGACTGGATAATCGTTTTCAACTCGTGGGAAAAGTCTGGAGAAGAAAGTCACTTTTCTCTTCCGGCATGACTGCACAAAGCACAGTCCATCAACATATGTGAAAGCCCTGACCTCAACCCAATTAATCGTTTTGAGATGAACAAAACAAAGATAAGCCCACTCTACACTGCATGAATGGACAGCATAATTAATTAATTAATACATCACATTTGCTTTTCAGTTTCAATTGTGCATGTGTGTGCAGAAGTGGATGGCATTCGCACAGACCTGCTGCATGTAGACTACAGTAAATGCCACATGTTGGACACAGAGGGTCAATAGTTATAGACTATGTGTGCGATGCAGATCAGGTATTGGCAAGCGGAGACACGTGGGTCGTTGCATTGCTCAGAGCAGCCGAGAGTATGTGGATACCATGTGAATTAGCTCCAGGGGCATGAATCCGGGGGTGGAAGAATGAATGGGAAGACTTTCTGCCGGTCCCAACCATTTTGGGTTATGACACGATGACGTCACTTCTAGGTGTCACACAGTAAAAGCAGTGAAACTCCTAGACGACTGTTTGACCTTAGCTTTTTTTGTAGGTTAGGGTAACTGTAACATTGAAATAAATAGATTTAAAGTTGTGTATTAAATTAATTGCCAAAGACAAAAATGACATTTTTACTGTAATCTGTTGTTTTTAATTTTTGTTTGCAAAAAAATAATTTAGGTTAGTTTTTTTTTAATTTTTTTAAGCATTTTCACTTTATTTTGCAAAATGTTTAATCAATTCAAGTCTTACTCATTTCATTAGTTGTCCTTAACTCAAATAACCTTAGTGAACAGCCGTCCCCTTTGTATCACTCAACAGGGAAAACTGAGTATGTGTATTCAAGTCACCTCATGAAATGAAACAATACTCATCCATTATTGGCATGCATTCTAGGGAAGGGAATCTAATTCAGTCAACTCGCTCTCTTCTTGTGTTACAAGTCAATATGCCAACGATTGTGGAGAAGGTGTCTGCCTGCTGCAGGTTTGACAAGTCAACAACGCTGCTTTTACTTTGAAGGTGCCGTTCGATCTCGTTGTGTGTCCATTAAAAGTCGTCTTTGAGTCGCTACTATAGTTACAAACCACACTTTTGTACCATTTTCAGTCAGTCATTAAAATTTAGAATAAAATCTGACCTCACATCTTGGTCACGAACACAAAAAAATGCACATCATCTACAACTGCACATTTACAACAACGCAATCAAACATAAAAGTGAGAACACTGCTCTGAAACAAACAAGTGCTTCAAAAATATGGTACAAACTGCAAATAATAGACGCTGTTTTTTTTAGTCATTACAAAGCAAAGCAGATCTGAAAACTCATTTAAATTTAATTTAACTACTGTGAAGTTAATACTTCAACCAGCAGCTCAATGAACAGTAAACACAATTTTGGTGGCTTAAAGAGACGCTAAGATGAATAGATGAGACAAAAATCTACAAACAAACTACAGCATTATTTAAGATGCAAGGTTTAAAGTTGGGGAACAAAGTTTCAGCTTTTGGTCTGAACTTTATGACAGCATGTTGAGTACTGTGTATATAAAAGTCAAAACGAAGGAGTACAAATACTTCTTTGAACTGAATTGAAAAGTCTTAATGCTAAAAGAAAGTTGAAGATGAGACTACATGTTGGTGAAGTCACATGGTGGGGCGGGCGAGCATGTTCGTGTGTCTGTATAAAGGTATTGCTATAATTCCAGTGTGTCGGCATGGCTGTTAGGAGCTCAGGTGGTTGAGCGCTTGCCCCAGCCAGGCCTCATCAACGTGAAGGGCGATCTCATCCTTTCTGCATCTCTCCTCTCTTCTGCTTGATTAATTGGGTTCCAAATACGCAGGCGGAATACATAATGCCACCCCCACCTCACAACAGCGCTCCCGCATCCACCTGAACGCACCCCCCCACCCCTGCCTCCCAACCTCATTGCTCCCTTGCACCCCCACCCTCTTCCTTCTCGCTGCCCCCCCCTCCCTCCCTCCCTCCATCTCCCATCCACTCTTCATCTCTCATCCTCATTCCTATCTCCATCTCTCCAAAACACATTAGCATACGCTTGGCATTCAATGCAGACAAGCGGGACACCAAAAAATGAATAAATATGAAAAACAATTTAACTAATAACGAGGATGATGATAAAATTAATTATGCCCTGGGATGGTGAGATGAGAAAATGAAGTGAGAGAGAAAGAGGGCCTTGGCGACACTTAATTTCAGTCCCAGACGTGGACAGATATCAGGTGGCATTTGACAAGCAGACACAAAGAGTGTGTTCCAAGCTTATAAGACAGTAAACCGTGTAGATTGTCGTCTTTCTGTCGCTCTGTGTTTACGAGGCGCGTTCGGTGTATGTAATAGTGGGCCAGCAGGCGAGCCCACCCACCTCTCTGCCTGCTTGAGTGGGCTGTGTAAAAGAAAATACACACCGCACACCCCATGTATAACCCAGGCTGGCTCACAACTCTGCAAACACGATGCATGATGTGAGCCGCGTCGCCTCCGTCTACCAAATGTAGATTTTCCGCAGCATGTTTTTATTTCTTAAGTCTTCTGAAACACGTCGCATCTCCCCGGGGACTGTGATTGACACATCCAGGCTTTAGGGATTGGAGCCAAGCATGAGTGGCTCTCTTGGTGGTGGTGGTGGGGTGTTAGCATTTTTCTCCATCACTACACGCTGTATTGATGCATTTTGTAGCAGAGCTGTCTGCTGCGTTCATCTCATTAGGATAAACGGTGAGATCATCTCGGGCGGGGTTGCTTTCAGGCTCCCTAGGATCTCATTCTGTCATCATGCGCGTGCCACCCTCATGTGTTACTTTTGGAGGTTTACACCAAGGTTTTACCTAAATTTGTGCAAACGTGCTCACTGCGAGAGTGATAATCATTTCACCATGAATATCTTGAAGCTTTAGCACCACACTGTGCATCTTTTTTTTTTTTTAGCTTGTGAACGGGAGGAAAGATGATAGCTGGGGAAGAGGGAGCGACAGAGAGCGAGAAAGAGAGCGAGAGAGGCATGCGGGGGTCTTGATAGAAGTGAAAGGGGGCAGAGAGCGCTGGGTGCATTGATTTAATTTGTGGAGGTTTGCGCGACGGTGTGGCATCCCTTTTAACGATCACTAAATTGTTTTCTGACAGAATCCCACCAAGCAATTTCTCCCCCACGACATTTGATTTACATATGATCTTTAAACACTGTGCAGGCAGCGCTAGCGATTTGGTTATCATTCAAATCACTCTCCTCTGTGTCACACTCCGGGATAGGTCACTCTTCTCATGCCTGCTCCTGAGACGCGCGTGGGGGGGGGGGGGGGGGGGGGAATGTATAACTAATGAAATAAATTGATTAAGGGCGAAATCAATTGCTTTGGCAGACTGAAATCAAGATCTTGAGCTTAATTTAGCATGGAAGCAACAAGGCTGAGCAGGAAGGAAGCTGAGCAACTAATTGGTGCTACATGAAGCAGTGTGCGCTAATAGGCGCCAAGACACTAAGAGGGATTCCCATCTTGTCACTATTTTTGAGCTCCAATCACCACCTTCTTTGAATGAGCTCAAAGCACACTTCAACTTTGATTCTCCCTAATGCATTTAATAAGCCTGCTTTATTGGAGTGAAGGTAAAAGACAGCACGAGAATACATTTGCATGTCTTTGAAGAATACAAGACGAGAGTGCAACCTGAGGAGAGAAATTCAAGCACAGTAATGCACTGCAAGGATTATGTGGGGGATGTTTTTTGCAGTATATGAAATATTTTCACAAAGGTGCATGCAATTATTTCGAATGTGCAATGTATTTCGTTCCACTTTTTCTTTGACATAATTGCATGCTATACACTTGTATTTCTAGCCGGGTAGCTGTTAAGGGGTGGGCTTGTGTGGTGTAGTTTAAATTGCTTAGAGCAAAAGATTAATCTATGATGTTTTGACTGCGGCTGGCAGAAAGGTTAAGCCTATTAGAATCCCGTTAAGGAAGACAGGGTCCTGCTGCACACTGAGCCAAGTGAGGCTGATCCGTAAGACGAGACAAACTTCTCGTCAAAAACGTAGTTGCTTCCGAGCACACTGACAAAATGGCATTAAATCGTCTGCTCGTTACACACCCCGGCTAATGTAAAGTGAGGTTCTGACATTAAGACGAGTCATTTCAAATGGGAGACTGCTACTTCCAAAGCAACTTGATTCATTTTGACTTTTAGCATTTATTCAAAATGTTAGCGAGAGAAAAAAACGAAGGGAGAACAATGAGAAAACGATGAAGACTTGAGTGATTTCTCAGTGGCACGATCGAAAACTGGTACATCGGTGACCAAGATATGTTGGGATGGGGGCAGGTTCAATAAAATTCATAGGCAATGGAGAAATGGTCATTGATTTTTCACCCCTTTCTCAGTCTTTTATGTATGTCTCTCACCCATTCCTTATACACTCCCGAGACTGCCTTTTATAAGACAGGTTTTAGTGACTTGCCATAAAAGCAATAAGGAGCTACTTAAGTGCACAACAGGGACGACAGACCCCCGTAAAGATCAACAGCCTTCGTCAGCTCACTTCTTTTAGAGGGGAGAAGTATATAGGTATGGCTCAGACGGTTAATAAATAAAATGGAAAGTAATTGTTGATAGGGTCTTCTTTGGAAATTTTCTAGTTTCTACACTTTGTGGACAGGCCTCGCCTCGCGTCTTGCGTCCTTCGCATTAGCTACTTGCCAACTGATTAAATTTGGGGTTTACACATTTGCTTATTTGTTCAATAATGTAACTTAAAAAGTACTGTAACTTGAATTCTAGTTGTTTTTTCAAAAGTAGCTCGATAAAGAAATTCAATTTAAGAAAATTCAGTGCAGTTAAATTGCAAAAATATTCATTCTGTCCAAGCTTGCTCTTTCCTTTGTCCTGTCTCTTCAATGTTAAGTCATGACCTCTATATATCTATTTTAAAGTTACATTTCTTAAAGGTTTATTGAATACAATTGTTTGATTAACATTGGACTGCTTAACATAACGCCTCCTCATGCGGCAAGGACAGCAGATCTCAAAAACATGGCAAGCATGCTAGAGTGTTCATGTTGAGTCATACAGTTAAGTCCGGGCGTATTTGAACAGCAACGGAGTTTTTATGGCTTTGCCTTCATACACCATCACAATGGATTTACAATAAAAGATTCAAGAAATATATTCACTTAACTTACTTAAGAGTTGGAGAATAATCTGCAGAACACCTGCATGTTTAATTTCTCTGTATCATTTGGGTATTTTACATACAGTAAACGTAAACACAACCGATATTTCTAAAGGTTACAAAGGTTCCGCAGTGAAGGCCTGGCAAAGCATCTCCAGGGAGTCAACTCAAAATCAGTCATTGACCACAAAGGATTTTCATCCAAGTATTAAAAATGATGTTTAGTATTACACTTGAATTGGCTGACGACCAGTCTGGGGCGTATCCCATCTCTCCCCCAGGCAGCTTGAATAGGGTAAAGCTCACCCGCACCCGAACGAGGACAAGAACTATAGAAGTGAATGGGTTATAGTTTATAATTACAACATATACTGTATGCCAGTTGAACAATAGCAGACTCATAATAGAAAAACAATAATCATCCTAGTTGACCTTAATAAATGGTTCTATCAAAATTCAAAAAGATCCAAAATTAAAAACTCAAAAAGGAAGCTAAACCAAAACATCTGGAATAGATGGAACAAAACTACAGCCTGCAGTCACTACTGACTAAATTGTGTTATGACCAAATAGAGTGAGCGTGCACGCCCCCCAAGGCGCAAACATCTGGGAAATCATACTAGTATATTATTTTTAAAACCCCATGTTCCCACTTTGTTTTGAATACAACATTATCTCCACTTAAGGTCTTGATGTCAATATTTAAGCAACTCACAAATTAGGAAGAAAACAAGCAATGAGGATCCTTTGAAGAAATGCACTGAAAAGCAAATAGCGTACTGAGACAAAGTTGCTTATAAACAAAAAGATAAAAGAATTGTGTCCTTTTAGATGAAACAACAGTATGAATAATTGAAAAAAACATATATGTTAAAAGATCATTTGTGACCCAAGTCACAGGAATGTCTTTGTTTATCTTAACAGTAAAGAGTGTAGGTATTATTATGCATACGTGTTGGCGATTTGTAGGGAATACGTCACTTTCTGTCATCTAAGGGGTTTGTGTGGCTGATTGTAAGTGCCTTTGTGCATACACATATTTTAACATGGATAAAATGTAATGAATGATGTAGATGGAAACCTCAAGCTAATGGAAAAAAAAAAGAAAGAAATGGAAAAGGATGCTACTGAGAGTAGTTCAGAGTTGGGCTGGGGCTCAAAGTGGCTCTATGCATGTGAATGAGTCTATTGATCTCCGAGTAGATCAATGCTGTATTTATAAGACGGGGAAGGCTGAATCAATGCATACCTAATGTGTAAAGAGGCGGGAATGTTGGGGCAGGGGTGCAGAATGAGGGCAGGAGGTGGGAGGAGACAAAGGACTGCGAGTATGGGAAGGTGGAGGCTTGCTAAATAACCAGCGTTTATATTTTGTGTTTACTCAGCACTATAGCTGGCTGGTGTGTTGGCATCTTTTAGTCTTTCATGTTTTAGTGCAGCAGGCTGTGTGTGTGTGTGTGTGTGTGTGTGTGTGTGTGTGTACCACACATCAGAGGCTGTAATTCTAATTAAGTGTCATTCAAAACACCACACAGGAACCTTCCTTAACCTCTAAAAACTTTGCATTACTAAACAAAGTGAAGCTTTTCATGTTCCCACGGCATGACGCACAAAGCAGCACACCCAAGATGCAAAAGAAGTCCATGTTGGAGGAAATAGTAAAGGAAGGCCTTGGGTCTCCCCTCTCTACTTGTACCATTAAAAAAACAATTAGCATTTTAATTGTTTTGTGTTAGCTCCCATTTGTTTCTTTGTTTTCTTCTCTCGCGCTTGGCAGTATGCCTGTAAGGCTGCATAATTTAAATGATCTAGTCAGAATTTTTAATCAACGTGCATTATAATTTTAAACATTTATATTCTTAATTTCAGAGTTAAATTAATTCTGAAATCTGTGATAACGTAAGCTTCAAGTTGAATGGAAGGAAAGAGGCTAAATACAGCTAGAGAACAACAATGCAATGGTTAGGTATCTGTAGGAGAGTTTGTACGCAAATACATTCGCATGCACAAATGCCTTCCACAAAACTATACCTTATGTCTAAAATAATCCTTATAGTAGCAAGTAGAAGAAGGCCATCAATGAAAGTGGCTGCTTAGTTTCTTGCCATGGCCATGGCCTGAGGTAAGAAAGTCATTCAACTACCTTCACATTATGCTTAACTGAAGGTCAATACAGTCAATACAACAAAAAGGCCTTGGAGGAAGCAAAACAGCAACAAAGAACAATTGGCTTTGATAAAAGGGTTAAAGCACCACCTGTGACCAACATGAACATCTGCCTTACATGCTGTACATTTGATGATAATGCTCGTCATAAAACAACAATACTCCGGCCTTGACCAGTGCCACTGCAAACCACCAAACTCAAGCAGGGCTGTTGAGTAAAGCATGACTTGTCTTGCCATCTGGGAGCTGCTCTGAGTTGAGGCTGAGGTGAGTAGTCTCACCATCCAGCAGGTGCTGAGCACCAAAATGATATTCCAAAGATTTATATTCCCGAAAAACCCAAAGGGAGGGTTCATGGAACGCTTACAGAGGTCAGTGAGTTCATTTGTTAATTTTATAACCGTCATCTTTGAAGCAAAGAGATTCTGTATATAGAATGTAACATCTTTTTAAGGTTTGTATGTAGGTTTGTTTCATTTTTTTCCCCAAATCAGATGGGATTAACTCCAGTTGCTTTCAAAAGCGAAATGTACAGCTTTACAAGGGTTACATGGAGAGAAAGGCGTGGTTATCTTTTAAGAAGCACGCAGTTCTGCGTTATTGTCTGTGGCCTCAATTCCAAGACTGAATTCTGCCTATATGCTCTTTATAGTACCGCCCGCCCCATTTGATTGTCACATCCAGAAAGCAAATATTTCTCTCACTGCTCATGCACACCGCAACGGCCTGGAGGTCTCCCGCATGTATTGGCGCTGTTCCAACCTCAGCATCTGCTTTCTGCATCCTGAGCCTCCTCCAACAGCAGGAATCCCTCCTCTGGATGGAATGTTTCCTTTCACGGGAAAACTCGATCGTTACACACTCTGCAGTCGCACTCCCACTGTAAGAGCTTTCACAAACAGGGAGCTTCCTGCACTCTCAGCTAAACGTGAGTTGGCAAGCTTAATAGGGCATTAGTGTCCCGGTCGGGGGAAAAGGCAGCAAATAAGTTGTGAAATCTCAATAACATCCCCAGTGAAGGTTGCTGTATGTCATGTTCAACATCACAATTTATTTTTCATCACTTTGCCACATATGGGCAGTATGGCGCTAATGGAGCTAAGGCTGCTTTCACGAGTTCATTTTTCATCAAACTTTAGCCCAGTTCTGTGCTCGTGTGGTTTGTTTGGTCAGATTTGAGAACTGAAATTCCATTTTACTCCATACAGCCTGGTAGGGCGTATAGCGAGTGAGCTGGGGAAGAGGCGTGACACCACCTAAACTGGTTACCAGTCAAACCAAAGTGACATATAGACTATCAAACCTATGGACAATAGAGAGCTTTTCAGAAAGCTGAAGTGTCGAAACAGCAAATCCACTAAAGCTTGAAGAAAACACACAAAGTCCATTTAGGAAGGCTGGAGGTATTTAAATTTGCCCAAATAAATGGCATTGTTGATAAGAAAGATAAAAATCGCGGTCACGTGCAACTTTCTGCTCTACACATGACAGTTTGGGTCATCCTGTTTTTCATTTCATAGCAGCACAGTATAGGAAGGAACATGTTCTCCTGAATGCATCAGTCTTGGCATCAATGGAGAACTCCAGTCTCCTGTAGCATATACTTATTGGCCTTCACGGTGAGAAGACGCACTTTGGGGGGGTTGGAGAGGAAGTTGAGGGCAGCAATGTTATGTGAAGCTGGCTTGCAGTATAGCGCCTGTGCATATCACTGTCAAGACTTTATTTTCTGCCGCTTTGGTCAGGATGTGTGGCGGCATCTGTGCAACCACTCCAAGACGAAGGAGGAAGGTTACAGACATGAAATACAGCGAGCACACAAACTGGAGCAATGGAAGATGAGTCTTGCTATATACCGTCACAAAATTAAAATGTCATATTGAACAAGCTCCACCAACATAGAAAATAAAATTTCACTTCTTGAGCTAGAGAATATTCACACGAGGGAACCTGCTGTTAATAAAGGTGTGAGGATCTACTGCAGTTCTTGCTGATCTACAATAGTTCAACAAAACACAAAAATATTACACCATTTTGATATTTCTTTGTTTATTTTGAAAGAGACATCTCTTTTTAAGTCTCAAAAAAGTTGAAATAAGCTTTGTCAACAGCCTAAACGAGCCTTAGTCTGCATCATTTTGTCATTTCTATCTAAACATCTAACAAGTGACAGCCAAAAAGTATGGTAACTGCCTTATGTTGTTTTTAAGCCTACCCTGACCTCTTTTCACCAAACTAAAACCAGGTGAAGGATCTGAACTACACCACACAGACACACAAATGGAGGTGGCTGCTTGACAAGCAGCGTTACAGCACCTCCATAACTCAATTCAGCACGAGTTGTTAATGAATACGCATTGTGAAAAATGAGCAAGCAGTTGCAAATGAAATATGAACGCTCACCAGTACATATATTTGTCCGCACGCTGAATTACTTCATCTAACTGCTCAGAAACTAGAAAATCCTATCACAAGTACATTTCTTTTCTGTGATTAATCCTCCGATGATGGAAAAATATGACTGCTCAAATATTTTAAACCTACCGTTTGAGTTCAAGCACTGATAATATTCCAAAAGGGCATGGCTAACACAACAGCACTTAACCAGACAGTCAAGTGTTTAACTGCTAAAACTAACCATGTTGATGTTGTACAGTCCTTGGTCAAAAATACTCATTATAAACCAGAGGCTTTTGACAATACACATCATGAAAATCTGCAAAAGCACTGCTATTGCAATTGGAAGTAATTATCTACATTAGGTTCATTTAACCGGTAGCTGGAAAAGAAATTGTTTTAGGAGCAATGTGGAGCTGACACAAGGCATTGTCCATCGATGTACAGGGATGAACAATTTCATTTTCTATGCAAACTGTACATTTTACATTCCAAAAATATTCCTAGTGTTGTTTTTGGCAACATGAGTAGGAAGAGCAATTAAAATGGAGATGGAGGATGCGAAGGTGAGGAAGATAAACGTGTTGAACTCACACATCAGCAGGACACGGAAATAAAATACAAGAGGAAAAATGAGCAAAGTGGATGAGAGTACAGCAGTGACAAACGACAACTTGCTACCTGTGTGTAGTGTGGTAGTGTGTGTGTGTGTGTGTGTGTGTGTGTGTGTGTGTGTGTGTGTGTGTGTGTGCGCGTGTGTGTGTGCATGTGTGTCAAAATCTTCTCCACGTCTTCTGGCAGCACAGATGTTGTTGCTCATTAAACCTTTGATAGCATAAATGAACATCTCGAATGTGAAACTTTTACCGCTTCGATGTCCAAATAGAGATAACCAGATGATCTTTATTAAGATTTCAATACCTTTTCTTGTGTCCTCAACATTCCTACATTGAATAAAAGCGCTGGTAACGTGGTACAAATATTTTAAATATTTTTAGAAAAGAATGTCTTTCACCCCAACTGCAAATTCCATTAAATACTGTATTTTCTTATGCAAGGATTGCCAAAATATTTTCACTGACTGCCACATAGAGAGAAAAATGGAGAAAGTGAGATGGGAGGTTGGGTTCACTTTGTATTGATTTTATATAGCCTTTGAGTCGGTCACTTATATTTACAAAACATTTTTTTCTGGAAGTTAAACTATATTCTCGATAAAAAAATATTTTGGTGTGTATGAAATAGAATGATTGGTTTACTAACTGTATTTCATCTGGGGAATACATATTGCTTTATTTTTTGTTCAATTTGCTTCTAATCAGTCTTAAATGAGTGAATTATTTACAAATATCAAGGTTCTGCAGTATGTGTTTTGACATACCCCTTTACAAAGGAATACATTTTGGTCAACATAATCAAGCATTCTAAACTTTGTAAAAGCAAATACATTTTGTTGCTGTTGTGTTTTTTTTTTTTTGCATGCAATTTCTTCCCAACACAGTCATCTGGATGCCACTGACTGTAATCAGAAAAAGTGATGATGTCGGCGGCCTTTCTGAGCACTAACTTCAGGGGGCTCTTTCAATCAGTGGAGGGGCTCAACATTAAAGTATTCTAGCCAAAAATCAGACACATGCTGAGCTGCTGTGCTTGTTTATCATTTAAGATTAGGGGGAATAAAAGTCAATGTTTGACCAACCAAAATAATGTGTAATGATTTAGCCGTTCTAATAAATCTTGTATGAAACTCAAGAAAACTTTCTGCAAGTACCTATATACATTATGAAGATAAGAAATAATAATGAGTATTGTATGTCATAGATGAAGCACTCTCACCAGTGAAATCAATTTGTAAGAAAATAATCTTTTGATTTGTCTGTGTCAGTGGCCACGATAATGTCAGGATGCTGTTTGCGTCTTGTCATGGGTAGGAGGGTGATTAGTTGGGGGGCTGTTGCTAGTGAGATTCACCTTTTCAGCGTAGGTGTACCGCTGTCGCCTGTTCTTGTTTTTGGCACTGACGGCCAACCACCAGATGGTGATGGAGGAGGTGTGTGTGTGTGTGTGTGGTAGCAGGACGAACCTCCTCAACTGTCACAGGAAGTACAAACTCTGCTCTATCATTTTGCCAATGAGGATCAAGCTCCTGATGTTTCTGACAATTACTTCTATTCTATCAAATATAAAATTCATTGCCTTTCCTAATTGAAATAGGCAGTTTTGATGCAGAAGTACATATATGATGCAGGAGCCGTAATGTGATTGGTTGCTATGGAAGCATACTGGCATATCCTTTGCTGTGGTGCATTGCGAATTGCAATAATTAGCTAAATAAAGTGGGCGGCAAGAGACATTTTAAAAACATCAGATCGGGGTTAACTTGTTGACGGTTGAGTCACAAAGATAACAGAACAATCTGGAAAATTCAATGTGGACAAGCTGTTGTTTGGTTCCGATTTCATCTTTATTCTTCCATCCCTTTACGCGTTATTGGCCTTGGCCCCTTCTAATGTGTGTTGCCCCCACTGCCACAATTCCTCCTGGCCTGGTCTGACTATGTATCGATTGCTTGCTGCTGTGTATTACACTGAGAGAAGGTTTCGGAGCAGGGCAAAGGTGAAAGACAAAGAATGGGTGACGACGCAAATGCTTCGACAGCTCCCACGTTTAAATGACAGAAGGTTTATCATAGCTTTAGCTTTGATTTACCATTGTATACTGTATATAGTGTTCCCTCGATCATCACGAAGGTTATGTAAAAAATAATCCACAAAGTAGAAGTTGACGGAATATTGGTTGATAACTTTGATAAAGTTTTTACAATTTTTTCCCACACGGGCACATGCTGCATGTTTTTTTTCTTCCACAAAAACGTATCCACAGTGAATATTAAACTTTATGACAAGTGCTTTCTAATTTATCCTGTCTCATTTAATATGTACAGTACATGTTATTCTGCATATCCAAAGAGAACATTCTTTTTTATCCTCACTTTCATCAGAATCTTTGTTCATGGCAGTCCTCAGGACAGCGTCAAACCATCACTGCAATCAAGTGCGTAGAGTTTGGCTAGCTATGACTATCACTATGCAGCCCATAGCAGACAGGGGAATGTGATTCATAGTGGGCCACTCTGCTCTTCATCACTTTAATAAATGGCTCAGGGGGCCGGCACCATTTTTGCCTGCTACAGAAGTAGTGATCAGAATAGGGACATTTAGGCTCTCTGTCTCTGCCATTCCTTTTTACCTCACTCACTTCCTTTTGTCTCCTCTCTCTCTCTCTCTCTCGTTCCCTCTCTCCACCAGCCATGTTGGTCTGTCTGAGTGTCTGGCTTAAACAGGATGGATTCTCTCCGTTCTTTAAAGGATGGCCGCATCCGAGGGCCAGCTGGCCTCCACTCCTTCATCAGCGACACTGACCTTCTGCTTGTCACCGCTTAAGCGGCCGTCACATCCACTCCACAGGCTCATCGGCCACTGCCACAGGGAAAAAAAGCTAAAGAGCCACCTTAATTTAATACAGCATCTAAGAGCGACGTAAACAGCCAGTGTTTTATGTGCTCGCTTGGACACACCAGCGAGCAGGGATGTACGCTTCAAGGAACAAATGGCTCTTTTGGCTATAAACTATCATATTAAAGGGCATGGAAATGTACAGCTCTGAAATGTAGTACCTCCCCTAAACACATTAGGACTTTGCTAGTATTTTAATTATAAGTGAAAATGAGCTGCAAACACTATTTAACGTAACAGAGAAGAGCAGGGCTGCGCCAAGGAAGTACACAAAATAATTTGGGATAGATGTAGGTGGATGATCATCAATTTGTCCACAAAAAATTCTTTGGCATTGTGTCATGACTCTGAACTGCATTGATATCATGTTGCCGAAGCTGGCTTTGGAAAAAAAGTAAAATATCAATTAGTCATTCCATCATAAAGCTATTTGTCACCTATCCCTCAAGCATACTCGACTGCAAGCCCGTATAACAAAGGAACAATGCCTTCATAAAACTTTAACCTTGCACAAAGAAATCGTTTTTTTAAGGTGGTAAAAAAAAAAAAAAAAGATACTGGCTCTTTAACGACTCCTTCACTTACAGTGCTGGGAAGTGACCCTGGCTCCCCTACGCTTACTGACCTAAAGATGCAGTGACACAAAAAGCTCAAAGATAATTAAATATTGATTTTTGTTTTCTAATCCTATATAAAAATTGCCCTGAGACTCCCAGTGGTAGTTTTCACCCTCAGTAAAAGAGGGGAAAAAGTCTGGATTGGCGGTTAACCTCTATTTCATGTAGAAGGTGTCTGCATCGGGTGATGGGATTGGTGGGGGCTGTGATGCCGATACATTCTTAGCTCCAGCCTTGAACCTGGCCTAGACCATTACTCTCCTGCTGCTGATGACACTGATCCCTTCTTTAATCTTTCTCCTGACGCAGACCATGGCAGGCTGCCTCCACGCTGCATGTCCGATTGATATTCTGACCCAGCCTCCCCATTGTTGAATTTACACCCCTTCATCCCTCCCGATTCACAGCCTTTTTCTTTTTTCACTACCCGACCATGATGTCCCGTTCCGTCATCTGCAGTGGAGAAAAGAATAACTTTAAGATAAACAAAAAAAGCTCACTTAACATAAGTCTTACAAAAATGTCTGACACACTTAAACTCATTCAGAGCTCCGTCACTTGTTTTAGCTGTGCTGTCTGCAAAATTAAAGTAAGTAGATAAAAGGTAGATAAATTAATCTATAATGTCTGTAAAACTAATTTAAATGATTTTTGATTATATACTCAAACGCTTCCACCCCCACACACACACACACACACACACAAATACACACGCATAAACTCAGGCATGCCCTGCAGGGGGCAGCAGTGACCATCTCAGTCTCATGGTTCACAGTGTATGTATGCATTAACTTTTTATCCCTTCCATCAAGCATGCAGACAAACAAACACCCCCCGGGCTTGTGGGCCAATAAAAAAAAAAAAAATATCTTATTAGCCCCCCAGGGTCAATACACCATCCCCTCTCCTTCCCGACATCCAACTCAACCTACTGCCAACACATCCCACAAACAACTGCTGGCGGTGCACCAAACAGCATGCAGGTGTGTTCCACTGATCTTCTAGTTCATTAAATAACACTCCAGCTCGGCTACCGTGGCCTTCACTTGCTAAGTGCACTCCCATTGGCCCTCTTAACACCCCCCCCTCCCCTTGTACATAACACAAGTGAGGGAAGTGCAGATCTAAACCAAAGATTAAGGACTGAGCTTCATGTTAGTTGGTCAGAAAGAGCTATGAAGGAACAAATGAGGCTGTGTAATTAATCATTAATATAGTGGAAAACAGGGTGACTGGGTTGGCTTTGATATGTCTTTCAGCTTGTTGTGGCATGGCATCTTTATGTGCTGTGACATTTTTTAAAATTCAAGGAGATGTTTATTCAAGGCAGAACACTCATGTTTTATTCACAGGGACTGAATAGTTGCAATTAACTTATTTGAGAAAGCACCGAGGAGACTCGGGACAAGGAGGTTCCTTTTAAATTAAAACAGACATTCTTGTTCTGTGTCGCTTGCTGCCTGTGGAAAATCAGCCATTAGGGTTTCGTTAGAGGTCGAACAACAATGTTTGTTCGATGAGCAGTTTGCTTAAAATTAAATTATTATTTTTTAAATATAATTTAACTATCTTTTCGAGCACTAAGACCTTCCTCACACATCTAATACAGAATATTTTATCGGTATAAGTACCAGAAATGAATTATGGATGGATGGATGGATGGATGGATGGATGGATGGATGGATGGATGGATGGATGGATGGATGGATGGATGGATGGATGGATGGAGTCTATTGGATTGACTCTGTGCAGGCCAGTCAGGTTTCTCCACATCAAACACCAACATCCATGGGCCTTGCTTTGCAGTTAAATTGGACGAGGAAACTGTTTCCACAAAGGTGGGAGCATGAACTATTCCAAAATCCCTTGACATGCAGAACATGCTGAAGCATTTAGTAAACCAAGACACTGAAACTTGTGGATTAGGAATGGGATGCTATTTAAATTCAAATGTAAGTCAAGGTAGGTGAGCGAATATCTTTGGCAATCTTAATGTGTAAACACGAGCTTATCTAGTTTGGTTATGACTTTGATGATGTAAAGTTTTGTGGTGGACGCACCTGGCCTGAAACATTAACTATGTGTGGAAGTTGTCGGTCGTGCAGAAGAGGAGTAGTCTGCTACTCTATCTGGATGCGACCGCAAAGACCTTGAGTGTATGTGAGCGTGTACACATATTGGAGCAAATGTCTGCCATGATCCAAAATGAATTTGTACATGGCAGCTCTGTCAGACATCCATACACCTCCCTCTACCAGACAGGTAGACGGATGGCACGCGTAAGGGCAGAATGGTTATGGAGGGGGATGGTGGGCGATATCGATTCAATGTCTACTGTACTTGGAGCGAGAGGGGGCCAACGGCAGTCTTTTTTTTTTTCTCTATACAAGGCTAACGCTGGACCAATCTCATCACACGTTCTCTCAGGGGACATAGTCTTTTTTTGCCTCCTTCTACCTTTTCTTTTCCCGACCACTCTCTGCTCCTGCTTTTGTTCTCTCTTTCGTTTTTATTCTGTTAAAGTGAAGGAAAAAAAAACAAGGTCGACAAAGGTTGTCCTCCCAGCAGTCAAAAGAGGAAGGGGGTGGGGGTACAGATAGCTCTTTGGAAGACAGGCCTGAGAGCTGAGATATCCCACAATGCAGCTGATAAGAAAGTGGGCCATATAACCTTTGGTAGCCACGTGACGGGAATACAGACGGTGAACGGTGATGGGAGCGGGATGAAGAGGGAAGATGCTGCTATTGAGGCTGCTGCACTTGAAAGATGAAGTCAAAGTCAGGGAGGGAGGATGAAGAAGGAAGACGGTGATAAGCTGAAGAAGATGTTCGGTGGCAGCGAGAGGTGAAGACACGTGGGGTGAAAGAGAGGAGGCAGAGGAGGTTTATCATATCTCACAGAAAGACCAAAACACCAACTCATGTGCCTTTTTACAAAAACTCAACCTGGACAAAGTCATTCAAACCAATGGCTGAGAAGGTCCTTACTGAAATATCAGACATATCAAGCATCAATACTATATCTTCACAAAGGAGGTTGAGTTTTCACCACAGTTTATTAGTTTCATACTTAACTAGTTATGTAAAAAAAACTTGTTTGAGTCAGGCATGGGACAGTGAAAATCAATGCTGTCATTTTAGTCACTCGATCTCCATCAGACATGTAGACCAGGAGCGCTCACACTTTTTCAGCATGCAAGCTACTTATAAAACAACCAAGTCAAAATAATCTACTCACACACCACAAAAATGCAAAACATAACTATTTTCAAATTTATTAAGGATTCTTTGTATGTACAATGTGTGTTGATGTACCTTGCATAACTGAATAGGCCAATATTGCACAACACACATAATAAATATTGAATTTTTTTGTAATTATAGGATGATAGGCTGACAATTTTTTTTTTTACCGTCACGCTGCGATCGACCAGTACTGCCTCCACGATCGACCAGTAGATCGCGATCGACGTAATGAGCACCCCTGACGTAAACCATATTGTGAGCATTGCATACTGCTTATTGGAAATTTACAATATATAAATCGTTTGCAAACATATACTCCATTTTATTACATGTCATTATCCTGAATTTTCCTTGAAATCCCTCTCTTTAAAACTTTAAATAACTTGAAAGTAAGGTAAATAATATTTACTGTGCATGTGAACATATTTTGTCCTTGTTTTTAAAACGCATCAATGTGAATACAGTACAATACAAGCAACAGGCAGAAAACTTGAACACTGTTGAGGTCTGCGCTCCACTACGTTCTATTCCATCTTATGTTCATGTTTATGCTCATGCATACAGTCTGTATCTATACAACACATCTGCCTCCCTAGTTTGCAATTATGCAAACTGGACTAAATCCACACAATATTTTTGTCTTTTCATGGCTGGGGATCTGTTTGTAGTATCGCTGCATTCAGCAGCTCCATTCCCAGCTGCGTGTTAACACATATCAGTATGATTTGCGCCAACGTGGGAATAATTGACCCAGAACAATTATTACAATGACTGCTCTCGTTTTTCTCCTCCTCAATTTCCCTCATCTGATGCAGAGGCTCCTCTCAGTCTCTAAACAGAGCACTTGCTGTGTCACAGTGGAGCACTGCATGTTGAACAAAGCCCACAAATAAAGTTCTCCTCTCCATCTCTGGAGACTCCATTGCCATTTGTTTTCATTATTTTGACAAGCCTTTTTAAGGAGCGCCCCTCTTGAGCCTCACTTCGCCTGTCTGTTTTGATGCTTCTCCTGTGCCCTCATTCTCCCCATTTACTTGGAGCTCATCCCGAGTGAGGTGCAGTGAGGTGTTTCAGTCACAGTTCTCTGCCCAGAAGACACGGGGAGGGTGGTGGGGGGCTTGGCAAGTCATTTCTCCACCAAGTCAAGTAGACTCCTTCTACAGTAGACTTTTTTTTGTCAGGCATGCTTTCGGGTTCTGGATCAGGCCAATCTTGGGAAAGCCTCATAGTGGGAACTGATATTGCACTAACATTAAGTTGTGGGTGACTTTGAATTCACAACATTGTCTATAATTAAACATGCATGTAATATGCATTGTTTTGGTGTTTCTGGTGGCTTGCATTTGATCCAGTCCTATCTTGGGAGCAAAACAAGTCTTACTGTACCCTACATTGAGATCATATGGGTAGCATGTTTTTGTACCACGAAACAAAATCAAGTCATATTTTGTTTTTATAAATATGCAGTGCAGATCATGCTATTCAATTCATCAATATCAATTAATGTATGATCAGTTTGCTTAAATATTGGGGTTAAAGACATGTGGGAATTGTGGATGCACCTAGCTGATCGCTACTGCCACAATCAAATGTGATTCATGAGCTGAAAAGGAACATCTTCATTAGCGAGATAAAATTCTGTTCGCCCGTTCAATCTTGCACAGCTATTTGGAGCATTGGTCTGAGGAGGAGGAGGACCTCAACAACCATGTAAAAAAATCAATTCAGCTTCTGGATGAAGACGGTAACATCTAGAGGTGTTACTAGCTTTCTAAACAACTGTATATTTTTTAGAATCTATTGTACTATTAAATATTCTATTGATTATTCACCCCAAATTTTAATTCAAATTCCTGTGTGGACCTTTTCGAAATATTGAGAGTGAGAAAGAGAGAGAGAGAGAGAGAGAGAGACAGAGAGACAGAGAGACAGAGAGAAAGGATGGGTAAAGTTTACTAGCAGCCTTGATAACCAGTGGAGCAGAAAAGTGAATTAGCCTCCTCCTTCAGCACTTCCTAATTTAATGTCTCCGATGAGCAGGTTCAGCTCAGAATTGAGGCGAGGTGTGCACGCTCGTTCTATGCCGCAACACATTAGACACTGTCGCTACGATTCATTTCTGTATGGTAATTCAGACACACTCCTCTTTGTCTTTGCACCATGGGACATGTCTTCCTGTTTTTTGTAATTTGGGTACTTTATGAGTGGAATTATCACTGCTGATGTATATTTAGTTCCTTTTAGTCAAATCGCAGTAGATTTGGACTGAAGACTTGATGGAATGAAGCAAATTCTGTATTTCCTTTGCTCATTTGCAAATGTTAAAAGAGGAACCAAAGTTGTCACTTTGTAATATTCTTGAGTAGAATGGGAATATTACAACAGTTAACTTAAACAACTCAAAGACACCTTAAAGCAGGGGTATCAAACTCATTTTTTTCGCAGGCCGCATTGTAGTCATAGCTTCTTTCAGAGGGCCATTATAACTGTCAACCCAAATAAATCTATGAGCACCTCATATACAGTAAAAGCTACAAAACAAACTGACAAATAACTCGTTTTCAAATCAGACGAGTAAAAACTGGTCAAATAATAATAAAAAAAATATATTAAAAGTGAAGACAATTTGCAATTCTAGTAATGACACACACATTTGATGCACAATCTGGCTTTGCGGGCCATTTAAAATGATGTGGCAGGCCGTAATTGGCCCCGGGCCCTTGAGTTTGACACATGTGCCTGAAAGGCTGAAGAATGTGCGCTTTTTTTCCACATGTTTTAATGTGAAGAATATTAGAAAGATTTGTATAGATATATTAAATTTAGACTGTTTTACTACTTTGGATTAGATTTTCTAAATACCACAGAAGCTTTCCCCAACAATGTCATTTTTCCTGAGACAACACACTCACTCTGGCAACATCATCTGTTAAACACGGGTGCACTGGAGTCAGGTTGAAGTGTCCATTTGATCCAGACTTTGTATTTTGGCAGACTGTCAAAAGAACGATAAGAGAGACAGAAAGAAAGTAGCAACCAAACTGGGGCATCCTTCATCATGCAGCAAGATAATAACCCAAAACATGCTGACAAAACCACTAAAGTTTTTGAGGATGAGAAACATAAGGTTTTGAACTGGTCAAGTGAATATCCCCATTGAAATACGATGCAGTGGTTCTCACTGTTGACACAATTGAATGTTGAAAGAGTCCAATGATAACCAGTACATAAAGCAATGCCTTTGTGTGCCTTGTATGTGCAAACTAGTTTGTTGCACGGTCTTCAGAACCTTGTACTGTCATAAACCAAGGACCACCTGTAATTATTCTACTGCCCGCCATTGACCTACCCATAATGGGTCTGCCATCAACTTGGGGTTCCTGACCCATGCCATGTTGAGAATCACTGCTGTGGAGCATGTACCTTATAATCTGATAAAGAAGAGATCAAAAAGAGCAAGCACCGTTCCGATACTTTTGGAGGAAATGCACAATGACTGAAAAAGCTTTGGACTGACCATAAGAGGAGATGGTTGTAAAAGTAGTGGTGAACGTGAAAGAATCATAGAGAGCGATGCCTTCCTTGAAGCTGATGACCAAATGGTGCCCTATGTACAAGGATAGTACGAGTTCCCAAAAGCCATCGCAATTGGCAGTCAAACAGCTGCTTGGTCTGAGCGGGCTGCATATCAATAGCTCTAATTAATTGGATTAATGGAGAGGATTCTGGGATTTAGGGAGAGGCTGGAGGAAGCATTTCAGCGGAAACAGAATTGCTGTCCCTGAGGGCAGGGGGTCGTACGGGAGCTGGGATGGGGCACACAGCTGAATATGGATGAGGAAAAATTGAGTTAAAACAGAGGAGACTGCGGCATTCATTAGACCGCCCTCCCTGTGAAGTAAGCTGTTTAATATGCACGCTATTACTATGCAAATTAGCAATAATGAAACGCAGAGGATTTTTTTAATCAGAGGAAGAACAAGCAGATGTTAGGAGGGCTTGGAAAGTTGTGCTGTGATTGTTTGTGTATTTCTGTACATGTCACTGTCTCTGTGAGCATGTTAGAGCTGGAGGGTCTTGAGTCATTCCGTAAAAAAAAAAAAAAAAAAAAAGCAATCAGTTCACTAAACGAGCCCTCACTACAAACTTGGCTGGCTGGTGTGCAAACTCCACAGGAACTGGGGGGCCTCACTCAAACTGATTTATCTTCTCTGCAGGAGTTGCATTAAGAAATCAAAATTAAGAACAGGTTATTTATTGAAAGATTTGTGTCGGTACCTCTGGGAGAGATAAAGCTTGATCGACTCATACCCGACCAATCTCGGCACTGCCTACGGTGATATAGTAAATCCCGCCAGCGGTCCTTCCCTACTGCAAAGTCAATATTAGGATACACCAGCTGTGCAGAATGGAACAGTGTCTGTGTCTGCATATGGCGCTACGAAACGAGATCTGATAATACAAAGTGTTTGTGTCTTCACATCCAGACCGTTAGGCCACATATAGTCGAAAACGCTCTGCCTCATCGAGGTGTATCCCTATAGGCCTTTTAAAGTACTGTAAGGGTGTATCATGCCTCTTGAACCGTGTCGGACTTAGCACTCCCTCCCGATCCTGTCCTCCCTCTGAGCCTGCACTCACATTGTTCTTTAAGCATTCAGGCTTCAGCCCATTTTGGTGTCCCTTCTTTTCATTGTAAAAAAACAAAAAAAACAATTTAAAAATAATAAAAAATATTTTTGGATGGGGTTGAATTCTGAGGCCTTCTCAAGCTCAATCTCGTAGAA
Organism: Syngnathus leptorhynchus; assembly: GCF_054491065.1. Taxonomy (NCBI): domain Eukaryota; kingdom Metazoa; phylum Chordata; class Actinopteri; order Syngnathiformes; family Syngnathidae; genus Syngnathus; species Syngnathus leptorhynchus. The sequence goes on along the minus strand of NC_141198.1, from coordinate 9,691,582 downwards.
AGGCAAGTAGTATTTTCATGTTCTTGAAATTGTGAAAATGAACCGCGAAACAGCAAAAGCAATGTAATACACGTGGTTGGCACTGACCTTTGATATTTTAAAGAAACACTATGAGTATGCGTGCTAATGAACATTCACAAAGCTCATTTATGTGAACCGTAACGGTGCCTGCCGCGTTAAACACATGTAGCGCTATGGAAAAAGTTAGAGACCACCACAATTTTAATTTTGTTGTTTGAATTGTACTCTCAGTTAGCTTAACATACTTTTTTTGTAATTTGGGACAAAAACCATACAAAACAAATCCAGCGCAGAATTAGAAACCAAAGTCTGTGAGGTAGAGCAGCTTCTCATATGTTCTCGTAAACTGCTTAGTCTGTCCCTGAATGATGAATTGATTGATTAGGAGATGCATATCTGCAATCTGTGCAACGTATAAACATCCAACAGTATTTTCCCTGATATGAATTAGACACCAAGCTTTTAACTCATTGTAATCAATAATAGGAGACATATGTGCATACATTATAGATGCGTTCAAATCGACGTGTGACTATAATGTGATGGACTATAATGTGTAATATGTGATGGACAAACTCTACGTTGAGGTAAAGACCAAAACCCAAGGGGGAAAGAGTGTGTAAACAAATTGTCATCCCTTCACCTGAATAGATTGTTGCCATTAGGTGGAAAATGTCAAGTGAGTCCTTCTTAGTGGGCTGTTTTATACAAGTGAGCCTCCATCCTCCTGGACTCCCCATGGCACAGTGATAACAACAATGTAATGACACACAATATATCAGGTGTACAGAAATCCCACTATCCCGAAGCCATGCCGGAATTTGATCTCAGCCCTGATAGTGACAGTGGTAATGATGATAATGTGGCTGAGTGATGATGATGGTGGAGTCCCCTGTCAGTGTGTTTCAGTCCTAATTAGGAAGGGAAGCTTTAAGGAGGCAGCATACATGTAGCACAGACACCAAGATGGGTATCACCGATTAGTACGAAGAAGAATTAGAAGTTATTCCTCGCAAATCAAATAGAAAGGAAGCAGTGTAAAGAAGTAGAAGGGAGAGGCAGACATTTAAGGTGAGGGTCAGGATCTTGGAATGGGCTAAAAAGTAATCGGTGCAAGGTTTGGATGGATGGATTTGGATGGGTGGGTAGAAGGATTGGCGGATGGATGGATGGATGGATGGATGGATGGTTGGGTGGATGGTTGGGTGGATGGGTGAGCGAATGGAGGGAGGGATGGATTTAAATATATACCGTAACCTTGTCAAATCCACAGAGTGGATCAGTGTTATCTTTTTGCTTCAAGCTAAAAAAAAAAAAAATGGTGGTGTTGCTATGTTCAGGGTTGCATTTTGCAATAGTCCCGTGTTACTGTGGAGTCACACTGTGGAGGTCAAGGAGGAAACACCCTTCCAAGCTCCATTGCTTCACTGAGATCTGTCAGAAAGAGGAGGGGAGAGGGGGAGAGAGAGAGAGAGAGAGAGAGAGAGAGAGCGAGAGAGAGCGAAAGCGAGAGAGCGAGAGAGAGGTTTTGATTGTTAAAATCTAATTTATATTAACCTTATCTTCATGCTGTTCATATGTAACGTGGCCTTTCCAACATTTTGTAAATTATTCTTGTAGTCATTGAGATACTGTTTAAAATTTTACTTTTCAAAAGAGGTGTACTCATTTATGCGATACTAAGTGTGGAAGTTTATACTGTACTGCTACTACCACTACAACTCAGATTCTTCAGGAGCTATTTATAACAACAGTATGTGGTACCTTTAATGTGGAATCTAGTCAAATTTAATCACTGCCTTGCCTTCCTTTTCCTTGCTTTAATGTCACTTTAAATTAGACCTAAATGCATATGGTGTTGTACGAGTTGTGTGATGTGTAGGTTACTGTTTGTAATTTGCAATGCTCACTGATTTTCTGTCACCGGCAGATGTAAGTGATGGGAGGCTAACTTTAGAACCATGGATTGAATGGTAATATTTGCCACATGTTTAATATAGTACACAGTTGTAACAGAGAAGACAACAATAAAACAGTCTGCCATCAAATCTCACAATAGTGAGCGGCCATTGCCGAAGCGCCACCAAGAGGAAGAACATTTGTATGTTTTTGGGTGTATTGTCATGTATTTCAAATGTGTTTGGATGTGTGTCTGTGCCTTGATTCCTTTTGTATGCATCTGGCCTTGGCATGAAAGGCCGGGAGGTTTTGGTCAGAGACGCACTAGCTGATGTCAACGGGCCAGTGGGCATACAGCTCAGTCGCATCACATTGTGATCACTTTCCAGTTTTTTTTTTTTTCCACTGATGTGCTGATGCTCACTCTGCCTTACAACACCCTTCTTTTCGTAACATAGGGTGTTGGTATTATTTCGACAAAACAAATGAATCGTCTAAAGACAGAGTTGTAATAAGTTAAAAAAAATTTCTGTCAGTATCATGACAGCACAGAATCATCCAATTTAATATTTTTATGTGTTTAGAGCAGCCAACAAATGCTGGTATCCGTACCTCAGTACATAATTTAAGGAGGAACAATTTGATTGTGATTGATTTGATACACTCGCATCATTTAATTGAAAACGTACTGTCCAATTCAAATTGTTTTTTGTTGCACGACTAATAAATATTTGCTATATTTTCAAATTGGTGTCATAACCCAGAAGCATGATACGAAGTGACTAAATAAAAAAATTATATGTCACAGTATAAAAATGTGTTAAACAATTAGGCACTCAGTTTTTGATTTGCATCACAGATTTGCCTCACTTAAGTTCCACAAGTTGAAAGTTGTCTAGTCAATTGTGATGGAATTTCAAAAAAGAATCCTCATGCTTGGTTTGCTTACTGGTGGGACTGCCAGGTATGGATGATGTGAATCCTCTGTGTTTACAAAATAATCATAGGCCACTTTGATGGTTCAAATTCTTGCTCAAGCCTGGATTTTTTTCCAGTATCTGATCTGATCATTTAGAAATACAGACCGTAGATCTTTGTGATCTTATCGGAGTAATAATTCACAATTTTCCTGCTGTATCAACATGGTTTTGAACAGTTTCCATTTCCCCTTGTGCTTATGTTTTCATTCTAAGTACAGTATATTTAGTATATTCCTCTAACATAATGTATGTCCTGTTTATCACAGGACATACATTATGTTGGAGGAAACGAAAAGACTCCCAGTGGTCCAGGTCTCCAAATAAAATATGCAACTGAGTGACACAGCAGCAGCTCTTTTAGTACAGCATATGAAAGTGAATCATGTCCACAGCGACACTTCTCTCATTTAGCGCAGTCGAGGGCTAATCGGCAGTTTGTTCATCGAACGTGTCGTGACTTACCCCCCTCCCCAACAGTCTGCTCTCTTCTCATTCCACTAAAGATGTAAGTTTAGGGTATACGTGTGTTTGCTTTAACGTGGCTTGACTCAACATCAGCTGGTAGTTTAGTGAAGTAGATGCCAATAAAAGCATGTCCCGGCATTGGGGGAAATGATTAAAATATTTTAGGGCAAAATCAGAGTGTGTTGTGGTTAATGGCTAAACAGAAGCCAAAGGATCAGGTATGATCAACATTCACTACAGGCTAATAATAAAAACAAACTGGATAAGTGCTCTCGAGGACTGGATTTGCCTGGGAAAGTTTTAGTTGCACCATGCAAGTGCTTCTAAGTATGTTCAAAGTGGCAAATAGCAGCTTTCTAACCAAACTTCTGCAGTTGACTGGAGTTTAAGTTCAATTGACTTGATTTTGTTGCCACCCTATTCTTTTTTTTTTTTTTTTTAGTTGCCAACTGGATGACAGGGATGAGTGTGAGAGGCGGGGCTATTTAAGGCCATGGTGCTGCTTTTTGGCATTGAGCTCCACATCTGTGCCGGAGGTCCTCACTTTGATTCTAAATCGCCTTGACACCAAAACAAACAGGCTCCTCTTACTGCACCAAACAGGCTTGAAATATTATGGGCACGGCTAATTTGTGGTCACCCAATCTAGCCTTCCTCCCAGTGACCACAGACTCGGTTAATATAAAATGTCGGCGAGGGCAAATTGGGTCTTTGTGCATGTGTGTTGGGGTTGGTTGTGAAAAAAAATCTCTGGAAGAAACTACCCATCACAGTTGTCAGAAGGTCACAACAGCAAACCACAATGATTAGCTGTGCTCATCACGTACAATTAAAATTAGCACTCTGTGAGGTGGCATCTGTTGCTAATTGCAGTTGAACAGATATCAAGCAGGCCATGAGGAGGGAAAAACAAGTCTAACTGAAAATGAATAGACTTGGCTTGCGTGAAATCGGACCTGTGAACCACCTGCACATTACTTAGGATGATGCTCACTATCAGTTTATGTATCATAACCAAGTAAATTACTACAGTAATAATTGATCGTTATTTTAATGCGCACATTTTGTCAAAATGCAATAAGTAAATGGTAGTAAACATAAATAGAATCAGATATATAAATTCGTGTGTGACAATGGAGAGTGAATGAGTCAATAATCAGAATATTGATTATTATTTTTAATAATTGTTTGATCATTTAAAGACCTTGTTAAATTTAAATTGAGTAAATTGTCATAATTTCAAGCTCTCAACAGTAAATGTTCCAAGATTCTTCATGAAAGGAATTTGTTCTTTTTGATCAAAAATCTGCTTTTACTTTTAAATGAGCACCTTTTTTGAGTCTCCATTTCCTGACATGTTATGGACCAAACCAGGAACTGAATATTAATTAACAAAGAGTAATTTGACATAATGTTTTACAAAGTAATTGACCGATTAACAGATTATTAAAATTAAAATCGTTCGCTAACCATTGCCTTTCCAGTGACATTGTTTTGGGTAATTGCAGCTGCATGTTTAACTTGTGCGCATACAGGAGCATGAGAAAAATTTGAGACAAATCACGCAAGACGCATAAACGGAAGGGTCCATTTTCCAAAATGAAAATAGTCAACGTATGTGCTGCATGTAATCGATTGTAAGATGATTGATGATTTCCGCCGTAGCTGGGTGATTGGGGACCCCTGCTACTCATTGCGACAAATTTTTCTTTTTTTACATGATGATGATGACTGACCAAGGAAGAAACTATTCACCTCTTGGCTAATTTGGAGCTTCACAAATTCTGTCTTGTTTAAGTGGCTTATTTCCTCTTTCAAAAGCTCAGCAGGGCATTGCGTTCTTGTAATACGACCGGGCAAAGCCAGACACCAATGTAAAGACTCGATTTTCTTTTCCCTCATGACAATGGCTTGCAGATGACGTTGTGTGCCTCAAAAATGTGCAGCTTAGCAAGCAACCAAACATGCATAAATCACATTAATTAGCTTTGCAACTGTGGTCCTTGTGATGCCTCAGTGGCTTCAGCAAGATAAGGAATCTGTGCCGTACTATAAACATAAACACTAAACCTAGATTGCACAACAAAGACCAATTAGTGCTTGGGGTTTGCCAATTTAGGATCATATTTAGATTAATTATTCTCTTGGTGATCTGAGACCTACCAGTTGATTTAATCCTACCTTAATCAAAGACTCAATTACCTGAAAAAATGCAGCTCATCACATTTACCTTTGGTTTTGTCTCACTTGCTTCATTTGTGAGAAAGACAACTGGTGCAGGTTATACTTACTTATACTAAGAGTGTTGAGTATTTTCATTTTAATGGGTGGTAATTTTAAATGTATATAACATGCAGTTGTTGCTCTGCCTTTACCAATAGTATACATAATACTGTGGAATCTCAAAACTCAAAAACCCTAGACCAAAGTCCAAGACCAAAGAGACCCAAGGAGTTAGATCAAAACATTCGATGGACATTATCGTGAAGTAACCTGGCACAGAAAGCCTTGTGTGGTGCCCCTGTACATCTTGTTGGACGTGTGTGTTTACGTATGGCTGTATTTATACTACACAGAGTACTGCATGTGCTCTGGTTAAGGTAGTTTACAGCCTGGCGTTAAAAATGTTGCTTCTGAAATGCTCAGTGAAGTTGATCGGGGCCAGGGAGTGTTTGTATTTGGACATGTGACCATGCGCCACAAAAATGTTTTTATTACCCTGGGCGCTTACTTGGTTTCCATTCTCTGGACTTCTGCTGTGAGCGAGTTGCCACAAAACACTCTCCACTGAGTAGAGTAGAAGTGGAGACAGCAACTTCCACCAGGAATGCGCTGGCACGATCTAGCCATTGGCCTAACAGTATGCTGTAACGGGCTGAGGGAAACTCACTACGTGAGACAGATCCGCCCCTAAATGGAGACAATTTCTGTACCATGGCAAGAATCATACTGTAAAAAATATTGTTAGCTCTCCAACCTTTCAGTATTTTGATGAGAGCACGTCGCAGAAATGCTACGAAGACACATGGTAACTGTTTTGACTATGTATGTCATCATGAGTCCTTAAAAAGATGGATGTTGACACATTACTGGTTTGGGTGTCTTGACTTTTCCCCTCATGCATTTTCTAGACTACTTTATCCTCATTAGGGTTGTGGTGAATAGGAGCCTATCCCAGCTGACTCTGGGTGAGAGGTGAGCTACTCTGTGGATTGGTCACCAGCCAGATGCGGGCTTGACTTTTCCCATAAGAAAACTAACACTGATGGAAATGTTCATAAGGATACTGTACTTATAATAATTTTATCGACAAATGATACTATTTCATGGTTTGGGGAGCATGATTTTTTTTTTCTTCTCTCTTGGGGCTGGTAACCGAATATAATTGCAAAGCTCTAGTCTAAAATGAGAATTTGTGTTTAAAGTGCTACCAGTTGCTTTGTTGTGCACGTGATTCTTGAAAGACTATTTCAGCTATCCCACCTGCGCACCTTTGAGTAGAAGCTTTACAGACGTGACATTGTTTGAGTCTATCTGTAATAGGACGCAATAGAGTGTTCGTCATTGTATCCCTGGGATCCATAGTTAAACGCCACATTGACCACTGCTGGTCAGGCCTTTGACCAACAAGGCCACTGAACATTCCCAATGTTTTCTTGGAATGTTTTTTTTACTGCATTATGCACAGATGCCTACATCTGTTTAGAAAACATGAAATTATATGAGAGAGAGTGAACAAGAGAAGTGTTTGGTGAAAGCCACATTGCTGAGTTAGAATAACACGGAACCATGGAACGTCAGTTTAAGTGCATTGTAAACATTCTGGTATAAACAACCACACTTTTTAAGGTTTTGCTGCTCAACCTTCTTACAGGATGTCGGTACATTTTTCATAGACATAGTAGGCCTCACACAGGGTGCAACGACATTGGAATAAACAATGTGTCTCTTTTTTTCCACTGAACTCAATTGATGAGCTGGAGCAGGCATTCTCCAGATACACTGAGCACCAATGTGAGAGCCTGATATGTATAGCTTCATTTACTTCTTTTTTAGATATTTATTTGTAACTCATTTCATGTTGAATTGTCTGTGGCATTCTTTAATGTGCCAACAAACATTTAGTATGTGCTATCATGTTAGTGCTACCAATGTGCTGTTGTGTGTTCATGTATCTTAGAAGATCGTAAATGTATGTACATCAAATGTATGTATTTATCTCTATTTTATTTTCTATGCAAATTGATATCTCTTCTATAATCCAAATAGATGAATGAAAAATGCACTTACTGTTACAGCCACTTGTATCACCGAGGTTAAATGCATTCTGTCTGAGCAAATGAGCCACTCCTGACCTCACCCTTTCTTCAACTGGGCCATTGTTGAGAATGGCTTTTTTTTTAACCACAATGACTGGGAGGTGGTGCTAAAATCTGAAATCACAAATAATGCCATTTAAAACATGTCCAATTTTGAGAAATTGAAACATATCATGACATGGTGAGCAATAAAACAATTGCAACACTGATAAATATACTTCACACACTCAAGTGGTAGGCTGGTACTGTATTTGTGGGTGGGCTGATGCATTTAGGCACATTTTCTAATTTGTGCATAAATCATATCCATTGTGCAATACCCAGTTAAGGAATCTTACACCACACATGTATGAGCTATAGCCATATTTCAGTGGTTCATAACTAATAATGAGTGTCAACATCTATTGATTATTTCAGGACGCCTGTGTCATGTTTCTGTTGGGATTCCGTCCAGTGAGAATAAAAAAATACTGGAATCATTTATGCTTGTATGTAGGAAAAACAATAGAAAAACTTTCCACAAAACTCTCTAGAAACAGATTGATGTAGAATGAATTGTTTTTTGTTTAGTTTTTTTAAATCATAACTGAAAATTGACACTTAAATGATTTTGTTTTCAGTCAAAGCAGCAGCATCTGTTTTTGGAACATCACAAGCTACAAATATTGTGATTCACAAGCTTGGAAAAACAGTAAATGTTAATGTAGGACTAAATTCAAACGAACAATATGTAAAATGTGACTAAATCTTGTGCCAAATAAAGCCTGTAGTATTCCTCTAACCAACCTCTTGAGTTATACCAACTGTGGTGTCTGTGCTCTAAAAATGTCAGTCACGTTGAAGAGGTTAACCCTCGCCCAATAAGAAAGCTGTTGGAATCTCACACAAATAGACGAACTGTATCTGATCCGAGCTCAGCATGTTGTAAAAGCATCCCGGTCCAATCTTGCCTCCCTCTGTCACCTCATTAAAAATACAAAGCGTCTAGCAAAGGGCCAGTCCTGAGCAATCTCAGTTAAAACTGCCAGTGAATGTGGCAGCGTTAATGTCTTTTAATGCCGTTTCATCTGAAAAGCCACATTAGAGTCAGATTTAGTAATCTGGTTTTGCCTGTGCTCATCTCTATGATGTCATTATGCTAAACTGACCTTTAAAGCCAGATTAGGACGGGTGGTAGGAATGGAGAGAGGCTTTGGAAAGAAAATTAACACAAAATGAAAAAAATGGCCTATTTGGCACAAGGATGATGAAGAATTCGGTGGCCTTTTGAATGTACCATCGTCTACAAATCAGGAGTGCCAAAACGTCTGCGGTGTGATCGCTTCATACCAATGTTTCTTAGGTTCGTTTTCAGCACTCGGTAATCACTGGTGTTAAAGAATATTATGTCCAACCTATTGACTCCCTCTTGGCTTCTGCTTTTTAGGTACATTAAATTGTCTTCTTCCATCCACTGAAGAGACTTCATGTCCTTTTTACAACAAAAGATCTATCTAAAATACAGTGTTTATTTTTAGAAGCATTGGTATTGGATTTTTTTTTCTCCAGTATTTCTTCTATAATGAATGAAGCATTTAACCCAACACGTGATTACTTAAAGTTGTATAATTTTTTTAGAAGCACTGGTAATGATTTTTTAATTTTTTTTGCATTTTATTCTTTGTCAGTATTTCTTCTATAATGAATGAAACATTTGACCCAACACGTGATTACTTAAAGTTGTATATATTTTTAGAAGCAATGGTATTGGATTTTATTTTTGCATTTTTTTTTTTTTTTCCAGTATTTCTTCTATAATGAATGTAATTTGACCCAACACGTGTCCCAACTTAAAGTTGTATTTATTTTTAGAAGCAATGGTTTGGGATTTTTCTTTTGCATTTTAATTTTTTTCAGTATTTCTTCTATAATGAATGTAATTTGACCCAACACGTCACATAGAGTTGCGATATAGTAGCATCCCCCCTCCATATGTCACTCCATGCCTTATTTTGACCATTTTGTTTCATGTTCAGGACAATATGAGTTCATGGAACACGTGACAATTGTTGCTACATTTTTGTTATCTTAACTAGATGAGTGCATCCAGGTGACTGAGTATTGCCTCGCAAACACGTGGAGGAAAAACAGAGATGGTTATTCTAAAAATGATGTCATGGTTCAGGGTGGTGTTTAACTTCTGAGATGCCATAAGTAAAGAGAGCATTTTCCTGTACATTCCCTACATTTAGTGGTTTTAAAAGAGAATGCATCATTTATCTGGAGATGTTCTCTGACAAACACCGAGCATACAATTTTAATAGATCATTAATAAACATTAAAACGTGAGCTTTCATCCTCTCGATTTCACATTGTCTTCATGTTATCGGTAAATGAAAAACTCATTTGTTGGTGGAGGTTTTAAACGGCAGTTTCACTTGCCATAATTAAAGATAAATGTAAAGTATCATTAATGTTTGCAAATCAATGGTGTCATGAGCTTCAAGAATTTGATTATTTAAAAATATATATTTAATTCAATAAAACAGTTAGGAGAGTACTTTTCTTTGGGCTGCGCCGACAAGGTCGTTAAAAAATTCCTGCTCATCTCATCAGGTCGACTTCATCTTTTGCTGACATGCTTGAGCTGGTACAGATTCATCTTCCACTTCCTTATCGTGTCATTATCACAATGTCACAAAATTATCATAATCATTATCATGTTGGCTTCTTCCTGGGAGAGTGTAATTGATGGGCCAGCTAAATGTATCTCTCAGGAAGAGGCTTCCCCTTGTTAGTGATCCTTGTGAAAGTAAGCATTTTTGTGGCACACGCCACTGAGGTGTGACTGAGCGCTAAGGGCTGAGAATGCCTGACGAAGGCACAAGCTGCTCAACATGTCTGCTCCTTTAAAACTTGATAGGGATTCAAAAAACACAGTTTTTCCCTAGCTCTGAGACTTGGCTGTAATACGTATAGGGTTCATTCAGAATTGGTAAATGGACCTACTCCATCTTTTTGCAGAGCCACTGGGCCTCTTTAACGGTCAATCTCCTCTTCAATTGGCCCTGTCTGGCCTGAGGCGAAACTATTTCTTCAACATTCTTTCCATGGATCACGATGCATTTGTCTCACTGTGCATTATGCAGTTAAACGTAAATACAAACATTCTCCTGGGAATGAGAGGAACATTAAAACAGATAAAAGATGTAGCAGATACATGCTGAGTTAAAATACAATGTTGTTTACCCTTCTCTATTGATTAGTTTTCATATGGTACGCTCACTGCCATTTGTCTTTGGCTGTGTGCAGTCTATAATGCAGGCATTGGAGCCTAATTCCAATTGAAAACCTATTTCAGAGTTTTTTTTCTGCATTAATTGCTTATTTAAGTGCATATACTCTGTCACTAGCATACAGTATTTCACTTTGCAGTTCTCACTGCTTTTCAATGTTTTCATTGATAGTGTATCCAATCTATCCAGCTTCTGTGTCGAGGTATCACGGGCAACTTTTTTTGACATATGATCAAGGCCTGATTGGTTGCGTATGGGCAGGCTGACGAGCTGGAGCTGGTTGCCATTTTGGAAAGACTTGTTGTGTACTCAAGTTGAAGTAAATTTAATTTACCGCTATGAGAAAATGTTGGAAATAAAATTACCATTATGTTTAACCGTTAAGCGCGGCTATACTGATAACCCGGTAGCCCATTAACTCATTTAACTCATTAGTAAGAGTAGCATGACCCCTTGTTAAATCAAACTCTTGACCTGATGTGCTTTGGTGAAATCCCCAACCGAATGTACTAGGTATATAAAGAACCCAGAATCGGGCCCAGCGATGAGCAAATTCAAACAATTTAGGTTACTTTGAACCCAGCAGTTTAAGAGCCACCTGCGAAGAAAAATGGATGGTGTCTCAAGCCGTGCAGGTAAATCCAGCCTTTGTCTTCCAAAACGAGTAAATCTAAACTCTTTGGACTCTCCACTCGTGTATCATGCCAACGCCACACTGTGAGGCAGCAGAGGGAGTGACAGCTTTAGGGACAGGAATACTCCCATGCTCGCGGCTTGTGCGCTGTTCCATCATTAGCCAATGAAGCCCTCATAAAAGTGAGTTATGTTCCACAAGAGGGGAGGTTCCATATGGCATAAGTGATCCAGAAAGGTAACATGTCGCTAAGGACCCCTAGAGCCCAACAAGTCAGTTTTTACAGGCCACCCCCCTTTCCCATCATTAATTGATTTTAATAGCTGGCTGCAAGAAGGCAGAATGCTCCCATTCAGAGGTCTGATGGGGCTCTTCCCAGCCCCCCAGTGAACACTGCCGCACTTAGAGCTGTTTGTTTGCTCTGCCTCCAGTGTGTGTGGCTCCCGGACCGGCTGGGTTACTCAGTTAGACACACACTCAATGTCCCAGCTATTCACTCACTCGATCACTCAAACATTTGTTCATTTACCAGCTCAATAATTTCTTCTCTCAATCATTGGCTCAGTCATTTACACGGTCATTTATTCAGTGCTCACTGTTCACTCAACAAGGGATATCATACTTAAAAGGAAGGTTCATTGGAACATCATGTTGTCATATACGTAACGTTGCAGCAACAAGAGTCAGGCTATTAGGTTTTGCTGCAATATTTTTGGAAGAAAATAAAGCCGGAACAAGGATTAGACTTTCTTCCTAAAGCTAGGCTAGGATGTAACACTCTTCTATTTTGGAGGCGGGGAGGTTGATTCTTTGATACAGTCTTTGTCTCGCTCATGCTGCAGACTCAAAGTGAAAAAAGACCCCATTTTGCATATTTTTACTCTTTACTTTGATTGTTCAGCAGTCTGACTGCTGGGGGCGGGGAGGAGGGTTTGTATGGCGGATGATGAGGAAGGATAGGGAGAGAGCTGGGCCTGTCATAACTGCATAATACACCCATTACTCCTGTGCAGCAGAATTACCATGGATGGAAATGGGATTTTGAAGATATATGGAATGTAATTATTGTATACATATATGCATTGCCATTTTACCCTCAAAGGAATCTCTGGGGTGATATGTCCTGGTGCTTGTGGCTTGTACATGTGTTTTTGCATTTGTTTTTAATAGTTACAGTATATTTCCTTGAACCACCAATATTTTCTTGTCACTTACACCTATTTTTTTTTTTGCTTCTGTTTCCCTTTTAAAGGGATGGTTCAATGCCTCAGAGCCTCCACAGCATTTCCCCTAAGGTGAGAACTCCTTTCAAAACATCCTCTTTACAATTAGGAATTAGGAATCAGAAACAACAGGAATCAATGTCTGTGCCTACATATAAAAGCTACAGTATAAAAGTATGAAAGTTTATCATGCTTGCAAGCTCAAGTCCAAATGACGTGATAATATAGAACATGGATGAAAACCAATATAAATATGCAACTGCTCATTGATCAGTAAATAATTTAAAACTAAATACAAAATGAGCAGAAAAGGGCTAATCTACAATCATCTAGTAGCGTATTTTTCGGACTTTGAAGCGCACTGATATTCAAATCGCAGTTTCAATGAACAAGTCATTTTTGGGGGGTGAAGTTTCCATATATAGGGCTCACTGTGTGATGAGGCACATAACTGCACAGTAAGGGAAAGTAGCAAATGAGTCAGATTACTTTAGATTTACTTCAATTTCATACATAAGGCGTAACAGATTATAAAACACACTGTCCATTGAGTAAATTAGAGGTTTTTAAGTGTGACTTAAAGTCCGTAAATTACAAGAACCTATAAGGCTGATGCTACTGGAAACTGTTCCTTGAGTGGAAGGTATACACTACTGTAGGTATGGTCCTGAACTTGAAAAATTACAAGGATAAAGGAGCTGAACCCAAGAATGTGAAACTGTGTATTTTCTCTCAAGAGGGTTGGTAGTGAAGATTTTGCAGCGTGAACACCTTGGAACATGGTTTTCAGAAGCTGTTTCGACCATACGAGTAGTGACCAAATTCACTCTCAGTGAGATTTACCAAGACAGCAAATTGAGCATACGGGTTATAATAAACACATAATTCATTCGAGTGCTAGCATTTCTAACTTTTATATAGCATATGTTCTTTGCTGAGTCTGTCTGTTATTATAACAAGTGTGTAGTTGAGGCATGCAAACCGACAGCAGGAACATGAAGCAGTATGTATGGTTTTCAGTGTGGTGCACCTTCGGTGAGGGGCCTCTGCAGCCGGTTTTCTTTGGAAAGCACCTGGGTGTGAAAAGAGGGCCTCCCAGTCTGGCCAGAGAGTTTGTATAAACAGAGGGCCAGCCTGCACTGGACTGGACCTCTCCAAACAGAAACCATGAGTCAGCCCTGGGAACCTATCCACGTTCTTCATTCGGCAGAATCAGCCAAATACAGCCAGCAAAATGAACACACGATAGTGTTGGTGGAGGAAACACGATCGTACGTGTGCAAGTCGCTATTCTTAGGACTGTGTGCTGATTTTAGACCCCACAATTTGTTTGCTATGCTATTTTTGTTTTGGTTCCGTAAACAATGTCACAGTGTTACTTTGTGTTTGAATTTGTTTGTTTGACTTTGTTTACTGTTACTATCAAACAAACAAATGTTGCCCACTGAATTAAAAGATGTCATTGATAAAAAAATTTAAAAAAAAAAAAGCTCTCTGCAGTCATCTTCACATTTATGTCTGGTTGAGTGCAAGCTTTTATTATGACATTCCGGCAACTGGACTCTACAGAGGGAGGCCTTCCCCTCATCTCCGGTTTGTGTGAGTGGAGAGGCAAGGGCCTCACACTCCAATGAGGAATATTTATCTTTCCAGCTGGTTAGATGTATTAAATGACCATGCTGCAGAGAAGACATCGGGGAGGGAAGAAAATGAGTGCCTGGGGAGTGGGAGGAGAAAGTTTTGTGGAGAAAATGTGCCACAGGGAAACAGAAAGGGCTGGGCCTGGAAATATGCTGAACATCTCCCACTTAGAGGGACATAAAACAGCAAGAATGACATTACCTCCCACCGTGGCAAATATCATTGCGACTTTGTCTTGCATCAGCACACAAACATGCACAGAAAGAGAACTAATTAACTTCCTGACATTTACAGAACTGTATTTTCGAAGACAGAAAACAAATGTTCATGCAAATGTGACAAGAAACCGTTAAATGCTGGAATATCTCAGGAGAATGGAGAAGCTATGTCACATTTATCTGAGGAAAAGAATTTCTTCTTACTAAGGTCATCATCTCATACTATTACAGGTATGAGGCCCCACTCCAGATCAAAAATGTGCAAACTATTGCTGCATTTGGAAATGCACTCTCAGAGCGCGCCGCTCCACTCAAAGCATTTGGAAACTCGTAGCATTGTTGGAATGTGATTCAGAGTGCCGCAAACCAGGAGTGCCGGAGCGCACTCCGCGGGCACTACGTGGCAGTGTCAGGCAAGATGAATAGAAATTAAAAGATGCAAGGTTTGGGGGCTTGGCAGGGGATTTAAACAACTTAATTCATCAATTGTGTATCCTGGATACAAGTGGTTATTAGCTTCTTTTATGAAGTTGTTGTATGACAGCGCAACCGAAAGCACTAATCGCTAATGTTGACATCCCATAGCTCACAACAACACACGAGTATGTTTTTTCTGTTATACATTTACTACATTATCTATTAGGTATCTTCTCAAATGTTTCTGAAAGCAAATAAAATGAACATATTTGTTCGTGACCAGATTTTCTGTTTCTTTCATTCAGCAATTATCCAAATCATTTCAAAGGACATTACATGGAAACAGCGCCCTGATGTAAGCATGTAAACCACAAGCAAAGGGGTGTAATGACATCAAAGACCCGCTCTGTGAAATGTGATCCCGGGGTTTTCAAAAAGGAATGTTGAATGGATGGCAGCAATGCATGTGATTGTGGTTATGCAAAGTGTAATAAGTGGGGAGCTGAAGTCATGGAAATTTCCCTCTATAAAAGTGAAGCATGACAATGGATTTAGAGCATCAGGGCCGCAGGATTACGGGGATCATATAAATCCCCCCTTGCGCCATAATTTTAGCAAACCGCATCGAGCTCCGTGTTAGGGGTTAATAATCTAGCTCAGCACCTCTTCCCCCTTGTCTTGAACCCAATTTCAAATCCTTCGCATTAGCATCCATAAGTACAAAAACAGTTGCCCATACACATTCACTCTTGCACTTTATATGCAGAAACACAAACATGTACATGCTGATGTGCATGTCATGTGACTGTGATCCTTATATATCACGGTGATGTTGGAAGCCATAGCAGGGTGTCATGGAGCACACAACTATGCCCTCTTCATAAATACTAGAATTCGAGATGCCTTACGGCCCCCCCTGTAGCACTTTAAGATATCAAATCAGAAGTACTTCTCAGAGGAGCCAGAAATCAATTGGGGTTCATCAAGCCCCCCCCCCCCCCCTTTACCCTTCAAACCTTGTGGGTTCACCATGACCGAGTGTACAAGCACATGTTGGCTGCTCGACACTTCTTCCTTGGATCTTGTGTCCACTTTACACACACACTACACTTTCTTATATCAGTCTGGATGGAGAAGCTTGCCACCAAGTGCTCTGCAGCTTCTCGTCTCTATTTGGAGTGAAGGCAGGGATATCGCATAAGCCAACAGGATTTGGAGGTAACAAAGCATCAGGCCGGAGAAATCCCTACCCGCGTGGGTGCCTAACCTCACACCTTCACTGCGCTTTGGCTACAAAGGTCTAAGTGAGCTAAGTGGTGCCATCCAAGCGACGCAACACTATGTGGTACCCCATTCTATTAGCGTCATTAATCACTTTCACCCCGTCTACCCTAATAATGATTAATGAAGACTAATATACATCCTGCGACGAAGGGGTCAAATGATGTCAATTTTGACAGTCACGATTATAGCGCCGGCTCTTTTACCTGTGAAAATGGCTATAATCTGACAGTCTACATTCACCCAAGCACACTGAGTGTATCTTGTCCATTATTTGCATTTCAAAGGCTGCGCAAGTGCCACGGTCATGAGTTTGATGGCTGCTGAGCAAGAGCCGACCGAGTCTTATATATGATGTTGAGCAGCAAGTAAATCCATGTGATTAATCAGGTATGAAGCTAAAACATAATAATAACCCCCTTTAAATTAATGTGCAGCTCATAGCTTGAACAGCTCAGCAGAAAGGCCATTTGTCACCCGCTCCCCACCAAGTCACAATTAAGCAGTCGCCTATTACCACACCCGACACCCCCAACCTCTATTCTCCTGGATACCAAATTTAATCACAGTCCTGTCTCCTCTCTTCTTCATCTTCTATGTGCTTCTGGGTGATCATGTCTTGAGGCGGCGACTTTCATTTTGCCATTTGATGAGTGGTACATTAGCAGATGTAGCATTACTTCCTAGCTCAGGCTGTGAGCATTGCCTGAAATCAGATAGTTGCTGTTTAAAGCACTAATTTGAACTTGAAAATCATCTGCATGAAACATTTTGAATTTGGCAGTATATCACTTGTTATTTTAGAACATTTTAGAGGTGAACTTTTCTACTCTTTCAAGAGGCAATAATCAGTGTATTAAAAAAAGGCAAACTGACAGATTGTGTAATTGGTATAGATACCTCATTTGAATTCGGGAGCTTTCTGATATATTTTTTTACCACATGGGAGACTTTAAAAAGCTGTCAAGTATGCCATCCACAACCAATGCCCCCCTCCTACTTCTCCCCTTTCTTTCTTGTTCTCTTGTTCTTTTTGTGATATCCTCTAATTTTGCCAGAGCCCAGTCAAATTTGTCATGGTGCGTGGGCCGGTTTGATTTCATTAAAGAGAATATTTAAGCATAAAAATTGTTTAATCGTTCCATGTCATTAGGAGATGGATTTCATTTTGCATACATTTGCATTCTTCCTCCACAAATTAAAATAGAAAAATATGCAAATGCAGAGGGCCAGGTTATGGCAGAGGTGTTTCTTGTCATCACTTTAGGAAGTTCCATACTGCAACGCTTTTGCAGTATTGGGCTGACAGCAACATCTGGATGCCTTGAAGATGCAGGGGGGGGGGGGGGGGGGGGGTGAAGGTGTGGGGATGAAGAGGTGTGACAGGATGCTTCTCACGTTTTGCATTAAAAAAAAAAAAGCTAGGCTGCACCACTGAATTTCCTTACTGCATCTCCCACCCAAGTGTCTTAATGAAAAGCCGTCATCACACCTATTGGATTCTGTAATTACCAAGCACATCCCGAGTGGTTTGGGTGTTCCTGTGCCGAAATGTATAGTGACTCAATGAAGACATAAAAGACGGCACTGTTCTTTCAACTGTAGCCTCTGCATGTGTTTTTATCAGCTGTTTCTCTACTGTTGTCCACATGGATAAGCAGTACCGCTAATGAGGCGGTAATTAGCAATAGCTCAATGCTTCTTCACCAGTGGCTCTTGCATTTATCCCTCTGCACCGTAATTTTCTCATGCTGCAATTTCAAGCATCACAGCTAAATTAGTTCCAGCACATTTAAAGTAGGACTGCGAGGATGAATACAAATGTGCTTTGTATTTAGTCAAGGTTTCATGCTTTGATTATTTGTGATAATTAACCACCAATAGGAAGTTTTTTTTTTGTGGGGGGGGGGGTGAAATATAACATAGACCCTAACATGTCCATCATGTTTGTGGATGTGTTGCTTCAGCTTTTTCACTGGTGAATTTCACACTCTGTTTTCATGACGGGTCTATACTTTTTTCCCATAGGTCACAAATGGCATGCTTTATGGGCTCTGTGTTAAAAGTAAAGGCATTAAGGCTATCTAAAAAGCAAACATGGCTACATGAATACCGTATTTAAATATTGTTTTACTCAACCCCTTAAGAATGAAGTGACCACTCATTTTGACATGTTTTTAGATGCAAATGTGCATCATAATGGTTAACGCACATAAAAATGATCGAAATCATAGATGTAAAATGTGTGTTGATTGGGAAACATATTGGATGAAAGTATAAATTGAACAGACACAATCTTGGGTACACCACAACTACAGAAGCCTATATGTATTTATTTCTTTATTTTTATTTACTATAACAATATGAAGAAAGCTGAAGGAGACCGAGAGCAATGTCTGCATTTGTGTGTTTGACCAGTCGGCATGTTACTGTCCCCTACAATTAAGGAAAAGTGACTTTGACGGATTGTGACAGACCATTAGCTTCATTTGTTAGCGACTGAGCAGCATTAGTCTGCTGTAACAAATTAGACAGCTGGAGCCCAAAAAGGGGTCTGGGCTTGAAATGAGAGCCTTGTGGTGACTTTGCAGAGTGGCACGAGCCTGATGACACACAGGCCCTGTGGCAGGGAAGGGGGTAATACATCATGGGCAGTGGCAGTCAGATAAACGGTGTGCTGGAGCTTATTGGGAAAAGAAACTATTGTGATGAGTCCGCGCCGGCGACCTGTGTGAATAAGGGTCACCACTCCATAGAGGCAAACCTTAACAGCTCCCTGCGTCTTAATTTACCCTGAAAAGCCATTACAGGAACTCAGCTTGCTTCTTTCTGACCCTGGGCTCTTTTGCCCTGCTTTCCTATACTCTGAGAGGAACAGTCATTCTTCAGGACCTTGACGGCCCTTTAGCCAAACTCTGAAATGAGCTCTCCAATCAGAACGACGGGTGCAGTTCTATAGTGCAAGATGCTGATTGAAGGCTACACCTGCTCTGGCACTTGTGCAAGTACAGTAGTCAGAGTGTGTTTGTTGAAAATTGATGCATCTTACTTGACATTTTGCTTGCTGACATGGCTGTCCATGTTATGTCTTTCAGCTTGAAGCATTGTTTATTGGTTTGAGGGTAATAGTATTGAAGATAAGGGGGCTAATCATAAGTTGACGGCAATAATAATTACAATAATAATGATATTGCGGCAGAGTGGTTGTATTGCCTCTGACTAGAGTCGTAGATGGTGTAGGCATAAGCTACACTCATCTGACTTGTGTGCGGGCAGCGTGGGATCGATTCCTGCTCAATGACGGCGTACATGTGGGTGTGGCCGGTTGTTCGTCTCTCTGTCCCCCGCAACTGGCTGGTGATCAATTCAGAGTGTAATCTGCCTTTTGCTCGATGTCAACCCCTGCGAGATTGAACAGGATAAACGGTGTTGAGAATGGTTGCTTGCTTGCTTACTTCTGATTGTTGCTTTTGGACTCTTTCAACAATAAAACGAAAATATTTTGGTGTTTTCCTCTCTGTAATTGATTTTTAGACCTTCATGCGGTGCATTGCTTTCTGTTAAACTTGGGGAATTATTTGTTTTGTTATGTAATTACTATGACTGCAAGTTTTTTTTTTTTTTCAAAGTGTTTCACTGGGACTTGCAGTAATATAAAGCAACCTTTGTGAGTCACAGCATTCACAAATGCCAGGACAAATAGTGATGTTGGACTGAGAGTGCTGTTGTTCATCTTGGCAAAAAGAGGAGAAATAGTCTTCCTTCTGGATCACTAAAAAGCTATTCAGTAGTACTAAATTGCTCTCAAACTTCATTTCAGCAGTGAAGCCATGTTTTCTACTCCAACAAACTCAATTAACCTCAAGTTCAAATCACCTGAAAAGTCACCACCTCAATTGTGAAGGCTCATTTAAAGTTTCTTTGAAGAAATGACACTGAATACTGAATATTAGTGTTTAACTTCCCAAGCTACAAATAAAAAAAGTTAAGGACTATCTTAACTCATTTTAATTCGGTATTTTCCATTTACTTACGGGTCAACTGGCTATCCCGGATGTATACTGTATAGCATTTTTTGTTGTTGGTTTTCTGCTGTTGAACGAATATAAACTTGATGTCTCTCTGGCAATGTACTAATCAGTGGCTAGATTAAGTAGCACAAAGCAAAGGTTCAGTGCATTTATCCCATCAGTGCCAACGCGATATGGCAGTCAATCCTTGTGTACAGAATTGTAAAGCTGACCCTTGAATGTCACTATAACCTGCCAACAGAACATGAACACACCCCTTTCTACTCCACCTGCAGCAACTCTCTATCCTCCTCCTCTTGCTCACCTTGTCTTCCTGAATGCTTCTTCTTCTTTCCATCGTTTCATTCCAAACCTCTTATCAAACCTCAGGTTTTCCTTCCTAGCATAGCCAGACTTGAGATTCAATAGCACTGCTGTTTCTGCACTACCTCCCACTGGACAATCAAACTGTGTGGCTGAGCGGGTGGGGGATATAAGGGTTCCATTTTCTATTAGAACAAAACATGCCTGTGGGGCCAGAAGGCGTCAACTGGAAATGCAATCTGGGCCTTTGAGCTGACACCCGGGGTGGGGTAGAGGTGTGGCGGAGGGTGCCGGGGCAACTGTTGTGCGGAGCAACTATGAATGTTATCATTCTCTGGAGATCCCATGCTGTCTCCCCAGGCCCTCTTCCTGCTTCTAACATGGACACTTTGGGGATAAGAGGCCCCAATGACTGGGGAGGAAGACGGCTCATTCGACCTATACCACTCTCGAGCCTTTCCAAGTCATGATGGATGCACACAATGGACAAAATTCGAATTAATCAAGAAACCAAACCTATGTATACGATATGATGTAGTTGTCAAAAAAGCGCAAATATCCACAAAGACAAAAAGAACTACAGACGGCAGGAACATTTACTGATTTACTGTAGGTGGTTGGTCTCTGCAGGGCTGGTGTGAATGCAGATTGGGAGTTCCTGGACATGCATAATTCACCACATGGGAGATAGAGGAGGAGGGTGGGAAGAAAGGGAATAGATAGATGGGTAAGAGAGAGATGGAGGGAGGAATGGAAGGAAGAAGGAAGAGGAAAATGAGCAGTGCGTCTCAGGCAGCGTCAGCGTCTACAGTGAGGAGGTAATTAGGGAGCTGTCACTTGTTCCTGTCAGGCACCACTCCCACTGAAACATCGAATGTGTATGTGTGCGTTCGCTTTAGGTTGTTCTTGTGGGGGCGGATTGAACGCGTGTGTGCGCGAGAGAGAGAGAGAGAGAGAGAGAGAGAGAGAGAGAGAGAGAGAGAGAGAGAGAGAGAGAGAAAGAGAGAGAGAGAGAGAGAAAGAGAGAAAGAGAGAAAGAGAGAAAGAGAGAAAGAGAGAAAGAGAGACAGTGAATTTGAGTTGTGTGTTGAATTCAAATGCGACGGAGAGAAAAAGCGAGCAGCAATGGAAATGTCATAATAGTGGATGAATATGAGTCAGAAGTACACTGTTGAAAGTGTTAGTGAAGAGGAGATGGAAAGAGGAAAACTCTCCATGGGTGTTTGGACAAGATAGACAAACCATGTTCACAAGATAATCATATTTGAGGGAAAAATACTTACTGCAGCACAGGGGGACTGGTGGTTAACCCGAATGCCTCACAGTCAAGGGGTGCAGGGTTTGAAACTCAACTCAGGCCCACGTGTGGAGTTTGCAGATACTGTCCCCATGCTCATGTGGGTTTATTCCAGGTTCTCTGTTAGAAAAAATATGCATGTAAATTAGTCAAACACAATGCACAATGAAATGTACACTTGCTCCCACATGAGACCTAACTCAATGCTATAAAAAGGAATTTTCTGAGATAAGAATGTTTACTTTAGATTGACACTGTCAAAGTAAAAGTATTCCCACACTTTACTGGACTTTGCACAACTCCATTTTTGGCAGTAAAATGGCAAGCAAAGATATATGATGAATGGTTTACCAAATGCAGCAAATCTTTAGACAGACAATCACACTCACACTTTCATGTATGGGTCAATTAAAGTTCAATTAATTACCCAACATGCATGTTGTTGAAATCCCATGCAATCATAGGAAGAACATGTCAACTCCACACACCATTGTTGGAGCCAAGATTCTAACCCAAACCTCACACTTAAATGTATACATTGTGAAATATAGATAACTTGTCAGTTCCATGAAAGTATGTCATGTCAGGATATCTCCCAACTGTATGCAATTTTCTGTTAAACATAATATATGTGTGCATTATTGACACAAGACTTCCATAAATATTCTCAGCAGTCAGTGTGTCATTCTCAACCCTCGTCACCCTGATTTAAATCTCCAGCCCAAATAACAATACCCTAATGTTTTAACAATCCGGCTGTCAAATCGGTATGGACAACAAGAATATATTTGGCAGCCTCTTAGGACATGGGCGGCATGAGCACACACATTGCAGGTATGACACACACGCAAACACACAATGCATGGGTATTTAAAGCTGTGAATGCCTTTATTATCTGCAAGCCCTCAGGAGACAGTAGCACACCATATGAGTGAATCAGTGTGGGCCCGTCTGTGGAGTTTTCATTGTGACAGCGGCACTCATACCACTCACTGGGTGTTCCAATTAAAAGCCACCCCTGCCAGCAGAGCCTCGGCACTCCAACAATACCCATCTCTCCCACACGCACTCGTGTACTATGCATGTGCGCGCATACACATGTTGCTGACAGACCACAAACAGGATGCGGCTGACGATGATGGATAACCTGGCTGCTGATGCAGACTTTGGCTAAACAGCTCAGGTCTTCACAAGAGGTTTGTCTACAGGCAGGTGGTGGATTCCTCCTCTCAGGTCCTCCAGGTAATTACTTAACATAAATTACAGTGTGACACTAGAAGGAACTATTTTTCGCTCATTGTGATTATGACAACGTTAGATTGCAAATTGACCTGGAAGCTCCAGTCAGTACGTAAACATAAATACAAGCCCTTTCCACAAAGATGAGCATGATAACAATTTGTACCATCCTTTATACATTGGCTACAAGATGGCAACTCTGTGTGAACAAGGCAACGTCAGAGTCAGATGTGTCATTTACCCCGAGCTGGCCCAGAAAAGACTCATTAGGGTACTTCAGAAGTATTTGCACTGCAATGCACTGGCATTAAAGACATCACTAGGTCTAATAAATGCATTATTTAAAAGCTATTTACTAATTGATTACAGTCGAGCACCTCATCAATAACAAAAACGCCCCCCTTCAAGTCAAAATACACATGATTTATGCATGAAAGGGTTTTAAAGTGAGAAATTATCTGCTAATAACTTATAAATGTTTTAAAGTTTTTTTTTCAATGTGAATATCTATGTGTATTTGGGAAGCAGTTCAGTAAAGAGTTTAAATGTGCAGAAAAATACACACTCCCGCAGGAAATCAATATCAGTGAAGCAGAAACCCTTCAGTCAAAGTCAACACATTGATGCATGTATTTTTTTTGTACAGTCTTCCAGCTTTATGGGGTGCGACACTATTTTTTCTGTGGAACATATTCACCAGTCAAACCTTTTAAAAATACTTTATCTGTGATGCATCTGCCATTAAGGTGGCTGACAAGTTTAATCAAAATCGCAAAGTCAAAAAGCAGTTGTGAAACATTTTTACCAACTCCAAAATATTTGGGAAACCTAATAAAGCAAAAATACACAATAAATTAATCACTCAGATTTTGGTACATTGCTTTGATGACATTGTAAGCTTTATGGAAAAAAAATGTTTTACTTTGTGATCAATTAATAACAGCTGGGAGGAAATATAAAACATCGATCAAAATATACAATAAAAAATACAAAGCAAATTTAAATTTAAATTTAAAAAATATAATTGCGTGTGCAGAGCACACAACATTCACATTTGGCTCAGAACTAGACGACCACTCTCACACCTTCTGCCCGACTTTTGCTATTAAGATTCATGCATGACTCACTGATCCGTTTGTGCAATATTATCCACCACTTCCTTTTCGCACATGACACCCTTCTTACTAACCAGTAATTTGTAATAAAAAGCATGTGAAATAATTGTGACGTACAAAAATATCTGGGTTGCAGTGGGAATGAATGATCATAACCGGATGTTAACTGTGATGATATTTTCGAAGAGGGGAATGAGGATTGTGTTTATGAAGCCTATTCTTAGAGTTGCCTACACTGAGCTCGTCATGCCACGGGGGGTTGTCACTTTCCAATGAAGAGACAGGCCATGCATATGATGGAATCTCCCAGCAGCTACTGCGATGCCCCATGGAAGCTAATGCTAATCACTGCCACTGGTGTTGCCCCGCACCCCACAGCTGTCTCGCTCGTAGACTGTCAGCTCATGAGCAGGCTCCACGTCACCATGCAGGGAACCAGACACGCTCACACTGCAACAGAATACATGCCGCATTGGGAGGTGGTGGATGGAGAATAATTCTTGTCCAGCTATGATGAAAACACCGTCTGGCATGCTCAATCCTCCCTCTCTCTCTCTTTATGTGTGGAGATAGTCAGGTGTGAACGCACAACTTTGTTTCATGCACACGCCTCTGTGTACGCAGATGAATGTCCAGGCGCATTTTATGATGACACTAATGTGTGATGCTTCTTTAAATATAGGCCTATCGTTCATCTGCTAATGAGTAGAGGGAGATGAGCCTGTTGAATATGGTTATTTGCTGCTGTATTAACCTTCACAAGATCACTTAGGAGGGTGGCGAATGTGTGCTTTAGCTACACGTGTATTTACTTTGGACCTTGTGTCTTTGTCAGTCTTAATGCTTGGGATTTCTCCTGTGTCACAGGGAAAAAAAGATGGATTAGCTCCGTGCTGTCGCGTATTTATTTAGGATGATCCAGTTCTCCACGAATGTCTGAACGGTTGTTTGCATTTGTTTCGCCGCACTTATGTACATCATTGTATAGTCTGCATAACGTATTATAGTAAATATTGTAGGAGTGAAGTAAAAAAACTTAAGGAGCAAATATTACAATTCAACCAGATGTATTTTAACTGTAAACAAAACAAAAGTGTTCATTTCAGTTTGTTGTAAGCATTAATCCCGCTTGTTTTCATCTTGGAAAAGGACCTTGTCTAGAGGTTGTCTCCCCAAAGGGTGAATTCTGGGGATAATATACTTGAGCGGTATGGTGTCCTTGATGGCAACATGTAGCCATTGCTGGCAGTTCTTATGGATGAAGAGTGACAGGGTCAAGAAGTGAGGAGGTGTCTGTCATATAAGGCTAAGGAGTTAAGAATGTTGGTGAGTGAGTTGTTATAGTGAAGAACCATCAGACAAGGAAAAATCGAGACCTATGAAATAATCTTTCACAAGTAAAAAACCATTGTAGCACAAACAAAAAAATTGACGTCACAAACCAGCACAAACGAAGCACAAATGAAAAAAAACGATTTTCCTTAAATTTTGCGTGGGGTGGGGGGCCAGCTTCACACAGGTAAAATCTAGGTATGGTAAAGAGGCAATGGTGGAGGAGAGGGTGTCAATATTTATGTCCTTGATGTTAAGGAATGAGATGAGATGAGGAGGCTTGGTTATGGAGAGGCGGAGTGTGACTTTAAATGAGAGGAGAAAGTGGTCCGTGATGGGAAGATGATCAGCTGTACAGGTGGGGGAGTGAGATCGGAGCAACAGATTAAATCCAGCGTATGGCCTTTAATGTGGGTAGGGATGTCGGTGAAGATGTGAAAACCGGAGCTCTCAAGGCAGGATGAGAAGTCGCGGGTGAGGGGGAGAGCAGTGTTGTCCATATGGATGTTGAAATCGCCCAGTAGAACAACTTTAGGTGAGAGTGTGGAGAGATGGGCAAGAAGAACAGCAATGTCATTTAAAAACTCGGGGTGGGCCTTAGTTGGACGGTAAACAGTGGCGACAATGGTAGAGGTAGGACCGGACAGTTTGCATGCAATGCACTTTTATTAGCTTCGAGTTGTCAGTTTGAAAGTTCCGGCGAGAGCCCCGGTGAATATATCTATGACCCTGTGCTTGCCCCGTTGTTAAATCATGAATTTACTGTAGCTTCATTTTTCATTTTGTTTTCATTGACCACACCCAGGTCTGATTACCTGCATACCTATTCAATCAAAAAACACACCAAAGTCGACCAAAAGATCTCACAAAGCTGCCACAAAATGTGGCGATCAAAAGAAATTCAAGAAGAGATGAGAAATAAATGAATGGACTCTCTCAGTCTGGAAAGAGTTACAAAGCTATTCCTAAAGCTTTAGGACGACAATGAACCACAGTGAGAGTCATTATCCACAAATTGAGAAAGCATGGAACAGTGGTGAACCTTCCCAGCCTACAGATATTACCCCAAGAGCACTGAAACGACTCATCCAGCATTGTTCCGAGGCAAAAACCAGGGCTGTCCAAAACGAACATAAAGGCTCATCTTTTGCAAAACACGTTTGAATGTTTCTCAAGTGCTTTGACAGAATATTCTCGTGACAAAAGGAAAGCTGGTTTTTTTTTTGTAAGGTATAATACATTTTATTTTACGGAATGATTTTATTCTGACTGAACAGCGTTCTTGTATTTCTCGAAAGCTGCTTTATGAATGCAATTTATTATTATTATCATTATTATTATCATCATTATTATTATTATTACGATCATTATCATCATCATCATCATTATTATTATTATTATTATTATTATTATTACGATCATTATCATCATCATCATCATTATTATTATTATTATTATGAGTCTTGTTACATCTGGCATAAATGTAATACAGCATTTCAGAAAGATAACATCAACAAGATGGTGATGGTCATCCATCCACTCATCTCTTTTTGTCCACTTCTTCTACAACAAGGTCATAAGTAAGGCATGGTGTGACTGGTTAAACAAACTATTCAAAGTATTATGGACAATTTACAGCAGTCAATTGACCTGGCATTCATGTTTTGGAAATGAGAGAGGAAGCTGAAGTCACACAGGCACACGGAGAGTACGCAAACTCCAGACGAAAAAGTCCGAGCCAAGATTCAAACCATTCAGAAGCTCTAGCTAGAGCTGCAACCTTAAAAGATAGCACAAAAACAGTGTCGATCAAAACGGTGTTCCAGATAAACATGTAGGATACACTTGGAATGAGTGAATTTGTCAAGTTGCGATCCCCTAATCCTCTCATGCAAGAGCCCAAAGCCATATTTAGCCCCCACTCTTCTCTCCTTTACCACTACTAAGTCCTCCTAATATTCCTATTGGCACACATTAAAGCGGAGGTTGAAAAAGGGAGGCTTGCCATGCAGCCAAAAGTAGCATTAGTCATTGGGGTCATGCTTCACTGCGCAAAACACAATCGCTCATTCATCATATTAACTGCCACCCAATGACAATTACAATTGAGATGGCAAGGAATAGAAGAGAGCTATTTAATTTAACATCCAATTATTACAAGTTAGCACCCCTTGATCAATGTGATAAAATTCATAGTCAACGTTGCATGTGACACAAGAGCTGGCGGCCTGCATCCATTTGGGGGGGGCTACTGAGTATGTAGATTGTAGGAGGGGATCCCAAATCTTTTCCTATGAGTCACTCGACACCTTCACATTTTATTGCTGCGAGAAGGGTGTATTACAAAATAACAACAGGCTTTATTAGTTAGTGCCTTCGCTGCGTTTCCAGCTGCATCAGTGTGTGGCTACATCATCCTCTAAAGGTTAAACAGACTACAAGCTCATGATATGCAGCCTGTCATTTTGAAGGCGGCAAAGACTTTCACATCCACGGTAGATCAATTCACAACAGGCCTGCCACGGCATCTCAGCATCCATGCTATTGATTATCAGTGCCACAACAATAAACCAATATGACATGTAGCCAAGTTTGTTGCGCCACAGGAAAATTAGTCATAAAACTGATGCCAGGGCCGATTAATTGCGCTGTTTACAAGGTAGGGGAGCTGAAGATTATTTCCACTGCTAAAAGCCTTTGGCGCAGGCATGCATATAGCTACATTGAATTAAAGAGGGGGGACATATTTTAGGAGGATCATCTTTACACTAACTACTGTAGATAATGAGGTAAATTACGGCGATAATGACGATCAGGGCTGCAATAATCATGAAGATGAGGAGGAAGTGTAGGATCATTTTCTTTTGTTCAGCGGAAGAAAAATGGAATGGGAGCCAAATTCCAGCAAAGTTTATTCTCTTGCATTAACTGGAAGATATGACTTAATAAACCTCTGTGAATATAAACTAAAACAAACATGCTCAGCTCGTGAGGCAGAGCATAGCAAAGTGGAGTGAAATCCATTTAGTAATTAACTAAATCTGCATATCACCATTAGCCACTATTAGCATAGTCTGTTAATGTTCAAGACAAAATTCTATTCAGCGTGATCTGAGGTTGGAGTCATAGTGGAATAATCAAAAGGAGGCCTTAAAGCGGTTAAATCCGAATTCAAATATATATGCTAATTCATCTGGATTAATATATAATCTATGTAAATTAGGAATCTCTTTTTAGAGTTGCGTCTGTTGTTGTTTTTTCCCTTTTATGGATGGTTGCCGGAGATTCGCAGCAGTGAGATCATCGCGATGGTAAATGTTCAGATTACTGCAACCACACATTATTTTGTCTTGTTTTTCTCTGTTCGTTTTAATGATCTTCTTTACAAATCTTCTTTTCTGTTCCTTTGACTATGATTTTATCTCTGCACACTAAACTCCGAGGTCTTTCACATTGCAATCGGCCCTAAAAATAACAACCTTTTTCTCTTTTTTCGGAATGCAGCCACACGCTCTTTGCACAGACAGACTGGAGGTCACTCCATTATCTCACACACAAGTACATGGTGCTTTCTGGCTTTTCATCGTCACACAAACCTCACCTTCCCTATCCTTGGATCTTTGAAAATATTTTGTATTACAGTGATTTTGAGAGGCTAAATTCCCCATAAAAACATAAATGCATTTATGGCATTTTATTAACACTTACCCTTACAGTGTCGGTCATAACTCCAGACCCCCCCCCCCCCTCCACTGTGAAGTTATTTGCTGTCTTCATTTAGTTGATGGCTAGAGTGCACATATTGTAGTGCATGTTGCAAATCCACTGATCCATTTACACTTATTAAGAAGATAAATCGATCTTCCGTGTGGACATACATTACTTTATTGCCACGTTCCACTGCCTAGCATGCTTTAATTTCCATATGGCTGTGGCACTTAATTCCCTATTGGCAATAATGTGATTCTTCCCCAGAAAAGATGAAAGATCAATATCCTCTCAGGCTTGTGAGTTGAGGGGAAAAAGAGGAGAAAAAAGGCCATCTACTTCAACCCTGTTGATATATGTCACCGTAGGATGGTATGGGGATAATGAAATAGTTGGAACGTACATTTTATGTGTCAATGAGTTAGTTTCTATTAGATTTCCACCATATTCCCTACAGGCCAGTGTCAAAGCTAAACTATTAGTGCCTTCAGTGGGTGACATTAACCTTTCTACACAGATTTACCAATATCTCATCACAGCCCTTCGTCTTGCTGACCTGCACATCTAAGTATTGCTTCTTACGAGGATGGTCATCTCCAAGGCCTTTTAAATATATACATGGATTAGAAAAACCATCAAAGACAAAGTCCATCATCGGATGCATTTTGTGCCAAACTAGCAATCTCATTAATGACAACTGTTATCCATCCTCTCTGCAGGGCAGCAGGGAAGCCGGGGTGCTTTTGGGCTTTTGGATACCTGCATTTGAAGAAATTGCCAATAAAGCAGACTTTGACTTTGATTTGAAAATCCCCAAAAAAGAAAAAAACTTTAGATTGACTTCAACATATAAAACACACCAAAGAGAACATCACTGGCTCCAGTGAATCTGAAACAAAACCAAAGAAGAAAAATACAGCCCTAATTGTCTATTTTGTATGTACAAGTATTGAAGTTATTTTGTGGTTTATCTGTTTTTAATGTGTTTTGTTCATTGTGCCATCATTACTATTGTGTGGGTGTACTTTACATGCTAGTCGAATCTTCATGTTGTTTATGTCAGGAGGTTGATTGTTATGGTGGTGCCCGTGGCTGCAGGCCTCCCTAATGAAGGTGTGCGTAATAAAATCAGTTCAGCGGTGTCCTCGTCTGCGTCCCGCCTCTCTCAAACTCCATCTGATTGAAAATGGAACAGCTGTGATGATTTAATTTACATGTTAATAACCAACGGGCCTCCAGAAAATCGTCCAATAAATGCCTTTTTATTACCGGCTGTATCTCCTGCGACGCAGGGGAATGAGTGTGTGAGGGTGTTAGTGTGGGGTGTGAAGAAGAGGTGTGAAGGGGGGGGGGGGATATAATTAATTGTTTTAAGTGATTCTATTAAAACGAAAAAATATCTGCATGCTGGTGGTGGACTAGTTGGCAGACTGGCAAGTATTAGATGATGTGGGGGTGCAACAGTGATTTGGAGGTAGTATTTGGGTTAGGGTCTTTCCTTCTCTACCTCAAATTGCGCTTTTCCATGAGCTCTTACTCGCCTAGCATTTTTTTTTTTGCTATCCTTTTGTTTGGGTTGGGATGTGCGATGAATAAAAGGAATTGTGTGAGCATGTTTGTTCCATTAAACACTTTTGCGTTTGTAGTTTCTCACAGCAGGATGCTTTTTTTTCTTCTGATGCTTTGCCTGATGACACAATAAGTTGGGACTGGAATTGTTTAACGGCGAGTTATTAGCATCAACAGGCTCATTTTTTTATTATGATCGTCATCATCATTATGGCTGGCTTTACTACCCTCTTCATCTGGGAGCTCAGAGTTCAATCATTCAGTGGCTGCCATGTAGTTGTTTATGGAGCTGCAATATTTGGTGGGAACGAAGACTTGGACCACGACACGGGGTTGGTGCCACGTTTTAATTCTTCTGTATTTTTCTCAGTGAAACACGGCACTTTGGGTTTTAAGGGTGTAATTAAACACATGTGAACAATGTTGCTGTGTGAAATAGTATCCAGTTGCTTCGCTGGGTTTTGCGTAAACAACTTCATCCTAATGCCAAGGCAAAACATGTCAGACGTATTTTGTTGTCACATGGTTAAGGCTAAAGTATTAAAGGAGAATTTTAGAAGTTGATCCTCTTGTGTGCTTGTCGTCTGTGATTTAAACTGAACTACCCTCCCCAGTCTTCATCCTACCTTCCACTCTAAAAACCACCCAGGGTAGGGATTCCTTCCCAACCATAGAGAATGGTGAGAGAAATAAGGGCTGAGCTCAGGCTTCTTGTGCTCATCTTTCCCACCCCTTTTCATTCTCTGCATCTTTTCTCCTCCTCCTCCTTCACCTCCCCCCTCCCTCCTCCCCCCATGTATCCTCGTCCTCAGAGAGGTGGCCCTGCCACCACGGCCATTCATGTCATTGTCAGCGAAGCCACATGGCCGCGTCTCCTTACTTCTCTTGGGACATGGGAGGAGGGCAGAGAGACAGGGCTCACACTGGGTGGGAAGAGCAATTAAAGAATAGAGGCAAACATATAAAGGGAAAGAACAAAAGGTAAATGAACAAAAGGAATAACAGATTAGGAAGGGAGGCGAGAAGGAGAAAGTTTAAGGTCCGTGGAACTCATTAGGGAATATTCCCAAGAAGTATTCAGAGGTACACACCAGCTCAGCGCTGGGATCTTTTAATGATCCAAATACCTGCGAGCTGTTCTACTACCAAACACGTTGAATGCTGCAGGGGGAGAGATACGCGGCAAACATTTTCATCCTTTTGCTCTGCTGCCTTGTGCTGTAAGTTGGAATTTCATCCAGCATCCTTGTCAGCGCTTTGATCAGCAGGTGTTCATTTTATTGACTTGGCTTACTGCTGGTGTGTGACATTAGACAACACAAGTTGACTGGGGTCCTTCCCGCCCTGAGAGATTTGACACAGTCAGAGGCGCTATGCATTGCGGTGCCCTAAGGCCTTGTCACGCTATGAAGGCAAGTCAACTCACAAACAACACCTAAAGCTGTTTACCTTTCAGTGGTAAAAGCAAAGAGATCTGACTGTGACATTGCATAAAGACCGAGATACATAACCAAATTCATGCAAATAGAATATTGTTTTGTGGGCTGTAAAAAGAAAAAAAAAAACATTCCCGAGCTATGTCATGTTCGCAGTTGGGACTGCCAGGGGGAGCGGGGATGCCGACAGATATTGTGAAGAAGAAGACAAGGTGGAGAGAGAGAAGGCAGGTAAACAGAGAGCTCGTGCCTACGTGTCACACATTGCAATACAGACCCCGGAAAAGTTCCGGGGTGGTTCCAGCTCCAACTTTGGAGCGGTAAAAGGCCACTGTAACCGGACAATGATGGGAGCTCAGCCTCTGTTGATGGGGAGGGGCCCAGGCCATTGTGGGAAGGGCGTGGAGTGGCTCTTAATGCCAGTCATCTTTGTGTAGTATTTGCATGGGCTGCCAATCACCCCAGAAAGGAATGCGGTCGGGTCAGAAAGGTCAGGCAGGCGGAGTCGGGCTTGAGAGTGAACACAGCAAGTCCTGACGCATCACCGATGATACGCTGGCGTATGTTACTGCTGGTGGGAGCCTCGCGTACACCACAACCAAGGCAGGGTGATTTATTGGCCACAACATTAGGTAACTTAAACAATCAAATACAGATCAAGATAAAGCGTTGGCAGACTATGAATTTGAACTGGTTTGAATTAAAATGCACTTTTTATAGCACAAACCTTTACCAAGATTGATGTGTTCGGGGAGAAAGAAAAATAAAAAATCGCACTTGGCTGACATTTTTTATTCCGGGGCAGGAGGAATGGTTCCATCAATACTTAAATGGCAAACGATTAGATTACATTCTAATTGTTGGTAACACTGACAATGGCACACACTAAACTAAAATATGTTTGCTTTATGCCTGGGTAACTTTGCCATTCAAAACTGCTTTGATAGCCTTATTGTACATCCATATGTGCAGTAGCTCAGTGTTTATCAAAATGCGGTAAGAATACCACTTGTGCCTTGCGGACTATCTCTAATAATGACAAATAATCACCTATTTAGATATAAATTAAATTGACAACAATTAAAACATGCAGTACAATCAAACACACCCATAGAAATGGCAAATGGGGCTTTGTTGTCATTCAGACGACTTGGAACTGTTTCAATAACACTGTCAACCTTTTCAACCAAGATTTACTCCAGCAGGGCCTTAACGGGTCTTACACCTGACTATAAGCAGTTCAGCCAAATAGATTGGAGAGAAAGGAAATTGTTTGTGCCATGGGCTTTGTTGACAGGAGGCACCAGCAACTCGGTATTAGCAAAGGATAAAAGTAATGGGATTTTTAGTCGAGAGGTAGTGTGTCACCATGTGCTGTTGATGGGTGATGGGGGGATGGAAATCAGTGCCAAGCTGATGAGTATCTGCGGGAGCATAGAGACAGAGTAATGCAGCTGGCAACAGCCTGGCTCACACAAATGCCCTTTTTTTTCAGCTGCACTGTGTCACATCACCTGCTGTTCTTTACGTCAACTTGTATAAAGTCAACAAATTTAACACCAACGCAGTCATCCTCTTTGTCGCCATTTACTAGCACTAAATGTTGTGTGAATGTTCTCACCCCTAAATCCCGCTCATCGCTCAACCACGCCCACCCCAAGATTCGGCAAACTGCAAACATCTACCTGGCAACCTCCTTCTTTGCACATGGAGAAACTCCTGTCTGATATGTTCTGGATTCAAACCGCTTAGCTGCTATCAACATTGTTTGTTCCCAGGCTAAGTCAGAATCCAATGAAGCTCAGGAAGCTTGTTGTATCCCTGTGATTACAAGTGACAGAAAGTCGGCTAAAGAAATGAGAAGAAATAAGGATAGCGCTACTAACCTAGTTAGTCCCTGAACAAGGCAGTGTCTCCGGTTATCACTGCAAACTGATATTAAACTACTATAGGCACTGTTGATGAACGACATCATACTGTATAGTCTTGACGTCTTTCTCTTAGACAATACATGCTGACCTAAAAAACAACTGATTCGTGAAGCAAATTTGAAGCTTCATTTTCCCAGCACTACATGATGACAATACAGTTGACATTAGTCTTCAGCATACCGTACAAAAGTATTTGTACCAATAAATTACTCATTGAAAATTGAGGTCTTCTTTCAAGTATACTCATGCGTGTATTCCATATGTTTATTCAAACAATGTAACAGCTTGAGGATGACACTGAAATCAGTCACAGAGTGCAGGCAGTTGTTCCACTCTTGTGGCCTGAGTGAAGTGAACAGACAAAAGAGCGCAAAGGTTGCAGTCTGGGCCGGCATTTTATGCCACTGACAGAACTGTGCATCGTGCCCTGCAGCTATGTGGTGAAAGTTGTTCATGTGTTCAGACCATTGCAAAGGCAGTGTCTGTTCATGTGTGAAGAACTGCAGCTGAACAGCAGGTGGAGGTATGGCCTGTTTCCCCTCGTCGTAATGCTGCTGCTACGAAAGCATTTGAAATCAACATGACATTAATGGGAGTGATACCTTGGCCAAAAACACAATGTGCAGCATTAATGAATGAGCGATATCTCTGGATATTTACGCTGAGGTTCGTACGTGTGCTACTGAAAGTTAAATAAACAAACACTGCAATTACTTAAGTAATCATCTTACCTCATATTAAATCAAACTTCTTAATGTCTCCTGTTTAGTTTTTGGTGACATAAGTCTAACCCTCCCTCCAAGAGCCCGTCTTGCTACTGCGCATGTTTTTTTTTTTTTTTTTTGCCAACCACAAAGTGGAAACGTTGGCTCCCTCCCGCTTCAAAATGTCATCCTTTTTAAATCAAACCTACAAAACAACCCTGAACCCTTGCGCTTGAAAAATATACAGACATGTTATCCTTTACATTGAAAAATACACACCCTATCAACGAATGTTTGGAAAGAGAGGTGAGCAAAGGAGGAAAAAAAAAAAAGAAAGGGAGCAGACTGTCTCTTATTGACTCAGCGGGCGCTGCGCCACGCAATTAGTCCCAACTATGAGGAGAGGGAGAGGTGGGGGTGGGGGGCGGAGGGGGAGTGAGATAACCCAAAAAATAAAAAGCTGTCTGTGGAAAATTTGGAGCACTTCCCAAAATACACAAACTTTCCCGACAAGCACATTTCTTAGGTATGTTGTAATCTCATATGGCTGGCCTTTTTGGAGCCCCTCTGCGAGACTTCTCTCCACTCAGCTTTCCAATCTCCCCAGACCTCACCAGTCTTCTCGAGTCTGGCCTAGTCTCAGGCCCCCAGCCTTTGCCTCCACAAAATCCCCTTCCAAAACCCACTGTCCACACATGGCAGTCATTAAGCAACGCTCATACAGAGCAACATTATACCACCAATTGCAGCCTTGCATGAAATTTTGATCACTTAAAACTATCTTAAAGAGGCAGCCTCCACTTTTCTACTCAAGAACTTTGTCTCGCTTGTTGACTTCTTCTTCCACACCTGCACTGTTTCATTGTGCTGGGAAAACAAAAGTAAATGGCAGCACTCTTAATAAGCATTCTTGAAATAAACCCCACAGTGAAAGAAAATATGACATGCTTGATTGAGAATGTGGCCAGGCAATATATTGGTCGGTAAAAACAGTTATGTATTCTACGGCTTGTTTCTACTAGTGCGTGCGTGACATGTGGAACTCCTGTAGCTAGTTAAACTAACACGGCAAAGTGACCAAAGATTAAAGGAAAGGGGCGGGGTGAAAGCTTCGGAATCCAGGCTACCGAAGATGGTGTGAAGTGGAGAGCAAAAGGCAAAAAAAGACGCCCCACTGAGCTCACTCATAAAAAATGATGAACGCACCTCAAGCGGTGGCATGCCTTCTTTTTTGCCACTCACCTCCCACTACCAGCTAATTAGCAAGGCTTTTGCTTTAACGGCTGACTTGAAAGTCATAAAATTAACACATTTTGCAAAACAGCAAAACCAAGCTCAAAACGTGGTGAGAGTTTAACAAGCTCCTCCTGGGAGAACCGTTTGTTTCACGTAGAGGAAAGCATGCGTCGTCTCAACAGGCTGCTGATTGCCGTTTGCAGGACGGGGGGTTGGGGGGGGGGAGAGGATATGCTTGGTTATGAGGGAAGACAAAAAGTGTGGCAAAGGAAAGGAAAGATTAGTGTTCCACGTGGAGCTGTTTATCCTAAGGAGCATAGGGAGCGTCGATAAAGCTCTGAAGGGCCCCACGCGGCCCCTCAGACAGACCCTGTGCCAAGGGAACTGCAATTCCCTGCCTTGTGCCCACCAGATGAATGGGATTTAAGCTAAGTAGAAGATTTTGCTGCTCTCGTTTCCTTCCATTCATTCTCTATCAAATAACCATTTCACAGTCAACCAACACTGTCAGATGGGCTTGAGAGAAAAAAAAAGCTCATCTAGCATATTTGAAAAGACATTAAATAGAAAATATAGTTCTAATTCAAGCGGTGAGAATATAATTATGTTTTCTTTTTTTAAACGTCACTGTAGCGGAATCAAAATTCATCCACATCTAATTACCACGCTAAATAGGCCTGAGGATTTGACAAAAAAATTTAAAAAAATGTTTTTGTCTTCATGTCGCAGTACACATGGGCATCACAGGAAGGGAGTTTAAAATGATAAATAAGTACAGTGACATTTAATCATCGCATATTTACATTAAAATTAACATAAGGCTTATCTGTCTTTAACCTGCTTGCAGAAGATTGGACCACAGCCCTCAGTATTGAATCAAATATTCAGCCGTTGCATGGCCTGTTCAATTTTCCCCACTTTTTTTTTCATTTTTCTTGTGCAGCTGCATATTAAAAGGCAAGACGTCGTTTGGAATGCAGGTTTCTATTTTTGAAATGTTCTGAAACGATGTTTGCATACATTTGCATAGCCAAGTGCAAATTGAGCCATGAATATGCAAATGCAGAGATGATGTCTGTGGCAGCCTCCGCTCTGCCAGGTTTACAGAACAACTCACATGTACGCACACACGCACACACACACACACACACACACACACACACACACACACACACACACACACACACACACACACACACACACACACACACACACACGCACACACACGTGCACGCACGCGCATATAGATTCTCATCCTGTCCATCCATATTATGCTTTTAAGGGTTAACGCATTCAAAATATGATTCAATTTTGTTTTTTCTTTCTTGGTGGTGTTTTCTCTTGCCTACCATTGCCTCATCAATTTGTGAGATGAGCTGCGTTGTCGCAGAAAGGTCCTCCAACTGATGTCGGGCCCAGACGCCAGCTCATGCTCTGTTCAGCTGACCCCTCAAAATAAAATCTGACATAATTTGTTTACTATAGCGTGGACACTCACTCTGGCTCCCACCCGTTTCCCCTCCCATCCCTCACTCTCCTTCTTTTAACCTCCAAGCCATTAAAAGCATTTGACGTGTGAGTTTTAAATAGGATTGTTGTGAGCATTAAGTCAGTTTCATGCACTGGGGCGTGTGCAGGCAGTAATAAAGGGGAAAGCATAATACTTCATACTGTAAGTCATATTGGCCCTGCAAGTCCGATAGAGTTGTTGATCTTGAGGCACTTTATTTGCTGCCAAAAGTATTTACACTTATTGCTTTTTACAACGCCGACGCCATCATTCATCTTCAAGATGGCAGGTAACATTTAATCATGCATTGCTGCACTAGGCAATATGTTCAATATTATTAACATCATCAGTGATTAGACTAACTAATTTGCTCATTTAGAACATTTTCCTGTAAAATTATACACTGGTGTATGAAACATTTCCTTCACACGGTTGGATTCTCACAGGTGGACCTCCGATCAGATTCGACATTTGTCGTCTTGCGTATACTGACTACTGCACTTAATGGCTTCAATGTCAGTTTCAAGATCATCGTTGCTATGTCTACAGTCTCTATTGGATCAAATCGCAAACAACAGGTCAATTAGAGTGGGAGAGAACATGCATTTAAATTTTTAATTAACACCATTAAGAACAAACAAATGAACAATACAAGCTGTGTTGTTGGCAACATTCGTCTTTACTGGTTCACTTGGGCTACTGTGACACCTCTGAGGTTTTTCCTATAATTCCGCGCCTCCGTGTCAGATCTCAGTGGGGAGCCCAAATAAAGCCGACTAAATCTGCACATGTACTCCGGAGAAATTATGCAAATCAAGGGAAAACAAAAAACGAGCCTTATCTTAACGCTCCATTCCCCTGAGCCCCAGATTAAAAACTCATTCATTTGTTAAATATTTGACACATCTATGCTTTAGATTTACGCTTTAGGATTTCGGAGCAACTTGTGTGGGAGAAATGCCCCCTACTGATGCTGGCACAGTCAACCTGGCACATTTACTCAAGGCCAGAGGAATTCATGTCTGTGCGTAAAAAGACAGATTTTACAATAGTACTTTGCACTGCCTGAATGAAGGGTTGGACTTTAGATCAAGATTTTTAATCTCATTATTTAAACAAATCCAATTCATGTTATCAGTGTCAAGTTGCTGAACGTGCAAAATAAATAACCTCTTGTGTGGCACGTGCAATGCGTCTGCGAGGTTTCTCACAATGTTATACTCGCTTTGTAATACCATCCAGAACAAAGTGTGTTCATCGACGCCAGCGTAGAATAAAAATCAAATTTAACATAACGGTGGTCATGTTTAGGCGATTCTTTATAAATAACACCGTCACTTTAAATTTGAGTGGTGGGTTCACTTATCTCTAGTTGACCTTTTATAGACACCAGGCCACACAATAATAAACCGGGAAGAAAAATATGACACATCCCAACCCTCAAATTGTGCTTGTGAGAATGTTGGGCCATTATTGTGGATTAATGAGGTCAGAGTTCACTGCCATCCAATTCTAAGGCTCTGTTCTGATTCATCCTAAAGATTTTTGATGGGGTTGAGGATAGTACTCTCTGATTGTTCCACGTTACATTTATTCAGCTGTGTTAGACTCGCAGCTGATTGATAAATACTCAAACACCTTTCTCCAAATGGTTTATGACAGATCTGGGACTCGGAGGAGGGCTTGGTGAGACTAAACAAAATAGTGCAAAAAAAATGATCACTGAAGTTGAATACACACTAGAGAACCTGCCTTGTATGTACAATAGATATTAGAAAATGCTGAAACAAACCACTGCTATGTCTTTGACAAACTGGAACCGATTCCAAAGAGATGTGAGGAAACACATGAGAAGTAATGCAGCAGGGCACAAAGCCATTATGTCTACCCTGAAAATAATTCACACGGGACAAAGCAGCTTTACAGCTTCATTCCTGGATAAGAATGAAAGAAGGGGTTAGCTTTGTGGGGGGAAATCGTGGAAGAGGAGGGGGCAACATAATTAGATGATCACAAACTGTACCCGCAGCTCAGTTTTCACTCTGTGGTCCAAATTATAAACCGTCATATTTTTAAAGTCACGCTGACATTCTTTCGTCCCCAGCAGCTGCCAAAAACAACCAAGGCCAGGCTTGTCTTGGCGCAGGATCAAAAAGAAGGACCTCGCTGCAGTCACACAGCAACTGAAAACATTTACACAGCTGGGACCCTCCAACCATGAGGCTGCCCTAGCCTGCTGCAAGGAGCAACTCCGAGACTGAGCTAGACACGGGGGGGGAGTTAGGGCTACAGGTGGTGCGGGAGGTTAATGATGGAGCACAGCGTAATAACCTGCCGACCCCCTTGTCCAAAACCCAATGATTACATTGAGTTTGATTGAAAGACAAAGCCACACAAGCTTGCTCATAAATACACTTTGCAGACTTTTGCAGACTTTCACCAAGCAAATGTTTGGAATTAAATTGTGTGCTTAAGTATAGAAGTGGCTAAACAAAGAACGCTTGACGATTGCCCACTCGTCAGTTTTGCCAAAGCCACTATTTTGACTATTGTTTGTTACCCATCACTAATGCATTATCTTTCCAATGTCTCGTTCATTTTATGTGCATAGAACAAAAATATAAACACTTGTGTTTTGGCTCGCAGTTTTGATGAATGAACTCCAGGATTTAAGACTTTTCACAAAAGTGCACAAAAAGCAGAACTCATTGCATTCCTCCAACAGCTAGCAAATCGTCAACCATCAAATCCAAAGTCAAGGGCTTGCACTAAAAATAGTAATTAATTTTCAGATGCACATGATTAAACGTATGGGAAACTGGCGAAACATTTTCTTTTTTTTTTTCCCTAAAAAAATAATAAAATAATGTATGTTGAAATTAATTCCAGTAAATCCAAAGGATTTTTACCTCTGTGTATAGGCGCCACTGCCGAACCCCAAAATGAGGAGAGAGCAACAACATTGCATAACTTTGTATCCACTGTGTCAAATGTTTTATACGAGCGGAGTCAAATTTACCCAGCAATCAAATATCCCCAAAACAACATAGAGTATATGAGCTTACTTGAAACCACAATTTTAGCAACTCCTTGAGTGTAAGTAAAAAATAAAACAATGTTTATGGAAAAATCATCTCTAAGTTGTCATGGTTATATGAATAACGGGACCTCAAAATAAACATGTGACTCAACATAGTCTCAGTCATGTCAAAAATGATATCACAAAAAAAATGGTGTGTGGTAGAGCACATTTTCACAACATAAACAGCAGCAGTGTTTCATTCCGGCCATGACTCATAAACCTCCTTTATGATGGTATTTGCAATCGGGATCTTAACGACTTTTTTCCTGTGGTCTTAAAGACCTACAGTCAGAGATGATTTATGCCATCCATTAATTAAACCACGTATTTAGTAGTTGCGGGGGCCTGATGACGCAACTGTCACTTATATGTTGATGGAGGACACACCATCGTTGGGCACTCACATTTGTCCATGTATTTTATCATTTAATTCAGGATGGAAAATACTTAATGTCTTGATAATAATGCTGTGGTGTAGTCGTGTGTATTTTGTGTTCACAATGAGACCGTAACGTATAATCCAACTGGATTTTAGGATGCAGGCACATAGCATACAGCTTCAAATGAACTGCGCAAGGCATATATCTGGAAGCTACCGTAAATGCAGATATCAGATGAGTTCCTTTACTATGTTCATAAACATGCCAGGTGTTTGCATTAATTCCATTTATGGAGGGGTTCAACTCCCTCACTTCATGTTTTTTTTTTTTTTCTACATATTTGGAAACCATCAGAATGAAATATAATATTCTTTGACTCTGGCTTTCTCTCCTGGTCAACAGTTCAACAACACTGTGAATGCGCATACACCTGTTAACATCAGCACTCAATTTCATGGAGCTTCAGACAGAAAATCCGAGCAAAGCAAAAATATACTAGCTTGGTTTAAGGATATTGTCGATGTTTGATTGCTTTAGCATATGGCCAAATTCTCTAAGGTCAAGCAAGGGGATATCAGCTTCTATAAGTGGATTTGGACGGTGCCTTGAAGCACTCTTGCTTTTACCTCCTGTCTACAGGACCTAACAAGATGTGCTGTGTTGAAGTAAAAGTCTTAGTTGCAAATTCTGAATCTATTCCAGGTGTATGGGACAAGAGGGTGAGGGTGGACATCTGTGTGGGAAACCAACGGTGAAGGATTTCAGTGTTTTAACTGAGGTTGGTCCAGCAGTGGAAAGTAGTCAAAGCAAGCTTGAGTTGCTCTCGTACTCCTTTTCCTGGTAACTTTAAGAGTGCAGAGGAACATTGATCACTCTCTCAGTCCAAGAGAGGGAATCAAAGAAATGCAGTGTTGGACCATCCCTCCACAAAACACACACTCACAAAACTATTAAACTTCATTTCCAAAGTGTGTATGTGTGCATGACCATTTACAGCCATGGAAACAAGAGAAGTGGGTGGGATCTTCTTCTAAGTAGAACCAGATTTGATTTTCAGCATACCCTTTCATTTATGCCCAATGTTCCTCCTGAAAGCTGCTCCTGTAAAAACCATTCTTCAGTGAAAGGTAGACATATGAACTGACACCACGGTGACCTATTGCTTTAAACACTTCATATTGTTTTTCCCCAAACCTTTGCTGTCACAATTGATCTTATTAAATCAAGAGCATGTTATCTCTGTGATTTATAATTGGAGAAAGTAAGACACTAACGATATCGCCACACCATAGACAAGCAGAGAGCAAGAGGAAGTGACAGATCTTTAAGCGAGACATCATTTGCGGCTGTAAAGTAGCAGTGACCTTTATTGATATTGCTCATCTTTTATATCAACAAGACCAGTTGAGAAGAGAGTTGAGAATATTTTGCATCTATTATATAATAATCAGAAACTAATGCTTTCGGAATCTGTCCAACATGTTAAGGAAACGTCTTTCTGAAGTTGAAAAAAAAAAAACCTTCAGACATCGGAATATTGCTTGAGATATTAGGGCCATAAGAACATGAGAACAAATAGACAGTACACGAGGAGTCTCTTGAAAGTTATAGTCAAAACTGGGACACAAATCAACTTTGCGTTATGCCTAAACTCTGATGTTTTCATTGCTCTGCATGTTGATATTACAGAGGGTTAACTTTCTTTGGTATGACAGTTAAGAATGCAATAATGTTATTTAAAACATCTTCTTGTACAGTTCATAAAAAATTTATGACAGTGACATTTTATTCCAGAAGAGATTTTTCCTATTCTATTTACATTATTTCCTCAGATAAAATAAAGTTTTTTGCACAAAAAAAAAAAAAAAAACAGGGGTCGACCAGTTTTTCCAATTGTGTTCAAGCTCAGAGGTTCCATTGCGTATACAGCAGCTTAGACTGTATCGAGGATTGTATAATGAATTGTTTGTATTTGTGTCTATGCCCTAATTTTAAAACAAGCCCCGTATTTCCCCCAGCTTCACCTTTGCTGGAGATGGTGCAGGACTACAATGAAGCTACTTGAAAAGGCCAACTTTGTAATTGTGCTAAGTATGTGATTGATACAAAAGTGCTTTACAAGTTATGTGGCGGGTAATAGAGCGACAGTGCATTGAGCTCCAAATCACGCAGAAGAGTCACGCTGAGCTGTCTAACACTGGCAGAAAGGACTGCTCAATTAGGAACAGATTTAAGATGAGAGTGTTGATTCCCCAGCCCAATTAATTAGCACTAGAAGAGAGGCGAGGCAGCCGGAGAGCAAAAGAGAGATTTGGCTAGAAAGAGCCCATCAGGGACTCAATCTCCGACTCGTGCTTTCTCGCCCCCTCTCTCTGTACTATGCTCTACTTGCCTAGTTCTCTGGCGTGCTCTTTTTCTCTCAGATTAGGCTCAATCGGCTCTCTGTTCACCTGATGCTCATCCCTCCATCCCAAGTATTTTGATGTGCAAGTACTCTAAAGACTTCTTTTCCAAACACAATTAATTTGTTTAATGTGTGGTGGGGCTAACATCGGTGAATTGTAATTGCGGTCCTGAAGGTAAGTAAAGCAAAACTACAGTTTCAAGTGTTGCACTGATTCTGAATAAACTCAGTTCAACTGTATGGAGAATGCGGTTCATAGTTCCGAAAGGTTTACGGTCGCTGTCAGCACCACATATTTCAAACAAAGTTTACTTCACACCAGTAAAATTGTAAATGTGAATGCAATGAAAATTACAGAATCAATTTCAAATGAGTATTTTCCAACTTGAGAAACAATGGAGTGAACAAAAGGCAACTCAGAAACATTGAAGCATCCATTCCCTGGATGTCACAGAAAGATGTTTTAACGAGGATATAGAAAAGGTCAGTATTTCATACAACAAATAATCATGTATATAGTCCTGACATTGTCACACCAATTAAATTGTGTAA
This sequence comes from Syngnathus leptorhynchus, assembly GCF_054491065.1. Classification (NCBI taxonomy): domain Eukaryota; kingdom Metazoa; phylum Chordata; class Actinopteri; order Syngnathiformes; family Syngnathidae; genus Syngnathus; species Syngnathus leptorhynchus. The sequence continues at coordinate 9,647,380 of NC_141198.1, read as the reverse complement.
CACAGTAATGTGGCATTAAAAAGTTGTGACTGTGTTAGAGCCTCGCCTGGAAGGCATTAGGATAGTAGCTCATCAGTATGATGGAAGCCAATTTGCTGTATTTGCTGCCTTAAATGAGGTATATCTCCAGTGGTTTGTAAATAAACTAGGGGTGTGAATATATAGTGGCCGAGTCCCTGACCCTGTCGGCTTTAATGTGATACAACAACATTACTGCTGCATCTATAAAAACACAGCAAAACTTCAGTATTACAGGCTCAAGCCAAAGCTCATCAAATTACTTTGGTTGGAGGGAGGAAACCAAAAAGCAATCAATAGAGGGGAGGGCCATCCCTCACTGGGCTGTATGAATTTTTGATGCCTGTGCTGCTTTAGCTCCAGACTATCAATTATGAGATAAACAGGGTCTAGGTGATTGTTGTCATGGTGTGCAGGGCTTCTATCCAATTAGATCTCGCACCGGCTAATGTGTTAATATCTTACATAATTGGAGTTGGGGGCTATTTTTCCCTCTCTCAAATGTCAGGCAGACTGCACCATTAGCACAATCTTATCTAGGCAGGCAACTAATACAGATGAAATATATGGTCTGTTTTGAGATTGGATAATACAGAATTCCATCCAGGTGGCTCAGAGGAGTATTTTTTATTTCTTTGTAACTTTTAACATCAGCCTAATGGCAAGTCAAACATGAAATCATTCATTAGTTTTTGCCGCATCGTTTCACCCATACATACCAAAACACCGCCATTGTGTTGATAATACATACAATTGACAGTGACAATTTTAAAATGGCACTGAAAAAATCAAACTGCTATCTCTAAGGAAAGATGAGTATTTAGAAATACTGAAAAGCGTTGTTGTGCATTTGCTACATTATTTCATGTCAACAAACTGTCTACGATGCCATCATTTTTATTTTGACGCAAAGACTTTACCGGCACTATTCAAAATAGATGGAATGTGTATGGAAAGAAACAAATCAAAGTCTAAAAGTAATGAATGAAACAACGCTCCAAAAGAGGAGTGGGCTGGCAAGAAAAAGAGAAGAACGCGAGAGCAGCAAGGAACGAGGCGGCTGCCTGGAAAGACGATTAGTATTCATGTGGTGTGGTGCTCCAGAGAGGATTAATGGACTCTGATGCCTAATATCCTGGAGAACAATTAATTTGCCCACAGTTTTGTCATGGTTGAAAGTCAAATGCTGGAACAGATCGATGCGCACAGCCGCCAGTGAAATCTCGGCAGCCCCTTCTGCCGGGCGTAGAATTTTAATTTCATCATCATCATTTTAGCCGGCTGCCACCCTCCACGAAGCTGTCCCTGACATGGCTGAGAGGTTTGCCTCATCCCGACAAGCGTGGCACACATACACGCGCACGCACACACAGATGCACGCTTCAATGCGCAGAGGCCTCCAAATAGCGTGCAGCCAGTGAGAATAAACTTAAGTCAATTATGGTTATTTGAGTTATAAACTCACTTTACTAGATACACATGGGCAATTTTATGAGATCCAATACGGAGCATTGTCAAAAAATGGCTTTAAAAATTAAATGCTGTTTGGATTGACTGTGCTTGCAGCAGCGTAAGACGACAGTGGATATGATTGCCTGACATTTTGTTTAGCAGAGTTAGCTCAATGAGAGTATCAGAAATAGTTAAAAAAAAAAAAAAAAAAACTTTTAGTAGGCTGTAATGCAACATTTCAAAACACAGCCACAATCAGGGAATACATTATAAATTCAGCGCAGTCATCGTTAAAAAAGGTGCATTCATAATATATACTAGTAACTTTTTTGTTTTACTATAGTTTATGTGATGACAAGTTTTAATTGAGTGACAGATTAAGAAATCTGCTATTCCTGATTATTTTAATGTTTAATTACTATTTACCCCAAATGCACAGTATCTACCAAGTATTAACAGTGATTCACCTTTTCCATATTTTGTTGTTACATCTTAAAAATAGTTGTCTTGATACATTTGCAAAAAAATTAAAAAATAACTTTTTGGAGATTATCACGATATGGTTTTGTGTGACTAATTCAGGAAAAAAAATCATTCCACTTTGGGATGAGGCTATAAAATAAAATATGGAATAATGAAGCTCTGAATATTTTCCAGATGCACTGTAAATTGCACTGTAAACACTAATCACACAAACACAATTCCAAGCAAAATGCAAATTAGCTTAAATAAAATGACCATGTTATCATAACATGTCTCATTCACTGCTGCCAGCAAATGGCCAGTCCTCTGTTTTACTCCCTATAGTCGTTGACACAAAAATGATTTCACTATCCGCAATTCACATGAGAACCTGACTTGGTATTAATAGTAACCGGCATAGAGTTCACGTCAAGCGCATCAGGAAGACAATCACATGCCAACATAACCATCGGCAACACAGCGGTGATTGCCACGCATCACTACACCATCATCAGTGGCGGTAAATATTTCATTAGGGATGCAAATGTGTCAATTAAAGATACATAGAGACAAAGATGGGTCCCTCATCTGGGGTTCCTCCTTTATTTGACACTTATTTTCTCCTCCCTAGCTCCAGGATATTCTTATTAGCACATTAATGCAACACAATTGTGAGAGACACAGGACACCAGACTAGAAGCCAAATGGGGGTGGGGGATCTAAGATGTGCTTTTGACAGAATTGCACGAGTACATGTGAGTAGATCTGACTTAAATTCATTAGTTTCTTAATATCGGGGTGAGCTAGAATAATAGCATTTAGATTAAAAATCTAAAAACGAGAAATTTATCGATTTACTCGTTAGTGCTGATAGCTATACTAACCCCCTTCATACACACACACAAACAAACCATTCTGCCCAGTTTAGTCTTGCTATTAAACTCATCCTTTTGTCATAGTTAGCCTCAGCAGGGGAGGAAAAAAATAGACATCATTCTATGAATTATTAAAGACGCACGGACTAATTTATTTAATGAATTAAGAATAGTCCGGTGGGGGGTATTTCAATAACGGCACTGTTAGTAGTGTTTTAATAAGGATGGCACACACTGATTGGGTAATTACATCTCAGCTCTCCCCACGCTGCCTCACTCTGGGATCACAAGAGGCGGAAGCAATGCGGCAGTAAATTCCTTCCACAGTATTTTTATCAGCAAATACACACATAACCTGACGCAGAGTCCTTCTCATTGACCTTCCATTACATAAAGAATTAGCTTTTTTCTCATCACAAGATGATGTCTCCAAAGAACAATTCTTTAAACTCATGTGCCAAAAGTGTGTTTCGCACTCTGCTAAGAAGCTGCAGGCCACTGCTATTTCATAGACAGGATAAAAGTTTCTAATCTCATATAGAATGTGCAAAGTGATCAATAAAATCCAAGCTAGAGTTTTAAATCTGTCACTTAAAAAAGGGAAATTGAGAAGAGCGTAAGGACAAGGAATGGGGGAAATAATACTTCTTCAGCAAAATGTCAGGCTTGGTTATGACTTTTTTTTGTGTTTGCAATAAAGCCCACCAGCTCAATCAGACTGTTCACACATCCAGGGGCTTCATTCAGAAACAGTCAGTATAAAAAAACAACAACTGAGAGCAAGGGAGAGGGAGAGCGAGGAGAGAGAGAGAGAGAGAGAGAGAGAGAGAGAGAGAGAGAGAGAGAGAGAGAGAGAGAGAGAGAGAGAGAGAGAGAGAGAGAGAGAGAGAGAGAGAGAGAGAGAGAGAGAGAGAGAGAGAGAGAGAGAGAGAGAGAGAGAGAGAGAGAGAGAGAGAGAGAGAGAGAGAGAGAGAGAGAAGCGGCAAGGCCTATAATGGGACTGGATCCCAATCAATAGAGACGCTCCTCGGGCCATTCGTAGGCGTAATGACTTTAGGTTTCTCAATAATTAAGATATTGTCACTGTGCTGACTGCAGGGTCAGCCAATCATTAACCCCATGTTAAATATGCCTTTGTTTTAATTGCTTTGCTTTGCTCCTCCAGATATGCAAGGATGAAAATTAAAGAGACAGCAACCTTTTTTTTTACAAATGCATGTATGAGTCAGAGAGAGAGAATGATAGCCGCCCCCAGGCGTCCTTGTATGTGTACACCGTTAAAACGTCTGCATTCAGCAAGTAACTGACCCATTAATTATTCTTTCAGCTTTGCTGAATGGTCTTTCATGAAACAAATGTGTCACATTTGCTCCATTTAAAGTTTGTACTTCTGGGGATGATATGAGATGAAAACAACTTTCCCTAATTTTTATCACCACAAAGCAAACCAGTGAAAAGACCGTCACAATGCAGTTTGCATGATGTCTTCAAATATCACGGCCAAAGGTGGTAAGAGTGGCACTTATCATTGCTCAGCCAATGATATTTCTAGCCCACTTCCCCAATCTAAGCGATCACCCCAGTCCTGCCCCAGCCGGGTGATGAGAAACAATGAATTTATATTCAACGTGCTGCCATTCTTTTTGCCCCTACTACACAGACTCACGTGCCTTCCTCTCTTTTCTCAGCAGCCCTGCCATTGGCTGCCAGTAAATGGACTAAAGCGCCACTCAATAGGCCGGTGCACTCCGTCAAGGCGAGGGGGCTTGACCTTTCCTGGCGTAGGGAAACGCAATTCATATCGGCCCCAGACCAGCTGCCCGCTAAACGAACATCTCATCCAATTTCCAGGCGCTTGCAACACAAAAAACAGAAGTGGGGGGGGTTGTGTGTTGTGAGGAGCGTTGGGGGAGAGCGGCTTGTGGGTAGGGAAGTCCTGATGGATTTTAGATTGGTTTCTCAATTTCTCTTCACTCCAGAGAAGCTGGGGGAGACGAGACAAAGAGGAAAAACAAACACCAAATGCTGAGCGAATACACACGTGGTGGACACCTACACGCACGCATACACACGCGCGCACACACACACATTTTTTTTTTTTTCGTCCTCGAAGCGAGTATTATGACCAGCTAAATGATTTCATAGGCTTTCTCACATGATGTAGCTGACTACTTTCTTTTCCCAAAGAGTTTAAATCACCGGCAGCAGACAGACTATTCATGAAGGACCACCTAAAGAGACGGTTACTGTGGAGACCACATTCCCATAGGACCTACTTACGACAAACGCACAAACAAGTGCATCATCACACAAACACAGTGAGGAAACTCAGCAGAAGGTACACGCAATGTCCTAAATGTAGACTTGCACACTTTGCACAAACTGAGGATGTGTGTAGTGAATCCCTCAATTGTATTCAATTTGTGATTGTTTGTTAAAATAAGCGACATACATAAATTCCATACATTTCACATAATGTCTTTAACATGGTAAGTCCATTTCAAGATTAGTGTGTGTGCATGTGTGTGTTGGTACAAAGATGTGACTGAGTGAATCAGTGATATGTGAAAGATACACGGCCCACATTAGAAGTGTAAGGTCAGCAAAAAATGCACAGTGGCCTTAATGCAAAGTACTTTATGTAAAAGAGAGCTTTACTGGATTACTGACTATTACCTTAGTCTGTGTGTTCTGTGTCTGTATTCACATGTGGCTATATTGTCTTCTTTACGTTGCCTTTTGAATAAATATTTGATATCTCATAGATTATTTATCAGAAAAATATTCCATATAACAAGTAGGAGTAATACAGTTTGCATTTCAATTGTTTCTATACTGTATTTCTGCAATTGGCTAGCAACCAGTCCAGAGTGAACCCCGACTTTTGCCAAAACTCACCCAGGACCTTAGTCCGCATTTACTTTGAAAAAGAAACTTGGTTACTTTATTGATTACTTGTTTTTAAAAGTTAGTAAATTAGATTAGTAGTTAGTTTATCTCTTGCTTTCAGCAAATGCCGACAATTCTGCTTAACTTGAAACTGTTTCAGGCAATACTTTATTGGAATTGTGTTTAGGATTTTATTAAAAACTAAAATGTAGAGTTGTTGTGTTAAAATTGTGTGCTTTTTTTCTTTCATATTTTGTTTGTTTATTAACAATTAGTTTTGTATAACGTCCAACCCCAGTATGCAATATAAACAGACTGTGCCTGAAATGACTCTGCTGACCAATGACGTGCGCTTCATGTTTACTTTTTGCTATACGCTGCTGGCTGATAATCTGCCATTGTTTCTCATGAATAGAGACACTAGATATTGAAAGTACACGGCATGGAAATGTTTCATTGCAAATAAACACTTTGATAAATCAAATTCAGCAATCGGGAAGCAACAAAGAATAGCTTTTAAAAGATGTCAAATAACGTGGTACAGATTCTAATTAGATTACTAGTTACTCAAAATGGCTGGAGTAACACAAAGTAATGTGTCACCGGCATCACTGATATGCGGTACCGAAAAAAGATTGATGGATGTTAATATAGGTTAACCACATTTTACATTAAGCTGCAAGAAGCAGCACAGACCTCTGCGGCAGAGTCGGAAAGGGCTGCTACGAAGATACCTATACTGAGGCATGCATACGTGTGCATGCTAATGAATAAAAAAGAGACATAAACAAAACCCGCACAGGCGCATGGAGGTAAACAAGTCCCACTTTGAGAGGGTGAGTTATGCCTCAGGCAACAAACTAATCATAGCTGTGCTGTATGGGCATGTTTTAGATAAACAACTGGCTTCGGTAATTTGGCAGCACTCCCATGGACAAAGCCATGTGTAAGCAGTACCAAATGAGCAGCGCAGCAGCACCGAGATGCAGGAAGAGTGTGCGGTTCAGGTCTCTGGGGTGCTCAGTTTTTCCCTGCAGCCCCCTGTCTGTCTTGGCAAAGGCTGCTATGGTGTTGTCAGGCCTGGCCCAATTAAACCTATTTAGAGAGACTTCAACCTTTGCCTCACTAGGGACCCGGCTCGTCATATCTGGTGCCTTTCTGCTGGTTAAAACAAAAACAAAAGGGGGAACACCCATATCATATGCTGACGTAACCTAAAAATTCGGTCAATGAAACATATTTTATGCATGGTATTCTTATTGTTAAGGTAGCAGTGATCGCTCTATAGACCGCAGTTTTTTTTTTTTTACCCTCTTCATTCTAGGTGGTTATGACTGATGGGATGTGGGATGTGGGCTGGCTACAAGGATGGAGATCAGATTTCGTGCGCCCCACAAAAGCAAACAAAGCTAGTCGACAGTGTATGCCGTGCATCCCCGGAGTCCAACTGCTGTTCTGAAACCAATTTAGCAACCCAGGCTGGGAAGAGTAAACCTCTACTCCCTCTGTTTTCTTCTATCCCCCCATTCATTCCGTTACTTCCCCTCCTGCCTCAGCTAGCTTCTCTTCTCTCGAAGCATTATTCTTTGGAAGACACGGTAGGACCAGTGGGAGGGAATCTGGGCATGAGAAAGTGGAAAAGAGGGGAAAGGGATCTCTTCGCTCTGAAATCATGCTCTGGATAAGTTTGGAGAGTCCTAGTGTGTTTGGATTGGCATGGCGGTTGGCAGACGGCAGGGGGAGGAGGAGCTGCAGGAGAGTTATAAATAAACATTTCAACAGGGCTGGGGAGAGGTGTCAGCAGGCCTCGAGCTGCAGACCTTCCATGGGCTCATTGGCGTCACTCCAGGTCACATTACATGAGTAAAGTGACGTACTGTGCGTGTGTGTGTGTGCTGAGAAAGTGGAATGTGTGACTCAATGAAGGCCTCACTGTGCCATCCTCAGTGAACCAAGACAATTAGCATATTATTACATAAGGACAAAATGTTCCATTCACACGTCCTCTACTGAAGATGTGCTATCGGTCCCAGGGTTCTCTTTCTTATCGATTCGCAGCCATTAAATTTTAACATAAGAGGAAATGATGTACGCAGGTGCCCAGTAGAATGAATAAAACACTAAAATTCCAATTAATCTACATTACCTGCCTTGCCTGAACTGGTTGGGGGGGGGGGGGGGGGGGGTTTAGTACTCCAGAAAGTTGAAGTAGTCAATTTTTTGCTTAAACTGGCATTTCAGTATGCATACAGTAAAGTTGTCTTTCTAAATTAATAATGCCGAAACAATTATATGTTTTAGGTCTTTTCCTGCCCAAAATGTAAGCGTCAGTGGAAAAAGCATGTGAACCATAATGATTTAATAGCTGATTGAGCCTCATTTGTCAGTAATAGCCTCGATCAAACATTTGCTATAGTTGTAGATCAGACCTGCACAATAGTCAGGAACATTTCTTCTTACGAAATTGTTTTAATTTGGAATTTAACTACTTCAAAAGGCTTCTTTTCCTCTGTTGAAGCCATTTATTCGGAGAGCTATTTTTTGGAAGGCACAGGGGTCAATGTTTTTTGAAAAAAGAACAAATATCAGATTTACAAAAGGTTTTTATGGAAAATGATGGGTTTTCACACTATATAAAAGTTTTATTATTTTTTATTATGTAGAAAACAAGGGCTGCACTTTTCTATAAAATCCAGTCTATTTTCTTTCACTTTTTAAGTAATATAAATATAGAGAGCAAAAGATGAAGGAAAGGAAAAGTAGTACAATATTATCGCTATTTCATTCACATAAATTAGCCTTGAGACTTAAGACAGAGTATAAGTACACAATAAAAAATTTACTTTTTAGCTCATGGTCCCAAACGTAGTTTACAAAAACTATATTAAATATTCAACGTTTTCAGATAATTTGCCTGGAAAGAAATAAGCCAATTGTTCTCACAAAAGCAAAACCTTTTTGAGTGTCATTTATGTGCTTTTGTCTACAAGTAAAATGACCGAATTTCCACTACCATGACCAGCACAGTTGCACCTTAAAGTGCAATAAATATGCACAGCACTTGCAAATGTGTCTTGTAAGGGATCTGTTAAGTACATAAATATCATAAAAGAAGAGGCAAATGTTTGGAAGCTCGCTCCAGCCCACCCTGTCGGAGACCCCCATTCTCCCTCTAACTAAAAGTGCACAACCTCCAGCGCTGCCAGCAGGCTGCTCCCCTGGCCAGCACGACTCTGAGGCCTTAAGAAAACAAACTGGTTCTGATTGTGAAAATAGTGCCGCAAGGCCCACCTGGTGCCTGTCGCTTATCTCAGACAAGGCGAGCTTTGTGCAGTACGGGGCTCCTTACTGGCCCTGTATCAGCCCACCTGGTGGAGAATTGCAGGGCCAGTCTCTTCTGCCATCTGGCCCCACTGTCCATCACTTTCTCCAACTGACCCCATTCAGCCTGGGCTGCTTCCACTGAGGTCTTTCACTCAGCATGTAGACCCCACACAGTTCTGTGGGTCAGAACAATTTGCGATAGTGAGACCAGCAGTTCCCACAATAGCACCCCCATGCTTATCCCTGCCACTGTAAAACACTCATGAGCGCATATCAAAGACATTTACAAAATTTGAACAAAATCTCAGGTTGTTCAATCTTATTTTTCATGATTTCTACTTCTTCCTAACAACCTATTAATAAGTTGCATGGGACTAACTATATTTTGCAACAAAAGTAACAGTATAATTTTCACATTGTTAATTTTCATTTAAACACAAAAATGTGTTCCCTTCGCTCACAGCCCGCTATTTATTTGTGTTTTGATAATGAGCCGCTTCCACATGTCTTGCTCTGTTGAGTACACTGAATTATTGTTGAAGGTACAAATTCATCTTAATACACAACTAAAAGAGGTCAATATTGCAATATTGTCTAATACACTTACTAAATCCCACTTACTATGGCAAGACTTTGCCCATTCTAATAAATGAGTTTCTATGACATTCCAGCAAATATTCCTGAGCGTGTAGTTTAATAACCATGATCTCCAGTCTTGCTAGCAGGTCATTTTCACTTTCATAAATCTTTGCTTCTCCTTGATGAAATGGTACAGACATTATTACTTGCTAGTTGATGCACTGTACAGCATTCTATCTTATCAATTTAAACTCATAAATAAGCCGTGAATAATTTACACTGACAATGCAATAAACAAACGAAGACATTTGGAAAATAGGCACCACTTTCCAAAGCAACAGAATGGTCAATTTTTACGACGAATTTCACAATCAGTATTTTTTCATCGTCTTCGCATCAGAATAAATTGGGCAACCCTCTAAGGTGAGATTGTGTCGAGATCCATCCATCCTTCTATTTTTCCAGACCACTTATCCTCACAAGTGTCACAGTCTGCGGGGTACTCCCCAATCTGGTCGCATACAAACAACCATTCGTACGCATATTCACACCCATGAACAATTTGGAGTGGTCAATGTGGTAGGAAACCCATGCAAGCATAACACGCAAACTCCACACAAGAAGGCCAGAGCTGAGATCAAACCCTGCGCCTCAGTATTGTGAGGCAAACGTGCTAACCACTCTCCACCCACCGTGCCGCCTATAAAGATATTACGATGAATGTATTAATTTATAGATTCGTCACTACACTGTTGCATAGTGCATACAGCTACGTCTTTTAATGTCAATAAAACAGAAACTGAATGAAAAAATAAATGGAAAAAATGCATTTGCATTGAGTGTATAATTTCATAGCTACAGAAACTCATAAAGAAATAAGTGGATAATGTTTTAGAATATCTTATACAACCATTTTCTTTATGAGTGCACCAACTGATCATGTATTTTGTAAAATAGGTGTGATTTAGCTATGATACCATTGTGTGCACAACTATAAAGTGTGCACCTTCACTGTTTATCCACCGCTTTAAAATGTTCAAGAGGATGCAGTTTTAAAACTGTAATGAGAAAAAAATGATGAAGGCATCAGTGCCTACTTAGAAATTTATGCGTGGAAGCTAAGAATCAAAAGCAATTAGGCCCACGTTGTCTTTTAACTTGAAAATGAAATGCAATCACATTAACATCCACCATATGGAATATGAAATCACTGGGCTGAAAAGTTTTGTTTGCCGAACATACTTTTGCACTTGCCATTGTTCAGTTGGAATTCATTAAAATATTTGGGCAACATTTTCTTTTTATGGAATCCACGAGAAATGTGGATGAGGCTACTTTTTCCATGGTCCTTGGTGAGTGTGTCAATGATCTGAGACATTTGGAGTGGTGTCTTGATGAGCCTGACTTTGGATCAGGAGCCCCGCATCTGGGCCACATGTGCAGTTAGAAAAAAGGGACAGACAGAGGAAGATTTGAATTATTTTCTCTTTTTGTTTGCTTTTTTTTTTACTTTCTTTCTCATCTATCTACAATCTTCTCTCGTAATGCTACGGGCTATGATCATGGTGATTAACATCAAATTACAAGCATGTTTAATGGGACAAAACTGTTGACAGTAACAAAAATCTGTGGTTTCATGCCTGAGCAGATTTGATACAGTCCCTTTACAGCCTCTCTGACCAGGCCTCCATTAGCAGCATCAGGAGGCCCTGGGCGGCCGGGCAGGAGTGTGACCAGAGATTATTGTCCAGTCTGCTTGTTTGGGTTAAGGCTTTAGATGGGGAAATGGGATTAGGGTAGGCCCGGCTGGAAAGACATACACTAATGGGAAGCAGAGGAGCACTTGCCTGATCCTCCTCCACTCACAGAGAGCAACCCTGTTATCCCACCAGATTGGATTAACCCCCTGTTAAATGTGCTATGATAAGGAAGGACCACTGCTGAGACTCTCCTCAGTGCTGCTGGGGAGGAAACACACAGATACAGCACATGGATCAAATAGATTCCAGCACAGTCCTTTTTAAAAGGATTTCATGTTAACAGATCGGACTGTGATGTCACATGGACACCATCCAAAAGAGATGCAGCGGGTCTGTTATTCTTTGCCTCATGTTACATCAATCAACACTAATGAACCCAATCGGGATAAAATGAGATAAAGCAGTTTGTACCTTTTTTAGCTCTCTGGTCAATGGCCAGTCTGCTTTCTGGTTCCATTCAGCAAGCCTCATAATATCACAAATTTAACTCAGGGGGAAGCTTCACGAGAGAGTTTGGATCCAAAGTAGGACAAACTAGCACATGGTACAGTGAGATGAATATTTTAGAGCAGGGATCACCAATTCCAGTCCTCGGGTTTTATACGTCTTCAAATGTCGTCAATATCTTCAAACATGTTCAATGTATTTAGAAACAAGTCTCTGAATTTACTTGGATCTTTAGGGGAGGAGGAAAAAAAGGAGTGTTCATTTGTGAGTTAAAAATTTACAGATTTGGAAAAGGTGGATCAGGTAATAATTTTGATGTGTCTGTTTGCAAGTGACAGAGAAATACATTTCAATCCCTTCATAGAGCGTGGTGGGCAAAAGGTGGAATTGGGTTTAATACCAAAGTAAAGCTGGGTGGGTGTCAGCCACCTGAAAGTGAACATTGATTCATTTTTAGACGCAAGTAGATGAGAAAAAAGCACCACAAAACTATGGGAATCGAAAGGTTCGAGATTCATGAACTGGGTGCGGTCACACAGAATGCTGTAAAGGGTTGAAGAGCTCCATTACAGATTCCAGGAGATGTAAACCTGTCACCGAGAATAGTGTGGGAGATTATTGCAACTTCTTGCCTTGTGCAATGAAAGTGAATAATTTTTAGCAACTACTGTTTATTCATTATGATTTGGTGAAAAAGGGTCACTTGAAAACATTTGATTGAGGTCGTCTTTTGTAATCTGCTGTTTTAATCTGCTATTATGCTTTGATCATAGTATCACTGTGGCTATCACACTGGCTTTTGCAATGATGCTGACTTTTACATTAGATCAATTGCTGTTTTTCAGTATCTATTTTTGGGTTCAACCACGATACTTCGTACGTATACGATACGTATTTTACGAAATAAAATACTTCAAATTCTGCCAATCTACGAATCAGATGTAATTACTGGTATCCAACCCGCCATTGTCTTCCAAAGAACTGAGCGCCTAATTTGTACCATGATTTCAACTGTCGTAAAAAAAAAAAAAAAAAAAATATATATATATATATATATATATATATATATATATATATATATATATATATATATATATATATATATGTATATATATATATATATATATATATATATATATACACACATATTCTGTGACAAAACTGAAAGGCTTGAATGTGCGTGTAAATCTATGATGCTGTGTATGCCATATATGCTGTGTGGCATTTTTGGGAAAATGTCATGTTGGCTATACCGCATTTAACTTGTAGGAAAGTCTGTCCGCACACATTCCAGGCTGACAAAAAGAAATGTAATATTACCGCACAATCACCAACTTACCTGCAGCTCGGGGCCAAAAGGACTCCCTTGTGACCTACCTGCCAACTCAGTCGTCTCTTGTGTGATTGATTAACATTTTATTAATGTTTCCTTTTGCCACCGGTCCAGGTGAAACAGCATGACACACATTGCCTACACTGGGTGATGATTGGATTTCAAAGGTTACCAATGCTATAATTGCTTTTAAATTACACTCTGTGTGAGCGTGCCATTAAAGGAATGATGATCCACATCACACCATCAGTGTTACCTCTGTGGATCTTTGGCTATTTAGTCTGGAGATGGTGAAATGTGTCACACTGATAGGGATTAGCTGGTCAGAAAAAAAAAGAAGCTTGTTTGAGAAACAACAACTCGTGCATCACGAAGCAACAAAGAGGCCGCTGCCACTTGTCTGATCAATGTCATTTCGCCCACCTGCTGATATTTTTCTAGCGGAGACAGCCTTGGTAATTTAGAAATAATAAATGAGATCAAACCCACCATAAGTCCAGTTGACAAGCACTTAAGGGATTCATTCTTGGTTAACAAATCACTGTTGGCTAATTAACCAAATTGTGTGTAAATGTGCGCTGCACAAAGGTTACTGCTATTTAATGGGCAATCAGAGTCCGTTGGCACGAAATGTTAAAAGCCTGTCAAGTAAATGTGTGGTTATGAAAGGAATGGGTTCATAAAAATGTATATCTAACAGCCATTGAATGTTTATTACAAATCTTTGTATCGAATATAATTTCTTGAATGCGTTGTGGGTTTTGAGGATATCCTCTTGGTAAATCATTACCGTAAAATAAGCATATGTCTGATTTCACAAGTAATTGTGCCCATAATAGTTTGTATGTATTTATTGTTTTTAAATAGCATTGTTCAGACTGTTTTCATCAGACTACACACAGCATATGGAGATTTATATTGAGAAAGATCGAAGCTTGTTTGATTTTGCAAATGTGTCCACAAAAATAAAGGTTTGCGGCATTGCAGCAAAGTACGGTCACTATGCTTATTTAGTATGAGGCTTTGAGTCTGTGTATGGAATGGGCGCAGACAGCCATGTCACTGGAAAATAGTTTAGTTCAAACTTAATATAGCGCTTAACGTTCTCTACCATTTCTCACTACAGACTGGTGAGATCATGTTGCTGTGTTAGTGGTTTGGATTGTCTGCAAAACTTAACTGGAGTCCACAAGATTCTGATGAGGACCGGGCAACAGAACTGAACTTGAAACGCATGGTTGTGTTTTTTTTAGTCCGAAAGAGCACATTAGAATGTGCTCTCGCTTCCTAATAATTCATCATAATTTGCAACGTGCGGCTGTTTCAGTGTCGAAAGGAATGCCCTTGACATTTTGATGTAATGATGAGAAAAGAAAGCAAAAGCAGAATTAATTTCCCATCAGGTTATATGTTTAATAAGTTTAAGCCACAGAAGTCAGCTCGCTTTTTTCCACAAGAATAATTCGGCTTAGTTCTTCAGCCTCGATTTAAAGTCAACTCACTCCCCACGATGAATGCTTCTGAGACCCATATACACTTTTGTCATGCTTTTATTTTGAAGTTGACCTTCACAGCGCAATGTGTTGCGTATGAACAATCGTCGTGACGGCAGACTGAACTCAACTGGACCAACACGACAAACGTTGCTATTAAAAGACATGAGATGAGCCCTTTTTGTGAAGTCAGAGAGCATTAGGATTAACTAAGAGTCGTAAACTAATAAATGACATACAATAACGGTGTTTCAATTACTATTTAGATTTTTATTGGTTAAGAGAGTTCTCTTAAGTTCAAACAGCATTATCACAAACACTGGTTGTATGTGAATTCACGTCGTATCGTGTATTTACCTTTTGGTGTGTTCTTTTGTTTCCATGTGTTAAGCGTGTTGGTGTGTGTTCGTGGACATGACTCTGGGTCTTTCTCATCTAAAGTTGAGAAACTTAATGGCTTGCACATGTGGAGCATTTTCAAGTGTTTAGAATAAAGTTAGTTTCCAGAAGAGTAAAAAAAAATATTAAAGGGGGAAAAGGGGGGGTGTAATGGTGGAGTCGGGGGCCAAAGCAGTCTCGAGTTGAAGACAGCCCGCCAGAGCCCCTCCCTCTGCTGAAACCAATGCCTTTCTCTTTTTCTACTCACAGAGTTAAAGGTCAGAGGTCACGGGGGAAGAGCCTTTTGATTGGGTACCAAAAGGGGAGGATGCATTAAACCTGCAGTCTGTAATGTGACACTCCCTTAAATCTGATCAGAACGATAAAATAAATGAAAACACCACAGCCGACCATATACCTCAGAGTCTAGTGAACCAAGTACAAAGCAAATGAGGCAAATGGAAAAGTCTGGCAAAACACCAACCTTCATCTTACCCCTCCTTTCAGCCCTCAGTCCTTCTTAGGGGGAGATAAAGTGTTCCAGGGACAGAGAACTAAGCACAATTTCAAAGATGTATCAGAGTAAAATGGAAAAGTGCTTTTAATCTTGTGTAACCCTATCGGGCTCTAAATTGGAGGGACTTCAGAGAAGGAATCCTTTAAAGAGGACATATAATCCTAATTAAAACACAGAACAGAGCTACCACTTGATCTGAGGGGGCCCCATCTTAAGCGCAACCATCATCCAGTTCAGCGTTTTTTAGTATTGTTCAAGCCACACAATTGAATAACATTTCCAGTTGAAAAAAGCAAAGCCAGGGATGACACTGTCATATTACCATATTTCATCGTTATTCGTTACTTCTACAATGTGCAGCGTTTAATAATGACATGTCGAAGGCCTACTGCATGCTCATCGCAGTAACTGGTGTGTGTGTGTGCCAAAAAGCAGAAATTATGATCTGAATAAATCCGCTCTCGTCTAACGCTCTATCCAAATACCCTGCTTACTTTAGCCTCGCCTCGCCCTGCACCCCTAACCCCCTCCTTTCAATTGATCAGGGTAATTGAGAACAGCCACGTCCCCCCGCTTCTCTGCCGTGCTCTCACGCCGCCCCTCCCAGTCTCTTGAAAGCCCAGACATCTGGTCCACATACACCCCATGTCTTCATCCCCCAGTCACCTCCAAGCCCCTGTCTTTCCAGACGGATTCCCTAGCTATTTGGGAGGCTGAACAACACAAAGATGGAGAGGAAGAAAAACAGAAAGGTGAAGAAGACATTAAGAAAGTGGTCAAAACGATGCTGTGTAAATGCTTTATGAGAACATGTTCTATTATTTATGTCAGGGGTTCCAGACCACCGGGCCATGGACCAGTGCACAGAGGGACTGATGAACATGTATTTTATTTATCATAAGAATCTAAATAGTTTATTTTTTTTAATCAGGCACTGACTGTGATTCAGTCAAAAGGTTCATCTTGGTCCTCTATGATTTGGTCTTTCACAAGAATTACTATCCATACAATAAAATACAACTATTTATATACTGCATTTCACAACAGCTGTAGCTGTAACAAAGCGCTTTACATATAACAATGACAACTACAACGATAAATGAAATAGACACAATAGTTATGTTCCTAGACTCAATAAATGCTCATTTACATGTCTGTTTACATACGTTATTAACTTTTAGTCCCACTGCTACATTGCTTCACCTGTCAGTCGCCTTGCTCGCCATTTTGCAAGTTGCCTCGCACATGCACACACACACACACTCGAGGTGGAACGTTTTTGGAAAACCGTTTGTACAAATTGATTCACGTGTTCCATCATTTCATAAGCACGTGCAAGTCTTTTTCTCATTTATTAAAAGCACAGCTCTGCATAGTAGCCGATTACAAATCTTCTCTGGCACAACCATGTGTGTTGGCTAACAATTATCCTTTTAGTACTCTTTTTTTTTTTTTTTTACTTTTTCATTGCTTGTTTAACCACTATTAGTTCTGCAAACATTTGTTGCACTTGCCAGGAACTACAGTTTAAATAAATAGATAAATGGAGATCACCACCAGATAACAGTTTTACCAGATAACAGCAAGACTAGTGTACTGAGTCTATCTCCTCAATGCAAGATCTAAGGTAAAAAGAGATCTTGTGATGGAGATATTGCAGCTCACTTGGAATCAAATGCATCAGTTTGTGCATCATATAACCCATTTAATATCTTGAGCTTTAAATAAAAAGAGTTGGATCGCAAAATAAAGATCTGATCTGAATTTAGTTATAAATGGACTTAGTGTGAAATCTGGGCTTGTTTAATTGAACACAAAGCTGAAACGTTTGTGGTGCATCATGACTCTTGGATGAATGGAAACATTTAAATATCCCCCTTGATTGCACCATTTGCCATTAAATTGAAGAACAATTGACAAAAGTTGTATTTAAGTTGTATTTAAGAAACAATTGAGAGAAAAAAATCTGCAATCCTACCTAAGGGTTATTGCAAGTTGACTCACATGCACCAAAGCCACTGTGCATAATATGTTGCGACAGGCTCGCAAATGAGGTAATGAAGCCATCAAAACTGCTTCGCCACATGGCGACCAAGCACCCGGTCTTTAGGTGAAACCGGTTCATGGCACAAAAAAGGTTGAGGGACGCTGGTCTTTGTAATGAGGCTATTTGTTAGCCATAAATTGTTCACAAATTTATTTTTTTTATTTTTTTTGGTAATTCATCAATATATTGAATATATTATATTACTATATTATCTCTAAAGAGGAATTGTAGTCGAACAAAATTCATTTCAGTAATGTATTCACGCTCACATCTAAACAAGGCATTCTGATCAGTATTGCATTTATGAAATATAAAGTAGGCTGTGAAATGCACCCGTCTTTTATCCATCTCACAAAGTGACCATTTTACCACTGCTGTCAACTGAAAATAACATCATAGGGCACCAAGGGCTCAGGTAACAACCAAACATCAC
Source organism: Syngnathus leptorhynchus (assembly GCF_054491065.1). Taxonomy (NCBI): domain Eukaryota; kingdom Metazoa; phylum Chordata; class Actinopteri; order Syngnathiformes; family Syngnathidae; genus Syngnathus; species Syngnathus leptorhynchus. The sequence goes on along the minus strand of NC_141198.1, from coordinate 9,629,373 downwards.
CTGTTTTCTAGGTTTGGCAATGAGATGTTCGCAAGCTAAGAATAGAGGGTACATTGTATTGATGTATTAACGTAAAGAAATATTGACTTCCCTTTTGAATCCTTTGCCACCGTGGCTCTCATTTTCAGCGAGAGGATGAAGAAGATGAAGAATTCAATCAGTATAAATTCAATTTAATGCAAAATTTGCCTGGGCATGAATAATTTTGTACTTAACCATCTGCACATTAATGTTCAGTTTTAAAGATATGCTCGCTTATCAAGTGTAGGAAGCGAAAGCTGTGTGCACTCTGATCATTAGCCTTTGTCCACTGACAATGGATGGAAAGTGAAAGTATTAGATTATATATAGTGTAAAATGTTAAGATTACAGCTGTCACTGTCACCCATGTGGAAAAGTATTCTACCTACCCTGTGTTGCCTGAACACGAGGAAATGTTTCCTTTCCTGTCTGCAATAGCTGATGGGATGATAGAAAAAGAAAAGCAGGGTATGAAGATTTATGTGTGCGTGCCTATGTGTGTGTTGTGTGTGCGTGTGTGTGTGAGTGTACGTGCGCATTCGGCAGCAACAGAAGCAGTGGCGGTATAGGTTACGTGTTACAGATAGGGATCAGGAAGGGACAGATTTAATTAACAGATATCTCTGCTTAATGTAGATTCTTTTGGCTGCCTCTGATACATCCCCCTCGTGCTTATCCAGCCAGAAATAACTTATTTTGGCTCGGCACCGGTTGTAATGTATTTCTTGCAGCATTTAAGGAAACAGGCTTTCAGCAAAGAGTCTATTTTGCCATGTTTACTCACAGAAAACAGCAGTTAAAAAAAAAACACTAATATCTGCATTCCATTATCTTCCACGCATATTTTCTTTCATGTGCAACATGAACACTACTTCTCCATATCAGTGTGTTGTCTTGCTTACGCGGCTAACGTGGAATTTATCGTTTTAACGACACTATTGGAAAAGAGCACCGACGTGCACCTTTTAATCAGATCAAGTGTTGATCTCAGTTCTCCAGATAGACAATAAATATTGGACAAGTTTGTGAGGAGAGTTTGGCGCTTCTAAAGACTAATCCATAAAGGTTGAATGAGTTTGGTGTGGAAGAACAGCGTAAGGGTGAGTTATTTGAACGACCAACATTTGCTGGCATATGATGTATATCTCAGTGGTAGTATTAGTTATGTCACTAAAGTAGGTTACACATTGGTTATAAGTCAGGCAAACAGCATATAACAAATTACGAATGACATTTAGATAAATAATAGCAACAATAGCAAGGAGTAGAGGTATTTTAAAATCTAAGGCAGTGGGGAAGAAACTTGAAGAAATATCAGCAAGACTACGTCAGGCTAATGAGTCTGGCTCAATAAAGTAGATAATGAAATGAAGTTTAGTGCTTATGGATTATATGAATTGCACAGTAAGTACATTACTAGAGCTGTCATGGCTCATTGATCTGAAAAGCGTCAATAGTATGGAAGAGGCGAAATTAAAGTCATTTTAAAAATGAAGGTTCGTGTGAGTTCGTCTTGCTGTAATCCTTGAAGAAATCTCAGGTGGCATTGGGTTCACACTTCAAGGTGTCAAATAGTAAGCGCAATATCATAAACAATATGCAGCATGAAGTTTTGCGTGTTTGTTAATATGGTTTGTCCCTATATTTCATTTCCGCACACATCTGTGTCTGTTCACGCACATGTTACATATTTTAATCAGTTTTTATGTGCGAGTGTGTCACATTGACTCCCATGAGTTATTGTTCATCCCTTGTTGCAGTTTGAACAATGTAAAGCCTCTTTTACAGAAATATCAATTGTGCTCATAAGCGCCAGCCTTTGTGAATTCAGTCATCATACAAAAATGTGTCAGTAATAACATTTTGAATTAGCTGCTGTACGGATCAGACTGTTCCATTAGAATTAATACAACACAGTTGCTGCCTCTGTGACAGGCTAAATGGCGTAAAATTCTTTTTACACCTTTCTGTCTCTGTGCCATTTAACAGATCAACGAGGCGCAACATCAGCATTGCAATTGTGGCTCATGTGAAAGGTGGTTTGTTCCTTAACAAGCGGCTCAAAACATTCACACTCGACCTTTTGAATTACCCATCATCTGGGTGGAACGTAAGGACTCATTTAAGCATCCATGTTTACCACGACATCTTTTAATCTAGCAGATCATGGCGAATTTATCATGCAGGTGATTGGATGCCAATGGCCTTGAATGAAAGAAACCCCCCCCCTCCACATTTATACGCGCACACACACAACATTAAGGTTTGAATCATCCCCCCAAAAATATAGATATTAAGGTCTCATACATACATAACCCGACGTATGAGCACCTACTTATCACGTAAAATAACTTCCTGCATACGAGCGCCCGCACATTGAGAGAAGGCTGGAATACAAAGAACTATGTTTAAAAGCACACTTTAAGAGGGATAGCAATTTTTCTGGGTTGCAAATAGGAGGGAAGGGGTAGTTTTCCGTGCCCTCTGGCATAGTGCCTGTCCACTATCGAAAAGTGCAATATATTATTTGGAATCCAAGTCAGCGCTGCATGAGGCCCTTCCCTTCACATATCCGTTAACATTGCAGGTGATAACATGGACAAAGATTGGAAAAAATGATAACAGAGCGAGAAGACAGAAAGGAAGTCTCTTTTTTCACGAGCGTTGACATTTCCTGTAACAGTCATGATTATAGCTGTACACAATAATTTGGTTATGGGCATAGTGTCTCCTTTTTACTGTTACACTCTACTCTGTGAAGTCCTATTTTACTGACAGTGCAACTCGTCTTTTTAGCCAATCCACATCTGTCTCTGTAATGCTAGGAGGCGATGATGCTCCTTTCAGCTTGTTTAGCTGTGAGGATTTAACAAGGAAAACGCGGCTTGCTTCGTGCTAGTTGAAATCTGTTACCAATGTTTTAAAGGGATAACTTTACAGTTTCCAATACAGCTTATTCACTAAGTGTGGTAAAAAGTTTATTTTTCGCACAAATACTACTTTTACCACTTTTGCTAAGTAGAGGGAGAAAATGGTGATTATCCCTGGACTGGTTAATCACGATATTTTTACCCACTTTTTCTACGAAGGTCAGAGCAGAATTGTGAAAATGAAAACATTGTAAAAATTGGTATTGGTGCATCACTTGTGTGCACCCCTGTTTCTAAAGTACACTATTTTACAGTCCATCTTTTTCATTAAAAACACATTTTGTTGGTTTTGGAATGGAATAATGGCATTTGTATTGACTTCAGAAGGGATGATTTGAAATATAACTGTTTTGAGTTACAAGCCTAGTCACAATCTGTTAAAGTCATACCTCAATGCTCAACTGAACGGATATTTAATTTTCATTCTTGTGTTAATATTTGCCTGTTTGACACAAAGGGAGGTAAATTTGCTCAAGCAACTTGTCCCAGTTTATGACATAAGGTTTCCTCTGCACACTGAAATGAACAGTACTTGCTGGTAAAATTACTCATCTTTAAATACATGCTGGGTTGATTTGTAGTGAGTATATGATAATAAAATTAGCCAATTTATTTATGTATGTATGTATGTATGTATGTATGTATGTATGTATGTATGTATTTATTTATTTATTTATTTATTCATTTAAGTCTGAGGCTAAACATTACATGCTGACTGGTAAATTAACATACAATAAAAATTTGAATGAAACAAGAGTGTGTGTTTGTGTTTTTCCTCTCATTCATACACCACCTGTCCTGTCTGAAACCCCCGTTCCCTCATGAGTATGTGTCTTGTAAACCTTGAGTCTAGTTTTCTCGGGTGGTGATTTAAAATAACAATTGCATGCATATCAGGTTTCAGGCCTCTCGAATATATGTGAGATGAGGTAATGTGATCAGTCTGCAGTACCATCCAAAGTTGTTTTTGACCACCTCCTTCAACACACGCATGTGTGTGCTTCTCTTCTTTAACGATTTCATAAGTCTTTAAAGTCATTCTAAAAAAAAAAAAAAGAAAAGAAAAAAAACAGCACCGTGAAAAGAAATATACGTCACACTACACACGCGTCAAGCTTGCAAAGCTAAGTGCCTGTTTTCAATTAGATCCTGAGTTAAAATGGCATTAAACTGTTACATGGTTTCATTGAGTCAAAATTACAACTCAATTAATACCCCATAAAATGGTCACAGACTTAACGATTCTGCAAGGAGACAGAGCTATAACGTTAACCGTAACATTAAAATCAGAAGTCAGGGTTGCAGAGCCTCACTGCACATGGACACATGTGGGCAGACTAAGTGCCAGTGGGTAAACACTATAATAAGTTCCATAAAGCCACTCATGTGGCACTGTGGGCCAGGCCCATGGGGACCATTAAAAATGTTGCCGCTTAGGGCACCCTTTGCGGCATCTGGGGAGAAATGCGGTTTGCGTGACACTGGAGGAAGCACGGTGTGGTGATAAGAATCGTGAGGACAATACAGCAAGCAATTAGAGGACAGGGTAAAAACAGCCATTATACTAGAGAAGAGAATTGATTGTTCTGACATGGAGCACTACAATGATAATCAGAATTCCCGGCGACTTGTTTTTTTCTGAAAAGAGCATAAGAGTTTTGCTTGGCATGTCAAACACTTAAGCTGACATTTAACTATTCCTGTAAAAGTTTGCATACAGTAGGCCTACAGTGAGCCCACCGATATATTGCAGTTCATCTTTCGTCCCCGTTGCATCGTGGATTTTTATGCAATCATTTTATTGGGCTTTTACTCTTTACAGGGACGTCCAGATTTTATTTGTATGGCACCGCAGAAGTTGTCTCAAGGCGTTTTACATGTGAAGCAGGTTTAAAAACACACCTGAACTTGCACACTTACCAAATGTGAAATGCAGTTTGCTCATCTGTTTTTGTATATCGCAGCCAGATTGAAAAAAATGTTTTTATCCCATTGTTTGATGTGCTTTTTTAAATTCAGAATAACCTTCCAATAGCAATGTTATTCATCATATAAATATGGAACCTAGGAGATGACATATATTATTATAACACGCACGCACGTCTCATAACTTTCATAGTGTAAATTAGTCGTGCATAGAATGGAATAGAATACAATGGAACAGAACGGGATAGGACAGGACGGAACGGGACAGAATAGAATAGAATATTTTTTTTTGCCTCAATACACACACAATAAGACTGAAATGCATTGTACACAGACACAGAATGTATTAGGTGTTAACTGTAGCTCCTCGTTCACATCCAGATATAAACTATACACTTGCACCAAAAGCATTGCTACACATTTCAATTTGACGACGAAAAGCACAAAACGAGCCACTCTACTTGTAGGCATTGAAAAGTACAAACAGCAACAACCAAAATGAACTTTCTTGCAAGCATAACACAAAACGAATGTAAGACAACCGTGGTATATTGTTTAAGTCAAAAGGCAATTTAAAAGAAAATTCAACATAAGAATAATAAAAATAAAATAAAAATTGCAAACATTTGCCACATACAGTATAAAGACACACAACCCAGACTAATGGCAACAATTTTAGCTTCTCTATCCTAAATCCCCCGCACAGCTGTAATGCCAATACATATTGACACATTGCCCACCCCCGCATGGATTTAATAAGCACGCAGTCCAAGTTTGATCTTGCACCAACATGTTTGCCTCGCTATAAAGACAAGGAGACAATCAGTTGCGTCTGCCCTCAGTCTTTTCCTGTCTTTAGGGCCCGCCCCTTCAATGACAGCTACTTTTCAATTGGTAATCATTGCATAAGTAGCCAGCATCCACTTCTGACCCCATCGAAGGCTGTTCATGTAGGTATGGCTGTTAATGGGGCAAAGCACACAGCTTCTTATCAGCAAACAACACTCCCCAAACTGTTCTAACTGCATCTTCTCCTTTTCTCCTCACCAACTTTCTTCTTGCCAGTGTTCCAACCTGCGCTTTTTCCAACTCAAAGGTATTATTTTGACTTGTAATATAAATAGCGAAAATCTAAACTCTGTTTTGCACTATTTGTGCATTCGTTTTCAGTGATTGTTACACGCACTTTGTTTTCTCAGCCAACCATGCCTACCCAGAGGTTTTTATCCTTTTAGTGTGTAATTAAAGAGCAATCTCCTCCCCTGATCCCCTCTCAATCCCACATGTGGTCGAGTGGTGAGGCTGTTTAGAGAGAGAAGTGTTAACCTCCTCTCCAAACCGCAGGGAGAAGGGCCGCATTCCTCTCCGAGTACTCAACGTGCTGTTTATCTGCATCCATGCACTCTGTAACCACGGCAACCCTAACCAAATACACTGGACTGTTCAACTCTGTGTAATTTTTTCCTCCCTTTTTATATTTCATCATAGGGCTCCCATGCTCACTCTCACTAAGATAAACAGAGATGGAGCCCATGCTCAGCCAAGCCTGTGCAAGTTTATTTTGAGTCACCGCCCGGTTCGGTCCATGACGCTGTTTCGCCGTCCCGCTCACTTTTCGCAGCTTGGAAATTGGAAAATGCTCAGCATTTGCAAAGTAGAGGCGATCGGTTCAAGTTGGAGCGTGTTTCATTGGACGGCTTATGGCATGTCATTTTAAGAGATGAGCCCTGCCTAAACCATTGTGGCGCAGTAAAGATTCGTTATTTATGTGCGTGTATATGCTCGTCACCGCTATGCAAAATAAACAAATTTCTTTCATGCGCACAAGAAATGAAACATGCAACCATGCCATCTTTAGAAAATCTGAAAATGCCAGCGTGATGAAACGTCAAACTAGCGTTAACGGACTCGTCTGCAAATTGACACTTCATTCTCTTAATTAGCACTTCTCCTCCATTCAATTGGTGTTCCAGTGGTTGACTATTCCTTTATTAGGCAGAATTCCATCCCCGGCTTTCCAATAGGCACCTAACTCCTGCCTAATAGAGGATTTTCCCACACTTCCCTGACAAGCCATTCAACTGAGAAGAGTTAATTTGTTTCTAATGCTTGGCTAATGGAGGATTTTGATGGCGGGAATCGAGTGCCGGATTTTGGGGGATTGACTTTCTCACCACATGCACTTCAGAAATATCATATACAATGGAAGATTTTTTTTCTTCCGTAATGTCACGGTGGGAATCACTTTACCTACACGTCAGAATAAGAAAGACGGCAAAATGGAAAAAGTTGAGGCTAAGTCACAGGCACTTAAAAAATGAAAAGTTGAATTGAGTGTTAAAGCCATAACAGTCCAATCAGAGGACACTCCCAAACAACAGTGCATGCGTTGTTGCATTTTATCATGCTTTTTTTTCCCCCTCTCAGTGCGGATGACAGGCACAGACTCTTTGGGACTATCTCAGGCCTGCAGTGGCCAGTCGGTTAGCATGTGAGTGACAGCCTGTGGCACTATCAGCTGCCCTGCTGCACAGCAGGAGTGTCAGCTGGGGGTGAGGGTGACCATGAAAGGGGAGCTATGCCAGGGGAAGGGGGATGAGGCTCACCAAGGGCTATCTGGAAATAGCACCGTGGCCCAAATATGGCTCTTCTAAGCCATCTAATTCCGTCTGCGAGCTCTTGCTTTCTCTCTCAGACGTTTCGCTGCATCCAGATAACCTTATCTTAACCTGCCACATCCTTTACAATTAGCCGCCGCTTTATAGACACACAATAGCGCACAGCGGTGTGTGCAAACACGCAATGATGCAAACTTTCAAGTTTGCAAACACATACGCAATTCTACTGAGTAGCTGAGAACAGGTTGCTGCCACATGTATCGGAGTGTTTGACCAGAAAATGAATTATTGGTTTTCTAATAACGAATGTTGGGCCTTTTCTGAAAAGAAAACTTTATATGATTGTTTGGGAAAATCCCTGCATACTTTCCTGGTAGCATTAATTAAAACGTCCTTGAGAAATTCGTGACTCAAATCGTTTTCAGGCTTTCATTTGCTGTAATGTAATACCTAATCAATGTAAAATGGAGTCACTTTAATAAGCATACTGAACATCAATTGACAAATAAAGTCCTTAACACTCTGTAAATTAGTAGAGCCTTACAGAACTGCCAGAAAACCTTGAATTTTCTTTCAACACATTTATGGTATATGTATTGTAAAATGTGGGTTTTAAATACCGTATGTACAAATATTTTCAACAAATTCATGTCATGTCCAAAATACTAGACATCAATGAAAGTCACTGCAAAGAAACATTTTTCATTCAAAATCCAAATTTCAGGAGAATTCAATCACAAATGAGTATAAACATCATCAACTTAAACAAAATCATGTGCTCACAAAGAAAAGACTAAAAAGAAAGGATTCTACTCATTTTCGTTCAGTACTGAACAAAGCAGCCAATGAGGATGTGCTTAGTTTTATGTATTGCTTCAGTCCAACATTACATGAAATATTTTTTTAGGTTGTTTTGAGAGGTGTCTTTTATCTACCTTTTTAGTGAAATGACACAGCGCAGTAATATGAATTGCAGTTCTACACCACTACAAAGTCAATCAAAACTGAGCAATACTGTATGGTCACACTTGAAACAGCTATGTACTTTGAGATGTACTGTTTATGTACTGTGGTAAGATTTACTTGCAATAGGAAATGTGAATGATGCAAAGTGACAACAGCAAGAACAAAAAGACTGAACCAAACAATTTTGAGCTGATGATTAGAACGTTGGTTTGAAACCCTGGCGTGCCGGCGAAGTGGTCGATGGTTGTGTTGTGTCATCGCACAACTCGTATACTGCAAGTAAGACTTGGAGTTTGAAGATGACACTAATCAGTTAACGTTCAACTCGACACCGGATCATCTATTGATTGCATCCATTCCCATATGGACATTAGGCAAGGCAGCAACACAAAATCATCACGGAAACATGACAATCAAAGGGCTGAATATGAATATGTTTACCTGTGATTATTAGCATATGGAGGAGGGGTTTCATATATGTAACGACAAAGTATCAGTGATCTTGGTCTGTCTTGCTTCCATTGTAGACATACTCAGCCTCAATATTCTTATATATATATATATATATATATATATATATATATATATATATATATATATATATATATATATATGTATTTATTTATATATCACAAACACACACACATAAACGGACACACACCAAGTAGATTTAAATAATTGATCAATTTACTCTGGGGCCAAATTGATCGATGCGATACATTATTAAAAGAAGGGTATTGATCAGGATGGAGGCAAGCCGAGTAAAATGTTTACCACAGCAGAGAGGCAGAGATCAATTGTGTGGTCAATGCAGTTGAATGGAGCCCCACATGGATCAATGTGTGATGGAGCAACAGGGCTTATAGATCTGTCTCCTACCCACTGTCCTTTTGTAACATACAGAGAATGAAAGACTGTACAGAACAGTACAGGGAGTACGGTAAGCACCTTATGTACTCATCCATTTTTGTCAGGATTCCTTTGATTTTTACTATGGCATTAGTATTTAGATACCTGGCCTAGATTACACATACAGGATGTGAAAATGTCATCCATTTGCGGCTGTAACAGCTTCCACACACTTTTGGGAAGACTTTCAATGGGTTTTTGAGAACGGAAGACAGAACAATCGAAGGGTTAGAGGTCGCTGTTAGATTCACAATCTCTGTTCATGCCAAATGTGTTTGATGGGGTTGAGGTCTGAGCACTTGAGTTTTTTTTCACATTCAATTCATCCAACCTCACACTTATGGACCTTACTTTGTGCACAACTGCTCATTCAAGCTGGAATTAAAAAAAGGCCTTCTTGAAGTATTATCACCATGTTGAAAATGTGAAGAGAAAGGTGTTCTCAGTGTGTTTTGCTGTACCTTTTTGTGTGGGTTTTTTTTTCTTTTAATTTTGGGCGAAAAATAATGAATGCTTTTATTGTGGGGGCTTAGACTCAGAGCACGACATGCAGGCATGCAAGCCCCACCCTTATCCAGCGTGTAAATGAAATTCATATACATCATTGGCCCATGAGAACAGGTGAGTGAAATAGGGTGTGAGAAAAATTATTGTAACTCTTGAACATTGGAATCTGTCAAATGGTTATTGAAGTTGTTGTTTTACAATGAAGAACTTGCATACACGGCTCCTTTAATTATGACCTAGTGATATGGATACCTTCATCAGAATTATTATCTGCAGATTCACCTTAAATTAATACATGCTCATAAAGCAAGTGTATATGCAAACGTTTATGAAACATAAGAGCAACTTACAAGAGCAACAAGAGGACCTGCATTTGGGACGTCTTTCTAAGAACAAATATTACAGTGTGAATATTATTATACAAATGCGTTTGCAAATGGGTTTGCATAAGTGGGCAATGATGGGGAACTGGAACCTTTCTGATTGAAAAAAAAAAATCACCTCAGACAACTTGTGAGCCATTATTTCATTGAACTATTTTTCACACAAAAGAAAGCTTTGAGGACAGAAAGGGGCATAAAATGAAGAAAGAGATTTGAAAATGTGCTGTGAAGAAAAGAAGACTCAAGACTCCTTTCTTGCCTCTTCTCTTTTCTGGCATCTTTCTTTGCAGCTTATATTGAGGAACAGAATGATGGGGTGGGGGTTCAATAGGCAGAAGGGTTTGTGAAGGTGTGTGTGTGGTGGTGGTGGGGGGGTTCTGAATAGACCTCAACGCTTTTACAGCTTTCCTCTTCTGACCATGGAGGACATCTGACCTTTGAGGGAGGAGTAGCAAGAGATAAAGAGGGAGGAGTTGCTGGGAAAGAGAGCAGGGAAATCATTCCTGATTCCTAAAAGAGTGAGAGAGAAAGGGAGAGACAGTGAGAGTGAGAGAGAGAGACAGAGACAGAGCGACAGGGAGAGAGAAAGATGTCTAAGGGCCAGTAATGAGACTGTCTGACTTGGTTGCTATAGCGACCACAGAGGTAGTGCTATACACTACTTACTATGAATGAGAGAAAACTATCTATTGTTGACACAAGTGGATAGGTCAAAGTGGGCAAGCAATTCTACTCAAAGAGATTCCTTTCACTGTTAAAAGGGTTATTTATTCAATGCCATTAGAAAAATGTTGAGCCATTTATGTTATTATTTAGCACTGTCCACTGTTTTTAAATTTTAAAACGTCTGCATGTTGATTAGTCAGCCTTAAAAGGAACATCCCAAAGCGTCTGCTTCATTTGTAGAGTGCAATTTTGTGTAATTTTGACTATAATTGAGGTGTCAATTAGATATCTTCCCCTAGTTGGGGCAATTGGTTGTTAAGTTCCTAAATCTATGCTGGACTCACCGAGCTCCTCATTGAGTCTCTTTACAAAATCCACTTCCAGCACCTTCCCTCACTTGACCCTGGAGCCTCTGATAAACTATCATCAGTGCACATTGAGATAAATGAGCTCCCTGGTAGGAGCACCACTCAACTGCTGTGCATGTGTTGGTGTGCATGACAGAGCGAGAGAATGTGCAGGGAGATGGATTGAGGAGCTATCGGGAGGTGAGGCGTCTGCCAAAGTGGATTACTTTTGTAAGGCCGCTTCATTGGGATTCCTCGGTAAGCGTTCAATGACAGCCAGTCCGAGTGGGTAAAAGTCCCAAACTTGCTCTTTTTGGTCTCGCCAGGGTTGTCGTGTGACAGAGGCCTGTGGGTAATGAACGTTTCCTTCCTTGAAGGAAGTACTGGTTCATGTGAGCCCCGGAGACAGGAGGCGGTGTGGGTCAGCGATAATCACATTGAATGGACAATGCAGCAGATAGGTGTGGGCGAGCTCGCATGTATGCGTTGGACCGGGAGGGTCTGCAGGAACTGCCCACGAATACAAACACATGCTATGAGGTCAACAACAAAACAAAACAGGCAGATAAGAGGCACTGATATCCAAGTTATTTTTTTCACTTGTGGGTACAGAGATGTACACTCGTAATTCCTGTAAATCGAAATCCGTGTCTCGGAAGAGGTTTTGGCACACTTGCATCACATCCCACAGATGCTGTTAATGTTTCGGTTGTGTAGACCAAATATGTGCCGAAGCACCTTTTAAATTGTGGCGAATGAAACTACATGAAATTAGCAATTAGGTTGAAGTCATCACTAACTGTCACAAAGGGGGTCAAACTCGGGCCTGTATATTCCTGATAAAATAAAGAAGCGTAGAAAGAGGGAAGTATTAAACACATTACTAACTCCAATGCAAACCACCCAGAAGAAAACAGGGAAAGAATTTTAAATGATATACATGTGAAAATCCTAAAAAAATGCTATTCAACCACCCACCTCCCTCAAATAAATGTCTTAATATTCAATAGTCCACCCATCCCTTCTCTATTCCATCCACTTGTCCTCATTTAGGTTGCACTTCAGCTGGAGCCAATCCTAGCTGACTTGAGGCAAGTGAAAAAAAGAACACTTTGTATTGGTTGCCAATCAATTACTGTAATAGACAGTGTAAGACTAAAGAATATAGTGTCAGCGGTGGTGTTTCTGTTTCATTTACATTTGACAAAAACTTGGAGCCAACTGTTTTTTTTCCCTTCCATTTGTCCATTTTCACTGGGCATCTGGAATAGCAATGTGAGGGTTTAAGAACTTTTCATAAAATATTATCAAGGAAAAAAAAATGAAAGCGCAAATTTCTTTGGGATTTTGTATCTGCGAGACAGGATGGAGAAATGAGATTTGTTTCCCCATCCACTGCAAATGTAACTCCCAGAAACCGACAAGACAAACCTGCAGACATTTGGCCACCTGACCTCAGAGTGGAAATAATGCTGTAACGAAATCAGTATCCAAGGCAACATCAGGATGTTTTTTTCCCAAAAGTCAAAAATGCCATTTCTATCTCTGCTCTTATCAGGCTTGGACCGGAGGACACGGGCTGCCCTTCCCTGCGACTGCAGACTCTTTTAGGAATCTGGGGCCAGCGCTTACCATTGTGCTGTCTTACAGGAAGTAGAGTTCACCGCTCACTCCCAGCATTCACTGGGTTTCCTGTGTCAGGCTACCATGTCCTGTGTTTATTTTCTTTGCTTTTTGTCTGTATCCACCCTATAGCATTTTTCTCACATTCAGCCAACCACACGAAGAGGATGGCACCAGCATTGGAATGAATGTTTCACAGTGACAAATGCTGCTTTATCTCTTGGCGGCAAAATTCTTCTCGCAACATCAAGGGTGACCTGCCTCTTAAATTCTCCAGAAAAGACTTTGCCCACACGTTAACCAAAGGGTTGAGTCTCAATCAATTTCAAATTAAGAGGTTCTTTCAGTGAACATTGTCTTTGACAAATAAGCCCGTTATACCCCGAGAAAAGGCTAAAGGAAAGACGATAAAACAATCTCTTCAAAGTAATTATTGCTCTGCTTGGACTTTTTCTGCTCCTCTAAAGCAAACTGCTTTGGAAAACTTTGCAAGGTGTGATTGATAGAGATCATGAATGATGTATAAAGTCTATTTTGCCCAAATCAATACTGAATTTCATTAAGACACACCTTGCTTGTGCGCGCACACACACACACACACACACACACACACACACACACACACACACACACACACACACACACACACACACGCCATCTTTTCTGAGGAGGCTTTTCAAGCAGCCCTTGAACTGTTGGTGAAAATCAGGATAAGTATGCACCTGTTATCATTCTATATCAGCACCTCTAAACAAGGTGCCCCATCTAATGCTGACTCTTACACTTGCCTACAAGTTGCCTTGATATGGTTGGGTGTTTCACAAAGGGATCACTTGCATGCTAAACAATGACCTCGCAGCCAAAGCAATGCAGCCCCCTCTCCAGTTTAGCACTATGATATCCCCTGAGGGATAGCTCACCTCTATTGTCCTTTGTCCCACTCGTCTGTATGTCTGCAGTGATGACCGTCCTGCTCCTGCATTCAAATACAGCTCCCACCCCGGTGACGACCATCCACCCTGACAACCCTGGAACTTTTATATGGCTATCTTTTTTTGCCCTCACTTAGATGTGAAGAAAGGTTAGAACGTGGGTTGAGACTAAACAGAGATGATGGAGAAGAAAAGTCAGGAGATCATTTCCCATTTGGTGTGTAGATGCAGAACTTGCACTGGTCCTAGATGGCGTTCAGACACACCAGGCACATAAGACATAACTAAAAAGATAAAATCAAAATGCTTATATAAAATATATGTTTAAAATTATACTCCCTATGTAATTAGATAAGATGATAGTAAGGATGTTATAATGGCCGACTTGTCTACCTGGCTAATTTTTATCATAATTTTTCATTTTGTGAAGAGAAATGGAATAATGAGGCAAACTGATTGAGATTAGAGAAAGCAAAAAGGTGTGAGGAAAAAAGCAGCAAGTGAGGCCAATGTCCCATTTCCATTTCATTGTGCGACTTGTCTGAATTCTGTTTTTCTTCCTGTTTGGGTGGTCAGTTTCCCGCTTCCAAATATTCCTGCGAGTTAGCACAAAACAAGATTTTGCATCGAAGGAAACCAACAATGGAGAAGAAAGAGATGTCTCTTGTATTTACTTGACTTGTGCCTGATAGCTGTGATAAGAGGCAGATTTTATTGAGAGCAGACTGTGGGCGGTAAGTGGAAACTGTCGAGTATAATACGAGAGCAATCGGTGCCAAGGCCCAAGGCACAGCAACAGAGTGAGCTAACGTTGTTGGCATGAGAGGTGATACAGGCTTCATGTAATCGGTTACAATTACTTAAGTAACTATTTGGAAAAATTGTTCTTGTCAGAGTGGTACCCATTTGACATCCTGCATTTTTGTTGAGAATAGATGCTTTACGCTTTTGTGTTGAGCTATATTCTGCTCTCGTTTTTTTATATATATCGCTGACATAATGTTTTCGTTTTGGTTCATCAGACGGACTTGTGGTTCTGGTGCTGTAATGTGACTCTCTTCTACCAATCCAATGTAACCACTAGCAATATTTTTTCCATTTTACAATCAAAGGGAGCCAGGTCGTTACACGACTTGCAAACAAAGTCTCAATGAGCTGACACAGAAGCAATGTTTTGAAAGACGAACCATATCGTAATTCCAGCAATAGCGGCCACTATACTGTAAGCGGTATTGTTGACAACTCCGCATCATTTGAACAGCTGTCATTGATCGGCACAGTGCTACCTTACTAGTGGAATGTTATAACAATAAATATGTTTGTTTGTTTCGTCATCAATATCGAGTGCTTTATTTTAGCCATAGCAACGCGGTGGGCCACCAAGTATGATGCTCTCAAGGCACTTACATGTGTTGATGAATTCGTTTTGTAGGCATCATTGACTCATTGGGCTTCGTGGGTGGTAATCACCGGTTGCCATGAATGCATAATTCAAGCAGGTCGCCTGCTATTGTCTGTGAAATTCACCTTTCTGGACCTGTGTGATGTTCTATCTCTACATTTTCATGAAGACTGTAAAAAGAGCTTTCTCTCATAGTGGCGGTGTTCTCTCGCCTTGCGGGACCCCAGACATTTGATTGATGTTATTTGGTAGAAAATAATCTATTTTAAGATGTCACTACTGTAATTTTGGAGAACTGTGTTAAACATGTACCCCCATCAAAGCCTGAGACCACAGGGAGGGATTCAAATTCTATTATTAGATTTTGAGGTGTCAAGTTCCATATTTCAGTCCTTTGTCTAAGTCGCATACTCTGCAGAAAAAAATATTAACTAGCCCAGAAATGTGAAGTACAGATAATTATGATATTCTGGGTTAATTGCGATAGATTTGGAAAGTACGCAAACTAAACGTTACAAATGAATATATCAGAGAGGTGCACTTCCATAGTTTCATGCATGGAATTGACAAAGATTTGATTCCCTCCAAGTTAAAGTTTCCAAATCCATAAATATATGTTTTATAAAATGTGTGTATTATGCATATCGTAGCCATAATCATAATCCCAAACTAGAGAAGGCACATGACAGTTTGGATTCACTCATGCGCACTCTAAGATCTGCTGCTCCACTTGAACCTTTTACACCCCTGGACCTCTTAGTTTTCTGGGAGTTACATTCAACACGTAAAATATGCAGTCCAAATGCTTCTGGCCCCCCAAGAAAGAGATGACAGTTACCATGGCGCCCTTGAATAACAGCAGTGCACAACAATGTTGTGATGGACAGCACACTCTGGGAGGCCATTGCAGGTGCTATTTTCTTTCAAAACACGAAGGCTAAAAAAAAAAAAATCAACACAGAATGTGAATCATTGAAAATATAACAATGTTCATTTGGAGGAGTATAGCGATGCTGTGAAACTCAATAGCGAGCTACTGTAGAAGAGTGACTGTACAATGCACTATATATCTATTTTAGTATATATATTTATTATATAAATTTTGTTTTATTAGTGAGAAAAAAATTACATCTATCAGACTATAATGCTTCATGGAGCAGCAAAATATCAGGCAAAACACATAACATTGTACTCATAAGCCTGAGTAGTAAAGTAAGGTGTCTCTGGATGAGCAAAATGGTCAGCCACACATTGCAAGCCTTAGCATGTCCGATTACTACCAGCATAAAAATATTCATACCAGCGTGAACACGGGACTGGCGGCGAGGCCGAGGGCAGCTGCGTAAAGTGACTGACTGAAAGTGACTTCATTGTATATACTGTGGCTGCATGCTGCAAGTATGTGGAGGTCATTTAACAAAAATTAAACCCCTAGCAGTCATTTGCAAAATATGTAAGTCTGTCTTTAATTACAACCAAAGAAACATCCATTGACATAACTGCAGAAACAGTGAAATAGAGAAATGCTTCTTATTTTTAGTCTGGTCATGATGTCCCCTCTTACATATAATACGTAATGCTACGTAGTACAAAGTTATTGTAGGGCTCCCTCTAATTACAACAACTGCATTCAGTGTAATGATTAATTGTTGTTTGTCTGTAATTTATCCATTTTTACATTTTGCACGTTTCTTGTATTCTTGCACTCTTGTGCGCTGCTGTAACAAGAACATTTTCCCCACTGTGGGATAAATAAAGTTCTATCTAATCCTAATCTATTTTTAATCATTTGTTTTGATTTGTTTTTTATGCCAGTCCATAAAAATATGTCACAGGTCAAAGATGCAAAAAATATCAGGGACCTCTTACTGTCTTAAAAAATCATTTTCAATGATTTGCACTGCAATTAAATTAAAATTTCAGACATTTGAAAAATAAACAGGTTAAAAAATTGGCTTGAAGCCGAAAAAAAAAAAAATTCTTGTGGACAGATTTTTGTATACATTGTGTGGACCAACATCTGATTTATCGTAAAAGCGGGGTGGGGAGGATACCTGTGGACATGTGGACATTGCCCCAATCTAAAAAGATTATCCTCAGTGAGTCCTTGCACAGAGAATCCAGAGTGCTAAATTGAGTCATCTTTGGCAAACTATAAAGTGAAAACCAGTTTTGGAAGGCTAACGCACATATGAATCAAACTTATGTATGTAGAGGGACTGCCAGGACCTAATGTGTTGCACATTGCTGGAGCATGCATTCTTGTACAGCATCCTTGCCCACACACACGCAGAGAAGCACGCTACACATTCAAACTGCTACACACAATTTTCTCAGAAATAGACACGCCAGTGTTGCTACAACAGAAGGACACAACTACGAAACAACCAAGAGTATCATTTTACAAAAGTACAGCTTTATGTTTCTATGGCGTAGGAAACTGGAAAATATTTGCCATTTCTTTTCTTTCAGAGAATCCCAATTTTCAAAGGATAGTCTCAAGTTTCCCCCCTGAAAGAATAAATTGAACACTTCAAGGTGGGGTTAGGGATTGTCGAATCCAGCAAATATCTTCTCATCAGATCAGTTGGATCTCTGAGTTGGCAATGGGGAGGCCACTGGGGAAAGGGAACTCTTTTTACATTTTTCTTTCCGTAAAAAACTGGGAAACCTTTGCGATCTTGGAGATTGTGGTGAATATGCACCAGTCATTAAGTTCAAATAGTTTGCTATGTATGAGTTGGAAACTTGGGTTTTCCTCCAGTGTTTTTATTTGCTGCTACCAGTACGAGCATCCATTCAACCAAAGGTCACCTATGAAAAAGATGGATATTCTCCAATTCTGGAATGACTCATAATTGATAGTACATGTGAAAATCGTTGTGTTCAAATGTCTTAAAGTACGGCTTTGAGACTTTATAGAATAAAACATGTCGGAATGTAAACACAAGATGTGCGTGTTTTTTTGTTGTTGCACTCAGCATATGACCTCTATTATTGTATTCACTCCACCTCTACATGAAATGAATTGAACCATGCTGTAGTCATTTCAGTGGTAAATGGCGCTACAGAAGCATTCTGTATGTTGTACATGTCACCTTGCCCAACCTGTCCGGTTAAAGCAGTGTTCTCTCACAATGCAGCAGTGAGGAGACAGCAGAGGACGAGTAGGTAATGGGATTGCCGCCCTCTGTTTGGCTTTATAGCCATGAGAGCTCTCAGCTGTGGGACAGCACATTGAGATGTGTCTGGAGAACATCACTTGGATTGTGGAACTGCTCAACCTGTAAAAACTCATTGTTTTGCACTGTTCCAATCCATGTAAAAGAGAACAAAAAAGGGCAATGGAAAAGGGCCTCGCAGGACTATGCTTACACATACCCGCGGTAGAGCCTCCTTTAACTGTATCAATCTGCACAATAGAGATAAAACAGTCATGAGGAAGTTGTGTTGGTTTTTCAGTTCTCAACAGGCGTCTGATCCTGTATACTCTTTAAAAAAAACTATTATGGACCAATGAAGATGTCCAGACTGCCCAACACAACAATGGGGATGTGTAAAGTCTGAGGTCACGGGTGCTGTATGGCACCTTGCTGAATAATCTATTCATCCCAAAGTTGTTTCATGGTGTGTAGGCTGGACAATATTTCATCCAATACTTGGCATCGCAAAGCCTTGGCCAACGCGATGAGTGTTTTGAAACGCCCAGCAAACAGTTTGATGCTGATGCAGATTCCAGAAAATGTTTCACTTTGATGTACGATGTGTCTCAGCACTCAATGACCCTACTCGATAACTTGCGCAGTCTGCCACCTCCTGACTGTATTACTTTGGTTCCTTGTCAGAGCACTTACAGATGATCACAGAGTAATTAAATTCTTAAGGCACATTTAAATATAACTGAGTCGTGTTTGGAATTTTTAGAATCAAAACTAGTTCCCAGGTGTCTTGATATAATACTGGTGACATTTTTGACCAAGGATTACTACACACTTCAGAGTTGTGTCTTGGCAACTATTACTTATGGAATGGCAGCCAACGTGAAAGAGCAAAAGTCCTTCAAAAGGCAGTGGAAACGTATGTGCATTGACTACACATTTCTTGTTGAAATACCAAAACTGCAAACTGCCAAAAAGTAGTTATTTCAAGCATTTTGTGTTACCAATTCCCCCTTCAAAATATATGTAATAATATTTGAATAAAAAGTTATTACTGTCCTCTTATTTCAAAACTAGGTTTGCATCGACCTATTGTGCCAATAACTAAGATCTGAGCCGTGACAAAAAATAAGTATGCCACCCCTATTTTAGGATTTGCCACTCAACGGTAATGACATTTTGAAGCAACATCTGTAGTGGCAGAATTTAGGCCCTGTTTCTTTTTTCTTCAGTTCCAAACTCGCACCCACTACAAGTATTTACGAGGTACTGTGGCTCAGCACATCATTTTGGAAACACTTGTTGAGCTGTGTTGAATACGGTCAAAGACTTATTGTGCAAGTATCAGTTTTGTATTTTGATGATGATGATGATGACAGGCTATTGAAACTATGTGACTATCCCTGATATCACACGCTCTCAAGGCTGATAATTCTAGCAGATCCTAAATGTTAAATTTAAAGAGAGGGGGAATCCATTTTCCCAGTCTTTTCATCCATAGCCTACATGTTATCTCTCTGTACTAAACATAATCCCAGACCCTACATCTGACAAACAGAAATAGAGAGGGAAAAAGTGTGGAAAGAGGAAAACCAGAGAGCCATAGAGGGTGGACCAGGACAGTCAGACAGTCAGACAGTCAAGGAGAGACAGACAGAGAGAGAGAGTCTGCGAGAAGTAGCTCAGGGAGGAAGCAATGCTGTTAAGTCAGTGCAGTAACAAGAAAACGTAAACACGTTCTCTCATCCAACGGTCTTCAGAGGGGAGGGCGCAGACCTGTCAACGATTGTTAACACATGTGTCCAGGCTTCCTCTAGGTCGTTTACTTGGAGACTGAAGGAGGCTCAGCACCAAAGATTTATGGCTCCCGGGGAACAAGTGGAAGTGTGTTATTGATAAGTTGCTGAGAGAAGGCAAGGGGCACCCACTGCACTAATTAGAGGATGAACTTGTAGCCAATTGATTGAATGGAGTCTCGGACAGACAGAGGGCCTTCTCATACACTATCATGGTCAAAGTCTGACCTCCGTGTGGACTCAGGTGTGATGTATCTACTGAATGTGATCAACAGCCAGTGTGTGTGTGTGTGTGTGTCACTGTGCACATGTGGGAGGAGGGAGAAAATGTGCTACTTGTGTAGTACACCCAGAATTCACCAGTGTTTCCAGTGACCGCAGTTCTGGAGGCCAGCCCAGTGCTTCTAGACTATCCTTAGCAGAGGGACCTACCATTGTTTGATTTGGCTGCACATCCCTGTGTTTTCATTTCTGCCTAGAAAAGGTGGGGGGCTGTGAATTATTTTGGAAGGGAAAGAGAAGAGGCTTTTTCCTGTTTCTTCCTGCCCATCTTTCCTAGATTTTTCTTTTCTTTCATTGACAGCAGACTGTGAGAGATATTCTCTCTTATTACAAGGTACAGAAACACTTGATATCAGACAATACTGAATTTGGAATATTTTGTTGTTTACCCCTGTAAAGTTGCTCAAAAAAATCCATCAGGCATGACATCCCCCTCAAAGTTATCAGCATATTTTGTGATACCTCAGTGGATCTCACCAGACTTAGTTCAGCGACCAAGAAAGGGTTAACTTCTGTCATGCATGTCGTTATGTTATCAGATGTAAGGTGACTCACTGTGCTGCTCCCTACATAAGCGCTGATGATCAAATTCTTTGGTAGTTCCTGAATGTTAAATCCTCTAGCTAAAATATGTTATTTGTTCCATTAAACATGCATGGTCCAGCCAGTAACCACTTAAAAACCACTTCTCTCACATTTCAATGTACACAGTGGTGAAATGCCCCACAGTCAGGACAGTGTTCGATGTGAATAGTTAATGCAACAGAAATTAAGGTACAGGATACCAAGCCACTAGAAACCTGTGTAAACATTTTAACATTGCATAACTCCAATATGTAGCCAAGAGCAATCCAAACCTCTCCATCTCATTAATAGTGGATGCCCTCCATTCCAGGTTGGGAAATGCCAGAGTAATCCTCTTGTGGGTTTTTATCATTCAAATATATTCCAACCAATGAGGCACTTGTCTTGGCTCTCTGAGATTCGCTGGGTGCATCAACTTGCGGACAGTTTCACTCTCTGAGGGACATTTTAGACTGCAGGTAAACTTTTGTCTTGTCATCACTATCTCTTCCAAACTCAACCTGTTTCTCGACCAACATCTTTACCAGGGCAAGACCTTTATGAACCTGATAGATTTCATTAACAGCGGTAAGTCGAAAATACTCCCAACATCCCCCATGCTCCATATGCCCACCCCCCTCTGCTTCTCCCTCCTCCTGTGCCCAGGTGAGTGTTGACGGCGCTGCAGCAGCGATGGAATTACACAGGCAAGGCGAAGAAAGCGGACAATTATCTTCAATATCTGTCAGACACATGACAGCAACACCCCCCACCCCTGCTCCTTCCCCACCCACCAATACACCACACGTACACACGCGCGCTCACACACACACATACACACACACACACACACACACACACACACAAACAAACCAAAGAAAAGTACAAAGAATGAGGGAGTGTTGCTCTTTTGATTGTTCAGAGGCGTAGAAATCGTCTCTCTCCCTCTCCCCCCCACTTCCTCACTGCCTTTTTCTGCTCATTAACCACCACATTTGCATGCAGGCTGCCAAAGAGCAGGCAAGATGGGGAAGGAAATAAAATAAAAGGGTTAGAACAATGGTAATATCGTATGTGTGTGTGTGTGTGTGTGTGTGTGTGTGTGTGTGTGTGTGTGTGTGTGTGTGTGTGTGTGTGTGTGTGTGTGTGTGTGTGCATATGCACAGATGTGCTGACATGTACTATAGCGACAGAAAATGAAGTACACGCATTCATCTCTAAAGATTAATAGTAAGATAAAAATAAAAAAATATATATCAAGGTAAAAGCTTTGTAATAATAAACCTTGACTAACTACACAGATATGAGCATTTCATTCCCGATGAATATTGCTAAAGATATTGCTAAAAAATCCATCAAATTAGCGCAGCATTGCAACATATTTATAAAAACATGAAATATAAACATTTGATTCTGCGAGCCATTCGAAACTTGAGAACGAACTGAGACGAAACATTGAGAAGGTAGTGTGTGTGCGCTTTCAAGAGAAGTAACTTTGACCTTGGGATTTCTGCCTTCCAGCAATGACAGCCAATGCCCTCTGGTCTCATGTCCATAACCATATCCAGACAGGACCTAATGGAGCTCAACCGTATCAGGAGGCTAGAGGGATGCTGAGGACGGGCCATATCACAGGACCGGGACAGACCATTGGAGAGACTCTTTCCAAACAGGGAAGGTCGATGAAAGACCCCCATGGGCCACGGAATGGATTATGTCTCCTCCGCACTCAGCACACTGATAACCACATCAGCTTCAAGGACCCCCTCAGGGCCATTACAGGTGAGGCTAGCTATCTCTCTCACTTATAGTCATGAATCCTTGATGCATTAAATGTGCCTCGGATGCACGAGTGTAGACCGGTCCGCACTTAAATGAACAGATGGGAATAAGGAAAGGAATGCGTAGGAAGGGGAAACAAGTTGAGACCAATCAGCAGAAGTACAGCCAAGCTGGGCAATTCTAACCTTTGAGGAACTCGCAGTTCGAAAGAGGAGGGTGAGTGGGGATTTGTGATAATAGCATACACTTGATCATGCCATTACCTCGAATTAGGGTTAATTAGCCTTGGTAAACTGGGCTCGAGACACGCCTATGATGTTGAGCCCAGAAGGCATGCTGCGGTACCTTTTACAGCCCGGTGGTTGATTTTGGGCTCACGCAACCGCAGCACGGCAAGGAGGCGATAGAGAGAACTGGCCCGGCTGTTGGCTAGCAAACTGGGAGTAATTATCAAAGAGAGCTTATAATCAAACATCCGAATCGCAAACACCGGCTATAAAACCCCTTTGGCTTCAATCCAGGAGTCGTTTTATCCAATTAGGTAAATGGCTGTAATGGTAGAGATTGAAAAGGGTTGTGTGTGTGTGTAGGGGGGGGGACTAAGGTAACAAATAAATTGAGCGCTACTATCATACATCGCACGGGGCTATTTGCCAGCATTTTGGGCTGCTAATGAGTGACGACCCAGAGTATTCCATTGATGAAGTATAGCCACCACAAGCAAAGGAATGGAAACCTGTTTGATAGGTTCCTGTCACTCCAATCCTGTTAGAAAGCAGCAGCAGCAGCTTTTGACAGCGTATGCCCCTTCCAATTAGTGACTCTATTTAATTACCTAATGTTAGCAGGTTGGACAGCTTGGTTTGTTTTCGAGAGATCTTGGCATGGTACAGAATTAGAGTCAGTCTCATCAAGACTGCTGGATGCTGAATGATCTAACTAGCCTCACAATCAGTTGCCAAACGCCGCCGTCTAATTAAATACTAGCTAAATGCACAGCCTCTACACCATGACTACGGCTGAGAGATAAACCAGCGACTTCAGCTCTCATTATATACAAGTCCTGGTGGTTTTGATGTAGCATGGCCCTTTGCCATTCCCTTTAAAAATCTGCATTTAAACAGTGATTGCGACAGCTTTCACTTTAAAGAGCTCTTGCTTCACTTAGCTCTCTCTCAACGTTAATTGGAAGCAGGATTGTTCAGTGGTGATGAAATCCAGATACAACCCAGGGTATGTTTGTTCCGCTCACTACCTCTGCCACGATCCGCAGAAATGTACCAGACGTGGTAAGAAGGAAGCAATTCTAAACCTGTGCCCTTCACTCCTCTTTAAACCCCAAAGTCAAATTTCACATTGTCCCGACACTTCAGTGAGCCACGAAACAATCCGTCGTTGGGTTTTTTTTTTTCCTGAGTGACAGGCTATGTGACTGTGGCCTATTGCCATGCACTTGTTAACTCTTCCCATCTGCCATTCAAGCAGTGTCTGACACTACACCAAGAATATGTTGAGAGCTATGAAAAAGGCAATGTCATACACCACAAGCAAGAGTGGGGTATTTAAGGAGAAGCTTCCACGTCTCCTGGAAAAATATGTTCAACAGCATGACATCATTACAACTAAATGGCTATTAAGTGTGCTTGGGTGTTGAGGCCTAAAGTAAAATGTGTTGTCTAAATATAACTGACTTGATGCCATATTTCATTTTCATCCATCCATACATTTTGTGTAGCATTCCAACTCTTTGGGGTCAAAGGTGTAATAAAGCCAATCCTAGTTCAAGTCGTTCAGGGAGGTGGGGTACACCAAACTGGTTGGAAGGAAATCATCTTTTGTTTTTTTTATATACATAAATGACTTGACCTCCTAAAACACTCATGCTTATCAAATGTTCACCCACCCACCAGCATTGGAATTTTGAAGAAGCTCACTTGACCAGTATGTTTAGAGAGCAGGTTGACTCTTTCACTTATGAAGTCAAATACCTGTTGAACCCTCTTACCGCCAAGTGGGTGACTTTAAAATCCTTTCCTGCCTGATTTACAGGCAGCAGCCAGTAACCTTCCCAATGCAAGGCCCAGCAACAGACTCAGTCAAGCATGAGACAGTGGCTGCTGGCTGTGCGTGCATGAACGAGGGCATGTCGTACATGAGCAGACACATACAGAGCTCTTCCATAGTGAGGTGGCCTCCATCCCTGTGGGGCCTGACCAGACAAACACAAAAGCAACAATGGTGATTTTTTTCTGCAAATATCTTATTGTTAGAGTGCATGTCACATGGTAAAATCGTCTTTGTATTCCAGGGTAATGTTTGCTGAATGTAATAGTTTTTAAATAGTCGTAGTACTTTTTGAAGAAAAGGTTCATCAGTATATAAAATAATGTATTAAGTCTATTCAAGCTCTTTACTATTGCTGACACTGATAGTTTCATGTAGTATTTGCTCTTCTGTGTACTGCAAAATAGCATCCAGTTTGTTTTATAGTCATCCTATTTGGATCTTTTTAATGCTACATACATTATTCATTCAGACGATGAGAAACCTAAGTGATGGCTAATGTGATTTTTTTTTTTTAACATGACTTCAGAATTAGTCATTAGAGTCACTTCCTCCTGTAACCCAAGTGGAAATCCTGTGAGAGTAGAACTTCTGTTGTATTGTTGGCTTAAACACTCCAAGTGATTTTGGATACTAATGATGCATAGTAATTGTGTTTACTCTTACATTCTGGAGGTAGCCAGCGCAGTCACATTAAATTAGTATGTTTTGCGCTTTTATTGGCTGCTTTGGATGAGTATTCCAGAATGCAAACTGTGTATGAGGTTAGGTTTCCCGAGCAGTCATAAAAGAAAATGGGCTGGAAATGAATGAGTGAAGAATCCCATCTCAGGTGCCCTTGAGTGAGGCACTTAATTCACTCAACTACCAGGGCACTGAAAGCTGCCCAGCGCTTCAGGTTATCACAAATTCTCCTAGGTTGAAGTGAGAAGGGGAATACCATTTCAAGCAGAAAATGTGTGTTCAAAATGTGGTCTTGTATAATTGAAGAATATATTTTTGTTAGTTTTAACAAACTGTGGCCACAATGCATTCACCAAGCAGATATTCCATTAATTGACACCAGCCAATAAAGACTGAGCTCCAATAACTCTACGACAACTTTGTCTCACAATAATACCATTCCATTGTCATTGTCACTGTTAGACAGATATTCATTTCGCTATACATTTTATTGTAATAGGATCAATCATTCCCCAGAACGCTGACCAATGAGGTTTAGTGTGTCAGTAATTACAGAACAAATGACAGAAAGTTGTCGAGAAGTGTTCAAAACAACCTTATGATGCAAACTATATCAATGCTGTAATGGGGCTATTATTAACTATATTTTAATGGTGATCATAATTAGGGATTACCCGTTTCATAGAATTAAAATAAGAATTAAGTACATTGGAACAACATTGTTAGTTCTATATTTTACAGCTGAAATTGTATAAAAAAAATCTTGATTAAAATGAATGATTAGAAAAACATTTTCTATTTTCCTAGGGTTGCAGCAATCGCTGTCAGCCCTCTGTTGGTGTGTGCGAGTCACCAGTTCAATTCATCTTTTGAATTGAACTGGTGACTGTCGCATTCATACACAAATCAGATTGGGAATGTACCTGAGCAGAATACAGTTCAAAAGAGTTGCAGACGCAGGTTGAACTAACCTGTGAATTGTTGTTGACTAGCACTGCATCACATGCTATAGTCACATCATGCTTCTTTCTGTCTGCCCCTTCACATACTGTACATACATAATGTAAACATCTGACTGACATTGGGAAATAATTGCAGAGGTTCAGATCTCAGGGACCTCAAGGCATGGCTATGGGCATGCTACTGATGGAATGGCAAATTTAATCTGTAAAAGGTCAAACAGTGTACTGCTTATTTCGCGCACGTTTGAATGCATGTTTTGTCTTCACTCTTTAACATGCACGCTTAGCACTTGAGAATGAAATACTCTGTGTGTGTGTGTGCACGTGTGTTTGTGCGCATGCGTGACATTTGTCAAATCAACCGGCTCCACCTTCGGGCAGGTGGGCAGTGAAGAATGCTTCTGGCGCTGCTTCAGTCACGTTATGATTCAGCCATCACTCCTTCCGAAGTGTCAGCCAATCTGTGGTTGCTGGCTATGAGGGAATCAGGCTGGTTGCCACTCCCACACATCGACACTAAAAATGTGTTTTTGGATTTGAAGGTGTTGCGATTGGTGATGAAGCTAAGACTGCTCCAAACAATTTATGTGATATGCCCTTAACATGAATATAACACTTTGAGGAAACCTGATTAGATTTCCTAATATTTGGTCTCATAACAAGACTTTCTGACACGATGATACATCCAAATCTTGAAAATGCAACCAGTCTGAACATTTATTTCTAATGACTGAGTACTGACACTATTATTCTTTAAGATATACCATATTAATCAATGCCAATGAGTTTACTTTTAGATCATATTCAAACTTAATACTGACCTATCCCCAAGCAGTTCAATCTGGTTCGGTAAAATTCCTTGAGCCAGATGAACCTTAAAAAAATGTATTCATGATTTGCATAATAACTAATACAAATTGGGCTAATACCATCCTGCCTACACAGCCCGTGGTGGAAATACACATCAGATCTAGTTGTATTGTACAGCGAGGTGAGCAAAACTCGGTTGAATGGTGTTTGGTGTCGCCATTTAGGTGACAAGTGATCTATCGCAGGAAAGCTTCAATAGCATGGCTGATTTATTGAGAGGTGCATCAGTGTGAATGCAGCCATGACCCCACTCAATACCGCCTTCCTTTTTGTCTATAAGCCAGGATACGATAGTGTGTTGTCTCTTTTCATCGCTTCCATTTAGGTAATGATCAGAAAGAGCTGTAAGCAAGAAGTAGGAGAATAAAAAAAACAGTTGACATTTCAGTGCCTTCGTTTTGTTTGTGGAGAGAGGACGACCATATCAACATTTAAAAAATAAAGGAAAGGCCTAACCCACAATGCTAGCTCGAGTGTCAGAGTGACTACAGATGGACATGCTTAACTAAATACTTTCTGCAGGCCAGTCTTCAACCATAAATTGGATTAACATGAGCACTGCTTTGGAAAATAAATTAGTACCACATAACAGTGTTTTCTCTCACGGACTGTAACACCAACCCAGGGCTTCAATTATGTCCTTGTTTATGTTGTGGATTTCAAGGAGTCTTTTTGCTTTTGCCAGAGGGCCGTGTCAAACAGACTCATTCCTTGTAAGCTATTCACATGTGCTCTTCTTTGCCTTTCAAGGTTTTGTTCATGTCACATCAATACGCCGCGAGACAAACCACATTATAATAACAATCATAAAAATTGGATTTGGGAAGTTCTTAAGGAGCATGCAAAATGAATATTTGAAAAATGTAAAAAAAAAACAAAAAAAAAAAACAAAACAGGATGCGTTTAGGTGCAGGTACACCTGTCCAGTCCAATTGAAAATTTACATGAGGGCAGAACGCAGCATCCTGTCAGTCAGTCAGTCAATGTAACATGCCACGGGATGCCACAGCTCCGAGATGACAGTTGGTGAACTTTAGAAATGACATACTGAAATCCGAACCAGGCCCACCACAGGGCCGCTTACAGAGCAACAGGTGCCAGTGAATATAGTGTTGGGGGATCGTTGAGGGGCTGGAAAATCTTCAACATTGGGCAACTACCGTCTGCTCCTGAGCCCATCACAATAAAGTGTACAGAGAGACGTAAATTACAACAATACATGTCTTTTGGACCGTGGGCCATAAATTGAGCGCACACACAAAAATAGAAAAAACCTGCCAGACAAAAGGCTCACGACAGTGATTTGAACCTACATACTGATTCAAATCTTTGCACTAGATGTGCTAACCGCGAGCACCACTGCATGCCCTGATGTGTTAGCATAAATAAATCACGGGTCAAAATAGTACAACAATGTGGTGTAAAATCCCTCTGCTGTTTTCAGGGCTCTGATGGAGAAGACAGGTCAAAGGTCATTCGCTGGGCACACACAGGAGTCTGTCTGACCTGCGCACACATGGCCTCTCACCTCATCCGCGTCACACTAACATAAACAGCACACAAGCTTGCTGAAACATTTAGTGGCTCTGTGAGAACTATTTCTGAGAATGATGAGGAGAATCTATAATTGGCATCGTGGTTTGACCTTGCACCTGTTTGCCGGGGCATTCGAGAGATGGGGTGCAGGCGGTGGGCATGGTGGACTTGTGCATGTTAGTACTTTGCTGTGCACACTTACGATTCTCACTCTTTCATTATCATGTTTATCACACCGCTGCCTATTGACATGGTAATTATACCGTAAGTGCACCCATGTGGTGTGTATGTTTTTATATGCATGTGTAAGACATCAGTGTCTACTTATGTGCTTGAGTGTGTGGGCCTGTCAAAGAAGTGTTTGTGAGTGTGTTCTGTACTGTATGTGTGTGGCGCTCCCCTATTGGTAAATCTCCCCCTCCCCAACCGGGACAATGCAATCAGACGTAACCACAGGAACCTGATATAATGATCACTGCAGAGTATGCTAATTAGCACTGAATGGAGCTTATAAGCGCGGCTCCTTCACCGACAAATCAGCCAACAGAAGAGCACGCAGGCAGGTGCCAGTGAGCCACACACAGGCAGGGTCACAAACTCCTCAAAAATTCAGTTTATTCCAAGGACAGACACATGTGCAGCACATTGACAATACCTGCTCCTTTATTATGGGTGTAAACAGCATGACAAAGCACAAGACTTTGAGGGAACCGTGTCCTTATGCAAGTGCCCTCAGGCTGTTTTCACTCCCCGCTGCAGTAAACAGTATCATTATTTATATCACCATTGCCTATGAGGGTGTGAGGGTACACAGAGAATACACAACAACCAGCCATATTCCACACACAGATTGCAGACACACACTCATTCATACACAACCGGCAGTCTCATTGGAGATGTCAGCGATCTGCTCACGGTTTGGTGGAGCCATTATTTAGAAGGGCTCGTATTCTTTAATAGAGGGGGGCGTTGTTGTTGTAAACAGCATGAATTTTTAATCCAGCCCAAGATTCTGGGCTGGTAATGAATGTGTCTTGGCAGCCAAGCTCTCTGGGGAAGGGGGCCCCTGGCTCCTGTTGCTAAGCTTCGGCAATGCCTGAGTTCTGGTGGAATCTGCCAGTTACAACCCACCAGTCTGGCACCGACGCAAATGTACGTATATACGCCATACTGTATACAAATAGTATCAAAGACAGACAGCCATTGTGGAAAATGGTGACAAACACATGAAGCAATTCATTCTACCCTTGAATGTAAAAATAGGTAATTGTGAATTATGCCCCGTAAAAAAATCTGGAATTCACTAAGATAGAGCAACAAAACTTAACGTACTCCCTTTTTTTATTGAGTCTACTCCTTTGGTCAAACTGATTTGAGGAGTCGTTTTATGTGTTTGCTTTCTCTTACTGGCTTTTTTCTCTTTGGAGAACCCATATATTTGATTCTGCGGCCAGAAGTTGTCACTCATTTTAGTTTAGTCATATAAGGCTTGCTTGTTCAATAGTGTAAATTCAAAGACTCGGACAATTGACCTAAAGTGGTTCCTCTTCAACACGCAGCCCCACATTGTTTTCCAGGCACATACATGTTATTGCAGTTGAGTAAATTTACAACTAACGGTAATGTGTGCTACAATTACTCAAAACAGCACAGGTTATAAAGACTTTTGTATTTTTAACTACATCTTTTGTGTTGTGTTGCGCTTCAGATTAATTTGCAATAATCACTACTGACTGTAATGAAGCAGAGCTGTTTGTCTACTCAACAAAAGTACAACTTCTTTTAAAAATGTCGCAAATGAAAACCGCAGGAAAAAGAAATACTTTTTAATATGCTCGGAATATGCTCCATTTCAAGTGCAAAGAGAGAGCAACAAATAACTTATTGTTGCTTGGTGCTGCTGTAAATGAATTTTGCCTTGTGCCTCGACATGCCGTTTTAAATGTTCGGTAAACGCAAACACTGTTATGAGTCGTACGTAGGTCATTTCAAATGTACACGTAAAAAGACCATAAAAAATATATATCAGCACTCGTTCAAAATTAGGTACTTGGGCCTGAAAATAGATCTGCTCCCATGGGAGCATTTGCCGTCATAAAGAAACCCTTCAATAAAATGGAGAAATAGTTACTATATGTCAAATTGCTAAATCAAAGGGTTGATTTTTTTAAGTAAAGAAAGCTGCAGAATTCTCCCCTGGCCTCTGTTTTTATGTCACCCTCTCCAGAAGCGATTAAATTGCTGATTGATTTTGTATCTCAGTTCAATTCCTTAGCCCTCACTCCCCGTCTCTTGCCATTGATCCTCACAAGGCTGCTGACTTTAAAGTCAGCAGGCCCATCCTCTCTGGCCTCCGGAAATGAACTTGTTAGATGGGCTGTGCGATTTATTGCTCGTGCAGCGGAGGTGTGCGTGTGCGTGTGCGTGTGCGTGCCTGCGTGTAGTGCTGCTTTCACTTGGATGGAAATATACGTATTACACGCCTGCATTTAACTATACATGTGTGCATGTGCAAATCCATGTGAGAGAACAATGTATTTAATTTACTTGTGTCTGCCTTTGTACTAATATACTAACTACGCATATAAAACTATTTAGATGGTGACTGTAAGATTTGCATTTTCATTTGCATTTTTTTTTTCCTGTGGGTTAAAAACTAGGAAGCATTGTGTGGTCATTGAGAAAATTGTATTGCCCTCTATTATTTTCTTCTTTGTTGTTAATCTAGTTCTCAAATGGAATCAAAACTTACAAATGGCAAAATTACTCAGAGACCTATGCTGCTTTAATGTAGCCAATAGGGTTTTTCCTTTCTCACTAACAGGATCTCTTAAGCCCTTCCATGGCAAAATGTCTTTTCCAAGGTCATATTTGCTGCATTAAAGGAGCTTTGATAGGAAAGAGGAATGTAAACAAAAATGTGAAAATGTCCACTGAGGAAAGGAGTAATTGTAATTGTTCTATTTCAATGCCATCTTTGAGCATCCACCAGAGTCATCCCCTACAGACCATCAGAAAGAAAACAAGCTTCATTTTTCTGAACATTTTTTAATCTCCGCTTCCTGTTATTGCAGCAATGATTATATAAAATAGCCTATCGATCAAAATCCCCCAAAACTGAAAACACTGTGTTTGGTCGGTGTCGTATTTTGACTACAGTGTTTTTACTGAGGATATGCGAGTTCCTTCTTGGATATGCCAGTGAGCCTCTCACTGATCTGCTCATGTGAGGCGTCACACACAGCCTTGTCCTCTACTGCAGTCTCCTCCTGACATATTGATTGGGTTCCATTTAAAAGCCCTGTTCTCTCACCGTTATTTACTCCAATAGTAAATCTTTACAATGTTGTAAAAGACTGTTTTACACACTCAGGTTATACAATCTTCCGACTGCAGCAGCCAGACAGGCATGTGTCAGGAAACATAAGAAGAGGAGACCTTAAACAATTTCGTCGTTTGGAGAAACGTGCAAAAAAGTCAGAGAAACATTAAACATTCACTTCCTCAGAAGCTAATGTACATGTAACATTAAAATATATATTTTTTTTAGCAAAGATGGGAGACCTTGTAGTTTCAGCGAGTGATTCCGTTTCCATTCAAAGCATACTATACTTTGCATATTGATGTATTGATTCAAATGTAAACCTGCTCAGCTAGCAAAAAAAATCCATTGTACTGCAAATTGAAAAGGGAAATGTAAATAAAGGCAAGTTTTAAGAAAAAGAAAACTTATTCCGATCTGACAAATGTTTAAGGACATTTTTGAATGAGAACGATTTACTTAAGTATTTGTGGTTTTCACGAACAGATGAAGTATTCAAAATGATCCTTTGGAGGTGCCAAAATGAATGAAGTTGTCATTTGAAGTAGTTTGCATAAAACCTGTTGGTCCTCCAGGTTTTATCCCAAATAATATGTTGAATATTGTAGTAGCTGAATATTTGGGTGGAAAATGTGGGTTATGGACATAAAGTCAATGGAGAAGCTTTATGAAGCTGACTGTTAACATATTTTCTGTGCAACAATAGCAGTCTTCCTCTATTATTCTTTGAATTTCAAGGGTGTGCCGTCTGTTTCCACAGACAATTTCAGGTTTTAAAAGAGAACAGGAATTCAATAGATGAAAAACATATTTCCCTCCCCCAAAACACTACTGTCGTATAAACAAACTGCTAAAAAGACTGTGTTGTTGTCAAATGGATCTAGAGTAAGCATGCATTTTGTTTGGATAGAGTGTGCCAAATATCCACGGTGAGGCTCAGCTCACTCGTGACCCAAGTGCGGATCAGCGAAATAGAAAATGGATGAATGGATGGATGAATGGATCCACAAGTGTTGACCCATGAATCCTCTGAGGTCACTCAGCATCAGTGTAAATCATTCAGCTTAGACACACTCAAGGTCTTGACTTCATTAGAGGACATATGCTCTACTTGTTCCCATTGGCTGCGCTCATTGTTGACCTCAGGTTTGCAGCCCTGTCCAGGCGCAGCGTTGCTACGGTGCACATGACCAAGTCAGACCAGGGGTAATAATTACTTAATTTAGGAGCAGGGAGGCAGACCGTGCTTTGGCATTTATTGGTGTTGATGCGAGATGACTTCAAAAAGCTGCAAGGCCTATAATTTATCTCTCTCCCTGGACCTGGTGTGTTTCTTAGCAAAGAGTGAGCAAGGTAGCGTGCAAGAGAGGAAGAGCGTGTGCGCGTCTGTCTTTAAGTTGATGTTTAATACTGTTTGGCTGCTGACTTTGGTGTACGTATTCTTTGATGTCAGTTACATGATCATCAAGCATTTTCCCCCAA
This sequence comes from Syngnathus leptorhynchus, assembly GCF_054491065.1. Lineage (NCBI taxonomy): Eukaryota > Metazoa > Chordata > Actinopteri > Syngnathiformes > Syngnathidae > Syngnathus > Syngnathus leptorhynchus. The sequence goes on along the minus strand of NC_141198.1, from coordinate 9,595,641 downwards.
CCCCCTACAGTACATTTTGCACTATTGCAGCCAAACATTCCCAATCATCTGTCGGCTATTGAAAATCATACGCTACTGCTTTTATTCACAAGGGATAGCCAACTGAAAATGTACACTCAAAAAAAAAAGTTAATTTGGAATAAACAATAAATAATTAATCAGCGTGGTTAAATAAGTAATAGTGTGATATCTATTTCTTTGGTTGCGCTATTGCCATGCTTTATTTATTAATGGCCATAATAGGCACAGTGTCTCGGCAGGAAGAGCAAAGTCTAAAAGAAGAAGAAAAAAAAAAAAAAAAAAAAAACTCCTTGGAGGCTCTCTTGAAGGGAATCCTTTCGGGGAAGGGAAAGTTCAGCTTCATCTATCTCATGTGCTGTTTTGTCTGTCTCCGTGAGGTGGAGGGACACAGAGTTCAGTCTAGACTTTTTATTTGGAGGGGTGGGAGGGTGGTGGGGCAGAGGGTCAAGGAGTGACATGAAGCAGCTGTGGAATCCTGATCATAAAGACTCCTCCACCTCAATTTAACATCACATAGGCAGAACCATATTCCCATCCTCGGGTCTCCTGTAATGGTCATCCCAACACTCTCCTGGATGTCATCCACAGGAGGATATGCAGCTTCCCCCCCGAAAGATAGAATATCTCCAGCAAGCATGACCGCAAATTAAGTGAAGGCCTCTGTGAAATCTCCCCAACTTAACTCCTCACTCAACAAAGCACCAGCATGTGAGTGAACACTTTAACATCAAGTCACAATTAAGGGCTCAACGGCAATAAACAGCTCCAGCAAGTATTTTAAGCCACACAGCTTTGACACACCAATTTGGGATAAGAACCCTGGGAAGTATCCAGCTCACCATGCAGTGCAACTCAACAGATGCCCACAAAACACATCTCTGCCTTTACTGAACCAGCAAGTTTATTTCCCTTCAAAGCATCTTCATGTAAAACAGGAATTTCTTTTTGCTATTTTGAAGACTCTTTGGATAAAAAATTACTTCACTGAAACTGACAAGAACAAGATCGCACTGGTTTTACAGCAAATATTGCTGGCTGAAATGAACAAGTGAAGGTAGGGAGTGAATTTGTAACTGGCTGTCGTTCCAAGCGTTTTTCAATATGACTTTATATATTTATTTCCACCGCAAGGTTGCTGAGTGTGGAACAGAGACCACATTACGTCCCATCTTAGAAACAAGGTCTTTCCGGAAAATTTATTTTGTATGACTCTGTGACACTCACACCAAACATATATTTGGTCGATGGAAAAGTGAACCAGAAGTTTGAAGTCATTGTATACGTGTTCAAGTTATTATTGCATACTCTGTGCAAACTTCAATGTGCAACTGTCACCCAGTGAGATTGCAAAGGATGGGGAGAGGATGACAAAACGCAGGCAGGTCTGCCCTCTCTGGCCTGAGAGAATGTCTCTCACCTCCCATTTCCCTTGTCCGCAGGAGGCCCATCTCCACACAAGCACTGACCCATCGGTCCCACATGGCTAACTGGGCTCCTGTGTATTCATCACGGCGGAGGAACACCGAGGGGGAAGGAGGGGCGAGGAGGGTCGGCAACATCTGGGAACCATCAAGCCAAAAGAGCCTTAGATCCTGAGATTCCAGTCTTCGACCTCTACTCTCCTCACCTCCCCCATCGCCTCTACTCAAACCCTCCGCCGCCACCTTTCTTCCCCATCTGTCTCCCTTCCTCTATTCTACTTCTCCCCCAACCAAGTCCTCTCCTCCCTTCGTCCCGGCCGCCCATCATTTCCATGTGTCTTCGGCAATAGGCCTAATCCAAACAGATTGTAACTGTTTCAAAAACATACTCCCCTTCACAGCCCCTAGCTCTCCCCATCTCAGTCCTGGGTTCATTGCGGGGAACAGATCATCTCTTTCATAGCGGAGGAGGTACTGGTGTCAGCCGGGTCTGGGTTAACAGGTTAGTGCCACACAGAACCATTTCAGGAATAATGAGCAGGTCAGGCCCCAAAGTAATCTGGCAGATGCCTGTTCAAGACTCAGAGACGTGACACAAAACACACCATCCAACCTTTTCCTCTTGCTACATTCCCAAGAGGTCCGCATTGGAATGGCCGCAGCTGGTCACATACTGTGCGGTGCAAAGCCCATTGTTCCAGCCATATTGTCCAGCTATCTGGCTAGTGCTGTGTTAGGGAGAGCTTTTGGGGGAAGCAGCCCAATAGGGGGCTCGGGAACTGGAAGGTATCCCAGGAGACCACCAGGACACCCACTGGGAGGCCTACTTGCATCAGAGCACCCCACCATCACTACCTGCTGAACTCCTACATTCTGTGTTTTGTTTAGATGGAAGTGTTGTCCTTATTTAGCATAATTGAATTAAAAGGATTAGCATGGTTCTGGTGTTTCATGCATATGCATTCTCCATGATTCATCTCATTTTTCTGGGTCAGAAATGAGAACAGAAATGAGAAATGAAAAACTAAACAATTAGGACTTGCTGAGAGTACCGAGTTGCAAATTGTTGGAAATAAACAAGCTCACATAGTTCTAATAACAAAAGAAGTTTTATATTTAGCCCATTTACCTTTACCTTTGTTGATTTGAGCTTATCGGTGGTGCTATTGTCTCATTTGGATTACGAGGGTCAGAGAGTGGTGGGTTGCAGATCAGAGGCTGGATTAATAGTTGACACGCTTGCAGTCCAAATAGAACCCTCACCAGCATCCACAACACACACACACATGCACACACAAACGCACTCACCCTCCCAACTAAATTGAAGTCATGACAGACACTTTGATTTATGTCCAGCCACCAACAACAACAACAAAAAAAGAGACCAAAATCAATTGGCTATTACCACACTTAGCACTGGGCTGTCACCACCTGGGAGCAGGGTGTTGAAAATAAAAGACAGAGTCCATACAACACTTCCATACCACTCCATATACCCATTCCCACTGGGGAAAAACAGATCAGTGCTCAATCTCCATATACACAGCTAGTCTCTGAACTGAGTGGCTGTAACACTTGTAGTCAGGGTTGGTGGCAGTGGCCCAGAGGTCAGAGGAGCTGGCTTGTGAGTGGGGTGTCGATGGGTAGAATTGCCAGAGTAGTGGGTGGAGAAAGAAGCAGTCGCTGGTACTACGGTAATCAACAAGGCTCTGAATTTCACCCTCAATGGCTCATAGAGCACAGAGGTAATGCTTCATCCCCATCCAATTATAAGGCATAATGCTGCAGTTTCAAACAAATGTTACAATTTGGAACAAGGTACCATAATCGGTGCTGTGTGTCATTAGTTTCCCACTTGTTTGGTTAAGATACCTATTACAGTGATCGAAAACTTTGGTGTGACAAGGACCATTTCTGGGTCATCTTCACGTGTCGTATGTCACTTGAATTTACTGGTGGGTATTACTGTTGGCCAGAACGAACGGTGGGGTCAGTGGATTTGCACAGCAAGTCCGGTAGTTCAAAAGCACGTGTTTATTGAATACTCTAAATATGCCAAAGGTGTGAATGTGAGTGCGAATGAGATGCAACCATCATCGGCCTGCCAAGACTCCTCTATGAAAACGCAACCAGATTTGGGTCAGGTCCAAACTCTACTGTGGAAAACTTAAGTGAACTGTACTGCTTGGGAGCCCAAATAATATCACATGAAGGGATTGTGGATGTATTGCTTTTGAAAATAAATAAATAAAATCTAACATTACAGTCCCATTTTTCATCTCCATATAGGGCTGTGCCAAATGGAGTGCAGTTGTCTGTGGTAAAATGCAGTGATCCCCCCCCCACCCAATAAATGCCCTCAGTCACCCATCCCGCATATCGTCTTGTCCCTCACCATACAGAATCCATGTCTGACCCAACAACTGTGTGTCTGCCAACTGGAATGCAAGTCAGGGTCAGTGGTGGGGGCCTCATGGCCTCCTAGGGACTATTCTAAGAGCAGAGGCTCATCTCTTTTCTAACCTTATACTGGCGTCTTGTGACTGCGGTTAAAAATGGCCTGATGTGCTCATGCCTCTAAAACACAATCACCCTCCCACACGTGTGCGCGCACGCACGCACACACACACACACACACACACACACACACACACACACACACACACACACACACCACACACACACACAAAGCAACACTGGGAAGTTGTAAACTGTAAATCAAAGGATCTGTAACTTCAGGATAAACCGCACATTCTCAAAGGTAAACTTATTTAGCAATTGGTGCACCATTAGACACATTCCAATATACACTATGGGCAATGTGCATAGTAATTAAGAATACAGTTGTTGGTGAGACATGTTTGTACAAGCATGTTTGCATTGGAAAGGTGTGGTTAACCCAGCAATGCATAAGATACGTGTGCATACACCCACACGTGCCAGTGCACAAGCACACTATTGCAGTCCTAAAAAGAAATCATGCTCATTATGTAGTACACTTAAGGACAAACTCCAGCAAATCATCTCTGTGCTGATCCAAATTCCAACCTACTGACCGTACACTGTAATCACTGTGTATTTAGCGTTATCTTTAGAGAGCTGGTCTGCGTGAGTCTTTTTTACGAGACTGTAAACTTTTACTGCCTGGGTCTTACTGTTCAAACTCCAGTCCAGCCACCCGAGGGACCCAGGGAGCTTACAGGGAGAGCTTATGGGATTGAATGCAAGAGAGTCGCTGTTGCCCATCTCAGCAATAGCAGCAGCAGGAGCAACACGACTGTTGTGAAATTGCTATGTAGCCATTAAGATCAGAAACCTGGCAACCTCCCTTAATCAATGATATTCTGTCGATATCCTAAGCTACGTTTGATTAGTGTATATTGCCTTTGTTTTGCCAACATTGGCGCAGCCAAGGCAATGCCAATGCACGGACTTGTGTACCATTAAAAAAAGGCAACTCTTATGTTGTTTCTAAGCAGGGCAAGGCAGAGTTACTCAAAATATATTGAAAATACACTTATATTTGAACAATTATTATATAAATTCTAATCGCAGCTGCATTCTTTTATTAGTAGTTGCTACTACAGTTGCAAACTACATGAATGTTAGGTTTTGCCGTATCCCAAGGTAAACAAAAAAAATATGTTTTGAAAAAACAGTAGGGCAGCCATTGTACTTGATATTTCATGAAAAATAACGAGCACACACTACAAGACCTGTTGTGGCATTCTGCCATTGACCCAAGATAGTCTGCAATGTCTGGATGCTTGCTCACGTGAGCTCTTGGGAGTCGAGACAGAGCAACAACCCAACTGAAATACAAACGGGACTTTTATAGTCATGTTTGCTTAACATCGATGCTGTCCCTCATTTTGGGATGAACTGCCAACAGTGAGCTAGTGTCACGCTAGCCGGGTGGGAGCAGGCAAGGATTGATTGTCAGGAAGGACGCGGCAACAAAGTCTGGGCGTCTGGGTCACCAAGCATGGCCTCTGCTCACTATGGTTCTACTGCAGGAAGACACTGACAACAACAAGGCTGCTCTGTGAATAGTATAGGTCAGCGCACACGTGTACAAACTTGTTTTGTGCGTACTTGGGACTCATGAATGGAGCTGCATGCAATGACAGGTAAAAAAAAATAATCATTATCTTAAACAAATATTGCATCCTGATTTATAATGCGTGGGAAGTAGCGTTGACGTCAATGACTGTACTTTTACCAACTGATTGAGTTTCCAACCCGCATTGTTTCGTTTTTTTCCAGCGCTATGATAAGAACGAGATGAGCCCCTCACCCTGTGGGTTGAAGAATCATTATGGACTCATAAAGGGCCCTGAGCCAGGCCTCCACTCAATAAGGCTGGATCCACATGAAGCCAATGCAGCTGATTAATTAGTCAAGCGATCAATGGGCTGTGCCTTCCATGTACTGATTTGCTTTATTAGTATTTTGCCCAGGTACTGTAGCAATTACGCCTAACGTACACAACCGAGTAAGCAGACGCACAAATATACGCTGTCTTACCCCTTTTCCATTTTGGGGGGATTAAGATACAGAAACAAAGGACACCAATTTGATTTGGTGATGAGGGGGAAATGCTGTGGGAATAAGTACAAAAGTTCACACCTAGAAAACGGTGAGAGTCTACTGGCTGTCAGTCAGTAGAGCGAGATGCCATTTGAAGGATCAGTCATCCTTGACAGTGCTGTCATGGAGAGCCTTAATTAGCCAGGATTACTTCCTCATTTAATGAAGCATGCACTTCTTCGTCTCGGCCCGTATACCGCTCTTGCCATTCCCTATTTTCCCTCACTCTGGTTTTTTTCTTCCTCAATCCATCTCGTTCATTCTCAGTGGCCCTTTTCCTCTTATTTGCTTCTCTCCAGACAGGCTGCTCAAATCGCACTTGATATTGGAGACTTTTCGCATCCCCTATCAAAGATCTTCTGTCACTTGCATTATCCAAGTGGGAGTGTTTTCTGTCCACCCACAAATCCCTTGTTTTTACTTTAATGTGCCGCCAGTGACTTTTTGGCTGCAGAAATTTTACAGAAACAACAATCAAGCATTTCTGCTGGTGTGGATGTTGTGTGACGGCATATATTCTGAAATTAACTGGAAAAAAGTGATAAAATATGTGGTACCACTCATGGTTCACTGAAATCAGAAGGCTTAAAGTAATGAACATTGATTACAGTCAGGAGAAGCGACCTCAGTTGAGAATTGCTTTGTTTTAATGTAGCCAATTCTCCCTCTCAAATTTTTTTCCGCGTGTATTCTTTCTAATAAAGTATCAATTAAAGCTTGAATTAAGAGATTTCCCATTGCAGTTTGCGAGGGAAAATTTGCATTTTACAATGCACAATGTGAATTCAAACAATATAAACAGTTGATTATGTTAAATAAAAAGAGGAACCAATGTCAACATTCATTATATTGCAGAATTTTCACTGTTTATTAAAACCCTGTCCTGCAAAAATGCTTCTCGAAATTTTGAAATTTGGTCCTCAAATGAAGTCCATGATGAGCAAAACTGCTCAGTAAAATAAATAAAAATATTTTGAATCCTGAGCAGAGCAGAAGGCTGCGATGTGGTGGGAAGGAATTGGGGCGGGGGGGATAAAGAGAAGTGACTAATAAAGTGGCAAATATAGGCAACAGTATGACAAGAGGAGAAGGAGGAGAGAGGAGAAGTGAAGGAGAGGTATTGGCTCGCAGAGGCAAGGAGAGCAATTTGCCGCCACAGCGCACACAATGTCCCCTCCATGCCTGTGGGCCATGTGAAGACTGCTCCTTCAATTACACTTCACGCAGGCCACGGAAAAAGGAGAGAGACAGAGAAGGTGGAAATGCGGGAGGAGACTGACAGCAATACAGCGGCACAGAGGTCACATTGATGTAAATACAAAAATAAAGCATGTTCTTATTAGTCTGTCAAATCAATATTCCACTGTACATTTTGTTTTGTAAAAAATATTTTAAAACGTTTTCTCACGTCATCTTTTGTCTACATCATTTTATTGGTTATAATACACTGAAGTGCTCAGTTTTCAGCATGATGCTTTGAAGCTGATAGAAAGCAATACAAAAAATAATGTGATAATTATCAATACATGTGCTCTTCTTTTGCCATGTCACCCAGCCATAGCTACCAGTTAGATATGCACTGCAGAAATAACAAATGTAAATTTGATCATTATTAATAATTAATTAAATTCATCCATGTGAAGACAACGCTCATGTCACACAATAATTATCAACAGATATTCAACAAGGAAGGAAAGATAACTATGTATATGCAACACGTTATTGGTGTAAAACTACATAAATAAAAAAATAACTCTTTCTGGCCATATATTTAGCGCTAACTTAGGGCAAAACAAAATGACATCTGCAATGTGTGGTGCATGAAACCGGTGATGTATATGAGGCCCGAAAACTACGTACTTGCCGGGACTGTGAACAGAGGTAATCTTTCTTTGTTGTTGTTTTTATTGTATTAAACTATTTGGAGAGAAGAATAGATTTGATCAGGTGGTGAGATTTCTGCCACACATGATACAGGATGCCTTTACATCTCTAACGAAGAATGAAGCAGACAGACCTCCAGCTGACTGCTGGCAGCAGGCCAGATGAAGAGATAGAGCATTCGTGGTCTTGTATCGCAAACACGGCTAACTCATATGAAGCCAACACAGTGGCTGAGTGAGGGTGACAGGAGGGCATGCTCTAATACAGGCCACAGTCAAGATGGAGGACGGCTCCCCATTCCCAGCCCTCCTTAATATGTCTCCTCTCAAACATGCCCACCAGGCATGGGCCAGCTGCTGGAGCAGGGGGTGGAGGGAGGGTGGGTATGAGCGTGTCGGGATGGAGGCGTGGGGTGTCTGTATCAATCCATCACGGGCTGACGGCTGGACTCCGCCGCCCGCCGTGGCCACAGGCTACTGACCAGAACCAGGCCAGAGCTGACCAGCATTATACTGTATGTGTGCATGCATGAGAGCATGAGAGTGTGTGCTTATCATCTCTGCAACAATAAACACACATACAGGACGTGTGTGCGCGTGTGTGTGCGTGCGTCTTCTTCGCCATCCTACAGTCGCCACCATTGCTTTGTCTTTCTCTCCCTCCGTACGTCCCCCGCCTGTCCATGACATCTTGCAAGTCAATCAATCAGTTGCAGCGTGCTGGCATTGGAGCACCACATTTATCCAGAGCACAACCTGCCTGTCATACTTGCTGAAGTATTTTTATTTAAACTGACCTTCAAACCAGTACTTTTTTTTTTCTCTCTGTAGTGCCTCGGGTAAGTGGAACAACTGAGAGAGGCTTCAGAGAGAATAGGGTGGCAGAGAGGAGGCCGAGAACAACATCTGGTGTCTTTCAGTTCCACCCTCAGCAGCTTTTACCTGGCCTTCTGGTATTTGAAAGCCTCCCTTGTATGCCTTGAGAAAATAAACGCATTGTTTCATCTGTATCCATTTGCATGCGCGGCAGCTCCTCTGTGTATCACTCGCATGCAGTACAGATAATAGAACACAAATGCTGGCACAGGGCTCATGCAGCATTATGCAATATTGCAAATTTGTCAAGCAACAAGTAATTAATGGTCATTTTTCCCGATCTCATCAACGTGGCAAAGTCCACCTTCGTCCCACTTTGGAGATTTTTGCCCTACACATGCTCCTTAGTGCTACTTTTAAATAAGGAGAAGCTTGTTTTGCTTAACTCTGTTTTGGGGCACTGATTTCACCCCCGCCGCTTCCTTATCCCCATTCTTGAACAAATCACATCCCCCTAACCTCCCCTTATCATGCCCCCCCATAAAGCCTTCCCTCCTCTGCCACCACCCCCTCCGGCTCATGACAGAACCCCAGCAGGAGAGCGCAGCACTGATGGATGCCACAGATGGGCTTTCCCTCGGAGCTCCAAGCCTCAACGCAGTGTGTGATCTGCGGGGTCAGAAGCCAGACCTCCCCATGAAATGCATGTTGTAGCAGGAAACAAAAGATGGACCCCCATTTCGACTAAAACCCTCTGCACCCTCTTTAGTCTCCCCTCTCATCCCAGACAGAGGGGAGATGCCTTGGAGCTGGGAGAGGGAGCAAGACTGTGGAGTGCATGGCGGTTAAAAGTCAGTGGGTGTGTGCGTGCACGAGTGGATGATGTGCAGGGGGTCAGGAAAGAAGGAGCACCCTTTGTGTTGTACTCTTTGTTACACATCAATGTGTCCTAGTGTCTGTGTGGGTGTACAGCATTCACACTGACGCTCGTGGTTGCGTCTTGATAATTGCAAGGCTCGTGTGTACATGTGCGCCACTGTTGTTTGTTGCAGTGGATTACAGTTGTCGTCGTGTTTAATGTCCACCCACACGCTCCTCGCATTCTCAAACGCATATCACGATGCTGAAAAAACACAAAAACGCTGAAAGGAAAATATGGCAGGGAAGATGACAGAATTTGAAATGTAAATGAATCTTATTGTTATTACTAAACCGAATGGTATGAAATAACGTTACCATGTTCACTCATCTATCTCAGAATTTTTGCCTGTTTTTTGACATGTTAGGGATCAATTTATGTTTGTGCATTTTCTGCACTTTGAATTTGAAATAATATTCTAATTTTCAATAAAAAGATGGAAATGGCCATTTATTTGTTTGTATTTGGGTTTTTTGTATCCAGATCATGGATGAATAAAAAGAATGCTAATTGAGGGATTCATTGATTATGAAATGGTTAATTTTAACTCTAATTTGTTATGAATTGCATGAAGTGTGTTGACTTTTGTCACTAATGATGGATGAATCTTGGCAGCGTGAGACCGCTCAAATATTGCAACGTTGTGTGTTGCAAGTGTTGCTACCTCCACTAACTATCATGTGTGCTGTGCCTCTGGCCAGCTACAGCTAGGAGGCAGCTGCAAGGTGGTAAATTGTTTATTCCTATTTACACAGAAACACACAGGGCCTGATTAACTAAAGATTTGCATGTGCAGAAATGGGTGCAAACTTGATTGTTCATGCAAACAGTGGTGATTTACTTACTGGGCACACCCAGTGAATAACCATGATGAGGACTGAGGTTGGAGGATAATTAAGCGACAATAAAGAGAATGCATCTTAACCACTTCTGTTAACATTTTTAAAATGCTAAAAATTTGTTGAAGCAATAGATTTCTTTTCTGCTTCCCAATATACTTCTATTTCAATTCATTTCGCGCTTGCGGTGCTTTCCGAAATGTTTCCATGGTGAACAATAATCAGTGCTGCCTTAAGTGCAGAAATATTGTCTTTAACACGGTAATCCTCACTACACTAACTTGTAAGTACTGTAAATATTCAGTGCATACTATTTGGGATCTATGAATATAATGTAAATAAATCAGGCTCATTAATAGTTACCTTGCATTTTTATACTCAAATGTATCAAGTTCGATTGGTACCAAAGATGGGCTACTGATAGCCGTGTCATAAAATGTACTTTCTATGCATCTTTTCTTGTCATTTTGTGCTGTATGATTTTCTTTTCTGAGATAGCACTGAGTTCAATGCATCTAATGTTGAACTAATGTGCATTTCTATTCCGTGGCCTATTAGCCCTAAATTATTTAATCTTATTTTCACTCTGTTCTCTTATTCCTCTTTATTCGCTGAGTCAAAGTTCATTACTACCAGCCAGGAAAAAACACCATCAGAATTCTCTGGCATCACTGCGGTGTGCGAGTGTCTCGGTGTGTGTGTGTTTGTGCCTGAGTGATTGCATGCGCGCGTGCATGTGTGTGGCTGCATTAAGTTTAGCTTAGCTGATCCTAGTTAGATTCCAGTCTGTTGGAGCTGAGAGTCACACTAGGCAGCATAGAACGCCTCTGGCTATCCACTAAATTAAAGGCCTAATGCACAATCCTCCGTGCAGGCTGACAAACTAATGAAATGGAGAAGTAGGGGCCCTCGGGAGGATTGAACGGCAGATGAAGATGCCTCCAATGAGGGTTTCAACTGAGAGATAGCCTCCCCACCTTCACTATTCCAGCCATGTATTCCAGCCACAGAGAGAAAGAGAGATTGAATAATTGTAGTTCTTATGTTATTTAGCCAAACATAGGTACTACATCATCAAGGTACTTTTAGTGACAAATGTGGCAGGAATAACCAATTGGATTGTGTTCAGGATCTTGAATTAGGAATTTCCTTTTTGGTCAATATGTTGTTTTGAAACTATGATGGACTCGTATTGGTTAAGTCCAAATTTACATGCATCTCCATGAACAAAAAAACCCCTAAAACACAGACAAACTGGGCCCCACTATTTTCCCCACCGAATATAAAATGGCACCCCTTATCTGACCTGTCACTTCCATAAGTCAGATAAAAATAAAAATAAAGTGACGTGACCTTCTAATATACTGTATGGGCAGGCAAACAAAACTAAACGCACTAGACTATGTTGGTATGATGAAGGGTGTGACACATGGAACTTCTGCGGGTGCAGTGATGCTCATGCTGCCAAAATGATCCATGTTTAATTGAACATAATGTGCTTAGCTTGTTTATATTTCCCACCCTAATTCTCACCCAAACACATTGAGTTCCTTCCAATGTTTAAGACTTCTCTTCTTTCCCACTTCATCAATGTAACTCTGTGGGAAATGCCACCATACTGGAACCAAACACTCCCACAGATGGAACATGTGCCTTGGAAATATATTTGCCCATGTGGTTATATGACTCCAGAGGGATTGAAAGGTGGGGCCTCTTTTTTGGCAGCAGTCTGTTTGTCACCGCTAAACATGACGGTCCCCACAGAGGACTAAGCAGACTTAACCCACTAACCTTGAAAGAGGTGTGTTCCTATAAATAACCCACAGCAATTAAAGCTGTTTTTCTGTGTCTTCTCCACTGAGCCAGGCACCTCGATTCCCAAACGACTCATCTCTGGAACTCCACGGCACGAGAGCCACCACCCCGCTAATTAGAGTTGCTATCGTTCACCTGCCCCCATCTTGCTACGTGGTCCTACAACCACTCACACACACCCACACGCATACGCTTGAGGCACATACAAAGGACTGTGCTAATTGATGGAAAAGGTGATAAATAGTGTAACAATCCATAAGGAGATGACTGGTCATTCGGATATTTCCACACTGCTTCATCACAAATGTTTTATGAAAGATGTCAGCAATAGGTGCAAGTGCTGTTAATGACTGAGAAAAGGAAAGCGATAAGAAAGGCAAGGTGGAGATAGCAAATGTGTGGCTGTGACTAAAATGGACTTTAATTACCATCTTTAATAATTGGAAGTGTTGGAAATCCACTGCAGTGTTCCTCTTTCACCCCCTTTCTCCCTCTGGTTTGTCATCTAATAACATCTTAATTGCTGTCTGGTCTACTTTGCCATGTTAAGGTAGCCAACGTGCGTTAAAAAACATTTCCCTGACATCAACTGCGAACACTATCATTACCACAAACAGCAAGATGGTCACATGGACAAAATTTGTGGTAACCTTCTGTAGAAGCAATAAAAACCACCCTAGTGACTGAGAAAATTTGAAAAACACAAAATTGACTCGATGCACAAAGCCTTCTGTATGGTAAAAAGTTGCATGTCGACTTCCGGTCAGTGTTTAAATACATAATGACATCACGGGAAACATGTTAAAACTCAAAACAGAGTTGACGCTAAACATAGGAACGTGCCAACTTGAGCAACTAGTCTCCAGCACTTCTGGCTGTATCTTATGGAAAATTATCCAGTTGGAGAACTTCTGACCTGCAGCTGAGCCCAAACCTCTGTGGGCAGCACAATTCACTCCAGAACACCTTGAGATTTCATTGCACAGTTCTCAGATCCAAGAATCCCTGTGCCAGATGCCACAAAGTGCCAGCCAGAACACAACCGCCTCCATGTTTGGTACAGTGTTGTTTGCTTCTGTATGATATTCCAAAAAGCTCCCAAAACCTTTGTTTCAGCTGTCCACAGTAGCTTTTATGGCTTGTCAATACGCATTTTGGGAAAATTCCAGTCTTGTCCATTTCAATTTATTTTGGTTGGGTTTTTCTTTCTTGTCAGATGGGGACCCACAATATTCTCCATCAGCAAACATTTGGAGTCAATCACTTATTTGTGCATAGAATAAAAATAAAATATTTTTAAAAAGAACACATAGCAAGTAGATTGCCTTTTGTGGCTTCCATTACCTTTGCGTTTCTCATTGTCACGGGTGTAAAATTGGTCAGTCAAATGTTGATGATGAAGTGTCTGAAATGTAATGAATTCTATCTGGACCATAAGTGGTTGACCTGGGGTTGATCAGAGGTTAACACCACTTCACCCCAAAGACAGGTCCCATTAGCAATTATATTATACATTAAAAGTCACCACATGGGGTTAATGGTACAGTTTGCGTATTGCCCCGGTTGTTGTTGTTGTGTTCTCGAGTGCCATTTAGTGGGAATGTTATCACTGCAGTCCTTTTTCGCAAGAAGAAAAGTGGCTTCGTGATTGAGCCCACGCATAAAGAATCGCCGCATGTATCTTTGGCACTCACTGAAAGGCCGCAGCCGAAGCCTGTCACTCAAACGCTATCTGTCTATCAGCGTCTACTAAGCAGCCTGCAGTGGGATGTGTTGTGCTAAATGACATTTTTACACATTAATGCATTTGATTACACGAAGGGATGAAATAGGAATGATGCGTCAGTGACACAAGAAACCCCAAAACACAATACACCCGCCACACTGACCACACATGCACTAACAACCCTGGCTTTGACATTTGAAGTAACATTATTATAGGGCTTATTTGGAACAAAAAAGCCCTAGGCAGGAGGCTTTTTCATCAGGTAGACTGAGGTTGCTTGAGGCTGGAGGGTCAGGTAGGGTAGGGGGACGGGATGCATGGTGAGGTGGAAAGACGCCGCGCGTCAGTGCCTGTGGGGTTGACATTCACAGTGCATCAGACAACAGGGACGGATGCTGGGCAGCATTCCACGTTTGTGCGCATGACGGAACGTTCTGTTGCACATAGAGACACATCTTCACATGTGACCTTTTAAGAAAACCGAAGTTAACTCCAAAAGCTTCCTTTGCTCTGTTGCGACGGCACTAACTGCAAGCATAGAACCACAAGATTGTTTGTTTTGTTGATTCATGAAGGCTTTCCACGTCAAGAAAGACAAGCTTTGACAAGAAATAGAATATGGGCTTTTCCCTTCTGCACGAGTTTTAAATGGTGGCAAAAGAGAACAAAGAAATAAAACTCACAAACTTTACCATGTGGCATTTGCAAGGACGTGTGTGTAAGGAGCGTAAAACTGACTTTCAGTGTTTGTTTGTCCGTACACAAATATTTGTGTGGACGTGTGTGTTTGCACTGTGCGTGCGTTCGCAGTATAGATGGTGCTCACAGGGTCAAAAGATGCTGCAGGGCTCTGCTGACGGCTGCAGGAAACCAATCAACCTTGTCTGTGTATTCCCCGACCTGTCGTTTTCTTAATGACCTGCCCTGACAGGCCCGCTCCAGCCCCGGCCAAACCTCCCTGTACCGCTCAATGGATGACCGACCCCCATCAGCAACATGCTAATGACTCAAGGAGAGAGAAAAAGGGAAGCAAGAGAAGAACAGTGTAAATACTGTATGTCCAAAAGAGGAGAGGAATTTACTGATGCAGTGAGCAATCGAAAGAACTTGAGCAAACACTATTAAGTGTCACAAATTCAGACATGTAAGGTATCTACAAAGAGGCATGTGCTGACGACACATTTGTAGCCTTGCCTATTTTCCTGTGGCTATTTCAAATTATTGAATGTCCAGTTGCACCGCCGACTATTTTATTCTTATTTGCAATAATTACAATAACTATTTCGTGTCATTTTTGAAAGGGATTGCTCTTGTATCATTAAGCAAACATTAGGTAAAGAATAAGAGAAACAACATGAGCAGAGCCAAAATGCAGAATATTCCTGCAACGTGCAGTTTTCAACTAATTATTTCCTTGCAAATATAGTGGTGATTAAGAAATCAAAACTTTCGCCCTCATTCGTCATTTATATTTCTTATATGAAAAATGAGTCACAATGTTGGGATGTTTTCAATGCAACTGCTCTGGGGGTTGACATATTTTCTTCTGTGGATTTTGAAAATAGAATATTAGCTTGCTACTTTGCCTTTATTCAAGCTCTGAATAAATTTCATTCTTATGCACGGGTTGATATTCAGCAGGAAGTCAAACACAGAGAGTAAAGCATCTACAAAATTGAGAGCAATAAACAAGATCCTTCAATAAATCACTTTGTTTCCCAACTTCCCGGTTGTTGTTGCACAATTAACCAACATGTCAGCACAATGACATGAGGTCAGGTTCACCAATACTCAAGGCACACACTAGAGGCTTTGTGAGCTTTGACCTCACAAAGACATCTTTTCAGCTTAAAACTAGAGAAACAGTTCTCGACAAATAAGTGCAAAGTATTATCTTACACTAATAAATCGTCTGACAAACGCTACCTCGGAAACAATAAATGTTCAATCTGAATGAAAGTTTATCTCTTTTTAGCTATTAAGATATGAATGAGAACTAACATGATATATCCTCAGTCTTTTTGCAGGAAAATAATTTACTGCCGTCAAACCGTCCTGCGACGACATTATCAACTCGTGTTTTTTGAATTTTTGACCCTGACTTGTGCAAATCAAAGCGTGTTTTGGTGAAACCTGCCTTTAGCAGACGGCTCGTATCCATCCGTCAATATGTCCTTCCATCTGTCCGTCATTCTGTCCAGGCGTCCGAGCAGCCAGCCAATGAACAAATTGTGCTGGTGTTCATTTCTCCTGCACGTTCATCCCTGCTATGTGCTGCTGTCTGGTCATTGGGGTCAATGACCTGAAATGTGATAGCAGCCAATGAGCTTACCAAGTGAGCCACCTAATATGTGAAGCTTGCTGCAAGCACAGACACTCTCAATAAGACAGTTTCCATTAACGGCATTAACTTGGAGGAGAATGGGTGGAATGGAGAATGGAGTGCAAGCAGCGTGCTGTTGATAGAAAAAATAAAAGCTCAAACTTAAAAAAAATGTCTCCCCTTTTTGTTGGGGATGCATCTGTGCGTGCAAGTCATCATATTTTATTTAGAATATGTACAGAGATCCATAAAGCCGAGTATGATTAAATATGTCTCTTGAATAGCAACCATTTTTCAGTCTTTATTATGATGGCGCTGCCAAAATCTTCTGGCAGACGGATGGAGGTTTAGGACTTGTGAGGCATTTGTTTCATCTTGCGTATTAACCCCTATTTTATACCTTTGCAGTATGATAATCACACTTTCAAGATGTTTGTGTTTTCTTCACTCATCAAATCTGCACACTGGTAATCCCTGGAAACTAATTAAGAATTTTATAATCACCCCCTCCCTGTTCCGTTACGTCAATCCGGGTTTGTGTGTGTGTGGGTTGGACCTGAATGCAGGTAAGCTTTCTTTACGTGTTTGGAAGCATCATGCTGTTAGGGGTGTGATGGAGGATTACCTTCTCAACTTTCTACCACACACACACACACACACACACACAAACACTCCCTGTCAGACCCTGGAAATACCTCACATTCCTTCCACTTCATTGCCTGCTTTACAGCCAAGAGGAGATAACAAAGGAATGGGCAGACATTGAATACCGGCCCGCAGTGCAGATTCTGAAACTTTTTGATATTTGTATTGAAACAACGAGAGAGCACATTATGGAATTTTTGGCCTCAGGTGTTCTGCTGATTTGCAGGGCAGATGAGTGTACCTTAAAATGAGCAACCAGCTGAGCTCGGCTATTAATGCCATTGAAGTGAAACCTTATCCGACTGTCTTCTGTCTTTCACCCGGGTCCGAGTCGTTGTCCACCACGACCCTTCCACTCTCCCCTGGGATGAGGTTTTCTCTTTCTCTTGGGTTCAAGTTGCAGGCTCGGGTATCTGGATTCTCCTAACATTTCACTTCCTGTAATATGCCTCCTTTTCTTTTGCCTGCTCAGGTCATGAATACTTTTCTCCACTTGTGTCTTCATCAAGAGGACAAAGATTGATTTCAAACAGATGTATCATCTCTTATTCACCTGTATATGTTTTGGTCAACTGATAAACAATCAAGATGAAATGATACCGCTTGAACAGGAGTAAGGAGATTGATTTCCAGCGGCTGTTCATTACAGTGTAAGGTGAGAGCGTCACAGTCAGGTGATGTTCCACTTGAAGTCTTTCAAAAGCTCTGCTGGATGCTGGCAGAAAGACACAACTGACAGCCTCTCAACCAGACTGGCAGGTAGATATATACTCTGACTTCACCATCACAACTCCCCTCAAACTGTCTCTCATTCACACTTTACGCTCCCACTGCTTTCCATTCCACCTGGTCATGAATCTATGCAAGTAAATAGTTTGTTAGAAATCAGTTTCCTGGACATATGGATCAACAACATTACAATGTTTCCAACGAAAGCGGCAACGTCGGCAGACCGTGAAAGTTGATACTCAATTAAAATTTTATTCATTGGGAATTAAAACGATGCTCTTTCCGCACTGTCATGGAAGGAAAACTGAAGACTAACTTATTCTGAAGTGTGAATGTGAATAGTTGTTTATCTGTATCTCCTCTGTGATTGGCTGTATCACTCAAGGGTATCACGACATTGGTCAGGAAACTTACGAGCATCTCTCCAACTTGGTATTTTTTCCACTTTCACTCAAACGGTGGCCCTCAATTTCCAAAGACAAAGTCCTTTAAGATAAGACTATAGTGTATTTAATATTCTTAATCACAGTTAGCATGACAATAACTGGCTCTTACAACATGAACCTGTACTTTGTGTTGTAGCAGCTGAGTATAAGTGGGCTTTCTATGACTAAAGTCCAGGCATGTGCTAATTCTGACAGATAGCCCAATAAATCCTGGCGAAAAAGATTTACTTTATATTTCAGAGGCACTGCCGTGGAAAATGATTAAATGCTTAAGCGTGTAGAGAAAAAACAACGAGTAAAGAACGTAAGAGTTCCCTTTGTGCTGGTGAAAAATCGCAATTCCCCCAAAAGTATTCAAAGCATCAAATAATATGAGGTGACGGACAGAGAGCAGGAGTCACTCCGATTTGGGTGAACTTTGAGAGGGGTGTGAAAAATTTGGGAGGGGGCTTGTGGATCATGTTTTGGTGTATGCGGAATTGATGTGTGAACTCAGCAGGAGGTTGAGTGTCCCTGGGGACAGGTCTCAGATCATGGCACAACCCAAGGGCAAGACTAGACAACAAGCCACACGGACCTAACGTGATGCTAACAGCGGTCGGCATCAGCGTCGCCTTTTCTCATTCCCTTGCCCTTGTCCAAATGCCACATTTTGGGCACGTTGGAAATGTTTTTTTCTCTTCTCTTTAGAGAGAATGGGTGGGTTTACTTTAATCCAATGTAATCCCACATGGCACAGACAGACAAAAGCCCCAGGTGTTTTTTTTTGTGTTTTTTTTAGGAGAGCAGTGGCAGCTCTGTGTCATGGCTTGCCAGGGTTGATGTGTCAGCTGGGTGTTTCCCTAAATAAGCCCCATCCAACACCAGGGCAGCCTTCAACCGCAGCACACTGCTCAAGATGACATATGCTGAGGGCAGCGACAGTCTCCTTCTATATTTGTGTGCGTGTAATTTGCGTCTTCACTCACAAATACACGATACACACCCGCATGACTTCTTTTTTTTCGCGTGCACATACTTTTGTATTCACAGAGATGTGGCTCGGCGTCAGGCTGCCTGTCTGCTGTTACACGTTTTGAGTGCATACAGTGCACATGTATGAATGGGTCCGGTTGTGCGTGGATCCAGTATGATAATGACAGTGGTCCTGTTGATGTTAACGCAGTCCAGGCACCCTGATTTAAAACTGATGTGGGAAAAGTAGCCTCTTAAGCCCTCAGCTCTACACACCTCTGTGGTTTAAATCAGCGTGAGATGGCAAGTATGGACTTTAACAGCAATTTGATCAAAGCTGAATGCTTTTGACTTCGAAACTGATGCCGAGACAAAAGGTTTTATCTCTTGATAAATCATCAATCAATCATGGCTTGAAATGGGTGGGGCTTCAAATTCAGTCTTGGGCCTTCTTCTGTGGAGATTGCATGCTCTCCCCATGCTTTCCAGTTGACAGTGCCCGGGTGCACAAAACAAAGTCCGTAAAGGAACGTATGGATGAGTTTAGTGTGGACTCAGTTGAGCCCTGACCTCAATCCCATCAAACATTTTGGAATTAAAGATAATAGGGACTGTGATTTGGTGACCTCCTTCCAGATTTAGGCAGATACAATCCAAAATTGTGCACAGCCTGAAGGATGGAAGCTGTTATGAGTTTAAAAGGATGACAAATCCCATATTTTCTTTTTTTGGATGCCAGGGAAGCAACTTCGGAACGATGTTCAACACTGCAGATATCCAAAGAGGAATCAGTGAATGGTTGACAGCAAGTAGCATCAGATCCTCTCTGAGATGGCTTACTCCTCTTTGGACAGCACTACTGCTGATCATGGTGCCTCGGGCCTGTTGTGGCTGGATGCTGCCGTCCAAGCGCGCATGTCAGCGCAAGACAGGCTCTCCCTGACCTCTCTTGTGCTGGGGGGTTAGGGGTGGGGGGGGGGGAAAGCTCCAAGGAGGGCCCCCCGTTCCATCACATCCCTTCCAATTACTGACATCCTGCCGCCTTTGAACACACAGGAATCATAGTGAAGAATAGCAGAGGTCAAACTGCAGATGGAAAAGGGTGGAAACAGCAGAGTAGAAGTAAGGAGGGAAAGAAAGAAAAAGGGGGAAAAGAGTGGAAAGCTATTCGTGTCATTGATGCTTCCACAGCCCCTCCGCCAAGCCTCCGTCCTTTTTTTCAAGGCTCCTTTCTGAACTCTAATCAGGAGCAACTGTTTAAACAACAAAGACATAGGAGGAATTTAGAGTTAAAATGGCACCAGTGATCTGTTAAATCAAAGCAAAGAAAGCGCCAATACTCCTTTTGCCTCCTTAAAAGGCAATGGGTGTCAGTGGTTTGAAATATTGTTGAAAAATATGAGGAATAAGACATTTTTGTTTGCCGTCTGGCATTTAATTTGACATTCAGGGAGCATTTGAGAACATCAATGTATAATAAGGTACCAAGCAAAATAAACGCTTAATTGCAAGGTATCAGAGGCAATGAGCCGTTCAATGAGGCTCTAAATAGGTTGTAAAGTTTGTCCCATCACTAAATTTGCTGATGGAACGAATGGCGGTGGCGAAGAAGGCAATGGCAGCGGGGCTCGTTTCATATTAGTGCACGTGTTGATGTAGTTGGTGGCATATGAGACGGGTTGGTGCGTCTGGCAAGGGCCCAGTGCCCTTAAACCCAAATTAGCCTTTCACAACCCGTATCTCCCCGGCACAATGAAAAATACAGCACGCACACGAAAGACCGCACACTTGCAAAGACACACAGGCACATAAACACTCGTAGCGTACATCATCAAGAAAAACACTCCAATGACCTCACTTTTCCAAACTGGGCTGAATACTCCCCTGCCAGAAATCCCTCTAAGGCCTCCCTTTCAGACTGTGAGCACTGTGCTGCTGAGTAGTCATATCAAGGGTTATTAAAGGGTCACACTGGGCTGCTATTAGACTCCAGCAAATCCTTGCAATTCGCGCATAGAAAATGTGCATCACATTTGTTCTCTACAGCATTATAGCAGACTTTTTTCAGAAGGTGGAAAAGAATCTTGACTTAAACAATGGTGATTTTTTTTTCCAAATGAGTTTTAGCTTTTCAAATCCATCTGAAATGTGTGCTTGCTTGTGCATGTAAGTGCACGTGTGTGTGTGTGTGTGTGTGTGTGTGTGTGTGTGTGTGTGTGTGTGTGTGTGTGTGTGTGTGTGTGTGTGTGTGTGTGTGTGTGTGTGTGTGTGAACATGATTGTGTGACACGAAGTTTTGAAGGCTGTTGAAAACTGCGAGCCCGCTGCACACGGGCAGTGAGCCTAGAATGACTGATGAATTATTGAAGTGGCTCTTTGGTGTGAATGAAGTGTTGAAAATGTCCATTGCCACGGAGTACTCTGCTCCGTTCCTGCTCTAGCAGAGTGTTAAAATGCATATGTTGTTTTGGATTGCTACTGTTCCTCCACCTCCTTTATTGGAGCCATCAACAACATTCAACTACCTGGTGGCTTTGGACGATTTTTTTTTTCCCTTAACTAACCCACGTTTCCCTTTTTGCCCATCAAAACATTTCACTTCCATCTGTAGCCGCTTTGACTTCTCTTTCCTTTTTGTCTTTTCCATCTCATCCCCAGACCACCTCAAATAGGATTCTCTTGTTAGAGCCCCTCCACTGATCAGTTGCTGTGATCCCACCCTTTCAAGTTCTCCCTGTTTCAAAGAGCCACTGCCTTTGGGGTGAGCGTAAATAGGAATCTGAACCGATGCTTTTCGACAGCAAGGCCTCGGCTGCACGTAACATCCCTGCAGCACCAGCGGACAAGGGAGGGGGCAAAAGGGAAGGAGGAGCGGGCGGCTTGGGAAGGGGGTGGCGGGGGCTCTCAAAAACACATCACACATGAATGTAACCTCACTCCAACTGGGAGAAATCACGGGTCCAGACAGAAAGGTAACAGCCAGCCGCAGGCACAGGGGGAGTTGCTAGGATACAAGGGAGCAGTGTACAGTGGACTGGGTGAACGCGGGGTTGGTGTGTTCGCTCAAATGGAGCTGGCTGACATGCACGGGCACCATGACAACATGACATGTTAAATGTAAACACTGTGACAAGAGGGGAGGGGGGGAATACATATTCATTACCACAAAAGCCGTCAAGTCAGCACATGTGGATTTTTTTTTCCGAAACTGTACACCAAGCACGCAGGCAAACAGTGCAACAGCCACAATCCAATGATCACTAATATCAGATTGTTATCAAACAGTCTTGGTCATCTAAAAGATTATATTTAACAATCTGTGGTGGAGTGGAGTGCTGGAAAACGGCTGGTATGTTTTACTCACACGCACAACATTGCTCAGCACTGACCTAATAGATGCATGGATGCACACAAGCAGTTGGCCCTTTCCTCCAGGAAGTGTTTTATGATCGCAAATGATAAGATGGCTGCTAGCCCCTCTCCTTGACCCACTGCTGAACCTGCCATAGTTGACACGACTGCACAAGAAGGTTGGAAATGGAGAATTGACTGACAACTTGACCGTGTTCACTCAAAAAAGAAAGCTCCTGCCTTGTTCATCCTCTTCATTTCAATCTCCCAGAATCCACATGTTTGGGATTAGGTGTGACATGATGTGTTTCCAATGATTTAGTATCATTACTATGCGGTGAGAGATGCCTTACGGTATGACCCCGCCTGCCCCCCAGATAGGGGGTTGGATGAGGCAAGGAGGGAGTCAAACTGGGCTTATCTAAAGTATTTGTTGGGGAGGACGTATGCCTTCCCTTCCATTATCTCATTAAATAAACACAAAGCTCTGCCACAAATTGAAAAGCTGTAATTCATAAATCGGCAGTGAACAAGCCCGTCTTGATCAAGGCGTGTTTACATCATTGGAAGAAATCAATCTGTTTAATTGGAGCACTTTTGTCAAATATATTAGCTCAAGCCTTGTAGGAGACCATTACGTAGGGAAGTGCAAGTGAACGTGCTTTCAGCTGATGCTGTTAATTTACATGGGGCTCTTTTATTTATTGTTTGTACTAAATGTATTCCAAGTTATATGGACGCTGGTAGCAAATCAAGTGGAGAACACACACACACACACACACACACACACACACACACACACACACACACAGTCTCAGTTAAGTTAGTCAAGAAAAAATGTGGTGATGTCAGAATGTGTATACTGTTATTTTACGCACGCAAAAATGAATCCAAGGGCGTAAATATGAATTCTTTTGGGACAAAAATGTAAACCCTTGAATGTGCAAGAAATTTGCCATTTTGATTCATGGTTTATGAACTTAAAAAACGAAACCAAATTTAGACAAAACCAAAAAAAGGGATCTCGATATTTACACAACGCTTATGCAAGACATGGAGTATGCTTTCTTTTAGTTCCTTATTCATTATGATTTAAATATTGCCATGGTTGTTTCCAAACTTGGTCACAGAGAAATGCTGAAATCACAATGTGCCTGACAAAGGCAATATGGAGGAATAGTGGTCTTATCTATCTCACAGTCAGGAGATCCGAGTGTGATGTTTGCAGAGGGGTACTGGGACCAAAACTCGGCCCGCTAATATTCCTCGACGGGGCTTCTTAGGTTAATGAAAGCTCTAAATTGCGCAGGGGTGTAAATGTGAGTGACAATGTGTTTTTGTGATCGACTGGTAAGCAGTCCAGCCTAAAGAGAACTGATTTAAGTTCCAGTTAGCCGCCACTCTAATGGAGACAGGTAGCATAATAAAAATAAAACAGATGGTCTGTAGTTATGTTAATTTTTTTTTTACCGACGTGTTCATATTCATTTGAAGAATGTTCAATGTCTGCGCCAGCAACTGTGAGCATACCTTGCAAATGTATAACACAACTGCATTTGACCACATATACTGTATCTGACACGTTTTCCATATGACATTTTCCACCCCACAAAGGAGGCGAGATTTATCTCTAAGCAATTCATTTCAACCTCAACATGGCACAATAACAAGTGGTCTGTTCAAATAAAATCAGTAATGGCGTTGTCCATACTGAGGACAGGTCATGCATTTTTATTTATTCAAAGAATGAAGACAGGTTGGTTCCACTCCCAATTATCTCTTTCATTAAAGAATGAATGTGCATGTCAGGGCTCCTTTTAGTCTTTTTCTTTCTATTTGAAGTGCCCCCACCTCGCCTGCCCCATCCTCGCTGCCCTCGCCATCACTGAGCGACAGTAGAGGTCGTTAGTGGAAGAGGGATGATGCCAAACTTGACTGGAGTCGAGCCTTATCTCTATTCTTTACACTCTCGCTTTTGTTTGAAGGGCTTTGTTTACACACGCCACATTAATCACCTTCTGCCTCCCCACAATCCCACAGCATTTAAAGTGGGTGCTCAGCTCGGGTACAATGTGCAGCGCGGTGTAAATCTCTTTCTTATACGCTTAAAGAAGGAAATGAAAACATTTCCAGAATTCTGGTTAGACTTTCTTTAGACGTCTCGCTTTCTTATCTCTTCTTCTTACCCCGCCCTTGGCCTTGATCATAATCCTGACATATCACTCCAAACCTTATCCCAGAGGATTTTGATTATCAAACATTGAAATACAGCTCAAATTATTCTTTAAACACAATGCAGATCAACGACTGACAATAACCTCTCATCTTGACAGCAAAGAGTGAGAGTATGCGGACCGGATGTTGTTGGGCAAACATTAATCACACCGTAGGAAGTCACTGGCACAGAGATAGATGGAGGAGTTGGGTAAAGCCACCCACCTATGGCTCCAAGGACTGCAAGGTCACCTCTGTGTGCTTTACTGTAAACCCAAAACAAACACTTCTCCATCTGCCCTATTGTAGAATGAAATCTTCAGCGTTTGAGAATTAACGAGAGCCAAGATACGCAATTTAGTTGTTATGGATTGGTGAATCACGATTTTTAGCAACATGATGTCGTCCTTGGAGAGTCTTTTCTCCAGATGCTGAATCCTAACCCGGGTGTTTAGCTTGTCATTATATTGTCCAACTCCCTTTGTCCTAGTCAAGCATTGCTGTGACAAGTCACTTACCCTTTCCAATTGAAATCATAAAAGCGTCTTACTATGTTTACCAAACTGGGCAGAACAGTACTGCTTGGTGGAGGTTTTGCAACTGTGTTAAAATTTGCACTCAGACCCGGGCCATGAACAGGCAAAAGAAAATTGTTTTTCACCACATGGCCCTGCAGAAACATTGTTCTAAGCAAGTATCCAGTCCGTGAAGTGCATGTATGGGAGTTTGCTCCGAGTGGTTTAATGCACTGCTCTGTTTAATTGTATCGTCAATGCATTCATCATTCAGAATGCAGAGCCCAGCTCAAATGAATTGAATTATCTGGTGAGGAGAACAAAGAGATGTACAATGAGTTTGTGTGTAATTTATTGTTGCAGAGTGAAGCAAGCGAGAGAGAGAGACTGAAAGCGGTGAGGGGAAGGTAGAGAGAGTCAGAGAAGGATATGAGAGGGAAAAAAAAGAAAGGAGGTACGGAGGAGGGAGGGAGAAGATAGAAAGGTCTGTGGGAGGAGTGAATGGATGCAGGGAATGAGAGGGTGAGAGAAATGAGTAAAGGACAGAAAAGATAGCGAGGCCAAGAGGACTCATGGAGGAGGAAAGCGAGGAAGCCAAGGAGAATGAGAAGAGATAATAATGAAGGATGCAGGATGAAGACAGTAGTTGGAGGGTACAAGATGGAAGTCTGTGTAGAGCTGGAGATAGGCCAGTGGCAGCCCAAACACCTTTCTTCAAATGCCCAAGGGGATCACACATGATGAGAAATGTGTGCATGTGTGCGTGAATGCGTGTGTGCCTGCATGTGTCCATTTATACATGTCTGCACAGGTGTGGAATTTTAGCACACAAAAAAAAACTTTCCTGGGAAATGTGTTGTTGATGTAAATGTGGGATGGGCATTGCACACCTTTCTGAGGCTGCACACCTGGAGGGTACACAAACACTTGAAATTAACCAAACGCCTTCACATGCGTGCACATATACACACATGGATTCACATTTTCTTTCCCTCTTTGTCTCTCTCTCACTCTGTTGACTGAAGTAATGAGTGAGTATTGAAGAGAAAGCTTGCGGAGGAGGGAGGGGGAGTGGGGTGTCTTTGGAAAATCTATTTCCCAATACTATCTAACTGCAGATTTCCTCCAATGGACTTGCATTCCTGGGTACTGGATGTTTGGCATTGATTCTTTCCTAACATCATCTGAAAATCTATGAGCATAAAGGGCAGCTACTCAAAGTACAACATGCATAAGTGCACATGATGTTCTGTATGGCCATTATAGAAGAAAAATCTGACTTTCCCTTTCTTTAACTCCCCCGGCCTTTGTTGTCCTTGGTACATCCTTGCATTAGTTCCATTGCCGGCCTTAAATAATGGCTGATGGGAAGGAAAGATGCAGTCAGAAAAAGGGATGAGATGTAAATGAGGTGAGGGACATTGGCTGGGACATCTCCCGACAGAGCGGTTTTGCGACATGAAGCAGTGCGATGCAATGTCTGTCGCTTTACTTCACGTGATCTTGGTATTTGCTTAAAATAAGTCTCCTCTTGTCTTTGATTATGTCTCGACAAGACCTGTTCTTAAGGCAAATGGTTGCTTCTATCCTTTTTTAGATATGTCTAGACCAAAAGCCCTTAGAGTATGTACACTAGTGGCACGGCACAACATTCCTTGAACTAATCCATTCTGTCCCACAAACATTAAGATGGAGTCCGTGCCAAAAAGCCCAATGTTTGGATTGGGGTGGCACTTACTCTTACAACAAATACTTGCCAGGGATTTAGATTTTGACTGTGAAAGTATACACTTCACACTGTACGGTTGTGAGCTATGGTTTAGCATTAGTGGCTATGTTTACATGGACATACTATCGGATTAAAAACCTGATTGGAATAAAAATACTTCATGGACACACCGCTTTTGGAATATTCTGATGTAACCACATTCTAACCACATTGGGCCAACCTTTGCTGTGTTGCTGGTTTTGTTGCGACTTTCCCATGTCAATTTTTACACATTGATACAAAAAGTGTGAAGACGTACTCGGAGACTGCGTCATATTCCTTCATTCACAACGGCAGAAACCTGACCTCATCAGAGGAGGAAACAATGACTTCCACTAGCAGACCCACAGGCAACAGGTCATTTGATCAACAGCAAGATTAGGATGCACGAGAGATGAACAGCACACCTCAGGCTGACGGGGCAGAGTTCATCGGCAACCCAGGTGTCAATGAGTCAGTGTAGGCAGCATTCAAGTGAGGTCACATTCCCCTTGACCACAGGAGCTTCCCCACGCCTTGGGCTACCAGCATCAACTTAACATCTCGCAGTAAGAATATATCATCTCATGCCGATGTAGGTGCACGATCGTTCCACACGGCGTTGTCGGAATAGGTCTCGTTCGCACTGCATCTCACCAGTTGTCTGACTCGGAGGCACTCCCTGTAGACACGTGACGACATGACACTGAATGTCCTTGCACCTTGTTAATGCCACTTCAAACACCACAGCCATCTACTTCTGAAATTTTACAGGCCATCGTGAAACTGTGACATAATCTGATGAGACACACCCAACATGCCTGCAAAATAACTCTCATGCCCGACGGAGTTGCCAGTTGTTCGCTTCACAAATGGGAACACAGACAAACAGTGTGCGACATCAGCAAACTGCCTTGTGGTGAACAAGTGGGCATGGAGCCACAGCTGTGTCCCTTGCAGACATGAGCACTGGAGGTCGGAAAGACAGCAAGTCCACGTAAAAAAATAAAGAAGTGTGGTGGTGTGGCGACAAGTTCAAGTGGGCAAACTAGAGAATCATTAGCTGAATGAAAGACGCTGAAACCCTGAGAGCTAAGAGGAAACAATAGAGATGAAAAACAAAATTGATGGATGAAGTCAATAGGGGACATAGCAGGCAGTCCTGTCATATAAATGTAGTCAGATGTCTGAGATTGCACCGTATCCATGTTCATCTTTAGAAACGGTCTAACTATGCAGTAATTCTAATTGTGCTGTTGGAAAAACAACATACAGTAGGCGAGAGGAGGAAGGAAGATGTGGGTCCAGGGCAACGAGGACTGGATCCTTAGTGCTGTCCCTTGATACAGTATACACACTAAGCAGTCTTTGCAGCAGATTTCAGAGACAGGCCCTTGTCTTTGTTCAACTAATAGGCAGACCACTCTAAGTGGGCTGTTTTTCAATCCTCTGACACAAAGACACTTTTTCATGACTCCCACCTCACCCGGTTCCATCGTTTCCTTGCTCCTCTTCTTCAGATACCAGGAACAGAGAGGTCTCTGTGTCTTAATGTGTCAATCCCACAATACAGGAGCTCTGAGAAAAGTCCATCCTCCACACATTGTCCAAACCCGCATCACCACTGCCACTGATGCAAAGACCCAGATTCATCAGTTTAAGTGACGTTTAGTAAATTAAACAGATTTCTTTCCAAAAGCAGGCCGCAGTCGAGAGGGAAAATGCCCACAGAATAGACTAGGAAATTACTTTAATAAAGAAATGTTGGATTCATATTTAAGTCACTGGCCAGAAGGTTTCATCTTTGACAAAGCTTAAGTAAGTTACCTCTTAGTGACAAAGAGGTTGGCAAGTAAATTTGAACTTTTAGTCAGATTCAGTGTCTTGTCTATGTTTTTATACTATTTCATGTCATACAACAAAGCTGCTCAAATCTAAATACGTGTAAATATGCACATTTGATGTTTGACATAATTAATTTCCTCTGTTGTCTGCCAGAATTTCCGGTATTTTGTTGGTTAAACCACAAAACCAAACCCACAGATATGCTTTGTGATGCTGCTCTGATCACCTGTCACACTTATGCGCAATTAACACAATTCATAGCCAGAAAACATGTTGCAGAAATGTTCAAAAGAAATATTGCTTAATATGACTGATTAATTTTAAATTCCTTGAAAGCACAAAAGTATAGCAAATAGACATCAAGCTATGTGAGTCAAGTCAAGTCAAGTTTATTTGTATAGCCCTAAATCACAAGCAGTCTCAAAGGGCTTCACATAGACAATCAATTGACAATTATTCTCAAAGCATCCCCTGATCTTGGGCTCCCAAAAGGGCAAGGAAAAACTCAAAAACCCCTACCAGGGGAAAAATGAGAAACCTTGAGAAGGGACCATAGATGGAAGGATCCCTCTTTCAGGATCACCAGGATGTGAGGGTGACGATAGCCTCCATTTTGATGTTATGAGAAACCCTAAAAGAGCATTGCCAGCATTTTGTGGATAACTGTCCAAATTTTGCCATCGAAATTCTGGATCTCCACGTTTTTTTTTTTTTTTTCCATCACTATGGCATCAAATGTCACGCAGGTTGTCTGTAGACTTTGATGGATCAATCTCTCTCCCACCAGCCGTCCCCAAGGCTTTCATGTGCTTATCTCTGACCACTGTCTGTCTGCCTGACCGCCTCACTGCTCATTCACACTTGGAGGCATCACACATCCCTGCCCCCCCCTCCCCTTAAAAAAATACACATTCCAAAGTCAGTGACCAGAACCATTAATAGAGCCAGGTTTGCAGCACAAAGGTCCACTCCTCTGTCTCTTCACTCTTTCAGTGGGATGGTTTTGGTCTGAAGATGTGAATGAGAGTTCGATGACCCCTCTCAAGCTAATATTTATCCTAAGTTGAAGTCCTAGTGGATATGTACAATTGTTTTTTTTTTTAATGGATGCAGTAAAAGCTCTTGTCACTGTCTAGTTCATAGACACAAATTAGTGCCATCTGTGTGATTTTAGTGTTTAATTCCCAAATTCTTACAGAAAGTTTGCCTCATACATGTTTCCCGTTCTGGTGAGGTGCTAAAAACTTAAGACTCGCACTCAAACACGCATCTTTGTCTTCATTCTTTCAAACTTTTTTTTTTTTTTTTACAGACATTCTCACATGGGTGTATTTGCATATGCTACAGAGGCATATTCTAAAAGTGACTGCTGGGGGCTTTTTCTCCCTCTCCAGAGGGTCTTTTCAGCCTCAGGGCCGCAGCCATGATGGGATTAAGAAAGGCCGGGAGCGTGTCCACGTTTGGTGCCGAAAAGGACCACGCTGTGACGACCCACCAACTCGGGTGCCATTGTCTTGCTTCTTGGCGGCCCACTCCAGGTGCCAGGCAATGGAGAAGATGCTCCAAACTTTCCCAGGAATGAGGACGACTGCTTAAAATAGTTTCATTTAACACCACAACCTCCGCCACTCATCAAACTAGGGGCCGAAGGGTTGTCTTCCGTGCGCTTTCTCTTCTCTTGTGCCTTCACTCTTTTAAATCTAAATTCCCCCATTTTTTGGAAGCGTTTGGGGCCCTGTGGGAGGACAGTTGTTTTGTCCCCCTCCTTTGGCTGATTTACATCTCCACAGCTTCCCTATCAAAGTGGCCATTGTCAGTTGTGACCTATGAAAATTACAGAGGACACTGGGGGCCTTTCTCCTTTGACAGGCGAGCTACTACACAAACGACCGTGCGCACACAAAAATATACATAAACAGTATAAACACACACCCACAGGATACACCCTCTGCTTTTTGTTTATTCAGATTTTACGCAGATTCCGAGCCAATAGCCCTCTGCTCCGCTGTGCTATTCTTTCTAAATGTCCCAGAGACTCACGGAGCAGGGAATGGAGGGCCGGGGGGGTGTGGGGGCAAGTCAACCAGGAATAAGGAGAGGCATCCATTTGCACACCAATTGTTTTTCCTTCTCTCTGGGCCAGGGAAAAGAGAAAGACTACCTCTCTCCCTCTGAGACCACCATCCCTCCTCCACCTCCTGCTCCTCCTTCTCCTCCCTCCTGACCCCCCTCTACTGTGAAAGCAGCGTGAATGGAGAGCTACATTCATTGGGGATGAATGGGATGGGGTAGAAATGGGTAGGGGGTCATTCTGACCACCGCAGCCCTCCCATGCCCGAGCCACATGTGCAGCATATTAACATATGAAGCCTTGTCACTGCTATGTCCTCCCTCCCAAACGACCTCATTCACACACACGCACACACACACGCACACGCACGCACATCGGGTCAGGTGCGATGATATTTTATCATCAGAATTTTCTGAGATTTTCAAGGGACTGTAAAGAAACACGGGTGAACTTGTGGGAAATAAGGACATCTGAGTGGCAGAAGGTGAGTGGGGCCAGCGGCAGGCAAATGGGACTTGTGCCAAAAATGTTGGCTTCAAGAAAAAGAAAAAAAAAAAGACAAACACAATAGAAAGAAAAGACGAAGCTTCCAGCAGCGGAATTGGAAGCGGAACCATTGAGCAATCAGCAAATTCAAAAACCATTGAGCTGTAGTTAAGAAAACTGGAAAAACGTGCAAAATATGTGAGTCGAGGGCCAAAGAAAACGTACCTTGGGCCCTCGCTGCACAGGGACCTTTTTAGACTGCCTTTCCTGTTAGACTTTCCCTAATCGAGACAGTGCGTCACACGCAGCGAGTCTCCAAATTCAACACGTTAACCCCTTGCAAGCTAAACAGCAGCACTCCACAGGGCCTGTTAATGCACAATATTTGGACGGAACCACCGACCACTCCACTGTACTCCCTGCAGTCTCTAATCTGTTTTACAGCACTGAGAATTTAATGATAATATCACAGCTTTCCCATCTCAGAGGTGCCTGTCTACTGTTTGAAAATAAAACAGGTTTGGTCTGCCTCCAACTGGCAATATTTGGAGTTTTTGACATGAAAATCAAAATGTGCAAAAAAAAGCTGCACCCCTCATCTTTGAGCCGAGGTTCCAACACGTCGTGTCTGAATGAGTGTGGATGCACTGGTAGGGTGCATAGTTATTAATCACTGCCTGAGAGCTGACATCAGGCAGCCAGTAAACGTTAATTAGGACCACCCAATGGCCAGGCCAGTGTCATTAGCTAATTGAGTTTGTTTATGTGTTTGTGTTTGCAGGGCCAGAATAATAAAAAAAATAAAAAAAAAAGAAGAAAGAAAGAGGGAGAGTGTGTGAAGGAGGGAGGAAAACAATGGAGTTTGCAGGCAGAGCGGGGAGGGAAAAAAAAAAAAAAAAAAGAGATGTGGGCTTGTCTTATCCAATGCCCTGTTGTGGTGACATGTCCTTCAGCTCATTCCACGGGGAGAAAGAGAGACATAGAGTAATGGAGCAGTGGCGCAGTTACACAAGCACATACGCCACAAACGCTCTCCCCAGACATACCATGGAAAGAAAGACATATACAAATGCACTTCTTCCATTTGCGTTGGGTTCTAATATCCCGCAACCACCGAGCCACCCAGCCAGAGCTTTAACTCTCTCGGAACCTCTTGGCCATTAGGACAGAAAGTGAGGTTTGGCTATGTAAAGTGAGACAGTGAGCAGCATTGTGTTGCATTCACAGTGGAACCTTTAACCTGTGGCCGTGTTGTGCGTAATTTGGCCTAGATTCTCTCATAACTTTGCTCCACCCATCAGGTATGACATCACTTGAGACCGACGCATATTGCGCAAGATCGCAATGTTCCTCACCACTGATACGACTTTTGCATTCATCAGTCAATTTAAGTCTGAGCATTCAAAAGTGCTTATGCAGTATAAATACACTTTATTTCCTAATTACGTATTTTCCAAATCCAAGCAAATTAGAGGTCGGGTCCTGGGATGGATTGCTCAACCTTCAAAGTTCCACGTCCGCTTGACCTACTATAACCATGACAACAAAAGTAACATAATTTCCAATAAGCAAGCCATTTGGGCAACAATTTGTTTTCCTTTCTTTTTTTGCATTGTTTTATTTGGGGTAGCGATGATACTTTAGCAGCGACGTGGTAACAAGCAGCAGACTTCAGTATATGTCCATATTTGGCAGCTGGGATATGGGTTGTATACACACACTCATGCACACATACATGCATTCAAGTGCGCACACGTGATATCGGTCCTCCCCTGGTTTGCGTTTTACTCCGGCAGCTTCCCTGTGGCGTTTGGGAGGCAGTCAGCGTGTAGAAATGGTCTCCGTGCATGGTCTCAGATGGCCTGGTGTGGCTGGCTGTGGTTACGCCTGTTGAGTCTGCCTGACCACCACATGATGAATCACATCCCCACTCCATCCAAAATCACACACACATACACACGCAGAGTCCGAGCCGCCATTTTTCTCGCACATCTCAGAATGAGCAAAACAAAAGAAACAACTGTCATCTTCCATGGAGATTAATGTTAACAAGCGCAGTCAGAGCTTTCAACAGAAAAGCGCAGAGCAGGAAAGGCAGGAAAGCTACCAAGCAGCAAAAGGGGGGAAAGGAAGAGGCAGAAATCTGAACCTCAGACCTCGGCTGTCAGAGTTTCTCTTCTCTGATTTGTGCCCACGGCCAGGTCCAATCCATGTCCCACAGATAGTGCCGCTTATGCCCCAGTGGGCATATTGGAGCGGTTGAACGAATGCCAAGGCTTTGGCCTAAAAGCTACAACAAGAGAGCAAATCCGGATGGGCAGACAAAAAGTTATGTTGCCCAGTTTGTTTTGTAACTTTGCGCTGGTCCTCTCAAAAGGCAACACACACTGCAACCACTGAAATCATTGTTTAATGCTGGCAAAAACCCTTCCGCTTTCACATCCAGTCGGTCCAAAAAAAAAACTCAAGATAACGGAGGACGTGAATTCAAGGAAAGCATAAATTTGTTCATTCCACTCAGCTTCAAGTGAAATGGCCTTTCTGTGCGAGCTCATATCCAATGGAACAATCAAATATTCTCCATGAATTGCACTGCATTGTTTTGTTTTTACACCACACATTTATACCAGAGGACATGTCAATAAGTTCTAAATCAAAAAGGAAATTTGAGGCTGAAGAGTAACCCATTTGGTCTCACAGACGATTGAGAATATTCGTATACTGCGACACGGGCATTTATTGCGTGTCATTTATTTTCATTCTATGGGCTTGTGTAGTTGTTTAAGCTGTTGTGAGAGACAGCTGTCTCACACAACATTCATTGCACTATTCGGTGTCTAACTGCTAAATGCCCACCTGGGACTGCACTTATCCAATCTCTTCACAGCTCAGAGTGAAGAACATCTCTCCTCCATTGAACAAGGTAAAACGGAAAAGAACAAACACAGCCATGAATGAAAATCATCCATCATGAGACTCCTGTTTCCATAGCACCTGTGTGCCACCTTCCCTCAAGTCTTGCACATCTTTTTTCAAACCCCAGAGGGGATCGGTGGGTGGGGGATGCAACCATGAGTGATGCTTCACAGCAAGGCAGGGGTGCAGAGACACCTCCAGCTGGATGCAGGGATCCAGGCACGAAGCACTAAAATTAGCTCCAGTGTGTTGTAGGAGCAAGTGTGAAAGAACAGCAGAGTACGAGTGGGAGACTTGTGGAGGTGAGACTGGTGACAGCACCCGTCTAGTAAGACGCCTCTGTGCACATTCACCGAACTGTAGCAAATTACATGGCTGAATTTCATCAGTTTGGAAGCACGCACGGCTTTCCACAAATTTACGTTTATCAAGAGCCTCGTACACATGTTTACTCAGCAGCGAACATGAATACCATATGAATGTCGAGGTGACTATGGAGCTTAAGTGCCATGAACGAACCTGTGTCATCGGGCTTCTGTGGCCTCTTTCCCCACTTAGTCCCTGGGCCAAGGAGCCCAGCCTGCCCCTCAGTACGGGAGAGCAGAGGGCAGATGGGTCGAGACCGATTATAGAGTTGTCTGGCCTCTCTCACAGGCAGCTCACTATGTGCTCCGCGCTCCGGGCCAGCACAGAAAGAGTGTTTGTTGTTGGTATTAGGAGCTAAACGGCTTAACTGTTAGCAGAGGGTCGAGGACGTGGTTTTGACTCGATGCCAGATTCGCAGACCCAGGGCAATTCAAGGACAGTTGATTAGGCCCAAAGGAGAGCAAGGGAAGTGAAACAGATTCAAGAGGTGCAGGTGTTTGTCAAAGGAATTATTGACTTAGATGGGGAAAAACGCCACTTTGCAAGTACACCTGCACAATGTAGCAAAGGTTTGGCGATTAGCAAATAATCAATTATTTTTGAAACAATCAATCATTGGTCCTAATCCTCAGAATTCCAGTCTATTAATAGGAAATATTCTCAGGCATCTGACATCCTGCATAAAAGCAGCCCCATTATCTTTGTGCTGAATCATTTCCAAACATCTAGCTTTTACTTTGGAAAACAGGCAAACATTTAACACTACTATTTTTTTTTTACATGTCAGAAAGTACTTTATGTTTATGCATTTTCCATCATGTCAATTTGAAATGTCAAAATAATTGACAAATTATTCAATGTTCAAAATAATCATAAGATGTAGCCGTAAATAGAACATAACCCTCTTGTCTGACAGATATATTACAAACAAAAATATGAGAAAAATCTCATTTTGGTGCAGTGCAGATGTACAGAACTGTACACAGCAACTGGCATAATATGAATAATACATAGTGGAACCTTCAATGCAATACGTTCTGCAGGTTAACCTCAGATTTCTGATGATGTGTGTGTGTGTGTGTGTGTGTGTGGTGTGTGTGGTGTGGTGTGTTTGTGTGTGTGCGCGTGTGTGTGTTGTGTCCAAAAGGCTATTAGCCATTTTTCCCCCAGAGTAAATGCTGGGAAATAAATTCCAGAATCAAATTGTTATGTAAACTTTATATATCCAATCCACCTAACATTATAAGCCTTAATTTTCAATAACAAAAGGTATCACTGATGTGCCTCACATTCTAAATTATCATTCCAAAAAGCAAACCACTTTTCATGGTAAAACGTGAAAACAAAAAAACTACTGGCCACACAGTGACTTAACCTCTACTTCGTCCGGTGATATTGCCGTATTACTGATTTGATATTCAATTGTACTTTTTTTATGTTACAACTGAACAGAGCGTTAATACTGTATCTTCACAGACAGCCAGATTTACTGATCCAGCTCTTGTACTGTGCTAAAGAAGTGGATAGTGAATGTGTTTGACAAAGTATTTGCTCTCACGTAGGATATCCTGATCCTCGGTTGAGTGTACACAAAGCTTCTGGCTTGTTAGTCATTGTGGTCATGCATGGGAATTGTTCAAACATAGGTGTTAAATTGTGCATTCTTCAACTTGTGCTTTGGCCTCTCTAAAATGAAAACGTCCTTCAATTCCGTGGACACGTGGCGCTGATCTCCAGTTCCTATCCTTCTTTGATGTCTTCTCAAAGGCAACATACTGCTAATATGAGACAACGTGATATTGAACAAAAGCAGAAAGTATATTTCTTTACCGAGTACCATGCAATTATTCACACATTTCAGTGTCGTACTAGTAAACAAAGAGTCCCTGAAGACGGCGCTGACAAATTGTGCTATTCTTGGGGATTTTGCTACAGTTAAGTACCATGGCTAACATATGTACACAAATTAAAAAAGCAAACTGCACTTAGATTAAGTTGAAGTACTGCTGACAGACTGTGTCAACTGTGTACGCAGCGCCAGATGAAAAGGGCTACAGTAATCCCCTCAAGCCTGTCGATTTCCCTAATCTCCTGCTTTTGTTGTTCGCGGAGCCTCCAGGAGGGTGTGACAGGGTCAGGGGTGAAATTTAAGAGCCTTTAAGGATGGCGGCGGGGACAGATGATGTTTCATGCTCTGATTAGGCTTCATACATACTAAAAAACTTTTATTGTAAAGGTGAACCTCGGTAAAATTACCAGTCTGCATCCAGATTGAAGCGGCATTTGGAGAATTGGTTTAAAATGAAACCACCCATGCAAAAACACTCCTCCAGAAACTTGCACACTTGCACAAAAAGGAGTCATTATAATCCCTTATAATATTTCTTAATGGTGTTTGACACTGGCGAGAATTGTTTTGGTCTCCGTATTTGTGCAGGTATCTGCGAAGTGGTCGTCATACAGTGTAGATTTCACCTGAGCTACGCCAAGGACAGTTTTCAAACTAAATACCCATGATCCATTTTACCAAATAAACGCTCTGCAAATAAACATGACAGGATGTTGATTCTAACAAATCGTGGTCATGTGGTCAAGACAGTTTGGTGTCAATTCGCATAACTATGAGAGACGCAATAGTTTCCAAAGTTCCCATCATCCAGAATCAAATAGAAATTATACAGTAAATATGTAAACATGGTAAATGCTGCCTACAGGTAACTTGAAAATATGTTCACATGCCCCCATCTCAAGTTTTTACTCTAGGGAAATTTCAGATAAGAGAAAGGAGGCGGCCTATTTTGGAAACACAAACAAGACTTGAGGGGTCAAAGGGACTTCCAGCAGTGCAACCTATTTCCATTTCACATCTCACCAAACATATATTGATGCATATTACAGATTTTATTTGCATTTTAAAAACATTGATGTCTCTACTTTGAACGGTATGGTTAAAGCTGTCCTGCAACAGCGTTTAAAAAAAAAAAAAAACTCCTCGCACAAACATCTCCCAAATGCAGATCAACAAGTTTCAACAGCAGAAAAAAAAAGTGACTAAGTGAAGGACGTCATTTTGGCGCACATACCCACACGCACACTCACACTCTATTTGCAATTTTGACAGAGGTTTGAAGGTTCCCGCCCGCAGCAAAATACCTGTGGGATTATTAGCACACAGCTCAAAGCACTGGTGGCCATAGGACCTGCCCACCATCTGGTTAAAAACAACATCCGAGTGGAGGCACTGGAGAAATCCCCAGCCTTTATGTATGAGAGGCGACTGGAGGAGATGAGGTTGCACCAGCATGTCTTCTCCTCCGTAACCCCGGGGGGTGATAGGTTTAGAACAGTGGCTCGCATTGTTTGGCCGCACTAACCCCCTTCTCCTCCACCACCCTGCCTCCTCTTCACCCTTGCACCCCGCCCAGCTGAAGATCGAGTTAACTCTTGCCTGCAGTCAATCCACCTCACAGGAATCCAATCCCCTCTCTCTCTTTCTCTCTGAGGTCAGCCAACAAGAAGTTAAAGCTTCAGCCCCTTTATCATTCATTGCCACCAGTAAGTGACTAAGAAGGGAGGCAAATAATGAGAGCTGCTGCATCACTGTGAGCAGACATCAGTCACTTGTGTGTCTTTTTGATATGGACTCTTTTAGTGTAATCACTTTACATATCAAATGCAAATTTGATCCCGGCATTCAACTCATCACAGAAGTGAACACAACAAGCACACGCCAAAAAGGCCTGAAGGTCAATTTCCAAAGAGTGAGACACTTTGGTTCAGTTGGTAACGTTTGTATTTTTTTGGGGTTATTATTTCCATCGTAAAAGTTTTGCTCAATTGAGGAAGGTCTGTTGATTGGTTGGCAGAGAATTGTCACTTAAAAGGAAAGCCTGGGAAAACCTGAAGGCATCATTTACATTTGTGTCCTTTGTAGGTTAATCAGCACAATATTTTCACTTTCATTAGCGATTCAAACATTATCGCCCAAACAATGCATAATATAAGCAAGTCAGGTTTTCTTGATTAAATGCAAAGGACAATTTTCTACATTAAGTTTCTTCATGACTATCAAGTTATTTTTGTCTTACCTTGAACAAGTCCAACAGTATGAATAACTTCAATGGCACTTTCTCTTCTCGACTAGGTTGCTATTTCAATTCGGGTTGAATACCTTTAAATGAAACAATATTGCCATTATTACAAGCTCTCTTATGATAAAGTCCTGAACACACAATAACTACACTTTAGCAGAAGGCATCCATATCCAACCACAAGGCACATTTTTTACTTTAACGGTAGGTCATCAAATATACAGGCCACATTTTAAGTAGCATTGCAAGGTGGCATTAGTATGTTAAAATAACTGCAAGTTTTACAGCTAGACTGTTTCAAATGATTTGAAAACCAAAGAAACATTGCACAAATAGTCATCATACTTGCATCGGCATGAGTGCAATCTAAATAAACGCACACCGGTGGTAAGCCTGTAGTTTAATGAGGCTCAACTTGAGTCACATTTGTTTGTGAACCAGCAGCTCACCTGGAAGCTTCGATCTATTCCTATTTCCTCCATTGTCAGTTTGTCACTTCCAGAGTGATGTGCTTCCTGTCATTTTCAAATAAAAGCCCTGTTAAGCAGGTCAACACTACCAAGACCTGTCAGCACAATAGCAATAAAAAGATCTTTGGTTACAAGTTGATTTTCACTCAGTTGAGATTTTTTTTTTACTGTAACTATGGAAGTACTATCCATATATCTTGCCAAATGGAGCCCATCACATCTATTTTTGCATCTGTGCCAATGAATAAATAAATTTCCTGTAACCACCAGTGACACGTTCACATCGGTCCCATTACTTAAAGGTGTAGTCTGCAATGTTCAAGCTGTTAGCAAGATTTGAATCTCATCTCATTTTACAGACCGCCCCCCCCCCTTGCCCCCCGGCCCTCCCTTTTAAGACTGCAAACGCTATCTTTAAATTCGCAATAAGAAAACAGACACTGAGTATATACACAATCAAGCGAGTGTGCATGTATGTGGTACTGGCCCAAAAATCCAAATACAATATTTAATTGTTGTTTTGTTCATTTTTGAAACTTCAGACAACACGCCAGTTTTACAACGTTATTCTAATTTTTCCAGCACCTTGGGCAAATTAGATTTGGGAATCTTGCTCAAGGGTTCCTGTAGCGCTCCACATGAGATGCAGTCAAAGAAATCAAGTTTCGGGACACAGACTACATTAATAAGTTCAGTACTATGGTGACCCTTCGTGAGCAGAAGAATCTCACTAGGCTTGTGTGCAAGTTTTTTTGGGTCCGATTTTCAGAATTTGCACCTATGCAGAGGCTCTCTGTGGGTGGTGTTATGTTTGAAAAGATGAGCTATCCTGATTGTGTTCCTGGTGTTAAGGGGCAGAGCAAGGGTGCAGTGCTGGGCCAGCATCTCATAAATCACAGCTGAGGACGGGGAGTAACAACTCAAATTAAGATAAACCCCCTTAATTATCAGCTAAATAGCAGAGTGTCCCCTCACTCCCCGGTCTATCTGTCACCCAGCAAGCACGCCCACTCAGCATGGGACAAACTTTACTGCCCTTGCACACACCCAGTGGCACTTTTACCAGCGTGTAAACACATTATCTTACACTTTGGATCACTCGCTCACAAACACATAAACTAAGCAAACACTTGCAGTCAACTCAATGAGCCACACACATATCACCTTTTGACATGTGGCTGTCAATCAAATTACCTTGTAACGTATCACCTCTTTGCATTTGTTAAATAGTCCCCTCCCACAGACCTCCTGCCTTCAATTTTCTCTCTGTTTATTCACTATGCCAATTATCATTAGCCTAATGTCTTCTCAATAGCCCTTTGTAATCTCCTTCTTCAAAGACTATCTCTTACCTCACCCCAGAAGCTACCTCAATTTGTGTCCCAATCAGATGTGCTGACATCTGTGCGTTCTTGCGGTGAAGCAGACCAAGGACTACTCCGAAGTTTGAGGGGGAAAAAAAGTTACAGCTAGAGTGAGTGTGTATGTGTGCCACCTGTGCTCATATGCAATGTGGGATAAATGAATTTAGAAAGGGGGAGAAAGAACAAGAGACCCAAAAGTGCAATTTTGGCTTTCGGAATATCTGAATGCTCTTTTTCTTCCACCAAGACCTGGTTTTTTTTCTCTCCTTCCTCACTTTGAGGCAGTGTATTGATTTTATATTAGGCATGAGCTACCATCTGGCTGCTTTTCATTCCTTTGTTATTCCAAAGCATGGGGAGCAGAGAAAAGTGAGGGAGAAAAAGCGAGCCCCCCCACACTCCCAAATCATTATGCACTAAATAAAGACAGTAAGTGAATGGTCAGAATACAGAGCAGAGTGTGTGTGTGTGTGTGTGTGTGTGTGTGTGTGTGTGTGTGTGTGTGTGTGTGTGTGTGTGTGTGTGTGTGTGCGTGCGTGTGCATGTGCATGTGCGTGTGCATGTGCGTTCGTGTGCGTGAATGTGTTGGGTGGGCACATCAAGTAAATGTATTAAAATACCTTGATGCCACTGGATGTATTAGCAACCTTCCTATGCGTGTTATATTCATGCACATATGCAACAACTCAGGGCTGTCTGTTTCATTTGATGCTGCTCCGCCTCTAGTGAGTCCATTCATCATTTTATTCTACTAAACAGATAGCACCCAGTGGAGAAACAGCTATGCCTCTCGTGAGCCACAAATCTGAATCTCTGTCCTCGTGTCTTTCTTATCCCTGCTTTTTCCCCAAGGAAGTGGATACACAAGCACGCCATCCTGTCTCATTCTGTCCTATCATTCATTGATTTGTTTCATCAATGTGTGATCGTCTGATGACAAATATTTAACATCCTGCCACAGTATCGATCGGGCCACTCTGAGCGCGACGCTAAATGGGGGAGCGTTTTCCCACAGGAGGTCAGGTTCATATTTGCCCTGTGCATGCGGTGCAGTTGCAGAAATGAGAAATGGGGCAGCAGGAGCTCATCGGTTTAGGCTGGGGGGGCCGGAAGGTTACAGGTTCAAGTCCCGCTGCGTACTAAAATGTGAATGTTGGCGAGAAGCTAATTTGTTTGCTGGCTACTGTCGAGGTGCCCTTAGGCACGGTCGCCATCCCCCAGATTATGTGTTTGATTTGGTTACTTGTGATGTGCAGTACAAAATATGCAGCAGAGTTTAAAGTGAATTTTCTCTTAATGAAATTGTAAATAATAATTTGAATGTACAGTAGTTTAAAAATGGCTGCAAGATGGGATGTGGATGGAAACTTAATTGCACTATGCGTAACATTTATTTTAGGCAACCTACAGCAATTCAATTTAATGCAATAGTTCAAAGTACTAATGTAGTGAAGAAATTCAACACATTATGTTACATTTCTCTGATCTTCTTCAGCGACACCCGCACAAATAAAGATAGACACAAGCTTCCATTGATGGTGCTGAGATGAACAATAAATATTTTTGGATCACAACGTCACTCTGTCTTATGGACATTTGCTTGTTGCATTGAAACAGGATTATCCCCCCAAAATTGGACAAAAGAAAAAGAAAATGCTGTTGTAATTTTAAATTAGTGTCAATATATTTACTTCAATTATGTTTTTTTGCTTACAGCCGTTCCAATACCTATGAACCCATATGTTAATAATTTAGTTGAAGTAGAGTCTGCAGAATCTACACCCAGCAGCCTCCCGCAGACATAATTCCTTGGCGGAATGACTTAAGTCTGGTTAGCAACCGGAAAATAAAAGAAGGAATTGGACAGCTCTCGAGACAAAACAAGGGGAATCAAACACAACAATGCTGTCCTACACCGCTCAGCCACCGTTGGGCTTCTAGCACGCACTGCCACCCCACCACAGTCGTCCTCATCGGGTGAGAGCTCAATGAGCTAACAGCGAGGCTAAAAGAAAGAGCTGTCACTGGCCTCCCTGGGGCATTGGGCGGTGAGAATCACATACTCGCCCATTACTTTAGCTCGCCTCGGTTACACATTAAAGATTACTTTCACAGGTGAACGAGCCTGGGCTGTTCAAAGCATTCAAAATGATAAGGAAATAGCAACTTATATTTGTTTTTAATACATTTTTATAATTGTTCTTATATCATTCAGACTTTTCTAATTGCAGGTCAAACCCATTGTTGGGAATTCTGCAGCCAAGCACAGGACACTGAATGCAAGAAAGCGAGGTCTGCACCGCTGTGGGAGTGATCACAGCTGACTTTAGTCATGTTGTTCTTCTCATTCTCCTTGGTTACATTATACTAGTCGCACACAAGAGACTCAACATGGTAGACTCACGTGAGGCTGCCTTCAAATCTTACCAGCAGTATGAGAACCACAAACTGCCCCTTTAATACATCATACACAACCACAATGAAAAAAAAAAAAAAGGAATGAAAAATAGTTAACGATTGGAATCTCGCTTTTGGAATTGCAGCGTAACTCATTTTGTATAAAACAGCTGTTTTGCATATTAAGTATACTGCAGAAAATGTTCCTGAATCTGAACATGCGCTTTAGTTTGACATAATGATATGTCAATGAAACTTGTTTTAGGGTCAGACCAAAGACCATTAAGTGTATATAGTACAGTGTATGTTATCAGTATATAATAAAAAAACATGGTTTCACTTGTCGTAATGTCATGTTGACAGCACATGAGAAGAATTCACCTCATTCATACAAGAAAAAATATTCATAATGTTCCATCAGATAGTCATACATTGATATATGACACTTGTCTTTTGCACTATAGCATAAAAGGAAAAGATACAATAAGTATTTCTTCCAAGCTGCTCATCGTTTGAACTCCGCACTTAATGTTGTGGCCGGTGAGTGTAATGTAACCAGTAAAAGGACAAAAAAACAGACGGCACATTCACAAAAACGCGCATCCCAACTGGAGCCTGATGAAATGCCTATGCCCATGCTCAAGTTATTATTGAGCAGTGCAACAGGCTTCGAGGCCTCAACTGAGTTCCAGCACTGTCTGTGATTAATGGTAGGGGACGCGCCCCACTAATTGTTGCCCCTGACACAGGCACACGTCCCCACACAAAGCAGGACAGGGTCGAAGCAGGGTACCATGCTCAATCACCTTCCAACAGAAACCCCCCCATGTGAGTCTCAAGAGTGACGGGATCGAAGAAAGGAGAGGTCAGAAGGTATCAAGAGATGGCATGAGTCGGACATGGAAAACTGAACGTAGCAAGCTAGAGGACCATACGGTGGGGTTGGGGATTTACTTGAGACTAACACACAAGACCAAGAAATAGAAAAACTACGTTAGACTGTCCTGACATGGAGAGCGGTAGATTTACGAGGCCTTACTTATCCTCAAAGGATTATCCTCATTGAATTTGAATGTAAGTCTGCTTCTGGTCT
Organism: Syngnathus leptorhynchus; assembly: GCF_054491065.1. Taxonomy (NCBI): domain Eukaryota; kingdom Metazoa; phylum Chordata; class Actinopteri; order Syngnathiformes; family Syngnathidae; genus Syngnathus; species Syngnathus leptorhynchus. The sequence continues at coordinate 9,551,589 of NC_141198.1, read as the reverse complement.
GTGCAACTTTTTGCACCTGTTACTATGAGGATGTACAATTGTGAACATAAATGGTTAAGTACACTTAAATACAAAAAAAGACAACTTTAAAAGGGACATATAATGGGTAATTTCTGATGCTTGTGTACAAATGGTTTCTGATGTGCCTGCTCACCCATCAAATGTTCTTATCAACAAATTTAAAAATCTGTGGAAAAAGCTGTTCTGCGTAGCTCAAGTGCACATATCATGAAGATAAGCAACCCCAACACTGAGTGCTCAGTGTACGTTGAAGAAAAGTAGATTAAATAAGATACAGAGTTAATTGTTTTAAATTGGGACAAATGCACACTAGAGATAAATTTGCTACAATGGTATTTATTTTAACTTCAAATGTATAACCCTTGTGTAAAACGTGCTTTTCGTTACCGCACTGAGCTGAAGAATCAACATAATTGAGCAAAAGAAGAAAAAATGAACAACCTGAAGAAAACTGCCAGCCTCCTCTATCAAACTATCACTACCAAACTATCGAGCCGGTTTCGAGCCCGTCTTGAATAGACCTTGCAAAAATCTAGTGTTTAAACTACAAGAAAAAGGAGTCCACCATCCACTGTTTAAATGTAAATAAGCCCAACATGCAAATGCATTGTGCTTCTTTTCCATTTGCCAGAGGAGAGGACAGATGGAAGTCATGAATTGGCTTCAGTGAAGCACTCCAGACATTCAGCTCTATCAGGAAATCCCTTTATAGAGCCCCGGAGTCCGGCTGTTTTCATATTGTTTCTGTCTGCCAAGAGCGCCCAACAATGGGACAATCATCTGGGATCCAGCCCTCGTGGTCTCAATTGGGCTTAACTTCATTAACTTAATTAAGTACACTCAAATAGTGTCCACCACTTTTGTAAATGTGAACTCGGAAACTCTTGTTAATTGGTATTCCTGTTTCTGTCCAACAGTTTTGCAAGCAATTGTGTGGAAGTAGGAATCTAAGGCTATAGATCCTTAATGATACCTTTCCGAAACCCTGGTGTCCTAGCTCTGAGTCATTCAGCTAGAGGCCCCCTCCATTCCTCCGTGGCCCCGCCAGCCCCTGTGAGCTGCTCACAAAACGTCCACAATGCTATTCAAACAATAAGCCAAGGGACAAAGAGCACATTTACACAAGTGAGCTTTCTTTGAAAGCAAAAAGGCAATGTTTGGAAAATTTCCAACCTCCCCCCCAAAACCTGAGCCCCTTTTGCCCCTCCACACGACACCCCGCCTAGTTCATAAAGAAGTTCACCATTCCAGTGATGGAGACGTGGGAGACAAATATACTGCACCAAGCCCGATCCCACCCGCCAATCCACAAGCACCCCCAATTTAGCCAAGCCCCTCTTTACAGGACAAAAGCTCTTTAGATGCTGAGTGTATGTGAGGGCTCTGGTGGATACCATAGTGGCTTAAAGACCGTGGAGGCCTCTAAAAGACACTTCTTTTACTCCCAATCTCCTTCCATTTCTCTGTCCTTCTCTTGCGCTCCCCCTCGCTCGCTGTTCTCATCTCAAAAGTTCAACAACGGCTAGAAAGTGTCGAAGGGAGAAAGTGGGTGGGTGGGTGGAGGGAGGGGGGGAGGCCGGAGTGTGTGGAGGGTGCTCCTATGTCAACATTGTGGTATTTTCCCAAAGATGCATATCGCCTCTATACAAATAGGGGATTTATTTATAGGAGTACACAGAAAGCTGCATGAGAGGAAAGTGTTTGGCCCAGCTTTCTGGACACGACCCCCACAGCTCCATGGATGGTCTTCATGGCGAGTGAAATTGTTATTCTTTGGATGTGCGTTGGCTGGGAAACACACAAGTTCTCAAGCAACCGCACGGTGTCCACCAACCCTCGCCCTCCCACCCTCCACCCTCGGCATGGCTGCCATTGAAGGAAAAGGTCCAGCGCCATACATCTTGACCGGAGCCAATACCCCGAGGACTCTTTGTCACTATGTCCTGCACGTCGGAGGCTAATCAGCAGGCATGTCCACAAAAAACAGGGCACCGCTTCTCCCACGACACAGCAGACTTCACCGTTGAGAATCCGAGGGAGAGTACTACAGCAAAACAAGTTTTTCATCATCTCAAACTGAGGTTGGGTGTTTCACGTGCAAGCTGCTGCACATACAACAAAACAGCAACCTGGATTTTATCAAGCGTGTAGTCGAAACCTGTGAGCACATGCCTGTCCTTCCAGGAAAGAGGTTGGTCAAACCAGACAGACAGGTAGTGCGTCACTTAGGACACTCTTGGCTTCAACAGAGAGTTGACTGTTCAAGCATATGTAGCTCCTTTTGTTTGAACAAGATGTTCTTTAAACAAACAAAAAAGTATACAGGATGAAGAAAAGCGGCAGTATGTCTGGTCATTTCTTTCGTCAGAAAGTTTTGAAGCTTCCACAATTGTGGGAAGACTTTTGACAAAATGTTGGCATGTATCGGGGGGATTTGGTCCATAGATGAACATTTCAGAGAATAAAAATGAAATTGGAGGTCACTGATGTTAGATCAGGAATTTGCCTTTTGTTCATGCCAAAACTGTGTGACTGGGTTGAAATGGCACAGAAAATGGCCTTCCCTAAACTATTGTTATTTTTGTTCCTAGAACTGTTCCACAAAGTTGAAAGTAAAAAAAAAATGATACCACAATTAAAAACTCATATTTTGAAAAAATGAAAGGGTCTAGTCCAACAATGACTCAATTAATGAAAAGGCATTTGTCCCCTGTCTATAATAAATTGTAGCATAAAATTCCAAAAGAAGGAATTATCTTAAATCTTGTTCATGTACTGTGAAATTAAGGCATAATTATACATCTATATGCCAAAAACACAACTAAACATGGAATTTCAGAAAAACCCTAAGTAAAAAACGACTTCTTTTTTGACAAGACGTTTTGCGGTGCAACTACTTTCCACCATGTCAGCCATCCCGAGTCATGATCAATATTCAACAACTGTAATCTTGTTTTATGCTGTTTGTCTGTACATTATATTTTACATCATCTTCCTCTTGAAAACTCAGATTCCCTCTGCTCTACACATAATTTGAATTGTATTTTCTCTTCATTTTCACTAACTCACCTTTGTGATCCTTTATCACTACTCCACTTCCTACTCCTTTGTTTGACTAATGGGCTGCACCGGGAAAAAAAATCTACACCATCTTATCTTTATACCAAAAAAAATAAGTCTGGTTTGCCATTTGGGTGGAACACACAACATGTAACATCTAATTGCATACAAAAATGTGCACAGTCAAAACCATAACATGTCACATTTTTAAAAAAGTATTTCATTGATTCAGATATCAAAACATTTTGCCTCCCAGGTGACACCCTCACACTCTCTTTCGGCTGCTGTTTGCCAACACCGAGGCTCTCTGGGCATCCCATTAACAACACGCTTTTGCAATTCTACACAGCAGGCGCCTGCTACAGCGTCAAACGCAGCCAAATAACAGAGGCCTGCGGGAACTGCGGTTACTCTGCGTGTTTGTGAAAGCCAGACAGCAGCGACGCAGGCTGATCATAAGCACTACTAGGTAGCATTGACGTCTCCACCTTAGAGATGCTACATGGGGGTTATTGATTGGCAGTAAGCATTCATGCAGATAGCAAATAGTCAAGATAGCTGGGGGAAGTAAGTTTGTGTACTTGCATGGCTTTGTTTGAAAACAAAAAAAAAGATATTTGAATATTGGATGTAAACACTCATTAGATTACCCAAAGCATTAGATACATGTGCAGTCAACAGAGAGGAAATATTTTGCTGCACAAAAGATTGTTCTTGCCCTTTGACTTTAATTTTTAACATCATGGTTGCAAATTGCAGCAATGTATAGAACTGGGCGGCATCATTCTGAAATGTTGTAACTATCTTAGTTAGGGTTAGAGTTTGTAGTGCATAACAGATTAGAATTGAGTCCTGAATTATTTACAATTTACCAGGGGTTTCTTTATGTAACATCTGAATTTGCACATTAAGTCTGAACACAGAAGCAGGCTGGAAACAAGATCAAACTGAGAAAAAAAGGTGACAAAAGATGCAATTTCTTACCTCCCCTTCTGTGCTTGGCTTCCATATCAGAAACGGGACAGATTATTATTCTGTGTACCGTTTGTAACAATGAAGCGTATCTGGAAAAGAACTACAGACTCCAATGCAACTTTTAAATGTTTCGATTAAATAGTCAAATAAAAAAACAGCTGACAGCACAGGTAGGGAACCCTGTTCCTCCGAGAGCCATATCCTTTCCATGTCTCTGTGCTGCACCACACCTGATTCAACTGATCAGCTCATCAGCAAACCTGAAACTATCCTACTGGAGACTAAGTCAACTCCACCAAGGACCCCAGACTCTCCTGAAGCTACTTAAAATACCAATTTGAATATTTTTGGTCGCTAATTATGGAATCTAGGAGTCTATTTCTCTGATGGCAATTGTCTTTTTTTGGTTTCCTTTTTTAAATTTCAAATTATAAGAAGTTGCATGAACTGAGCAGGACTGTCATTAAAGATGTGAGGATGAAATGAGATGAGCGTTGTGAACAACTGTGCACAGAATTAATCATCTTAGAGTCTTAATCCATTAAGAAGATACACATTGCACAGCATCGCTTATTTGCCACTTCTCATTTCTATATTTTACAAGAACCTGCATGCTGTCACTTGGTGTGCTTCACTTCACAACTTCCTTGTCATAGCTGTCATTTAGGATGTACTGCCGACATTTTGCATTGGATCATGATGCTCAAGGTAAACATGGTATTATAGGATACGTGAAAGCAACATTTTTATCCACTGTACTGCACGTTGTTTTTCTGAAGGAAAAAAAAAAAACGCAAACGGATAAAGTTCCACCTTTAACGTCATATTTATTGTTATTTAGTTACTCAATAAAACATATACAGATATATACAATATGCAGGAAAACAGACGACTGCACTTTACTTATCTTTTAAAAAGTAAACAAAAAATCAGTTCATAAATTGCTGTCACAGTCCTCCATCTATTGTTTCAGAAATTCAAACAGAAGCTTTATTTAAAGATTACAAGATTGCCCAACACACAGCATTTTTTTTTTAAATCTTATTATACATGTGCAATACCAATAGCCATTTTTTTCAATTCCCTTATTAAAACAATGCAAATGCCTCCATTTCAGTTCCCATTGGCTGAATTGTATACAAGGTTGAGCTCATGAATATGAGAGAAGAAGTTTCTTACAACATAAATGAACAGCAGCAATGATAGCGGTACAAAGTTGTTTGGACATGAAGGCAAAACACAACAAATCCCCCATCCCCTAAAAAAAAAAACATACATTCATGCATATTCATCCATCTTCAGTTATGCTTCTGTATAAATTCCACTTCTGGAACAAAAATAATCAAGATAGGACCGTGTGATGAAAGTTTTTGGGCAACAGTTGCTTACAACGGGTTCATATATATTTACATTAGAGCTCTATGTGTAAGTGAGTGAGCAGAAAGGCCATATCTACTAACATCATAAAAAAAACCCTCAGCCTGCCAATTACATCACGTGTCAACACCGCTACACAATTACAGCCAGTGGCAACTGAATATATCTGCTTTTGCTATGTCATAATCATTGACAAGTTTATACTTTTCTTTAAAACAAAACAACCCCCCCCCCTCCCCCACAGAAAAAAAGGCCAAGAAAAAAATATACATGTAGGATTGAGGTTTTCCAGATGGGGCGTCGATGAGTCGAGCCCACGCTGTCATGTCCAGCGGTGTCTGAGTGACTGACTGCATGTTTGACAATAAAACGATATTTGTATGCATGTCTGCTTATGTGTTGGTGTATGTTTTTGCATTTGTATGTGAAAGTCATTCTCTCCCTGAACAGGCAAGTGATGCCTGCACTTTCCACATTTGATCCTCATCATTCATTGTCATTTGTCTCTGATCTTAGTTTGTCCTCTTCCTTTGTGGTGGGACAGCTTTTGATTCAAGTCAGTGCTGCCACAAATGTCCCAAATCGGTTGGAAATATCAGAGTGGAGAGAGCGCCAAGAAGAAACGGGCCCTCCTCTGCCCTTACTGTCCCCCAGCTCATCTGTGCAGTGGACAGACAGGCACTGAAGGTGGTTCCCTCCTCCTCCTCCTCCTCCTCCTCCTCCTCCTCCTCCTCCTCCTCCTCCACCTCCTCCACCTCCTCCTCCACTGGCCCCTGGGGTCCCGACTCCAGCTTTACTCTGGGACAGCTCAGATTCTGCAGGCGAGCAGAGAAAGGAAAAGGTTAATTACAAATGTGCAAAATGAGCTACATTTAGCAACTGACGGACGTACCATTTAAATACAATTTTAATTAAACCGGTGTCATTTACACATCCCACTCGAAATCTGCACTGCGATATTAATTTAACCGTGTTCCGCCACCTTGTCAATGTAAACACTCTATCTCCGGTCTGACACACAAAATGGAACACACCTACATTTGCTCTCACGTGCAAATCTGCGCTTATCCCTGATCCTGGGGTCAAAGGGCGCTGACAAAACTGGCCTTTAACCCTGCTTGACCCAATTTATTGGTATAATGACCGTGCCGCCGTATCGACCTCGTGTCACAGACATGTGGAGGCTCATAGTAAACGGCTGCGTCAAGCTTGCCGGAAAATCCATACACAGGTTGATTATACATCATATTAAAAAATCCGCTGTGCCAGAGAGTTAATGCTGACGCCTGCGGTGCACGCTGCACATATGGAGAAAAATCACTCGGAGTCGTGTAATGAAAAACTTAGTCAAGGGGAAGATTGACGAGGACAGGAAGTGCTTTCTAAACGATATATCATCTGCCAATATGCTGTTGACTATGGGGCAGGGAGGAAGAAAAGCTCGGAGGGAGGAGGGACACATCGCAACTTGGACCGAGGTAATGGAGGGACTACGTGCTTTGGATTTTTCCTTTTAGCCAAAAGCACAGAGGAAGTGTGTGAAGACATCCAGTCTGATTACTCTCCCATCTCCTTTGCGCAAACACACGTACAAGTATGCACACACACACACACACGCAAACCTCTGCTTCAGCACCATGTGGATGGTTGAAACAGATCAGTGTTGTGCAAAAGGATGACACTCGGGGACAAGTCGAGTGTTAGAAGCAGTGAGAACGCAGCCCTGACAAGCGGAGTAATATGCGTCACACGGGCCGAGATAGCCGACAAGTTGCACCCCACCAACACGACAGTGCCGTTCAGCTCATCGCGCACACTTTGGAAGACGAAAGCTTAATCTGTCTTCACTTCTACTGTGGGATAGTCAGTCATAATGATGCTGGCTGTAAAAAAAAGTAGTATCACAGCAGTGGGACACAGCGTGACTAATAAATTCAACACCAAGAGGAAAGGGACAGCGTACACAAAGGAAAATGAGGAATATTGTGGTCTTTGTTTTTTTTTCCTTGTCATTCTGAGATGATAAGATTTTAAAAACAGTAGTGTATGCAGTTCCACATTTGAAGTCAAATACAACAATAACTACTTAAGTAGCAAGATATTTTGGTATTCTTCAGCCAATGTGAAGAGAACCTCTTGGTGGGTAGGGGCTTTTGTTTACTATGGTCATGCTCCACATCCTTCCCGAATCGTAGCCTGACCATGCAGCAAGGACGACCGAGGGAGGCGGGCACACAGGCTTGCCCCCCAGTCTGTCTGGACTGTGACCACTGAAATGGAAAAGTGGAGGATTTGGTAAAAGGTCAGGCAGCCAAGCCTCCTGTTGTTTCATTTGACTCTGCAAGGATTTTGTAAAGATTCTCTCTCCCAAGGTAGCAAGATGTTAAGAGTGCGGACACGGTGAGGGAGAAATGCGGATTGAGAGCGGCGTCAGAGGTGCGACTGACGAGACCTAACATTTGCCAGAGGGTCCGGTTATACACCTCAGCATGCCAAAGAACCCCCCCCCCCTCGCCCCCACGCATATTGCCTCCCTCCACCCACTCTCACTCCCTCGTCTCAGCGCCCTCCAGCAGCCGCCGGCAGCTCATGCTAGCTGGGCACAGCGGGGTCCGCACCGGCCTGAATAGGCAGCCAAGCGTTCCCCTGGCTCACTGCTGACACACAGCAAACTGACAACACGTTCGGCCAAACGCACAACAACACGCCAACCGCTGCCGCCGCTGCCATACCCACGTCAGCCTTTAGCTGCTGTTGCACATACACACGTGCATACACGCACGCACGTTAAAATTCATATTCCACCTTAAAAAAACAAGACAAATACAATTCCCAGCGAGCCTGAACCAGGGTAAGATGTATGGAAAATTGATTTATGAATGGACAGCACGCACACAAAATATTATGTGACATTTTTAAATGATGATAAAAAAAAATTGTGGGATTTTTCATGGAGGAAAAACAAAACGCCACTCTTAAACTGAAAGCATTATCCATGGCAGTGTACTTGTTCAAAACTGGAAACGCTGGTGTGAAATTCTACGTTATACAAGTCCAATTCCTCAAATCACTGTGACATTTTGCACATAGGGAAATCTAACCTTCCAATAAAATCGAAGTTGTTATGGCTGCTCACCAACTAACCTACACAGATTTCATTTTCACGGTAATATCAAGAATAGCCTATTAATCCGCGGGGAACTACAGTTCAGCATCAAGGAGCAATGAGAAAAGGAGAATGTTAAGCCTGAGGAGGGAAACACACCTAAATTGTCTTTAAACTCATCCCAGGGAGACAAGTTTACCATAGCAGTGTGTTAAACAATAACCAAATTCAATGTGATTTATTTTTATCGCTTTCACTTCAAGTGTGACAGTTATTTAGTGCCTTGTGAGGATGATCTCTCTCTCTCTTTCTGTCTCACACGCACACCCACACACACATATTAGGGTGTGTGTACATGACACGAGTGTGTCTGGGATCCGACGGCCTGACGCAGCTTTCCATGTCACTACACAATCGGAGCAGACAATAATTCTCCCCTTGTTTTTGCGCTGAATGTTTGCTTACATTTAAAAATAACTGCAGCAGTCTTTGAAGTTAATATATGTATTATGACTACCAATAAACTAAGCAGATGCAATGGATTGTCATTTTGAAATAACAAAAAGATGCCAAGAGGAGACAAAGTGTGCGCAAGAGAGTTAAACATTTTACAAGGCTTCTTTTTTTGGGGGCGCTAGTTCCTCACGGCCGTCAATTTGATTTCCCAGGCTCCAGAATCTCAAGCGGCATGGCTCTGCCCTTTCTATCCTGAGCTCTACTTCCATGACGACACTTCACCTTTGACCTCACGCTCCCGGGGGCGCGACCCTATCTTCTCTGAACGCCATGCGGTCCAATCAGACCGCTCCGCTCGCTGACAAAAACACCCAAAGGCCTCCGCTCCTATGACACTGTGTGACATCAGGTCAGATTCCTTTAGCATAACAACTAGAGCCATGGATGGCCTGGTGTGAGAATTCTGTCTTTGTCAGCACAAAGAATCCGTCACTATCCATAGAAGAAAAAAAATCGTGGAAAAAAAAATGCTTTTGCTACCCGTCATGTCAGAACCATCGAATCCTACTTTTCACATTCAGTTCAACCTACCCCAAAGTAAGTGTACAAAATGAACATCTCAAAAGGTACCTTCAAGCCTTGTGAGACTCCTTTCCAACCCCCAAAACTCAACCCGACTCCCAAACTATGACCTTTGCCTCAGAAGAGGGAGGATCTCCGCAAAGACTAGAAGAGAAGGGGGTGGGCAGCGCATTGCTCCAACAAGGGCAGAGAGGTTATTTTGGTTTGAATTTCCTTTCTGTTCTCCGGCCTGCAACTTTAAGCAAGCGGGAAAAAAAGAAAGAAAGGAAGAAAGCAAGAGAGAAGCCTGTCCAGGCAGGCTTTGCCTTCAGCGTTTGTAACCTTCTCTCATCATAGACACACAAACTCACACACGCACAAATACACGCACTCACCTCTTCGGCCACAAGAAGCGCTTTGGAAAGCATACACAAAGCAGAACATGGGAAGTGATTTAGTGTTTAGTGGGCCCTTCATAACTCACAAGCATGTCTATGACCTGTCCAGTGTGTCATCCGAGCTGGTGACATATTGATCTACTTCTCTGTCTCTATTTTGTCTCAGCACATTGCGGAAAAGCCTTTTTTTTCAAAGTTTTCACTCCCCCCTCCCAAGATACTAAAACCCTGCTATTTAAAGATAGCAACAGCCCCAAATACTTAAAAGGTGACGCAGAAATCCAACATATGATGCAAGAATGCAGCGCATGTTTTATTGTCTATCATCACGTATGTAAAATAAAACTTCGCTTTCCCTAGAAAGAGCGAGACGCTTTTTATCTCTCGTTTCTCTTTCTCTCAATCAGCTTTCACTTTTGTCTCCGAGGAGCAAAAGCTCAGGTGTCATAAGTCATTTTGTCAATTCCTCAATACAAATTAAAGATGCCTGACAACAAGCTGTATGGCAAATGACATAACTACTGTCAGTGTGACAACACTGACACCTCAAGAGAGATGAGAACACATACACACCTTTTTACAAGCAGACATATAAACCCAACACCTTTCAGTGGTTTTGTACTAAGTTGCTTCTTTTTCCATTTTTTTTTTTTTTTTACACTGCCAGAGTTGTCTGGCGAGCAGTCAACGAGTCACATTTGGATGGGTGTCACATACATTGGCAATCACTGATATTTAACTTTCTAATTTTGCGACTCATCCCACTCACTGATCTCAACATTTACCACACTCTGAAACATTTTTTGCTCCTCCAAAACACCTTTCCTGTGGAAAAAAAACCCATGCTGGATAAGCTGCTGCTTTTTTTTTTTTTTTTAACCCAACAAGCAAATACCCTGACGCCTCTCTTCAACTTTTAATGGGCTGTCTTCAAGTGTGACGGGCTCAGTGGAATAGAAAAAAACAGGTGCATATATAAAGTAAAACACTGTTCAAAACACTTCATAGGTGGCATATGCATTTTTTCAAATCATGCACTATATATAAATCAAGAAACTCCTCTTTTGGGTGGGGCGATGTCGTAAAATGTATTCTAATAATGTTAACAAATTCCACCAGGTTAAAGAAGAAGAGGAGACGTCGAGGGCTGCTGGGTCAATGGGGTGGAGTTGTAAGTCTGACACAGTCTAAATAAATCAAACTTTGTGTCTGCAGCTGACACATCTACACGATCAAGTTGCACTATCTGCAAACCCGTATGCACACACTCAGGCACGCACACGAGCACAACGCACAATACCCGCGTGCAAACTCAAAAAAAAAAAAAAAAAGAACATCTTGCATACCTCTCATCTAATAGTCGAGTCTCACGACACAAGTCCAACTAAACTCAACAAACTAACAATTGTTTGCCTTTTTCTTCACAACAGGGCCACAGTTGCTTAAATGTACTTCGTGCTGAAATTCGCTGCAAAAACCCCAAGCAATTCTACTCCTAATGAACTTGTCAATAACCGGGTCAAATTGCAGGAGTTGCCTGCAGATGAATTATGTCTTTTGGAAACAATACCAGCAAAGCTAATTGCTATGATTATCATAATGATTATCGCTACTCCAGGAGAGAGAAGTGTGCGTGAGGCTTTGCAGCATGTGTTGTTGAAAAAGTCAATATGAAAGACTGTGTAATGACAGGTAAAGCACATAGCACTGCCCCGAGCTGTTTTTTTTTCCCCCACATGCAAGCAAGTGCCAATCACGTTATTATATATTTTTTTCCTGTTTCAAAACAGGAAATACAAATTACTGGCCCAGTTTGTTGAGGTGATGTTGTACTGAAATGTCAAAAGCAGATAGTCTCATAGGATTGTTGTGAAATATCAATACAACTTTTTTGTGTGTGTGGATTAAAGCAGATTCTAGTGGTATTGTAACATGCAAGATCTTTCTTTGTCAAATCTGTCAAAGTCAGCATGACAGAGATTTGATCATAATCTGAGCGCTTTAAAAAACTTACTACCCTGAGTGAAGAGCAGAACTGTTCAATAAGGTCAGATGTGAAGTATTTTAAAATGTGTTGAAGAGGGAAAAAAAAAGTGAAAAGTGAAACAAGCGAGAAGGAAAAACAAAAATAGCTCGTTCACTTCCTCCATCCCACTTCTGGTTGCTTGTTATCAAAAGTGCACACATTACTCAAGTGCGAACATACTGTACATAGACAGAACTGACATCATGCAAGGAAGACGTTTTGGGGACTTACATTTAATTCTAAATTATGAAAGTGAGCTCAACAGCAACGTCCTATGCAAGCAGTCAAAAATAAGAGGAGGCAAAAAAAAAAAAAAGAGACCTGCAGAGTGGATCACGAATGCAGCACACATTACTCTTAAACACGGGCAGTGTCAGTCGTGATGCAACGAGGAAAACAACACTTTAAACTTCTTTTTTTTTTTTAAAGTAATGTAAGCATTACAATTAGTTTATTAGATGTATTGCTCCCCTTCATAGCTGTGAACAACTACTTGCGAGTGCTGTTTTAAAGAAGTCGAAAAACTCTGAAATTAGAACTCTTAAAGTACTGCTAAACATAATTTAATGTTAACATAATTTGCTTGTTCAATTCCACAAATTATCATTTAGTATTATATTACAATGAAGAAACCTACAAAAAATAAGTACACACTGCTGGGGGGAATTAAGTATATTTGACTCAAGTAAAAAAAACAAAAAAACAATTATAGTAAAAGAAAAAAAGCTATATTTTATGGACGCTAATGAGCATAATTCGTTCTTGATTCGGAAGCCGGATTCGGTTAATGGTAGACTTGTTCGCTCAGTACAGGAGAAACTTAAAACCCGACCAACTGGTTGAGGTGGATAGTTTTTGTAGTGACAAAAGCCTATGGGACGGTTACCTCTTAAGGAACTGTGACACGAACAGACTTATCTTAAATGATTATGTTATATTGCTCCTTTCAATGTAGTAAGCCCAAGCATCAGATTCAATCTTCAAATCGCCCATTCCCTCCCAAATGTACCGCCAGCATTTTTTTTCATCTTTGCTGTCTGAAGCACTCAAATGAAAAACTGTCAGGAACCGTGATTTGTGCTAACTAGCTATCGATCGCTCCCGAGCTGCATGCCTCTTGTCCGTGCAGGGAGGGTGGCGAGAGGAAGAAAAGAGGAGAGAGGAGGAGAGGAGAAAGGCTATTCTTCTTCTTCTGATTTCTGTGCGCATGCAACAGGGTGAGGAAGCCAGCCTGACAAATAGCGCTGGGTCTCTCTGTCAAAGGCAAATCCATCAGTATATAAAAAAAACAACAACTAAAGAATATTATCTATACTATAATATATGCCTTGCATCACACGTATACACACTCTTCTGGCACTGTTATTTTGCATAAATTAACAGGGCTTGCGCACCTCTTAAGACCACATCAATAAATCAGGGGAATTAAAAGGCTAGAGTCGCTGTTCATTAAGTTGAGTGGTAGACAACTAGTTCCAAGCAAAACAAATAACAGAAGAGGCGTGTATGATAATCAAGGGCAAATATAATTTTCCTGTTGACTTGAAGCGATATTAGGCCTCTGGTTACAAGTTATTGCGTTAGTGTTACCAGCCGACATCCAGTCTCACATAAACAATGTACTATATAGCCCCCGAACCCAGACAGCTCGCTGTGCGCCCCCACCTCTCTCTACGCCTGCAGTGAACAGAACAAAGAGGCGCTGGAGACACGGTAGATAGTAGCTAATACAATTATATGACTATACATTCCTATTATTATTCCCAAAAAAATTGCATCCAAAAGCCTGTCAATGGTTACAGTTAATGGTGGTCAACAGCATTTTTAATGTTGTCATATGACAATCACATGTAAATCGTTTGCTTTTAAAGGGAGGGGGGAAACACTTACTAAAAATCACATTTTATAAATCATATCATATAACCTTAAAACAATTATATGAGGGAATTCAATGGAAATAATTCTAGCAAATGTCTACGACAAACATGAAGAAATCATTTCATTCTGGGAATAATTGTAAAAACGATTTTATACAGTATAAACAATTATTATTAATAGAACATAATACAAACAGTATGTTTATTATAAAAAAATATATATTTTTGTTATTGGGGTAGAGGATAAAGCAAGGTAATATAACTAGTTATAGCTTAAGTATGTATAAAAACGCATTAAACTTTACCATTATAACCTAAAATAATTTATTGCAAATTTTAATATTTCTTTCCTCTTTGACTAAATTTAAGTGAGTACTGAAATTGTATATTGTGAAACAAAGCTTTGCATGGCTGTATTTCCAATACTCGTTTTATATCATAAGAAGGAAAGCAAAACGACAATTTGCAACAATAAAACCAATATAATATTTGTACGTTATTATGGTAATATAATTTGTTGCAACTGGTACTAAACAGAACCGCGATGTTTAATATTAAAATGACAAAAGCCTAAAGAAAATTACAATTAGATGATATCTGCGGGGGACATAAACGTGAACATTTTAAACTAATTAGAATATTAATTCTGGAAATTCTGTCCATCCAATTTAAAGCCAATTTCATTTTAGCAGCTCTGTATTATCCCATTGTAATAACATAAACAAACACGAAACAAGGCGAGGGAAACCCCACTGCGGAGACGCACATCCTCTAAAAGCTATTAATCTTCTCAATGCAGTTGTTCACCCTGAAAACTGAGATAAAGAACCACGGGAAATGTTTACTTTTCTTGAGGTGTTCTTTTCAAGTGTCACTGCAATGAGGCAGTCTATAAAAAAATAAAAAAATACACCGTAGGGAAAGAAAGGTAAAAGTCTTTGTCTTGTCAAAAGGCTTTTTAGATTGCTCTCACCTGTCGTTATATATTTTGGCAATTGACACATAAACTGATTATTTTTTTCTCTCATCGGGAGTGAGATTTTGAGACTGGCAAAAGATTTAAAATCTACATCGAGTTTTTAAAACGAACAAAATGCGTCTTGTGCTCGGTCACCACAATGCACATATTTTCCATCATGTGCTGCAGTTCAGATCATTGAAATTATTCATTGACGTTTACTCATTAAATGCGGGATGCAAGACAAAAATAGTTACATTAAAAAAAAAATGTCTTACCTTCTTTGTTGTTGTTTTGGCTCTTGTTTTTTTCCCACAGTCCCATGGACTTGTCATCTTCGGACCCGTCCATCATGGCCTTGTCACTGGGCACGTACCAGGTGGCGTGCTGCTCTGCCATTAGTGTGTCAAGGTCAATAGTGCCCATTGAACCCTTCCCAGCATCGGGGCTGCAGCTTGCCAGCTCGTTGTCTCCGTTGTGAGAGGGACAATCGCCGTTCTTTTTGCCGTTTTTCATGGCCATGGGCTGGTCTTCCGATATGCTGAACTGCTGCCTTTGCAGCTGGATCTGGGCCTGCAGGATCTCCAGAGGGTGGATTTCGTCCTGGCCAGAGGTGCTGGATGGGGTGCGTACCTGCTCTACCCCTGGCGTACCTGGATGGCTCACCCCACTTCCGCCCGTGGCCCCACCAGCACTCAGTCCATAACTGTCCGCTGTCGAGGTAGTATGATTGGTGATGCCTATGCCCAAGGTCTTCTGTCCATTTACTTGCATTTTAGGCGAGCCCCCGATCATCGGGCTGCGATGGGACTTGTTGACCGAGGAGCCTGCCGCATCTGAGCTAGAGGACACCTCTTCCTCATTGCCAAAGTGGGCGCTGACATCATCAGGAAAGTCAACACGGGGCGAGCTGCTGTCAGACTTGGCGACACTTTGAATGCCACTGTCCAGAGAAGACATCAGGTCGGCCTGGTCCCCCAACATTAGGTCACCTCCTTTCCCCCAGGAGGGTGAATGCAGGTGTTTCTCATGAGGCGTGCCCCCACCCCTCTCCCCAACACCAGCTGCAGGGGTTTGCTGGCCTGGACTCACAACAGGGTTTCCATTTTCAGAGGAAAAAAAAATTCCAGGGCTCACATGTCCACTGTCTCTTTTTCTCCTCCCTCTCCCTCTCCCACTCCCTGTTGTCGCCTTCCCCTCACTGCACGGGGTAGCGTCCATGTTGTAATTTGGGGAGAGGGCACTGGCTTCCCCCTGCACCGTCTGGTTTTGACTTGCAGGCTTAGAGTTGCTATTCCCAGTGCCAGGCAGCTGGTTGTTCTGAGAAGTGCCGCTCTGAAAATATTCAGGCGCAGCACTGCCAGTCCCGTTAGATGTGCTGCTATTAATGTCCTGCTCTGTCTGACTCAGTTTTCGCTTGCCCTCATTTTGGTTTTTCTTGTTGAATGTTACGTTGAGGTTGGGAGCCCCTAGGCTTGCGATCATGTTCTGGCACGCCGTCGAAAGGGCCGCCAGGCAGCTCTGGCCAAAGACACTGTCTTTAGCGCTGGTTTTGTTGAAATTCCCAAGGGACAGAGCACCAAGCTTGCTAACAGACGACCGCTGGCCTGAGGGGAACTCAGACTGAGGAGGGTAGCTCCCTGGTGAGGTGTTCACCCCCTGGGGGACGTTGTGAGCTGGCCCCTGACGATTTGCCCCTCCATAGGGGAACGGTGGTTGCGCTCCCATCGGAGGTGCAGGGAATTCAGGCGGTCGCCTCTCTGCGGGCGGTGCATTCGGATGTCCTGTTCCTCCTCCTGCTCCCGGAGACTGCATTTGGGAGAGGTTGCCCATGTTGCCGCTGAACTGCGAGTGCAAGCCCGGAGAATGGAGAGCCTGCACATGTCCATCTCCGGGTATTCTCATGGGTTCCTGCATGGCCATACCTGGCCTAAACATCATGCCAGGCCCATTCTGCTGAAGACCCATGTCATGGGGCCCTGAGTCATTGCCTGCTCCTCCCATACGCCGTGACATCATCTCTCCAGGAGGGTGGGACCCTTGAAACCAGGAGTTCTCCTGGTTTACGTGCGGATTTTGCCCATCAACACTGGCCATTCGACCTCCATTTTCCCTGTCAAAGTTGGGCTGAGGCATGCCCCCCACCGGGCCTCCATGACCCAGCGGGCCAGGCGGCACGTCACCGTGGTGACCGAGTTGCTGCAGACTGGGCTGCCTCATTCTCTGCTGCTGGTTGCGGGAAGCCATCTGTTTTATCATCATGGCTGCATTCTGTCGCTGCTGTAAAGACTGCTGCTCAGGCCCAGTGTGTTGCAGCGGACCCGGTGGGAAGCCTTCATTCACAGGTGGGGTGAACTCACCTGGCAGCCCTGGGTAGGAAGAGGGAGAGAGGTGATTTTCCATGCCACCGCACCATCCTTCACCCCCATGCGCGTTTGGAAAGTCAAATCTAGGTCTTTTCGCCATGTTGATATAAGGAGCGTCAAAGTGTTGTAGTCTCTGATTTGGGGGCTGTTGGGAGGGAAGGGGAGCTTGCTGTTGCATATTAAACATGGGGTCCCCATAGGGATGCAGACCCCTATTTTCCAGTCTGTGAATGGGATATTCAAACTGATTGTGTTGGCCACTCATCATGACCCCTCCGTCCAGAATGTTCGGGTTACCGGTGCCAGACTCGGCCTGAGGGGGTCGGGGGAGGCCAGGGGGACAGGAGTTCTGTCGAGCTATCAAGCCAGCCTGTTGTTGCTGTTGCATGAGAGGATGTCTCGCATTGACCCCCGGGTCCATTCCCACGGGCACCTTCCGGCCATTTCCAAATCGCTCAAAAAAGATTCCATGTTGAGGTTGCTGGGGAGGTGGAGGTTGATGTCCCTTGGAGATGCCCTGCATGCCCGGCGCCCGAGGGATGCCAGGGTTTCCTGGAAAATTCCCACCGGGTACTGGCCTCCCGGGGCCGAAATGGGGCAACTGTGACTCTGACTCGGTCGGTGAAAATACAGGTACGTCAAAATGTCCAGACGGGGGATCACTGGGGAAGTTATAATCTAATCCCTCCACAGCTCCCTGGTTGGGCATCCGTCTGTTCTCAAGGCTGTGAGAATCGGAAGAGGATGAGGAGGATGAAGGCAGACCGTGGAAAGAGGCCGCCCTGTTAGGTGACTGGTCTAGGGGAAGGCAGGGAGCAGGAACAGCATGGCTCCCACTGGGAGGACCGTGATGTTGGAAATCAGGCATGTTACCAGGCCGCTGCTGCTGCTGCTGCTGCTGCTGTTGCTGCTGTGGGAAGCCATCCCCTGCCTGTCCCTCAGCAAGAGGATCAAATCCCTCTCCAAAGCCCTGCTGCGGTCCCATGGCATTGTTATTGTAGCCCATTAGCCTGGCACCGTGCAGGCACGATGACCCTGGCTCCGGGCCTCCAAAATTCCCACTGAAGTGAGGGTGATGTTGGTGGGGGTGAGGTTGATGGCCGTGAGGATGTCCTTGATGAGGTTGCTGGTTGTTAAAAAATCCATGCATGGGTCCTTGCTGCTGCTGAAGTCCACCGCTCGCATGCATGTCGGAGTGACTCCGGGAGTGAAAACCTCCATACTGTTCTCCGTTCATGTTCATGTTAAGTCCCAGCATCTGCGGGTCACTCATGGGGCCCATGCTGGGTTCCACAGCTCCAGGTGGACCTCCAGTGTGAAAACTGGTGCTTTTATAATGAGAGCCCATGTTCAGTCTCGGTTGGTTTTTCTGTCTCTCTGACTGGCTGGGGTTTCTGCTATTATTCTGAGAACCAAACTTTTCCAGCCCAAACATAATACTCACATTACATTAATCGCACATGATCGTGAGATTGCAATTTATTGGGCAGACTGTTAAGCAGTCTGTTCCCAACAGCAATGCAAACTACAATTCAGTGAGCTTTAAAAGTGTGAACTAATCAAAAAAAGTTCTATTTTTACTTCTTTAAAAATGCATTTACAATAATTGGATTTACCTCGCCGCCCGGCTCTCTAAGGATACACCAAAGTTTTGTGCGCGTATTTGTACGGCGTAGTGATGGCACAAAGACATGTCTGTACCAAATTGAGAGAAGCGCACAAAAAAATAAAGAGTAAATTTGAGAAATTAAAAATTCTGCCCTATTATTCCTTCATCCAATCAGGTGTTAAAGTACCCACAGCTCCTTTTGTATAAAGTCCCATAATGGCATAGTTAAAAAAAAAAAAAAAAAAAGTCCCATTTCGGCAGTATTGTTAAAACTGTCTTTGTAGAGCTTCGATGAAAAAATCAAAATAAAAATTGTCCATTAGAATGTCACTAATTGCAGTGCAGGCGCAAAGAAAGTCGTCCGGCTTGCTGTGAAGTGCACTAACTCCTGCCAAAGCACCGGAGCGACGTGTTCCCGGTTCCGGTTCTGGTCCCGGGGCTGCAAGACGTGCACTACCCGCACTCCACAAGCACGGTGCGGTGTGACAGCATCCTCGACTCCGCCGGTGGAGGTTCGCTCTGCGATGAAGCGGTGCACCTTTTGGCTCCTTGCTCCTCTTCAAAACGTGCGCGACCCTGCGATACTGACTGGTGTGTTGAAGTGTGCGCGCGCTGGAAGCACATTGACTGGAACACACACACTCGGCTTAGCCGCTTTTGGCTGTGTGCGGGATCAACGCGTCCGCAAGAGCCAGCAACAAGTTTTGCATTTCCAGCAGCACTTGCATGCATGACACCCCAGCCAATCAGAAGACCCAAAGATGGCTTGGGGGCGGTACAAATGCTTTTAAGGTGGTCTTCCACAGCAGATGACGTTTGTAAACCTATGTGTAAATCAGCATTCGCAATGACTTTCACAAATTGTCTTTGTCTGAGCATATCAAATTGCTATTTATTGCCACAATTTGATTTATCTTTTAATGGGGCACCATAAAATATATAGGACATTCAAAAGAGGGGTCTGAGTGAAATGCAGTGGTACAATTTGAGAGGAAAATGACTTATGCATAAATCAAAACTATCTTCTATTTCTTAAATCTTTTGGAAAAAAATACGGGTCTCTTTAGTAGAAACATTACACGTATGTGTATCTTTTTATACGTACTCATGACAACTGTCTTTAAAAAGACAATAAAACAAAAGTCTTTATAATCACGGGCCGGAGGAAAAACTTTAAAAAAAAAATCAGATGCAACAAAATCAGTTCTGATTGATTGATCCTGGTCGTATTAGGATTCTAACGTGATTAAGTAACATGATTTTGATAGCGTACCACTTAAAAAAAAAGTGTAAACCAGACGTCATTATAAAATATGGTCCTTTCCCACGAGACCAATCACAATCGCACCTGCCATTGACCCGAAGGAGAACAAATCATCCCTCAAATATGTTGTGCGTCTCTCTGTGTACTGTATTTTAATTCAAATGTAAAATGATGAATACTTTTTAAACTAGTCATGGCAATTAGTTGCATACCTCAAATGAGATAACCACAAGACATGTTTGATGCATTTTTGATTGACAAAAAGGAGAGAATAATTTCTAACCACAGTATTCTAAAATGTAGAAATTTCCTTGCCAGTGTTTTTTTTTTTAAGCAATGGTTTCGCAAAATTAGTTGTCTTCATAGTCATTCTCTTGTGCCTTTTGATAATGTATTCAGGAAAAAAATATGGAGGGAACATGTAGTTTTATGTTGAATTTTAGTAGATTAGATTATTTTTAGAAGGATTGTTTGATCTGATGACAAGACTTTTTTTTTTTGTAAATGTTCTACAAACGATTTCCAAAATGAATCTGTTTTTGTGCAACCATTTTAAAATATACACACGTTTACTGAAGGCTATGGAACAACTTCTATACAAAAGCCTGATTTTATTTACCAACATGTGTATTGTGTTTTGTGAAATGATAACACCATAATAAGGTTATTTATTTCCACCATTGTGGACAGTGAGATTTCAGACACTTTAGTGTCAAACTGCCTTCTGCGTTTGGAGGGAAACTAGAAGTGATTTTACCAAACAAACACAGTGCCACCCAGTGGCTATTTTTTAGACCTTGCATGAGCACATGCGCCCTTGCTGGTGATGAGTTTAAAAAATATGTAATCTTGGAATAGCTTTCTGTTGTGAGAGGAGGAAGTCTGCAGTGTTTCATTATTAATGAAATAATTATTTGTTGAAAGAAAGAGGTTGAACTGTTTTTTTTTTTTAAATACTGGGTAAATTGTAATAAAGCATAAAGTATCCATTCATTCATCTTCCGAACCAGCGGGGTGGTAGGCGGGGTACACCCTGAACTGGTCGCCAGCCAATCACAGGGCACACATAGACAACCATTCACACTCACATTCACACCTTTGGACAATTTGGAGTGGTCAATCGGCCATGCATGTTTTCGGAATGTTGGAGGAAACCGGAACCATTACGTACACATCTAGTTTTTCATATTCCTTGATCTTGTATAACATATTGAAGTCAGTCACATGGCCATGAGGGGAAGAAGTTGAGTGGGCGAGATGTCATAGCTTACCATAGACAGGTGAGGAAAGCAAGGTAGGCTCGGATGGTTTTCTGTGTGCGTGTATATTTGGATTTTTGGAGGGAGAGAGAACATGCATGGCATAACTTTCTGCTGAGGGACAGAAAATGAGAGCCGAAAGACAGGGACTTTGTTTTTTAAGGGGACCTGGGTCCAAGTGTCTGCCTTTTCCAGGAAGAAGAGGCGCTCGTGTGTGTGTGTTGACGAGAAGAAGCTTTTTTTTGTTACAGGGCCACTGGAGAACTCCCTCGATATCTAAAGCCAAGCCGCCACGGCTGCAGAGCCCCCTTAGAAACATCACATTTCATGTTCATTTTACAGCTGAAAACAGCTTTGTGTATAACAAAATCTCATTAACAATACAAGAAACAAGTATACTCAGCAGGAAAGCAAGGGGGGGGATCAACATAATGAATATGGTATTGTTCCCGCTGTAGTTCTAATACTCGTGCACATAATCCCCTGCGAGCTCCATCTTCAGTGTTTTAAAATGGAGACAGACAAGTTAAGTATGACAAACGGATGGCTTGGTCTTTTTCCCCTTGAGCCTCCAGTGATGACAAAAGAAGCTCAGGGGCTGCCGCTAAAGCGACGTCACGACAACGGACAGTCTGCAGGCTTTCAAGCGCTGTCACGCCAAGCCTCCACTCAGCTGTGATTTAGCACTCAATTTGTCTCAATATTTTACTCAATGGGACAAGCGGGTGTCCTTTTCTGGTCTTAATTCATGGTGGTGGACACTTGCTCAGATAGACATATCACGGGGGGTTGCCCAAAGAGATAGTTCCTCTCCTCGTTGGTGGATGTCGTCCTGTGTAACGGGGCAAGTGTGTGTCCTCTTTGGACCTGTCAGTCAGCAGCAACATCACAGCTCGGCGGGTCAGAGCAGGTTAAGCAGCATCTGTCATCAGAGAGGCACTCTTGTATTGTACAAAGGGGAGGGATGCGACAGTGAACCTTTCCCCACCACCAACCTCCTCCTCATCATCTATGGTCTCCTCACCTCCCAGAACAACAGGAAAGGCCCGAGAGAATCGCTGAGGCTAAACTTGACCCAAGTTGAGGAAGTACTTTTGACATCACAGTCAATGTGCGGTAAACCCAAAATAAATTTCCTTGCCAAGGAAAACCTGCAAACTCCTGGCAAAAGTGGTCCCAGAGGAGACTCAACGTGCAAAAACATGGCAAAACTGAATGGAATCTTCACTGTGATACTTCCTCAAACACTCATGTAACAGGATGTGTGGTCACGTGGTGCCACTAACAATGCAAAAGAAACAATATGGGAGCGTCCTGCGCAAAACAGATCGCTTGAGTCAAAATGGAGAAACGGAGATGCATACGTTTCCTCAGAGGGCATTCTAAATGATTTCCAATAAGGTACACACTAGGGAAATTGGGCATTTAATCAACCTATTAAATTAATCATTCCTTTATCAAATATTTAATTATTTTGCGTAGTCAAGATCAGACGTGGTATTCCTCGTTTTGTGCGTGAGCAACTGATTAGTTTGGTTGATTTTCTGACTTTGCCTCAGCAATGTCGCTGCACCCTCTCAAAGTATTTTTTTTTTTTTTAGGCATTTGATTAAGAAATCCACATCCCTTCCAATTAGTAAACTTATTTTGGCATTTGAAAAAAAAAAAAAAGCTGAAATCAATTTCACATAGGCAATGCTTTTTGGGCTCTAATTCAAAACACAAATGGTGCGACTTCCGATCTGTTCCGTGCTGGAGGGTCACACATTTGAAATGTACAACTGACCATTTTGGCTACCATGCACCCTTCATGATTTATTGCCAAATTTATTTAAACCACATGGGTTTATTTGTGCCATATTCCTACATGTGCTTCAAAAGGGAGACTCTTAGGCGGATGGACGTGTGCCTGGAGTAGAATATTGTGAGCTGCTACGTAGCAGGTGGTGCGTGGGCAAGTGTGCCCATCTCCGCTTTTAGAAACAGCACTATTAGCTTGTTCTAGGTCAGCAATAACTGGTTTCCTTTCACAAGAACAAGACTGTTCTTGCAAACAATGACAGAGGCCAATATCACAGCTGGCAGACAAGCAGTCCTTCCTGCTCTTTAAAAATCAACTCGTAATTTTGCTACTGACCCTGCAGCTGCAGGTAATTGCATGTTTAGGTCAATCTATAAATAACAAATATTTCTAGTGTATTTATAAACAAAAGAAAAGCAATGTGATGTCTCCAATGACAAATAATAAGTGCTACAAGAAGATTCTTTGAGCAACGTATGGAGAATCCACAAGCTTTCTTTGCATAGGGTGAGGGGAACAAAATGGCTACAATGCAGGATGACAAGCGAACTTTTTTTCTCAAAATTTATTTGATATTCAAATCACATGTATATTTCAATTAACACTTGAGTATTTAAAGGCAGAAACAGCACAACATCTACATTCAACCCCGTGTTCCCCAATTATCAAAATTGGATCAAAAACATCTGGAATCAAGCAATTCTGATTACTTTTACAGTTGTAAATTTTATAATTTAGGACAAGACAGTACAGTTGCTCCACAAAAAAAAAAAACATTTCCTGCCTTTATCAGTGTTATGACTGATTATTAAGCTCAAATGAATTTTAGCCAGTGGGTCTGCTGTCAGACTTGCAGCTGGAGTCAGAAGACGTGTCGTGTACTAAACGTATTTTTGACAGAAAGGCTTCTCTGAGACATTTGGGTAGCAAAAAGAACAGGTCCTTTTCGTATGTACATTTATCAAAAAGCGCAAGCTCTTCAACTGAATTTTGCACAAACTTGAAATTGTAATACTTAATTTCCATTGAAAGCTATACCACGGTAAAATGAAATGGTGAACAGACCATCAAAATATCCCATTGTTAAGTCATGTTGGACACTAGTTTTGATGAGAATTTTTCATCTTATTTAACCAGCTCATAATTTGCTGAATGTGTGTAAACAAAGGCAGTGATATTCTTTGGATATGAAATGATCGGAACAAAGGATCGAGAAGATAAAAAAAAAAAAAAAAAGAAGTCAAATTATACAATAACAATGTTCTTGTGATTACAAATGCACAAATTAATTCCAGGGAAGAATCAATTGGTAGGTGCACGTTACACTAGTCATGATTCAAAACGATAGCCCTTAACACATGAACGCAGGCTTAACACAGGCTATACTGAGAGTGCACTGTGGAGTTGAAACTCAGGACTCATTGATATGGCAGGTCCATCAAACAGTGAAAATTCAGACATGTAAAACAAAAACAAGACGTATGAAACCAAATTACACATGACATTATAAAGCCCTGCAATCACTGACTCCAAAAAGTATAGTCGCTGCTACAGCAATAGCAAGCCTTGACCTTAAGGTGTCCGTGAAATGGTCAGCCAGAAACAAGGGAGGTAGCTAAAAGCGAGCAGCTGGTTGCAGAGGTACAGTAGGTGAGATCAGGTCCAAAAGGTTCAGAGGTTAAGGCAAGCTGTGGGGAGCGCTGGTTTTAACTGGGCACTGGTGAAGCACTCGTGTAAACACAGTGAGAATGAAAACGAACACACTTTACCAGCTCAACAAGGCGGCGGGCGGGCTTCTGGGGCGGAGAGGCAAAGGTGGGCCGAGCAGCACCAAGATCAAGGGGACCAAACTCCATCAGTTTTTTTTTTCTTGTTCATTTTGGGGGGGGCAAGTGAATGCAACGTGACTCGTGAATTCATGTCCTTAGAATGGGGAGCCTATTGGAGATAGGAATGATGGGGGCAAAATTATATTTGCAAAATTAACGTCACCGGGCTGATCGCGCTTGCATGGATCTGCTCAAGTTCGTTAAGAGGATCAGTCACTGCAAAGGCATTTGCAACTGTGTGTGTGTGTGTGTGTGTGTGTGTGTGTGTGTGTGTGTGTGTGTGTGTGTGTGTGTGTGTGTGTGTGTGTGTGTTGAATGAGATGACATGCAGGGGCATGATTGTCGGTGTTAATAAGATGCAATGCTTTGGGTTAGGTGGACTGTTGATAGGAGGATTACAATGGGCGGAGGTGCAAAGGGCGATAGTAATCTCTTAATGGAGCTTGTGGAGGAAAAGGGGAAGTAAAAAGTGACACACTCACACACACATACTCATACTGAGGAATGCAAACCACTGAACCAGTGTGTGCAGCTAAAACTGAAAAAGACAGAACTGGGCATCATCTCAGGAGGAATGTTTTGGGACTTAAAAAGAAAACAGCCGGTATTATAAGGTCCAACGTGTCAATCTGAGTTCAAGAGGGTGAATCTGCTCCGATGAAACATATCTTGAGCAAGAACAATTTGTTTTCATTATCACGCAGAGGGCCACAAAGCAAAAGGACTTCAGTAAAGATGGTGTCGGTTTTTTATAAATCAATGCCTTAGTGGATAGAGGACTTATGATTGGGTGCAAGCGAGGGATCTGCTCTATTGATTGCATGAGACCCCCCGACACCTCATCCACAGCCTGAATGTTTCAAAGTGCCACAGAAGAAGCCCTGTTAGCAGCCACGAGTGCTGCTGTTATTTTGGCGGTTTGAGATCCTTTGCTGCTTTATTCGTCTGCAGCACTCGTTCCTCTTACTTCACCTTTTCTGCGAAGCTGAGGGGAAATAGAGAGAGAGCTTGTTAAGGTTGAAGAGGAGGGGTTAAGTAAGTGGGCATGTGCAATTTCAAATAAATCCGACTTGGAACTTTTGCCAATTAGATGCAACTTTTGTTTTTTTTATTTTTTACACTCCCAACCATTCCACAAAATAAGTCACTTTCTTAAGCTGAAATACACAATAAATAAATAAATAAAACCCTTATCTTGTTTGTGTCATAGGTAGATAAAACGTCCATACATTTCAGATTGTCCCACCCTGAAGCTGATAGCTTTGGGAAGCCAATTAGTGTCGGAATCTGATAACTTAAGACATTAATGGAACAGTTCAAACCAACTATGGCTCTAAACAGAAGACCGGACAGATGTGATGAAACGACATCAGGATTACCCTCGTGCTTCTGCCACCGCACACCACACCACCCCCGGCCCCATTCTCTTTCACTCAATCACCACAGAGACTCCTTCTCAAAGGCAGAATTCCATTTGTATGTTAATGTAGGAATAGGAGCCATCTTGAAGGTAACTGCTTCTTTGGCCCTTCCTTCTCGACCGTCTCCTTCCTCCGCTCTGACAGAACCATTTCCAGTGTGCTCAAAATGACAGTTTTGTTCAGGAGGCACCATACATTCATGGCTGAGGTTGTCCTTCACCCTTTTCAGTCAGGACATTGTATGTCGCCGAGTCCATGGGCTAGCATCACACGCAAGTATCAGTCTGTCTAGAAACCACAATTTCATCCTCACCACATTTCTCTGTGATGGTAACCTATGTTTACTTAAAGAGAAAATAGAAAACATGTGCCGGTGCAATGCTGGTAGACAAGAGGGAATGCTCTAGCCTATCCCACTCGGGGCAGGCCAGGACCATCCAGTCGGAATTCTTCCATTTTCTCCTTGTATAGCCAAAAGCTATCAGATATTAAAAGGAGTTCCAAGACAAAAATTACCGGGTAAGGTTTCACTCGGAATGTGAATTACAGAAATAAAAAGCTTTTGATTTACTTCTCTGGCTTTCTATTTTTTGCTGTCGATGATGGGTGCTAAGATCCTGGCTTCTGTTCTTAACTTATGTTAGAAGTTAGTCATACAATGTGCATGAGTGAATGTGAAAAAGAACCAAATATATATGCACAGATAAAGCTATCCTGATGAGGCACAAACAAACACATGCGCACCCATGGAGTGAACAAAAAAATGCATTTGACACCACCCAAAAGAGTGACTGCAGTGACACAGAACCCAGAGGTAAATATGGGAGACTGGCCTCTCTACCTGGCCTGGCTACTCCTCTGCAGCCTGCGTGCCACACACGGCACCTTTCTTACGTATCTGGACAGGAACAAAAGGTAAAGTAGATTGGGCAAACCTGACAGGCAGTGCGAGTATGGCATTAAAATGTTGAGTTTGTCAAGTGTCATGCAATTAATTATTATCATTGTTATTATTGAATAAAGAGAATGTTTTTGATCTACTCTCTTCAACCTTTTTGAATGCCACAAACAGGTTTGACGTCAAGAAATATTTAGACGGGCCAGGTGAGAAAGAAGAAAAATGACTAAAAATACAATTCACCCTTCTGCTGAATGTAGTTTTGCAATTAGTGAGAGTCCTGCGCTTGTTTTTCTTCCATAAACTGGTGGCAACTTGGGGCAATTGTTTTTCTTTCCAAAAACTCTCAATTTACAGTTCAACTCCACTCTGGATACTGATGTGAACTGATCTTCAAAATAAAATAATAATAATCAAGTCAACTGATGTTCGAAGTACTCTACAAAGGCAGTGTTTTTGTCATTATATTGGAATGACGTGCATTAAATCGTGCCTCACCAAAAAAACGTCCTTCCATTTTTCTTGTAATTGGTTGTTCTTGTCGCCAACACCTCTTTTCACGGCAGGTTTTGAAAAAGACATTACCAGGAAACAGGAAATATTGTCCTTACACGTGGTGGCACCTTAGATTTATGTTTTGCCAAAAGCGGTCATGAGCCAGAGATATGGCACACTATTAGCGATTTAAAAACAAACAAACAAAAAAAAAACAAAAAACAAATGGAAACCCCCCCAACAATTTAACATGCACTATGCACTCACCTCATCCAGCTCCTTCTGAGTCTCTTCCTCCATCCGTCGAATGTCATCCATTGTTAGCTCCACCCACTTGTCAATCCAACAGAAAAGCTGGCGGTGAAAGTTGGTGAAGATCCTCTTTTCTTGCTGAAAGGAGAAATCAGAGAGGTTAAGGATGGTTGATGTGTTTTTTTCCCAATGTATAGATTCTGCAAATCATAGAAATGTAAGTCTTTCCATTTTCACTAATCATTACTTCAAAAGAAGCAACAAATAAAAATGTAAACAAAGCCCAGGCATCAAAAATATTTTTACTTTTACCAAATCTGAATCTATATTGTAATTAACAAAGTCTGAATTTATGTCAAGAACGTACTGAGTGTACATCCAGCACAATAGTCACACAAACCTCATGGATAAAATTCTCGACTTTAGTCTGCAGGCCAAACCATTTAAACTTGACTGTGACCAGTTTGTAGGCACACATTCTAGGGCAGTCAGTCTTGGCACTCAGCTCTTTCTAGTGAAAGAAAAAAAGCAAACAAATCTCAAGTAAGAATGTATTCAAGCCATCCATCATGAGGGCCAAAGCAGGATAAATAATGTAACCATAAGTTGTAAATGACAAAATAATGACAGCTTAGAGAATACTATTTAAGATCAATCTCGGCAGCATTTAAAGCAAATAAAAAAAAGTCATTAATACAAAAAAAGCTCTGTGTATGGAGCTTAGTGAAATAATTATCAATATGAAGATGTGCTGTGCACAGATAAAAGCGGCCTAATCTATAACACACTTTCTAAATCCAGTCTGCGCTCTGTGCTGTCCTCTGAAGAGAAGAAGAAAAGAAGGGAAAGGGGGAGGCAGTGGCAGAGCAAAGTGGATAAAGGGACCAGTTCTCTGCCTCCGCCCCGACAGTGACACCGTTCCCGACAGACATGCCTTTGTGGCCAGGGAAGGCAGATAAAACGGAAGCTGAGATGCGATAAGGGCGCTGAAAAGCTGGTTACATTATTAACACCTAGGACTCGCTCGCCCCCAGAACACTCCCAGAGAAGCCTCAGAGAACACCTGTTTAATTAATCACTTCATTCTGACTCCGTATTCCAGGAGAAAATGCCACAGACCTGCCTCAGTCACCCCCATGCCGCAGCTATTTGATGCTGCCATCATGGAGAAAAGCGAGAGAAGGCAAATGAGAAACATTTCTAAATTTGCAGTGGGTTTAGAAAAGTTGTCATGGCAAAAGGAGAACTTCACATGAAACGCATTCCACATCAAAACACTTACGGTGACATATCTTCTCCCCCTCTCGATGCCCCACTCAAAGGAGCAGAAGTTTTGAGAAATACAAAGGGAAGCGATATGCAAGCATGTGTGCATGCAGAGATAGACAAGAGGTCTTTTTTTTTTTTTGCTCCATGAGGCTGGAAGAAAATTGTCCCTCTGTTGTCACAGTAATATTTTCTCAAACCCTTTCAGTGTCCACCGTGGATGGGAAAACGATCTAATTAAAAATACGGATGAAAAAGTGTTTCTTTATTCATAGTTTTAAAGCAGTTTGGCTGCCTTCATTCTGAAGAATTTTAGGTAGGAAACCTCCCTATATTTAAACATTGAGAGCCCGGGAGCAAGGCAAAAATGTTAAAATTGTTTATTTAAAAAATGAAACAACCAAGGGGGAACTGCAGGTTTCAGCGGAATTTAAGGATTTAAAGGAAAGCTTTTGCGCAGATAACTTACGTATGTCTCTACGCATCAGTCATGATTATTTCTCTCCAGTGGCAGACAGACTGAACTGGGAGGCAGCGCTTGGAGAATAACGCCATTATCTGCCCTGGAAACTTGAAATTTCTATTAGAGTCAATTAGAATTGAGAAAGTGGTGATTTATCTTCATCAACCGGCAGCCTTACATTCTTGCAGTCCCACTCCTGCTCAATGTTGTCCTGATAAACTCAGTGCGCAAAACTGCTTTTCGTGTCAATAAAGCGTGCTACAATCAAGTAAAAAGAGCGACTTAAGACTTTCCTTCTTTTACAATCTTCTTTTCACCTGAAAAATTCAGACTGTTTCATGTTTTCTCCAATTGTGACACATGCTTTCTGTAGTCCTAAAGTTTTGTCAATTCATTTGTAACCTTTTCTAGATGTCACTCAATTGCTTTATTTCTGATGTTCTTGAATTTCTTTGGGTCATGGTAGTTGGTTGAATAGGTTATTACACCTCAATAATAAATCAACACTAGTCAAACTTCTCAAACACCCATGGGATAATGAATCACAAAAAAAAAAAAATGCAAGCCAGGCAGAATGCTCAAGAGTAAAATACCTTCCAAAGAGGTCCAAGTGGTCCTCTTCCTGTCTTAACTGACTTGAACTTGGTGGGGTCCTCATCTGGCTTGTAGTCCTATGGTGACAACAACTGACATGATATGATACACAACATACCTGTTTATTAATTGACACAGCTGAAACTCAACTAGGTAGTATAAGCTTACAATACAGAGGTTTATCTTTATAGACTATACATAACCGTACAACACATTCACGCTTGATAATAAGGTAAGACAATAACCACAAAGACATGCGTGCCATACACCATAATGATGCAATACTGTTGATTTGAGTTAGAGATGTCTGATATCACTGTTTTCACACTGAAATGGATACAGCTCACTTATTAAAACGTTCTGTCAGCCATGCATGCCATTTCACAATGGTGGTACACCTTAGTGGTCCAATTTGATGATATCACAACTATTAGCAAACTTTTTATGAATGAAAACTAATCAACATGCTGAGAAGCAAGGACAAACTGATAGGATGGGCAAAATAAAGACATTAAAAAATAAAACAAAAGGATTTCAAATGATCAACTGCTTGAGGGCCCAGCAATTTTAAATAAATGATAATATGCCAGGAGGTGAGAGCCATTTTCAGGGCAATCAGCCAACAGGAGGGTGCAAAACTGTGGAAAATACACACATATTAATTTGACTGTTTTAACGCTGAGAGCTCGATCCCTATAACCATGCAGTGTGCGGCACTAATGAGGTCTGCGAATCAATGTGCCGTGGCAGACAAAAGGGAGAGACTCCTCCACTAATCCGGAGTGTGTTAGTGTGCCCTGTCTGCATCGTGCGCGTTTGTCGAATGCTGCCATACGAACAACTGTGAGCTGTAATTACACTAACAAAACTCATTGGTGCAGGCGGTAGGTCGCAGGGCCCGCGGCCATGCCCGAGGCAGAGAGCTGATAGGGCCCTTAGACACAACACACTCCTCCAGAAAGGCAAACATGTCTGCCTCGTTAACTTCCCAGGGCAAACAAACATGGGCGTGCGCATGCACGTACACACACACAAACACACGCACACTCACAGTGAAATGAGGCAATATGATGTTAAATAACACCAATAATATGTAACCACCTAAGAGCTTCAGATTTTATTCTGAAGTGGCAATCAGAGAAAAATATTATCAAATAAAAGGTACGCCATCGATCAAGCTTCAATACTGCTAGTCTTGTCTAGGGTAGTGGTTGAGCTGGAGGCTATTTCAACTAATTTTGGTTGAGAAGGCAGAGTACACTTTTGACTAATTTGCCAGTCAAACACAGGGCAAATGTTGTGTAAGGAACCTCTCAGTCTTGCACAAATTCACACATGGGCATCTTGGATTCTTCAATTGACCCATGCAAGAATAGGGAGGATATGGAGGCCTGAGCTGAGATTTCAACCCAGAACCTCTTTTTTAAATGGTGATAAAAATGATCTACCATTCTTTTTTTCAACTGTTGGAGTGGCGTTGAGTACTTAGACCTTCCTCAGATAAAAAATGAATATCTAATATGTCCAAAGAGCTACACTATAAATGATCAAAATTAATTGATTAATTTAACTTATGTATTCTTTGCACATCGTAAAAGCTGTGCCTTAATTTTCATGTTGCATAAATTGGTTTACGCTTCTCCGGTTTGGACAATGTGACAATCAGCCAAACAAACAATACCTTCAACATTATTGTGTGAAATGGTGTTACAAGCTTGCATGGATTTGGACTAAATGGAGTATATTGTGAATTTGAATCTGACCTAACCTCAACATTATGAGAAATAGTGACTTGTTTTGCTGCTCAAGCCCTGTAAACACGACATGTAGAATAATGCCAATTTTCAAAACTTGAAAAGACTGAAGTGCATTTGGGGAAAACGGGAGATGATGTGCAATGAGTCCATTGCCATGAGATACATTGTTCCAAACAAAGGTGTGCGTGCGTAATAACCAGACATGTCCACATCAAGGTGCTAAACAGCACTTTTAGAATTTTCATTTGTACTCACAGAGGCTGAAACATGACTATTGTCAGCAATGTCAATAGGCACAACAGCGACTTGCTGCCAGGAAGAACGATCTAGTTTGTGCACCTAAAACAAAAGCATTCAAATAAATACATGAATAAAAAAATGCATTCAGGCATACACAACTATGCTAAATATTCGCTTGGTGTCACCAAAGGTTTCTCACATTTTCTTGTGTTCCAAGATCCGGTTTATGCCATGTCTCAATCTTGATCAGGAAATTATCTTTCATATATTCATTCTACAAATACAAAAAAAAAAAAGGATTCAGTGCAGTGTAGTATTAGCCATAAGGCATTAAAATCAATAAAAGCACCCAACTCAAGCCATCCAAGGTTACCTACCGTCACTTCTGAACAAGTATAGGCATGAGGAGAGAAAAAGAAACATGACGTTAGCAACAAAATTATATAAAGACAAACACTCGGAACAACTGGAAGAGGGCTCACCAGTTCTGCAGTAGGGGTAGGCGTTCCAGGCTTTTTCATGAAACACAAAGGCGCTTTCTGGTGCCAAGAGCTGAATAAAAGCTGGCACTTTACTGTAGATTGGAGTGGAAGAAGGGGAAAGAGATGGATGGGGTGAAAGGACAACAATTAATATAATGGTTTACATGCGATGAACAACAGTAAATATTTGTCAAGGACTAGTGGATGTGTATAGTTATGCGCGAGCCATTGGCTTCAAACCAGAAAAGAAAATATGATACAATACTGCCACTAGCTGGCCATAAACCGCAATTACTGTAAAATGGAGCCCAAAAATCAATACTTCAATTCCACAAACCTCTTCAGGCGGTAGATTTTGTGGGTATACTGTCCTTTCTCTCCATGTTCCGCATAGGGCTCATTTTTGAGTACCTCAATCCCTTCCCCACCGCCGGTTTCATTCTTACTTGCTTCAGCCACAGAAAACAACTGTCCCACTTGATACTGCAACACAAATACCAATCATTTCCATCGTACAAACAAATGTAGAGCCACAAGAATTTTTGAGGACTGCAAAATCTATTGAAAAGGATGAACCCAAGGAAGAATTCATGTCATCAACCTCATGAGAATTCCATCAGTGCATGCAACACTTTCTCAGAGGTTCATGGAATATGATGAAATGCCAACCTAGGGTTTTGTTTTCATTTCCCATTTTAACTGAGCTATGTTATTAATGGTGGGCCAATCCCCAACATTAATGTGTCAAGTACAGGTAAAGGTCGTAGCCTGGTGAATGTTTGACTAGGTACATTTTTTGATGGTATGTACATTATAACTCATAGGAAAACGTTTTTGAAAACAGGAACTATTCAATGGATCAAATAGTATCCTGGCACTGTTATCAACTTTTATGGTTGCATTCTCAATATTGTATGTGAGGCCATATTAGAAATGTCAACGATAACCCTGTTTTGATAGCGTTATGGTCATGTTCAATTTAATAGAAATAGTGCAAAGAGGACTTTATAGATCCATAGGATAGTCCAAAGAAGAGGAATACACAAAAGTTACTTTTGTCAATGACATTAAGAGATTACTCACCTCCTCAACACTGCAGGGTAAAACCACGCGGCTAAGAAGAACAGAGAGAAATATGATTATGATCAGGTGAGGCTTATACTACGACAATTCAAATAAAATAAAAATTTAGACAGTAGAACCAAGATTGAACAGACTTGGAACCAATGTACTTTGGATTGAATGGACAGGAAATAATGTCCACAAAGTACCTGTCAAAGTCTGCCAGTCTCAGATTTGACCAAAGTCAGAAAACTGGTGACACTCTTGTTCCTGATACATATACAATAAAGCCCAGACACGCCTACGTGGCAACCATGTTGGGACTGGTGATCCTCAAATCAAAGTAAAATCAGCTTAGCAAAAGGAAACACACACACATACAGGAAGTGGCAAAATGATCTGACACATTTTGGGGTATAAAAAAAAACTAAGTAAAGAAACAGAAAATATATACATTTTTGAAAAGTACATATGTCATTTTGTTTCATTTGGTTTTAAAAATTAAATCAGTCAAATTGTCCACACACACTATATGCGAGAGAAAAGAAAAATGATTCATGCCTCTATAGCCAGCTTTAAATGGCCCGCAGAAGTAGCAAATAACATATCATTACTTAAGAGTGATGTTAGCTTTCAGCCTCACCTTCACGTATATCACACACGACACACTATAATCGAACTGTGCAGGAACAGCCTAAGTACGAGTATGTTTGTAGGATTGAGATTCTAACTAATGTATTTGGCTTCTTGAATTAACATCATCACTGTGTTACTGTCTCATTTGCTTTCAATAATAATACAATTTAAAGACATCTCTTGACATCAACCTGTGTATCCTACTATTGCCATTAATATAATATTTATTCTCTTAAATGAAGGCTCAAAGTCTTATATGATGCACAGAGACTGAGATTTTTGTATGAGCAATTTTAAGCAAAATGTAATCTCTCCATCGCAAGATCTCACCACACCAGAGATCTTGCATTGGAGAGTAACTGTAGATTACAGTAACAGTACCGTAGTTACAGTATTTGACGATGATGGTGCCAGTCTCTGTGGGTCTTAGTGATCACAGAGAATATTCACAGAACCAATAAGTATGAACAAGCAATGGAAATATGCAAAAATAGTGGTGAAGAAGATAGCTGTTAGCCAACCCACACGGTTTAATCATGTTCAAAATTTGATAACAAAAAAAAAATGTTTGCAACCATTACAGCTGTTTTCGAATGCCTGGCAAACATCTTTGCAACCTTCAACAAACCCTGACAAAAAGAAAATACTGTCGCTACGTTGCCAAACACTAGGAAACCTTTGCCACTCAGTGAGATAAGGGTTAAAGCGATGTTAAGGATAGTGTTAGTGTAGAAGTACTAATCATGAAACTAAATGGATTCTCAATTTTGGAGGATTCAAAATTTCTTGGGAAATCCTCAAGAGACTTTTATGGTAAATATTGTAATTTGCAAAAAGTGCGAGCTATTGTTAACATCTTATGTTGCAAATAACATTTGGCACAAAAACAGGGTCGATTTCCTCTTGAAATTGGCCTGTGTGTCTGCGTTAAGCTAAACTACCGAGTACAGTGCGACAAATCTGTAACCCTTCGGTGTCCAACTGATATGTGCATAAGCAGTGGCAGCCCTTCCTCAAACTCACTCATACAACTAAATAAAGTTGAAATATAAAGTGCGATTGTTTTGCTGATCCATGTGCATGATGTTAGTGCTGGAATCGTTAACTCCAGTTTAAGACTAGGAGCTAGTATTTGCTAACGAGCACAACGTTAACGCTAAGAATGTAAATACTACAGCTAGCGAACAGCTACAAAAAAAGCAACACTATCACGGGATCAAGTCTAAATTAAATCAAGACTATAGCATCACCAGGCGATTGGCCATCCTTTTTGTTTTTCTTAAATGTTCATCTCTGTTGAGATTAGCTACTCGTAAGCTAATATGCCGTTTACGTCAAATGAAGTTCAACAACTTGACGGAAGAGACGCAAAGCTCATGTTGCAAAAAAAAAAAAAAAAACGCAAGGCAGCAGTTAACGCTCCTGTTAATAATTAAGTTACTTTAGAGAAATATGGCAAAGACAACAGCAGCTGTCGACGCCGGTAGGCCACAAAAGTAGTTCTTGGGCAATGCCACCACCCTTTCCTCGTGTGAATCAGTCGCACTGATGATGAAAAGTTTCCCAGAGCATAGCTCGTATCCAGTCCGTGAACACCGGCCACACCCGATCGAAAGCCCTTATTAAATCGTAACGTTGTTGTAAAGGAAGTGTAATAGCAAGCTTTGACAACAATATCACACTTACTACTCCTTGATGAGGACCATCGTTATCAAGTCGTTCCGACGCGACCTGAACGTCGTACCACAAGCCACCGATGATTACAGTTGACGTCATCAGCTATGAAGAATCGTACTTCGCCCCGCCCTTTACAGTCGGTGATTGGCTGGACGTTCGGACATCATGTACCTCAGCCAGTAAAATCTCAAATAAATCTCACGTTGCTGAAGAGGCCACTTTATTCTTTTTCTTTCTTTTTTTTTAATTTTTATGGCAAAAGCCGAGATGACAAAATGCCCCCTCACTAGTTTGTAAGTACAGGCACTTGTTGCATTAAAAACAGACTGGTGATAGTAGTACTGATTTATTTGAGCCATTAATTTAGTTGGGTGAACATATGCAACTTTTCTTTCTCTCTTGTGGGCAATAACTTTACTCTTATTCTCATTTTGCAAGATCTAGAATTTACTACAGCAGTGGTTCCCACTTCTCATTTTTGTAGCCCAGAGCCCTTTCGTCCTACCACAAATCCATACCCCTTCACACATAAGGGTTGATGATTCTTCAAAAGTTGAACCTAACATAATTTCATTCAGACATGTTCTTTTTAGCTCAAATTAAACCTAAAATGGCTCATCTTTGTAAATAAATACATAATATAATTTTAAAAAATGAAATCAAAATAATGATAAAATAAAACAATTCACAAAAAAATAATAAACATTATTAAAAAAAAAATATAACAACATTCACTACAAAAAATCAAGTTCATTTGAACAAGTCCCATTCAAACAAGCATTTAATTTTTAATTTTGTCCGCTTGACTACCCTGAGTGCGACCATCGAGGTATAGATACAGAGTGTCTGCAAATTAAAGCATCAAAGGAGAATAGGTTGATTTTTAATTTTTATTTTTTTATTGAAACAGTTTACTGATAAATGACAGATGGTTGTCATGAAATCGTGATGTTAAATCTAAAAAAAAATATGAGCTAAAAATTCATACGTCATACTCAACATTGAATAGCAAGAAAATTCATGCTTCAGAGCAAACAATTCACAAAGAAATCAGGCAAAAAATGCCCTTTTGACTTCAATAAAAAATATTAAATCTTTTCTTCCACTGTATCCATCTTTACACGGTACATGGTTGTTCATTTTGTTTTAACAATATAAAAACGCTTAATACTGATTGTGAAACACTGGAATTAATTTACAAACATAACAATAATAATTATAATATTAATAACAATAACAAACAATAATAATAACAATTACCATTATTTTTTTTCAACAAAAAATAAAATGGAAGAAGTCAGTCATAGTTGTTGCATCTTGGCCTGCATACACAATGTTTTGTGGGGAAAGACCGAATGGCATTTACATTTACCTGACACACAGTTACACACAAACACAGTATCAGGTCGTTGAGTATTTCTCATTGCCATTTACAGTTTTGGGCATATCTACAAAACTGCAGGCATGTGCCCCACACCGACCAATCTGACCACTCACTAATTTTTCTCACTGTCTGTAAAGCTAGGCTGGCCAATTAACAGGTGACCTACTTCTTCATCCTATACAGAGTTGGATGTCTCAGCATTTAGAAGAAGGAAAAAATCTTCCAGGCGACAAGAATTTGTATCCGTTCCCAGCGGGTAGTCTGATCGAACGAGCACCGGGACTACTCCTTGTAGAAATGGTTGGTGATGGAGCCCCTTTCTTGGCATTGGAGCAGTGATGTCCATTGGAGTTCTTGCCCGCCCTCTCCACTGACTGCAAACCCAGCTCCCGCAGCTCCAGGCTGTCTTGGGTATCATTGGGAGAGCAATGTCGTGGAGACAGGTTCAGAAGGCTCAGCACATCTCTACCGGCTGATGCCAGAGGACTAGGGGAGCCGTGAACAGCTTTGACGGGGCCGAGATGTTGCTGAGCTGCGGCGTTGGCCCAAAAGGTCTTTAGATTGTGGATGGCTTGAACCTTTTCATCAATGACCCCTCTTCTTAATCGGTCAAGGTCCGGAGCATCGGCCGACGTGGCAGAGCCCGTAGAGGAGTAGGAGAGGGCAGGAGAGGGTGCACTACCGACTGGTGATTGGTGACCAGAACTGGGAGACACATTACTGGGCGAACGTGATATGTGGCCACTGTATGGGGAACTTGGATACTTCAGCTTGAACTGTGCATGGCTGTCTGAAATGGGCGAAGGGTGGCTGCCGTCCTTTTGTGAAGACTCTGAGACAGCCGGACTGTTGTAGCCAGAGCTTATTTTCTGCAGAGAAGATGAGCGGGAGGGGGGTTTGGGTTTGGGCGAAGACTGAGCTCTGCCACTAGCGCTGCTGTTCGGACGGCTAAACGCACTAGTTTCCGAGGAGCGGAAGGCGCTACCCCGTGGTGAATTTCCTCTTGAAGTTCCACCCTCCGCCCTGGCCCGCTGTAGACTACCGACTGCTTGTAGATGGCTGTGAGTCTCCTCCAGAATCTTCTGCGCCAGCTCCTGAGGATCGAGAGGGGGCGTCTTTTCTTCCTGAGACTTCACAGTGCTGTCTGTCTCAGTACTGGATTGATCCGATTCGCCTGTGTCACTGCTGCTCACCTTGGCGACTTTCTGGAAGGGCGAGTTTGGACTGGGAACGAGGCATGTTTTGACTGGGGACGTGGGGGTGCTGACACTGCCTCTCGATGACACTGACACAGAGTAACCTCTTCCAGCCCCGCTGCTTGACCGAGCAACAACCCCGCGACCTCCTCTGTGGTGGCGCTGGCTGTGGCCTGGTGGCAAAGGCAAAGAGTCGCAGTGGCTCCCAAGTGGTTCACTGCTGATAATAGAGAAACCTTCATATTCCTCCTCCTCCCCTCGGGCCCCCGACAAAGCCGTCGCTGCTCCGTGAGGAGACGAGCGGCTCCGGGGAACGTGAGGGTGCTTGTGGGCTGCGTAATGCGCTGCCGTCCCACAGCGGTGCCGATGGCTGAGGAAGTCACAATCAGATTTGGAAGCAAAGCTCATTGAGGAGGCCACGGAGCTGAGGCTATAGACAGAGATGGCATCTGATGCCTGACTGTCCAGGCAATGAGGAGAGAAGGGAAGGCTTGAATAACTCATTGGCAGAGGGTTGGAAACAGACTGTGCTGAGGCCAGAGACTCAAGGGAAGAGGAGCTGTCTAGACTCAGACGTTTTGGCAGTTCTGTGGAGTCTGTGCGATATGATGAAGAGAAAAGACCACTCAAAGACAAGCACATCAAGTATGACGGAAAAATGACAGAAAAATTTATACTAACCAAATAGTGCCAGGAGAGACTGAAGAGCAAAGTGCAATGTGCGGCGGTTGGCCAGCTTGCCCGTTTTTAGCACCACTTCTTCTTGGCCCACCTCACACAAGTCAAACCCTGCATGTTCATGCAACGACAAATACGTATCATATCTGTAAGTTATCGGATATAATGTGGGAAGCTTCAAGTGGGAACAAGTTGACTCACCAAGTGCTGCCAAAAATTCATGACATCCCGGAAGTCTCCAAAGTTGCACACTAATGGACACCTGAATGGGCAGTAGAGAGAAGTCTTGTTCCTTCTCACCAGTTTGGAGCTGCACTAGCACCTGGTGGAGCTAGAGTAGAAGAAGAAATAATGGGACAGCAGAAACTATGAGTGAAATGATATTGGTTAAATGATGGACAGACAATTGTTTTTCTAGGATCTGACAAGTTTCTAGGAAATTTGTAAATTGACTGCGAATAGAGCTCATTTTTACCAACAAAACGCCATTATTTTACATTCATTCAAGTTCAGAAAATGCACACAACTGTACAGCTACTGTATTTACAGGCAGGTGTTAATCAGTTTCTATCAGCTATGAATAGGCTTTAATGGGGGAGAGAAAAAACATATTAGCAGTGCACATGTGCCCTGGCCTATTTTGCCTGGAGATTAGCTGAGAACAGAGACACCTTTGTCAACCTGAGCTAACTCTTTAAGGAGTAAACACATTTCTTTGTCCTCATTTCACTTTAATATCATAACTTAATTGTTTCTGCCACCTAGAAATGGATTCTATGAACCAACAATGTAAAAAAAAATGAATCCCATGTTTGCAATGCAAAACGTTGACGTTACACTACATGCATACTGATGAGCATAATGAAAACTGTGATGCATAAAACAGTGGCGTTACAAAAGGTTAAGTGGGAGCAGGTAAAAGTGGGATGTATTGCAGGGTAGTGAAGGCACACTTACCATTGCCACCATATTTTTAACAGCCTTCAGATTGCACAGAAGGGGAAGGGGAGAAAGAATAGCATTTTTATTGCATGCATAGGTCAGCTCACAAGGGTTTAGGTCAATAAGAAGGACAAAAAAGGGCAAGAAACTGTAATGGGTAAAACAATACCCAGGAAATAATATTTTACAGGTTGATACAGTGAGGCATAATATCGCATTACTTGAAAACTAGAAATGTGTGAGAGCACTAATAGTAGAACGGTACGCAACCAACGAGAGATTGACTATTTTTCAGTGACTGTAGATGTGATTGTGACTGCGAAGAGAGCTGTTGCTAATACTAATGATTCCACAAGTGGGTAGCCGTTTATTCTCTTAAAATTTGTGCTTACCTCACCTTATACAAAAATGCAGTTAAGATTATAATCTCAGCGTCACATGTTTGGGTGTAAAACAAGTAGACTTTAGATAAAACCAGTGCTTGAAGTAAAGCTAGTTTGGCTTTACTAGCGCATTTCAACAAAGATTAAACTGAAGCTTGAGGTGCCAGTGCTCAAATAACATGGTTATGCAGACAAACACATTTAATGCATTGTGTGATGTCCCCCACCCCCCAAAACACATTGTGCATGGCCTTGGTGGGTCCATACCCGATTGATGAGCTGCTCCCCTGCCTCTGAAGCTGTGATGAGTTTGCACAAAGCCTGGAGTGCTTGTGGTGGCAGACCTGAAGGACAGGATCACAGTCATTTTGTTGTCATCATAGCAGATTCCTTAATCAGGAACAGGAATTTTATGGTTCATTAATACTAAATTCTAGTTGCTGGCAATTGTGCATTGTGTGCATCTGAAATACATCTGAAGAACATTTTTCATATAATGAAAGTTTCCCTCATCCTACAATATGATTTTTTTTATGTTGATATGTTTTATGTTGATTTTTCATGTTGATATCTTGGGTCCATCATCATAGTCTTCCAAAATTTACAACAAAAACAACACACTTAGATTTGAATCTTACTGACTCTGTCTCCGCCACTCACCTAAAAGTGATTGTAAAGTGGTACTGCACTGTTGGAGTCGATCTCCCGGGTCAGCAGTGGGAAAGAAAACTGCTGCAGGGATGCCAGTGCCTGCAGAGTCAAGGCGGAAGCCCACGGCAATTAACAAGGCCTGCCACCCAGGGACACCCCCAACTTTATTCTCCACACTTTGCTGGGATGTGTACATTGAGTTCCGTTGACCATTCTGGATCCTTTGAAGAGACTTTTCCACCTGCAAGCAGTACAGCACTAGTATCAGTAAGGAACCTCTCTTTATAAAATCCTTGACTATGTGAGTCCATGTCTAACCAGGTGAAGTAAAACCCTCAGCGCATCACGTGCACGATCTGGGCACTGCAGAATCTCTGCTAAAGCTTGTCCAATCAGAGAGGAGGGGCTGTTAAGTTTCACATCACTGCCGATCAGCATGTAGCCTGGGC
The DNA here is from genome assembly GCF_054491065.1 of Syngnathus leptorhynchus. NCBI lineage: Eukaryota > Metazoa > Chordata > Actinopteri > Syngnathiformes > Syngnathidae > Syngnathus > Syngnathus leptorhynchus. The sequence continues at coordinate 9,509,720 of NC_141198.1, read as the reverse complement.
AGAAAATATCAGTTTCATTAGACCATATTAGGTATTTAGATGGTGACATTTATTTTCCATCATTTGTTGTCATGATTTTATTTTGTTTAGGTTTTGTTTTTAATCACTAACCGGCCCAGTTGGAGGGGTGTGAGTACTGCTTGCTGCTCTGTACGGTTTTCATGGCATCTGCCAGCGCAGCACTAGCCTTGGTCCCATTCAGAAGAGCAGTGTAGAAGGCATGGACAAAAACCTTGGAGGCTGCTACAGGGACAGGCCACAAAGACACAAGAACACACTGTGCCCCTGCAGCCAGAAAGGAGCGCGTCAGGCCAACAACACCGTCGGCTGTGACCTTGCTGCTGGACTCGAGGTAGGAGCTAATGAGAAAAAAGGTTTGATTACTTTTAACCATTTATATTGGAATTCTATGTCCTTTAATGAGAACAATTTAGAGATCACAATATTCTTACTGATAAAAAACACCACTTACCCAAGCACCACCAGTTTGACAGGTAGCCTAAGGTCCAGTATATCTGCAGCTGTCAAGAGAAATTCCTGTAAGGGTGGACTGTCGCAAATACTGTCCACATCGCTGCTGTCATCTTGCATGTGGTGAGACTCCTGGTTGGTGCAACCGCTTCCAACAGATCCCTTCCTGCCTCGAATGCTGCTTCCTCTCCTCATCCCGGTACCTCTGCCGATGGTCCCCCCTCCCACGTTAGCGCTTGCTGCACCTGGTGCGCTCTCTGGGTTTGGAGTGAGCACCAGTGCAGCCAATTTCCATGAAATGTGGGTTGCAAAATGGGCACACTCCGCCTGTGTGAGGGCACTCATGACCCTCTCTTTTGTCGCTGCAGTGCCAGACAGTGGTTGGCATCCTAAAAGCTCAGCTACCATGAGGGCTTCCTCTTCTGCAGAAGGCATTGGCCCCCACAGCCAGCGGTCCATTACCGGTGAGGGTAGCCTCGGGTTTCCCACCACAGCTGCCATTGACACCCCACCACAGGAAGCTGGTCCAGGACGCCGGGAGTGAACCTACAAAAAAAAAAAAAGGTTGACTTTTTCAGTTGTCTGACAATGACCTCATAAATCCTTAAAAATGTGATAACGATTGTCAGTTGTGACCATCTTAATAACAAGTTAAACCTTTGCACTGGATCCAAGGCCTTGGATTGAGGGAACAGCGATGAGGCTAAAACGTTCATACAGGTACTCGTTGGAAGAACTTCCTTTTAGTAGAGCAAAAGGGATAAGATAAAGTTCTCCCTCTAGCACCATGACGAGTTGTCTGTGTCTGCCCACCGGCCCACTGGAGTGCATCAAACCCTGTTGGGTGCAGATGGACAGTTAGAAAGAAAAAAAAAACATTTGCCGTGTGTTGGCTCGTCTCTTCCACAGAACTCAGAACGGTAACTCTCACCCCCTCCATAGGTGCAATGAGCAAATCATAAAGTGCTCTGAGAGGAGGCTTCCCGAGGTTGCTGGAGCGATGAGGCAGGGAAGAACAGCCGTCTTTGGCAGGTGACATGGTGTTACTGAACAGGCTGGTCATGCTCTGGCAGCTCCTACAAAGCACAACATATCAGACTTTAAATTTGAAAAATCTGTCTGTGTATCCAATTATGTGAAGCGCATTGTTAAAGCTGTTGGGGAACTTAATTACCTTAACATGCCATCACCTTACTTATTTTTCTATTTTTTTTAAATACATTTTAAGTTATACAGTACTGTGAGTTGAGATATTAAAATGGCATTTTAAACACGAATTGGCCATGTTTAACTGGACGATAATAAAGCAAGTGTAAGTCTTGTATACTCCATTAAGTTAACTTTAAAGGCTATATGATACAATATCACGCATCTGCACGAAAAACAAGAAAACCCTAAATATTTTATATTGAGATTCTATTTTATTCAATTGTCAATTGACGTGCCTCCCTAGCTGGCATGCGCCTCAGGATTATTTGCTGTGAAGAGATATTTCTATCAAGACACACAAGTGCTTCCACTGCATTTTTAAGGAGTTTAGTGTTCTTGATGAGTGTATAGAGCTGCACAACACACCGATCTCAAAGTTTATATGAGTCCACAAGGTGGCGAGATTGAGCTGTGGTAATCTGCAACTGTGCTGTTACTGTACAGTATGTTACATCCCCATAGATGGGATTTCTTTTGTGGAAAAGTAGATTGTTCCCACATTTGAATTATTTTTAGAATTACATGGCCAATAATTTTGCGACATATTAGTTTCATTTAAAATAAACTGCTTCAATTTTGTCTCCCTATGTTATCAAGGAGACTCAACATACTCAGACATTGCTAATAATGGCCATAGGGTAAAAAGCCTTTGGTGCAGCAGGAGCACAGGGTCAAGTTTTATTGCCACACTTGTCACAAGCCTCCATCTGCTCTGCTGTCTTCCTAGGTCCAGCCAAAAATCATCTAGTCAGCCGTTCTGGGACAGCCTGTGGCTACTCGCTTCAAGAAAGCATCGCATCACTCACTCACTCACTCACTCACTCACTCACTCACTCACTCACTCACTCACTCACTCACTCACTCACTCACTCACTCACTCACTCACTCACTCACTCACTCACTCACTCACTCCACCGATCCGTGGGTTCTTATGAAAATAATTACCAAACCTTTGTCTGAGTTGTGAGTTAATGTAGTCAGTCGACAGCCTTTATTCCTTGAACATTTTAGCAATAAGTGCAGTGCACATGGAGTTCATCGAAATGACCCAGAGAGGTTTTCTTTGTCTTCACTTGCTGTAACATTGAGAACAATGATAGGCTCCACAGCGCAAGGAGCTTTATATTCCCTGGCTTTTTTGAAGCCCCCAAGAATGAGTGGATTATTACTAGGAGCCCATTAAAGGGGCTTAATGAGCAGCAAGACTCAATTAAAGATGGAATTATCCTCTCATCAAAGAGAAGCTCAATAGAGGACGAGGACAGGGAAATATGACCCAGTCACACACACACATTCACTCACTCATGCCCATAATCTATTGGTATACACTACTATTCCGCACCACTGTAATTTAATGCCTTGCTTAGTATCAATATGAGAAGAAAAAAAACAAAACCTTAAAAAAAAGCACACATAGTGCTAACTTAAATGTGTACCAAAATACAAAGAGGGCAAATAAATACCTAGACACACTGGTGTCAATGCCTAGCATGTACAGTATATGCACATCAGAGGCTTGTCTCTACTCATTCGATCTCGGATTTCTATCCTGCCTCTGCATAAACTGAACAATAGGAAATGACTCTTTTCACAGATGAACCAGCGAATCCTGAACTAAAGCTGCGTTCCTCTTTTCTTTAGTTAGTTGAACTCTATTGACCTTCTAGTATCTACTTTGCAATATTCTCCTCATACCTGTTGAAAAGATTGTTTCTGGACACCATGCGCAAGAAGCCTGTAGGATCAGTGACGGAGTTAAGCTTGTTGTTTAACTCCTCAAATTGTTGGTCCAATACATCTCCCGCCTCACTCTCCGTCTCACTGCTTGAACACCCTCTAAAAAGAAAGCACGAGAGAGAAAGACACATGAGACAATCACTGCAGTATTGGCACAAGAACTGCACTTCTGCTTGGTAGACATTTTAAGATATACATTGTTCCCCTGTGAATGAATGAAAAATATTGTTATACACGCCAATTATGGACATATACATCTAAATATAGAGTTCAACCCACACAGAGATGGCCTAATTTCACTTGGCTTGGTCTAAAAACCCTGGCAGAGTGTAATCCTTTCATTACAATGGTGATGATGTTGACACAGCCAGTGAGTCAACCACCCCCACCCGCTATCTATCCCTTCATTACGTCCGTCTGCAAAAAAAAAAATCCTCATCATGTAACTCTCTCATCTTACTCCTACTACAGTATCTCAGAAAAAAATAACATGAGATTTACTCCCTTGAGCTGTTCAAATTGCAAAATCAGCTATTACCTACACACATTTAGAGGCCAATTATGATCAATTTTGTCTTTACAAACGTAATTAAGTAGGGATTTGTTTAAGTCCGATGCAATGCAGATTTACCCCACTGCAAACTTCACCCACAATAATTATTAAGTGAGTATCTCTCTGACATTTGATAATTTCTCTGTGCTGGGTTTTGAAACAGCTCATGTATACGATCTCATTAGATAATTCACGGGTTTTGACTTGTGAGTTTACAGACTTGTGTGTTTAAATGCCTCATCAGCAAGATCTGTTTTTCAATACACTCTTTGCTTTTGCATACACATCCTCTTCTCAAGTCTTCATCTCATTCATGATGTGGTTTCATTTGACGGCAGCTTATCTTTTTTGCTCTACAATGGAGGATGAATGGGCTCCAAAGTGTTGCCATATTACACCCATTCAAGCGCAATGTTGAGTTGTGCAGTTTCCCATTGGAGGGATAAATGAGCTGGTAATGGGGCAGGAGACCCCCAGTCTGTTGTAGAGTGGAGAGGCAGGTTTCAGGCCGGCCACCTAGTCAGCGCAGTTCGAGCAGCAATTTCAAGTAAATGTGACTAAGGTCAAAAGCCGATTGCAGGTGGTCAGACCTACACTCGAGATTTTCTGTACTTTGCCACATTTACAATGCTCCTGTAGTCTGTTTGGTCTTTGACTGCTTATTGATTTTTTTTTTCACTGCATCTTCATTTTGGGAATTATTCTTCTTTTTATATGTTTTGTGTTGTCAAGTGAGTGGCTCGCGAAAGAGCCACCATTCCATCTGGCTGGGAAGACAGACGGTTTTGTACCAAAGGTAGGAGTGGAGACTTGTAATCACAGTGAGCAATGGGGTGGAATAACACTCACTTTACACACTTCACACACTTCAGATAACTCAGTGGAGGAAATTGTCTTGTTGAATTTGTACAGTTTTTATGCGTTACCTTTTTGTACGACAAAATCAGTCAGCTAGCATAAAATAAGCTTCACCTGCTATAATGCGATTCAACTCCTAGGGCCTCTCGTGCACTGGCAATGTGCTGCTCCAATGATGAGGTACTGACCACCCCTCCACCACCACCACTTTCCACTTGGAAGTCTGACCCTACTTCGGATATGCCCTCGCCCAAGTACACCTCATGGAACTTCAGGATGCCTGTGGAGACAAAGAGAGAACCCATACTGTTTTTAATTGTTGTCATTTTCACCCCCCATAAACTGATAGTGTTACCCTTTACAAGCAACAAACCAAATTTGCATGCCGCCTTAGTTGTTGTTGTAAAGCCTATTTTCAGGGCGCAACTTTTTTAGAGTGAATGAAAGTTGTGCATCTCAACCGCTCGATCCCAACAACATGAGGAATTTTGAATAAAAATAAAAGAGCAGCATGATTCCTCATGCTGACATTTTGATAACAGTCATGATTGAGACATAACTCGCTTGAGGGGCAAATGGAAGGTTCAAGGAAATCTACTCAAAACTCCGGTTAAACTGTCAACTGTAAATACTCAATTAATAAACCAGTACATTGATTGTAGTTAAAAATAACCTTCCTCATTTTTGAAATGTTCATTTGGTAAGTCCTAATACCAAGAAAATAAATACATTTAATGTTCAGCTGTATTTTGTTTTTTCATAACACAAAGAAAGTTCGAATCGGCAGAAGATACCATGTGCAGTAGTGCATCTGTGGAGATCAATTATAAACACATTCAATCAAATATTAAATGTAAGCTTTCTATGCCATCTGGTAGCCATCATCTGCTGACTTTTGAGGAGTAATATACTATAGGTTGGGGCATCACATGATGGGAAGTGGATTCTAAAGCCGTATTATGTCAAAGCAAACATGTTGAACTATGCACGTGTTTTGTTCCACGTGACACATTCATAGTGCACATTCATTTGCACGTCCATTCAGGCTATGAAGATCTTATGTGATTTACAGCTAATTACAACATTTGTAGCCCTTTTGTGTGTCCAGCCCCTTTAGACAGCGCCATATTTGTGTACCAGCTGGTAACCAGGGAATGCCAGGAAGTGAACAGACAAGCGATTAACAAGCAAGTGGTTTCCTCTTAACTTGGGACAATATTAAGTGCCTTGATGATCTCTATTGTTCCTGAAGTGTTGCCTTCATCCGTATCAATAATCCTGGGGTGCCAAGTTCATCTGGTTGCCTCTGAGCTGGATTTGATCAAATGTTCAAGCTTGGTGGAATGGGACACGGGTCATGGCTTTTATTTCCCCTCTTTGCACAAAGGATCAGTAGCAAAGAGCTCAGTATGGCAATCGTGTGATATGCACTAATCACGTTCAAAGAAAATGGGTCCGCTTAAGACGCTGGAATTTCACGACTCATAAAAGATCAGGCTTCTTAGTGCCACTGCCTGAGCTGGTGCAGTAGTAGTCGACAAGGGATGAGAATGCATTGCACAGTTTTTTTTTAAACTTAAGGAAACGAAGAAAGGCAGGGTGAGGGGGGGAATAAACAAACAAGAGATGAAAATAGACTGTGTTCAACTGAGATGTGTTTAGCTTTTGTCAGGTGGGAACATATTGCCTGTGTTGTTTGGCTCTGTCACTAACAATTAGCATGGTTCACAGGCAGAAGCCCCATGGGCTGGGGAGGCAAATCCCAACAGTGAAGTGGCAGGTGGTGCTGCAGCATGGTGTGAAGCCTGCCCTCCACGACCCCATGGCGAAAAAAAAAAAAACACTAGAATGTTTGAAAGGGCAAGTAAATCACTATCCACCTGATTTTTGCATTTTTATATGATGGATTACCAATATTATTGCATGAATAAACTAGCTATGAATTTAGCCTGAGAAAAATCAAGATAGATGTTGAGTAAAAATGCGCCAAGCCAAGTCTACTTCTTACCTGCTCCTGGGGCTAGTAGCCAACTGTACAGGTAACCAGCAGCCATGGAAAAATAAAGTACCAAGGCCCTCTGGCTGTTGACACTGTCCAAAATGTGCTCCACTGTTACGGGGGTGTAGGGATCAGACTCCTGTTGGCCAGTCTGCCTTTCAACCAAAAGGTCAGCAAAAGCTCGTGTCCGTCCTCGCTCTGCCACCGCCAGAGCCTCGTCGTGGTGGCCTGCAGTATGCAGAAATTGGCACTCAAAAGAGAATACATCCAAAACATAGCAGTCTTAAGTAACTGACTGGAATTTGAAGTTAGGAGGATACATACCTAGGCTCACAAGGACCCTTTGGAGAGCCTGGTAGCAAGAGGTTTGCAGGTCAAACAGGGAAAGTTTGTAGTCTGTGCTGTGCTGTGCTTCATGTCTGATGGTCTCGAATAATGCAGATGCCCGGTAAAGCTGCAACAACGATAGCAAAGAACTGTAATTCAGATACCACTGAACAATAAATTCACATGAGTGTATTTTCTTCTTGCTTTTTTTTTATCAAGTCTCAGAGCTTATCTAAGGTTGAATGCATGTAGCGGCACAGTCAATTTTAAACTGTACATTTTGTACAAATATAATCATACTAAAATGTTGATCTATCACCTAAAAAGAGACTGCGGAGGGGTAAGAAGTGCAAGTAATCCATTTTTAGATTTAGTTGCTAGATCATAATTCAGGCACTGCACTAGGCTGTCTTAAGAATTATGAAATCTCGGAGCAGTACATTTCTATCAATAAAAATGTGTGAATTGATAATAAAAAGCTTTCAGCCACTAGATGGTAGCATCACACCTACCCGATCAAGCATGTTCACCAGCTGTCTAAACAAGAAAGCCACTTGAATTTGTTGATGAATTACTAAGCAACTTAAGTGAGTATCTCTTGAGGTTTTTTTATTTTTATTTGAATGGACAGGGAAAAAGAGCTAAGCATTAACTAGGCATCTTTTGTAGGCAATATTTACACACTTCTTGCTATCTCTGGTAAATTAATGATTTTAGTCAGTGCCAAATATTTTGTATTTGGAAGAGCAGGCAAATGGTGGAAAGATATGGTAGTGGGGAATGTTGCACTTTGCCCAACGGAGCTGGCAAAGAGTGCTGATTCATTGAAGCCTTTATTGATTTCTTAACCCTGTGCCAATGGTCATGCTGTAGGATGACTGAAAGTGCTACAGAGCCACTCTCCGGGAGTCCCGGCCAACACAAAGGCTTGATCACAGTCACACAAGACAAACAGCTGCAGTAAATAAAGGGTTGCAGAGCTCAAGGTGAAATGATTTGTATCAACAGTGTTTTGATCGAGGGTGGTGGCGGTGGTGTGTGTGTGTGTGTGTGTGTGTGTGTGTGTGTGTGTGTGTGTGTGTGTGTGTGTGTGTGTGTGTGTGTGTGTGTGTGTGTGTGTGTGTGTGAGAGAGAGAGAGAGAGAGAGAGAGAGAGAGAGAGAGAGAGAGAGAGAGAGAGAGAGAGAGAGAGAGAGAGAGAGAGAGAGAGAGAGAGAGAGAGAGAGAGAGAGAGAGAGAGAGAGAGAGAGTTTTATTAGCACACATGCATAGACTGTAGCTCATCTGGAATATCCCAAGGTCATGCTGCAAAGTCTGTCAGAGGGAGTGGGGAGTAGAGATCAGTAGAGAATCTGTTAGCTCTACTGCGTTAGTGCTCGGAGAAGCTGTGAGTCCCTGGGTAATTCCACTGATAGGGCTGCAGGCTGATTACCGCAGTACTAGTTTCATTTGTAAGGTTTTGCAGGCAGGTCTTTAAAAGTGAAACTCATTTTTCAAAGTATCTTGACCGCCAATTCCAGATTTGTTGTGTCTATGGTGACCGGCCAGGCTGTGGTCCAGACAACAGGGATGCGAATTGAAAATGTCACCCAGTCTAACGTGGCTTTTATCGGACATGTTAAGTAAATGTCAGTGTCATACGGAATCAGTGATGCGAGTCGGATGTGCACGGTCTTCTCGGCATTTCTGTGAAAGAACTCCTCCCACCGGGGAATTTTCCTCCCAGACAAATTACATCAAGGGTAAACAAAATGTTCAATCTGCAGAAAAGCACTGAAATTTAGGTAACTGTCAATTTATAGATTTTTTATTGCTCTTCTAACGAATGAATGTCAAGCGGTTGTCAGAGAAGTATTGTTGTACTGATTAAAATTACCACAGGTAAATCCGAGTGTCACCGTAAACAACAGGTCCATACCAATGATTTTACGTATCGAGAGGATGAAGAATGTGAGGTCAAGTGCTTTCATCCTGCACATATGCTTTATGAATATCAATTATAAGTGAGGGTCATGGGATTTATCGAGGCTAACATATTCAAGAACAACCACTGAATCTAAATTGGAGGACTACATTCTTGGAAACGTTATCATCGCCAATGTGTATACAGCAAAATTGATTGTATACATTGAATTCAATCAACATCCTAATACAGAGCTATTCAAAGTTTAAACCAATGAACCACTTTCACTTGACCATAAAAATCTGATATCTGGGAGTAATTGAGATGACCTGATATATACATGCTTATCTATACATGAAAGTATCTCTACTAAATTATGTCATTGAATCAAAATGTAAATACCTGGAAATAAACACTGCACTCATATTTACTCATGAAGTCATATCCAATCATTTCTTGTCTACTGCAAAAATAATGAATCAGCATCACTTTTAGTACTTCTATAAAGGCATGCACAAGTTGTAGCAATACTTTCAGAAGGGACCATGTATTACTTTTTCAATTTTATTCATGCTGTAGTTAAAAGCCAACATGTAGAAGGAAATCTGTTGCTAGGATAATATTTGCTTAGCCTTTAACTGAATAAAAATTCCTCTGTATGACTCAAGAACACTCATCGTCGAGTCACTACCTCAGTTTGGTTTTTGAGAAAATTGAAAACAGTCACAGTGCAGGATGGAAAACTACTTTATCTATTTGTGACACATAGAAGTAAATGCATGTATTTTTGAGCATTATGAGAAAAAGGGCTTGGACCTCCATCCCCATATCCATACATAGCAAAAAATAAAATAAAAATTAAAACGATGGTGTGTGGATGGCTACACAAGAGATGTTAAGGGGATATTACATGCCTGGCAGGTGGGCAGTGGGTTGAACAGGGGAGTGTGTGTCTGATGTGTGTATGTGTGATGTAGAGGTCTTGGAGCGCAACAATACACACAGACAGAAAAGCAGTCTTCAGAGATGCTGCTGAGACGACAGCATTTACCAATTCAATGTACTTCACAGCATAGTGCCAGTAGACATGTTCCAGCTGTAAAGAAGCCAATGTTTTTCAGAAACTAATCTCTTCCATTTGGATTCTGTACCCAGCGAGGGGTCAAACTCACATTCCAAACTATATTATTGAGTACCTACATCATCTTTTCATTTCTAACTTTACCAAGATCACAGTCATGGTCCTAATGGCTTCTCCACTGTTCTCCTCTTTAAACATGTAAATTGGCTGCAATACAGTGCAGTGCATTTCCAAAGGGTAATTTACATATGTCTGTTACTGGAAGTGCCCACCATTGGTTTAGGGTAAGTCAAGGAGAGACCATTCGATAATTCACCTGATGTTGGGCCTCCTCCAGATTCCCACTGGCCCACAGAGACAGCCCCAGACGATGGCGGATCTTTGCCTCCTCCTCACGTCGAGCCAACTGCTCTGCAAGCCGCAAGCCTGTCAGAGAGAGGAAGAACAGTGAGAAGACAAGACAAAAATTATCGAGAACAGGTGGACTCATTCGAAGTAACAGATGTAAGCATGGCATTACATTGATGTTCTGTCCGTGAGCGGGTTTAAATATTTGGCTTTGCTTCTGAGCTGCAACTCACACTGGGACAGGCACTTTCAAAGGCACACATTCTTAGCGAAAGGCTATACGCCAATCAATAGTGAAGATCAACTGACTCAGCAAACACAAACACAGCCTATGCTTACACAACAAAGCACATCATTTCATGATCACGTCTACAAATGTTTAAAAAACCATCAGTATCTAATAATGAACCCTGAGCAAAGTTTAACACGTGGACCTAAAAAAAAAAAAGGGTTTGTTAAAAAAAGCTAATACCTTGATTTCATCTATTTTAACAGTTGAAAAATACTTGAGAATTCATCATTTTCAAAGCTAATGTAAAATTAAAGATATCATTATCCTCATAATTAGCAGCAAAAAGCAGTGGAATTTAAATAAAGGTCATTTTGGAACCAAAGGGTCACCCATATTTATGATTCATTTATTGCAATTGATTGGTTTTAACTGATAATAAACTCATCAATGTCTATGTTTGACTTTTTCACAAGGACAGCCTTAATATAAAGCGGTACTGGGTACTTTGTGCTATTTAGCGGGACAGCGGGAGCTTGCAAAGCTGATGTGCGCAGCGTGCAAGGTGACTATGCATAATAATTAGCTGTGGCAAATCACCTGCAATCCTGCAGTTTGCTTTTCACTGACAGTCGCTCAAGCAGTGATGTGTATGTCATATCTCTGAATGTGTCTTTAGCCTGCCTGCCTGCTGTGTACTTGGTTCTGCGCAATTACCGAAAAGAAAATGTTGTCCGACCGACAACAATGACAGGGGGCGGATGGAGGTTTGAGAAAAATACAAAGGCCGATTGCTGGGCCACACATCCCACATAAGATGTTAAATGCTCTGCAAACGGTCAGTAGAATGCAATAAGCCATTGCTTGTGGTCAGTCACTTAAAAGCACTTACAAAAGTAAAAATGTATTCTCTCAGCTTGCAAACGTAACGGCTGAGTCTAGACGTGCTTTTGGTCAGAGCGAGTAGAAAATGGGCCAAGCCACGCTCGTTGTACTGTGTTTTCCCGGCAATACTGGAAAACGGTCTGTGGCCGGAGAAGATAAGCCAAGAAAAGAGAGCATGACCTGAAACTATTCCACAAACCTCACCAACACACCACGTAACCGTAGACTTAATGGCTCCTCGACGGCCACGCGAGCCGGCGGTCTTTGAAGCCTGATTCAGTCCACCAAAAATCCTCTACCCCCCCGCCCCCCTTATCTTCCCACACAACCTCCCTGTCGACACGCCTTCCCTTTTTCCCCCATGCATCGGCTCTGCTCTTCTTTCCCGACTCATTTTCTCATCTCTGTGCTTCCCCTCTACCTGTTTCATCTCGACTGAGGCGGCAGTGCTCACAGGGCCTCGGCACTGTTTAGGGCTCATTAGGCGCCGGAACAAGAGAAAGGAAACAGATCTAAATTATCCTCTTCATTCTGACAGCCTCACCCCTCATTCATCCCAACTGTAGCGCTGAGCCTTTCATCTGCCTAGACACACAGTCATACACACACACACACACACACACACACATGCGCACGGGAAGCCTCTCCTTCTCTGAGCTGCTCTGTTATAGTTATTTTATGATCAAGCCGGAATGTCAACCAACTCTATGTTTTCTTTATTCTCCATTTGACAGGGAAATAATACATGTGAATTATGACTCATGCCCATCTCTGATTCGCCTCTATGCCCGCCTGACATCTTTCTTTTCTCTCGCTCCCAGTCTCTCTGCCTTCCAAACGTTCATGTTCCCTCTGTTCTCTTTTTCTGTATCACTCTGTCTGTCACTGTCACCAAGCAAGCCTTCGGTGCGCCCCGCAGGCACAGTCACGTCGCAGTGGCTGACACCGAGATGCGGCTGTGCCTGGCTACCCGTAGAGCAACCACAGAACATGTTAAAGGTGGATTGACAGATGGATGAGAGAATCTCTGCAGCCCCAAAGGACCACACACCTCCGCCTTTAGACACAGCTTTTATGTGCAAATATCGCATACAAATGCATTTGGAAAAGACCACGGTATCCCGTGTATGCGCCACAATCCGCAAATGGAAGGCGGTACAATCAAGAGCCTGTAGGGGAAGCATGAGACTGTAGTGCTGTGGTCCCCAACCCTTTTGACAGTAGGGACCAGTTCATTGTAAAACTGATTTTTCGAGGAGCGGACGGTCAGCGGGAGGGGCGGGGGGGAATAAATACAATTCCATGCTGTTGTATGAATCATTTAACTGATGTTTGGACTGCACATTCAGATTTTATGCCTATTAATTGGGTGAATTTAGAAGAATATTTGTGAGGTTAGAGGTCACTGATGTTGAATTAGGTCTTGCTCTTAATCTTGAGTTGATCACAAAGACATTTGATGCTCCTGCCATTATTTCACTTTCTGCACAATAAGAGGCCAGACGGTGCTGGAGTAAAAGAGAATTCCAAAATACCAAGAAAGGGTTGTGAAGTTTCACACTCAACACTTTCTTCTGCTCTGTCTTGTTGAAAGCGATCGTCAGTGTCTGATTCATATCAGATACTGGCGCTGATGTTACGCATCTGACACTGTGTAAACAAAAACTGTTTCTGCACGATTAAAGTGTAAAAAGCAAAGGCAGCCTGAAGCTGAATATTCTGTACGTATTTTGTGACATTTCAGAGTTGAAAAGGCTATAGATCCAGGAAGAACTGAGCTAAACTCTGATTGATTAATTAATTGCTTTAAAGTTATGTCTCAATTTTGCTAGAAGGGTACAGCAAATGAGAAGATGAGACACGATCTTTTCCGTCCTAATTGGTATGTCGTCGATTGACGAGAACGATCTGCATCACAGTGAAACGGTGAATACAGTATCAGACACTGATGCACACAAACTGACTAGGGAGGTGATATGATATGAACAGTGTTTGCTCTACTTCAAATCTTTCCTTCTAATTGCTATTTTTGGGGAAGCAAAATAAAAACACATTGTAGTGTGTAGCTTGAGACTACCAATAGAAGTTGGTAAACACATACACGCACAAACAAAACCCGGACTTTATGGTCCTGGTTGATTGGCCAAAAATAATTGGCCATCAGGTGTAATGAAGGCAGAGTTCGTTTCCAGAGCCAGACCAAAGAACAATACAAGGACAGCACAGGGGACAACAGGACAGTGTGAAGACAGAAAGGGCTGTCGCTTTTGTTCTCATTAAGGTTCAAAAAGCAGGGTCTGCAGAGGGGCTATCGGGTTCCTAAGACCCAGATAATACAAATAATGCCGATTCCTGGCAGCTAGAGCAGATGTATTCTGATTTCCTTGCATTCGTTCCCTGCAGGGTGAGCTATGACTTGCCCCACGTAGGAGCTTCAATTTTCTTGGATTCAAACAGAGTTTGGGCCATAAAACAGTGGGTATGCCTGAGCAAAAGGTCTGTTAATGGTCATGTGCAAAGCTAGAGGAGTGGATACTTAGCACACATAAATGGCAGACTACAACCAATCACATCCGCACTGACTGAGATAATCAATTTTTAAGATTCTAAGCTAGGGGTTTTCTTTACATTATAATCTGACTCGTGAAATGTGCCACTGTGAGAAAAGATCTTTTGGCAACTCGTTGCAAAGAAACTCTCTGCGGAGAGTAGATACAGAGGTGAGTAGAACAGTCGGCAGTAAACAGGAAAAGGGCTTTGGCAGGAATCCACGTAGGTTTTGCACAGACAAAAACACTAGGATACCTATACAAGAGAGACAAAACGTACCCTGAATCCCCCATGCACTCATAAGCACAAACACAATATACAGTCACACAAAAGTGCATATCCTAATAAAAATGTAGCAAAGGCTTAGCGACAAATATGCTGCGAATTTCATATTCATATATTCCCAAACTCTAAGCCTATCAGCTCAGGCAAACAAAGGCAATACTCATTTTGCTGTTCTCGCTGCCTCACTTACCTTCCTGCAGGTACATGACAGCTTGTGAATAGTTCTGCAGTGCATGGTGTGTTCTCCCCAGGCTGCCATAGGCTAGTGTCTTGGCAGCCAAGTCATTTGTCTGCGCCGCCACACTTAGATGCTGCTCTTGGAACACAACTGCCCTCTCGTAGTTTCCCAGGGACTCAAAGGTAAGGCCCAGGTTCCCATAGGCGCGAGCCTGGCGTGTGGTGTTTCCGGTTTCCTCCGCGATCTCAAGGTCACTCTGGTGGCAACGCAGCGCTGTCTCATATTCTCCCATCGCTTGGTATACGGCGCCGAGACCACAACTGGCGTCACCTTCCAGGAGTCGATCTTGGGTGTCACGAGCAATGACTAGTTGACGCTCCAGACATGAGATGGCCTGTTCATAATTGCCCAACTGGCTGTGGAGCGCGCCCAGTTCACCGTAGGCCTGAGCCTTGATTCCACACTCTCCCAGCTCATGAGCCACCACTAGCCGCTTCTCAAAGCACACCAGTGACTGTTGGAGATTTCCCATTGCCCTAACGAGAGAAACAGAAAGTGTCAGACAGACCCCAAAAAGTAGATACAGATGTCCTCTATAATGATGCAAAGTGCAACCACAATTATAAATACAATCAAGTGTACTGAATTAGGTGTTCATAGCGTGCAGTATTTTATTTTTGAGGACACTTGCATGACAAAAGAAAACTGTAGAAATTTGTCGGCTTGGATCAGAAATTAAAATGATCGCTTTGTCTGATATACAAGGTGAGACGGGTCATTGTTGGAAAGAAACCCCCTCTACATTGTAGTACCCCATGCTAAACCTTTAACTGGCTTTCATAGCCTTCAAACAGTTACCGTAGCTCCGACAGTCTCCGGGATATCGACAATTGTTTATTGCCAGTTCAAAGAGTATGGGTAGGTATGAGAGTGAAACACTTCAGTCATTAATGTAATGTGATAGCAAGTACTTGGCTGAGAACTGTGGGAAGATGAGGGTGACGACTTAACTCCCTCTGAACCCGTGCATGTCTAACACAACCAAGTTTGACTGCAATGGCGCTGATAACACACAAAAAAAAAAAACACTTTTCCAGATGAGCAAGCATTTTTGCAAATATATTTTCATTGTAGACACCTTGGTTGTGATAAATTCTTTGGCAGGTAAGCACAGGTGTCTGAGTACACCTTGAGCCTCGGTGTGTCAAACCATACTAATTCATATCTTGTGGGTGCAATATACCCTAAAGTTTTTCAATTAAAGAAGACTCACCTGTGTCCGTTCCCCAAGCCTCTGTACGCTTTCTCCTGATCCTGCATCCGGTTGAGACTCTGAGCTACTGACAAATACTGGTCGTAGTACTTAATGGCTTCCTCAAAGTCACCAAGAGCCTCATAACAGTCTCCGAGGTTTCCATAGGCCCTTCCTCTGTCCATTATGGCCTCATTCCCACTTAGTTGTTGTAAAGTAGCAAGCTGTTGCTCCAGGTACCCGATAGCCTCCTCCATCACGCCAACATTCATTTTTGTGATGCCCATATTTCCATACACCTGCGCCTCCACGACAGGATCCTTCAACCTCTGCCCTAGCTCCAACTGCTCTTCATAGCTCTTGAAAGCCATGGCGTACTTCCCCAAGGCCATGTAGACTGCTGCCAAGTGACCGTGAGCTTTGCACTCTCCGGAAATGTCCCCAAGCTCTTGATAGACCTCCAGCTCTTGAGTGTGGTAGCCTAGAGCTTTGTCATATTTATGCACGAGTCGGTACGTGGCCCCGAGGGCAGCATAGGCGCAGGCCTCCATTCTGCGCTCCTTCACCTGAAATTAGATGTAAAAATAATAAATAAAAAAAACCCAATATAATAACCATCACTGGAAGCACTTGCTGAATTATTTGACAGTGTACAAAAGATGTGTGTTATTTAATACCTGATGAGCTAAGGCCAACTGCTGCTCATAAAACTGAATGGCTCCAGCCACGTCTTTTTTACAGACAAATATGTCCCCCAGGTTGCCAAGAGCTCTGAAGCGGGCCTGTGAATTATTCAGGGACTGGGCAAGTGACAACAGATATTTCTGACACTCCTCTGCCTTAACAAAGTCTCCCAGGGCCTTGAAGGCCAAACCTAGATTACAGTATGCCTTGGCTTGACTTAGTTTGTCATGAAGGTCCTTGGCCAAAGCGAGGTCCTGCTCGTAGTATTTGACAGCATCCTGGTAGTTGCCCAAGCAGTAGTGGGCATAGCCCAAATTGTGACAAACCTTTCCTTCACTTTCCATGTCTTGGAGGTCAGGGGACAAGCGCAGGTACTGCTCATAATAGGGCACAGCCTGAGGAAATTCGCCACGAGAGCAGTGAAAATTACCAAGGTTACCCAGGGCCCGCGCCTCGCTCTGGACGTCTCGGAGCTCGCGGGCGATGTTGAGATGGTTCTGGTAATGCTGCAAAGCCCGATCGTGTGCTCCCAAAGATTGGTAAGCCACAGCCAAATTGCCATGAGTGGATGCCTGCGAGGCCCGGTCATTGACCTCCATAGAAATCTGCAGCTCCTGACGGTGGTAGCGCACAGCCTGGTCAAAGACTCCTAGGGCATTGAAGGCATTGCCCATGTTCCCATAAGCCCTGCCCTGCGCGGCATAGTCGTTGAGCTCCTGAGCAATGGCCAAGTGTGTTTTGTGGAGTTTAAGTGCAGTCTCGTAGTCTCCTTTCATCTGGTGAATAATGCCTGTGAAGAGAGAATATTAAGTTTAAAGATTCCAAAGGGATAACATTACAGAAGCAAAAATGCAAGTGCCTTGTCAGCAAGGACAAAACAAGCCATTTGGTTGCAAAATATACTCTCAGCGCCATCTGTTCTCTGCTTATACTCCACACCTCCACAATTATAGCCATTATGAATGTAGTGCGATCTAAAGCGGTGTCTTCAAATGATTTTTATTCATTCATTCACTTATTTATTTTAAATCTACGGCTTTTTCGCCCGAGTTTGAGATGATTCTGATGAAGAACAATGCGAGAGCTGTTGAAGTTGACGGAAAGCTCAGCAAACAACTTTAGATTTAGATAAGCATGAAAAAAACAATAAATAATGGAGAAGCTGGTGCCGGATGTATTATCTCTGATAAAATATGATCCTATGAAAAATAACAGCCATCTGCCGCATACACACACACACGCACACAAACACACACACATACACCTTCCCCTGGAGATCCACAATAGTATACACAACAGCAATCTCAAAAAGGATTGTAAAAACACGTCATAGCATATCTAATAAATACGGACTCCTTTTCTCTGAGTTGGCTTTCACTGTCAAGCAGCATTCACTGAGAATACAATAGTACATAGGATGAGTAGCATTGCTACACTGTACAATATGATAGAGAAACTATCTAGGAAAGGAAAGACAGCTGCCGAACAAATGATTGACCATGATGGCTATCCTTCATCAGCATTGTGGCTGGCGAGCACGCAGCTAGAGTAATTAGAGAGTACTGCTATTAGTTTGAAGAAAAAAAAAAGCGTGGCCTATCAGACCATTTTTTTTATGTCTGCTTCGGTTTTCAGTTTGAATTGATACAGATCTAACCTTGATCATAACCCATACATTAATGGGTAAGATTTTCTTTTGAGAAATTATTTTTCCTTAGTCCACACATTAATCCCCTCGCTTTCACTTGTGAAGCATGTTAAGTCATTGTGCTGGCAGCTTGGAGGGGAGGGGGGGGGGGTATTGACGGCTCTCAAAGTCACTCCCCAAGGTTACAGTGTCCTTAACACTGAGAGAACGAACAGAGAATATAATGCCTTCTGATGCATTGCTAGCAAAAATGCTCCATGCAGTTGGCTGAAAACGAATCTTGTACACTGCGATAGAGAATGTGGTTGCGGGGACTTTAAGGGGAGATGCAGGGGGTGCGGCCCCCTGCATGGTAAGGGGATTACTATAAATAAAACCATACCTCGACCAGACACTACCCCCGCAGTATGCTGTCAAAGTCAATATGTTGCCTTTACAACATCTTGATATGAAATCAATCTCAACAATATTAGTAAATGTAAACGTGTATGCAGCCCACTTGGCTGTATTACAAAATGCCGAATATCTGCAAAATTTCAGTAAAAACGGGGTAAATATAAAGCACATTAACAATTCTATATGCCAGCCAATCCATTCTGAGTCCTATGCATTTTTCCTGATGCACAGACAAGCATGGCAATGCGTTGTCACTTTCCATTACACAGCTGGCTGTACATTGGGGAAATGCTGAGGTGACGACTTTGAGGGATGGTGCTTCTTTTTCGGAGTAAATCACTGTCTTTTGTTCAGCAGCTATAGAGGTCCATAACACTGCAGCCTTCACTGCATTAAGGGAATTTTAAACAATGGGTGAGACATTTGGTAGGCAATTTATTGGAGGGAGGGGAGCTAGAAGCTGTGTGGGGACAGCGTTACAGTTGTGAAACACTTCACGTTTCCAAAATGGGGCGGATGCAAACCACAAATTTGAGAGTCACTTATATGAGGTATTTTTGCATGTACATTTTGGAATTGTGGAAGTGTTGGTGACTATTGTATTGTCAGTCAATGAGAGACAGTGTCAAGTATTTTAAAATGAATTTCAAAATAAAACAAATACTACTATATGCAGTGATCTGTGGGGGGAGGTAGTGAGCTGAAGATGCAAGAGCCTGCAGAGGTCAGCAAAAGAGAAACAGGGATGGAGTTGTACTCTGTACTCTTAAGCCACCAAATCCTAAGTCTCAGAAAGAAACATCTACTGTCTGACTGACAGATAGGAAGTCATCGCACTGTCCACAAGTATTTTGAAAGAACTGTCAAAACAGGACAAGGGGAATATTTTTCCAGGTCTTTAGTCAAGTGTACAGAATGGAAAAGAAGTCCCATATAGTTTGCCTAAACAGAAATGAAGCAATGTCATATGGAATAGACCTGTGATCCTGAATATAATTGATATACATACGGGTATTCTCAGGAAAACATACTGTAAGATAGCCATCACGTCTCCGTCAAAGGACAGGAAAGGTTGCTAATATTTACGCAGATCCCACTAAAATTACAAAGATATCATCACTTCCAGGCAAATGCATTTTTGTGTATTTTTGATTAACTCCTTTCTGCCTTCAATTTATCCTGTCTGAGCCAATAGGCTGGACAAATTCCTTTGTAAAGTCTCCTATTTCTTTTTCCCTTTACTAGTCAAACTAATTATACGTAGATCTACGTACTTCCAACCGCTTAGGCCTCCAAATAAGTAATCTCTATACCTCAGTGCTCAGGCAAATCTGGGTTTTTGCGCATTTGGTGCCGCCCGTGGGCACACTTAAAATAGTGACATGCATTTTTATTGATGCTCTTAAAACAATTTTAGTGGAATCAATAATGCAGATTTTACAGTGGATTGATATTTTAATTCTACATGAGGTGGTGAGCATACAAATATCCCTCATGCATTTTAAGAATTCAATAGCTTAACCTCACGGTCAGTTGAACCTGACAGGCAACAAATTAAATCAAAATCACGGTGCTTCGGCAAAAAAGAATATTTTGCTGCGTAATAGGGTGAGTGGACATCAAAGACGAGTTTTCCAGAGCAGAAGAAATGAGTACTACTCTCACTCCAAGGTACATGAGAAAAAGGTTTGAAAGTAATTCAGTACAGACGTACTGCCATGTCCTGTTTCTTTTTCCATGTAAATGTGAGTCAGGGAAAACAGAATATCCGTGATTGCTGATGTCTGATGTCTGAACTCTTCCTGTTTTCTTTGTGTCTGTTGCATTTTGTTGTTGAATAACAGAAACCAGGAAACCCTCGGGAATGGGGATTGAATGAAAACAGGGCGAAAAGGTCTATTTGGTGTTTTATTTTACCCTACCATAGTCTTTCAAGCCAATGGGTTGCAAGTAATAAATTGAGTGGACAGTATTGTGATTAAAACGTAAAATGTATATGTATTATTAAATGTATTATTTATTTCTGTAACACAATAAGACAATTATTACAACTTGTCATCATACCCGTTACAATCTTAGTAATGTGGGGTTACAATGGTTTTATTATTGCTCGGACCAGTACATTGTCTTTTTTGGACCTATAAAGGGGTTTCTGTCTGTGATATGCAAAAAGACATTTCTTTTTTTAAATATAACTAATATACAAAGGTTTAATGGAAGCTCACTGTCATTTGTAATCTCTTGTTTAAAGCCATCGACATTTTACCATCAAATATAATACTTTTGGATTACACGGAGATGGACAGTCGGATTGCCGGAGAGACACACAGACAGATGAATAATGTACAATTTTGATTGTGTCCATCTTTAACTACATGGCAACTCGCTACTTCAGTGGCACTGATATGGGATACTGCTGAGTTGTGGGAAGATGGCCAATTATTGAATAATATATGGGACTGGAATGCAAAATGTTCATTTCCTTTATGGGTCAAAGCGTGATGAGCCAGGTCTGTTGGTCCCGCTGGCTATCGTGGTTGGATATTAAAGGATGGCAATCTCAACACAAGTGTGCCTCAGAGCCAGGCCAGCCACTTCCCAAACCCATCCCGCAGCCAACTTCAAAAACAAGCTGAGAGGGCAAGTAAAAGTGTCCAGTTTGCTGTTTGTCTTCTTCCCACTTCTGAAACTTTTGTTTTGAATGCCGCTGCT
Source organism: Syngnathus leptorhynchus (assembly GCF_054491065.1). Taxonomy (NCBI): domain Eukaryota; kingdom Metazoa; phylum Chordata; class Actinopteri; order Syngnathiformes; family Syngnathidae; genus Syngnathus; species Syngnathus leptorhynchus. Next base: position 9,488,416 of record NC_141198.1, on the reverse strand, counting down.
CAGTAATTGCTTTGCTCATTCTCGTGTTTTTTTGTTTTTGTTTTGTTCACAGAGTCAAAGAAAAAGGTTTTCAAGTCTTCCGAGTGAGCTTGTGGGCACTCATGATGGAGTAACAACAACAATACGCTGCACTCAAAACAACAACAGAACAATTAGAGACAGAAGCTTCACAACCTCCTTCATCCTGTGTTATCTTCATTATTCAGCTCCACTTGAATCAGCTATTAAAGGTAATTAAGCGATTCATCAAGTCAGTTTCAATTACTAGTGCCTTGACAGTTTCAGATTACAATCAGCGGGGGTGAGACTGGGGACGAAGACAATGAAAGGCAGAGGCATCAAAAAGTGAAGAAGAATGAGAGAAAAGTGGTAAGTGATATCAGCAGATTGGCTCCGTGGTCGTGAGGCCTTTTTGGTGTCAGAGGTCCGATATGTGCATGAAGGTCTGACTTGTCGGCGGTTGTCTCGGTGGAGCAACAAGCTTCATTGCTACTAACTACACACTCATTCAGCGATGTCACCAGATGGAGATCTTTAACACCGCACTCATTACAACGGTAAAACTACTCAAATATTGCAACCAATCATAAAGTAGATGGTCGGGCATGTCGTCACGGGACTCCTATAACGCACTGGAATATATCTGCCACCTGACATATCATAAAACTCACACGTAGGTAGCATCGTAAAACGTGCTCTCGATAGTCCTTCAATTTATGATCATCTCCATTTAAAGATCAGCAGTATTTTTCCGCGAAGGGGATGTGCACCATTTAGACGGGTCAAATCGCAGCTTCAATTTATGTTACGTTGATTAACCTCGACTCTCCACTCTCACACTTTTTACACATAGGTTAAGACTAAATCATCTGGAAGAACTATTAAGGCTCTTTTGGTTGTCCATTAGAATCAAGGTTAGTGCTGCTTTGATGGCTATCATAATTCAGACAGTGGAGGTTGTAATTGCTGCACTAAATACAGCAAAATGGGCACAGCATTTATCTCATGGAATAGTCAATATCTAAAGAGACATTATTCTATTCATTTTTCCTGAAATATATAATACAATTATTAGGTAATGCACTTTTTCGAGAGGGAAGATTTTGCGACCAACATCTAAGTTTCAAGGGAAGATATGTCATTTCATTCCCTCACATTTAATCAATTATTGTTTCAGTGCAAAGCAGCAGAAAGGGGCATGTACGGTGGTAGGTCAGATTGTATTTTTTCTCATGGAAATGAGCTTTTTATGTGAAGGTACATATATGAGAATACCACTATGATACAACTTCCTGGTTATTCTGTAATGATCCTATGAGGAGCTTGGTGGTTTTAGTTTTACACAAACACAAGAAATTACTTCTGCCCGTTTCCATAAAAGTTTATTAAGGGTGTGGGGCATCGTCCAAGAAAGTTTGGTTTAAGCAAATAATTTCTTTTGTGACAATCCATTTTGTTTAAAACTGCACCGGACCCAGATTTTGAGGTACGAGTGTAGCGGCACACAATCCCAGTTGCTCAAAGTCGAGTGTAAAATGTTCGATGGTCTGTGAGTTTGGGTGCCACAAGATCTCCAGTGTTGGGCCACTGTGACTGTGTCAATGGAGCTGTTTAAGTGTGCATTTCCGAGCATTTTATGCCTACTTCCGCTATTTTATGGAAATGCTGGTTTCCTGCACCAGCAGGAGTTAGCACCTGCACGCCCTGCCAGAATGACTAAACGCTTATTCAATAAGCATGATATTACTGCGCTTGATTGGCCAGCAAACTCAACAGACCTCATCCTCTCCGAAAAATCTATGGCAGGGGTGGACAATCAATTTTTCAAAAGGGCCATCTGAGACAGAGAACAGTCAAGGGTCATGCCAATAGTGTATCCTCAATTGTGTTCCATAAAGTATTAAAATATTCATCCATCCATTATCTACTGGTTATCTGGGGTCAGGTCGCGGAGCCAGCAGCTTCAGCAGGGAAGCCCAAACTTCCCTCTAACCAGACACTTTTTACAGCTCTTTCGGAAGAATCCCAAGGCGTTCCCAGGCCAGCCGGGAGACATTGTCTCTCCAGCCTGGGTTGTCGCCAGGGCCTTCTTCTGGTGGGACATGTCCAGAACACCTCACCAGGAAAGCATCCAAGAGGTATTCTAATCAAATGGCCGAGCCATCTCATCTGGCTCTTCTTAACACGGAGGAGCAGCGGCTAGACTCCGAGTCCTTCCCGGATGACTGAGCTTCTCACCCTATCTCTAAAGGAGAGTCCAGACACCCAGCGGAGGCAACTCATTTTGGAAAAGTATTAAAATATATTGGTTTTATTGTCTACTCTGCTACTTGCGCAGATATGCTATTACGTATTCTTATTATATGTTGTTATATAATTTTTTTTTAAAAATCTTACGTATTCTTATTATATGTTGTTATATAAAATTTAAAAAAAAATCTGATGCAGCCATAAACATTCTAAACTTACACATGAATGATCGATGACTTTTTCATTTAACTGCAGTGTGCATCATTGTGTTTTTAAGTTTGTTAACATTAGAGTACGTGCACGTCACAAACTCAAGTTTGAATTGCAAGCATGGTTAGTAAGTCTGTGTTTTGCATACATACCCAGATTGGAGGAGGCCCTCCCCTCTGCGGCTCTGTCTTTCAAACCTTCAGCTATGGACAGCTGCTGTTCATGATACTGCTTTGCCCTCTCCAGGTCCTGCATGCAGCGAGCGGCATGCCCCAGGCCCGCATACGCTCTCATCTCGATGGACTTTTCTTCCAGTTCCTGGGCGAGCTCCAGCACGTGAGTGTGGTAAGACATGGCCTTGTCAAAGTTTCGGTGATAGTGGTAGGCGCTGCCTAGGTTACTGTAGGCCCGAGCTTCCTCCCGCTTATTTTCAAGCGCCTTGGCGATACCCAAGTGCTGCTCGTGGCATTGGACAGCATTGTCAAAGTCTCCCATGGCAATGTAGACAGCACCCATGTTTCCCAGCTCCCGTGCCTCAGAAAGCGGATCCTTGGACTGCTTAGCCAGCAGAACACACTGCTTGTGGCTGGCCAGTGCATTTGGGTAGTCCCCGATGGCTGTGTACACATGACCCAGGCTGCTCAGGGCCATTGAAGCGGCCTAAAGACAGAGAGATAGAGAGAGAGAGAGAGAGAGGGAGAGAGAGAAAGCAGGGTTTAGCACAAAAACACGTTGGTAAAATTCAATTATCTACACACACATTTAATTAAAAATAATTATTTCAGTGGCTTTGTTGTGAAAATGTCCCCACTATGCCTGCAAATTTTAATCCAGAAAGAAAAAGCCTTTCTAAATTCACTGAGAAAAGGCTTACTGCTTGGAAACCAACTGACCAAGACAACCTCATTTGATTCAGAGGTTGCAAAGCAAGGAAGGGGGTAAAATGTGATGCATATCAGCACAGCAGTAGGTTTGTTTCAAAGCCGCCAGTTTGCCAACTGCAATCATACTTCATGGCGTGCTACCGACAACGGAACAAAGAAAGTGCTAATCAGGCGGGTGAGTAGAAGGGTTTCAGCTTCACTGTCAACCTGTGCAGGGGATGTGGGGGGGGCAACTCCCTGACTTTCTCGCTTCTGGCAGGAATGCTATCAGACAAAATATTTCTGCATATTTTCCCCTATCTTTCATGCCCTTTCCACAAGCACCTTCCAATAGTCAAAACGGTACTGCAATAACAACAAATGGCACTGCAAAAAGCAGTTCAGCAGAATGTAAACAGCTTTTTTTGCTTTTCTTTTTTATTATGTCATATGTCATGATTACCTTCTCACAATGCCACTAGGTGGGCATTTATTTTGAGTTGCTGCTTTTATTACTACTATTTTAGTATATTATTTTATTACTTATTTATTTCCTAACTCTTCTTTCATGTTACATTCAAAGTTGAGTTTCCAAATATTCAAAGACTCGTTATTCTCATATCAACACACATTTACAAATGATACGGCACAAAGGATGGCATACACTTAACAGCCTGCAAGTGATCAATGTTTTTTCAATGTCATGACATTTCTTTTACATTAAAAGAAAAATAATAAATACATTAGTTAATGTGAACATCTCCAAGGCACATAACCAGAGGAGACTTATTAGATGTTTATACGGAGGGTAAACAGCTGCGACTGGGGTCAGCTTTCTCTGCATGAACAGATGTTCAATTAATCTCACACGACCAGCTAATAAAGCAACTCTTTCCGCAGGTCCCACCCATCCAATACACGCCAGGAAAAAGTTGGGACTCAGGCCACCGGAGGGGACATTCATTCTGACATGGAAGGTCACTGTCAAACCGACAAACAGCAACATAGACTGGGTGGTGGTGGTGAATGTCAATAACAGCTAATGCTAGTTTTGAACGATTTCACGAGTTAAACTTAACTGTTTACCTCCATGTACTGTTTAGACAGTAATAACATACATCAATATGTAATGTACTAATTCAAATGTACTAATATACGCTCCAGTATGGCTTTGGTTGGCCCTGGGGCCACATAATGAAATTCTGATCTTTTGCATAAATGAAAACCAAAGTTGATTTAAAAAAAAAAGACAAATCAATACAATAATGGTCCCTCACAAGGGCAAACGCTACATTTCATTGGTTATTTTTCTCACATAAAATGCACAAATGGAATACCAACCTACCAAAGCTTATTTCCTTCACTTCAAGTTGCTGCTGATGTCTGCAACCAATTACCTGCTGACACAAGGACTCTCAGCACTTTACTCAAGTTTAAAGACGCAACAAGGCATTACACAGGCCCAGGGATGCAATTACACTCCGTCAGAAACTGTTGCTGTTTCATGTTCCAAGATAGCTTATCTGAGGCTGCTCAATTGCATGTACCTTTTGATGCCTAACTTTCTCTCTCAAACTCAAACTTTCCCTTTTGTGAGCAAAAAACCGAGGATTCCACATCTGCCTGACTTCAGAGTGCACCTATAAAGCAAGACCACAATATATTTTGCCAACACAGATGAGTCGCTCTGATGTGTCCTTTTAAAGAGAGACTCCGTCGCTGCATTCTCTTCTCAGATGGAGGCCAAGATAATGAGGAGTCTACCTTGACAATAACAGAGGCACGACTACAGGGACCAGCCCTTTTAAAATTTAAGTGATCAAAAGACACAGAGGAGGATGCAAGTCAAACCATGCGTTACTAAATAAAGCATTACTGGCATCACTGGGCAGACATGATTGTACTTGTACAGCTCTAGTCTGGAAGTGATTTGATTGAATTTAAAACTCTAGATATCCAACTATGTTGCACTGATGGTCTCCTAATTGAAAAGTAAGCTGGGAGCAGACAGGACAAATTCAGAGGGAGATGGCAGGGGATGGATGACGTTAATCACAAATTCTTGGATATCCGAGACTGTTTTATACTTCTGGCAAGGAGAGTGGCTTAAGATCCGTTTCGAATTCTCCTCTATGAACTCCTCTTCTATGTCTGTTTATATTCAGTAAGACATTAGACGAATGGTTGCTTTCATAGCATGTGCAAGGGGTAATGAATCGTAATTACCTTCTCATGTCATGTAGCAGAGCTGGTATTGATAGTATGAGTTCTGTTGCTCTTACTCACTGTTATATTTTTATTTCTCACACTGGCCAGCAATTTACTGTTAACTCAAGCTAGCCTGTAGTGTTTCTACTTGTAGGATATGTCAATGCCTCCGTGAAAACAAAACATCTCCTTGGTTGAGCACGTTCGCCCACTCGACATTTGAGCACTGATAATCTTCAATGGTAAAAATGATCAACTAGTGGCACTCACACAACAACTGGATGGTTTAGGGGAGAAGACTAGATGACCGTCAACATGCGTGTTGATAAAGGTGAAATGCGATGATTGGATGGAGTAGCAGACCGACATGAGGGCGAGCAGCATTGCTTGAGTATATTATTTTTTTCTCGATCATCATTTGCTTTGTGTGAATCAAAATAATGTATACACAGGCATAAACTGCGATTACAAAAAAGTGCTTAGATATAAGAAATGTCTGTGAATCACAGATCCAATGAATGGCCAATGAGTATTTTTTGACAATAAATACCAGATGAATATTAACTACAAGCAAAATAATCAGCATAATGTGACTGGGAGGACTAGTGTTGCATGCAAACACGACACAAAAACCCACATTTCCAAATCGAAGAGCACAAACAATTCAGTGTTTCTATCACTAGAGGACATTACAATGACATTAATTTCCCTCGAGCCTAACCACAACTCGCTTAACTTTATCTAAAAAAAAATAATCTAAGGATTTATGGGTGGTGAGTCGCAACAATCTGAATTTTCATATTTATCAATGTGTAACACACACACACACACACACACACACACACATGCACACAGACACACAGACACACGCACACACAAACACACACACACACACACACACACACACACACACACACACACAATCCAGCTGGCTAATTAAAAGGCACTGCAGAGGGAAGGTGAGGGAAACCATGCACCAGCGTTTCCCTTAACAAGTTAGGCTCCAACAGCATGAGGAGCTAGCTGGCGGTGAACACTAGAGGGTATTAGGTGTGTGTGTGTGCATGGTGGTTTGTGGGGGTAATGGGGGGGGCAGATAAAAGCGATGGGAGAGACTGTGTTTGAAGAATGAGAAGAGAAAATGCTAAAGACATCCCCACGCTGAGCCCGTCCACCCATCTGGATTCCCTGCTACAAATGCATCTTGACAGTAAAAGGAAACATCTCTCTATCAATGTAATGAAAACACAACACACCAGAACAACAATGCTCCAAAAGTAATACAAACCAACATATCTGCATCTGCATTGTGTAAAAACATGAGGGTGTTGTACAAAGAAGGCATGTTGGTGGATGTGGATGTTGGGGGGCGGGAAAAAGATGATAAAATATTGATCTAGCTTTACAGATTTATATTTCATTCTCTTTCCCGGTCTGGTATTTGCACATGGATATGGATCCCACACGAGCCACAATTAAATTGGCCAAATGACAGTCACTCGGCCATATCGAAACCTTCTGTTTTTTAAGCAGGGGAATGTTGTGCTTTGCCAAGCGAAGGTAGGTACAGCTGTGGCTGAGTGCTCTTAAACACACGCTCACACAGATAAGAGATGAAATTACGGATCTTGACCCCACTTTTATCGTCTCGGATTCAAAGATAATAGTCCTGATGGTTGCTCGTATCTGCTGTTACCAAAAACACAGATCAACAACAACCGTGCAAAAATTCTATTTTTAGTGAGTTTTTTTTTTTTTTAGCACACTGGATCGCATTAATTAGCTGTTAACCAATTTCTGAAATGAATCATCAGGACTAATCAGATTCACTGGCAGTGTGACATACTGATAGCAGAGGAGCCACTTGTTCATTTGTGACCTATGCAACCTCCAGCTCATAGATAGGTGACGCCAGAGGGCCCGAAGCTTGCTAATTCCATTAGCCTTCACGGAACGCATTCACAATAGGATTGACTGTCACTAAAGGTCAAACTACGGTTAAGGGCACTCGTGACAGCTTCCACGCTGTCTGCTACATCACTCTCTCTACATCACACATGCACGCACACACACACACACACACACACACACACACACACACACACACACACACACACACACACACACACACACACACACACACACCTCTACTGTACGAGCAGCAACAAGATGCAGAGCAATGGGGAATTGCATGGGGTTAACTAATGATACACACAAGATGGAGTAGTGATTTGGCTTGTGAAAAAGCTTTTTTTTTTGTCTGAGCTGTGGGTAGTCTACGCAGTGGTGCCAGGCTAAATGGGAGATCATTTGCGGTTAGTCTTAAGACCCAGTATACATTCCCTCAAATGTCCTTACTTCGAGAGTATCTTAAGGCCTGTGGGTTATATATGCGTGCATGTGTGTGTGTGTGGCCGCATTTATGCAGTCTGTGTATTTTTTCCGCCTGTTTGCGGCAATACGACAGCCACTGGTGGCAAACAGTCGAGAGGAAGAAATCAGAAGAGCCACAAAGTCAAACTGAATCCCACAGTCTCCACTGGAGTTGGTGGAAAATTTGAGTTTTCTATTCAAGAGGCTGATATTCTCAGACGTTACACTTAAAAAGTAATCTGTGTGTGAAGAAATGGCGGAATTTTGGTGAGGAAAATTAAGAGAGGGCAGCAAGTTGGTTGGTTCTTGGATACTGTTGGACATGTCCTCCACACGACCCCTGCTCCAACCCCTCACTTTTTGTCACAACACTGGTCCCCTGTGACAGGATGTCAGCATTGTTCTGACACAGAAGCAGACCCTCCTGCCCTCTGATATATAAACACATGAATATAAACTCGAGTTGTGGAGAAAACTAAAGTGGTGGCACGCTGGGGGAGCAGGGCACTGTGAATGGATCTTAATGTACTCTAAATCAGAGCAAAGCCTTGAAGGCTTTCTGCTTATTTCTGTGCTCAAGTCAAATCTCCACAGGCATAGCTATGTGATGTCTGCCGGAGAAGGGAATCAATTCTTTAGAGACCTTGTGGTGACAGGAAAGGAAATCACAGTGGTGTTTGAAAGTAATTTCAGGATGGGTTTGAGGTAAACATCAAGGCATGCCACTTTATAAGAGCCTTTAAGCTTGCAAAAGGAGGGGCATAATGCTTGTTTAGTGTTTACGTCTTTACACTAATAGCCTTGAGGAGTGGTGAAATTCATTCTGAGTGAACAAGCAACAGAAATCTCACTCCGTTTCCATTGAGAAACACTATTTGAATCTGAACTCTGTTGCTTGGTAAGATTTTGGGCTGTATTGTCATGACATTTTCAATGAAAAGGAAAATGTTATCTCTCAGGGGAAATGGAAAGACACAAATGAGTACATATCAAAATCTTCAAGAAGTCGTTTGGTCAATGGAGCTGAAATTGGAACTTTACAGAGGGATCTTGCTGTGCTAACTCACTAGATTGATTACAGCGGGCTGGAATGACATCAAATTAATAATAAATTAATAAAAAAATATGCATTTTAATCAACCTATCTTTCAGAAGCCAACTTGCTGTTGTCATGGCTTCTAGTTGATTCTGACACAGTGCCAAATAAAGCACAGCTTGCAGGGCCCCAGCTGCATGACAGCATTCAGCGGGAAGCCGGGTCGTCAATCCAAGGACGTTGCACTCCTTGGTCATTCAAGGATGTTTTGACGGCATGTGTTTATGAGCTGGACAAATCAGGTCTGACATGCGATCGTACATGGTCCAACACTTTTCTATGACAGGAAGGAGAAGACCTTTACAGTTTGGAAAGGAGTGGAAAGAGGCCAGAGGAGATATGGCGATTTCAAAGGAGAGGAGAAGAGAGATAAAGTTACACAGGTTAAGAGAACCAGATCATATTGATCTACAGCAGAGCTGTTGCTTGGAGCATGCTGACACAAAGGAAAAAGTGAAGCCAGTGTCAGCACCGCACAGTTCTCATGGAGACACTTTTGCACACCACCCCTAATCCATTCGACAACAGTAACTCATGCTCAAACAAAATTTCGATGAGATGTATTCATGCCTGCTTACAAATGCTGCTTTCTTTTTGTTTCGGCAAACGTGAGTTTCAAAGACCAAGGAGGATGTTGAATTGCTAAAGACAATTTGTATTGATGTGAGTGAGCATTGCTTTATCAGTCAAATATGAACTTCAACGTCATGTGTTCCTGTAATACACATCAAAAATGGAATAAACAGTATCATCCCCCCGTGTCAGTTAAAAATGAAACTCCAAGGTTTTATCTTTGTGACATTATATTTCAAAATGCCATAGCTTGGAGTGTCTCCGTGTTCAGACTTCAGTACTAGATAGAGTTGGCTTCTTTTTATCACACGGTACTAGCAGGTTGGGAAGCGGGTCTTCATTTTCATGGTGGCATAATCAGCTTAAGACAGAAGGGCTTCTCGTACTTTGCCTTCATTTTGTGATTTATTCGACATATGAGAAGCAGATGTTACAAAAATGCATCTCTATATTAGATGTAATGGATAGTGATGAACTAATAAATCGCTCACAATATTGTTGGAAGCCGCACATCAAAAAGTTATGAATTGGTTTGATGTTGCCTATGATTTCTTGTTTCTTTAAATTTAATTAACTTGAATAGTTAAGCCTTTGGGGAATGCTTACATTTTGCATGTTAACAAACATGGCAACAGCTATAAATATCCTTCTCTACAGTAGTCTTTGATAATCTGCCACATTTACAGTATTGGCGTTCATTTCGATTTCAAAATGTACCATCCTTGAAGCATACATGTATCGAGCCATGCATCAAAACGACTTTAAATGGAGAGATGCACACCAGAATGTCAAAAAATGTATACAAAACCATTAGCACTGCAGCACGTTGGCCCACTGCTTTGCAATATTATGTCACTGCATGTTGTACACAACTTGCCTAGAATAGAAGCAATGATTTCCACATGAGAAATATTTGACAGAAACCACTGTTCATCTCTCATCTGTAGTTTAAAAAGCCAACAAAAAACATCGTCCATTCCAACTAATGCCATCAGACTCTATAATACTGGTTGAGTAAATTTGCAATGACATGCTATGTAACTAAAGGACCTCAAACTCAATGCACAAATCCCTTCTCCCCTCTGTGCTTTTATTCCGTAAACGTAATTACAAGCTTGGCACGAGTGTTGCAGGTGGTGACTGTGATGTGAGCAACCTGCAGCATCCAGCATGAGCTGTCCACCTGCACTTGGTGGAACTTGAAGGCAAGTGGAGCACCTCCAAAGTGCCTTCACACCTCACTGAAGGAATCTCCAAGCTCTAGCAGAATAACGCAAATCTTTCAACATCACCAAGCTCTTCTATTTATCAGCAAGGAGAGAAACATTCTCACCAAAAAGAGGATCCCACTTTGGGTTTTATCATCACATAAGCAAACACATTATTCATACATGCACACATAGGCCCTGCACAAAAAGTGCCTATCAGCAGCTTCTACTGTGACATGACTTCAAGACCATGAAGTGAACTCAGCATAGCACGATAGAAAGTAAATCCCTGTGACATTCATCTTCAAGTTGTCCCATATAAGAAATATATGCCTATTTGGAGGTGTAGAGTGGACTGTGTCCCTATTTCAAATATCATGTGCGCATGTTTGAACAGAGGAATAAAATGCGTGTTTTCGGACCAGACATACAGCAGCGCTTGGCTGATGCTCTGTATTTGCTGGTTAATATGGTCATCAGATAATCTGGTCGAAAAAAAAAAAGGATAAAAATCATCACCCGTACGGGTCAAGTTGTAGAAAAGCGTTTGGTGCAGATAAAAGGAAAAGGGGGATCAGAAAATAATAGCTTGCTTTTAAGACCTGTTTTGTGGGCGATACTGGACCACCTGCCAGCTCTGCCTCCGGCTGTGAGCGCACGCCACTAGACTCTGATTGACAGGGAGGGTAAATAGTTGCTGGCAGGGCCCCTGATTGCATCTCTTGCCCTTGGCATAATAGAAGACATCGTGGAAGAGTGATAGTTACAGCCCTTCAACCACAAATTATTTTGGCATATCGTCTGAGCCACCTGAGATGCACGTATGTTTAGAGTAACCTGCGCCCAGAAAACCCAAACACACATTTGTCACTGCTACTTTAACTCAAGTCTTTTGGAGGAAGAGCTGGCAGCAAATCCTAATGGAGGAAGATACACAAAGTGTTAAGGTTAGCATCGAATCAGAGTGCATCGAGGGAAATGTTTACCAAACAGTACTGCAGGGATGTTGTAAAAATTTGAAGGGCTAATTTTTCTGGAATGCCAGTTGTTCTAGGTCACAGAATGTAAGATGTGGGATTTACCAGAGTAGGAGGAACAGTTGGCTCCCGGTGACTTTCTCCGCAAGAGGAAACTTTGTATGCTTTGGGAGAGCTGAATAGAGTCATTTGACTTAAAGCAGCAATACAGCACCAATTGAATTCATCTTATACCAGGAGCAAAAGAATGAGGAAAACTCCGGCGTGGCTTCCTTTGTTTTTCGTTGGCAAGGGGGAATGGCGCAATCGAGGTCGATGTTTGCACAACCATTACAAGGCAGGATGCAGGCTTCGCTGCCATGCTATGCGATTAACCCATCAGATTTGGAGGGACCAATCAAAGGGAGTCAAAATGAGAAAGGAAAGCAGAGGGCGATACAATGGAGCCAACATCAACAATCATTATATGACTCGTTCTACATCTGCTGCTTCAAACTGATGGGGTCTAATTTATGTTGAAGTATGACGAGTCTCTAGAATGTCACTTAGAAAGCGGTATCGGGAATGGGCACACTGCTTTATAGAGTTAAATATTAGACTGTTTATAAACCAATCACCCACTTTTTTCACTTTTTTTAGTTCATCTTTGTTCAAAGCAAAGCAAAACATCTTTGGAGTGAAATAGAATTGAGATTGCGAACCAACAATACAAAACAATGCCTGTATTTTCCGAGAGTGATAGTATGATTCTTCTCAAATAAAAATCTCAATCCAAAAGGAATTTGTTTCTTTGTGAGTCAGGTACCACAAAAAAACAACATTGGTTAAAATATTCTCAACATCGAACTTTATTTGTCTACACTGCTGTTTAATGTTTGCCAGCAAACACATTGCTGTGTATAAATATATATATATATAGCAGGCAATAAACAAGTGGAGTACACGCTAGAGACAAGCTGCTACAAAACTCATCATCTCTGAGAATGTGAGATTGTGACACAGTCCATATAACAGCCATAAAGACATTGCTTGCATCTCTTCGGAGCTGCAGGCGTTCACAAACTGTGCACAAATACAAAGGCAACAGTGGAAAGGTCCCTTTTGTCTGCTCAGCACTGATGAAACACTACCCACAGCGAACTTCAATCACACTGGAAAATGAGTTGGATATATGCTGTAACCCCGACAGTGTCATTAAACCTGTCACTCTGTCCCCTGGAGTGCGGGGAAGGGAGAAACACCACTGGCCTCCGCAGCACATCATGTAGCCCTGAGCTAAAGAAAATGCTACAATCCCCCACCCCCCCCCCCCTCCCTTCCCCTGTACTGCAGCTATCCGTCAGTCTGAAACCAACATGATGAAGATGTATAATTATTGCTTCTGCTTTATTTGTCCATAAACCCTCAAACGTCAAGCACTCAGACAATGGAATCACATCTATTCCAATGATGCTTGCAGTCGATTGTATCAAATGCTTTCACGCTAGAAAAGGGAGTCGAAATCTTACCACGTATATTGGCACACATTTAAACCAATGCAGCGTGTACACAGATTTGCAGGCCGACGCACAATACATAGACCAGAATAAGGCTGCACATGCCATCAGAGAGTAGCGTGTGATTGGCCTCTGTGGAGCGACTGCTTCTCTCATCATTAACTCCTCAGAGGATCACACTACTCTAATCACGCTAAGCCTCTCTGAATGGCGATGAAGTCAAAAACGTGGCCGCGCACACATTCACAGTGACTCAAATCATTAGACAGAGACACACGCCAAAACACACACTGCACATCTACCTCATCAACAACAGTGGCAAAAAAGTTGCAGCCTGTAAATGTCGAGACTAAATAGGCACCGGATGAGAGACTGCTATGAGGGAGTTGCATTTTAGGGACATTATAAAGCTGTTACTTGTAGGGGAATATCCTCCACATTACATTAACATCTCCATTTCCTGTTAAACACTGAAACAGTCTTGGCGTCTAAAAAGGGGGAATGTTTAATTAAAGTTTAATTTCACTTTTCACTGATAGCGGTACACAAAACGCAAATCATTTCTTTTTTTCAGCCAAAGAAATCATACCATAAAATCAAAGTATCCTCTCTCTGAGTCGATGATTTAAACACATGCATGAGAGTAGCAGCAGTAATTTCCATATTAGGTATCTATCGCACTTCCTGAAGTGACACCTCTGCAGTGGGTGTGAAAATCAGACGGTGAAGGCTGCATCGGCAATTTACTGGAAATAGAAAAGACCACGTCGCATTACGCTATCATCAAAAAAGCCTTGTAAAACTTACATCACAGATTTTATTTAATGATCTGTTTCCATAGAACTCAAAGGACATTACCACAAACATACATGACCATTGTTGTTACCACCCAAAAAAATAGTACAATATGGATCTGTTTTTGGCAGCCATTAGACCACAGGACAATAGAACTGAAAAAAATTGTGTGTCCTTGTGTGCGTATGTATGTGGAGCAAAATGTAGCACCGCGAAGGAACCAAGTCCTTCCCATCAGAGCTTGCCACAAGCTGCAATTAAATCTGATGACAGCACCAGCAATAGCTACTAAATTTTCCGAAGTGAACTGCGCTACAATAAAATACCCGGGAAGACTTTGCCTCAGGTCTCGCAACTGAATATTTTACAATCTCTGTGCCACATAGCTTTATTCTTCATTTCAGATAGGACACTGGTGTGAGTCCGGCAACAGCCTATCAGAAGTTTTAGTTTGTGAGTAAAGTGCATGGTCAAGTATATTTAGAAAAAACCCGTAGGCCTCTGTCCTAGTTCTTTCATTTCACTCATTTGGGGTCTCGTATTTTCAGTCCAATTTATTGCTTTCTCAGAGCTTATTCCGCAAAGACACATTCCATCTCCTCATAAAGTGAGAAGGCTTCTCATCCAAGAGAGATTGGAGAAGGGCTCAATATTGTGCCACAGGGACAAGAATGCTGACACTGCCTTAACATGGGACAATAGCTAAACGGAGTGTTGAGAGGCAGAATGAGAAAGGGAATGAAAGCATATCTTAGTGTATATGTATTGTTTGGAGGCTTGGACTGAGCTAGACTAAGCAGCTATAATTCCGCTCCTTGGCGCAATGTCAGGAGCTTTGCAAAAGGCCTTTTCCTGAAAATGCATAAATGCTGTCTCTGACATCCCAGTGTGTGCCGACACTATGTCTAATGCGTACTTGGAGCTCAGCTGACCTCTCGCCTTGGCACTTGTGGTTCTCTTTTTTTTTGTAAGGGCAAGTCTCTTTTGACAAAAGGATGACTTCAGTTCCTATTAGAATATTAAAGAAAAAAAGACAAGAAAGGGGACTTTTCCCATATGGTTTAAAGGGGAAAAAAGAGAAATGCTGAGCCACCTGTGGTTTTCTCTTTTTATGCAATTGTCTAGATTGCAAGACGAGTCCGTATGCATAAATTGACTTGAGTAAAGTCGCCGTGACTAATCACAGGAAGAAATGGCTGCGATGAATGAAAACAGGGTTGAGTCAGGGCAGTGCCCAGAGGACATTGTTGCCTATACTGTGGACTGGTCCAATAACCATTGCCTCTAACTCCTGATCATTAATTACCAGGCAGCCTTTTTTGCAGAATGACATATAGGGTATGCCCTTAAAATATACCTATACAACAGACCGAAAACAAAACGACATTTTTGATCTCTTGAATGCAAATGTGCATAATCCTTCATGATGAATTGTAATTTGTTTACTCGTTGGCGATGCCATATCAAACATCTGGCTTTTTAAAACGGTTCCAGTTAAGTACGGTGTAGACAGAGCCCTAAATAAGTCTTTTGCAATTACTATTTAGGGCTTTTTATTATTTATTTTCTGGGAAATGTGTTTACTCAGAGGTACTGACATAATTCATGAACAGAGGATTTCATAATTCATGACCCGAAAGATTTCCTGTTGAGGTTTGCAATGAGAAGAAATCCCTATAGTCCAATCTTACAGGCTTTGTCTCGGGGTGTACTTCATTTCATTTAATACCACTGAGCTACAATTAGGACGAGCTGCCGCTAAACAAACTCAATGCACTCCTTACAATCATTCGTCCGTCACTGGAGACACTATTAAAGAGCCCACTCATAATTCTAAACACATCCAATACATGTACACACGCATTAGTTACTGTCCTCTTTTTTCCTCACGCTTTCCTTCTTTTTATTCATACCGACCGGCTGTGACTTTTCCCC
Organism: Syngnathus leptorhynchus; assembly: GCF_054491065.1. Taxonomy (NCBI): domain Eukaryota; kingdom Metazoa; phylum Chordata; class Actinopteri; order Syngnathiformes; family Syngnathidae; genus Syngnathus; species Syngnathus leptorhynchus. The sequence goes on along the minus strand of NC_141198.1, from coordinate 9,472,432 downwards.
TCCATCCAAGTGCAACATCTCTTTCCCTTACTCTCTCTCTCTTTCCCCTTCATTAAAATGGACTTCCTAAAACCTCCATTCATCTTGCTGACAGCCTTTCTATCGATTGGCTTGGCGAGAGGGATGCAGCTTTAAATGGCTCTTCGGCCATTCTGGACGGGGACCGTGCTGGACAGAGGACAAAGGGGTGGAGAAGGCGCTCTCGGGTTTAGCTGAAGTAGGGAGTCAGAAATCTATTTCAGTCATTGGTGAGTAACATTTAAACTGCCCTGAGGCTAAGGACCAGAATTCACATGAAAATGACTCACCGGCTCAGTACTCAGGATTAGGCCGATGAGATCAGAAAATGAATTAATCTCACACTTTGAAAGCAGACACTTTAGTTCTCCTCCCAGCGTCACTTGTAGGCTGTTCCAAAAGTATCCTGAAAGCGAGCTTTATGCGACCACTCCAAAACATTTGTTTCACTTGGCGACACAGATGCAATTTATTACATTCAAAACCATGTGAACTAGCGCTCTGCTGGAGTGCGTTTCATCGGCCTCCATCCGTTATCATCAGACAACATGAAAAAAGAGCGGGCACATTGTGTCTCATCCCTCTAAGCGTGCAACATCAAATCTACCTGTCGGGATATAGGAAAAGACTTTTCTTATCTATAACGATCAACATTGTTGTGTGTTGCTGTGTAAATCCAGAAGCTGTTGGCCAATCGTGTGCAATACCAAATGATCTATTGGCTCTCGTCTGTAACCATATAGTGCACCGTGGCGGAAAGTGAACGGTCCGCTCCGACTGTGTCACTCTTAATTTGTCATCTAATCTGTCCCTCAGCATTGCAATTGATTGTAAGAGCAGGTGAGAAAAAAACCACGGTTTGATATTATAACATGAACTGCTTCACTTCCAAACAGCGAAGTGGTTAATTTTACCCACTGCAGAGTAGCATTTAGATATAAGTACAGTATTGTTAGAGCGGCCTTAACCGTGTCCCTCATGTTTCTTGTGTAATAACTCGTGATGAGTAAAAGTCTGCACAGATTGGAATAACTGAAATGTCTTCTCAAAACATTCCAATTGCTTGTGAAGAAGAAACATCAAATTGAGTGCAATAATCTGCAAATTCTACAAATTGATGAAACAAAAAATTGCAGAAAAACAGGTAGATGTTCCATTTATATAGACAAAAGTGCATGTAAACATACCACTCCTTGTTTCCCAGTTGTGTTCATGGCCCATTGGTTGACACTGGCTGTCCATCCTTCATGATTCATGGTTAAGCGAGCTGGCCGTAGAGGTGTTCTGAACCACTAGGCCGAGCAGGCGGTGGCTCATTAATAATACGATGTGGGCCGGGAACACTGCATCATGTATACTTTGGAATCTCTGTCTAGCGCGTATTGTCAGCTTCTTTTTCATGGTTGCTTTACGATTATTTCTAGTATTACTACAGATCTACTCCACTCATGCCCTCACCATGAATTTCAATTAAATTGCCATGTCGCTTCTTCCAATCCCAATTTTTAATCAGCCAAGAATTGGGTAGCAAGAGAAAGAGACAGTGGTGCCCATTTTCCCTTGTGCCATCCTTTATTAGTGTCAGTCCTGCGAAAGAATGAAACGGCACACGTTCATGTCCTAATGACTCTTTAATGATCTTCTCCTCGACAAGCTTGCTGACATACACTGACAAACTGTGACCCTGTCAAGAGGAACACCCACTTTTAGCGCTGTTGATCATTCCGTATTTAAAGGTTCAGGACTGCTATTGTACGAGCTGCTGAGTTTCAACAGAATTCAGGCAACCTCAACCTCGCCAACAGATAAACAACAGTGATAAAACGGTTTGTATCACTTTGTTAGGAGCAAAGTTTGTATACAGCAGATGGACTGAGAGCAAGCATACAGTGGATAAACAATTCCAAAGCTAAAAATGGGACTGCTGGTAGGAGGTAGAATGAACTGAGAAACAAAGTTTCTGCCTCTTGTACTTTTCCCTGATTGTGATTCACATTACAATTTGGGGTTGGGGGAGTCAGATGGCGAGTCTTTTGAACATCACACGAGACATAATTAGAGACTGCACTGCCGTCAGACCAGCTCAGTTTCTCCTAAAAAGTCACACTCAAAATTAGGGGGTTAACTCCCTCTTGTTCAACCTACTATTTAAGATGAAAACATCAGCGGCATACAAACAGGACGGCTTGACGTTTAAAAAGAAATGCAGTTTAACAGCTTTGTTTTACATTCACCTTTTTTAATGATGTTGACTTGTCCTGGATGAAAAAAAGTCAAAACAGCAACACAAGACCAAGATGTTTTTGGAAGTGTGATTGTGTTGATAGCTGCCGAAGATAAATCCAAAAGGCTGCGAGTTAAAGGAATACGAACTTTTCGCAAGTCATGACCTCACCGGTTAGGCCCGCAGCACACAGTCATGGCTGACAAAGCGCTCACTCTGAGCCTTAACACGCCTCTCTACTTTTTGAATTCTCATCCTGTTTCCTTTTAAAAGCTTGCACACATCCTTTTCTATTTCTTGGTGAAGTTTGTGCGAATCTGTCAAAGTTACAAATGTTCATTTTAAAAGCACTGTTGGCCAAATCAGGCCTGTTATTCTGTTGTTGGAGCCATATACGATGTTAGTGTTTGAGGAATCAGGAAGCAATTTATTATTTCTTTTGAAATCTGCTTTAGTAGAACAAGACAAGGCATATTGTTTTAGCAACTAATCTGGACATTTTAAGTGTAAACGAAGCATTGACATTGGAGCAAAAACAAACCATAAATTAGCTAAATTGTTTCAAAAGTCTTTCATTCTAAAGGAAGAGGTGGGGACAACTATTGGAAGAACAGTCCTTGAGGTTTGCTATTCATATACGTGACTAATGTCTTAAAAACAGAATTCTCTCCTTGACATGCCAGTTAAAGCAACAAGTTGGTGGATTAGGATTGCACACACCAGTTCTGTGAGGTTACTGAGTTTAAATTCTGCCACAACCTACAAGTACAGGGATGGGAGACAAGGGCTAAAAAAAAGAGGGGAAAGGGAGGCGGGGTTTAGGAGAAAAAAATATCCAAAATGTGAAAAAAAATATTGAAAGAAGAAAAAAGGGGAAATCTGTGAATATTTAGGGGTCAACTGTAGTTTTAAGTTGTGACATTATGTAATACCATGTGCCCCCACCCTTAGCAGCAATGATGAAAATCTGTGGCCCACTCCACAATTTCAGTTGCCTGCACTAGAATTTAAATGTAAAGTGCAGCAGATTCTTGTCAGACAATTTATGAAACAATTGTTTACTTCACAGTGCACAATTCCCCCAAACCTTACATTTCATCTTACTGTACTGGACAGTAATCTGTGCCACTCGTCTCAGACTCTTTGTTCTCCACTGGAAGGTAGACATGTTCTGGAAATCCAGTCAGAAACAACATCCCACCTCCGGCCTCTAGGAAGTGACCTCAACCGCAAAAAGGCCAGATAAAAAGTCCACAGCAGAAACAAAAACACAGACTCAGCCGTAATGAGCTATCCGCCAGGCTCCAGTGTGTACGGAGCGAGGCCAGGTGGTGTGACACACATATGACTCTGATTAGGGGGGCTTTCGGGGGACGGGAGGGAGGTTGGGCTTGTACTTGGCCAAGCAGGACATTACATGATTCAACTGTTCGAGAGCACCACTTTTCTATAATATCTCAGCATGGGGTGCAGTGTGCGGATTGCTAAGAACCTCCATGTGCATACTGGCCTCACCGGTGTGCTATGCAGATGAAAAAAAAAATCGGAATTTTACTGCTACAGACAAAGGTCCTTGCATACATTACTTGAGCACTCACAAGGCCCTCAATCTAAACTTGGACATCTATAAATCATACTTCTCTCTGCACATACCCTAAAAATGTGAAATGGGGAGATGTGGAGAAGACCTCTGATCTACTTTCTGAAATGTTTTGTCCAGCTGCTTTGTTCAGACTTTGACTGGACTGTTTAAATGCCTCATGATATCAGCAAGGACAAACAAGCAAACTCCACTGCCTGGTCGGAAGGATAAGGAATGAAGGGGAAATGGAGGCCATTCTTCTCTTCGGCTGATGGCAATTGTGTTGGAATACAAGCACCTGTCAGCTCCCAACAATGACCACAGAGGCCGACAGACAGGATGGAGGACGTCACAGGACAGTCTTTGTTTTCTCTCGATGTGTAATAAACTTCATTTGAGGTACATCCTCAAATAGACCTTTATTTACTGCAACATCAAACATCTAAATGCAGTTTACATATCTGCGTTTAGGTTTTGCAAGGTGAAAATGCCCATCGAAATGCTGCGTTCTTGAAATGCATCCCTCTTTCAATGTGACCTTCCTTTCCACTCAATTTCCTTTTCTTAAATAAACAAAGAGCAGCGGCATTTGTGTGTCCTTCAGGACAAAAACGAAGGCAGATGACAAGTACAGCACAATCCCACACAAACCGCTGATAAGACCCTGAAAAAATGCCGCCACCTTTAGTTATTATCTTGTAAAGGTAGTTTGCTTTTTTCATTTCAAAATGTGTGGGCTTCTTACCTCTCTATCTTTCAGCTTCATGGCGAGGACCAGCTGGTTCCGATGGTTGGTCAAAGCCTCACGATAGTTTCCCTTGGAGAAGAATGCCGAGCCTAAATTCCCATGAGCACGACATTCCCCTGTTTGGTCACCTGGAGATGAATTCGATTCATTATCCTCAGGGCAGCAGGTGATTACAAAGCAGACTGAGTTTCAGAACATTTCGAGCCATCAGTGTTCAACCATGGTGTGACCCTTAAGGGGAAAATGGATGGCGCACATTCTCCACAGTAGAATAGTTTTCCTGACAGCTAGTAGTGTTAAACTCAGCTCTCCAAGGTTTAAATGGAAACGTCTTATTTCATTTTAACAGAGAGGCTTCACACACATGTCCCAAATAAACAAAAGTTGCAGATGAACTATGGTAGAATCCTAGTTTGACATCTGCAAAGGCTTTGTTTGCTTGGTCATATTAGATTATTCCTTCATTTCTTCCTCAAAACGACAATAAAGAGCTTTTTGATGGATGTAAAAGACAACTGTATGAGACATTCAGTAAAATCTGGAGCACTAGCTCTGCCCTGGGAAGATTGAAATTTCGGGGGATTAACAATTTTAATATGAGTATCTCACTGGTAGCAAAAGTTCCTAATCTCCTCACATATTTTATTGTACTCATAACAACTACAAAAAAAGTATCGTTGAGTTAGGTTTTTTTTTTAGAATGTTTCATTTCTTTTCATTGCTGTATTTTTAAATTTTGCAGTGCTGTTGCTTATGTGTTGCTCCTCCTCAAGTGTTGTTAATGTGGCATTGTTGAAGTTTTATATTTACCATTACATCTACGCTAATTTGCATGAGCCATTCTATGGTTTGAAAAAATACATTGTATGCCTCGGTTGAACATCTTGGCCTTAAAATACTAGACATTTAATGATTACCGTATTTTCCGGACTATAAGGCTATAATTTGGGGTTTTTAGGTGCGCTTTATAGTCCGGAAAATACGGTAATTTGAATGATTAGTATCCCCAGCCATCAACAGGGGTTCAATGTATTGTACTTCAGATTATTGAAACTATTTTTGTAAATAAAAAAAAAACATTAATTAAGGCCCTGGCATCCATTGAAGATTTCGAATTGTGTCAATTGCTACAGTTCCCAGTCATCTCACCTAAGGTCTTGGCCACATCCAAGTCCTGCTGCATGTAGCCTGTGCTCTTCTCGGTATTGCCCAGGGACCAGTGGGCGCTGCTGAGAGCTGAGAAGACAGAGCCGCGCAGCTTGAGGCTGCAAGTGCCGATCTTCAAAGCTGCTTCGAGAACTACAACAGAAGCTGTGTGGTGGCCAGCTGTCAGCAGCTCCTGGCCGATCACAGACACCACCACAAAAGGACTCTTGTCCAGCTTCATCTTTTGCAGCTGTTGATAAGTTGGCTCTAGAGACTCTGCAGGAGGAACAAGAGTGAGACCGGGATTAGACGCAGAATGTGAAAAAAGCGACCAAGATATAACCTTTTGCTGAGATGCTGATTGACAACAATATCTGGCTTTGTTACTGCTCTGGCAACTTTGTTGAATGTTTATGCTCAGTGATGTTGCCTGAAGTCAAATATTTTATTCTCAGTGAGTGTCTGACCAAAAGCACTCTTTGTGTCTTCACCAAGGGAGAGCTTTCACTGACACGTCACCTAAATAATTTTCAAGTGCCCCGAACCCAAATTGACAACTGCAAAGGCAGGCACGTTACAATAGTATTGCGAACAATAAAAATGAGGTTTGAACAATTGTAGGAATAAAGTAAATATGTGATAATGAGAGAATAGAGCAGACTGAAGGAACGTTGATGTATGTGGTGCACAAGTCGTAGGGGGCATAGCAATGCAGAGCAGAGACACACAAGGTGACCTTTGAAGAGGTTGAAAATGCTCACAATGACATAAATCAATGGTGGGCCGCATGGGATTGGGGATTCACAACCCCTTCAGATTGCATGCCCTCTGGCAGACACCAGTATTGAACAAGCGGATCAGGGGTGGCTTGGAGGAACACAGCTTTTGTTTCAATTGCTTATACTAACTGAGACATATCTACAAAAATATGTATTGTGTTTGGAGGAAGATTCATCATGATGGTCACGCAATGTGTAATGCACCGCCACAATTCTGAGGTGGATTGGGACTGGGCCAGCCCACAAATGGGGAAAATAAGATGTTTTTTTTCCCCTTCTTTCTAATCATTAGCACTTCAACAGCCCATTATTGCAACTCCTAATAGGCCTGCAAGTTTGTTGGGAAATTAGCAAAGTTGGTAAATTTTACTGTCCTCTTCACTACACTTGCTTTTTTTTCATCCTTGAAAGTCTGCTCCATGCTTTGCCATATACACTTGATAATTGCAATTCTTTGAAGCATTTGAGCTTCTTTGCTTACTGTTATAAAGTCTATTTGATGGCCACACTGAAAATACTGTGATGGCTTTGAAAGCTCATGGGGTCTTCATACATACAAATAAGAGAATTTGATACTCAAGAGTTCTAAAATGTTACTTTTTTTGCACACAAGCAATTTTCAATGGTAATAGTGAGGAGTTGTTTCCTATGTCAAGTCAAGTCAAGTCAAATTTATTTGTATGTGATTTTTTTTTTTTTTCAAATTTCAAACAGACTCAAAGTCGACTTGTATTTTAAAATTGACTGTGTTCAATGTCAGCAGTTCCATTGTAAATATGCCAAAGTACGAAACATCGCGTTAGTCTTCCCATTGCATAACTAGTTCCGCAATCCGCATCACTATTTAGAGGGGAAAAAAGCCTACTCAGGCTATTGGAACACACCCAACCATTCCTGGAACACCACAAAGATGCAGATTCACTTACACACTCATACACAATGCAATGGAGAGTCTGTAGAACATTGCTGTTGAGGTACTTGGCACAATGTCATGCTTACAGAGAGAGGTGGCATATAAAAAGCCATTCATGGATTGTAATTGCCTTTTGAAGTGACACAGAGAGCTGCATCATAAATTAAACATGGAGAGAATCCTTTAGGGGGAAAATTGGTGTCATGACTGCTGCATTCGTGAACGCTGCTAGTTATGACTAGCCCTGAGTGTATTGTTTCTCACACAGGTGCTAAAACATCACACGCGTGAACACAAGCAGTCAAATGCTAAATCCTTACAACCTGCATAAAGACAATTATATATACTACATATAGTACTGCATAAGAGCAAAACAGAGCAACATTGTTGCAAAAGGAGAGAGAAACTGGGGGTAACATGGCAGCTTAAGAAGAAGAAATTATCCAGGACTGTTCATTCTTTCAGAAAGATTTATTTTGATGACTGTAACCAATTGTGTGGTATCGCGCAGGCTCATCTATGAAAATTAGGTTATCACTGATATATTACTGTTATCTCAAGGTGATTGTTTTAGGCAAATGAAAATCAGTGCAGTGAGACAAAGGGATCACTAACACCTCAAAGCCGAGATGGTGGCGATTTCTCACGAGCCCAATTAACAAAGAATGGAAACCTTGTCGAAATCTCACAAGGATGTTTAACTCAGCTCAATTATGCGGCGGAGAAAAAGGTGGCAGAAATTATTTCCTCAGGATGGGAAGGCAAATGGAAAACTTATAATTAAAAGTATGCCCCACCCACTTTAGACTTGTAAAAAAGTTCACACATTGAATGAATGAAAAAATATGAACTATTGATTTTCTAATTTACTAAAAGTTCATAAGAGCCGAGATGAAGAGCGGCATCTTCCTTTTATTAGACCATCTTTGGAAACTAATTTGACTTGATTAAACTGTCTACTAAATTGAGATTCATTAGTAATTCTGATCTGTTTGTGATGAATAAAAAAAAAATAAAAAAAAGATGTATTGCAATGAAAACATAGGAATGTGGCACTTAAATTCTTTATATGTAATTTGAAAACTTCTAGACCCGTTTACGATGGTGACTATTTGATCAGTTCTGATGCCCCCGTTGCAGTTTGAATTTGACTTCAGGCGGCTGGACTGGAACAAAAACACCACAGCATCCGTTTAAAAGACAATCATTTATCATGGCAAACGATAGAGGCAGTGGGTGGTAGTGGTGCCATGATGTGAAACATTCTTGTGACGGTTAATGTGGTGGGATCGTCTGTGTGGAAAAGACCCAAATTCCAGAGAAGCTGTGAAGATGTGTAAAACGCAGATCAGGACCAAATCATGACACTCAACTGCTTCCAATTAACCTGTTTATCTGTGAAATGTTCCAAACGGGTGTTTTTCCAGCATTCCTCAACTTTTCTAGCCTTTTGTTGCCCCTGTTGCTGCTTTTGTTGGAAAGTGTTACATTCATCAATTTCAAAATGAGATTACCGTATTTTCCAGACTAGAAAACGCACCGGACTATAAGGCGCACCTTCAATGAATGGCCCTTTTTAAAACTTTGTCCTTATATAAGCCGCACCAGACTATAAGGCACACCATTAATGCATCATGTCAGATTTTTAATCCAAATCATTCTCCATTTTATCTTTTTTATTTCAACTTCAGATGCAACAAATTACTTTATAATCACAAAATACTGATCATAGTCTTTTTGATTCATGATTCATAGTCTTCAACGGGCCACTTATGATTGATGTCATGACACAATGCTTCGGCCCAGTTTAAATTTAGGAGTTTGGTCCATATATAAGGCGCACCGGACTATAAGGCACACTGTGGGCTTTTGAAAAAAGTTTGGGTTTTTAGGTGCGCCTTATAGTCTGGAAAATACGGTAGCAAAAAAAAAATCTGTTTGAACATTAAACGACTGTAGTGTGCAATTATTATTATTATTATTATTATTATTATTATTATTATTATGTTCTGGTTTTTCTTATATATTTTAAACAAAGTTGCAACTTCAATGGAATTTCAGGGGAGCAACACTTGCTTTATCTGTCAATGGGCCTCTTTCAACATTTCTGGCCCTGAAAAGCGTCCCCCACACAATTCTAGCCTTACTCTAGCATTGTGATGGCCAACAGCTCGTTCTATGTTCCACATGGAAACATCATAGGGGGGAGAAAAATCTGCTACAACGATCAGAAAGGAATTGGAGGTGAGAGCCCTACTTTCCACTTGCGTGTGATTTCTTTGTTGTGGAAAATACTGGATGAGTCACATGATAGCGTAACAGCTGCTTGCATCTGGTATATGGAGCAGAGACCTTGATCCACACAAGGCCTGCGTGACAGAGAGAATGGGCTGAATTATAGATGACACATTGGTGTGAATTGAGGGGAAACACATATGATGTTAAGTGTAACCAAAGAAAGTTTTCATTAACTCAGCCTATACGGAGTCCTTGAAAAATGTCTTGATGATTGTCACTGATTCAAGCTGATTCAGCTTGTTTTTAAATTCTTTGGGGAAGCTACAACTACAACCTAATGGCATCTACAAAAAGACTAAAGAGATGTACAGTACATCCCAAACACTTTCAGAATAAAAAAAAAATGAAAAAAAAAGCAGCTCTTTCTTGTCCAAATACAAACAACCTAGTTAAAATGCAGTGGAGACGAGAGAGTGTAGCTGTGTTTAAACTTACAACTGCTTTGAATGATTAAACGATTAAAGCGCAATACAACTTTCATGTTGAATTAAAAATGAGTTCCAAGCCAAAGGAATAAATTATGGCTAATGCATTAAGGCCAATTCACCAATGTCTACAAGAGGCACGTTTTGATATTCGATTATACTGAGTGTTTTTCAAATAAGTAGTTGCAAAGTTGTAATGTTTTTTCATTCCAGTCAAAATGCATGGGTTAAGTAAGTAATATCCTGGGATTAAGGCAGGATATTGTGCCACTCGCAATCTTTCACATATCAGCAGACGTTTGCCAACCAACACTGGTTATCCTCCCTGTTTACAGGCCTAACATTGATTAAAGTCCCGGTGTGCCGGCGGTCTTTCTGAGAGGATCACTGCTCTTAATCCTTCAACCTAGCAAACATCTCTTCAACACACCTTGGATGGGTTCCTTAGCTGGACGCGCCAAGCTGCGGGGAATACGAGAAACAATTAAGAGATTAAAAGGCCCTGGTCCCCCCTACAGGGAGGACTCATTCCTGTCCATGGGCCTTCAATCTGGGCTTGCACCCAAGCTGTTTTCTTGTTTTGGTTCCAGTTACGAGCGCACTTGTACTTGACGTCCCTCAAATTTATTCACTTAATAGTCTCTAAATGCCTTCTTGCTAAACAAAAAAAAAACGCTAAAACTGAGGAAAATAATCTTACGAAAAAAAAAATTCGTGCCACTGATCTCCTGGTTGAATTTCCATTTTGAGTGGTTAAACAAGGTCCCAGATAGAAACAGCTGCTGTTTACAGTTGAATTTGGAAGAGGGGGATGCTGATGCTCTTGGTCCACACAGATCTGAAGCATATTAAATTCCACTGCAGTGGTCATCTGAAGTGGAACCATTGCCAGGTTTGTTTAGAGCCTCATTAGACTGCCTCACGCTGATTACTCATGCACAGTTAGGTCAGTGCAGTTGGATGATAATGATGCATAAACAGAAAGCCCACAGTTTAGTCTAAATCTCGGCTTGAGCAAACTATTTATAAATCCACTCAGCTCTAGGGAAACTGCTTTGTCAGGGCCAGGCACACACAATGGCATTAGTGTCGGATCTTCGTTAAGATAGCGGGCTATCTGCAAGAGGGATCAGACTGACAATAAGGTACGCTGAAAATGGAGGCATCGAGCCTCGGAGACGGTGGGGGAAGTACATGACACCACCAGTCAGTCCTTAGACAGAGAGAGCCGGCCTTCCCTCACAATGAGTAAATAGTGACAGGGAAAGTCAGCCAAACATGCTTATTGACTGACACAATAGGGGGATAATCGCAGACATTTTGGCACCCGTGGGACAAAATCTATGGAGATGGCCAGACAGACCGACAGGTTCCTTCAGCACACGTAGACATCGACTGACATACACCTGCATACATAAACAACATGCTAATGAGGTTCTTACCCCGGAGAGGCGATTTCATGGTAGCTTCTACCATGCCCACCAGTAGCTGAAGGCTCTTGGGATCTTGGGCCAGCCCGGAGGCAAATGCGGCCAGTGCGTCGGCATGGCGACCAAGGTACTGAAGGGCAACACCCTGTCGGAAGTATGCCTGTTGAGAGAGATAGTTGACAAACTTTAGTCATGGCAGGAAATATTAGAAACTTTTGTTTTACCCAACGCACTCCTCGCGCAACATTTTCTCTATAAACCATATAAGCAGTTATCAAGCGCTATTATTCAGCTTTTATTATACTGACTCATTACACGGCACTTTCTGGGTGCTTTCTCGGGAACGATTATTATTTTAGCTTTCTAAGTGCGCTTTCTTTCCTGTAGCAAGGACAGGCACATAACCATAGCAGTGATAAAACTGTGACTGTGCCACATAAAAAAAAGGGTAAGGGAAAGAAAAAAGGGAATGGGCTATGGTCCAATGAAAAATGTTCATAAATAGCAAAGAGTGAACGTTCCCTTTCTCAGAGCATACTTGTAAAATGACAACACATTCGGTATTTTTTGCTTCAGGATTATACCGGTGCCATAAACTAGGATATTTGATTTGGTTCTTGAATCAGACAGAAATTACCTGCATTTGTCATTTAGTCACAGTGTTGACAGAATAATAATTCAGGACCATATAAACTGCTTGACGGGCTGCAGTTTTTTGTAACAGCATAGCTCTACCGCATGATGGAATATCTTTATTTTCATGAGAATTGTACACGCTTTGACCAAAAAAGTCACACAATTTAATTAGTTAACTTTATGATCACATTTATCAAAATAATATGCCCAACTCCCACCTTAGCTTTGATATTATGTCAAAATATATCAATTTAATGGGAAAACCAAGGAGTGACATGTTCACGGCACATTTTCGGAGTTACGACAGGATTTGCAGCTCATGTTGAGGAACATTTTACAGCTCGTACATAAAATAGTGATTTTTGAGGGATCACATTGCGTCATTAACAGAAACCAGTTCACGTCCTCGGCCAAGTGAGTCTTTATACAAGATTCTGATTGAGTTTACCAACAGTAGCAGGCAGCAAGTGAATTTCATCCAACTCTGTCTTTTCAAGCCAAGCCACTAAATCCTACCAAAAGCCAGCAAACTGTCTCAGTAAAAAGTCCTGGAAGCACAGCGTTACAGCAGTAAAGCTTGAGGAAAATGAGAAATGGGCTGTACATTACGTTATAACGATTGAACTACCATGACGGGAATTCGACGTTTTCCCTTATGGGTGTTTTTGAATGTTCGAGCTCACTTGTGACGACAGTGAAGAACAATCTGGCAATGTCCGTCAATGCAACAGCTCCAAAAGTGGCACAAAGGATAATTTGCTATTAGAATCTCGGAAGTCTTTTCATTAGTCTTTACAAGCTTCTCTGTTAGAAAAAGGTAGAAAGCCTGCAAATGAAAGGGGCCGGAGGGACAAACAAAAATGAGACAGGACATTGAATTTAGACACCAGTAATTAATTTTGCTTCCATTTTAGCACCTCCTCGCTCTCCCGCTGCCCACTGACTACCAATGTGTCCATAACACCTTCAATTAAATCTCCCTTGTCTTGCATCACAACTCTATTGAAAACAGTCAACCAACAAAAATGTGATTCAGAGTATTAATCTTTGTCCTAACTCTGTTCTTATACGGGGGGGGGGGGGGGCGCCGGACGAGGTAGCCGCTCAATAATAATTGCATTTGGTGGCGGTGGAGTTTGGGCAGGACACACTGGTGAGAGCACAGAGGCCAACAAATGTTCCGCCCAGGGGAACAAAAGACATTTAAAAGCACTTCTCTCTTTGATTAGATTTAGCCAACAATATGCGCTCCAAGAGGTCTTTGCCTTTATTCTCTCAAGTGGCGTACCCTGACTGGCAAAGAAAAAGATGCAAAAAATAAGGCTTGCTTCAAACAAAAATTGGCATCCTTTTGATTTCCCCTGCGCGCTGCTACAGACAGTTAAAGAGAATTCAGAAAAAGGAGAGTGCATTAAAATATTGCAAACACAAGCACAATGAATGCTTAAGTGAAACAGCCGCCGCAAAATATGACAGAACCAATGTGCCATATAGCCGTGTAAGATTTGTTTTTTCTTTCATTAATCTTTCACTGCCTTCAACTATCAAGCAGCTCCACTGACATGCACAAACACAATATGACTTCCACTGTGTTGTCAAGGCACTTCAAGCAGGCTTTCTCATGAAACAGATTTCTTTGAATTAACTTGCATTCAAATGTGTGTAGATATGAATTTCGAGAGGAAAAACTGAAGACTAAGCGTGGCAAATTTGAGTGAAAGTTTTAGAGCAGTCATAGGTAACCCTTCAAAAAGTGGCCATTGTTGAAAAATTGATTGACATAACAAAATTGCCTGAAAATGACAATGTGGGGAACCAAGAAGGGAGTGTTTGTGTTTGTCATGCTTCACTTTGCTCTTTTGCTGCTTCCTCCACATTGTCCTCATTTTGGCAGTTGGCACACTGAATTTACCTCACGAGCGGCCTTCCAGTAAATGTTAGAGCCATCTGGCAACTCCTCTGACTTCCTGCAGTGGAAAATCACCTAAATAGTACAAAGTAAAAGAACAAAGCAACTGAAATACCACCGCCAGACTGGTAATGTTATTTTTTTTTTTAAAAAGGGGGAGGTGTGGTCTATATATTAGCCTTGCACAACCTTCTTTTAAATTTATGCATAACAGGATCTTTTCTAAAAACACAGCAGCTTCGAGGTGTTTCTACGACGATTAGCACAGTTAGCTCTTGGCCAGACAGAGAGAGAGACAGCACGGGAGAAGAGAGCTTTGCCCTTTGAACACTAATATTCAAGTCCTCCAGTCAAAAACAATCTCCCCAAACTGCATGCAAATTTAGACTCTCCGAGGGCCCAATCCCCACAGATTACAGGCGCCTCCTAAAATGCATGTGTTGTGCATTTTGTGCAGCGGAACATTCACCATAGGAGGCTGGAGATAACGCAGAAGCTCTACTGTATAAGCTGAAAGCTTTTGAACCGCCGTGCTTCTCAGCTTTGCCTGTTTAAGGTATCAATGTGTTAATGACACAGAAGAGTGGAACCAACGGCAAGGTTTGCCACCCGTGGGTAAAATTCCTGAATGCTTATGCACGTGTATGTGAGAGAAAAAGAGAGAGAGAGAGAGAGAGAGAGAGAGAGAGAGAGAGAGAGAGAGAGAGAGAGAGAGAGAGAGAGAGAGAGCCTCAAGAAGATATACAAATAAGAGGGCTGATAAAAGCTTTTTTTGTTTCTCAAGCCTTTTAATATTTTATGAATGCTTGTTTGATGTACTTTTAAATATTCATGTCTTTATGCTTAGGAGGAAGAAGGAAATGATGCAAAAGGAGAAGTGATTCACGAAGTAACACTGTGACACAAAAGAGTGCAAAAAAAAAAAAAAAAAGAACTACATAGCACTGTCACATATGTACCCATTCTATTTTACAACATACACTTGAACATGAATGAGATTTCTTCAGCACTGTTGTTCAGAATGAAGCCCACATTTTGAGCAGCTGAACTGAAAGTTGACAAGATTAAGTTGGGAAGTTTCACGCAAGACAAGCTCTTAGAGGATTTTTTTTCTATTAACAGATTAATGCCTCACTGACTTCTTGGGATCATTTGAGGAGACTACAGCCAAAGTGGTGTCTTCAACGCTGAAAGCATGCCTGTAAGTGATTGCACTCGTTTATCCCTCAGTGTCAAACACATTTAAGAAGGTAAATATTGATCACATTATGTGTTTGGGCATTATCTAAATGCTTGAAAAAAAAATTCTTCCTGAGAATAGAATTAGGGATGTCAAATTACGTTAATTAAGATAAATTAATTACAGTCAATTACAGTGTTGTTGTTTTTTTTTTAATCACTTAAATGTGTTTTTTAATCTCTAAATTGACAGTGTCTAAATGCTGATGAGATCCATTTTTACATGTTGGGTCTTCTTTGCACATGATTGGTTGGAGGGTTGAAAACAATGTTCAATCACCCCATAAAGTGGACACTGATTGGCTGCCATTGTGTTTGTCCTAAACTGATACACTGCTTATTTCGATGAGATTGAT
This sequence comes from Syngnathus leptorhynchus, assembly GCF_054491065.1. Classification (NCBI taxonomy): domain Eukaryota; kingdom Metazoa; phylum Chordata; class Actinopteri; order Syngnathiformes; family Syngnathidae; genus Syngnathus; species Syngnathus leptorhynchus. The sequence continues at coordinate 9,456,729 of NC_141198.1, read as the reverse complement.
CATGTCTTGGTGATCATATAAGCAAATTCTTTCGTTCAGACATTAAGAAATCTTAAGGTGTTACTTGCTGACAGTTTCGACTGATTCTCCAGTCTTCCTCAGAGCCGTCATTTTTAAGGTGTTACCTGCTGACAGTTTCGACTGATTCTCCAGTCTTCCTCAGAGCCGTGACAGAACTGTCAGCAGGTAACACCTTAACATATTTTATTGTCTAAACAAAAGAATTTGGTTATATAATCAACTGCTATTGTAGTTGGGAGTGAAAGTTGAGGACTGATGAGGAGCAGAGAGAAGACGTGAATGTGAGACTTGTCCATCCGGTGAACGGTAAATTTAAGTTTAAAAATGACCCTGACGGCACCACTGATAAAGGTTGAGTAATTTGCCGTCTTGGTATGGAGTTTGCTTACCACGTAAGCAGCTCAAGTTTAGCCTACCATATAAATGCAACGCACCCAGCCGCGACTGCAAATGACAGCAGCAAAGACATTAAAAATATACTGAGCAATAACAAAGCTTTTTGCCAAACTAAACTCAAGAACACCCTGCCTGCGGATGAGTAAGTCTGCGACCGACAGGCTGACGAATGTTCTTGCCAAGATGCAAGTGGATGGCGATGAACTTCAAATAACTCCAGATCATGATTCATTTACCTCGAAATGTTTCTACTCTCTTGACAGCACTAAATATAATTTTCTGAAATGTCTTGGTCAGATTGCCAATTAATTTCTAGGTGTTCCATATTTCTTGTTCAACAACATATTTGAACATGGGTGTCTAAATACTTGCATTATAAAAATTCATCTTGGAATGACATAACTGGAACTGACATTTGAGCTTACCGGCGACAGATGGATTTGTAAAATCAAAACTACAGTCCTGTCTTCTCTGTCTAAAGATACAGAAGAACCCCTGGCATGCAATAGTCAGCTTATGAACAGAATGAACACTGTTCAGGCTTTACGTATCAGTGGTTACGTGATTGGTGGTAACCAGTACAAGAGATGCTTTCAAAGGTGGAACTCAATAGAAGTCACAGGAGGCTAGATTGTCCACTGTTATGGTGTGCTTAGCATTCACCTTCATCAGATGCTTTCCGACAACTCACAGGGCAGATGGAATTAGTGTGACAAATATCAATGGAACCCCTGCCAGCATCATAATGGAACCTGCATCAACCATCAAATCCGTAGCACAGGCTACAAATTGTTTGCACACACAGCGGCACACACACTCAGACAAACAAAAGCTGAAAGAAACGTCAATAAATCGTCAAAAATCCACCCAGCTGGAACAAACGTTGCTTGCACTCATCCTTCCACGCAGACCCCAGAACCTTGGGATAGGATCCACACTAACGATCTGACTGAACAAAGACATTTCTCTCTGGACTTAACTCCATTTCTTGGCTTTGTAACCAAAAGGCAATGTTGCCTAGTTTCCAAAGTGACCCAGAAAAAGTCAGAATGGTTTCACACACGCACCTCAACTGTCCAGTGCACGTCTTTCACTGCCCTTTCAAGGTGTCACCGTGAATTTACACTCTACACAAAATAACACCTGCTTAATTTAATCCAAACATCTGACCATGACAAATTAGCGAGGAGAAACCTAGTAAAAAGGGGAAAAAGGACTAACTGGCTTTGGGCCTCCTGCCATTCTCATGTGACAGAGTGAGTGCCACAATGGAGCCTGTTCATAATTAAATGAATGTTCACAGCCAAGTCTGTGACTTTCTACCCACCTTCCTGCAGGTACTGATCTTGTTCCCAAAAGAGTATAGAGGTCTGCGGTCAGTGGTCAGAATCTTCCTTTTTACTGAGCCAAAACCGAAACTTTCATCTTGGTGCATTAACGGTGCATTTGTGAGCCAGCATATAAATCCCCAGACACCAAACAGATAACCTCCCTACAGAATCCGACCGGCATAGTGATTTTTATGGGAGCACTTTCTTTGGGCAGTTAAGGGGATCAGGTCACTTTTTTGTCTGGTTTTGAGTTTCTTGGGCCAATATATACACTTTTTTTTTCTTTACTCTGTTAAGAAAATGTGGTGGTTTTATGCCGGAACGAAAAAGGCAGAATAAGAGGAATAATTGTTTTGCTGAAGGATATAATGAATGTATTGTTGATATTTCTGTACTTGTGTGTTTGTATTATTCAATCTTGTCAATGATTAAATCATCAGTTATTATAGTTTTAGCTATCAGATTTTATCAACAGGGGGACCACAGCTCAGTCCATGTTGACTTAAATGTGCTAAATTGGTCTGATGGGTTGCAGGTTAACATTTTACATCAGACCAAAAAATGGGAGTTGGGACTGATTGCTGAGAAATAGCAGAATGAATGAATGAAGGAATGAATGAATGAACATCATTTTCCAAGGCCTTTTGGGGATGCCCGTTTGAGAAAAAACTGATTTTATGTTACAACATTACAGGTGGATGTTAAGCACTTATGCACATCAAATTGAGGCACCTTACAATCTGTAGGTAGAGGCAATAAAATATTTATGATCCATTGATGTATTGCTCCCTGAGGGAGTTGTCCAGGCCGCTGATTGTGGTTCCATTCACGGGCCTTAATGAGCCCATTAGATTAGACAGCTTTAATGAGGGCAAATTAAACTGATCATTCTTTGTGGAGCTGGCAATTAAAGGGTAAATGTTTCATTATTCTGTGAAGAGGTGACAAAAACAGCCAGGTAAAAGCCAGTATTCCTAGGATGGATTTGAGTGTTAGAGACATGGAGGTACTCTCTGAAAGCGACCAGGCATCGATTAGCTGGCTCTCATCAAACTGGCAGTTAGTGCGGGACTTCAGATTGGAAAAGGTCACGGATACATATGTGGAATCTGAGCTGAACACTCTGTATTCACTGCGTCTGTACCATGTGGCCCCCGGGATGCTCTCCAAAAATAATTACCAAATAACAAACATTTGAAGAAGGTCAGGGCCGTGATTGTGAACGTGCCACTTGGTGCACATGCATTTAGACAGTCAAAGTGAGACAAAGGCAAAATCGATATTGCTCATTCATCACAAACAGATGAAACATCACGATAGCGACAAGATGTGAGGTCAGTCAGTGACACTCAGTCACAATCCACTATTTGGTAGAAGGAATTCAATTTTCTTTCCGCCACATGACTGTCCACCATAACTGATGGTTGCACACAGAAAATACACCAGTGGAAAAGAGACAAATCAGCGATAAAACAGCCATACGTCTTAAGCTTATAACACATTCATTTTAAAGTTAAAAAAAAAAAACATGTCAAACTTTACCATGGTGATTTATAGCTCGATTTGTCACATGAATGGAGTTTGCATACTTGCATTCTTATTAGCATCTTAAGAGTCTGGAGGTATGAGACTAGTTCAACCGATTTCCATGCACCTTTGAACTCGTTTCCTGGTTCCGCTCAGCTTGAGCATTGCCCACCAACCCGACCGCTCCTGGGGCTGGTTATCAGCTAGAGTGGGCATTAATCAAGCAAAGGAGCTTTAATCTGTCAAGGCCAGCTGGTGAACCGAAAAAGAACCAACTTCAAGCAGCAGTAGATCTTTCAAGCTCAACAAGATTAAGGCAAGACATAGAAACTTGATTTAAAATTCACAGTTTGACTCACACGAAAACATTATAGAGGTGTGAGACTTGGAAAAAAACTTTTTCTGTATACTCTTGACCATAAGCGTCATTGATCCGTCACTGTGACGACGGAAAAGACTGCTTGGCCCTGACGCTGTACTCTCCTCGCCTGAGGTAACACATCCTCCATCTTCATTTGTGCTCCCTTAATTGGCTTTGACGGTCAGCTCGAGCATGGCTGAAAAATACCCTGCTCTTAGTAAACACTGGATGGAAACAAATGCTCTCAACATGAAAACTCATGAACCACCATTAGACATTAAGATTGGTAGTCATGTCTTACTGACTCTCTCAAAGTATGACACTCAGAAAACATTATTACTTTTCAGTCTAATGGCTATAAATGCTTGAGTTCAAATATAGTACATCACTAGAATCATGAACGACACGTGCTATGGATTATCTTATTCTGCATTGACGTGACATTAGAATAAGAAAAATAGCGGTCTTTGCATGACTGGTTTTATTCTTATTTCACCCACAACCTCAAAAGTGTGAGGCGGACATTTTCAAAGAGCCCTTGTTTGCATTACAGGGATCCTAAATTGCCAACATCCAAAATATGTTCATCTATTTCCAGTTCATAATAGGTTAAACATCCAGTGTTGGAGGTCTAGTTGACCAGGGTTTGGTAAAGTTGCTTGCACAGTTTGAATATCCCAAAAATTGAAAGTCTGCCACGTACACACTCTAATAGTCGCTCATTAGAAAAAGCCACCTGCCAATGTCAGCACTCGCATCGGGTTCTTTTGGTTAGTCCGGCCTGAACGGAGAGTTGCCTCATCAAACAAGACTCAGCAACGAGGCTGACCTGCTTTGGAGCCTTATCCAGTGCTACCCAACAACACTTCAAAAGACACCCAGTTTGCTGTTCCGGGGAGTGCTAATGAAAAGCCTGGCAAGTGGCTCACTGCTTTTTTTTTCTCAAATGTGGCATCATGGTAGGCTAAATGCAAACGGAACACAAGATAACAAGAGACAACTGCGGAGAGAAAAGGACAATGCGTGGAAGGCCACTGGCAAAGTGGCACAAAGGGTCAAATGAGTGGATGAGGGCTAAAGCAAAAGGAGAAACGTGTGGAAGTACAAAGGTACAGCACATGAAGGAGCCAGTCCAACGCCGCTTGTTATTCCATCCTCATCGGCTGTATTTGTCTTCTCCCGTCCAGGCTATCAGAGCTCTTTATTGAGTCTGACCTGTTTCTCATTCTTGCCTACCAGTACACCAGCGGCATCCTTTTACTTGGGGTTGCTGGGCCGCTGCTTTGATACGCTTGTGAATCCTGACATCTCCCAAGACAGGCCAAGATAAATGCACTTTAATTCACAACACACTCGATAGGGGGCTCATATTTCGTTAATTCCCTCTCCACCTCACCGCTATATGAAGTCAATGCTGCACCAATTTAAGTGTGCAATGAATCCAATGCAGACAGGCGCCTCTACTTATCATATATATGACACGCTCTGGTACTTTGGCCCGCAAGGGAAATATCTCAACCAGAAGCAAAAATCACAATTATTGTGGTCTAGTGTTGAGTTTCCTCATTAATGATGCCAGTTCTCCAAGCTTCTCAAACCCTGCGGAAAATTATTGGTCACTTGGGCGGCTGGGCTCAACACTAGTGCAATTTACAGGAGTGAAATGTCATAACAAGAAAAAAGGAACAACCTCATTTCAGGAATTAACAAGCAGCACTAATGCAAATTTTAGCAACAAGTGCCATTTAGACAGTAATCATGATCGTCAAGTCCCATAATACAGCAAATTGGCAGAGATCTACAGAAGGGAGTTGCCTGCCTTCGATAACACTGAATGCTTGTGTAGCACATCTGCACAGGCTCTGTGTTAGCTCATTAAACAGCAAGTTCCCTCAGCATTCTTTGGCCATTGCCGTGCATCATTATTTGTATCCGCCTTGTAATCAAGTTAACCGTAATTTTCTGGCTATGATATGGAGATGTGGTGTGATTCAAAGACCTGTTGAGCCATAACACGGACTGAACATGTCCGCTTACACTACTGTTCAAAAGTTTGAGAACACCCAGACAATTGAGTGTTTTCTATGGAAACTAACATAATTGCACAAGGGTTTTCTAATCATCCATTAGCCTTCCAAAACAATTAGCAAACACAATGGACCATTAGATCACTGGAGAGAAGGTTGCTAGAACTGGATCTTTGAACACCTATTGCAGTAAAAAGCAGACGTTTGCAGATAAAATAGTAATTTACCCCATTAACAATGAGTGTATTCGTGATTAATCTAATGTTATCCTCATTGAAAAATAGTGATTTGATTTGAAAAATAAGGACTTTTCTAAGTGACTCACAACGTTTGAGCGGTAGTGTACCAACCCTCATTTATGAGTGAAAGAAAAAATAATAATAATATGAAGTTGTGGCAACAAAGACATAAACAACATCTGTGAGCAGTCTGGGCGTGCCCAGTTAGTTATTGTTACAAAATGTATCCAGTTTCTCATTTCAGACAAATCCATATACAAAAATAGATTGTGTTATATGTGGCATATGATATTTAAAGCTGATGATCTGATCACACTTTTTTTTTTTAACACAGAGCTATGACTGCTTTGACAAGACAGTTTCAGAGAGAGAAAGGGGACAGAGGGAAGAATAACATCTCAAAACAAAACCCAAGAGAGCAAGAGCATAAGTGTAGAAAATTGAGGGCCTGGCTATCTTAGGACCAGAGAGAGGTGAAAGTGGCTCTCATTTCATACTACACAGAGTTTGGCAATTGCTGGGGACAGGAGTTCGCACTGAGATGGGGAAGAGAGTGATCCAGACAAGCGAGACCCTGTTTGCTTTGTTAAAAGTAATTAATCACTGTGGCCACAGAGGAACGCTGCCTTTGAGAGTGACACAGTTCTACTGTATGAGTGTGGACAAGTCTGTGTGTAACCACATGTGAATTGAAGTACAGAGGCATGGCAAAGGATAGAATTCTGTCACATCCTAAAATCAGGAAGGAAGGAAGGAAGGAAGGAAGGAAGGAAGGAAGGAAGGAAGGAAGGAAGGAAGGAAGGAAGGAAGGAAGGAAGGAAGGAAGGAAGGAAGGAAGGAAGGAAGGAAGGAAGGAAGGAAGGAAGGAAGGAAGGAAGGAAGGAAGGAAGGAAGGAAGGAAGGAAGGAAGGAAGGAAGGAAAGAACACTGCACTCATTCACTTTCATACAAGACCTGTAATGTGATCCATCTTAAATGGGGTACATATGGAAAACCGGCCTTTAAATTATTTGTATACAAATAGTTCAGTTTCTGAAATACCTGCAAAATTAGCAGGCGTGAAATTACACAACCTAGTAAATTTCATTCTAAATTGTCATGTCATAATTGGGAATAAACAGTGAACAAGTACTGACTTGCCTTGTTGCACCACTTTAGCTCTGTTTCTGGGGGTGGAGGGCGTAGAGACTTACTTGCATGCGACAGGACCGCCCAATCAAAGCCACCAAATCGTTTCATGTCATTTCATGATTACCACAAAAATTGCAATCAAATTTCCAACACAATTGGCCTCTTGCTCTTAGCTAAGTCAGTTATATTCAGTAAATATCAGTCATCGGTTTAAATTTTTGCAGCAAAGACACATGCAGCTATGCTGTTCATACACCGAGACCAGAGAGACCAACAGCCCACAGTCACACAGATGATCAATAACAGCATACACACAAAGACACACAATCACAGGGGGCTCCAGCAGTCCCCCAGAAGCTGGGGGTCTTAGGGGAATGAGCGTCACTGGGCGATGGCCAAATTGAATGTGAAACTATGTGTGGAGTAAAGAAGGTAAAGATATAGGGGTGGGGCAAGAGAATACTATGGATGCTGTGTCGTGTCGTATTTCTTTCCCTAGGCAAGCGAGTTAGCAGGGCAGCAGCTGCAGCAGAGAGATGGTCCTGCTTAGAGAAAGCTCTCATTGAAGTGGTGACTGAGCAGCCGCAGGCCGAGACACTAATAGAAACAGAGGCTGAGGACCACTCGATGTCAGGGCATGCTCCAAAAGGAATACTAAACCCTTCTTTGGTGTTAATGACTACTCTGGGCAACGGGTGGCAAAATATTTTGCAAATGAATGTGGACTAAATGAGTCCATGCTCCTGGCAAATCTACTCTTCTTCACATCAAATTGTCAAGTGCACTTACATGTTTTGGTGAATTTGCTGTAGGCTAATTTACAAAAAGATGATTTTCTTCTTCAGTTACATTGAGAACTGATGTACTGTTAAACGGTATTACAATATTACAATAATAGTGCATCTGTGATTCCCAATACACAAGTTGAATGTGGTTAAAAAAACACTATCAAAATATAAATTAGGTATCTGTGATAAAGGTTTGTGAAAAGGTCAAAGCCCCTCTCCAACCACGACCATATTGTGGGGCCATATAACTCACCTATCAGGCTCTCTATGGAGTGATGACCCCCATCATTGTAGACAACCCCACCAGCATCGTTTACTGAGCCAATAGCCCTGGGGCGCACACACGCACACACACACACTCACTCACTCACTCACTCACTCACTCACTCACTCACTCACTCACTCACTCACTCACTCACTCACTCACTCACTCACGCGCACGTGGGAGGATTCACTCTCATACCTTATCATTAGATGCCACTGTCTGTGTGTGACTGATGCTCTATTACTCAAATACATCCCAGCCAAGGGTCAACATTAAATCATGCTTACTGTGATAATTATAAAATATGAGCAAAAGATATCTTTCTATCATATCAACTTTGTTCACCTATAGCCTCAAAGTGCATGTCATTTGTCTTAAACTAAGGTCAAAGTTGTATAATTGTGTTCGTATTTGCCGAATCGCTGCTGAAGAATATGTTCGTGCCGAATATTTTCTTACTGGTTTCCCCAATATGAGCCTTACTGCATCATTTATCATGTTGTGGCATTACGATAGCACCCTGCACTCAGCCTAAACTTCTAGAGCTGTTTTACACATAAACTTTCTAATATCAGTCAGTGATGGCTCATTACGCTGCCCTCTTTTCAAGTGTTTTTACTCTTGGGTGGGAGAAAAAAAAAACTTTACACGCTCCAATCCTGCATTCAGTGGTGCTAGATTAAGCATCCTATTTAAAAAAGGTTTCAGCTGCTTTTTCCCCCCGGGCCTGCAGATGAAGAGCGCTTTGGAGAATACAGGCAGAATTTCATTCAACCTGAAGTGTCTCATGTTTCCCAAAGGGAGTCTCTTCGCCTCTGTCAGGGGTCTGAAAGCTAAACAACCCCCAAGGAGAGGGCCAAAGAGCCATTCATCTACTGTACAAACACGGTTAACAAAGCCTTGGTGCAGGGCTTTTTATAAAGCTAACCAAACAGATTGACTTGATTCAAACACTCTCCGAGAGTGTTTTGTTGAAGGAGTGATTGAACGACGTGTTAATGTACTGCAATAAACGCAGCAAACAGAAGACATATAAAGACGCTGAATAGTGGGTTGTCAACGTATCAAAGATCAAAATTATAATACAAAATATGATAATACAAAAAAAAATGTCAACTCAAATCTGCAAGCTTATCTGATGATTTTATTACAGTGTATACTGGTATACGATGATTATAGGATGAAATATTGCACAGGTATTTATGTAAGTCTGTCTGTGATGTGTACATGGGGCGGCATGCAGAGCGGTCCTCCCCACTTATTAAGCCCGTTGCCTGGGGAAACTGCAGTAATTACACAGCTCTTCACAACACCTTTTGGACTTTGAGCCAAATCCAATGGGTTGCTCCAAATGTCAGACACCTTAAATGGCAATTAAACAACAATTCTCTCTCAGCGGATGTTTTAATATGGTTCTTATTCTACGATTAAAAGCAGCAAGGTAATATAACAATCCAGTTATAGTATGTTCCCAACTGTGGATGCACCCAAGTTACAATTTGAGTGTCATTATGTGTAAATGCAAGAGTGAGAGTGAAACCATTTACCACAAAGTCTTCACATTTGATTTTCTGCCTGAACAGCAGTGCGGGAAAAACTTTGAATTCTATGAGATTAGGGGATCCGTTCAACTTTGCATCCCTACTTTACTTGACCATGCAGGCTTTTGTTGTGAATGGCAACAGCAAACGCATTAGGTCACACAAGCCAAAGACGACAAGGTTAGCATGGCTTTCCTGTCAAAGTCAAAGCTTATTAATTGAAAGTGGCTCACATTCTCCATTGTCTGTCTACTGTTTACCTTTACAAAGCCCAATTAATGGACCCCTATCTATGTATGCATGTCACAATGGCAGCTGCCATGTCCTCTGAACAGCCCCAATGCCCTTCCCCTTCAACCAAGAGATGACTACAACGAGTGCTCAGTGTTTATGTCACCTCTTAATTGCATTTCTTTCCAAATTGTAGAGGTATGCCTTTGTAAAGACACCTCAAGGAAGAAAAAGAAGGTCAGGCTGCCAATTTGGAGCTGACAGTTTGCACCGTCGTAGCAGCACTTAGTTTCGCTTGAGAAGAGAATAGAGAGCTGTTTCTCATCTATGGAACCCACTGAAAACAAAAGAGATAAGTGAAAGGGAAAAAACAACGAGGAAGACAAATTTCCCTCCTCTCTTTCTGTCTCATGACAACATGAATGGTGAGATAGTGGAAGAACAATGAGATGCTTCACCGTTAAAATATTTCAACACTACTTTGACTGAAACAAAAAAGGTGCAGATGAGTTGTTTAAATAAATAAGAAGAAATTGAATGAAAATAAATTCACTCCTGTGCTGCCTTAATAACAACTATCCTTTGAACAAAGTGAAGAAATGTGTGCCCCAGTTGTTCCCGTTTTGTCTCCCTGACTCAAATAGATAGTTTGAAAAAGAGCCAATGAACTCAAGACTTTTCATCCCTTTCCATTTATGAATAATTTCCATGAGGCCATGTTGGAGTGAGGGAGGTGAGGCAGAGGGGAGGACAGAAAGAGAATGAAAGGAAGAAGAGACGAAGGGAGGGCAGAGGCAGTCGACTTGGGAATGCACACGTGAAGGAGGGATGAGATCAGGCCCATCTTTCACCAATGCACTCTGTTTGAGCCCTGCTCTAAATATAGCGTACCTCATAAAACAAAACAGCTAAAAAGAAAAGGCGCTTCTGAAAAACAAACGGGTCCAAAGAAATGACATGTAAAGAAAAAATACCCTCATCTTTGACCTCTCAGGGGGGCGTGACTTGGACAAGGACTAGGGCTATTTTAAAAAGCAGGCAGTATAATCTCCGTCGATCTCCTTATTTACATTCCAGCGTGTCTGGGTCAAACTCAGTCTGTCTCCCTTTGGCTGCCTGTCGGTCAAAATTCAAAGTGCCACTGCACCCAGTCGGGAGGACATGGCAGCATCAGTCAAGAGTTCTTCATGGGTCAGCAATTGGGTCGTGACCAAGGAGACTGACGCTAGAGTTTATGGAAAATAATCTGGCGCCGGTCGACCATGAAGGGCTTGCTGTACTAATGAATTATATATACTATGTATTACACTAGGTGGAGATGGCAAGTTAATTACAAATTGATAAGTATCGTGTTTTGGGTGGCAGAGAATAAGTGGTGGTCAGACGAAGGGGTGGAAAGGTTTCAGGCCCATCAATCCAGTGGTCTCACACATAGCACACACACAGGCGCAGGCTCAAATGCTCCACATGGAGTCTGGAGTAGCCTCTGCCCTCCAATCTTGAACCCACATCCATTGACTCGATACACACTCTAAAGCGAGTGGTTTCTGACACCCTGGTCAATTACAGATGTACATACAAGCCTCCAGGAAAACCCTTCTTGGATGATGCTGCACCATACAATCAACGAGCAGATGTGAATATGGCTTTTTCAAGTGCGTTGTTAAAAAGCTTAACCCTAAAAGTCGCAAGTCCTTTGCATGTCCTAGCACAGTCTAGCAGAAAGGCGGTACTGAGAATCACCGTAAACACAGTTTTGAAGTGAGGGTAAAAGCAGTCTGGTTCTTTGAACTTGGAGCCAAAAGCTGCCAGAGAGTCCCTGGATGGGTCCATGGGGACCCGGGAGGCTTGGCCACACTTCCTTGTGTTTTCCACAATTGACAAAAATGAAAAGAAAATTGATTTTGAGGAAATATAACGGTGCGCTGAGAGGAAAAAGTACATAGCAGTAAAGAGACAAGAGATTATAAAGCCTCAAAAGAACCAAGGAAGACGGTCGACAAATCTAAAAATTAGTAGCATCAAACGAATGAACGTTTTGCCTTGCTTTGCTGCCTCCCGTGCGGCATTTCCACCCCTCTTAAAGCAGAGCAAGCTTTCAAGAGGATTCGTTTTTGATGATGCTGACAGTCTCCAAGGAGCAATTACAGCTGTCCTGTCAAATACCTCAAGGCTCCAAAGTACCAGTTCACTGCCTAGGGGCCCTCTTGTACCCCATAAAATCCTCATTTCCACTTGCGAAGGTTGGCCCATCCCAACCTTTGAACCGTAATGAACAATGCCAAAGAAAGAAAAAACAGGGCGATCATAAAAATAGCATCCAAGTCAATAGCAGGCTCCTCTTCCATCCAACCTTCACCCACCCGCAACACCTCAAGCACCCTTTTTATCGACAACCTCCTTAGTGAAGGGAATCCAGTCTTCTATTGCGAAGGCTGTGTTGTCCCCAGAAGGCCATTCATATTGGAAGGACGTTGATATGGATGATGTCTCTATTCAAAATACATCGTTGCCAAAACGTGCAAGTTGTTTCTAAGCTCTCCTCATCATTACCTCTGTATGTGTTTGATGGTGTGCTCATCAGATGGCCTTCAACATTAATTAATTAGCGCAGAGGTAAGACTGGAGCACATGGTGTGCTTGAATGGCGATAAATGCTCAGCAGCACAGCCTCCACGCTTATCACCAGGTGGCAAACTCTCAGACCTCTAACCGCATCCAATTACACAGGACTGAAATGTGATAGTCAGTTGATTACGACTGAATACCAATTGAATCACACGGACTGTCCTCCTGTTTCTTCGCAGGGTGTTGATCAAAATCTGGCTGGCTCGGAAGCTCCATCAGCGTTTTTATTTATTTCATTTTGAGATGGCAGGCGTATGCTGGTCGTGGCACGAATGAAAAGATGTGCAGCAAACCAACCTGAAAGAGTCAGAAAAGACTGCATGCATTCTTCTTTCATAACAGCCAGCGTAAAATTGTTACATTTAGATGATTTAGCCAATTCATGACAAATTGGTAGGCAGCGTAAATGTCGAAGGGTAATGTGGAGGTGCAGCATCATCCAGGCCACGACCCTTCAGATTAAAAATTATCAAAATATCAAATATAGATGATAGACTCGACAACAAATTGCTGAGGAATTTATTGAGGTCCAGAACTACATTGTGGTGGTTCACAAAGGCAGCATTGATTTGTATGCAATATGCATACAATATTCATAGGAAGAGGCTGAATTCATTTTGCAGTCAATTCATGATTCTCATCATTTTGAGTGGGTATTGCATTTTGTAATTTCAATTTAATTTAAATCGTTTTTAATTCACCAGAATTTGTTCATGTTAGCGAATAGCCCATTTAGTGTTATATTGCATACATGTTAGAAAATTGCCAACAAATATATTTTATGTAGTCAATAGTGATGTCCATGAATGTCTTGTTTTTCTTTAAAAATACAGATAAAGTGCCTGCTGTCATGGAAGACTACACAAATTAGAAAGTACAGTATTCACGATTGAGAGGCTGAGATTTGAGATGATGGATTTGAGAAAACCATGAAAGTTGAAGTTGTCTATTCCTTTCGATTTATTGTGTAGTTAGCTTGGTGGAAGAACAGTGGACTGAATCTTTGTGCACAGAATTATTATTGGGTATTTGATTATCTACTGACATCACTGTCATTGTGTTTCAACTCCAGAAAAGGACCTTATTTCTTTGGCTATGATGGAGAGGGGCAGTTGGTTGAAGGCAAGACGATGATAATTTGCTCATGAAAGTTTGGCTTTCTCATGAATAATAATAATAATAATAATAATAATAATAACTTCACCCCCTTGGCTGTACTGCAGTCATCGAGTTAATTATCAAGAAAACTGACAATTGAATATGTCACTACTTTGAGGGTGAGCGCCTGTATGCTCTTTTGGTGAAGGGATAGATTAAAAATGTACAGACTGAGGAGCTCAGAGAGAGCTATACCAAGTTAAACGGTGGTTATTGTGTCATATGAAAATGTATAAATGTAGCTTTTTCCAGTTATGATTCATATGCTTATAATTTGATAGTCATTAAACATAACAAACATTTATATGTACACGGACAGACAAAGTACAAATAAAATTAATGCTCCACTGACAATTGACAGTGTCGAGAAGTAGCCTTTTTTGTTTGGATTTTTGGGGTCCTCTCAACTATTATCACATTAATATACATGACACCCATCTGGGAGCCAAATACAATTAAACACTCTTAAATTGGTGAACTAATGAGAGTTTAATTGAACGAGTCACACCTCACTCACCACGTTGCTGCGTGTAAATGTTAACGCCTGAGCAAAGCGGTATGCCAGCAAATAGACGGCGGAGCCTCGTGGCACACCATTATGATGTGCCTAGATGTCTGCTTTGGGGGATTATCAGGGAGAATACACAGAGCAACGGAAGATTTATAAGGAGTACTTGGGGGGCGTGAGTAAATGTAGCCCCTGAGTGGTGGGTTTCAATCAGATTGAGCAGATTGCAAGCACAGCATATTTTTCAACCCCTGCTCTGCATAGCGCTGTACTAGGCTATGTCCTCCTGCTGTATTAGTGTGATGTATGACCCAAACACAGTGCTACGCCACACCACACACCCACCTATAACCACACTTCTTCGAAAACCCTCTGCAGCTTTTTCATTCCACCTGTCACACAGTTATTCATCTCTCCCGCTCTGGGCTCCTCCCCCCTCACACTTGTTTTATCTCCTCAGATGCTGCTGCTGCTGCTGCTGCCGTATTGTATCCATCGCTTCACTTTGTCTTAACCAGTATTAGTGTTTTCCTCAAACCGGCCCAAAAAGGACACTTTTTTTTCTGTACAGCTATGTCAGCTTGACAGAAACACAGAGTTAGTGTAAGAAAATGCATATAAAAAAATCACTGGTGTATCTTGTCATTTCTCTGTATTGTTTCAGAAGGCCGAGGCCTGCTGAGAGGAGAGTCAAAGGTTATAAATGCAATCTATGAAACTTTTTGGGAACATGGTCAGGTTTTATGTGACGCTAATTCGTCTTATTGGTATTCGCAGAAGATCAAGAGGTCTAGCTGTTGCTGGAGGGAGTGGGGCAGAGAGGCGGAGTGTGAGATGGAAAGAAGAAGCTGTCATACAAATTCCCACCAGCCCCCGCTTCCTTCATTATCTATGGATGGTGCCTCCAGAAAGGCTTAATTGGATAGTTGCATGTGTGATACTGCTTTCCCTTCCTGGTGTCTTTGTGTTATTTATGTATGCTTTATCTGAAAGGATGAGAGGTGATGACCGATTAAGATATGTTGGTGAAAAAAAAACAACCAGTGATCAGACTCATGAAGTTGAAGTGAATGATTTTTATTCTTATTTAGAAATTCCCTCGCATGAGAATATTCTTGTTTGGGAAGACAGTCTGTTAGTCCCATACAATACAACACATCTCGATTTACGTATAATGTTAAGTGTCAGAGGAGACCGAGATGTGTCTCCCGAGCTTCCCGACACTTAAACAGCACCAGCATTTTTTTTTTCTTTTTTTTCCCAACATATCTCAGCAATCAGTGCCACACTTTTAACCACACTATGGAACTGATTCAATCAGATGACCCGGGGTCAAATACAGTATGAACACATTTCAGCCTTGTTAATCGAGTGGGGAGGTGGAGCCATACCTGAGTGCACAGAGAATGGGCTCAGCTGAGTTTATTGTTGTGAAGAGCCAAGAGAGAGGAAAAGGAGGGGATAAAGTATTAAGATGTGGGGACTGCATTTGATTAATCCATAAACTGATTTACTTCATTTGATAAGATGCTGGCAACACAGTCACACAAGGTCTGCTATGATTATATCAGCCATGGTTCATAGACATCTAGTATTTGGTACATCATGAGGCTCAGAGGAGGAAAGGGATGTAGCGAGTGAGCATGAGTGAAATGTTATGATTTGGACTAAGGTGTGTAATAAGTGTGACATTAGCATGAGGAAAGCAGTGCATATGAGCTCACAACCTAATTTGTTTCATCAGCCAAACCCAGATCAGACTTTGGTTATCATTGAATTTGCTGGAATATTTACTGTGTTTGTTACCAGGAAGTTTACAGCAATATAAAGCAGGGTGGAGCCCCGTGGCGCACCTTTATAAAGTGTCCATGTGTCTGTTTTGAGTGATTATCAGAGAGACTATACAGACCAATGGAAGATTTTAAAGGAGTACTTGCCTTAACTCTTTTCCATATTGTGTGCATAAAAAGGCAGTCATCACTAAATAAAACCATACAATGTACTTTGCTTTCACTAAAGAAGAAAATATTGATTGTTTCTTGTTTGACAGTTAAAGTGCCAGAGGGTGACAACTTCCAGCTGGTCCACATGTTCTCTTGTAAAAAGAGAACAGGAAGCAACGTTTTGGCTTGTTGACCAAAAATGGACTACCAGGTTGGTATGTCCGGAATGTTTAACCAGAGAATTGGGAAGTTCAATGGATTCTGAAATTATGCACACAGACTCAATGGGCTGTGCATGTCTGCGAGCTGCTACAGAATGTAATTTATGCATCCGTTTACAAACACAAGCACTTTGTTCTAAAGCCCATAAGGGTCAGATTCAATTCCCCATTACTATACAACTGTAGGAGGAGAAGGAGTTTTCCAGACCGATCAAAGAGAGTTTAACGGCTTCTATTTATGCATTTGCATAATATCCGTGTTCATGGTGGACCAAAAGATGTCAAAAAAACAAGACGAGAAAATAATGTCGCACAAAATAGTAACACGCCTTACATCAGCAACCAGACATGGATAAGTTTCAAATTTCAGAATAGATTCATGTTAACAAAATAATATTTCCTGACAAACAAACTTGTGAATGAGAATAAAAAAAAGGCAGAAGATGCAGATGCAAATGTTTCAAAATGCTTGACTCCCAGAATGCTACCTGGACCCATCTCTTTCTCCAGAGCACCCTCTTCAGGCATATCAATGGCCAGGCTTCCTCTCAAGCTCGATTAATGTTCCCTCTCCTGACAGGGCCTCGAATCACTAATCATTTTAATTGAGACAGCGGAGAAAAGTCTGGAAATTGACAAACAATTAAGAAACAATTAATGCCAAAGAGTGGCACTAACTGGTTCATGTTAGCATGATATACGCTGACACTTTGTGAATGCATCCAATCCTAATTTAGATTCAGTAAAAATTTGTAGGCCGGTGGTAAAATGTTCGACGTAGTGTAAGCAGATCGAGAGCCTTGTTTCTTCATCATTAATAAATTCGCATAACTTTAGTGTGGATCTGCTCCGAGTGAAGTAGCCTAATCTATTAGCCTTGTGCAGAGTTGTAACAACGTTGTACCACGCCCATCTGTGCAAGACATATAATAAAACTGGACAGTACATCACCTAAGAACACATATGGAGTCGAGACTGAGTAATTTAGAATCCACGATTCCGCTAACCTCCATGTTTCTGGCCCTTGGAAAGTAGTCAGAGAACATCATGAAAACAAGGGGTGAACAGCAAACTCTTCTCATAGCACCACAATCATCTTACCAGTTTTTACGTTTCTGACATCACCTGGTAACTATACCAAAAACAATAAAAGTTGTATAAATGTTCTTTGACATGATTGATTGGTCGCTTCATTGCTCGTCTTGTTTCTCCTTATATACACAAAGACAGGCCAAAGCCTAATTTCATTGGCACAATCGAATGGAACATCTAATATAGCGGAACCTCAGTTCACAACTTGTTCCGAGTGTCTTTTCACAAAATGGAATGTTTGCGAAGCAAGGATTCTACCATGGATTAGCACGCAACTTGAGCCAGGAGCTTCTCACCATGCTGCTGGCACCCCACCGGATGACCAGCCCGCACCACAGCTCTGGAAGCAGACAAGCGAGGGCGGTGTGAAGGCTGCTTCGGCGAACTGTGAACACTTTGTATGGCTTCCAAATACAGCACTCTTTTGGACATTTGACTGACGGGTAGATTAAAGCGAAAAAAGTTTCATATCTACAGTTTATGTGAAATAAACAACACGCAAAGCGAATGACATTCACGCCGTGTGAAAACTGAGAGTTCCGTGAGGATGCTGTGACTTTTTCCAATATGAACCATAGCTTGTGAATTGAAGCAATATTTATCTAAAAAAAAGTTTGTAAACTGAGGTCAATTTATGTTATTTATTTCTATTGGGAAAATGATGATGATGATTGTGCTGCATTTTTAGGTCATCAGGAAGGCATAATTTGATAATTTCAGAGACAGTGCTTCCTAAAGTTGGTGCTGAGTGTGTGCAAGAATGATAAGCTCAGACCAGGGGAATCCTGTGAAGGCTACGAGGCATTTTGCGAGCAATCTGACCCAGAGGGCAGGCTTAGGCTGCGCCATGTAGTAAAGGACAATAAGCCTCAGCGGAGGAGAAACTCATACACAGCTGCTTCCCGCCAAATGACTTTAGACACGCTTCAGTCCGCGAAAACAGATTATTGCTGTTTATCCTCTTTTTATTCAGAATTTGTACATGTGCGAATTGGAGTCGCCGGCCTGATAATGGCAGTTTGCCACACCTCCCTCTTAGCTATCGGCAGCCCAGGCACTCCAATGTGTGCTTTTCCAAAAATCAATTGCTGAAGCTCTGAGATGAGAGTCTAATACTGAATATATTTGGTGTTTCCGCCTCTAATCTTTTGCCTCAACATGTCAAATTGTGCTGCGTATGTCAAATCGTTGCACACACGCGGGCTCACACGCACACATACACAGTAGAAAAGAACGATGTAAATTGACAAACAGATCTAGAAGAGGATCAAATATATATATATGAAAATATATTGTTATTGCCACAATGGTGGTCACACCCAAATTTATCACACATTTAATCTGCATGGTGTCTATTTTGAGGGCCGTGTGTTATTGTTTATCAAATTCATTCACCCAGACCTGGATTATTTGTTTTTCTACAGAATGATAATAACTGCCCAGAATGCATCCAGGGTGCAATCATTCCAAGCCCCTTGGTGTCATGGCTTTGCTGTGCCACTTGCAATCATTTTTCCCATCTAGCTGCTTATCGCCCTCTCAAATGCCTGCATTTGCCCTTTTCGGCAAAACTGCAAATGCTCCTCCATAATGTGTCTGGCGATTTTTCCCACTACCTGACTACCTGCCATGTGAAGATAGCATTCGAGGAGCTATGAAGATAATGCAATTACCAGTCAGTCAGACTTTTAACACAAAGGAAGAATAGTGAAACCTAATATGTGGATGATCCGACATTGGGTTATGGTCAAGTGTTTCCGACAGGTGGACAGCAGTAGCTTGGGAGTTAACGTCTGAAAGATGCTCGTACTCCAGTGCTGCTGTCTTTCTAATGACGGCCAATTTAATTAAAAACCCAATTCTTTCTCTGGAAGAAAACAATCAGGAGTAGAAAGACAAGGGACACCATTTCCTATCTTTGTAGTCGAGTCAAATGGTGCAGAGAGACGAAAAGCAAGTAACCAAGAAAAGATAAATAAAAGAAAGAAAAAGGGGAATAAATGTGGTTAAAAAGGGGGGCAGAGGTGTGGGAAGGAGGAAAAGACTGGACTGAGATGAAGAGACAAGCAGTGCGAGGGTGGGAAAGAGAAGTACTGTAGAAGATATGAAAGAGAGCGTGAAGAAAAGTGGGAGGGGGAGGAGTGAAATCCATGCTCAGCAGACTTTCTCAGGCTCAATTTCCTGGACAAGATTAGTTTGGAGTGATGGCTTGTAATGCGAGAAAAAAAAAAAAAGTCACACTACAATTTAAAAAAATGTTAACGCCAAACTTGTAAACCACTACAAGAGGACTAAGAAGCTATGCCTTAACTGCAAAGCACCCTTGGTACTTTTTAGCCGAGTTGCAATCTCTTCTTATTTTCACTCAGCGCGGCCTTGTGGTTACTGTATCACCAGCTCAGCAAAAACCAAATACCTTCCGTTTGCAGTTTTCAGCAAGAAGAAGTAGTTCATATTGATTTGTATGGATCCTAATGAGCCATAATGATCACAACAGCAAATGTTATGGGAAAAGCATTTTTCCTCTAAATCACCTCTAAGACTGAGTACAAAATTTGACTAAAACCAATACTTGCTCTGTATGTGTTGGAGGAAAATAGTGAGATAATACTTGATAACACTGTACAAATGAACTCTTGCTTTAGTAAACACTGCTAATGACATCAATGTGTAAAAAGCAAAATCAATAACTGAAAGCAATTGGGCAAGAAAAACCTCCACCAAGACAAACTGGAGCCCTAATATTTCAAATGCAGCCTAACCTCAAGCTCTACATGAATTTCCAGGTGATTAAACTCTTGCTCCGAACAGGACTCCAGTGATAACGCGGTTGTTGTTTTTGTCTGAGCTGACGCATTCGCTCACACGTTAAACTTCAACGCCACATGAGGAAGTGGGCTCAAGGCAATTTCCTTTTTTGTCCAGAAAAGGTTGTTTTGATTGGCAGGATGCTTTATGAAGTTTCTCTATTGACCTCTGTAGGGAAAGTCTGTTTACCCCGTAATAGAACCTGCACAATTATCCAGATGAATAGAAAGACATTAGCAACAACTTTCCAAATATTTTTTGGGACTCCTATGCTCATTAGTCATTACAACAATATACAGTACACATATTTAAAAAAATGTTGTATTCCAATAATAATTTCATAAACGTGTCACAAATCCTGCTCGGGTTATGAATACTAAATATATTACTTTGAAAGCATATTCACTTTTAAAATGAAGAACATGGGGAGTAAAAAAAATCTCAGAGGAAAGAAAAATATTTTTGTAGGCAATGTGATGGTTGGCAGCAATGCGAGCCTCGCCTAGCAAAACACTGAAACAACCCCCTGTGGAGAGCTTGAAACTGCACTGCACAAGCAAGAAAAAGCTAAAAAGAATATGCAAGAAAGAGAGTTGAGTTAAGTTATCAGGCATGTTAAAGGTAGTTACTATGTTCGAAGATCATAAATAGGATCCTTAATATGTCCTACACTACTCAAAAAAGTAAGAATCAGCTTTGGGTGAAATTTCAAGATGACCTTAAAATGTGTTGTAACCTTTACAGTTGAACTTAATTCCTTTTTTCTAAACAGCCCATGTTTCAGTATTGTTTTGCATGCTTGCTATTCACTCTTACAAGTTGAACACCAAAATCACAGCGTGTTTTTTTTTAAAATAATTTCCAAAGACAAGAAAATGTGCAAAGAGCAGTGACACATTTAACGGTTGGACAAGCTTAAAGAAGGTCAAGTTCACCTGTCAAGGTTTAAATCATTATAGGTTCATCCTGAAATCTCACCCAAAGCCAAATATCCCTGACTTTATATGAGGAGTTTGAAATTAAAATATTTCACAAACACAATATTGCTCACTGTACCTGCAAAGAAGTGCAGAACTGGAATGTGTTTTTTATATTATTATTTTTTTTCTTCTGAGAATGGAAACACCTCTGATAGCCACTGAGCCCATTGTTACCACTTAACACACTGATGATCTTAATCACCTTAGACAGGCTGGACGCTGAGCCCCCACTAATTTCCAGACCGGCTGTCCCGGCCTGGCTCTTCCCCAGTGAGAAGCAACCTGGTGGCAGCTCTGCACACCAGAATGATTCCGTCTGTGTTAGCACCCCGGTGGCTAATGCAAATACACTCCATCTGCTAATTCTAATCCATTCACCTTTAACTGGTGTAACACACATACACAACACACACACACAAAGAAACATTTTATGAACTGATCTGATGTAAAATACCGAAGACTTTTATGATTCATTGACACCATCACTATTGTTCAAGCATGTGTATTCCATCATCTGATGATCAATGGTGATAAAATACATGCAGGCTGCTGCAGAGTCTCTCCACATATTATTTTCCCACAGGGAAAACACACACACGCACACACACCATGCTCTGCGATAACTGTATCCGCAGGAATTCAACTGATCACATCACACACGGGCCCACACAGACAATAGAAATTTGCATGGAATGGGGACAAAATCAATGCAGATGCTGTGTTGCCATGTGCACGTTGCCTGAGGAGGAACAAGGAAAGAGAGAGGTTAAGAGTAAATATGGAGAGGGAAGATCTTTAGAATTTACCCCTTTGTAAGGAGATTATCTGTGGTTAAACAGAGCAGATACATGGACTTAGTGTACCGCAGAGTTGTTAAAATAATCACACACAACCTGAGGATTAGCCCATATACAGCACTTGGGTTGGAGAACTCTAGCAAGTCGAGGTGGAAAAATGATGAAGAGTGAAAGAAGACAATGCAGAGTCAACCCTATGAATACATAAATACGTACATTTAAGTGTGCTTTAGATGCCAAAAATATGAGCCAGCTCCTATGCAGTCACCCCAATGTATGTGCATTTGCAACGGTTCATCTCCATCGCATGTGTTATGGTGATTAAGAGTATGCAAAACAGTATAAACCCTATGAATGCATGAGCAAGTGTGTGTGTGTCTGTGTGTGTGTGTGTGTGTGTGTGTTCGCGTGCGTGGCATCGCTAAGGCCTGACTTTGCACATCACTTGTACTCTGGATGAGCGCTTTCCCTATAATCTTATTTAAAGCCCCTTCACACACCATAATTCAATTCTCTCTTCTAGACAATGACCATGTCATCTTAATCTGGCAGGTAGATTATACAGCATCCCACACAGGACCGCTAATGCCGAGAGGAAAGTGCTCAGGCTATTGTATGCTCCTTCATGGTTGGATGGCCTACTATAGATTGCTTTAGAGGATTGCGTTTGCCACTCATTTATTCTACCATTGGATTGCTGCCTTTAATTTGAAAATGTCATCCTTCTCTTCGCCCGTTCAGAGCTCTGCCTGCATTTTGATTGGGTAAACTTCAACAAAGTCAATGACACGGTGCTCTAAATCAGTTGCTAATGTGCTTCTTTACAGGGAATGCAGCCTCTAAATATACATCAGTTGTCTTCAATAAGAAGTGCCGGCTTCTTCTCACTCGACAATATTACACAATCTCACTGACCAAAAGCCAAGCGTGCCATGTTCACACATAAAGGTATGTGGGCGGAAGCAGTCTGAGATACAGAGCTGGCAAATTTTAGATGTGAAATGAGTAAGAGCCAAAGCAAAAAAAGAAATAAATAAAACCTAATAATCGACACAAATCTTGCATGATAGAGAATCAGATATAATTAGAATGTTTAATTGCAGCCTGTAATCAGCTAAAAGATGGAGATGAAATGGAGTGGCAGGTGTGAGTGCACTGGTTGTCTGCCAATTCCAACTTGATTGCTACCCCCCATCAAATCCATCCCACCAAGTGTATTCAATCGGATTATAGCTAAACCACCAAACCATGAAAGCACATAAGGCTTCCTTCGTACCTCAACTTCTTATCCTCCCTTGATCCACGCAGCAAGGTGCTCCAAACTTCAACCAGAACATGAGCTCACACAAAAAATATGGTCTGAAAGCGTACATGAGTGTAGAGAAATTTTTGGCAGGAGGCAATACGATGAGTTAGTCCTGCCAACGATTTTCATCAACCTACCCCAAAATGACTTGAAAAATTCTAACCAAAACCGGTTAAAAAATGATTTTATAAAGCCGTTGTCGAGATAAAAAAAAATGCCAGAGTTTAGTAGCATAGTGGGTAATGAGAATTTCAAGAGTCCAGTTCACTGCCGGCCATAATTTGTCCGCATTAGTCCGTACACGACCCACATTACTTTGGTTCTGCCACACCCAAACCCAGCCCAAAATTTTTAAAATAAAATACCCACAATCAACTTTTGGCAGATCACTACCAGACCCGACTTAATGTTCACTCGCCAGTCATGTAACATTAGTAGAATAACAAGCACGTCTTCTTCACTCAAAAGTCTCAGCAACTTAGGCACTGCCTGTAGGATCTGTCCTCTAACTTCTCTTTTCAAACAGCACGCTGGGATTTTAGTGCGGTCCAACTAATGAAAAGCAGCAACTGAACAACTTCAATGCTACACTGAACAAACACATAGTGAAAGTACCACACAATGAAAATAGCATAATAGTGCAACCACAAACCTCAGGGAGTTTGTAAAGATTCCACAGACAGTCGTGAAAGTATTTTATCCAAGGCCACAAGTCCAGATTTCAATTATTACTATTATGCTTCAAAGCTACACAGCGAACAGGTTCCTTTTTGAACATACCTAAACAACTGTCACAGTTTGGCTGCTTTTACAATAATATAAACAAAATCCAACCACCGTTTAATCTGACAATGCCGGAGCGGCGTTCCAATTCTTTCCTTAGATCATGTGGCATGACTTTAACTGAGGCACAGAACACACCAATGGACTTTACTTTCATCCCCTCAGCTTTTCTGAAGCATATTTGACTATGAGGTTGCTGCAGCTTCCAGGGGTTTCCTGTGGAGGTCTTCTCCCTCCTCAGATCAATCCTCAACATCCCTTTGTGGGCCATCCAACAAGCCAGCCAAGCAGAAAACAGACGGGCTCAGTCAGCAACTTTTGTCTTCCTGACTTGACCAGAGGGCACGCTTCCCATGTGGACTACCTCTCATCTCTTTATCGTTCCAATTGCAGAGTGCAGCTGTTTGAGGGGGGTCACAGCTGGATTGTCTTCCCCATGTGGATGTGAGTTTAGATGTTTGCACTGGGGACATAACTAAAGTTTTACATCAATCACAACCTCAGACGAATGCACCGTGACCTCTGATGGTATAAGATGACCCAGGTTCATGCAACCCATTTATCTGTAGACTAGATTTCTCTTTCAGGACGAGCAGATCAGCATACCAACTGGCAAATGCATGAAGTGCTGCCCCTATGAGTGAAAATAATTTTATTGTCTTAACAAGCACTTGCTTTTTCAACACTCTGGTCTCTGCTTCCACAAATAGAAGCCTCTTGACAGGTTCAACCCCTTAGCTTCGCCTCTGGCCAGCAAAAGCACTCTGCATTGATTCTCCAGTAAGACTGGGAGGTGTGGTGAATCGATCATTTTCATGAGACAAGACTTCCCCATCAAAACAGGCTGAGTTCCAAGAGATGTGAATTGTGGGGTGTTAAGTGCAATTTAATCCTTGATAATTCATAATGTCTTGTTTAAACCACATCTGCCTTATCTGTTGAAACCTGAGTGGGAGTATTTTATCATAAATTCACTCTGTTTCTCTTTCATTCCATTCATTCATCCATTATCTGAAACGCTCATCCTCACGATGATACCGGTGGGTATCCTTGAGCGGTGGGTGGGGCACACCTTGAACTAGTTGCCAGCCAATCGCACACAGAGGCAAACAAACCCTCACACTCACACCTACAGATAATTTGAGGCAGTCAGTCGGCCTACTATAGATGTCTTTGGAATTTGGGAGGAAACCAGAGTACCCAGAGGAAATGAGCGCAGGCACAGGGAGAACATGCAAACTCCACACAGGAAGGCCAGAAATGAACCCTACACCTCTGAACTGTGAGGGGACTTGCTAACAAATGCACCACCGTGCCCCCCTCTTTAAATGTCTTTCAATCTCTTTCAATTCAGTTAGGGTCTCATAAAAGAAAAATGTCGTTTGACTAAAAAAGTCTATGTTCTCATTGACTTCAGTCGGACTTCTACATGCAACAGTGGCATCACCCGACTGAAATGACAAAAAAAAACTGTTTTGCGGTGGCTTCAGTTTTCAGTCACTGATGGACTGCCGACTTTATATCGTCTCTGGCAGTGTTGCTCAAAAGAATTCCTCTCTGCATATTGTCAGCTTCTTGGAACAAAACGGCCTGTGAGAGCCAGCTCTGTAAATGTCACAGTTCCTTTTTGTGTTGCTGGTTTTTGGCTTTGGACTTCTTATTGGTTGCTTTTAATATCTTTGGAGTTGTCTGTAACTGTCTCTGTTCCATGTTTCTTGTCACTAAGTGCCAATCCATACCTGGACTGCATCCTCTTTCCACCTGTGTCTTATAACCTCATTAGTTCAGTGGATTTAGTTCTTCAGTCTGGTTAGATAATTTATTTATCGACAGGGTTACTTGAGCCAACTGTTAATTTTAGACAGTTTGGGAATTAAATTACAGTTTCAGTCCATCTTAACTGCAAGGTATTGAGTTTGTTTTTGGACCACCTCCGACACCACACTCCAGCATTTCTACAGTACTACAAAGCCATATATTTATTCATTTTTGACCAAGAATCGCTTTTCTTTCCAAAATCTTTAAAAAAAAAAAAAAAAAGTCAATCAACAAGCCCCATGCTGTGAGTGTGTGTGCTAGTCCAAGATATAGTAAAATGAAGGTTGTTGGTGAGAGGTCTAGTCCAGTGGTGAATTATGTATTGGTCTTAGATTTGACATCACCACATAATTCTGAAACTGAGAACTAGACACTGCTTTTAATGTAAAGCCATCCAACTGAAGAAGTCCATATAAAAATATTCTTTCATATCCAAGCCTTTTTGCAACAGAGCTGTATATATCTGCTCTGTTGCCAGTGCTAAAAGTAGCATAAGATCTTTGTAATCCACATGGAAAAAACATGAAAGCAATTGACGTACTAAGCAGCCAATGTGCTGAAAATAGATTTTCCACATTAATTAACTCATATACTGAACAGTCAGCCCAGGCTATACAGTAGAACATATCAAGGAAGGACTGCAAAATATACTCATCTTTCTAAACTACAGACAAGATGACAGGTAATTGGATTGGGACCTATTTAGTTATTTGATTGCCACTTTGGTTTTCAAGCATGACTCTAAGCCAGCCTTTGATATCATGCCTTGCTGGATTTTCCAGATGGAAATTGAACGGCCTTCAGTATATTTTCTTCAAAGAACAATAACTGTAGCTGGAAAGTCATTTTTGGGGCAAATGTAGCGTCTATTTAGCAGTGTAGTGAAATCTGCGGCATTTACTTTCTCCATCAAGTACAAAGCTACTAAGTACAAGTCTGCCGGTTGTCTGCTGACGTGAGTTAGGCCTGTTTTAGCAGCGCTTGGCGTCCACTGTAATAAAAAGGACAGACCAGGTCCTCGGTGGCATGCGTGAGCCATAAAATGGTGAAATAAGGTACGTCTGGAAGGGCATGGCTTAATATAACCTCTTCTTGCACCTCTGGGTCGATGTCTCTTAGCCGTTCTTCTCTGTTGCCGTTCCCAGTTGAGTCTCAAGCAAATAAGACAGCTGGAACAGTTATGTTCCCACTCTTCACATTGTGAGCAGTGTCCGTGCGCATCCGTCAGACGCCACTAAATATTTAATCAGGACAAGTACACGGCAATCTTCTACATCCACCAGCATTAAACATTCAATACACGACTCATGATAGCTATTCAGATGAGAATTAGTCTGGAGACAGTGATGACACAGATATCAGCTGCAGATGCTTGGTTCTTCCTAGTAGAATTACATAAGGAAAGCCCTGTTAAATAAATAAATAAATAAATAAATAAATAAATAAATAAATAAATAAATAAATCACCGAGATTCAAAATAGAACAGTCAACACAAGGGTGCAGCTAGCCAAAGGGAAAGTTCTCAGTCTCACAAATCTTCTGGGAGCTTTTGGCAGAGAGGATGCTCCATCACTCATGGTTTCAGACGAAGGTTAGAGGGTTGAGAGAGGACCACAGAGCAAGAAAAGCCTGAGAGTTTCAGATCCAATTGGAAAATATGTGAGAACCTAAAAACAACATACTATATGCTGAGATTAAGTGTGAAGGTTTTTTTAATGAACAAAAAAAAAACACTTTGTCCAAAATGTAATGACAGATTTTGTTTTTGTTGTTGAACTGCTGATGATGACCAATGCTTTTAACCATTTTGAAGTAATAAGCAGCATAAATTGTAAGACTCAATAATAACAAATATCGATTGTAGTGTATCATTACAGCAACTGCAAAGTCATACTTTCAGATGGTGACTACGAACAAAAGCAAATCAGATACATCTGATAATGTAACATCAACAAAATGCAATATACACATACATTAATGAGTAAAATGACATATTTGTATATAGAGAATATGACTGGACTTTCTTGATAGAGCAACTGCTGGTGTTAAAATGGTACTTCCATTCATTAGTGCACAGCAGGAGGAGCCCTACTCCACCATAAATGAGTTTCATTTGTGTGTTTGTGTGAGTGGTCCAAGTCAATGTTATCAAATTGTCTTTTGCAAATACCAGTGAGCGCCAACATAAACAATTACAGATGCAGTTAATAGAGGTGGCCCAAAAAAAATGACAATGTAGGACCAGATTTAATCACGAATGGCAAAGCAAATAATGATAGCATAATACTAGTTCACCGACTGTGGTGCACACAGTCAAACATCAAGCAGAGGCACGAACAATAGACAAAAACCCTTTTAAACCACCACTCAGGTCATGTTTAATTAAATGTCGATACTAAAAGTGAGACTACCAACGTGAAGCTTTATCTACTACATTGCTAAAAGAGCCTAAATCCAATTTTGATTCTGTTCTCTATTTCCATACTTTGCTGGCCCACAAATATACGCAGACCTAAATACTGGAAACATTGATTTACATTTTCTCCCAGCGAGTTTTCATGTTTCAAGTGATTACACACAAGCACATCATGTGGTGTTAATGGAGCAGGTGTCCACTTTGGAGCACTACCCTGCACCCTTTGGCTTTGTAGCCAAGATTTGGAGCTAATTTGAATAAGAATCTGTAATCATTTGCTAAAACATGCAGTGATGATATTCAGCCTGCTGCTTTTTAACACGGTGCCATTGAGCACCTTATTTCTAAGGTGGGGACAAAGGGGAAAGATATTGGGGAGGTGGGATGAGAATGGTTTGTGTGTGTACGTGTGTGTGTGTACGTGTGTGTGTGTGCTTGTGGCTAAATAAAACATTCTGGGGAATCATCTCGAAAAATAATGTCAACAGACGGGTCAAGGTCAAGGTGGAAAGCTCAAGTATGTTACTGTGGTCAGACCAAAGAGCAGTAGCGTGTAATAGTGCCCCGGAAAGCCCTGATATTTGACAGACAAATAATGGTGTGGAAAATGAAAGAGAATGAAGGATGGTGCCTGTAACACACAACAAAATGTATTTTCAAAATGTATTCTCAAAATGCTCTTGGAGAAGCGTACCTTTGTACCGTACAAACAAATGTACATATCATTCTCAGATGAAATGTAAATTCACATTGGCTTTTACGCACAATCCAGTCTCCCAGTGAAATGGAGAAGCAAACAGTGGGGGACTGTATATTGGAAAAATAATAAACGGGAGTGAGTGATCATGTAGAAAGAAAAATGTTCTCGAGTCATGATGGTACAGCTACTCCTTGCTTTTATGGTCGCAAATGTTTCCACTCAATTTACTCATCTCTTTTAAGCACTATCCAAAAGATAAAATCTTTCTTTCCCTATACTGAAGGCATGATGAGGGTTGCATAAAATTAGCTTCTTGATGGGGGAACATGTCCAGAGGCAACACAGAGGACTTTGTTTCCAAAGAGTCTTGACACATTCTGCTCAACTATCCTCGAGTGACAACACAAGATCAGATATTGAATGGGGGGGGGGGGGGGAATAGTACCCCACAGACACTCTTCTGAAGATCTAAAATTGCAGTAAAAATACTGAATGTATAATTATCAGCTCTGAGCTAATACTTTCTCCAAGTGCATTTAAAAATGTTCTCCTACCATCCAGTCTGAATTGGGGATTAGGTGTGTGCACTGCGACTGTGATTTATTGGGTAGAAGTGCAGCTAAAAGCTCGAATGGTGATCTCATATCTTTCATGCATGGAAACCAGGCAGGCCAGAACCTTTAATGCTTCCTCTACTTTCTGGTTTCCAAGTGAATTTGCAATTACACCACTCCAACCCTTTCTTTGCACACTCTTGCCGGCTGTCAGAATGTGATATGGAGGGCATTTCGATATTGAAGGTCGGTCAGTCAGCACACTTAACCCCAAAGCCTTTTGACTGGTTCCCATTTAAAAACGGGCTTTAGTTTTTTTTCGGGCGGTGGGCACAGAGGTTTGAGGAGATCGTAGCAGCCGTAACTCCATTTGCGCAAGGAGCACAACACCTGGCTGTAACCAGTTTTCAATTAGCCAAATAGAAGAAATGAGTGCTAATCTGGGTTTGCACTGGAGAAGGAGTCCTGTCATAATTACAGTACACAATCTACTAAAACCCAGATTAACCTACATAGTTACACAGGTTAGGTAATGTGTCAACAGTGCATTTAAGGATGAGTGGAAAACAAACTTAGAAATAGTACACTGCAAAATGAACAAGAGAAGAAAGCAAATCAGAGAGCAAAACGTTCAAGGAGTGGAAAAAAATGAGAGGTCAATGGGACCTTGAATGAAAGATAAATGGGATCATGAGATGAAGAGGCAAGGAAAGGCAAGAGGAGGGAAAACAGTTCAAAGGAGATTAAGGATCATCTGCATTTTCCCTTTTAAAGACAGACTCCCCTCCCCCACAAAAAAAAAAATGACACCAATCTCAATGAGTGATCTCATGACAAATTGGACTGAGCAGAGGGCTGCAGACAGCGTGGAGTCTATGGTAGGACTAAGATAAAACTGCAATTGGCTGCTGCACTTCTCCTCCCACTAATCTCCAGCCACGAAAAAGTGGTGAAAGAAAAAAAATGTGTTAGAAAAATCACTGTAACAGCAAAATCCACTGTGACCACCAGTCTTTAAAAATGTCTCAAATATTGCACGCAGGCACCACAACAATATGTTAAATTCATAACGGGTCTCATGAGACCAAGAGACTCCAGAGCTGGAATCACGTGTGACAGGACAAAGTAATTCCACACTTCTTACCGTCCATTAACATTGTATGTCAAACAAGAAGCTAATGGTTTCGTTTGAAAATATCCTTTGACCTTATATAAAGGTCTCCGAATTAATTTTATGCTTCACAGATATCTAATTTTATGCTTTTATGGACTTACACATTTGCAAAAAAAAAAATAAAATGGAAGTGTCCTGAGATTTTTCTTCACTACGGAAACCACTGAGCCTGTTGGAAAATGTTCTGTTAACTACTTGTTCCAGTTTCCTTTCACCACCACAATATTAAGCTGCTTGTGTACAAATGTTGGAGGGCTTGAAATGCAATACAGAAAAACAACATTTCTGCCAGAGGAAAACTGTCATTCTTTTCTATCAAGGAGGCAGGTGCACTAATGAATTCTGTTCCACTAATGTGCTGGGCTAGCAGGTTCTCGCCGACTTCTCTCTACCTGCTGCAACTGTTCAAAATGAAATGTGAGAAATGGGCCAATTTACAGCTAAAGGCTGTTTCTTCCTTGGAGACACCAGCATAAAGATGGAGCACAGATGATATGCGGAGGTAGATGAGGAAAGATGATACGCTTGAATTTAGACAGCAAGAGCACAAAGAGGAAGAAGATATGGGACTGGATGGCAAGATGTTGACACTAATATGGGTGTCATCTCTAAGGAGGGAAAAAAAAGTGCTTAAATTGCATTTTTGGCCTTTAAGTTCTTTTTTGGCGGCTGGAGCTGAAGAACGGCTATTGATCTTTTCAATCAGTTGGCTATGCAAGAGCCACTCTGATGTAGAACAAGCAGAAAGAAAACAGGGTGTCAGCCCGAAGAAGTTTCCACCACTTGGAAAACTTTGAAAGAAAGACAAAAGAGCTGGAGAAAGCAGACAGACCAGAAGCGGTGGGAGGAAGGACGACAGAAACTAATACGAGAGGTCCTCAGCCATCTGGTCATAATTAAGTCTGAGGTCCACATGCAGCTGAAATACTTTCTCAGCTCATTGCCAGAGATCTGCTACAATATTTGATGACAGAACGCCGCAACATTCCTCTTTTTAACAAAAGCGTAGTGCAATTCATGTTCCATTTGGCATGTGAACTGCTGCCTGCTGACAAAAGGAAATCAAGCAAAATGAAGTTGCGTGAAAGCAGCTCTGTTTCTAATATACGAGCATTTTCGCAGTTATAAGTTTTGTAGTCTATCCATGCCAGCGACATAGAGTGACATGCAGAAGAGTTTAACACTCTTCCGTTAAACGGCAGACGGTATACACCTATTGCAATTCACACAAGTTACAATAATAGCAAAGAAAATTATTTTTGGAGTACATTAAAATAAGATCATCATTATTTCAGTCATTGTAATTTTGACTTTGTTGTTTGGGTGGTGTCCAGTGAGATTTTCTTGTATAACGTGTGCCTTTGCTCGATGAAGGTGATAAAATTCTTCACAGTTGATGTCATCTATTTGCTATCACTTAAGCATACTTGAGCCTGCCTGTTTATTGAAAATAGGACCTTGTGGTCCCTAATTATCTCAACAGAAAAGACTCAATAGTGAATAGAGCTGAGGGATTTTTGGTTGAAAGATAGCTGAAGGTACTGTATTAGCAGCTTTTACATTTGACTTTGACAGCACAGAAGAAAGGATACAGTCAGCCAATCGTTAGCCCTAAGTACATGAGTGTAAACTTCCCTTTGACCATCCGAAATGGACTGGGTAGCTCCAGATCCATTTCAGACAGTGCTGAATGTTAGGGACAAAGCTTTTCAATTGCTCAGACATCTGTTAACTCCCGAACACCGCTTGGAGAAGAGGAGACCGGCGGGTGGAGGAGGAGGAGGCGAGTGGGCAGCTGGGAGGAGTATCACATCTCACGACAACCCCCCTCCCTCTCAAGGGACCACTTACATTTCCCTCTGATGGTAACAGCAAAATCACCATCTGTAATTTGATTAAACATGGATAGATGGAATGAGAGCGAAGGAAAAAATAATCTTAATTAAGCCAAACCATCTACTAATCAGGATTTAAAATTCATCCTTCTCTCAACCAACAATGGAATCAGATCTTCTCAAAAAACCCTCTGGGACTCACCATCATACAAGCCACGGCGAGATGGGTACTCAAACAAGATCATTTGACGCTAATTTCCCAAACAGGAAAGCACTTAAATAGGCACTCCAATTGAGACAATGAAACATGTGCATCAATAGCAATTACCAAAAATGGACGTCACTGAATGAATGCAGAATCAAAGGTCAAACGGTTTCCAAATTATGTTCTGTGTATGTTTCTTGGAAGGATCAATCACTGTGCCACGACTGTTACAATGGTTTTCTTTACAGCATCACACTAAAAAGGTCCACAGGCTCATTGTCATTTGCTGTCAAGCCGCTGGTCCACGACGGACAAATCCGTGTCACATGTACATCACAACAACAACAAAGTAGTCTTATATTTTCCTGTTGCTGATGAATACTCCTGTTGTGGAAGAGCAATGCAATACACTCCAAATGTATTTATTTACCATATATAGCGCATTTTACCACTCGAGAGCACTCACTACCAGTGGTGCCAAACTGGTGCTACAAATGAGCTAGCGGAATATTGTGGTTCACCGCATCCAACACTGCAGTTAGATCCAACAAGACCGTTCACACAGAGGCACGGGTGTCATTTGCCAGAAGGATAACACATTTGTGCTAGCATCATCTTGAAACCTGATTGGAAAACCTCCATGACATTATGTTCATCAAAGAACAATTTTGACTGTGTGCGCACCACTTTTTTCCCACAATTTCAGAGATTAAAGGCATCTTGGAAATGGGTCTAAAACTGGGCAGTACCGTTTGATCAAGCCCAGGTTTCTGAAGCAAGGGTTGCACGGGACGACACCAGACAAAAGACTGCAGTTTATAATGGACAAAACCGATTCACCAATACCCGGGAGAACCCCGTCAAATAAATGAGGAGGAACAGAGTCATAAGGAAAGCCGGATGGTTTAATCTGGTGCACCGCATCCTCTAAAAGCGTCAAGGAAACCGCTTCAAATGACTTTAACACCGCGAAACAAGAACATGGACAGAGGGGACAAGTGTGGTGTGAGAAATAACTGCCTTAGCTGTCGCAATCTTGTCAATGGAAAAACTGCCAAAATCTATTGCAGATTTCAGGGAGAGACTGTGCAGTTTGACTCTTTAAATGTAGGTTTAAGTGCTGAATCAATAGCTTGAAATAGAACTCATGGATTAAGTCGATTTGTCTGAATAAAGTTTGACAGGTTTTCCTACTTAGCCTCTTTGACTTTGTTTTGGTAACAACGCAAGCAGTCATTCATTATTTGATATGAGACTTGGAGCTTGTCTTTTTTTCCATCTGTCTTCAGCTTTGCAGCATTCTTGTTTAGCTACACAAGATCTCTCTATAATTAATTGACTTTTGGGTATTTTCTGAGTCTTTCTTTCCACATTTTTTACCATGGGGAACATATTGTGAATGTTTATCAGTGTATTCTGGAGTTTTGGGGGGTTGTTAAAAAAATATATATATATATTTTATTTTTTTTGCATTTGCAGACCCCCTGAGGCTCCCCCAAGGAAAACAATCCTAGTTTCACCAATGGTTTATGGGCTCTTACACTTTAGGCAGTGTCTACATATATTTAACAACTATGGCTTTACTTACAATATTGTGCTCTTCCAAGAAAATCGGTGCGTTCAACATCAATGTAATTTACAAACGGTAAATAGCATACAGTCCATATATTTCAATGAATCCTCATTTCACTGTGAGTGGTGTGGCAGCCAACTCAGCTCCCATGAGTGTTCCCACAATCCTGGCTGCCTCCACCTGCACTGCCTCAGGTGCTGCTTTACTCGCATAGGTACAGCAGCAGCACAGCATTGGAATGCAGATGTTTCTGCTGTTGGCTCGAGCATCGTAAATCCATTCAGTCATACCTGAATTGAAAAAAAAAATGCTCGCTTGAATATGTCAACTGAATGGAGTGTATTGCAATTACAAAATGGCTCATCATCCGCAAATAAAATGTGTTTGTATATGCAAAGCAAAACAATCCTACATTACTTAATGGTGGTGGTGTGTGCATGTGTGTGTGCATGCACGTGTGTCTGGGACTAGCAGTTCTCCAAATAAGCGTTTCAGACTGCGTGCTTGCTTCATGCTGTTTCTCTCCCACTTTAAAACAGAAGAGAATTAAACAGTGAATATTAAAATACCAGATTGGCCAACCAAACCATAAAACAAGAGTCCTGTATCTTCAGTCTAACTTGCAATTTGAAACAAAATAGACAGACTAACTGAAACTAATACTAATCCTCAGGAATTTCAACACCAATACAGTACAATACAAATTCATTTATATAGCGCATTTTACAAATGCTGCAGCTGTAACAAAGCACTTCACATATAGCATCGAGGCAACCGCAAAGAGACTGAAAATAGTAAATTGAAATACAAATTAATATACAATTGTGGAACAATAATAGCCAAAAGCCAAAGAATAAAAATGGGTCTTTAAACGAGTTTTAAAAATGCTAATTTAGTTCCCACAAAGTATTAACACATATGGGATACAAGAATGTTCACAACCATATGCTTTACTCCATTGGAACAATGACTATTAATGTTGATGACTAGGAGACCTTCTCTGGCCCTTCTTTCTGATTATTTTCTTTTTTTTACACTGAATGTCTTCCTGTAGACCTCAGTGATAGCCTGCATTTTGCAGTACAATGTGGTACAACACTGAAAGCATTCAAATTTAAATCCAGATTTACCTGTATACTGTAGATGTACAGTTCAATCACTGTATTTATGATTACTTTGGAAAAAAATGGAAAATTCCTCACCTTGCTTTAATGGGCTTTCTTTGGCCTGTACACACCCTTCTACAAAAGATTTAGTAGAAATGGGTTAAGTGGCCTTGTATAATCCTGCGCACAAATAGGCAAAGATGATAATTCAACCCCCTTGGTGACGGTAACAATGCCAGCCGTCTTTGCAACAGGGAAAACATTATTAATGGAAAGTGAAAAAGGAGGGTCAAAACTTGCTTCCAAATATAAATTGAGACAACAATTTCACACCTGGAGTATTTATTTGACTAGTGTGTGCCAAATAATGGTGTATAATCCTCATTGAAGCAGCTGAACTGAGTTCAAACCACATTTACCTGCAGGAGAAAGACCACCACTGAACATGTTCTGTTCAACATGACTTTATCAAAACTCATAGACAGGTGGCAAAAGCTGCAAAAATTACATGGCAGTAAATGCATTATGTCCATTAATGTACGGTTACATGCCAACACTAAACCTGGTGTCGGATAGTCAAATATTTAAAACGTTGTTGATGCTCCAGATTCTGCAGCGGTAATTTGAGCGCTATCTAAATTGCTGAACAATGCAGGCTTTAATGTTTTATGTGGTCTCTGACCCCAAGTCACAAGAACAAAGAACACGGAAAAAGCATGGAGGAGGGAAACATGAAACTCGAAGATAGAAGATACGTACAGTATTTCACCTTCTCAGATGAACGATAACATTGCAGTTGCCATCAATCACATACTATCGGGCACAAAGACATTGCTCACTTGTCAAGGCAACCATTTTCAAGAAAAACACAAAAAAGGACATCTAATGATGCACCGGTAAAGCAGAAACAAGGGAATATTTGTTTAAAAATGACCTAAATGATCTTTTTCACATTAGTGTGTGTACTGTAGCTAAATGCAAAGTAGAAGTTGGGAGGGGTCATTTAGGACTTTGGGCTCAAGTCACATCCCAAATTGCATGCTTCAGAAAACACAGACAATCTCAATATACTGTATGGCAGGAAGGGAAAAAAAGTGTTATTGCACTCTGGGCAAGCACTATAATTGAACATATGCATGGCAACGCATTTCCGGTGGAAAGGTCAAGACGGCGTAAGAGTTTCTGCTGTCAGTACATTCCAAGCTGGCATGCCCTCTGTGATATATTTTTTTATATGCATATGTGATATCATCGAGTTGTCCAAAAGGTATATGCATATTTTGGTGAGAGTCCTTTTCAGGGTCAAAATGGCATCAGACGTTTCCAAAGACAAGATGATTAACTCCTCCAGCAAACACTGCAGTGTGTCATTTAAGATTGTCAGATTGCTTACATGCCAGCCAGGACAGTAATGCCACCTTACATCAAATGCGGAAATGCTGAGTCCATTAAAGATGACCTTATTGGGCTGCAACTAAACATGTAAAATGTAGTACATCTTTGAGGTATGAAATGATTTGAAATAATGAAGTATGGCGGGGAGCCACAGTTTGGTGTTCTTCAGTCCTCATTACTGAATCTATCTCAGCCTGCTTGTCAGTCACAGTCTGTTTCCCTTGTTAAGAGAGTAGAATCATGAATCTCCCATAGGAGAAAAACCCACAGAGGATTCAGAAGGGCTCTTGGCCCATATATTTTCACAGTCATAAACACTAGTCTCATATTAAATACATGCCTCAAAAGTATAAATTCAAACTTGGATGAGAAAGAACTGAATGACACAGAGAAGACTCCACTGAGTTTTTTTTCCAACAGGATTTTATAGCAAGTAGTTGAAAACCAAAAAAATAAATAAATCTAGCCACTCTGGCATGAAAATTAAGGCAAGGCAGCTAAAGATCAGTCATTGTGGGTACTGGGAACTAAAACAATTTGCTCCGGGCTTGGTTGTTTCTGTGACCCGAGAAGACATGCTCCGTGAGGCCAGAGTGTGTGTCTGCTACTCTATCTGACAAAAAAAAAAAAAAGAAAGTTCCTTTATAACTGCCTGAAAGGAGTATCGGCGCTTAGTGATCTTTTCTTCTACCATGAACGGTGTTAGGAATACGCTAGCAGATGAAACGGAGTCATTCTTATCTCCAATAAATATTTGTAATGTTGAACACACAGGTGCCATCTTAGACAATTACCGTGTGGCTATAGTGTAGCCGCCAGGGTCACACTCGCACAAAATTAAGCCTTCAAAAGGGGGCTTATGAATCCTTTCTCTGACAAAATGGAATTAGTGGGCGTCAGTTGGTGGCAGGGTGGTATTAGCAGTGCTTTTCACGTCTCAATCCAAACTGGATCATAGACTCTCTAAGAGCATTCTAGCAGTCGGTCACCACATCCAACACAACATCACTCGGAGACAGCTGCAAGGCCGAAGGACTGAGCCGATCCTGTACCGCGCCAACTGGACTAAGTCCAGTAGGAGCTATAAAAGAATGCGGGATTGTGGTTTTTACAGCTCGACACTGATAAACGCTGTGAAACAGGCAAAAGTATGTGCATTTTCAGGACGTACGATGAAAGAATATGTCTCAAGTGGCATTGACAGCCCATTTTGGAATAAATTTCAAGCGAGCTTGTGTATGAAACGGTATATATGCAGGCTGATTTCACACCATGGGAGCTTAACCAGTGAAAGGAATCAAGTAGAAGTCAGTTCCACCTCAGAGACCAAGGAAATGTTTTCCTATTGATGTGGTCCATCAAGTCAGACCTTGTTTTTTACTCCCCATAGAGGCTCACAGAGGCAGGCACCTCCTGAGCAGCTGACCACACCCGTGGAACAATGACCTCGATAAACTCAAACAGAGTAGCGTTTGCTCTAACAGGGGCACTGGAGGGTAAAAGAAAAACGTGTGGTAAATCAGAAATGGGTGCTCTCAGGCTTGGAGAAGAGCATGGAAATAGACGGTTCCACATATAAAATCAATTTTCACATTTACGACTCGTGATCCAAAAATCCATCTCTACACACATTGTGGGTCATTACAGTTCCAAAGAATGAGGATTGATGAGAGCGGGATGGCCCAGTCACAATTGCATCTATTGTTTCTGCCTGTGTATTTTGACACTGGCCTCTCAAGAGGACCTAGCCTGGCAAAAACCTGCATTTTGTGTATACTGCGAACAAATGTGCGTTGGCTTTGTACTCGAGGCAGCTCTTCCCACTGTCTTCCATCACTGTCCAGTTTTCCCTATGGGAAAAGCGGACTCGGGATTAACAGCACCAAGATTTCAGATGGATTGCTGAGTCGCAGTTCCCTCCTACTTACCTGCCCTGGTCCCCACCCCGCACCACTACATTTTTACACCCCAAGAGGCCAGGGCCATGAGGGCCACATCCAATTCCTCTTGACATGCTGAGCCATAAATACTATGCAGTGTAAAAAAAAACAGCTAGTGCTATCGGTCCCAATCATTAATCATGCCTGTTGCATTACTCTCACCCTCTCACTCTTAAACTCACAACCCATATCTTGGAAAGCTATCTTTCCCATAGCCTCCAACCCACCACATTATGCTATCAAATCTGGAATTGTATGGCTACAGCTTTGCATCAATTAAATCTCTATCTTCAACCCTTGCATCCAGCCTCTTGTTCCATGTTTCCCCAGATGTATATCTCGGTCTCAACTCTCAAGTTATCGCATGAACAGGTTATGACTGACAGACACCAAAGAATGTATAAGTACATATATGGAATTGAATGCATTTGAGTGACATTTCTTCAGAACATTTTGACACGAAAATCAGGGAAATTCCTCGGATTTTCTTCTGTATCAGTTTTCCCTTCAATACATAGTAATTGTTGCATTACAGTCAGGGGTGCATACGGTCCGAGGAGGGAAATTACCATCTATTCTAAGCTTTCATGGTACAAGGGTGTATCAATAGAGTGCAGTATTTGTTGGAAGGCACTGCTTTGCTAAGCTTTGCGATTAACTTTTACAGCTTGGGAACATTTGGTAATTCTAGAATAGGCACACAAATTTTGGAGACCAATAATTTGTGCTTTGGGGTATACACTGTAAACAAAGAAGCAAGAAAGTCTGTCTGTACTCCAATGAAACTGAAAGAAAGTCGTTTTTGTAAACACCAAAAAAACAGACAGATGGTGAGTGAGATAGTGATTTGATCTAAGGGGATAAAAGAGCGATACATTCTATACAAACAGCAATGTGTCAACTTGGTAGCGTAAGCATCTTTGGTTGTATTCAGACTGCAGGCATATCTGATTGCAATCAGATTCCTTCTCAAATTCAATTTTTATGGCTGATGGTCCACACTGTTTTCGGCAAGTATCCAAATAGGATCTGGCCCTGTTCAGTCTGGGCCACATCATTGATCCTTCTGTCAGGTCTCCATCGGAACAATGTCGGAACAGAGGCATCGTCCAACACGTGTAGCGTTTGACGTCATAAAAATCGCAACAGAGGCAACAACAAGGTCAAACATCCTCACAGAGCGATAAGGCAATGTATTTTCTCTTCTGTCCAGGGACTACTGCTTTCACGGAGCGTCAAAACTGATTGGTGTGTTTGGACCTCTTCAGACTATGAAGCATACTATCCAAAGACGATATGAAACTAGGAAATTGGACTTCATGTACATTGTGACTATTTGGAAAACAAAAGAGCCACTCAATTTCAATCTGGATTGCCAAAAAAGCTTAAATTGGCTGACAGTCCGAAAAAGGCCTTTGTTGCAGTTCTAAATAACTTCTGCTGATGTTCTTACCCATTTTTACTCTCTCCCAGCACCTCTTGATGGTTTTCCTTGACTCTCGTTCGTATTCCCAATCTGATTGGTGCCACTGGCTTTAGGAACCAGACAGAAAGCTATGAAGCACTACAAAGAAAGACCATCCTTTTTCACTCAAGGAAAGGCCATCCTTTTTTCACTGGCCACAGAGCCCATAAATAATTCTCGAATAAGTTGGTGAGCTTGCAGAACATCTGACCTCAGAAACATGAGTGTGGCATGCCGTCACACACAGGTGAGGAGGCTTTATATCATCCGCATGGAAACCATTACACATATGGTATCTGGTAACTCCAAAAAAAACAAGCTTTCTTTTGACTTGGTCACAGTGTCACATACCATGTTAGCCTAGCTTTAAAACAAACACAATACATTGAAATTCCAGCCTTTCTGCAAATGTAATTGATTATACAATGGTGATTTAAAAGCAATCCAGACACAAAGTAGAAATGCATGCTCATAGATGACCACATTATATCGCTTCGCTTTTCCAACAATACATGTAAATCTATACAGATTATAAACATGTTTAACAAAACAATGAGAGCTTGATGATAACATCAAAACTAAAATTAAATTCCAAAACCACACCAATGTACAACACAAATTTGCTTACGCAAACACACAAGTTAAAAACGTCCCAGGTAAAACTGACCCCAAAAGACACATTTAATAGGCACGCACAAAAATCAGTCACATTAGGAGCTCACTTTCCCTCCTGTGATCAAATCAAGATATGTTGAGTTTGTAACCTGCATCGCTTAACACTTCACCAGTCGAAATGTGACCTGTGGAGATTCCATCAGCACCTCTAATTGATTTGAGGGTACTTTTAGCCCCACCACCATCTTTCCCTTCAAATTTTTTTTAATACACACTCGAAGCAGTCCACATTGTCATTGCAACAAAGTAGAGGGTCACTTACCATTCCTCAGCATCTTTCACACAAAAAATAAAAAACTACAAAAAGGGTAAGCCTTCAACTTCTGTATTCAAATCTTGTTGATAAGCCAATCAAAAAGCTCTTGATTCACAAAGTATTGATTAATGCAGAGCAGATAGCAGAAACTAAATGTCACAGCCTTTTTCCACAAACCTCACCCTTCTGATGTGTTAAAGCAACCAAATTATAAGATAGAAATTTACCAAATTGATCAATCAATTATCTTTTCCAAATATAGCTCATTCATGCCTCATCTCCAACACATTTCAAATTTCTTCTCATTCCATGACATGGACAGTAAGTAGCATAAAAATACTGTGGAGGAACTGTGTTCAGATGTCATTTGGTATTTCAAGCTCTATAGTTTGTTCCACATTCTAATTTGGAAATCCTTGGAAAAGAAGCATTTTGTACACAACCAAGTAAACACACCACACATACACATTACGGGAGTGTCATGGGATTAAGAATTTTGAAGACTGCTATTTTGTTTACAATGTGGGATGACCAGGGATGCCTCACCCAGTTTAGGCACACGATGCTGAGGAGATTTACAATAGGAGGGAATGTTACAGGCATGACTCACACTGTGTGAATCTTTTGTACATTAGGTCTAAATTAGCGTCACAAACATGACATGGGAGGACAGACGGCTCTGCGACATGATAGACAGACTAAACATGGTATTTAAACAGATGTTTTCTATTATTTGTTATCGGTCAAGGGACATTTTGTTCCTGGTTTTGAGGCAGTGCAGTGTGGCATTGGCAATGTTGTAAAAATGATTTATAGGCTCTCTGACAAATTACAGAGCTTGATCTTTCTCAGGGCATCTTGTGTGTTCTATGACACTGGTTAAAAATATGCTTTATATATTTAAATGACAATGATTTTAGATAAAAGTCAAAGCTGTGCTTGTTTTTTCTTTATTTCATAATTCCATGACCAGTTGACGATACTTCTGGCTTAACTGCTTTGTTGAAATTGTGACGTTTTGAAACATTTGGTTAATATAAGTATGCAATCAGTCTATAAAACACCTTCAATATTGTGAAGCAAAACAAATTTGCAAGTTTCATGTAAAAAGACGTTTAGAAGTCTTACGTTACGTCGCCATTTTCAGCAAATAGCTGTCAGAAAGTAGAAAATTATTCATACAGTTTGCGCCGCACACCACGAAAAGGTTAATTGATTAGCGCTACACCAAAACAGTACTGTAACAATGTTCCTAAGATCAGTTGTTCAGTGTACATTCTCAGTACATGCTTTTGGAAAAATAATCTGCATATAATGGGT
This sequence comes from Syngnathus leptorhynchus, assembly GCF_054491065.1. Classification (NCBI taxonomy): domain Eukaryota; kingdom Metazoa; phylum Chordata; class Actinopteri; order Syngnathiformes; family Syngnathidae; genus Syngnathus; species Syngnathus leptorhynchus. The sequence continues at coordinate 9,414,214 of NC_141198.1, read as the reverse complement.
CGAGTGACTGTTGTAATATTTAATGATGGACCCTGCAATGCTTACATGCACTCCTTTATTGAGGAAGGGCATGTTGTCCTGAAAGCGGGTCTCATTGATGTTTCTAGCAGATACGCTGCACAGCTGTAGAATTCATTAACACATGTTCACACTGCATTTACATACTCTGCTCATAATTCCACATTTTCCACCAAAACTTGTTTTTGAGTTCAACATTCAGGGTGAGATCATCTACATTAATGATACTTTATTTGAGACTATCTTAATTAGTTTGGAGGGCATGGGCTGCTAAATTGAAACACATTGAGTTAACAATCATCACCTACAATTCATCACAGTTGTAAAAGTTACACTCTGCATCTGGCACTAGTCATGAATTCTCAAAAGAACATCAGCTGCATGCAGCATGTGTCACTTGTCTTAAGTATAAAAATGTAACATGAGGAGAAAGTGCAGACACATTTTCTAAACAAAACTTAATAATAGATTACTTATTACCCCTTATATGTGAATGGTGTTTTTTTGTGAGTGTTAAACCTCATTTCTCCATTGCTTGTCAAAAAAGCGCCCCCTTGTGGCAAGAATGTACAACAGCCATTTCAGTGCCTTCATATTTGATACATTCCAGATGATTTGAGATAGTTTCCTTGGTAGACAGCATGGAGTGTGAGCTATGAAAGAATGCTGCAACAACACATTTTTCATGCAAGCATTTAAGTCTTTCAATTGTGTTACGGGTAAAGTGGCAACTCATTCGTGTCATCATTTACATGACAATTTATCATCTATTTGCCTATGATCATCATTAAAAGGTCGACCAAAACAAGTTATGTTCAAAAGTTCAGCTCTTAGGCTATTGTACTGACAATGCATTGCAGACAGTTGTCTCTTGGTTAATTGCTTCTTCAAAGTCAGAAAAACTAGGATCTGTAATAATCCAACTATGTCGTGGTTAAAGCTAACCACTCTTGAGTTTCTTGGGGTCTCAATATGTGCCCTCTCTGCAACTTGTAAGTTACATATGTCCATAATTGGCAAAAGAAAGTGGGGAGGGAAAAAAACTCACCTTCTTCCGGGGCTGCCATTTCATCATATTTGTAAACCAATATGGGCCAGCATTAAGATATTACAGCAGAATGGAATGTAGATTGGGGGAAATCCGGGGCGCAAGTCATGCTGCTGCCACTTCACATGTTCTCCATAGGGCGACGCATGCTGAGATGTGCTCGGCTCAGTTTGCGGCAATTTTTTTATGGAGCTAGACAGCGCAGTTGACGCGACTCATAGACCGTTTAAATCCAGTTGTACTCGGTGAAGAAATCAGAGCCACGGTGTCGGTTGTCAGCGAGTGCGCACGATGGTTTGCGTGCGTAAATCCAAAGGCAGGAATCCGCTGTGGAGCCGCTCACTCCCTTGGCTGGAGGTACGCAAGGATCGATGCCTCCACGTCTGATCCAAGCCAGAAAAATCGTTTTTAACTTTTTCAAAACGTCTTCCCAAGTGGGAAACACTGTCAGACTGCGTCCAGATGGTCCTCGTGAATCCAAGGAAAACACGCAAAAACGGGAGTGCGTCTCAAAATGTAGAAATAAACATCACAGTGTTAAAATATCTCTTTTTTTTTTTCTCCAGTGGCGAAGAAACACTTTTCCCCCGGATGTTCTCGTAGAGAAACAGTTACAAAAAAAGGATCCAGGCAAGGCAAGACAAGAGGAGGGGGGGATTATTTTCAACAGAGAGGAGGGGGCAAGAACCCCCAAAAAATCCCTGGAATTTGTGAGGAGCTGGAAGGATAAACTGATTCGCGCAAGAGCAACAAACTGGACTGAAGCTTTCTGATGACTTCCTTCCCTTCGCTCTTTACAGTACTCACTAGAGGAGGCAGGAACGGCAGGCAGGGTCATAGCGCCGCCGCCGCATCCAGAACTGGGGGTGGGCTGTGTGTTATGGAGGACCGTGCAAAATTTAAATAAATAAACCTTGAAATGTTTAATGACAATGTCATTAATTAACTAAATGTTCCATTTATTAATTAAATATGGAAATAAGTAAATCTATGTGTTATCAAATGTGTCATTATTCAAATAAATATCCAATGATTACAGGTATAATTATATATATATATTTAAAATTATACGTATAATTAGAGAGGGATCAAATGTGTCATTATTCAAATAAATATCCAATGATTATAGGTATGATTATATATATATATAATTATAGGTACAATGAGACAGAGAGAGAGAGAGAGAGAGAGAGAGAGAGAGAGAGAGAGAGAGAGAGAGAGAGAGAGAGAGAGAGAGAGAGAGAGAGAGAGAGAGAGAGAGAGAGAGAGAGAGAGAGAGAGAGAGAGATTTTCTAAATTTTAGCGACCGCTCTGTCACAATAATGCGACCAGCGCGGTGCAGTTGCGCGCTACAGTTGCGCGTTTGGCGGTCGCTGCAGTTGCGCGATCGGACAAAATTAAGCTTCCTGTGCACTGAGGTCCACTTAAATTTCGGAAAGTACATCAGGACTTTAAAATTATTTTCTAAATTCCAGCGATATCTCTGTCACAATAATGCGACCATCGCGGTGCAGATGCGCGGTAGGTGACACGCTACGGTTGCGCGTTCGGTGGTGCGCTGCAGTTGCGCGATCGGACCAAATTAAGCTCCCTGCGCACTGAGGTCCACTTAAATTTTGGAAAGTCCATAAGGACTTTAAAAATATTTTCTAAATTTTAGCGACCGTTCTGTCACAATAATGCGACTAGCGCGGTGCAGTTGCGCGGTCGGCGGCGCGCTACGCTTGCGCGTTCGGCGGTGCGCTGCAGTTGCGCGATCGGACAAGATTAAGCTCCCTGCGCACTGAGGGCAACTTAAATTTTGGAAAGTACATCAGGAGTTTAAAAATATTTTCTAATTTTCAGCGACGGCTCTGTTACAATAATGCGACCAGCGCGGTGCAGTTGCGCGGTCGGTGACGCTCTCAGGTTGCGCGTTCGGCGGTGCTGCAGTTGCGCAATCGGACAAAATCAAACTTCCTGCGCACCGAGGTCCACTTAAATTTCGGAAAGTACATCAGGTCTTTAAAAAAGTTTTCTAAATTTCAGCGGCCGCTCTGTCACAATAATGCGACCAGCGTGGTGCAGTTGCGCGGTCGGCAACGCGCTACGGTTGAGCGTTCGGCAATGCGCTGCAGTTGCGCAATCGGACAAAAATGCGCAAATGAAAAAAATGACGTTTTTTTGTTTTTGTTTTTTTTTTGCTTGGAACGGAATAAAAAAAATGTCCATTATTTGTAATGGGAAAACATGATTCGGAATTTGAAAGATTCACTTCTCGAACAGCCTTCTGGAACGGATTGTGTACGAAAACCGAGGCTCCACTGTATTCTCAAACATCCCCTGATCTTAAACTCCCAGGAGGGCAAGGAAAAACTAAAAAAAAAAAAAAAAAAAACTACTGGGGGAAAAATGAGAAACCTTGAGAAGAGACCACAGATCCTTCCAGGATGACCAGGCTGCAATGGATGCAGAGAAACTATAGATACACGGCTATCATATTAGAAGAAAAGAGTAAATCGTAGTAATCACAGGGAATATGACGTCAAAACGTGCATAGTACAGGTGGGTATATTGATTCATCAATGCTTTGCAATCGCTTCGCACACAACTGAATATCGATTCAACAAATCGTCTGAATCGATTCACCTTCCTGCCAGTGTGTGTGTGTGTGGGGGGGGGGGGGAGTTTATGGATATACAGTATTGTTCAATTAATACAGTTCATAGAGGTTTAAACCCGAGTGTCCTTTGTGGAAAAGCCAAATTTTCTGATACAGATCCTGCATTTACCGGGTTCTTAATTGAGTAGTGACAAAACACGTGGTTGGCACTCCTTCATAGTCTGTGAACCTATTGAAGCACCACAAACTGGAAATAAACATCTCTGACAAAACAATTCTGAACCTGGCTAATTTGTTCTCATCACCTAGGTGCGTGTTATCGTGTCTGACAGATATGAAAGGGTAACAAGCTGTTAACTGTGGTAACATTATTCTAATAATAACATCACACATAGCAACAACTGTGACTAGTAGCCTAGTTTTCTGTCCATAGAGGCTGCTGTCCTTTTTGAATTGTTGCCACAAAAACGCAGTATTCATGAAGGATGCTGAGGCCTTGGATTTTGAAGACAACTACAGCCATGTTTATGTTCCTGTTTTTCCTGCTTAGAGCAGCTGTCATAAGCAGAGCACAATGTAATAATTTACCTGCAGCCTTTCCGCAAATATGCCTGCCAGAAATTGTATTTTAGATATGCTTTGTCCACAATGTCAAAACATCTGCAACTATTTAACACTTAGCAGACTTTGTATGATTTAAACTAAATAATAATATTTTACTCTGAAGAAAAATAACTCAATGCACACGCTGGCACTGTCCCCAAACACAGCAATCACCAAGCAATTATTGATGTGGAACCATGTTTACCGCAGCCGCTGAACGCCATTGCCGAATACGTGATAGAATTAACACTGTAACGGGATTACGGTTCATTCATAAATTGTTATCTCAATGTAGCAGAAAGGCAAATGAAAGAAGTGGTCGATATGGAAGGGTAGTGTGGGGAGTTTAAACAATAAGTGTTGTGATTTAAATTGGTTTAGGTAATGGAGTCTATGGAGCTGTGAGTGTGGTCAATATGACGGGTCACAGGGGTACAGGGTGCTCACCGGGGTCACTCGGATAACAAAGGACCGGCCGGAGGAGGGGCTGATCCGACATATGGCCACATGGGTGAACTCCTGCTGTGCACAGGGTGTCCACTTGGTAATCCACAAGGTTGAACACGAATCAAAGTTAGACACAAGGCAACCAAGCAGAGCAGGGAAGTGGGCACGAGCTAATGTAACACCATCTACAACTTGTAAATTAGAAATAGCATCTTTACATGGTCAATAAATAACCAAACGGTACCTTTCTACTGATGCCTGCTGGCACTGAACCACATCCAGCCCGCCACCCAAAGTTAACATTTATGTTCTCTTTCAAGCACACAGAGACGTTGTAAAACAGGTATGAGAGGCTTTCATGAAAGGCATATGTTTGATGATCAATCAAAGGCCACTTCTGTGTGCACCCAGACTGGAGCCCGTCATCTGGCATCTCTATCCAGAAGTGGCTCCCTCTGCATGCCTCTGCTTTTCCAATCAGAGTTGCACAGGAAATCAGACTTCTGGCTTCAGAGGGAAACAAAAACCTCCTCTTTCACTCTACAATGCTTAAAGCTGTTTGGGGGGAAAAAAAAGAAAAACGTTTGTGCTTCCTAATCTTGTTCCTGCCAAGTACACACTCAAAAATGTTTCCACGATGTGCTGTGATTGAGGGTGGATACATTAAGATGAGTCACACTGGTCTATACTGTGAACTGTGTTTCTACTGTCGCCGATTGGCAAACTTTTAACTCCTTTCACACTGTGATGGATTCAAGGATATCCAAGAAAACGTTCCATATGTTCTAGCTTCTGCCATGCCACTCCACAATTTGCATTAAGCTGCCTCACCATGACTACTTAACTCTGGGACTTTTTATGTTCTTAATTGCACAGCCATGTTGAGTGTTCCTCCATATCACTCAAGCTGATGATGCAACAGCTGCCTGCCTATATTGCATACATATTTGTATACTCTTGTGCACTTTAGGCTTGTTACATATTCAAATACGGTGGTATCGCAAGAAAAAAACTTCATTTGTCCCACTGCACCCCTCAATGAACTAAGAGAAAGAGATGCACAGCCAGCTTCTTTCTTCATGTGTTGCAAATTTATTTTCCTACATCCCCTGTCAATGCATATGCCTCCAGAGCAGAACAACTGTGCAACATATTTTTAGGAATCAGAGCAGCAACATTAGCATAGCAGGGGCTTATATCATGTCCCATGTCCTGATTACATTAGTACCGCTAATACATATTTAGCCAACACATCATTCCTTGTTTTCCGATGGCAGCCTCCGTACCACTATATTTAGTCCTTCCCGAGCCTCCGCTTCTGTCGCTCAACCCAACCAATCGAAGCAGATGGCCCCTCACTGAGTCGTCCCCGAGGCTCTATCCAAGGTTCCTTCAAGCTAAAGGGCAATTCGTCCTTGCCTCAGTCACCACGGTACTTGCTGATGTGGGGTCCCGTGAGGTCCCTTTAATGCATAAGTAGTGTCCATATCAAAAGCGCCTTGAAGAAATTAAATAAAAATAAAAAAAAACCACAACAGTTTTGTCAATTTGCTGCCTTGGAGGAAAAGCTCAAATACAATGAGGTGACTTGAGTAAGAATTTTAGGAATTGTATGCATTTATGTATCTTTGCTATGCAATTCAAGGTCTAGGTTGTAATAAAGCATTCTGTTCAAATGTAACATCTCCTATGGCATGCTCTTTAACATAACTGACATACAATGAATGCATGTATGTCAACATAGCAAACGGAAAGAGGGATGTGTCTGCTGCAGTCAAGTGGAAGACCATGACAACTGGCCTTGAGGACCCATTAGTCCTAATTGGCCATCAACGCAATGACAGGCATCAGTACACAGTCAACAACTAGACAGAGAGCTTTGCTACTGAACTTTGGTTTTAAAAGCATCCACCAGTCCTCGACTGTTTATGCAGCAGCTCATTTGCCAGCATGTGTCGTGAGTGTGCATCTGCTTGCATACTAATCGCCAACATGATGTAAAACATGCAACATTCAGATGATGCTGAGGTGGGGGAATTTTTGATTCAGACCCAAAACTCTGAGCTGATATGAAAAGCACTCCAACTGCTCTTCTGATTGTTTGAAGGTAATTGATTTTTGCACGGACTCTTGCTCTTGAATTCCAACACAGAAGAGTTACAGCGAGCCCATCCGGGCCTCCCAAACCTGAGCGGTTTCTTTTATCGTAAAGAGGAGCCTTTCAATTGCAGGGGTTAATATTTCACAATATGACCAAATTCAAAAATGTCTCACATATACATGTGTGCGTACGTAATCACGGGTTCTGTCAGCCAGCTTAATTGCTTTAATTGTGGACGCAACAAAAATGGAGAAAACACAATAAAAAAAATCTTTGACCGGTTAAGACATGCCCTTTGAAAATTAATAAATGAAAAATTCCAGCATGGAAATGTGTTTACAGTGCTTGACAAAATGCTCCAACTGTCAGACATGGCAGATGGATGAATCCTTTTAGAAAGGCTTTACAACATAAAAAATAATAAGTGTTCGACAGCAACGACACCCACATTCTCTGTTGTGCTGTACATCACTGAAACAAATAACTTGCATCCGCATCCATTCACCTATTTTACAGCGCTCTAATTTTAGTGATGCCATGTCAGAATTTGGACAGGTTGTGTGCATGTGTGTGTGTGTGTGTGTGTGTGTGTGTGTGTGTGTGTGTGTGTGTGTGTGTGTGTGTGTGTGTGCGTGTGTGCGTGTGCATGTGCGTGTGAGAGAGTCTTGGAGCCTCGTGCTGATTAAGTGTCTTGAGCCTAAGGGGGATAATGAGAGCCTCTAATTAATGAGCCAGTGCATATCTCAGAGTTACAGGGTTCTATATCTGCAGAGCTGCACCCACACATACATACACAATCACAGACACAAACAAACACACACCTCCGTGCACTGTGAGGATATCTCCCCGCACAGTGTTTTTTTTCAGCAGGGTTTGTGTCACTGCAGTTGCTCTCTCAGATCTATGTCCTCTAATAAGGATGGATGGGGTGAGATGTTAGAGTGCCCTGCTTTGAGAAGGTCACATGTTCTGACCACCCAACATGCCCCGAGCAAAGGCTGATGATGATAGGGGACCTGAAAAAGCATTTTAAATCTTAATTTTTGCTGAGTTATGTCCACAGGGGAAGCAGACTTTTGGAGGACAACAGTGAAGGAAAAACAATTGATCACGCACAAAGGGAAAAATTCGACTGGGGGCTTTGTGAGACTTTATGAAATTATCATAAACATCTCAAAGGGAGTCAAGGCTTAGCAGATAAGGTATTATGTAATTTTGGGGGGATGTCTATTGTAAAATTGGGTCAGCAGGCTACATAGATCATTTCATTTGTTAAAGAATGGAAAAAGCCCCAAATCTGTCCAAATCTGAGACATCCTCTATCTAGTAACTTGCAGCCATTTTATAGAATAATGGTTGATTCAAAATGTGAGTTTTTTTTTTTTCTTATGTAAGAGTGAAATGTTTCACAGAGACAAAGCAAGGGTGAGCAATTAATATTGTACGGGGGCCACATGAGAAACTGGAACGCTTGCTGAGGAACAATTGCCAACACGCTAACCTCAACTTTGAGTTTGCATCCAGAAATAGCCTCTGCTGCGTATTTAGATAAGGTATAAATTGTTCTGAATTACAAAATACTCATTTTAAACAAACTGATTATATTAACTACCAACTTACATTAGCCAGATGTAATCAAGAGTCCCAAATATACACTTAAGTAGGAAGTATAAACTATATAATGATGTATAATATTATTGACAGTGATGTTTAATGATATATGTATGACTTGACAGTATTTGAAACAGTAGATTCAGGCAAAATCTATTGAGCCCTCTTCCCTCCATTGTGCAGGAAATGTTGCTAACATAAGAACAAACCACTGTTGTTGGTTTTGATCGTCTCTAAGTAGTTACTCGAAGGGTCGGAAACGTCGCTAAAAATAGCAAAAAAGTCACTAAATTGGCAACACTTCATAGACAAGTCATAGCTCTTGCTCGCTACCTCACTTGTACTCGCGTCCACATGTGTGCTCATAAAAAGCACCACATATTTTACGTGTGACTTCACGGTCAATCTGAGGGCCAGTCATAGACTGCGGGCGGGTCAGATGTGGCCTCCGGGCCATACTTTGCCTAGACCTGAAGTAGAGGCAACAAAAATACAAAATCGCCAACAACTCCTCCTTGTCATATGAAAGCGCGCTGAAGACTTGTTGAGCTTTTTTAGTTCATTCTGTGAACTATCAGTGATTAAAAGTGACCCTGCACACCACTCTCAGTATAAAGAGTAAAATAACAGTGGAACCTCTAAAAGTCAAATGCAATCCATTCTGTTCTTTTCCTTCACCCTGAACAGGATAAGCACCGTGAAGAATGTATGGATGTCTTTGAATCGACTCTAATTATTGTCAAAAGTTTAAATTTGTCACTAATAGTATACTATTTCAACACGTGAGACAAATAAAACATACTTTTGAAGCTGTGTCTGCTTAACATTTTCAAGACTTGACTTTGAGGAATTATTATTTTCACCTTTCTGTAGACTGCACAACAATGAAAATGCTTCTTTCAAGAAATGATTCTATGTTTCATCTAAAGATTGCTCACGTGGAGCGATCAAGACATGATTATTTGCTCCCATTCCCTTATTAAATGTAGTACTAACGAAGAAGTGCTTACTTAACCTCTCAATTTACTCCACGGTAGATTTCTGAGATATTGTGCAAAGAAATTGCCTGCTGCTTTCATGATGTGTTGAGTGAATTCAGTGGTCTTGGACATGGATAAAAAAAAAAAATTGCAGCATATTGTTTGAATCAGGCCGGCAGTTAAGCAGACGCTGAGGTTTGACGCTTGCACGACAGTGACGCTGCCGCAAACTAGACGACATGATCCTGCCATCCTGTGTGGTCCTCTCCAGTCTGCACACTAAATATGGACATGCAACAGGCCATTGTATTCAAATGTGTTTGTGTCAATTCACTTGAATGGAGATAAATATACACACACACACACACTTAAAGAAGCACAAAAACATTCTGTGGTCACACCAACTCATTTAGAAAACCCCAAAACCCAAACTCATGGTGTTTTTTTTTTGTTTTGTTTTTTTTAAATGGCCTTCCCTTCCCATCATCATATTCATCCAATCAAAGGTGTCCTTGTGTTTTCCTTGTCCCTCTATTTTCTTTTCTCTCATGTCATGTTAGCATTATACGTGCACCCACACATACTTCCATATTCTCATTCAAGTCACACACGCAACAGCCTGGTAATCATAATAAGCACATTAAAGGCCGAAACGTATGACTGATGATATCTCGGCAAGCTAATTACTGCACAAATGTTTAACTACAGTGAACCTTCTGCGGCTTATCCTTTTGTTAGGATAATTGTTAAACTACAAATCTAAGATAGAGGCAGACCTAGAACTTTAGATTTTGCTTGTACAGAACATTCCCACGTGGAGATCAGCCTATAATACGTTAATGCTTCAGGCTTATTATTCCAGTGACAGCTCTCGGTTCTCTTACTGATCTAACCCTGTGCGGGCATATCAAATGTAAATTAACCCTTTTGATGTGAAGGAAGACGAGTTATGCACAAAAAGACTCTGTAATGGCTCCATCCTTTCTCACTACAAGACTGCAAAAGGAAAAAGTTGGCATAATGAGAACAGCGCACATTATAGCGTGGCACCCACCGCTCCATCAGGTTGGAGTAGTTTCGAGTCACACTGGTGAAGGGATTAGACCAGTCCACTCTAAATCACTCAGACTTTAGATCAAAGGGGTTAAAGTGGGATTTGGTTTAATCTATCTCAGTAAAACAGGTGTTAATCACTTAAATTAGCCCTACAGTATAACACAGAAAGGCCTCTTTCAACTCAACGTCTGATTTAAGGGCTGGAAAATGCGCCGCCAGGAAAGCGGCAGCCGGCGGAATTTGTCGTCCTCCCTCCCTCTCACTGAAAACGCAGATAGAGGGGCAGGACGGGTTAATTTAGATGCAGCTAGTGTTTGGAGAGGGCTGAGTCAAACAGCTGTGCTCCCTGCCTCCTTTGAAACAAGGGTTATGTAAAGCTCTCTTCGTGATTGGTGAGCCTTCATTACGGGGTGACTTACAGGATATCCTCAGGCTACTACTGATACACGTCATGTAAGTGATGCGGCAGAAGAAGGAAGTGGTAAGGGGCTTGACTCTACTCCCAAGGACAGGGACACTCCAGTCGCTTCTCATCACACTCATGCTGCTTCTCCGCCCCCGCCGGCTTGCTCCCTTGCTGTCAAGGCTCCCAGTCTTTGGTGGTTTGACTTTTCCACTTGCATCATCTTCATCCTACTCTGGCTCAGCCTCCTGTCAGAGTCCACCGCAAAACTTTTCTTGAGCACTGGGATCGAAACTCCACCACTGGGCCCGAGACTTTATATCGGAGAGCAACAGTTTCACTTCTGAAGGTAGCTACTTAGCTTGGCTGAGCAAGTGTTTTTCTTTTTAAGTAGCGGTTGCTAAGAGACTTCCAACAGAGCTGCTGTCTGCCACCACAATGACCAGTTTGGCCAGTGGATTTGACCCAGTTCAAGTCTCCAGTCCCAGCTTTGCCCTTGCCATCTGGTTGGCGCAGTAACAGCCCACCTCGCTGCTGGACTCCTGAAGACAGGAAGAGAAGCCGACGAAGTTCGGGCGCATCCAGGACGGACAGGAAGAAATATGGTTGGACAGTCAAGCGAGCAGAGATGAGGAGTGACAGACAGACTAATGGCTGTGGGAGAAAGTCCATGTGAGTCAGAGAGGACACCTCTCCCTTTCAGCTGCTACAACCAGCGTGACTCAATGACTGATGGATCGATCCTTCTGCCACTGCCTCCAAACTGTGTGTGTATATATACGTGTACATGTTTGTGTGTAAATGCTAAAAAATAAAAAGGCTACTGCATGTGTGCACGCATGAATACAATCTTCTCTCAAAGCGATCATGACAGCTCACAGCCTGAATGAAAGCTTCATTTACCCACAAGTCAGCAGTAATTTGCAGACCCACAGCAAGGCTTCGAATCTAGATGACCATTTGGAAGGTCAACAGAAAAGACGTTTCTTTATCAGGCAAGCTATGTACGCTGTAGAAGCATTTACAGTAGTGTGACACCAAAGAGCGAGACTGCCTTCATGCCAAGGCCATCTTTGGTACAGGGTGATTTGAAGTGGAAATTTTTATTTGAATGGAAACTGTGTGAATGCGGTGAAATGCGAGTAAAAATAAATACATTTAGGACTAATCTTGTCAAAACGTTAAAAAAAAAACATAAAAAAACAGCATGCGGCTATCACATTGAGGAGATTTTGAACATAAGCGATCTCCGCAATCTGATCAGAGCTCAGAAGCTCAATACCTCTATTGTAGCAATACTGGCTGAGCTCTACTCGGATGTACCAATTTCAGTTTGCAGTAGTTGGTGCTCCGCTTTAAATCAGCGGTCATGGAAAACTGAAAAGCACAACATATTAAAACCATCCATCGGTTTAAGTGATTACTCTTCATAACTCCGATGGTGAGTCCCTCGCCACCTGCCTCCACATTCGAGACAGCATAAATTTGGAATGACTTGTGAGAATGTCTCCAGTATTGATATGCTGGATATGGATTATCAAGAATGCAAAAACTTTGAATCCTTCCTTTTCATTGGCCAATTACATTTGACAGAAGTAGATCCTCACAGTTGCACAGTTTTATTGTATAGTAATCATGAGCCAGTGTTGAATACTGTTCAAAATAAATCAAAGGAAATAACTTAAATAATCATGGAATGACAAAAAGACTTTAACTGTCACTATAGTCGGCATATAATATACTGTATTTCCATCTCAATGAAGGACCTTCACACGTCAGCTGGAAAAGGACAATTACCTGAAAGACTTCTTCGATATTGTCTGACTAAATGCAAATTTAAGTTTGAAGCCAGAGGGCAGCTGAGAGCAGCAAACATCAGCAATTTTGAGAGTAGCTTAGTCTCTTTGTGACCCTCATTCTTTCCAGACTATCAGTCTCTCCATCTCTGTCTCACAGCCACCTTCGTCCTCCCCATACTGGCCACGACTGTCCTTTATCCTCATTCTATTTCATGCCTCGTCTTTCCCTCGCTGGTTCCTCATCCATCACCACCCACACCCTGCACGGAGCATCCACCCTCCGCTATCCATCCTGGTCAGATACAAATATAGCCTTCATTGAGGCTGCTGACACACAATTCTCTGTGACTCATCACTTCATCGGACTCAGTTTGGCATTCATCAGATGATCTGAGCGCCACCATCAGCATCCAACCGTGGAACATCACAAGAACGGTGACTTCAATCAACTATATTTCTTCCCCGCTAAGTGTGTCATGCCCCCTGTCACTTCACTTAAATAAATGTGCCAACTCTTAACTAAACACCAAGCGGTATTATGATGTATGCAACACTACTGAAAGTGACAACTGCGATGGATTTAACCACCTCATCTGAGAAGGCTAAAACATGATCAACTGCTGCAGAAATGAAAGGTGACCATGAAGTTGTTCAAAATAAAACCAGCAATGTGCTAACATGGGTTTAACTAAAGACTGTTTTCACTATGTACATATCCAGGAACCAGTCACCTTTTTTTTTTAATTTATTTTTGGATGCCTACTTTTATCCACGTCTGCATATATCCTGTTGTTTATTAGTGCAGTTCAGAACGGTCCATAGAAAATTCAATCAGCTGCCCGTGTGATTCAGCCAAGTCATTTCTGGGAATGAAGCATGCCTTGTGCATGAGAAATTTTATCAAGCATTTTTCTCGTAGGACTTCACGCCACGTTGCATCATGGACATATTTGATGCTGCTGATCATTTGTCTGCTATTCTGTTTGCAATTTTATTGACTTTATATTTTGTCAACTGAATTTATTTACCGTTATATTAATAATAATGTATTTTTTACTAGCTAATGACACCAGCAAGACCAGCACAAAAACACAAAACCATGTTGTTCTATGCTGTTTTGTTATTTTTTGGTTTGTTTTGGTTTCTTTTTCTAGCAGTGCAGCCACCCCCCAGGGATCACCGAGGCAGATTTTGACCATGGACGCAAAGCTGTACCCTCACAAAATTCAGATTAGACAGGGGCTTACAGAGGAAATAAGGACGAAAGACTTGGCTGTTGCGTGTCATTGGTTTTGTGAAAAATTTGACGTTAACTCAGACCTTCTCAATGATGTGTGGTTCAAAGACAAGGCTCACTTTCTCCTCATCAATGCATTTCAAGGAAGGGTTGTGCCTTTGTTATTGACAATTTAACATACTGCATCCAGGAATGTTCCGGGCACTAAGACATTTAGAGCATATTTCGAAAAGGTGATAAAATCATGACATGGACAAACATGGCAAATTTTCACGACTGAATTGTTTTCAAATCGAATGAATTAGTTTCATAAAAAAGCAGTTCTATCATCAGTTGTAAAAATGGCAGACATTATTGAGTAATCATTTTGAGTCATTGTGTACCTTTGAATATGGATTGATGCAACATTGCACTAAAGCACCAGGTCCAGCTGTGTTCTATTGCTTCAAGGTTGCTTATGCAAGATTTCATGTGAAGTTGCCACAATGGAAACGTGTTGAAAACTGTCAACATCTGCGTTACAGTTGAGTGTCTTTTAAACTTTAATTACCTCATCTGTTTTAAGTGAAATAAGAAGTTCAAAGTTAACAAGAAACAATGATAGTAGCAAAAGTGTTTTCCATCTATGCAAACAATGATGTGCTCCTTTATCCTACGCTTCCGTGTAAACATGCCTGGAAAAAAAAAAAAAAGCAAAATTATGATGTAACAATGGTGAAATGCAATCGTGGGAGATACTGCGATCTCACACAGTGTCCTAACTGCAACGCTCCACACCCCAGATCCTCTTGGAGGGGGTGAGCATCCGTCAAAATTATCCCAGAGGAGCGCAACAGATGTGAAGATGCTGTGGGAATCAATCATGCATTGTCTTTCATCATGTACTGTGCTCTGTGTGTGTGTGTGTGTGTGTGTGTGTGTGTGTGTGTGTGTGTGTGTGTGTGTGTGTGTGTGTGTGTGTGTGTGTGTCCGTGTGTGTGTGTGTGTGTGTGTGTGTGTGTGTGTGTGTGTGTGTGTGTGCGCGCGTGCGGTCTGTGTGGCAATAAGAACGATGACGACGATGATGTTATTCTTTGTAAGTGATACACTCATCATCCATCACATTAGATGCTAGTTTTTAATGAGATCCAATCCAAGAACTGTATTAGGAATACTGCTCCGCAATCTGTCTACATTCATTTATTCATTCATTGTATTCATTTATCATTTGCAGAGCTGTATTTAGCATGATTGACCACACTGTGATGCAGTGCAGCACTGGTAAATCAATGATTACCTAATTGCTACATTTATATCTCTCAGACAGTGTCAAACTGAACAAAAAAACTCAATTGGATGAGTGCAAGTCTACCTTATGTGGCCAGTGAATGTGTACCTAGAAAAAAATAATTGTATGAAATTGGTGTCTGGTTTCAATGCCACGGTGGATAACACATAAGTAAGTTGCATTAGTGGAGGATTATGCACTCATTAACATCGCAAATTAATTTAATAACACTTTGGAAGGAAATTGAATGGTATGATAACTGCTGTCGCAGCTTGAATTGAAAGGTGCGACATTCATTTACACCCTCCACTTAGCAAAAGTGCTTCACAACCACGGTGCTTGAGGCAATACCACTACAATAAAACGTCATCTCAACAAGAAGTCGATGAAAGGATGAAAACGGGGGATTTTTCTCATCAGCTGTATTTAAGTATATCTGTTCAGTGGCTTAAGCCGAAAACCTTGAAATGGAAAGAAACGTGACTTGCCTGGAGCTAGAAAGAG
The DNA here is from genome assembly GCF_054491065.1 of Syngnathus leptorhynchus. Lineage (NCBI taxonomy): Eukaryota > Metazoa > Chordata > Actinopteri > Syngnathiformes > Syngnathidae > Syngnathus > Syngnathus leptorhynchus. Next base: position 9,398,538 of record NC_141198.1, on the reverse strand, counting down.
AAAGCCAGTGTGTTCAAGCCAAGCATGACACACTGTGAAGATCCAAAAACTGCTCCGACAGTTCCTGTATGGTCATGAAATTTGGGACAAATCATGTGACAAATGATCTCACAATGTATTAGGTTCTAGTACTACTTGCCTCATCCAACTCTCAAAGGGAACATGGTTATTGCTGATGTATTTTGCATTCGTGAAAACTGTAAACAAATACTACATAGCTGTAAAAAACTAATGCTGCAGCAGGTGAGCTCTCCAAGCTGTCTTTGGACTAACACAAACCACCAATCACACTGATGAACCATTTAGTGTCAAGGTATATCTGCCAACAAATACCAACTGTCAAGATATAGTAGATTTGAAATTCTTATATTGCATGGCTTGCTTTCAATTCTGCCTAATGATATTTGGCGTGAAAGCACTCACATGACTGGCAGGACATTGATCACTTATAATGTCCACGGTGCCAGAGGTGGAGATGCACTTGAGGCTTCTTACTATGCAGATCCACAGTTTCCTAAAGAGGATAACTGGCTTGGTGGCACTATCAGCCCGTCCAGATGGTATACAGGGCAGCTTTGACACTCCAGAACAGGGTCCCCAGCTGCAGTGTCACCGCTTCAAATCTCCATGACCTACATCTGCTTCGCTTAACCAAAAAGGAGAGCTGAAGAAGGAAGTGGGACACCGTCCTGTTTCACGTGACATAATGTGTCAATTGTTCTCACTTTGCCTGGATCAAAATGCTATCAAACTTTTCAGTGTTACTCCTTTTAGTTTTGTGATTCATGAAAAACATTTCTCTTGGAAATACAAAATAGTGCGATCGTTTATTTACTATTACTAAAAAAAGGTCGTGATGTAAAGGTTAACAAAAGATTTTATAATGCGACTCTTGTTCATAATTCTTCAAAACTGGCCTGTCATCATATAACTTAATGCAATGCAACATGCTGAATTAAACCTAGATGATAAAAGTATAAAACTACATGACACATTCAAGGAAAAATGTACAGAAACTCTAGAAGCCACAATTGTACCCGCACAACATAGACAATCTTGGACCGGAGCCTGAAGGAAGAGGAACGACAACAGCTGCAACCCAAAACATGTTAGCATAGAGGGGATGCATTAAAAATAAGTGTCCCCTGCCACCATTTGCACAAACAACCTTTCACGACTACTCTCACTACATTTCACACTATGGGTTCTATCCAAACAGATTGTGTTTGACAGAATTTACATGTGTTACTTGAGTCACACACCGTGTCACATGCGTCAACACCCACGGAGCCAAAGGAAGGTTTCTGAGAGCATTATTAGCCGTGCACACAAGAGAACTTCAAAGCTTTAATTTCAGCAGCGTTTGGTGGGAGGAGAAGTCAGAAATTCAACCGTATGTTGTCGTACCGAATTGAATAGGTAAACTTTTGACTTTGAAACCAACTGATGTACAGAGACTTAGTAACACAATTTAGACATTGCAATATTTTTTTTCACAAGAATGGAAAAGATGTAACCCAGATGAGTTTGGGTTGGACATTATCAGGACCAATCATGTCACAACAATGCAGTTTGATCACCTCCTTAGAAGCTAATCTACTTTTCGTCTATGCCATTTTTTCCCATTCATCCAGAATAAAAGGACATATCTTAAAGAGGAGAGATTATGACTCACAATTACTGTTTACTAGTTCAGCCCGAAGGTGTTTATTTGGGTTGAGGTCCAGGTTCTCATGCTCTTCCACACCAAATTTATTCAACCAATACAATCTGCTTTGCACACTGCCAAACACTAATGTAGAAATTTTAAGGGCAAAACTAACATGTTTTAATTGAAACAATACACTACAATAGATTCCATGACTGGAGACTGATGATATAAACCCACAGCCATGAACTGAAACATCATGATCCAATAGTAAACAGATGGCCTTGGAGCTTTGTCCATACAGATTATGAAGCACTACTTGCACTGTTAAGCGTTAATCAACACACGGTTCCTAATCTTGAACAATGCACAATACACAAGGAATCCAGTGTTCATGTATACGCTGTGCCCAATCTAGTGCCAGGCTTTATATAAATAAATCACTTTGAAAACTTTGCTACTGCACGGGGCCAAGCGGTCTTGTGACTACCGGATTGCGTTTGATTAGTCATACAGAGTCAAACGTCGCAATTAATTACACCGGATTGGCCAAAGAGAGTCATGTGAGACAATAAAAGGAATACAGTACCTGTAGATTAAAGTACAGGTCAGAAGCGGGATATAGTTCAAGGTAATGGAGCAATCGTAGTATTTCTTCTACAAATTCAAATTATGTTGCGTTAAAACTAATCTTACAATTAAAGTTACTTGTGTAAACGCAACTGGTTAAATGTGGCTCACCATTCCTCAACTCTGCTATTAACATGTTTAAATCAATTTTAAAAAATCATTGAGTGTAAAAATAAAAAATAACTATTGTGGTTGCAATAGTGTTTTTCAATTCAATTCATAGATTTTTTTTAAAAATTGAGTTAAATTGGTTTGAGAGCATAGTAACTGGCATTTGAACATGGGCGTGTATAATTTCATATCTTTTGCAAGTAGCAATGTGCAATTAGAGCTGCTGCAGTTGGTTCAATAGCCGCATTTACACAGTCAAAGGTTGCCTGTGGAAGTCATCTGCAAAGACAGGCCGGATGAAGCAAGCAGGCTCTTTTATTAAAGCCCTGTGGGCTGCCATAAGGCAGTTAATACACAGAAGGGAGATAAAAAAAAAGCTGTTGGAGAAACTCTATTGATGTGTTTGACAGTGGCATCTGTGCTGATATTGATTGGCTATTGACTGCAAACTCCCTTCCGCCGCTTTTTTTTGCCACAGGCATTCAAAGCACTGGAGGAGAAAAATACAGGGCGTACTTACTGACAATTTTAAAGGACGTGCTCTCAAACACGCCATTACAGATATTGATTGCCAGGCTTTATCTACAAAAGCGTCTAAGGAGGAAAATGAAATGAGGGTGACTGCACAGCAGCAGAGTCATCATCAACTCACACATCTCCCAAACTATCCCAAGACATAGATGGAGCAACAAAAAAATGTTATAGAAGTGAGGGACTTGAAAGCACACACACACACACACACACACACACACACACACACACACACACACACACACACACACACACACACACACACAGTGCCTCCTGCTGGGGAGCAGCTGCACCCCCCCCCCCCTCCCCTTCCGGGTGTGCCAGGTTCAGAAAGAAAGCGAGCTGGTGTTTTTACACTGTACTGTTGGGCACTCAAAACTAGCTTCTCAAACTCGCACTTCACCCCCCACAACAAGCAACAGAAGCTCAACAAATGGCGTGTGAAATCAAATAGCGACACACGCCCAGATGAAATATAATAAGACATCACATTACATTGATGAGAAACTATACCATTACCATGGCAACTGTGAGGCGAACTGCCAAGGGGCTGGAAAAGCAAAGGCTGAGTGAGAAGAGACACTTAAGCCACATTTCCACCAAGCGGCACAATCCAGTACTGAATGCAACAAGCACTGATCTGGCTTGTGTGGGTTATTTTGTACTTACTGTAATGCTCACACATGTGGGAAAGGAGAGCAATAGGTGCCCATGCAGTTTTTTGGCCACTTATTGAATGCCTGGAGTAGAATAAAACATGCAGAAGTTGCTGTCGGCAGGCACAGCTCTCAATTAGACACTCGTGCACACTTGCCGACAGCATGAGAAAGTCCTTCAGGGCTTAAAATGTATATTTAATATGTTTAAGTGTGTTTTAATATATTTAAATGTATTTGAAGACTGAGAACTATCAAACATATTTTTACATGATTTCTTAGACTTTGATTTATGGGAGGTGGATCTGAAAAGTATCTACTGCAATGAGACTTTGCCTATCCTCCAGCATGTACTGTTTAAAGTGGGTGGCTAAACAAACAATGGAAAGGGCCAGAACTGTCCTTCATAACATGTGCAGTGGAGTCTAAATGCTGAAATGTGTGGAAGGTTGGAAAATGTGGAAATTGTATATGCTTTCAAATAAGGAGAATCAAAGTGTCGGAGCAAAACCGCAGCGTACCTCAGTTTGTCTCCAGCAAAGAATAGACTGTTTTGCTTTTTTTTCTTTGGGATTTTTGTGGCGATCTGAAATGTTCTTCTTCTGAACAAAGGATCATTCAAGAACGTGAGAAGAAGACGACAAAGAATATACACAGTTACTTGAAGCACACAGACTCACATTGAAAGCAGTCAAGCAAGCAGCACCCCAATATTTTTGTCCAATCTAATTAATGATTTGTTCTATGAATAGATTCAAATGTTTCTGTGATTTGTGTTGTTTTTTTTTTTTTTTTGTCATATGATGCTGGAATGTATTATTTTGACTTCCGGTTAAAATGATAATTTGGAACTGGAGGTTGACGAGCATCACGGAAAGTACGTACTGTGATTGAGTTTGAAGGTCCTATACTACTTCTGGCCACACATCCTGCATTTAATTTGCTTTGAAGATGAGTTGTTTGTTTTGAAATTGAGTAGCTGAAGATCAGAGGGGAAAGCTTTTTTTTAAAAAAATGAACCAAATGCTGACAACCTTGAATAATAAATGTACTGGTTTGAGCAGATGAATGACTATAATGGTTTAATTTCACTCAACTGTGCCTGATGTAGGCCTATTCAGGTCCAAGTCAGTCAGTCAATTATGAATATGAATTGGATTGAATTGTTGAATGGATTTCAATGTAAAATGTAAATGGCAACTCTTTTATGACCCCCGTGGATTTAAAAATTTCTACCCATCATTGAAAACTCAAATGGACATGCTAAGTCCTATTTGTCATTGGACGCCAAAATATTGTTGTAATTTATTTTTTTGCCACTGGAAAAAAAAACTGAATTGTACATACACATCAGACATCTGAGAGTGTCAAGGTGAATGATAATGTTTCTTTCTAACTTCATTGCCATGTAATACACCAGGAAGAGCACTACGTTGATAACTTTTTTGAATGTTATTATCAACAGTCGGCAGGTCTCTTACTTTACGCGATACACAATTTTTGTTTTAGTTAACCTTGGTAAAGAAATAAAAGAATTATACAAACAAGTCAGCCAGAGTGACCATCAAGCAAAAGAAACAGATAATGTGCAGTGTGACCCCATGGATTTTATAGAAGAAACAAGAGAATCTGTTTTTAGCAGGATCTGAAAGACAATTTTAGAATTGAAACCCCCACTTGCACAAATCACACTTTGATTGAGAAAAGTGCATCAACTGAATTCATACACACACAAGTATTCCGTCGTCAAATAAACACACGCTTGGCCTGACAAGTTGCATATCAAAGCTAAGTGAACAAAATTGGATTCATTGGTGAAGTAAGATGCATGTCATCTGACAGCATGCTTTAAAGTATTTCTTCAGAGATGACACTGTGAAAAAAAAAAACAGCTTAAGCAGTCAGTGTCTCCCATCGATGCTGTCACAAAAAGGCGCTGCAGTTCACCATTTCTCAATGCAAACTGCTAATTAGTGCAGAACATGTTACAACTATAAACCGCTGCCATTCTCAATGATGAGTGACAGGATTAATTGGTATGCTAAACTCAAATGACCCCCTTCATGGAGCTCTCTGAGGACGCAGAGATGGAACTTGAGGAAATGGCAAAGGTAAACGGAAAAAAGACAGATCGTTTTACATCTTATCAGTTAATGTCTCTGTTCAAATCCCCCAATCTGACTACCAACGCTTGCTTCATTACTTATCTTATTCAAATGTGTCAAGAATAATCTGAAAAGGGAACGTTGAGCAGGATTTGCTAAAAACTGCAATGTCGGATCATTTTTTTCTGCACATCGCCCGTGAAGAAATGCAGCGCGAGCGTGTATGAGATTCCGGCAGCAGCTGCAAGCGGACCAGGGGAGCGGGAGGGCTTCAAGTGTGTGGAAGGCAGAAGTTGGAGCATCTGGAGCGCGGCCACACCGCCTACAACCCACCTGAGTGGTGAAGCGGCATCATCAATAGAGCACACACCGCCCATTTTATTTTCAGAGCAGCTGGTAAAGAAACAGCAGTGCACATATGACGACCAAGTCATTCACAAGCTGGACAATAGAAAGAAAGGAGATGAGAATGAGGGTCAAATCCAAGGGAGATAAAGGCTATGTGGGGAGCCCACAACGTGCACAGATACAGAAACAAGAATAAAGAAATACAATACACACACACACAAAGCCTAGTTAGCCCACAATAAAATGCAGCTGAACAGACTGCAAGAGAAATGGAAGTTTGAATAATTTATCAGTCCAAATCAGCCAAATGTGGCTAATCAAAATGCTGTAGCTTAGTGTTAGTCTGAGACCATCTCATTACATCACAAGCTAATCAAAATCTTGACAAAAAAAAACAAAAAAACGTGTCTATTATTTATTCAGTTTAAATCTTTAAGTAGCCAATCTGACGATACATGGCTCAAGGGCGGCAAAACAATGCAAGGGCAGCAGCGCATGACACTGCAGCCTCCATGAAAGGGATGCCAAGCGCAGGCGTTTACATCCATTAACTTGACAGACGGGTGGATAACGGCGGCGATGTGGGACAGTCTGCCTGCGTATGTGCAATGCGTTACCACATATCAACATGCTCTCGGGCTATGATGAATGAATATGAGACACATGTAAATGAAGCTGAAAGAACCTAGGGTAGGCAGCAAATGGTTTGGTGGGATTTTAATATGTATGCTAAAAAAATGTTTACCGTCCCAATGATGAATTTCAAATGAATTCAAAATGGGACGCAGGGAAATAAAAATTTGAAAGAAAAAAATCCAAAGTGAGGAAAATCATATTGTCTGATAAAGGCCTATAGGCAAGGGTGCCCAACCATTAGTTTGTGGTGCAGAATCGGGACGCAAAAGGATATAAAGTCTATTTATTAATTTTAATGACGACATGCAGCTCACCAACCTACTACTATACGTATTTCATTCTGAAAAATGGCCCTGCATCTTTCCGACACCTCGCTTCAAACCCAAAAGTTGAACACTCACATTTACACACCACATTTACATAAAAATTCTATTTTGCGCCATTTGAAGATGCAAACAGCTTCCGGTATCATCTTGGTCTCCCATCACATCCAGATGAGAGCATCATGCTATCACAAACTATGTGTTTGCCAATGTTTGATTGGTTGTTTGGCTACTTTCCTTTAATAGTGACTTACTGTGACAATGACTTACAATGACAGTGACAATGACTTACTCTCTGTGTGTTGGTAGGAGCCAAACCATTTGTTTTCTATGACTTCAACTTGATGCTTAAAGAAATCAAAATAGTGGCAGGATATTGAATATTCACTATGAATTGAATATATGGCTTTCATTATAGTTTTGTTGTCAGATCATGTAATTATATTGCTTCACAAGCCATAATACACTGCTGCATTGATATTTTTGCCACAGCCCTACTTTATAGACTCACTGAAGACATAAAATTGATGAGTCTACTATATGAGAGTATTCAACTAGCGAAGAGATACACATTGCAGAGGGCAATGTTGTTGCTGAAACAATTCTTCTGTTGCATCACAAATTGAACAAAAACATAACGGTGACTATGCTCGGGTCTTTCAGAGAACCAAATTATTCTTTGTGTTTGCATCAGCTTTTTTTTCTCCTTCAGGAATGTTCTGCTTCCAGCATGAAAAAACAGAGTTTGTAACGTTTAACAACAAGCTCTTGTACCAACTATAAGAACCTCCACTCAATATTAAGCATCTTCACATCCAATTGAAAGATACTCACTTGAAATGAATGACTGGATAAATAGACTAATTGTTCTTCAGCATTGTTTTAATGCTGCAACAGTATGATCATCTCTCAGGAAGCATCCAGTAAAGTCCCTCTATAAATGTGTGAGCAAGCATGAAGAGAGTTGATTGAAAAAAAAAGTATTTATTAATGTGTGATACTGATGTCGCCGTTAGCAGTGGTGTAAAATTCAACCATTTTTTACTGCAAGGTTTCCAGTTGTTTGGGGTTTGTTATTCCACTACAGTATGACGTAGTGTTGTTTTAGGCAACTACAAAGTAACATTAAAGTGATGAATAACTGACCATTCTCGTCTTTGCGACAGCAGAAATTTAGATACTGAAGTTGCTCTCATTAAATCTACACTGCGAGTGTAGCACAACAGCCGAAATGGTTGCCTGCTGTCAAATGAATCAGGCAGAGCAATAATGAATACAAACGAGAAGCTTTTTGCTGACCATGTTTACAAAAAATAAGCATGTGTATATTTTGGCCGACAGCATAAGAAGCGTTCACACCAGTGTTCCCACAAACACATTAAATCTCACACCAGTAAAGGGGCCAAAGAAGACCTGGGTGCAGCACATGGTTTGGATTAGCAACAACTGATATGTGACCTTTAAAATAGCTCAAGTTCTGCCATGATCATCTTTCAGTGTGCCCCATTCTCCCCCTTGAAAGCCATTATTTACCAAATGTGAAAGCTACATTATTTACACGCGTGTCATCTTGATTGAATTATCAGGCTCATCAATGCATGCTTGGAATGATGATAAGGTATTAACTGGAGCACAGCCAAAAACTACATACAACTTGAAAAAAATGAATCATTAAAGTTTACTACGTGTGAGTACTCGACTTAAGAAGAGTCGTCTAAATGAGATGCAATCAGCTTCTGTGAGTTTGCAGACTGCCAAAAAAAACAACACACAAAAAGAATAAACACATTGCAGCAAGCACTCACTCGCAGACCAGGCAATACCTCGTTTCATAAACAAGGCATACGACTACTATTATAAGCACAAAAATATTCAGACTTCTGAAAATGCACGCCTGCAATCCAGTTACTGTACAGTCTAACTGGTGCTGTAGGTTCCACGTCATGTCCCACCTACGCTGAACCGGAAAAGACAGAAAGAAGCATCAAATAATAGGTAATGATATCGCCATTTGAGTTAAGTACCTCCAAAATGTGCGGGCTCATACAGGTACAGTATGCACGTGCTCCCTCCAAGTTCCTTTTAATACCCCATTATCTGTGTAAAAAGTGGCGTACACAACTTTCAGGCCCCTTTTAATGCATACACAACTGTTATGAATGAGGCCCAAGGGCAGGAAAACTGTGCGGTATGGAAAATCAGGATGAGTCTTTTGGGCCACCCATAGATAATTCATAAGCTTCACTATTTACATTTCCTGGGGTGCTAACACCAGTTCAAATGGCATGTGTAAGGAAAGGCGGCAAAGAGGAGCATTTAAGAGCAACAAAGGGGAAAAAAGAATGAATCACAATAAGCCAGGGAGCAGTTCTGGATAAAATACTATATTTAATCCACAAGAGGACACCAGCTGCATGGTGGCTCCCACCCCGAGGCTGAGCCACACTTAGCAGAGGCATTCAATTTCCTGATATATGTTCTGTGAAATGATGAGGTCCATAAAGCATGATGGTGCACAAGACATATTACATGTCCCGCTTGCCAGTGAAAGTGCAGGCCAGCCGCTCTGACACGTGCAGAAGCCGTGGCAGCACGTTGAAGAGGCAGGTGGAAGAGCACAGTGTACCCATTGCTCTCCAGCGAGAAAAGAGATGAAGCAGAAAAATCTTTTTTTATTTTATTTTTTTATAAAGCACTTGACAAAAGATGTGCTGTGCCATGTTTAAAGGTCATCCCCGACAGAGCTCTCCATTTCACACCGCCTGTCATTCCGATTCGGTGTGTGAACAACATGGAGGCTTGAGAGCCCACCGGGTGAATGTGATGGTCTAATATAGAAAATAAACGAGACAAGAGAGTGAAAAGTCACGTGATTACTGGTAGCGTATGTAGGATTGAAATTTGACTGATAATTGACATGAAAAAATTGTTTGGTCTCCAGAGTGCTTCCCTTCTCATCAAGTGTGAAACTACACAAGAGTGTAAAAAATTTGGTGGACTGTCCATTTTAATAAACATGTCTGTAAGCAAGCCGTTCAAAACTCTGCCGCCACAAGTTTCTCCATCCTTTTAAGCAAGCCTCAGACAACATGGAAACCCATCACGTCAAAGGCAAAAACAAATCAGATTTGCTTTTGCTTATATAAATGATCCACACTGGATTTTTGGAAGAAGTTGTACGTGCAAATGTGTGCTTAATGAGTCATCCACTCATGCACAACTCTGCACATCAATTGACAAATTGGTAACTTGGCGATGAATTACTACCTCAATGAGTGAAAAAAACAATGTTTTTTATCGTCTGTCTGACAGCGGCCTTTTTGAGTGAGAGTCTCTCGCAATCTGGACGTGAAGAGATAAACATCTCCTGCTCTAATTGAAGCTAGGAGGAATACTCAGAGTCTTCTGTAGCTCTCATTTTTTAAATACATGCCTGGATAGTCGCAAAGTACTGCATGGCCATGTCTTCTTCATCTGCCCAATGAATACACGTCTAAGGACAGATAAGGTTAATCATAACTCACTCTCAGACAAATGATTTCATTTATCACCGAGTTAATCTACGCTTACAGACAAATTGAAAGAATGAACAGGATGGACAGCTCGTATTCACAGTAACGTAGTGGACAATGCCTAGGATCCAGTGCTTCTCAACTGTGAGGAACTTCATTATGATTGAAAACAATTAAGCCAGAGCAATATATGTGATGGGCTCTCATTTTGGAGTCGAAAAGCAGCACAGTCAATAGCCGGGAAATGAACACTGGACTCTAATCGCTAATGAGAAAATTGTGGAGGCGCAGGAGAGAGCCTCTTGGGAGAGGGGATAAGACAGACAGGAAAAAAAAGCAACTTACACAGTGTGCTTCGGGATAAAGGTTGAACCATGTTTTGATGACATAAGAACTAAATCCCCCTTTGTCATTACAGTACCGATACTAATCATAACCTGATTCAGTCCTTATCAAATATGTAATTACTCCTCATCTCTTGGCCGTCTCCCAGTGAATAAAGTATACCTTCTTGGTAATTGACCCCAGTGTGGGCAAGGCTATGACCGAATCCACAACGGCAATTGAAGCAATAATGAATTAAGCCCATAGCCATAACAGGGAGATGCTCTTTGCGGGGGAAAATGAGCTGGCAAACATACACCAGGGAATGCACCTTACAGCCAACTCAGCACATGTGTGTTGGAAGCTACTCAAGGAGCCATGGCCATTCTTCTGTGTCTCCGTTTTAATGATAGCCTCAACCCTATTTCCCTCCTTTCCATCGAAACAGAAATCAATGTTAAGAAAACCCTCAGGTTTCTAAAAAGCAATAGCAATTTCTGCCTGGACGGATACATAGCAAGGAGGTGTTTTATGGTGGCAAAGCCTCAGCACTACGGGCTATGATTGCAAATTTAAGAAGCGGGCCTGGGTAAAAAAAAAAAAAAAAAAAAACTTGCTCTTTTTCAACTCCGCAGAGCTTTCTCTTCCTCTCACAAAGACAGAGACCTCCACACGCCACTAAATGAAATTGTGCTCGTGTGACGTGTGTTGAAAATAAACAAGCTTGGTTGACTTCATAGCATTCACAAGGCATCTTAGGGGATAAATACATTTACATCAGGGGAAAAAGCTACTAGAATAAGCAGTCTCACTTTGTTCATTTGCGCAGCACTGGGAGAAATGTTTCTGCTACTCTCTTACACCTTCGCATCCTGTTTCTCCAGCAATGCTGTGGTGAATTATTGATGTCCACCCCCCCCGGCACCAGCGGCACCACCCACAAGTCCCTTACAAAGCAGCCCTGTGCAAGCATCACCAAGCTCCACTGACTCCCAGGGACGGTTGCTGCAAACGATCCCACTGACAATGTCCGATAAAGCTGGGGGGGGGGGGGGTACCCTGACATTTAAATCAATTGTTTTCTTACAATGCTATGATTCTTAATCCATCTTTATTATCATCTTCAATGCAACACCCACAGCAACAAAGTGGTTTCCTGAAGGGAAGACAGACACAGCGTCAGCTAAATCAGAATCTCTTTTATTATTTTAGCCCAGATGGTTAATGCAGGGTGGTAGTAATGATGCAGCTTATCGAATTCAAACAGTGAGATCTAGCTTGGAGTGTCAGTTATTTGTTATTGTTTTATCCCGAGATCTCCTTTCTGCAAATAGTGTGAGGAAAAGGCACAGATGTGAGTGAATTCCCAAGGTCTCTGAATGCATGTTTTCTCGTTCACTGCCTCGCAGAGATTGTGTGCCTACCGTCTGTGTGTGTGTGCGCTCGAGTGTTTACACAGAGAGTTATGCCACACCGAGTAGAAAAGCAGTATTGGCTTTTTTTTTTATCTAGTCTGTAGCGATGGGTCTGAACCGGTCTCACCATGGGACTTAAAGTTTCCTAAATCCAGTGACAACCGCCGTTTATAGAAGTCTAAACAAGTCATTTAAAAAGTAAAAAAAATGACAAATCTTGTGCATGTTTCCACTTTCAGCGTTTCAGAATAAAAATTATTTCTATAATATATTCCGATTTGATCACAGTGATCACATTTGCAAGACTTACATAGATCAGTAAATAAGTACTAATGATAAGTCAAATCTGAATGCATAATAGCAAGAGCAAAAGAGCAAAACTGCAAGACAGTTTACTTTTTTTGATTCAGAATAATTTGTTTATTTGCAAATATTGAACACAGATATTGAATACTGCACAACTTGTAATAGTAAAAAAGTAAAAACTGTATTAAAAAAAAACATAATACGAAGATATGTGAGACAAATGTGCCTCGTGCATCTCACTCATTCACTCATTATTAATTGTCACCCAAATGAAGCAAAATCAAAAAATCAAAACATCCTTTCTGGGAGTTCCTGCTGTGATACTTCACTGTTTGTATTTCATGTTACAACCAAAGGCTACGTAACACCGAACATGTAAACACTCACCAGTGAGCAATGGGGAGTCCATCGTCGTCTATCGCTGCAATCATATATTATTCATTCATGCTTCTTCTCCCTTTATGATGCTATTCATTGTGGCAACGAGCAAAACACAGCTGGCTCATACAATGAAATAAATCAAGTCTGCTCTTGAATATTTAAAGAGAATGAGACAAGTCACCCAGCATACATTATGAAAAAAACATTTAGCAGCTTGTTTAAAAATAAAAAAAAATGGAGAATATGTTTTTTGGAAGCTTATGTATTCTGACAAGCTTGAGCTCAGCGTATATGAGACCCAATTCCCAGGTGGGCCTTGCGGACTGTAATAGCCATTAAGGCAACAAAGCACTTGGAACAAATTGCTTAAGTTAATGTCCAACAATAAATATTGATCACTCATCCAAAGCATCAACTTATTGTGTACATAACATTGAACAAAGTAATGAGCTCTCGAATATCCAATAAAGCATTGAACGAGTGTGCTTCTAAAAAAAAAAAAAAAAGCATAACACTCTTCCTGTTGTGTTGAAGGTGGCCAGACATAACAAGTAACCTTTTCTTTCAGAGACAAAATGACTAACCCAAATTAAATGTACATCCAGGATGAGAATTTAGTGTTGCAGCAACAGCCCATGAAAGTGAGACAAAGTGAGGGTGGCTAAGATAAAGGAAGAACAGCAAAGCACAAAAATGTCTGTAGCGCATTAATTGTTCATGAGCAGGAGCATATAGGCAAACAAAGCCGTGATGAATGGTCTCATTTGTGCAACGGAGAAAGGCCCCGCCCGCTTAGCCCGCGATCCGAGCTGAGACCCCCTTCCCCCAGCGCTCCACCTCCATCAGCTATGTTAACAACAGGTAACTGCTTACAAGTGACCCACACTCAGCAGACCGCCATAAAGAGCTGATGCTCCACCAGCACTGATTTGCTTTCAATCAAAGGAGGACTCATTGACCCTTTGGACTTAAATGTTCCCACATAACATTGTAAACAAGAACTCACACTCCAACACACGAGAGCTATTTGCAATATTCATGATAAAGCCTGTATGATCAGGCTAAAATGTTCGATACAAATAAAGCTGTATTGTATTGTATTGTATTGTATTGTATTGTATTGTATTGTATAATTTTGTATCATCTTTACTAGTATTGTGGGCACATTTAATTGTAATTGATCACATCACATGAATCAGGCACTCCAAATATTGATGTCAGTGAATTAGTAAGTGGTTACCCGCGTGTTGTTTCCTTCGAGCTGCAGCCCACCTCCCACCGTTTTTCTTTTTTTTTTTTTAACTGGGAGGTTGCTGTCAACAGGGGTGAAATTGGCACCTGTGTTTTGAATAATGCATGACTATTTTAAATGGGGGTTTTGTTTGTTTGTTTGTTTGTTTGTTTGTTTGTTTGTTTATTGCTGTTGGGTTTTTTTGTGGGGGGGCGGGGCATTTCTTTGACAAAAAGGCCACAGAGAACCAGAATAAAAATCCCACAAAAGCTACAGATAGGTTCTAATTAGTGCAACCCCCATATAGTATACTGTATATAGCCCACATAAGAACAATTGTGCATGTACAAGTACATACACCCCAGGGAGGTATAGAATACTGTCTGTATAACTACCCCCTCTAAGGAGTGACTACAATCTGTGGTGCAAGAAATGTCAGGTAGCCACGAAGCTAATAAGCTGCACGTGTTACAGCTCCAGGATAGTAAAAAAACGGACAGAATATTGAGAATAAATATCGGCAAAGCCACAGGAGGTTCATTACAGCCCCCAAAATATTGTGTACTGCACATTATTGCCACACCATGATTTACCCAACCTTGTTATCATAAAGAACATTGCTCCTGTTGTCAAAAGCAGACATTTCACCGGAATGGCAATTAACTATGCCACTGGATTGAATTTATTAACTCAGCATTATGGCAGCTTGATATCTGTTATCAATAAATCTGATGAGCTAATGGTACCAGCACAGTGCACTCAGGAGCAGAAATGCAAAGTGACTATCTGGATAACATGTCATCTTACAATATGGGAGTCAAGAACACTTACTTAGCAAGCAATCTGATAAACATTGCCTTTCTTGTCAGGATATACATACTTGAGTGGTACATTAATGATGAACTAGGCAGTGTGCATTATCAATTTCAGTTCAGAACAGGAAATAGTCAAAGTCTTAGAATAATGTAACAATCTTTCAAATAAAATGGATTTATCCTTAGTAATAAGAGTGAAGTGCTTTCAATTGAACCCGTGACCCTTCGCGTGCCTCTTAAGACGTTTGTTAACAAGGAGGTAGCAGGAAATGTTTTTCAGTGAGTGACAGGAGCACAGCAGTGAGACATTGTAATCCCAATCCATTTCTCTCCTCGGAACCCAGGCGGACGTTAGGAATATGAGCTAGGGTCTTAAAAATACACCACTATAGTCACTTTACCCACAGAAAAGCATCCCTCCTTGTCTGTGACCTTATCTCAACTCCAAAGCAAGACTCTTTATTCCATCAACACACCTAATAAAACATGGATGATTTACAAGAAAAGAAACCTTCATAGGTTCCGGCTCGTGAAATGTTCAGGACGCGTGTTTTATCAGACATTACTCAGCCACATCATGGCCAATCAAAACACACCTATGAACACTTGCCAAAATATGCTTCAACAGAACACATAATTGTATTGATATTTGCACAACTGTGGGGGGTCAAGGATATCTCAATGGGTCTGCAAAACAAAACACAATTTGGGTGGAAGAGTGGAAAAAAAAATGCCGGAAATATCTGAAAATATCCCAAAGTTAATTGTCTGGCATGTTTCGGAAGATTGGGGGGAGGGCGGGGGACACTCCCTCTAGCGCCATCACTGTTCTCAAAGAGTAAATGGTATGGTGTAGCTAATATTCCAAATCAAATGTTGAAAACAGCTTTTCTTTAACTCCTTAGATTATATTAAAACCATATTTCTAGAAAACTATACTACACAACATCTTCCCATACCACAACAGATTGTCTAATAGATGCTTATTGCTCCACTTTGGCGGTCAACCACTATGGCAAACGAGTGTGCACACACACTTTACATGTTTCATGTCATAATGGAACTGACTCTGTGACATAGCTCCAAATGATCCGAGTTATAGAACAGCAGAGATAAAAGATGAGAAAGGTCGGCTCAATCAACCATTGAGTAATGATTCATCAAAGCAAAACAACAATCATTCCAGGAAAGCCTTATCCCCAATACAGCACGTACCACCACAAAGAGGAGCAAAGCTTTTTCAATTATGTCCAAGTCACTTTTCAAAATCAAAATACCTTGAACAGTATAGGCCTGCAACCACACCACTTTCATGACAGTGCTAAATTAAAGTGTGAAATGATGATGAGTACAAAGACATTTAAACACAAATCATAATCTTACCCAGGCCATAAAGTGACGTATATTGATTGTTTTTTTTAAGCTCTTTCTTGCTGGCTTGGTGGGGGAATTAGGCCACAGGTCAAAACTCGTGGAAAATTTACAAAGGATACCAAAAAAATGCATGACTAACTTTGTTCTAAGCCTTTTATTACAGCTCCTTCCGATTATTTCATTGCAACAGGATTTATCCTTGACAAGATATAATGAGGGAACAATGGAGCAACAATATCCAGACGCAAGCTGGAAGAAATTCTCAGAAAGTCATAGTATGTCATTCCTTTATGGCAGCTGGACATGAGAAAAAGTTACCAGAATCAGAATCCGCTTTATTAGCCAAGTTTGTGCATGCCAGACAAGGAATTTGACTCCGGTTGATCTCAGCCTCTGTACAACATTGAAGTGACTAACAAAATTCAGTTTGCCCAAGGAGTCAAAGTTCAGAGACAAAAAGTAGCAGTCCATTTTTTCTTCCACATACTGCTACATTATGATTTTGCAAATGATAAATTAAGCCCAAATGAGTAACCCGTCAGGAGAGAGTAACCCATCCCATCCCCAAAGACAGATGAGGTATCTCAAGTGATCTAGTTAAGCAAATATCATTCTTTTCATATTCTAGGGGTCTGTGATATTAAGTGTAGTGGTACCGTACTTCATTTGTACGTTTGTAGTGACGTTTGACTTTACAGCTTGGTTACATACGGTTCTTCTAGCTTTTTATAAAAAGGTACAGGTTCCTTAGAGAACAATTACTGTTTAGTGTAGATTAGAAATTGACTCACAGACATTGACTCGCATTGTATTACTCTCTTCTCGTGTCTGTGAAGGAGCCGAGCCGTGCCGTTGTAATAATTGCCGCCGTTCCAGCAGTGAGGTTGTATTGACCTCTGCAGCCTGTCCTCTATCCGGTCCCATTTAAACACCCTTATTTATTCAGTCAAACAGGTCAGACAAAAAGACTTTTCAAGTCCCTTGAGGGTTCTGCACGCATATAAGCATCTTCTTTAATCATGCCTTGGCATCGTGCTAAGTGTGCCAAGGACTAAGTGAGGAATTACTGTCTTTTCTTAGCAGTACGCCAGAAAAAAGGTGCTCATATGCATGCTTTTAGTTTTTCTGAGTAATTAAAACAAAATAACATATAGGTTAGGTATATTCCCCGTACGACATGAAGCAATTGGCTGTGCCAAGTAAGTGTTGCCCTGGGGAACGCGAACTATCCTGCAGCGGATGTGAATGTGCAATTAGATGAAGTACAGACAGAGATGAAATCGAAATGAGACCGCATCATAACGAAAGGGACCAATGCTTAGGGTAAATGTGTAATTTATTCGTTTTACGGCTCGATGAAATGTGTGCAAGTAATTAGGAAGATTCTGATCCTCGATAAATATTTCATTATGATACACTGAGCCCTGTGTATTTGTAAACACAGTTTGACTAGCCGGAGAGATAAACTATATGGGATAAACAGTTTTACATCTCAGTGAGCTCACTCGATATTAACTTTGCAATCAAAACATTCTAGCTCAAGGCGTGGAACTCCCAAAACTATTCATGTATACTTTATGGTGTACAATTGTTGCTTTGACTGTAAATCTGTCTTCAACATGGGCTGCTATTTCTATTGAACTCATTTAGATGTATACTATTTGGATGACATCATCAGGATGACAGGTTGATCACGTTATCGTGTTTTTCAAAATGCATACTTACTAAATGATTATAAAATGATATGACAAACCTTTGTAGTGTAATGGCAGAATGCAAAATAGTTTGCATTTTGCATAAAAAAGGCAAAACAATATTTCTTAGGCCTAATATTTTGCCAAATTTGTAAAAATGTCAAAGACACAATGTTTGAATTATCACAACTGTGACCCTGACAAGTAACAGGTCACTTCCGAGCTTTGTTGACAAACTTCCCAACTACTTTCCTGTTTCTCAGCACATTGTTAGATAAGAATTTCCCAGGGTTTTACCTCCAACGGGGGTCGTGGCCTGAATTTGACTTTGCTGGTTGACACGTGCAGGATGACTCAAGAGGAAACATGCAAGTTGATTAATGTACTTGCAATAAACGCCTAGATTATCGCTTCAAAACTGAATTTTGTTCAGTCATTTTTGGCATCTAGTCAAAGCAAGTCACATGAAAACATCTCAATTCTAGATGGATTTTTTGTTTTCACACACTGCATTTGTTGTGACAAATGACAAATGGATTTGCGCCATCATTTGATGAGAGGAGTGGCACAGCTGCTGTTACAATAAAAGTTATTGATCAGAAACAAAGTGCTTCCAACTGCTATCCTCCTGTGAGCTACAAGTCACAGATTTGGTGCGAGTGCCTGTGTGAGCTCTTTCTCTTTTAAAACCTTGTTAAGGTGTCTCACCCCAGTTTTGACTGGCCTCTGCAGCTCTGCAAGTCCACGTGACGTCTGCTCCAATTACATTGTGGCAACATCAAGTATGACTGCAAAACTCGAGCAAGGATATTTTTCTTCCTTCAGTCTATTCTCGGTTCCTTTCATACATTGCGACAACGCAGTGATGTTGCAGACACTAACGAAAAACCTTAATCAAAGATAAACACAAACTCCAGCTTTAATGGATGCAATACCCCCTACGCTTAATTGCACACATTAATTCTCGCGGCCCTCTAGAGATGGGTGTCAAGTGCTAACACCCTTAAAATATCTGGAATTAATGTTATCCTGTGCAATAAGTGAAAGTGCTTACAAAAAATAACATTTGTGCTTCCCTGTGGAAGTAAAGAAATACTCTTAACATGAATGAAATAATGTCACAAACAGTTTAATTCAAAGCTCTGTCGAGATTGAACTGTTAAATTGTTATTGTAATCAGTAGTGTGTGCACTGATGAGAATGAGGGAGTATTACTACTATTACTAATGGCCAGTTAAGCCAGCCACATACTGAATGACGCAGCCAATTGCGACTGAAGTGGACAGGATTCTGCGACTGATTTGTACTTGCCAACAGGTGGGCAACAGTTTTGCTTCAATTTCTATTGTGAATTGTCGTCGCACTGTTGCGGCAGTAACAGTCAATCAAAATTGTCATGTTGTATATCTCATGAGCTTTTACAACAAATTGTACATTACTGGGTACGCGAAGCCATACCAATAAAGTATATGCAATACCTGTACATATATGTATTGTTTTACAAGATAATACTTGATTATTTTTTTTATTTAGAAAGCACGTACCGTATTTTTCGGACTATAAGTAGTCAGAGTATAAGTCGCATCAGCCATAAAATGCATAATAAAGAAGAAAAAGACATATAAGTCGCACAGGAGTATAAGTTGCATTTTTGGGGGAAATGCATTTGATAAAATCCAACACCGTTATCTTGAAAGGCAATTTAAAATAAAAATAGAATAGGCAATAACAGGCTGAATGGTACGGTATGCCAATGTTACTTAAACACATAGACAAGGAACTAAGAACGTGACTGATGTAACATTTTAAGAGTTATTCAAATAACTGTAGCATAAATAACATACTAACAAGTATATCGAACCATTCTTGTCACTCCAAATCATTAAACCCAACAAAATCTCCATCCTCTGTGTCACTTATAAACAACTCCGCTAACCCCAAAAGTAGAAGATGCGGCGCTTCCTCTTCTACGTCGCTTACGTCAGACTCATTGTCAGTTGCTGTTCCAATTATTCCACAGGCCTAGAGCGCCCTCTTGTGGTATAGTGTGAAAATAACATGATAAATGATCAAATGTGTTAATCATTTCACACATAAGTCGCTCCTGAGTAAAAGTCGTACCCCCCGGCCAAACAATGAAGAAAAAACTGCAACTTACAGTCCGGAAAATACGGTAGTCTTTGTTTTGCCAGAATGCACAAGGGCAGTCTATATGAAGCCACGAGGCCAGCAGCATCTGTAATATCCATATTCTTCTATTTGTTTGTTTGCCCATTTTATTTATTTATTTGTTTACTTGTTTATTTATTTATTTGTTTATCTATTTATGTAGCTAGCAGCTTCCTGTCTTTGTATTATTACAACTTGAAAGCAGCAGCCATACTCTTTGAGCTTCAAGAAAATATGAGGCACCTCGAAACTTTGTTTTCTGGTAAGAACACAAGGTGTTACGTTTTTTCCATTGCAGAGTTGGTAGGTGAGCTTGGCTGATTTGCTGACTGTACTTTGTTCACAATTTTCTGGTTTCATCTACTTTTTTCGTGTCACCACCCTTCAAATCATATGAACAAAGCAGAGGTCAAAATACTGTAAATAACACAAGTCAGAACGTGTCGTACACAAAGGGCGACTACGATTTTTTCTTCAATGTCAAGGTGAACACTTCCATTGTGACTCAAACTCAAAACTATTTGCTCAGCACGCACGTTTTCCATGTTTCTTGGAAATTGGTTGTGTCTTTCTAGTGTTATGTGAAATTCTTGCCTCTGTGTATGGAATTAAGTGATTGTGTTTATTAGTTTAATGGCTCTCCACAACTCTGCCAGCCTCTTCGTGTCTTGGCCAATCAAGTCATTGCTTGCTTGCACAAGTGCACGTTCACCAGTGCATTTTGTCATCCCAGCCCTCTTCCTCATCCTTCAACCAATCAGCTCCCTGCTTGACCTTGTCCCTTGGATATAATTCAAGTCTTGCGCCAGCATAGAAGATATTAAAGAGCAGTACGTTTTTATTTGCCTCAGTTTTCAGCTCATAATGGATATGCTGTACACTTTTCAGAGCAGCTAATTAAAAAAGAGGAAACGTGTGACTAATAAAATGAAAAAGATAGCACCATTTCATTTCTACCTACAAGTCATAACGAGCAGCAGACTGCCTGTAAATTGAAGTGAAGCAGCAAAATGATTTCTGTCATTTCCACCTCAGCTATTCACTTCCTTGTAGTTTGTTTTCTTTTTAACTGAGCTTCTGCAATCTCCTTCACAAATAAATATTTAGAACTGAACAATTAACATACAAATTGTTTTCAACAAGCTAAGTGAACAGAAGAAGTGACTGCCAGTACACAAGGTGGCTTAGCAAATGATAAAGATCAACTACTGCATGATGTCTGCACTCATAAAACAAGCCAAAATGGAATTTAAATAATAAGCATATCTACTCTTACGACGTATACCTTGGGAATTTCTCTGTCACCCTCAATGAAAGAGCTGAAAAATAAATTAGAATAAAGTATTTATACTATCGATGCCCGGACAGGAAGGGCAGTCCAAGAGTTATTTAGAATAATTTAACCTGGAAATCAAACTGTTTTGACATAAGTTCCATCGCTCACTGAGCGCAAATTGAATATTAAACTATCCTGCTTTCCATCTTGAGCCAAAATTTGTAGCTATCACAGAAACAAGCTAATATATTGTACACATTGCATCTTTGTTCCACTTTGCCTCCCAAACATCCATTATTTATTAGGAAATCATTTATCATTAATCATATACGACACGCTTGTTAATTCGGTAATTACACAAACATTGTGGCCAAGCAGCACACACTTAAGAGATAAAATCAGGTCATACTTAAACCAAAGCTTGGTTGCACTCCTTGTTCTCATTCTGGTTCCACATGAGTAACACTGACAAATAAGACACATTTTTCTTCATGTATCAATTGATTGCCTCTGACTGAAACAATGATGGATTTTAGCAGCATGGTAAATAAATGTGCTCCACTAATGTGCGCTGGCATTTTACATGGGTGCATTTTGCCATTTGCCGTGGAGCTTTTGTCATTTCTTGATGAGGAGCACCAATGTTATTAATTTCAATGGCTAACATGTAATATAGCGCGCCTGTAATGAAAGTAAAGGTGTTTTTGTACCACGGCTATCAGGTAATAAAATGAACATCAACAATAGCAAGCGATAAGAAGTAGGTTATGTCGCACGGGTGACATGACATAATATTTTTCATGAGAACTTCTCATTCCCTCCGCTCCATCATTTTTTCCATTCACCGAAATAGCACACGTGTGTCGAAAAACAAATGAATGCGAACAGAAGATGTTGCAAGGGAGTTTCAATCTCAAGCTCTTTCCAGTGACCCCAATCAGCCACCAGTGAACCCACCCATCATTTTACTTTGTGAGAAACCAGGGCATATGACTCATTTGAGGAAAGAAGGTTACGTCATGGATAGGTGCTGTTTGAAACACACCACAGCCCAGTCCGAGAGCTCCTTCAAGAAAGATGTAATGATACATCTGTGGTCCAACGTAGTTAGTGTTCTCTCCTGGCACCCACTCAGACAAACAAGAGCATGTGCGACTCTGGGAGTCATCAAAAGTTCAAGGGTGCCCACAACAGAATTGGGAAGCAGTTCCACAATCCCGTATATTTGCCGTTATCCGTATTCTAATGGGTGCCTTGCAGGCTGCTCTTTGCTTTACATCATTTCCCCAATGGGAGTTCTTCTTCGCTGGATTGGAGCCACGTGTGCTAATTCTAAAAGCATCCAGGTCTTGAGCCTGAGTATTGCCAAGCTCCCGAGTGGGTGGGGTCGGCACAATAGGAGGCAGCCAAATGAAGCATTGTAAGAAAACGAAAGAGCATCTGGACAACTTCAGGGCTTGGATGCTGAGTAGAGTGCAATTGTTTAGCTCATTTCCTCAGGCTTTAGAAAGGCTGATTCCAGTATCAGGAGCAAGGCGTTATGCTACGAGCATTGCAATGAGATCAGATTCGCTCAGCCCTTTGACATTCTTTGCCATGAAATAGCAAGCAAAAAGCTATTAAGCTGATACTCATTTGACGTATCCACTGGGGGGGGGGGGGGGGGCTGAGCATTCCAAGGTTGCAGACATTCTTTAACGTGATTGAGAGCTTTTTGTGTGAGGTGATTACAAAAATGTTTGCATGCTATTTCTTTTGGGATTAAGAGACTTCTGCTTTTATTGTTGTAATTATTTTTTCTTGCAGATTGGCATGCCCTGAGAAAAAATATATACCATATTTTTTTAACTATAAGGCGCACCAGACTATAAAGCGCACCTTCAATGAATGGCCCATTTTAAAATGTTGTCCCTATATAAGGCGCACCGGACTATAAAGCGCATCATTATTGCATCATGTCAGATTTTTAATCCAAATCAAATCATTCTCCATTTTATGTTTTTTATTTCAACTTCAGACGCAAAAAAATTACATTATAATCACAAAATAATGATCCATAGTCTTTTTGATTCATGATTCATAGTCTTCAGCGGGCGACTTATGATTGGTTTCATGACACAATGCTTCGGGACAGTTTAAATTTAGAAATTTGGTCCATATATAAGGCGCACCGGACTATAAGGCGCACTATAAGCTTTTGAGAAAATTTTAGGTTTTTAGGTGCACCTTATAGTCCGGAAAATATGGTAATCAAAAATGAATATTTGGGAAAAAAGATGGTACGTTGATGCTAAGTTGAAGAGGCAGTTCACAAAACGTTTTATGAGCCATATACCCACTTGAAAGGGGCATGATAGGAATTGTGTCAAAGCATTTTTGCAGCTAAGTGAATAGGGATAGTTTTAATCAAGTTGTCATCCATTTGGGAAAGGTTTCACATTTTTACTACACTATTTTTGTTTAAACCTTCTTGTGGTGTTCAGTGTTTTATTGGGTTCATATTACGTTTTTATTGTCAGTGCTCTAAGGTCAACCTTGTTGTTTTTAAATCTTCCTTTGTTCCGCCTTTTCCTACTAACGGCTGTGTTGTTTCTAAATGTGCTCTATAAATATACTGGATTTATCAATTGTCTTTCCTAAGCACCACCCCCACGTTTTCATACATCAATGCCTCCTAAAACAACATATCCATAAAGAGCATGTGTGTCTGTGAGTGTTCACATAAACGTTCATGTCATTTAGATCCATTATATTTTAGGAGAAGGTGCTTTGCAATGATGCATGTGCTGGCTGGCCAGTAGGTGTTGATGGGCCTGACTGCTTAACATTTGTGTGACATCACCCCCTACATGACGCCTCCCTAGTTCTGAGTCATGCATATCTGCGGGACAGTCTAGATATGCATAGCTTTGGGGTGAAAGGTCAGTTAGCACATGCACACTTGTATGAAGTGATGCTGCTCATTGGGCAAGTCTTTGTGAACACTGTTTCATCTAAGAACCGTCGGATATTGCGATGGTTTCATGTTACAATACAAAAGAGGGGAAAAAATGGTCTATTTTCATTTTTGGTGGGAGTTTTCCTGGTCTTTCATGTGAAGGAATTCCATTTCATGAGAGTCTACAATTTGGTGGAGCGCCTGGGTGGTAGAAAGGAAAACCACTTGGCTACCAACACAGAGAAACCTCGTTATAAGCGGAATGTGGATGAGTAGGACTCACTCAACTAAAGCGAAGGAAACAAAGAAAAAAAAAATGCATAATGGAATCTAATTCTTTTATTAAATTCAATATTTCAGACACCTTGTACATGTTGTGCCTGAGCTATAGAACATTACACAGTGACAATTTATCAGACACAAAGCAAAGGCAATTTGGGAAAATGTCAACTAGATAAGGAAAGTGTGTGATAATAGATTGAAATGTAGTGAAAATTGCATCCATCCAGTTCATGTAAATGCCACAGTTGGATTGTATTGTCTGTATGCATTACGGACACCAGGGCAGGAGCAGAATTTTGAATCTGCATAACTTCTAAAGGTCCCACGAAATGTAAAATAAGGGCCGCCTTTACTAAATATGACAAGTCCCGAGTTTGTTTCTTCTCATGTGTGTTTTAACCGAAACAGCTGCGCCAGGGAAGTGTGTTCAAATCAAAACAACAGACTGGCATGTGGTCACTTTCCCTCCAACTGTACATGATGAATGCTACCCGGCCACAAGGCCTTCCAAAAGTAAAGAGACCAAGTTTAACGACTCCCGCTCATTTCACGATTTTCCAGACAAATAATTTCAGGTTTGTACCCGCTAGCGCCAACCTTCTGTCCATCCAGCTCACTCTGGCCTGTAATTAAATGCCATTCATTTAATTTGTTCATTAGTTCAAGCCTCGGCTGGGTGGAAGCAAAATGGAACCCTCTTATTAGTGGTTCATGACTCGAATCTCTCCGTGGCGTGCTACAGTGGAAAACAGCATTGCAGCAGGAGAGGGGAAACTCGAGTCAAGAACTTGTCATGAACCAATGGCAGAGGATGTATATTGTCTTAATTAGATTAAACTATTAAATGTTTATAGTCCAATGCTGAATGCAAAGTAATCCATTAGGAAACATTTTTGTGTAACGTACCACTTTAGAGGAAAAACATAGATCATTTTGATAGCCTCGATCTAATAGCTAAAATACACTTTCAGCATCATCAGGCAATAGAAGTAGTTTACAATATTGACATCAGTTGAACAATTATATTTGAACTGATATATTTGCAAAACCCAAGAATTAAACCAAAAGATTCAATCATCATCTATACAGGTGAGAAAAGGTGACAAGCACAAAACATCATGGATGTAGATACCCCAAGTCAAAAGTTTCCAACAGGTCAATAAATTAATGTTTTTAGCACAATGAGCATTATTGCCTGAGTTACACTTATAGAAATGTGAATGTGAAACTGGTTCTGCTTATATGATCTATTTCTTCCATCTATTTCTTATCTGGGGGAGGGGATTGGGGGGTGTTCAATAGCAGCAAAATCCCTAAATATAGAGACCAACTCACTAGTGGGAACACACCAACGCGGAGTGCTTTTGTAAACAAGCTCCACTCTATTTGCAGGCGTGTCGTTTGTACCTCATACACGTCAGTCGGGACATGCTTTGGAACAACAACAAAAAATCGTCCTTCCAAATAAACTAAAGGTGAACACCTATTTCCATTTTAAAACTAGGCATGTAGATCCACCAATGTCCATCACATCAGATTAGCTCATCTTGTGCTCATAAATCCAGTCTTAGAAGTCATTGTTGCCCTACGAAACATTATGAACAAAGAGAAATGAGTCAACTTTCTTGCGAAGGAAATGTTTTATTAAAATTTTATCAAGACACAATCGTTTTGTAGGTGTAATGGCCAACAGCACGGTTTTGCTCCACTAGGACACAGGAATCAAAATGGTTGTACCAATTGCTCGTACCAATTTAGTATGCTGTTCTGCTGTTGAAGACTGTATTGTTCATGTGCTGAATGGAAGCTCGGTTAACAGACAAAAAAAAAAATGCTCTAATGCAATGAAAAGTCAAAAAATGAGGCTCTATTCTTTCTCGACTGTACATTAACAGCAAAAGCCAGAGTCATCAGCAAGTATGTGTGTGGGGGGAAAAAAAAAGCTTTAAAGTCTCATCAGCATTTCAGCATCCTCACACAATTGCTGGATATGCTGCAGCTGTAATTACATCCCCTCGCTGCATCCACGCACCATGACCAAGACCTCTGCTCCAAAACGGGCTTTTTGGTTTTTTTTGCTTGGCCAAAAAAAGCTATATATACAATAAATGGCATAATCTGGAAAATGTGCAGGACTTTAACTATCTCTCTAAGTTTGCGCTTCAAACAAGAAGATTGAAATACCCTAGATAGGCACCATCACAGGCTATAATCGGAAGATATGCAAATGCTAGCCTCTCTGTGCTGCAGTGCCACTTGTCTTTCTGGCTCTCAGGGAACTCTCCTGTCAGCTCTCAGGCTGGAGCACAGGAGTGATAGCAGAGGGTTTTGTTTATTTAACATGCCACTGAAACAGCAGTGGTGAGGAGGAAGATGGGACCCGATGAAGGAGCCAAACAGGTAAGGCATCAATCGCAAGAAAGTTATTGTCCTCCCAGTCACTCGCCTGAAAAAAAAAAAATGCTTAAGGTGTGATGGGCCAACAAAGAATTCCAAAACACCCCTTGAGTAAAACGCACAACAAAAGAGTACATGCATCCGTCATAAAGAACTGCTGGTTAAAGTTTACTTACATCTTTCACTTCAAACTAGTTTGGAAGTCAGTATTGTAAAACACAGTATTCCACCAAGACAAAACTATTTCAAATGCAATCAGTAGTAATTGGGAATCGTATTGATAAGGTCCAAAGAAACATTTTGAGGAACGTTATGTGTGTATTTCCTTAGCCCAAACCACAAGCCGCCCCTCACAAGATTTTGGGCAGTCATGGAATCATAATCTACTTAGAGGTAATAAATTGAACATGAAAAAAGAAACAGACATAAATGAATTTTCTCCTCCCACATGAGACTCAGTAAGACAAAACGCAAACAGACATGCCCCTTTTCTGTGAAATGACACACCGTTTTGCTCTCATTTAAGCATTTTATATTCAGAACCAGGGTGAGGTACAAAAGGCCTAAAGCTGTCTTGGGCCATTAAATGGCACATTCTCTTTCTTCTTTCAGAATGTGTTTGTTGGCACTCGCAACCGTGAGAGCTGACACATTCGAAGTGGGTGTGTGTGTGTGTGTGTGGGTGGGTGGGTGGGGGGGGTTCCTTCACGCCTCTCAACCTTCTTCGGGAGGGTGGGTTGCTCACTGGTGCCTGGGGCAGCAAAACCATACCTGTCAACACTTGACAGGCCAATCCAGAAGCCCAGTCATAGGAAGGTATGATTGATGATATTATGTACTCACACGAGATGTGAACGCCACCACACTTTAATCCCTGTTTCTACATCCAACAAGCCTCAAAATCAGATGAACGCTATTGCTTCAAAATATTGGGGATGGATGACCATCAAACCAACACTATGAAGCAGTTCTCCACATCCACAGGAGGAAATGCAATTCTTTCAGACGACATTGCAGAGTACTGACTGAAATAACATTGCTAAAATAATGGATGGATTTTACATTAAAAAAAAAAAAAAAGTGGACCCAATGTGCTGAAAGAAACAGGAGAGCCAGATAGCATGTTATTCATTTATGGCCCAATGTTGTAAAATGCATGTGATTTACTTTTGCTTAAAAAAAAGGAAGTTCTCAACTCAAATTGCTTTGCATGCCTATTAATACCGCACACGTCAAAACGTTGCACAACTAACTTTCTATTTGGTAACACTGCCCCCTAGTGGTGTTTTAATAAAAATAAACAAACCCTCATTTTGAAGTCTCATGAATAAATCTTTTAGCCTTATGCACAGAATGAAAACATAATGGCAAGGCCAAGCATTGACAGTGAAGCTGCAGCATCAAACTTGACCAAGAGAGCCAAGCAAACCCAAGATGGGAGGAGAACAGAGTCTAGATTAAGGCAAACCCTCCCCCAGTCACACCACAAAGACTGCTTTGTACAGAAAAACAGCAACGAGCGGGGCTGTAGAAACGATATTGAATTTGACTCCAGCATGACAGGATTGAATAGGTAGTGAAATATCAGCCAAGTGAATAAAGCGTCCTTCAAAGTAAATTGACAACAGGGAAGATAGTACACGGGATTCACATATGGCAGTGAATGATGATGCAAGCCCCCCCCCCTCCGCTCAAAATCATTGGGTCAAATACAAAATGACAGTCTTGCTGGGGTACTATGAGAAGAAAACCTACCTGAGCATTTGAAGATACGTGACCTCAGACCAAAGATGTGATGCATCACCGTGGTGACAAATTAGCGTCAATATCACTCTAGCACGTTATCATCAATCTCTCTGTGGAAAGACAAAAGCCTCTCTCCACGCTAAATCATGTAATCGATGAAATCGCTCTCGCTGTGAGAAATTGGGCTCCGACTGATGTGAAATCTATCACAGGTTAGTAGTGCACATGGTTCGGACAAGTGCCGAGAGAGGAACCCCAAAAAGTTTGCAGGCTACTGTCACTGAGCAGTGAAGATGTTGAATTTAGTTGGATGGTCTTTAATCTTTCATTGAATTCGCAAGACGTTACGCTTTAGCTGATTTTGTGTCTTTGATGCTTTTGGAGATTTCCCTTGTTACAAAAAAAAAAAAAAAAAATGCTGGTTACAAATGAATGTGTTTTTCACTACAATACTTTTCTCACTGTGTGGGCTCGGCCACAGAAAGGAAGCCAAAATGCCGGATAGCTGTGGTAATTCTGTGGACAACGTCAGGAGGAATGCCAGTATGGTGCCGTTTGTTTGGTTTTTATCCTTGAACTTGTGACAAACAACTATACTGACAGGAACATGACATTTCATACATTTGTGTTCACTGACAAGCAATGGCACTAAAAAAGACTATTAAGTCACTTCAATAAATCAAAATGTCCGTCCATTTGCTTTATTTTATACGTGATGCCATTTTTGCATTATTTCAAAGTCATATTCTTCATTGATAATAGTAATCATTGTCGTATTCTTATTTGATGATGATGCTTTTGAACATAATAAATTGTGTGATAGTGTAATGTTGCATAACGTAATAAATGTACACAAAACATGCTGTACTGTAAATGTACCCTTGGCACTTTTTGAGTATATTAAAGCAAAGTTTAGAATTCACACTATGTCAATAACCCACAAGAAAAGAGCATCGCATAGTTGGTGAATCACTGGACTAGATTAGATTAAAATTTACAATTTTATTTTATGGCCTTTCTCAAACTGTGGCCACAAATACAACTTTTTGACATAAAACATTCATAAACTAGTGGATGGCATCAATATTCAACTCTTCTTACCTTAGGCCATTTAGGGTTGAGCTGGCAAGCTTTTTCTGCATCGTCCAGAGCCGCCTGGTGTTGGCCCAGCTTGACAAGCGCGGCGGACCGGTTACTGTACAGGATACAATTCTGTGGGTCGGCTTGCAAAACTTCGCCGTACAACTCGAGGGCCGCTTGAAAGTCCCCACGCTGGCACGCCTCATTGCTGCGTTGTACTTTCTCCATGAAATCGGCTTTGCTGAAACCGCACCTGGTCCCGTTGTCTCCTGAGGCGCGGCGAGCGGATCTGCCCATAGGCCGACAGCCGGAGGTTGAAACCTTGGGAAATAGAATGACAAGATGAAAATCTGGTCTTTCGTCAGGGTCAAAGGTTACCTGCTCGGGCTCAGAGGCAATTATCAGATTCTCTATGCCTGTGTGGTAGCGCAGCGATTAGCACATCCGCCTCATAGTTCTCAGCGGTAGAGAAAATGGATGTCTTGAAGCATTTTTGAGTACTTTAAATGTAGAAAAACAAGGGAAAACCCAAAACCTCAGAAAAATCCTATCTCACGCAATGATGGAGTATGGCAACATAACATTAGCATCATACACTAAGGTTGAAATGCCGAAAAGAATGTTGGATTAAGAAAAATTGGTTTTGATTTGTAATTTGTCTGCATGATAGCAGACCACGTTTGATGGGACCATAACATTTTCATTCTAGCGCAGTGGGGATTGATTCCATCATGTCTCCCTCCAGCCATCCATTTTCTGTAACGCTTATCCTTATTAAGGGTCAAAGGTGACTTTGAAGCCGACCCCAGCCAACCAATTGCAGGGCACATACAAACAAACAAACCATTCACACTCATATTCACATCTTTGTAGATAGCTGT
Organism: Syngnathus leptorhynchus; assembly: GCF_054491065.1. Classification (NCBI taxonomy): domain Eukaryota; kingdom Metazoa; phylum Chordata; class Actinopteri; order Syngnathiformes; family Syngnathidae; genus Syngnathus; species Syngnathus leptorhynchus. Next base: position 9,367,729 of record NC_141198.1, on the reverse strand, counting down.
AGAGTCTTCGGTTAACCTAACATGCGTGTTTTGGGGAACGTGGAAGGATGTTGGAGTAACTAGCTTTTATTGTGGTTGTATTTTGTAGCAAGGAAGAAATGCAAAGTAACCTAATTTGATGTTTTGTCTCCATAGGATGACCGAAAACGAAAACACATATCATTATAATCCAGTGCACATCTTCACCACTACAAACTACTGTGCATCCACATTCACAGTGACAAGCATATTGTGAAATTGATAACCGTTTGCCGTGAAAAATGAGCATCTTTGGAAAAGCGGCATTTTTAATAAAGCTTTTATATTGGGTCTCATTAGCTTGTGAATGCAACTGCTAACAACGATTTACTGGCTGCTCTTTCACTTCATACTCAATGTCAGTGCGCAAAAAAAGCTATAAAAACAACACAGACATGAGCCAAATGGCTGGGCCTAATGTGAATGTATGAAGGTTAAACGACTGCAACATTAACTCGGTTCAAACGAATATGACAAAGTGACAAATGAGTTTAGTGAGACACAGCACAAGAGGTCTAACTGGCAATCCCATACAAATTTAATGTAGGATTTTTCTTGGTCTCCAATTAAAAACAAGTATAACTGTTTTTGTAGAGTATTTAAGAAAAGGGATTTCCATGTCACATTACAATTAAGTTCAACAAATTCTACTGATAAAACATCAGACAATTAAAACAATTGTATTTCTGTCCAGTATTTATCCGATGTATTAGGCAGTTGGCTTCAACCTTAGACAGTCAGACAAAAAAAATGTAGATATATATATAAGATCATTCTTCTCTTCTTATGTCGCCATAGTAACCCAGCTGGCCAACAAATATGACATGGTAGCCATTTATCCATTTAGCAAGGATGGCTCACTATGTATTACTGACTTGAAAGTCATCTCCAGTTGCATGTTATAGGGCCGGCCTCACTTCCACCTCCTTCTCACCACACCTCCTCCTCAAACTGAATTCTGGGATATGGGCAGGCTTGGTAATTACTTCCAGAGGCCGAGAGAATGGAAGAACACAAGCAGGCACACAGGCTTTGGGGTGGTGAGGAAATGTAAAGCGATAATATAGTGGTACTTTTCCTATGATTTTTAAACATTGTTTTCATTGATGATGTCAAAAAAAAATATATTTTTCCTTACCAATTGATATATGATAAAACCACACCTGAAAACACAATGAAAGCTCCAACTGGATGTTAAAAAAAAATAAAAAATGTTGGTGTTTAGTTTCATTTTAGAATCCTACAGCAAGAGTGACATCTTATCTACGAGTGATATAAACAATAACACACACACACACACGGCAGCACACAATACTGTTTGACATTTAAAAGCTTGGCACCTCCATTGTTTACTGATTAGGAAAAGGACGTAAATCATCAAAGTGTTGATGAGCTTGTAATGTTTGCGGTGTGCTCTTTCACAGATTCCATAATAAGAATGCTCGAGGTGCGCAATCATATTAGTCGGTGTTTATCTCCACAATCCACAAGCGTGTACGTTGTGTTGGAGAACAATATGGCAAGGTTTAAATATCACAAACTCAAAACTACTGCTACACATTTGTTTTCAAGCAAAACATCTGTAGTTTAGATCAAATTTGTAAACTTGCAGTTGTTAGCGGGACCACACACACAAACGCATGCACGCACGCACGCACGCGTACGCCGTGCACGATCATTGCAGAATGCGCGACTGGAAAATCAATAAATAGGCTTTGACGTGGGTTTGTGCACAATGATCATTTCCGGTGCTGGCGCGAGATAAAAGTATTGCACGGAGAATGATGTGAACCCATAGCCTCTTTGTGTGCGTCCATTCGAGTTGGTTTCATCTATTTTACCTTTTCTTTCAAAGTCGCTTGTTTCTCCATCCTGGCTTCGTTTCTGTGCTCTCATCCCAAATCAAACTCCTTCTCGGCTTTTATTTCAAAAATCGACTTTTCGTGCAATAAGGAGTCCTGTAAAGCAATGAAGTCCAATTCGCAGTTGAGAGTCGGCGCAATGCAGGGAAAGTCCACCAAAATAGATGTATGAGTGGCTTGCAGCAAAAAAGTTTTCTCAGGGAAAGTGCGCCATGTTGTCAAATGTTTTCTTTTTTTTTCTTTTCCTGCTGTTGCCATAGAGGACGACTTCTGAACGCTGTGGAGGTGGCAGCGTCGGTCACGACATTAAGAGCTTATTTCCACCGCTTTAGTAGGTGTTTTGAAAAGCTTTTGACGCCGGGTCCAAAGCGACTGATTTTTTAAATTGATTTTAGAAAGCGATCGAGGGAGGTGTGACTGCATGATATCATCAGCACCTGACTTCTATTTATTTATTTTTTTGCTTGCATATTTGCAGGGGAGTTTTTTTTTTCACCACTTTTGCACAATTGCCGTGTGTTCAGTGCAACATATTAAAAATATGTTTGGAAAAAAAAAAATCAGGAGCAACCTTCTGACTTTGTCTCTTCATTTGGCGTCCTCTCTCAACCTTTCCACTTCCTCTGCCTGAACATTTTCACAAAATACCGTATGGAGATTGTGATTAGACAGCATAATTGTCCAAGTGTGCCCTCGGCTGCATGAAATAAATGCCACACTAAAATGTGTCTTTTATGTACTGATGAAGCTGGGGGATTTCACAAAATATTCAGTGGGAGAACCATTTGCCTGATGCAGTGCCAGTGATGTGCAGCAAGAGAAAAGGAGGGGGGTGGGGGGGCAGAGATCCTGGGCATCCATCCATTCTTTTTCTGTACATCTTGTCCACACAGGGATCGCAGGGTCCGGAGAAAATCCACACAGGCACAGGGAGAACATGCAAACTTCACTCAGTGTATTGAGGTGGAATCGAACCTACATCCTGTGAACTATGAGGCGGACGTTCTAATCAGTGCTTCGCCGAGCAGCCCGGGCATTCTTATCAGCAGATATTGTCTGAATTGACCCTGCTGCTTTAGTCGGCATTCATAGTTGCAACAATAGGGCTGGCAAAGCATCGTAAGGGATGAAATCCAGCCAACTGGCCCTCGATGAAATCAGGATTTTTCTATACTCCTATTAGTTGGGGAAAAGAAGGCCATGATTGTGGGCTGCATTTGAATGTGCCTAATTGAGGGCACCTTTAAATGAAGTCTCTGAAGGACGCAGCAATCAAAAACAGACACAGCTAAAAGAAAAGTTTGCCATAACATCGTGAAATCCTGTTCTGCATTAGAAAAAAAAATGTTTCCTCATTATATGATTTTTGAGTTCAAGTGATTTCGTAGTCAGTGGTTTAACAAATTGGGCATAAATGAAGTCTTCTATATGCTGTAGCAGCAGTTAACCAGCTGGAGGCGCTGCAAAACTAACCATGGAGTCTCATGAGGATGAAAAGTCGCAGTGGGCGTTTTTATTACACAAGAGTGATTTTTTTTTCTTTGACTGGGCAGGGCGCTGGAGCATGCTTGTCCACTTCCTAAGTATGTTATCAAGTTACTTTGTTGAGAAAGTCTTGTTGGCAACCTCATGACCGAGTGGTCACCTGGTATGCACACAGGTCATGAATGATTTTGGCCCACTCGTCTGAATTTTTTACAGACAGCTAAGAAAGTTTAGCTCTCTCCAGGTTTTCTGTTAGGTTGAATCATGGAGACTGACAAGGCCGTCCCTCAATATGTTTTAGGTCATTTTTCCTGATATTACAAAGCAAAAATTTGTTGGGGGGTTTTTTTTATCCAAGATTTTGCACTACATAGCTTTGTTCATTATCCCTCAATGTGGCAAAGTCAACCCAGTCAAGTCTGGTTTCGTCTGACCTGCACATCACTTTCTCCAAAGCATTCTCTGAATCATTTCGATGTTAACTGACAAATCAAGGCAGCCCTGTGCGCATGACGTCTTGGGCGGGGCTTGCAGGCACCGAAAGACGGCAAAGGTTTACCTAATATCGTCCTGGTGACTGATGTCCTAATTGCCTGCAGATCATGAGCAAGTGGAAGGCATAGGGTTCCACTGGGCTGATATCTTGAAAAATGAAGATTTCCAGTCTTGTCTCTTTGACAGAAAACATCTTGAACATCTTCATCTGCTAATAACTCTCAAGTCACTAGAGCAGTTGGAAAAGTTGCTCAATTGATATTCCGTCTATTACCACAAACCACACAAAATTGGAGGCTGGTCATTTCTTTTTCAGTGAGCAAATTTATAAATTCAGCAAGGGGTCAAATAACTACAGTAGGCCTATGTGAACAATATATAATACATCTAAAAGGCTAAAAGGCACAGTAGACGAAATGCTTGGTCACGTTAGTAATCCTGGTGGTCTTTAAATAGATGCAGTGGTGGTGGAGAGCCACAAGCCCACTGGATCGTTCAGGTTTGCGGCTGCTCTTTGACACTCCCGCGCTCCTTTTGGTAGTCAAGAATCAGAGCTAAAATAGTGTCGACTCTTTTGGTAATGACGCTGCGCGGTGACTGTGGGCAAGTCCTTTAGAGGGGAGACCCTCAACAGGCGGGCAGAGTGTAAAACTGTCATCGGAAAGGGCGTTGTGCAGGCCAACGTTTATGTAATAATATTAGCAATACACTTTGCTTTGTGGCCAATTAACAACATAGCTAAAATATACCATCGAAGAGTTTTTGGGGTTTGCTGCCATTTTCCTCCAAATTGCATCTTTGTTCACAATTATCAAAAATTCAATTATAGCTGTTGTTTTATTGTATTTGTTTGAGGAGAAGCTCTGGATAACTTCCTGCTTCGGGTAAAAAGAAAACAAGAAAATGCATTTAAATTTGGGATAAATATGCAAAAACAAAAAATCATCATTTTGCTTTGCATCTCACAAACTACCAAGATGCAAGAATGTTTCATTTTGTAGGTTTCATTTTTGAGAAATAGACTGCTAGCAAAGAACACTGTGTTGATGAATGTGGCTTTTAAACAAACTTTGAAATAGGAGGAAATAATCCATTACTCGCCTTAATGGGTTTAAAAGAACTTCCAGAAGACACTCCGTCATCCTTTGTATGTTTGTTTAGAAATCTGGAGGAAATCAGAGGAAATTTATTGTCAGCTTGCCTGGCTGTATAGAGGGTACTCAGGGGTGTGGCTGGTAGAAGAATGCTGAGCTGATTGGTCCACAAGTGGGTCTCCTTTGCCGAGCCCACAGCACAGGCAGGTATATATGGGCTATGGCCGGCACCCATACAGCACCAGACAAGGTCATCAATATCAACTGTTGATTTCATCAATCTGTTTGTGGTAAGTTGAAGAACTCGTGTTTGTTTATTTATTTGTTTTTTTCTTCTTCCAGGAGTCATGCAAACACTGAAATGTGTAATACAAGACATACTGATGTGCTCCCCAGAGACATGAAGACCCAACAACCTCTTCATGTGGTCACCCCGGTTAGGGAAAGCCTCACCTTGACAAAAGTGGCACAAACCCCAGTTTACATTAAATTGGACTCGTCCCAGCCTACAGGCTCCTTTAAGATCAGGGGCATCGGACACCTGTGCAAAACTGTAAGTCATGCTGAGTTTTTTTTTTTTTTTTCTTAGTGATTGATGTACAAACTCAAATTAAGATGAAAATACTTACCGATGGATTCGTTTTGCAGTGGGCTGAGCGAGGATGTGAAAGGTTTGTCTGCTGTTCAGGTGAGTGCTGCTCCAACTGTGAGTGTTCATCTTCCTTTGGAACTTTGGTTCAATGTTTCACGTCCCAATTATTCCAACAGGAGGAAACGCAGGCATGGCTGCGGCCTATTCAGCCCGCAAGTTGGGGGTACCTGCAACCATCGTGGTGCCCAGTGTCACACCAAACCCAACAGTGGATCGTCTTCGAGACGAGGGGGCTACAGTGATCATTCATGGCAAGGTCCAAAAATCCTTTATTGACCTGATGTGAAATGAGAACCATGAAGAAGAATCACACTTGTGTCTTCTTCAGGCTCTTAATGAAAGCATCGAGTATGGAGAGCAACTTGTGGCTAACAACCCAGGCTGGATCTTCATCTCTCCCTTTGATGACCCCCTCATCTGGTGAGTCTGTGTGAGAAATAAACTGAATAATCCATAACTTAAAGTACACCAAAAGGAAATAGTTCTAAGACACATGGGGAAGCATTGCATCATGCATATACGGTTTATAAGCACTGGATATAAAAAAACATATACGTATCGTATATTTCAGAAATATTTCAAAAGCTTCTTTAACTTCACTTTTGGTGAGTCTGCAACATTTTATTTCATGAACAGTAATAGGGAATTTCAAACTGAATTTATCTTTGAGTCAATTCACTGGGCTTCTATAAAAAGGCAGAAATGACTCAATGTAATATTCAACTTCTAGAACTTTTTTTCTGTTCAAAAATGCAATTAAAGATTTATAATTTAATATAACCATGTAGCCCCAAGGACCACATAAGAGCCTATGAATGACTCACCAGTGATGGGACATTGTAATTTTCGAGGAATACTGTAGAAGTGATCATTTCTTGGAAATTAAGTGTTTCATTTGAAATGTATCCCATCCTAAATGTCGGGATGAATTATATGATCGTGTCTTATCATAAATGAGTATATTTAATATTAATAATCACATCAATCCAATTTCTAAAGCACTTTCCCAAAGGTAATGTGAGCAAATCTTTTTCAGGACAGTCTATCAAACTGGTGGGTAGCCCTTGTCAATAATCAATGCCCCAGATGTGACTCTCAGTTTACATAATTATCTTATTACCACTGTTGTTAATTTAGGTCATATTACATTGTGTGTTTTGGCCTAATCCAATATATCCGAAGCAAATTATCCAGTCTCAGTTAATTGTTCCCAAAAATATTACATATTTGTTTACTACAAGCATGACAGCTTCATGGGCAGCTAAACAGGCACAGATTTCACACTAAGCATATAATCACGAATAAATTACCAAAGTACAGTGAATGTTCTTTGATGACTGCTTTACACATGCCAGCTAGTAAATTTATGAATGCTTCATGTCATGCTGACCTCCCTTCACTGGGGAGAAGTGACGTTAATGTCGGGCTGTGATCCAGGGAGGGCCACACATCCCTCGTGCAAGAACTGGAACAAGGCATGAAGGAGAAGCCAGGCGCCATCGTGCTGTCAGTGGGAGGCGGCGGGCTGCTGAATGGGGTAGTGGAGGGCCTGCGGCGTGCCGGCTGGGCAGACGTGCCCATCGTTGCCATGGAGACCATAGGAGCTCACAGCCTCAATGCAGCCGTGAAGGCAGGGGAGCTCGTCACTTTACCTGCCATCACCAGGTACACTACTATTTCAACAAAATACAGTTGGGTGTGGATGTTTGCAACTAAAACCAACTTTGTGTTTCCAGTGTTGCCACCACACTAGGCCTTACGAGGATCTCTGCACAGACGCTTAAACTGGTGCAGGAGCATAAAGTGTTCTCAGAAATAATCACAGACCAGGAGGCCGTAAAGGCTGTGGAGCGCTTTGTAGGCGAGTACCAACTACATACACTCAATTGGTCGTAAAACAAAAACAGACGTGAGATTCACCTCTAATGGGGTTTCCCTCATGCGCAGATGATGAAAAGATTCTGGTGGAGCCCGCATGTGGTGCTGCGCTCGCTGCCGTGTACAGTGATGTCATCAAAAGGCTGCAGGATGAGGGCAAGCTGGAGAGGCAGTTGGGCTCCGTGGTCATTGTTGTGTGCGGAGGCAACAACATCAGCATGGAGCAGCTACAGAGGTTGAAAAAACAACTTGGTATTCTCTAGCATGGCCTTGCTTCTTCTAGTGTGTTTTTTTTTTCCTTCCTGGCTATCTATCAGCTGCTCCTAAATTCTGTTCCAGTTTTCATATGCTCCATAGACCAAATCATTCCAGACAGTGAACTACTGAGCACAGGGACTGACATATGTAAAGTTGTTTTACAGAAAGTGTTGTATTTAAATTGTAACCATTGTAGAGAAAACCCAGTAGGTGTGTGCTTGTTTTTGTACTCCAACTGTAATGATTGAATAAATTATATTTCAGAATATTGCTACCTCCATTTTTTGATGACTTGAGGAATTTGAAAATATCGTTCAAAGGATGTTTTATGCCATGGCTGTGCTGATAGGACAGAGTATATACAGGACTCGAGTTGCCATTGTTCATAAAACAAATATTGAAAATGACTGAAATTATTACTATATACTGGTTGAACCCACATTTATTATAATATAAATAGTACATTCCTTTATTAATAGTTGGACCACTAGTTTTCAGTTCTCCATTTTAATATTTTTCCACCATGGAGCAAAATTTCACAACCATTACTCTTTCCTTACAACTGAAATGATAATAAAAATGCTTTGCTATTAATGTTGGATAATAGTGTGTGTAAAAAAACATTGCGTTTACGTGTCAAAAAGCTTGAAAAATGTCATTTTAGTTAATGTCAATTAAAACTTGGGATGCATGGAAAGTCAGTTTCTGCTGTCATCGACCTGTGTGAGGGATTTTTTAAAAAACACTGTCAAACACTCCTATAAAAGTAGTTTATGAAAATCATTTCTTCAAATTGAAAATGTGTTGTGTAAACATTATGGAATTAAAAGGTCGAGCGACTCAAATAATACTAATATTGGGTATGTAGTGTCTGTTGAAAAAAATATTACTTTAATAAATATTACTATTGATTTTAATAAATATAATTGATTTTTTTTTTTATTCAAAAAATTACAAATAAGAAATGCACTTTCAGGTATGTGTATGTTATACTTACCACAAGCGGAAACATACATGCCGTACCACATAGTCTACGTGACAACAAATGTTACATGGCAAGACCTCACTCCTCAGCCAATGCATACCTTGGTGTCATAATACATGCATGGCATGGAGGACAAGGTATTTGGGGGTCAATGGCATATTTCATGACACGACACAATTTTGCACCCAAGGACCTGGTGTTGGATTTGAGGATGTGGTTCATTTCCTGACTTGCTATTGGTCAGGGGCTGAGGCTTATTGTGTGTGTGAACAAAATGTGACAGCCACCCATTAGCTCCTTTTTAAATATGTTGAAGACTCACAAGACTCTAACGCTTTGTATTTCTTCACGCACCACAAATGCTCGTAGGCAACGGTTTGGCTGTGGAGTGGAAAGAGAAGCTGACATATTCGTCAGACAACTGATATTAATGGAGTTGAACATACAGGAGTACTGGGCACATGGCTGAGATCCAGCTCGAACTGGTCTCCATTGCAAAGGTGTCTGGTTTACAAGGCTTGGTGATGTAAGAGAGGGGCATTATATAAAAAGAATGGCATATAGGGGACAAAACATGTTTCCCACACATGCATCGTCCTCCATCATGCTCTAAAGAACAACCCGTCTTGTTATGGACAACAAAAGGAACTTACTGAGCCTCTGTCTGCAGTGAGGTTTTAAGGTCAACAGAGCAGCAGGGGAGGGAGAGTCACTGTTTGTACATGAAGACGTCTTTATTGTGACACAGAAATCTCAAATGCCGTCTGGTTCTTTACATCTATATGTAGAATACATTTTAGATGTTAAGTTTCCAATGTGCAGAGGTAAGACAGTAAAAGTTAAGTTAATGCAACCATAAATAATTGTAATAAATATCAAGTAAATGTACAGCACATTTTATCGCAACCCCTCCTCATATGAATAAGTTCTTTATGTCACTCATCTAATTCCCCCGTGAGAGGAAGTAGAAGCAAGAGCGTCCCCAATAGCAGCGGCATATTAAACTTTCAAAAGAACAGAATCAAAACATATTTCTCAAGCATGTCAACAATGCAATGTGTCATATGTCAATTTTGTTGTTACTTGCTTTGATCAGGTCAAATGGTTTTACTCGCACAAGAAAACATGTTGCACAATGAGCTGTAGAAAATGAATCCGTCAGAATATGACAAGTGATTTAAAAAAAAAAAAAAAAAAAACCTCAAACCACAACAAACTGGATATCCAACAGACATCGCATAGTTTGTTCTTTTTTTGGGAAATAATCTTTTCTTGGAAGAGTAGTGCAAAACCAAAACAAAAAGTGAAACAGCACTGAATAAAAACTGGGCTCAAATCAAATCTATTTACATTTGTTTCCCTATTTTATACAGCTAAACATTTGGTTATGGTTATTTAAATAAGTTAAAAAAAAAAAACTTGTTCTTCCATTAAAGATAATTACAAGGCAGAACTGAAGAGAACTTGCTGCGCCCTCCCCCCAATCACCACATGTATGAGTGTAGATTGCGTTTGTTGGGGAGTGGGCTTGTTTCACATTCAGTAGCGAAAGCACACAAATAGGAGGGGCTGCTCATAATAATATGATTTTCCTCCTGTCTCACAACACAACTCGTACTGCACGTCACCAAAGCAGCTTGTGGGCCTCCCTCAATAGTAGCATCAAGAGGACCACCATGATGCCAAAGCTACTCACAGATTAAAGAGAAATTAATTATTCTATTCTAATGATGGGAAAGTTACTTGAATACCATCTCTTCAGAGTCCGAGAAAGATCGGTTCAGGTTTTATAGGCATATACATTTGTCCATTAGTTTTTTTTGTAATCAGTAGTTACTGTAACAGCCCGTACAACACTATTCTTCTTTCATACCTCACACCAACTGCAATATTTATGTTCACAGCTTCACTCGTGACAAAAAAAGGCTTTCATCTCAGTGTGAAGGCATGTTTCACATCCTCCCCCCCCCCCACTGATGTAACGCAGGAGGAGGCAGCTCGGGAACGCGTTTGCAGTTCGGATGGAAGGCTTTCACATTTCGGCGCTACACTCCCAAACTGTATTACTGCACAGACATAAATTAGTGTATGGTTGTATATTCATCAAAACGATAAAGAGAGTGATCAATAACCAGTGTAATCGTTGTTTCACTCCTCAGTGCAACTAAAACAGATACTCATCAGACGTGTAGGAGTTTTGTGATCGTCCCTGATATCCTCAAAAACTGTGAAACAAACTAATCATAAAGACAACATCAAGGAAAAAGTCAGGGGTTAACATGCAAAGCTACTGAAATCAAATAAACCTGACTTTAACAGAGCCGATCAGATCAGAGGAGAATCAGGAGAAGGCAGAATGTAGGGTGCGGGTGAGTCAGGTAGCTTCGAGTTTTATGAAAGAGGTGGGGGCAGGGGGGGGGGGGGGGGGGGGGGGTCAAGTCTTAGCCACTGAGCGGGTCCTCGCGGTAGTGGATGGCGTAACGGAGTTTTTCCAGCATCACGTCTAAAGAGGTGTACTGAGGCAGTTTGACCATGAACATACAGGTCTCCACGCGGATGTAACGGCCATCTGGTTGACCTGCCATGTAGTAAAAGATGATACGACACAATCACTGACTGTACAATTTGAATCATCTGAAGTTGCAATTACCCAATTACAGAATGTTGTGATTCAATTTGTGTTGTGAACATGCAACAAAAAAACTGTTGTAACGTGTTTTGCTGTAATGAGGAGGAAATACTCCTCCATAAGATTGACCTTTATGCAAATGTACATTCAATTTTTGCCACCTCAATTGAATGGCAATTTTGCTAACTCCTTTTGGTGTGACGACCTTGGCCATAAAATGGAATGATAGTTTGGAGTCACGCAAACAATTTTGTGTTTTCCATGAAAACTAACATAAAGCATATCACGCAGCAACGACAAACAGTCACCATTACCTGCTGCTCCATCAGGAGGCGCAATCTTCATGGGGTACGGTGGGACGTGGGCGGTGTCGGGTCCTCCATCCTTGCACGGACAAGTGAAGGGGATGCGTTCCTGGTTGCAGGCAAACTTGATGAACTTGCAAAGCTCCTCCTGAGTGAACATCTCCAGAGCGTTCCAGAAAAACTCTATGTGCTGATCTGTCTCCATCAGACCCACTTGATACATGGTGTGAGCCTATCAAAAAAAAAAAAAAAAAAGTAAGATGTCATCATAAATACAAACTACAACTGAACCCATGAAGATGACCAGGCTAATCTAGCATGTAAGATTGGTAAACCTTGAGAAACTCGAGGTTAATGTAGGGCAAGCCACAGGTTCGCAGTTCCATCTCCAGTGGGCTGAGCATGGTGAGTAGTTGCAGGGGGATGATGGAGGCCAAGCCTGCACGCACTGCTGTCATACACTCGACATTTTGCAGCTCCCTCAAACGAAGACTCTGTACTGCCCGTGCGTATACGTCTTTATTCTCCCAGCTATAAGCACAAGAACATTCAGGATATAGACACTAATTACAGTATGGTGAGTTTAACTGTTCATTAAACACACAGAAAAGGCCTCCCTCAACAATTACCTGACAGTGAGGTTCCGCCCTCCTTGACAAAGTTCCACCTCCTCCCCAGTCATTGTGATGTAAGTAAAAGTACAGCAAGGCCTGCTGGGAGAGTCGGGGCTCTCGCCTGAATGGTGTTGGGAGGAAATCTCAGCGCAAAGTGCCTCCAGCTCTGTATCATCGTTAACCTGCACAGCACAAACAGCGGCCAAGTTAACTTGACAAGAGAAAACTGGTCGAAATTAAGAGCACAGGTACTTGTTCTTACATTTGCAAACTTCTTGACATAGTTGTACGTGAGCATATCTGCTTCCTGTAGGTCCTGCTCTGGGTCGAGAGCCTCGCCCACAAGACCTTTCCAAAACGAGCTCAGTAGGTCCAAAGGAAGGGGCATATCTGCACGGATGGCGATGCCCAGCAGCTGCCCAAAGAAGTGTAACAACTGCTCTTCCGCATAGCTGATTGGACATGGCGTCAAAATGTACTTCCCCTTGGCAAAAAAAAAAAATAGTAATTGCATTTTGTTGCATTGTGCTTGTGACGTGTCATGAAAAAGTTGAAGCTAATCTAACAATGATTGTTTGTTTGTTTTGAACAGCAAAAGAAATATTCCAGCAGTCAGACAGTGGGAGTTATTACCTTGTTACGGTTGACTGCAGAACTCGGACAAGGCAGCAGCAGAGAAAGAGCTGAACTTTGTAACTCCTTGCATACCTGCCAAAGGAAGTGTCTGAAGGAACCACCTAGTCAGACACAAACATAGGTGCTGTAATCTGTTATACCCAGCGTCACACAATATCTGCTGGAGGTAAAAAAATAGATTATCCTACTTGTGCCATGAACTTCCTCCCCGGTGAAACGGATGTTGAAAGCGTAGGTTGGGTCCCCGCCGCTGGCTAGTTTCACACAAAGCTGTGACGATGGCATGCAAGCTAGCTGGCGTGCAGCCTGGCAGAAGTACGTGTTTTCTGATGATCTAATCTCGCCTGCAGGACATCGAGAGGATTGCAGTAAAGATACAGTATAAAATTACAATATGAAGTTGCATTAACTAGTTGAAACTAGTCTCTACCTCCCACAATCTCAAGAGGGTCCAATGTAATCTCTGGAGCTGCGTGGTCTGCTGTTCGCTGTACTGTGGCATTCAGTACTCTGTTCATTACAGTGACCTTTGTGTCATAGTAAATCAGTCCTGTGAGCATATTTAAAAAAAAAAAAAAAAAAAAAGTGTGAAAAGAAGACTTTTTGTGAGAAAAGTGTGAAAAAATTCTCCCATCTTCGTGATCTGCTACAAGTACTCACCTTTCGCCTCACATAACAAGGCTGCAATACTGTTCTGATAAGTGAACGTTTGTCTTAGCTCCACCAGAGGCAAGAAGAAACTCTCCAGGGTGTTGTTGAGCGACTGCAGTAGAGCGAAACGCAAGCGCAAGCTCTCTACAGACACATCTTCAAAACACACACACACAGGTGAAAAATGTTAGAACTACTTATTTACTTGATCACTTAGAGAGTAAATACCCGGGGAAAGATAGAAGTTGAAGTGTGTTACTAACTAAGCAGGCAGGCCACACGTGGGTCGACACAATCACTGGGCTCCAGGTAGACCTCATGGGGATGCAGTCTGGCTGGTGTAATAGCAAGGTGACGACACAGCCTATTGATGTACTGGACCAATGCAACATCCATTTCTAAAGTCCACTTCCTACAAGTCTTCTGGGCGTGTCGTGTGTCGATACAGGTGCACCTGGTGAAGATAAAGATCATCGTGGGTCTAAAAATGCATGTTTATAAAGTAAAGCAGGATACTCGCTGACTTTACCCTCCAAGAGACTGCATGAATAAATACTGTGTGTATTTATAGACTACGTATAGTATGTTCTGACATGTGACAGGATGGCCATTACATCAGACACGGCAGTGTTAAGAGTGGTGTGACATTCTCAGGCTCACCTTTCAAAGTGGAGGTCATAGCCACATGCCAAAATTGCCCTCCAGACACTGCGGATGTCCTGCTTGGCTCGGTCAACTGCAAACCTATGGAAGCCCTCCAGTGTCAGGAACTTCTCTTCTGAGACTAGAGAAGAGAAATGCCTGTCAGAGGCAGCATAGTATTTTCCCAAAATGTTCATTGAGTACATTTTCAAAAGCAGCATTTCAAAGTCAAACACTCAAATAAGATTCATTCTGGGTGTGGAAGGTTTTGAGATCATATTTCTCTCGTCACAAGCAAAAATGTGTTTGACACCTAATATAAAGAACTGACAAGTTACAGAAAGTCTACAGAATGTTGCATGATGGGTATACGTGAAGTTATGGCTTATCACTGGTGTTGTCATGTGTTTCTACTACTGAAGAACCTTCAAGTTTTTTAGCGGGAGACTTTTCCACATCTTTCTCATCCGGTCTGGATTTCTCTGGAGATTTGGGTTTGAGGACTGTCTTTTTCTCACTCAGCGCAGTCCTAGCAGAACAATACATTCCATTTTAAATTCATGAACAGATATGCACTCATGAAGTAAATGCTCAGGGAAAAAGTACTTCATGCAATATCTTACCTCATACTGTTGAGAACAGACTTTTCCTTCGTGGGAGGTTTGGTAATTGGCCTCTTGGTACTTACTACCTTGCCTTGATGCTGTTCTTTGCCTGCCTTGCTGTACTTGTTTTTATTAGGTTTGGGAATGCCATACTTTCTTAGAATCTGGGTGAAAACAGATTTTAAAAAAATGTTTTACAAAGGTGACAAAAGTACAGAGACTTGGTAGAAATGTGGCTATACTTCAGATTTCATTAAGATTGCCTACATAATGTGTTTTACCTGAGTGAGTTGGTCTTCAAGTACTTTCTTAGGAGGCCGGACATTGGTAAAGAAGGTGTGCAGTAGGTTGCCAGGGGTCTGAGAGTTGATTTGCTCTTTGCTGAGGTAAATATCAGACACTTTCACTGGCTTGGCAGGTGTGAGGCTGAGCATTTGTTCCGAGTGCACACAACTCTTAAAAATATCCACAAGAACGTCTCGTGCTCCAGGAACAAGCTTGTCACCTTGGCAAAATATGTTTATAAATTACACAATGAGAAATTATGTTGGTAGAGCTTAACTATGTTTGGGTCAAATACAAACCTCGAATGGACTTGTCAAGGAAATAGTCTTCGAGAGCAGAGCTGCCCTGAGTGTCAAACAGGCTTTGGTTAACACTCGAGGCTGTGAGGATCTCCTCATTGGTCAACTCCATGAGCTCCTCTTCACCTTCCAGACTGGACAAACCTATTAGGTCACTGCTGTTAAAGAGACTGGCACGTATTTTTTCCACTTTGGCCCGAGAACGCACCTGAGATTAAAACGGAAAAAGCAGAATTTAACACAGGTCAAACACCAAAACGCTATTACGGTCATAACACAAAGACATTTAATTCACCTCAATGACAGCGTAACCTTTGATTGGCCTCGCCAGGACCGCATTGCTCTCCTGTGAGGTGACAGTGTGCATGGAGCCTCCATCTGACACCGATGGTGTCTCTGCACTATCCACAGGCTCCCCTAAGCTGCCAAGACTCCCTAGGCTTCCTGTGCTACAAAGAGAAGTATCTAGGCTCTCCTGACTAGAAACTGTCTGTGGTTCATGGGAACCCTGCTGGGGGTGGTTTCCAGCGGACGCTGCTGCGGCAGAGTTGACGGCCGGGACAGCTAATTGTTCCTGATCAACAGAAAGTTCACTGGCGGTGCGAGAGACTCCCTGAGAGGAGCTGCAGATGGAAGTCTGGCTGGTCGAAGCTGATGCGCTCACGCTTAAAGCTGGAGTGACGCTGCTGGAGCTGTCAGGACTCTCGGGGCCTCCGCTGTGGGGGAAGGGGCGCTCAGACTCACTGCTCACTTTGCCACCCTGTGGGCTTGTGACCCTAGCCCCCGTTTTGGTTTTCTTGGGGTCCTCTTCCTGCAAAGGTATGAACACTTCATCTTTGAAAAGCCCTCCATGGGCATTGCAAGCCCGACGGATGGCATTGCGAACCACTGCCTCTTCCAGGTGTGTCGGAATACCAGAAAGCACCAACAGGCGGCTGTGTGCGGTGGGACCCACCAATGCCTGGCAAGCATCTGTCACTGCATCACTTGTCACACTCAAACCCTGGGGATCCTTATTTGCGAGATGTCGAAGAATCATCAGAAGAGTCAGGCAGCGGTGGAACCACAGCATGTCTTCAGGTTTACTACCTGCCATGTTCAGCAGGGCGCTGTCACTCTCTGACAAACGGGCACCTCCGCTTCCCCTTTTACCCGAGACCACGGCAGCCACTGCAGCTGCTGCTCGCTCACGCTTCATCTTCACCTTCTTACGTTTGGACAGCAGGCTGGGACTCTGTGGTGTCTGGCCAGGGGATGAGGATGACGATGATGAGGAATCACTTAGGTTCGGGGCACTGGTGGAGGTCAAGGTTCCGACTGTGGAAGCTCCAACATTGAGAGGAAGAGTCACCTCTGCCACAGCGAGACAGACCTCCATCAGAGCATGAAAGTAGGTGGAGAACCGGCTTTGCTCTGCTGCTAGTGCCAAAGCGACCCCTCCAGATGAAGAGCCGCCAGCCCCGGCTCCTCCCGCAGTCCAGCCTTGAGTTTCACGATCGTAGAGCTTACGCAGTTCCGTCTGCAGGGCCATGAGTACGGCGAGGCATGGGTTAAGCAGCAGAGCGATAGAGCTGGACAAGCCAGACGGGCTTTTACGCTGCTCCAAGTGGTGAATCTTTCGCAAGAGTTCAGCCAGCAAGTGAAAGATGAGTTCTTTGATGGAGGGAGCCAGATCTGTGGTCCAAAGTAAACCTCCTGATTCGAAAAACAAAAGCCAACACAGAAAACATTCAGAGCTGGTTTATACACGACAATGCAAGCCTCGATGCAATAATGATGCAGGCCCTGTAATTATATGGCTCAATTTAGCGGTTGACATTTTAAAATCTTTACATCCCTGGTAAACAAATGTATGATTGTCTCCACTAAAAGGGGTTAAGCTTTCATATTATATTTGTGACTATAAGGAGTATGGTTTAGCACACACAAATTAAACTAGTTTCCAGAACTATTCGGACAGGTGGTTCACAAAATTTGAGCATGGATCTGCCTTTCAAATACGACACCTACCGATCAGTTCTACCACTTGTAGCAGTACAGACGACGGCACTGTGTCCAGTTCATCTTCTGACCTCTCACTACTCTCTCCCAACTTCCATGTCAACAGCTGCTCAGCGAATGCCATGGCCAGAGGAAACTCCAGAGGCAAGGAATGTAGGACCAGTACAGCGCCAGGAGGGGGAGACACACCTAGAATCAAGAACAAAAAGCATAACCAATGAATAATTTAACATGAATAACATACATCATTTTGTGAATACATACCCAACTTGATGTGCACTTTATCAGTGGGTATGATAACAGAGGGGTATTGGTTGGTGGTGGGCGGGGGAGTAAGGCCTGTGTTGGCAGGTGAGGCATCCAAAGGATAGCACATAGCCTCCATCAGATTAAGCTGGCCATTTCGACGCACTTTGTGACCCAGACCATACAGCATTACCCGTGCCCAAGGAGCTTTGTACAGGCTTGAGCTAATTGGGAGAAAAGGAGAGAAAGGTTTCACATTTTTTAACAGAGGATAATCGAAAAAAGGTTTTAAGTGATTTGCGGGGAAAAGAATACATTGGCAGTTATCTCACTCTTTGCGGCAGCCGAGTTGGCTCTCTTTGCAAGATACGATCACAAATGCAGCTCCTGGAAAGCTGACGTCCATGCTCAATTTCGACTCAGTTACAGGGAACTCCTCTGATGTAAACTGCTCTGGTGCATGCTGTAAACAACACAAGTTCTCTTTTAACATTAGCCCAAATTGAATTTAAATTGAACCATTGACGGGCAGAGCAAACCTGGAGGAAACAGCAGATCTGTTTGGTTAGCTCAAGTAAGCTCTCCTCTCCTTGATGCAAGGCACGAGTGATGGCCACGGTCAGCCACTCCCGGATGGGTTGAGCATTGCCCTGGTAAAATAGATCTGTAGGAGAGCAGCTTTGGTCTTGGAGGTTATGAAGCACTGACTGGGCCAGGAGGATAGAACCAGAACTGATAGTGCCATCTGTAGGAAGATAGCTATGATAAGGAAGAGGAGCTCACATACAAACGTGGATTTATTTCCACTATATTTTACCACTCACCAGGGAGAGGTGGAGCCAGCAGTTGATTAGACAAAAGTTGTAGATGTTCCAAGGTGATGTCTCGGATCGCAGGAATGTGGAAGAGACGAGTAAAGGTATGGGGATTTTTCGGGGCATAGATGTTTAGTAGGGCCATTCTGCAGTATAAGCGAGCCAGTGCACTCTCACTGCGAAGTAGCTCCCTGAGAAGAGTGGAAAAAAAAGTTAACTCAATAAAAGGTAGCAGACATTTATGTGCTAGTGAAGTAAAAACACACCTGTGAATCTGAATGTTGCTACTGTCTAGTGAGACTAAACCATTGGCCGCCGTACGTCGAGATCCAGCGGGTGGGCGTTCCAGAATTTCAATAGGGTACCAGTACCGTACCAGCACGCCCTCACTGCGAAGGTAGGTTTCCACCTGCACGAGCTCATTCAGCTAGAAAGGAGGGAAGGGGGCGCGGCATAAATTCAAGCAAAATTTGACCCGTTGTTGGCAGAAAGCATTGAAACATTTAGAATTGCACTTACAGAGTCAACATCCAACACGACTCCATGCAAGCCAAAAGTCTTCAACATGCCCCGGATGGCAAACTTGGGCAGTGCTGTCCCACCTGTACTGCTATTAGTATTGTTGCTGTCTGTACAGCGGATGACCACAGTCAAGCCTGAATAAAAAATAAAAAAGCAGAATTAAAATAATAGTACATAATAGCAATAAAGAGTTTGAGAGCTTAATACCAGGTACGAGTAGTTATAATGTGTAGGTAACGCTACCTTTGCGAACTTTGTCAATTGTGAATTTGTTGGCCTCATCTTTGATATCTTCTATGGTGGGGAGGTATAGGTCTCGAGGAATGCCGCCATTTTCCTCATACAAGAACTCCACTGTCTGCCTTGCAATGTCTACCATGCCTGTTGTTATTCAAACACACCATAAGCTCAACACTGCCAAATCTGTCATGAGCTAATTCAACATGTGTTTGACGTGACATATTCTTCTTACCCAACTGCAGGGCTCCTTTAATTTGGTCCAGACCAGATTTCCTCTCAGCTTCATTACGGAATCTCCTTCGAATAGTGGGGAACACTTTGGTTTCCCAGGCCTTTACCAGCAAGGCGTAGTGGTCCTCCTAGGTTTTAAAAACGCAACAGTCAAATATGGAGAAGGACAAGCAGTGACACTGTCACTAGATGATTAGGAGCTAACTCACCCTTGGGACATCATCATCATCTTCATCGTCACTCTCATCATCTGCAATGGGCGGAGGGTGTGGATCAGGCCCAGAAGTGACTAGGTTCTCATAGCTCAACTCCACCTTGTAATGGCTAGACAGGTCACTGTTGTATTCTAAGAGACAGAAGAGTAAAAGTTATATTAATATTGGCAGTCAAATGTCATTGAATGATTTCTATGAAAACCAACAGACATGCATGCATACGTATTTAAATGTAGTAATACAAAAATATGTGTGTATACGTTGCTGAGGGACTGCCACTGCTGCAATCCGACAGGGTGGTCCATGGGAGCCCGAGTCAGATGCCACGCTGGCGCCTGCATCATTATCACTATCTGAGGCCATGGCAAAGGGGAGCGCTTCAAAATTTGCACTTATTTCTTCTGCAAGGTCAATGCACAAGTCCGCAGCATTTCTGTGTGCTTGGCCTTCAGCGTAGGCAAAGGGACGGTTTCCAAAGTTGGCCCGAATCTTTGAATTCTATAAAACAATGTTTATTTTTTAAATCACACAAGATATTTTTTGTTGTTGAAAGACTTTTTACTTGAATCAGCAAACCTTCTTTTGAATGTGAACCAAGGGCCACATTCCCCCTGCCACTTCCTCAAGGATTGGACTGAGCCTTTGGCCACAATAGGTAAAGTAGACCCGTCCTTTCGGGGCTTGGCCGGGGGGTGGAGGTGTACCTTCTGAACGCTCCCAGCCAATTCCAGCCACATCACCTGTGTTAATGTAAATGCAGCATTACCACTTAAATTACTGTACAATAATTATATATAATTTTAAATGGTAATCATAACTTTGTAACTCCAGCAATTGAGAAAAATCTCATGATTATGAGAACATTTTGCTAAGAGAAATGTTGCGGCAAAATAAGATTCAAGCAAAACAAAAACATAAACCCTCTCACCAGGAAGGAGCGACACATCAAGCCTGACACTTTTCCACTGCAGTAGACTGGAGCCATTATAATGCACCGCCCTTCCATTACTGCCACAGAGAAATGGACGAACAGGTTAGAGTTGGAAGATACAAATGGATATCAAACAGCACTCTTATCGGAGAGAGAACAACATTAAAAAAAAACAAGATAAAAGTCTCCAGTGTGTAGAAAAGATCAACCTACTTGTGAAACAGACATGTGCCAACAGGGTTGGTCCATGCTCCGTCTCTCTTTTCAGCCTCAGTGGCAAAACCAAAGGACACAATGGGGCCACTGTCCTCCTCAGAATCTCCATAGGAGATAACTTCGATCTCCCAGTAAAAAGAAGGTGCCTGTGAGGGTGGAAAAAAAAACACAAAAGGAAATTAAAAAAAAAGCAGGTAAAAAAAAAATTATCCTACAGATGACCTAACAAATGATCAACCTGAATTGGCACAGAAGAGGTGGCGTAAATGAAGGTGCCCCGGGGGAGCCCTCCTCCAGCACTGGGGTCAGCCAAGAAAGTGACCGAGGTAAGACGGGATGAGAACATGCAGGCTCGGACTGGAGGAAACACTCGAGATGGACACCAGGTTATTTCCTTAGGCTGGAGAGGCACAATAAAGGCAAAGTATTGCAAACATTATTAACTCAACTTATTCAAAGTTTTTTTTTTATAACTGAACATTACATTGACAAAGGGAAAATGCATAGTATTCTCTTAAAAAACATAACAGAAAGGTGACAATAATGTAATCAAGAAAATATCCCACAGTTGCGAGTGGTTTCTTTAAATTTACCATCATGCTTAACTGTGTGATTCCTATATGCAAATTCATAAACATGGTAACTCCACCTGGCGTCTGTCTGTCTGTAGTGGCGGCGGAGGTGGACGAGCACAGTCTCTGTATAGCATTCGCACTCTTTCACACTGAGCCTCAACGATACCAAGACGCTCTCCTTTAAACAAGAAATGGAGACAAATATTGAGAAACGTTGTCTTTAAGTTGTAGGGCATGTACTGTTTTCTTACCAGGACTACATTCTTGAGCAACCAGGTTCAGAACTTCCACAGCTGCAGGACACTGCTGGATGAATTCTTCACAAAAGGAGCTATCCTCCAAAAGCTGTGCCATTACTAGGCATGCCCTGAAAATTGAAACATACAATTGTTCTATTCATGATTAGCCCTCTAAAGCCACCAGAAATAGACTTTTTGGAACAATAAAATACAAAAGGAGCGTGGGGGGGGGGGGCATGGAAAGACAGGTTTATGACCGACCTGGTTCTGATTTCTGCAAGCAAGCGAACTGCAGCCATCACTGGGCTGGATCCATCCCCAGAAGCTGGTAGAGAGGTGTGAATGGACAGGCTGCCCTCCTGTGGCAGAAGCATGGATTGCACTGCTTGCACTACCTTCTCCGTGATGGAAAGCTTGTACAAGGGCAATGCCTGAGGAGTGTGAAGAAGGATCAGATGAGAATTAGAATATTGCTTTCCATTAAAGGAGAAAGTTAATGATGCTACAAGGAGGAAGGTCTTACCTCAGATCTGGGTGTACAGAGGCGTGATATTGGTACTGTCAGCACATCTGAGGCTTTACAAGCTCTCCTGTAGTCACAAGAGGGAAATTTGACAGTTGCAATGCCCTCCTGCTCATTGATCGACATCACAATACCCACGCTACCCAGCACTCCTTTACCTATCACCTGTAGATGTGAGACATATGCTAAGTTGTTGAAAGAAATGTATGAATGATACAGTGAGTAGTTTGTATTCTTTACCTGGACTTCTGACCCAATTTTAATGGTTTCTTTGAAACCCCCCAGAGCACAGAGTGCGGCAACCGCCTGCCTGCCAATGGCCTGAAGCTTAGCCAACTTCCTACCACTGCTGCTTCCATTCTCCAAAATACTTTCAGCATACTTCCCCAGTTGAGGGATGAACATCAGTGCCCTGGAAAGCACCTAGGATAAACACAAAGTAGACAGAAAGTAGAAAGATTTAAAATGGACGTCCTGATTTACTAAGATCACAAGTAGTGAGTAAAATTTACTTTTTCAGCAGTGCTTGTCCAGATTTGAGCAGTGTTTGACTCCGGGGCAGTAAGTAGACTATGCAACAGAGCAATAACCTCAGCAGCCATACTGTTGGCAACATGCCCACTGATGAATGGCCTAACAGGGTCTGACCTGTAAAAGACGTGATTTTCAGTTAGTCGCTTGAGATCACGCTGATTCGTTTTATCCAAAATATTAGTTACTAAGGTTATACACAAGATATTAATGCTTCCAGACATGGTCACGGTACCTGGCCAGCTCAGTGTTCCTGTCCCTGCAAGCAGATGTTTGGGCAGTTTTCTTCTTGTCGCCAGCCGTTATGCCTCCGGCGGCCTCTTGAGTCACAGTCTCCACCGGCGGACCAACACTCACGATCAGACCAGACTGAGCCCACTTAGTGGCCTTCCTCAGAGCAGCAGATGCTTCCTCTGTGATCACCTCACAGTGTCCACTCTTAAAAAAAAATTTAAAAAATGGTAGAGTTTAGAACCGGGAAAGGGGGGGAAAAAAAAATAAAAAATCAGAGTAGGTCTTACTTTGGTCATATCTCTGTCCATTTTGACAACCTTTTCCATATTTGCACCGGTGCCAAGGCGAAAGGGACGTCCCTCTGAACTGCTACATTTTAGAAAGAGAGAGAATACACACATTCAGAAAATCTTGAGAAGGCTAAAAACTGTGAAACCAGAAAATGTTCACCAAGTTTACTAGGATAACTTTCAAGAGAGATTTTACCTTAAAAGTGGTTGAAGAACCTCATGCGATGACTGGTCTTCTCTCTTGTGGATGAAAATAGATAGTTTACCATCAACTGCTTCACCTTCTTCTCCAATATCGTCAGTCTTCAGGGCTCCTTTGGAACTGGCTCGAGACAGACTTGTGTCTGGCTCAGAAGAGCTGGGTGACAACAAGGTCTGGCAACCTGGTGAGAAGTTGATGACATCAGTCATACATACTTATCTCATGTATTATTTAGCAATGTTCTATTGTTTGTCAACGATGAGAGACAAACCTGGTACTACATAGTCTGCCAGCTTGGCGAGCAGCAAGGCAGCGATGCGCGAGGCAGGGTCATTAGCATCTTGTTGCTCTGTATCGAGCGTGTTCATAGAAAAGCTCCATGATGGTAGGGCCACGTTGCCACAGTCCTCCACGCTCATGAGAGGTAAGGCTGCTCGACAAAGCTGCAGGATGATGAGCACCAGCTTTGGGGAAGGTCTCTGGTCAAGCAACAAAGACAAGAGCTTCGAAACACAGGCTGGTTGGCTCAGGATAGCTTTTCCTATGTGACTCCTGGAATGAAATGTAAAATACATTTGTTGTATAAATACACTCACAGGCATAGTATAAGTCCATAACTACAAAACACAACTTACCTAGAAAGATCATTGAGAAGACTGAGCACATCTTGCAAGGCATCATTGCCAGCTGCTTGATTCCCACAGCACTCGGTAGCTCTGGCCAGATGATTGGTTAACAAACTGGACACCTGTCGAGCCAAACCGGAATGTACTCCATCTGTCGAGCCACCTATAAGATAGTAAAACAGAAAAAAAAATATTCTGCTAAAAAAAAAACAATCACCTGAGACAACAATTGAAAAAGAACAAGATATTGCCATCATTAAATAAAGGTTATACTTCTTTGTAATCCTTTTTACCTTCCACTTTCTCCCACTCAATGCAGCGGTTCGCAAGCACCTGAAAAGCAGCCCAGGCCATGGTGGCTACCTTCTGCTTTTTGGTCTGCTTCTCATTTGAGCTGCACTCTCTTTGACCACTCAAGCTACACAAGCTATCCATGAGCTGAACCAACCCACTCCGAACTAGGCACTGCTCTTCGCTCCTATAGAAAGACAAATAAAATGACTACGGTGACTAATCTGAGCCAAGGATATGAGGGGGGGACAATGGGCCAGATGATAAATCTTGCCTTGTGTAGGGTATTGTGCAAAGCAAGCCAATACTGTTGGCACAAGCAATGGGGTAGCGAGCGCAAAGAGACACGACAGACGTCATTGTCTCCCCAAAGGCCTCCTGCACCTGCTCAACCATTCCGCCACAGGTCAGCTCCTCAATCCTGCACACATTCAAGAGATTTAATAGACAGTGGAAACAGAGCAGTGTTGTAGCATCCTTTTACCTTGGGCCTCCTTGCAATACCATAGTTACAGGACCAACCAAGTGCGTGACCCCACCCACTCGGACCGCAGCAGTGAGCAGCTCTCTCATATGGACAAGCGCCTGTTTTCGTGTACTCCCACGGCGCCATCGTGTCTGCGCAGCAGACAGGAAACTGCTGCTTGATACCTAAAAAAAAAAAAATTGATGTTTGACAGTGAATGTTGGAATAATCCTGTAATTAAGTTGATTTTTTTATTTTTTACCTATAATTCAGCGTTGGGGTTTTTTCAGATTTTTTTTTTTTTACTTTTACCCCCTACTACACATTGTTATCACTGGTGTTTCAAACTAGGGTTAGGGTTTCCAACCAGTTTTAGGATCGCTAATTAGGGTTTCAAACTAGGGTTAGGGTTTCCGACTAGGGTTTTAAACCACGGTTAGGGTTTCCAACGAGTTTTAGGATCGCTAATTAGAAGACTGTACTTCTACTCTGATCGGGAGATGTGGGCACTCTTTCCAACTCTGGCCAATAGTCATCTTAGTGCATGCATTTCCGGTTACGATAAGAAACGTGAGAAAATTATTAACTAATAGACTTACAGCTTGATCAGGTGTAGTGCCGATAAATGCAAAGAGCTGACCCAGGAGAACGCTATATGTTGGCTTGTCTCCGCTGTCTTCAACCACCAGAGATTGCAGCAGTGTAAATGAGCTGCTACGATGACTGGTGGGGTGATGTCGCCTCCTTCAAAATAAAAGACACCCCCAGCGCAAAAGATGAACATTTATTTTTTTAGGCTTAATCCATCAAACAAAATCAAAAGGTACCTTTGCGCAGCATGCGTGAACTCCAGATCTTGGTTAGCAATCATCTCTAAATCAGAGGGTGCAGACATGCTGCGCAGGAAGACTGGCTGCTTCACAACGGAGATGGCAGCCTTGGCGTCTGATACAGACTTGGAAGCTAGTAAAAAAAAAAGATAAGAGGAAAAAAAAAACACTGTCCAACACTGAAAGAATGAAACAAAGAAATGTAGTTTAGATACTTGATTGAGGATTAGACATCTACCTTGGCCTGGTGTTCCAGCAGGTGTGGTGGTTAAGCTTCTGCAATGTGGTGCAATGGTAACATGTAGCAGTAGCTCTGTACGGTTCATCAGACTCTTCACAAGTGCTTTAGTTTTAGGAAGTGGCGTGCTGCTTTTAAGGTGCATGGTGTTTACCTCGTGAAAGAACCTCTCCCTGTTGGCGCAGATATAAAAGTGATGTTGATGACAGACGATGTAATACTGTCATAAACTACTGGTTTTTAATAGTCTTGCCTCAATCCAAGGACAACATTTTCCAAGTCGCTATAATCAAGGGGGACATCTTTCAGGGAGCAAAGTAGTTCCAGCTCTTTAATCTTATTCTGACAAAAACCATAGAGGGAAAAATTGAGTATCAAATTATAGTAATGTATGAAATGCATTGTCCGGCGGGATACCTCAAAGAAGTGGTAGTCATGAAAGAAAGGAGTGTTGTTATCCAGCTTTCCCTGCTGGGCCTCCTCTACCTCATTCTGCCACTTCTGCTCCAATTCTGCGACACTCTGCATCAAACATGTAAAATAATGTCAAGACATTTCAAATAATTATACATTGTCTGCTTGCTCTCCCTCTTTATCTCTTAAAAAAAAAAATGCTTACCTGCAGTTGACGTTCCATCGCGTTGATTTTCTTAAAGGTCTCTGCCATGATCTTACAGACCAGGTCAAATTCCTCTGTGTGGTCTTCACGGTACTGGTAGTTGACAAGTGACTGCAGACCATCCACCAAGCTGAGATGCTTTATGACACAAGACACTATAACCTCCTCCATGACATCTGGCCGGATCACCTCTCTTTCAGGATTGAAACAGTTGCTTATGAAATGATTACATAATGACAAGATTTCAATATAAACCAAAACATGTAGAAAGCAGAATGTTATAAAACAAAACACTGCATTGTTTGCATACAGTTCTTACTTAATGCTTGGACGAAACTGTGGGCGAGCTCTTCCAGACACCTCTCGCAACTTTCCCATGATGCCTGGAGGGAGGCGTATGCGTGGCAAGTCGAAGTGGGCGCCAGATGTAAAACCCGGAGGAGGAATGAGCACATCGGCAGGGTAGGTGAATTCACGGTCCTCCTCGATGGTTAGTGGCAGTGGTGAAGGACTTGGAGTGAGAGCAGGAGAGAGTGCGCCGTTTGCCTCTACCTGCCACTGACACCTTAGGAAAAAGAATTTATCGACATTTTGAGAAAATCTTTCCTTAGAGATATGGATGACAGCGTAACAAAAGGTGCTTAAATGTGATTTATCTTGTGTTAAAATTCATGAAACGTACTCATTTGATAAAATTCAAATTCAAATGTCAAAAAAATCTGACTATTTGATGCATCACCTTTGCAGAAGCTTTGAGCACAGCAAATCATTACAGGCGTCCTCCTCTCTTGTCACCTCAGGCCCATTGTATAGGATGCGCAGCATTGAGCAAGCGAGTACCGACAGACCAAGTGCCAGGTCTGCCAGGAAAGGGAGGCCTCCCGAGACATCCTCAGATGACTCCTGAAAAGATGACATCAAGAAGAAAAATATTTTGCATGCAATGGGACGGTAAAAGCTCATCTGCAATGACCTGGGCTTTAATTGGAGCTGAAGGGTCACAGTTCAAATCCCGCTGCAGACAATTATGTGTTCTAGTAAGTGAGTGAGAAATGCCAGTCTGCTTTCTGGCTGCTATTCAGAGGCCTCTGAGCAAAACACCATCCTCACCACACAGGTCAAGAGGTGCAGCATTATTAGTGTGCAACTTTCTCTGACTTCTTTCCTCACATGTCTGCATGTGGTCTGGTTCTGTGCTATGCGCAACACAAAAATGGGAATTTGAATGAGAGTTACAATTTTCCTGAATTATAGATTATAATGAGTGGACCTTTATATATTAAAATAAATAGAGACAGGTCTACTAAATTTAAGGATTCCGACAATATGCCGATGTTTTACCTGCGCTCTGACAGTGCAAGAAAACCCCCACATGGCTTTATCAGGAGTGTTGTGCTCTCGTCCACTTCTCATTTCGAAAGAAAAGGTCACTGTGTCACCTTCAACCTAAAGAGAGATAACAAATGCATGCAGTGAGACTAAGATTGCGGACAGTTCACCGTGCACGTTTTGAACACAGCTTCTATTACCTTGACAAGATCTTTGGGCCATCCTGTCCCCAAAACACTGCGACTGCCATATCCCAGAGTGTTTCCTCCATATTCTGTTACTTTACGACTATTAGTGTTGGGACCGGCATAAATAACCAACTAAGTAGAAGAAAAATAAAGACTAGTTACAAACAGCAGGCAAAATATGAAAACGGTGTTTATGATAATGTACTGCAATGAATCATTTTCACTGTGTTTTGTGTTAATAAACACCTTGTCATAGTCATATTGCGAAGAACAGCGTGAATCAAAGCGAAGGTACAAACAGCGAGCCCCTGGAATGTGAACTGTCTCCTTGAATTTATAGTTGTCTCTCACAGGATGCACAGTCTCCACAGTTTTACCAGCAGCCCAAGGGGCAGGGATCTTCAGTCCTGTCAGGAATCCGGGCTCCTCACGTTCATCAAGGATTCTAGTAAAGGACAGGGATTTTCTCAAATCCATCTTACTTAACAGCTGTCATTCATCCACGCAGCAATGTTATTATAGAACATACTTGTCATCAGCAACAGAGGTCTTCATCCCTTGCCCAACACAGCCACCCATAAGTGACTCGTCTGAGAAAAGTGGAGACTGAGTCTTTAGTAACAGAGCAGTCTGGGAAGAAAACAAAAGGAAGAAAATATTTGTCATTTCACGAGAGGATTGATTTTTTTATTTTTTTTTAATACAATACAAATATTGACTAACCTGACTGGTGTATAAAACTAACTGCACTAACTGAGGCATGAGCGCATCAGCTAGCGTTAGGGTCTGCAGGTTGGGGTGCATCAGAGTGGTCAGCAACACGGGCAATAAGTGCCCAAGCATGGTGGCCTTTGTTACCTGCTCCAGACCTTTCAACCTTTGGAGTAACAAGGGCAAAGGATGTAGGTTCTACAGTATTATAGCATTGTCCTAGTTTACTTCTCATCAGCGTTCGTGCAAAAAAAAAAGAAGTGTATTATGATTATGTGAGTTCACATGCCATGGAAGCAACTTTAAAGGCACATTTCTGCCATTTAATGGAATCCTTGAAATGGAGGATAGATTCGGAAGTTTAAAAAAAAAAAAAAACTCACCTGGTTTCCTTGTCAGGGATCTCACTGTTAATGAGCGCTGTTGTCACTTGCTGAAGCGTCTCCAGTGCCTCATCACATCCCACCAGGATCTTGGTTGCTAAGGAGAGAATGCTGCCTTGAAGCTCCTGAGGACACCACAGAGAAAAGGCCCACACTTCGGTAACTCTGCTTCAAAGATTTTGTATCCAATATTTATAGCTTCACTGTGATCTTTCCAGTTTAAATAAACACTCAACAACAACATAACCAGAGTTGAATAAGAGTATGTTCTTTGCACTTGTATCACCAACCACAATTTGAAAATACAACTCAGCATCCGAAACTTATAAGAGCATTCCATTAGACGAGGAAGGGGTATTTAAAGGGGATGTTTACCTGTACCTTCATTGTTTCCCCTTGTAGGGAGCTGTCACTGTCGTCACTATCATCTGGACGAATAAGAATGGTGTTACTGAGTAGGTGGTTCTGAACAGCCATGAGGTAGCGCAGACAAGGGGAAACCACCTACGAGGAAGGAGTGACATCTCAGACTGGTATCAGCACAGAAAAGCAAAACTTGTATTCTTTGAACAGACTGTAATAAGCATACTGGCACTGTGGAAAGTAGCTTCTGGAAGTCATCTCGAGCGACCGTTTGACATTTGGTAATGAGAAGGCAGGATTCCCGAACCACGGTTTTGAGTATACACTGCAGAAGGTCATCACTCAGCCTGTTGGAAAGAGCTTTTTTTTAGGCTCTTAAGCATGATGAACTATTTTCGATCTACGTCTCAATAAAACTTGAATAGATTCCACACCACACACTAAAAAAGGTGGTACCATATGGATGCAAAGTTACCGCTCACCTATAGTGGTCATCTTCTTCACTTCCAAACCTATTTTTCTGCAGTTGGTCAGCCATATTGGTGAGGATGACATCTCGAAGCTGAGACAGCCCACTGTTTCTTTCACCTGAGAATCAAATAATAAACTAATTGTTTACTTCGAAAGGACACTGGCATTCTGGCTCATTTAAAATCATCTTATTTAAGCACCTTCACTTAGAACAAGTTTCAGCAATTTATTGAGTTCAGCCTCCCCCTGATACAAAGTATTCAGGCCTGAGCTGCAGAGAAACAGAAATGGTGAGAAACAAATAGATATCTTTCATTTATTATGGCTTACATTATATTTCAAATAAAATCATATTTACCTGATGGCCAGGCAAACCTCTCTCTGAATCTCAGCCCCTATTTGATCCACTGGAGCCATTAGTAGCTGCCACAAGAGCAGGCCTGCCCTACGCACGCTTTCCCTGTTCTGCTCCGACTGCGGATTGAAGAACCTAAATACGACCTGGAGAAAACAAACCAGGTTCAAAAGATCATTTGAAAACAAATCAAATGAAGACAGTGACTAAAACGTCTTGGTGAAAAGTCACAGAAAACAAACCTGGAAGACTACCAAAACACAGCGGATGATGCTGGTATCTCCGCTGACCATTGCCTTCTCCATGATGTCACAGATACTGCTGAAGTGACTGGCCTCGATAGGATGTTGTTTACCCAGTAGGGCACCCAGGGGCAGGCTGTTACTGCTAGTTGCTAGCAGGTTAAGCTGGTGGACACACATGGCACCTACATGATGAAGAAGCTGGTTGATCACCTCGCTCGTGTGCACCATTTCTTCTGCAAAAAAGGGGGGAAAAAATTAAAATAACAATAATGAAAGAAAAGTTGAGATTTGTGATTTACTACAGCATGCAACACTGATAGCATGGCTTTAAGTGCTATATTCCAACCTTTGGGTTCGTTTATGACATGGCTCACACCCAACCTGTGGCACACATGATGAAAGGCCTGATTGCCCGGGTTACACCACTGATCAATGTAATCGCTCGAGCAAGTCCAGATCAAGTTGTTCCTTGCATCATAACAAGCTCCTTAAAAGGCCACACAATAACAAAGCACTTAGTTTTATTTACATTCCAACACTCATTGGGGACAGCAATATCACTCACCCAGTCCTGCCACCTGAGCTCCTCTGCCGAGGGAACTGCCAGGAGCATCAATGAGGTCAGCCCGGCTGCTGAATTGGCCGTCAGCAAGGTTGAAGACTAAACTAGAGGTTAATACTGAAATAACAAGCGGATACTTTAGAGGAAAGCACTTGCCGTATTAAAAATAAAAATATTAGTAACAAAAACAGTGCGAATGTGCTCCTACTTTTCAGCGAGGACAGACTGCTGGCACCTCCAAACAGTGAGCGTGTCGCAGAGCTCCCAGATACACCAGGAGGTGGGACTAGCATCACTAAGTATGTTCCACACACATACATTGGAGTCTTCCTCAGAGTCTTCAAGGGGAGTCCACAGCTTGTGTTGACAGCTATAGTGAGGAGGAGAGATATGATGCAAATAACAATAAATATAATACATATTTTGCATGTTGAGATGATTGATTACCAGACTGCTCCTCTTTGACAGTGTTTGTGATGGTAGAGCCTGTGAGAGCAGCCAACGTGGCAGAATGTGAGGCCCGGAAGCGAGACATTCGACTCAAAAGAAGCTCATTCAAGCACTTGGAAGACTCGCCTTCTTTGCGAGTCAGAATAACTCTCTCCTGCAAGATGTGTGCAATACACAGCCCTGTCTGTGTCTGTATTGTGAACAAAAGCGGAGAACCCCTCAAATCACAAACAAATCTAGTAATACAGTCAAAATCGCGGCGAGAAATGACTCACGGAAAGGTGAAAGACATCCATGAAGACGGAGTGGCCCTTCTGTGTCTTCTCGTTGAGACTGGCCGGGGACCACACCCAATATAGGTAGGTTCCATCTGAGCAGAGATGCAGCGTAGTCATGCTGCTACCCACTGGAAAGTGATGGGCTGGCATGGGGACAATCTGACAAACCTAAAAACAGCGGTGTGATTAAATCATTCATTTTCCCGGGTTTCATGTTGGCCGATTTGACGGAGAATTACCTGTAACGTGAAGGGGTCAATGACCTGGCACAGCTGATGAGGCTTGGCATCAAAGGCAGAAGGGCGATGGAGAAGGCGAGCGCTGCTGTACACCACCCAGCCAGAATCCAACTCCTCATTTCGACAGTAAACAAAACCCCTGCACAAACACATGCAAGAGCTTTCATTTTTGCACTTTGTGATGACAGCTCACTTTCATTACCTGCCACAAACTCATTCCACACCAGCCCATTGCTAGTTAGGCATTTTTTTTTTTTTTAAATATATTTTTGAAAGGATGAAATAATGACAACAGAAACCTTAATATAAGACTACAAACCCACAAAATATTGAAATCATCAAGGTGTTGGAACATCTGGCTATTACCCAAGAAACAGAAAAATGCCTGTTTGAGCTCATCTAGTATGGGATAGGGTTTCTGTCACTATTCAACGAAAGACAGTGGCCCAAGATGATGAACTGACAGAAGGAACTAACACAAGTTGATTCCAAGCAGGACTCATTAAATGACAGAGGTTTGTTTAACATCGAATGAGCTCATTTCAGAATCCACTGAAAATATCAATGTAAATTGAATCCAACCATCATTGTGTAAAATAATGCAAGTGCAACAGTGCCTTGGTGACCCATCAACTAATCAATTAAAGCTATTCAGACGGGACATGCCTCCAACCAGCCAGATATCTATTTAGAAACATACAGGAAAGAATGCAGACATTATTGGGATGAATGAGATGACAGATATATTTAGCATCTCACTCTTTTCTTAGGATGCTGTAGAATAAAGCCAAGTGTCGTATTACCTCAGTGTTCCGTGTAAGCCAGAACCGAGCTTACTGAGTCCTCTCCCAGAGGAGTTAGTGGTGTACAGATAGAGCCCGTCTGTGGCTAGACAGCGACCCAGGTCGGTGTCTGTGAGAAAGGGGACAAAAAGAATTACAAGGTGGGAAAACAACATGTCTTGAAAAGGAGGATCAATATGAGAGAATTAAGATGCTTTCTGCGAGTTGCTTTAGACTGATTTGACAGCGATACTGCCTAAGTTAATCTATTGTTAGCTTTGCAAAGTATTGTTAATGCAAAATTGTTGCTATGGATATACAGTACACCCCTGATCAGCTTCTACTGCTCTGCGAAGTCATCTTATTGATTTCTTTATGAGTCATCACTGCCTTGTCCGTATCTCACCCTTAAAACCCTGCTGAATAAATATTCCTTGAGTTTCACCATAACACTCAATGCCTGTCCTTAGCAGTGTTAAATTGTTACGTATTGGGTTAAAACAGTTGAACGCATTAAAAAAAAAAACAACAACAAAAAAACAGCATAATGTAATAATAACCATTTAATTTAATCAGGTCTAAACCTTTATTCTCAGCTCCTCCAGCAGAGTTATCAGGTGTAGGTAACATATCCTCAAAACCCCACGACACGGTGTGTTTCCCACCGAGCAGGCATGATGAAGAGCCCGGGCCTCCTTCCAAGAGCAAAAGCCTGAAGCCAGAATAAAGGTTACTTCCATAGAGGGGAAAGTTCTTTACACAGTTGATTATGTGGTGAATAAACATCAAGGCATCACCTGTAGAGGACATCTGACACTGGGAGTTGGCCAAGATCTGATTGTTTCTGAAGGAGATGCACTGTGTGGATGAAGGTCTTTAGAGATCCTCTGGAGGGAAATAAAAGGTTTGGTAGATTATCCCCCGAAAAAACAACAGGAGCAGCCAAAAAAAAAAAAAAAAAAAAAAAACCAAGAACACCACCACTTACAATTTAATTTTGATTAAGTCGCATTTGCCTAACTTCACTACAACGTGGTGACATCATGACAAGCAAGCCTGACAACGGTTGATCTTTTTTCTGCGTTGTTTCTCACCTTCCAAATGGTAAATTTAGCAATAGGGCTGAATGCTTTGTGACAACAAAGAGCTGCCGGTTCAATAAAGGCGCAACAAAAAAAAAAGAGGAGAGGGTTCTGGTTTTGACAAGTCAAGATCAGTTGTCACCAGCAGAAGCTGAAGCAGTGTTCCGACTGACGCACAAAAACACCGACATGACAGTCGGTGATATAAAACACCTTGTACCAAACGGATTAATTTTACGGTTCACACCATGCAGGCCCACAAGTCCTCATACTGTAACTGACAGGCTCGGGCTCAATGACATAAGATTTTCCGATTTTGGTTATAAAGGCGTACTCAGACTACATGTGCAGGCATAACCTGCTGCTATAGCTACAAAGACAACATCCAAAAGCACACCTCTGCATAATTGTTACAAGGACATACAAATTGCATGCGAATTCAGACAAAATATGTCAAACTCGATTTGTTGGAAATAGGAACTACTTTCTGCGCATCAGCAAAAGTTGTGCAAGTATCATCCTTGAAAATTAAACAACAGGTAAGAATGTTTGCGCATGGTTTAGTCGAATTACAACGGTTTGCCTATCAGATGTTAAATCGGATTGCATTTCTGCAAGTAGCGTACGCAACATACCCATTGGCTATGAAATACAGTGGATATAAAAAGGTCTACACACCCGTGTTCAAATACCAGGTTTATGCGATATAAATAAATGGGACCGAGGTAAATTATTTCAAAACCTTTTACACCGTTAATGTAGCCTAGAACTTCTAGCACCATAAAACGTACTGATGACTGGAAATATTCGAGGGTGTGACAGCAAAAAGAGAAAAAACAAAACAAAACCATGTTTAGCAGTGTGTGCCTCTGGGCTCACCGAGCACAAGCAAGTGCAACCAGTGCGGCAGCAGCATTTTCTCGATGTCTGGGCGTGCGAAGAATCTGCATTTGAGTGGCCTTTTGCGTTTGGACGGACTCCTGAGCACCATCTTCCAACCAGGAGCAGAGCAGTCCCTCCAGGCCGTTCAGGCAGTCGGCAGGCTCTTTGCTGAGGCTGAGCGGCTGGCAGTCCCGGAGACAGGACAGCAGCACCTCGGCGGTGACGCCGCAGAGCGCCGGGTCACTGCGGCTCTGTGACTGTAGAAGGGGGAAGACCAGCAGCAGGCCCACACGGGAGGTAAAGGGAGCCTGCTCAGGTTGCTGGAGCAGACCTTGTCTTTTGAGCAAGGCCAAGGTCTCCTCATCAGCACCCCCAGTCCCTTCTCGCTCCTGTTGTTCCTCCAGGGCCAGCTGCCGCTGCGCCCCCCACAGGCCACGCAGAGCATTGAGTCGGTATTCCAGCAGGCGGGCGTAAGCATTACTCTGATTCCCACAGACTGCGCGTAGACGCTCGGCCAGCTCCGCAGGGTTCTTCGTCTCAAATGTCAGAATCTGGAATGGAGGACAGTGGTGGAAAATGACATTGCAAACTATTTCACCCAAACGTAGGAACAAACAAGAGGATACATCTTGTACGGCTGGGTTTAAATGCAAAAGAACCTAGAGGACATTCAAACAAGAGAAAAGCACAATCATGTCTGTAGTTCTTTGCGCTTGGAAATTGTAGTCTGACACAGCATGGTGAAATAATGTGCTTCATGTGCACTTAAGCATTTCAGCTATCGATTAGAATGTGAGGCCTATGAACGAAGGACAAGGGGGGAAAAAAACTATGATAGCATTTAGCAGGCACAATTTGTATTGATTACATTTCACTAACTCTACTAATGTTACGGTAAAAGTCTTTATTGGAGTCTGGGACCTTTGTGCCTTGTTCTAAAAATTGACTACTGCTGCTGCTAGACGTTAA
The DNA here is from genome assembly GCF_054491065.1 of Syngnathus leptorhynchus. NCBI lineage: Eukaryota > Metazoa > Chordata > Actinopteri > Syngnathiformes > Syngnathidae > Syngnathus > Syngnathus leptorhynchus. The sequence continues at coordinate 9,331,966 of NC_141198.1, read as the reverse complement.
CATCACAACAAAATCCCCAAATTTATGAATGTCGTGAACTGAGTGCATATAAGGTCAGAAATAGGGAACAACGTATAAAAACAGACCTGTTAAGCAAGACTGTCTGTTTTGTTGACGCAAAGGATGCTCTTGGTTTAACTTTATTAAGAAAGGGATCTTCTGTGCCCGTCTCCCATCATGAGGAGTAGAGCAAATTATGTAATATCATATATTGTGGATATTAGGGAACATGTTTTACAAGTGTTACTTTGCAGACAGTTTGAAGTAGCCACTTGAAATCAATAAGGCTGAACTGAAATATAATGCTCAATCAAAACTCAATTTGGGCATGCTGTAATATAAAACAATTATGTTCATCCGTCCAGCAACCAGCATAACTCTATTCATCTTCACCCCTCCATTGAAATGCCTGGATCTCAGAAGACATGTCAGCACAAAATCAACTAGATTGTTCAATTATTAACATTGCATCGTCAAAAACAGCAACCCATTCTCAATGCCTTTAGATTGGGCAATAATTTGTAAAAATAATAGCCAACAGTATAGATTTGTGGAAAAAAATCTCAAATGTAACAAATTATATAGCATATATACTTTGCAATATATACTTTGCCGTCCACATTTGGCAGGGCATCATCTACCCACTCATTTTCAAGACAACATTATGGTGGCCCACGCCTCCCTCTGTAGAACAGGTGCATGCTTGACTGCACAGGATCTACACCTTCTTAAATGCTTTTTAATTCATACGTTTGTCTAGATTATGCAAAAAAAAATGCGGACTCATTTTTGGGTGTTGCAATTCATGGCAGATTCAGAAATTGCTTAGTGCCTTATCCTGACAAATAAATGAAAACTAACAGAATGAGACTGCTCTTTGGCTAGTTGGAGCCTGAAGTTTAAGTCATTTCACAAAGTCAAAGCTATTGTTGTCAGTCAGTGTTGTATGCTTGAGTATGGAGCAAAATGCAATGCACAGTTTAGTATGATGACACCAGCCGAGCATGAAGTAGTACTGTGCTGAAGTCTATTATATGAATGTACAACAGATTTCTTAAAGTCTATGAATACTAATAACAGCTTATAAAAACAAAATAGAAAATAGAAATTGCTTCTGGATTCCATTAAGTACCAATATCCTGTCCCTTCAAAATAAATGGCAGAGCTTTTTTTTTTTTTACCTGGATTGGGACAAGAAAATAAGCACAAATATTACCTTAACTTTACTTTGCATCATTGCATCTGAAAAATCTAGTTTGCATTATATTCAGTCATGAGTAATTCTGCAACAAAGTTCTTTTTAAAAAACGAACACACAACCAATATGTATCATAGACGCAAACCTAAAACAAAGTCACTAACAAAGCAAACTGGCTGCTTATACAAATTTAGACCATAGTGATTGTACAGAACATATTATGTAAATATAAATGTGAAATATGAAACGTTGCTTCCAATACTTTTATTCTGAAAGAAACTACCGGAAACACGCGCACAACAAACACTTTGACAGGGGGTCGATAACAAGCAGGGCAGGGAAAGTTGCAAACGTTTGCGCTATCGTTATCGTCAAGGGTGTGTTGCTGCAGACACCCAAAGCACATTCAACATAGAAGCTAATGCAAAGCCCACCGCTGTCATAGTTGCATGTCCCCTTGATAAACACATACAAAAGACAAACGCGTCATGGGCGTGTGACTCGACACTCGACTCACCTCCTGCTCGGTGTCCCCCTGCTCCGATACGCCAATTTCACTGGGGAGTTCGGCCAGATCTGTGACCCGAATGAGCCCATCGTGGAGAAAAATGGTTTCCTCTTTCACCGAAAGCCACTGGGATGAGTCCACCGCCCCGGAGCCCATCGCTCTCTCCCCCGACAGTGATGCCAAAAGGAGTCGAACATTAAAAATTCAGTGTCAGAATGACAGAAAACGCCCTGGCTTCGGCTGTCGTAGAAAAAAAAACAATATGTGGACAAGCCTGTCCGCCGGTTTGACGACGGTGTTTGACAGAACGCGCCGTGCGAGGCTGCAAGCTAGCGGACCGCAGCCACACGGTGAAAAGAGAGCGATGACAGGTCCTGCTCACAACGCATGTCTGCCTGCGCCTTTCCCGTCCGTGCAAACAGTGACTGCTGCTACTGCTACTGCTAGCCGTCTGCCTCGACTAGCTAAAAGCGGAGCTAGCTTACCGTGCGGCGTAGACTCGTTAACGTTTCCGAGCAGAGTGGGCGTGACACTCGCACTAAACACGTTCGATCGCCACGCCTTTACAACGTCAATCGGCTCGGGACAAATACCGTATCTGTTATCGGTAATTTTTGTAAGAAAAATGACACCTCAACCATCTTCGTGTATGGCACTACCACGATCTAGGTGGCTGAAGACGTTAATGAGAATCCCAGCTGTCAGTGCGACGCCATGTTTCCAAGGCCGACGAGCTCCTCCCAGCATGCACTGCAGGCCATAGGGTCAAGTATGAGAACTTCAACAACACAATACTACTAGTTAACTTTGGGTCAACTGTGCAGTTGTTGTTATGATATGATTGACCTTCATTTTAATGTTAAACTATTCCACATAAGATAAGCAGATGGATGAGAAGATGGATGACTTGATGGGGAAATCTGTGGTGAGCCATCAGGGCCAGCAAGGCCTCTTGTGGGTTCAAACAGTATCAGAAGCCCTGATCTCAATTGGTCTGGAAAAGCCACTAAAAGGTTCTCAAATTGTCTGGATGCTAGGTCTCAGTGTTTCCAGTTGGGTGGGTTTTCCACCATCTACTGGAAAAGGTTGCCATTGTTATGTAAATCACCCAAAATTATGCAAAGGGTAACAAGAAAAAAATGCACACAACTCAAACTCTTTGCCACGAGTATTATTTGTCCATAGAAGTTTTTTTAAGTACAAGTACAAATCAGTCTAATACAAACATAATCCGTTCCAGAAGGCTGTTCGAGAAGTGAATCATTCGAATTTCGAACCATGTTTTCCCATTACAAATAATGTAAAAAACAATTATCCGTTCTGAGAAAAAAACCCGCCTTTTTTAAGCATTTGCGCATTTGCAACTTCAGCGCACCGCCGAACGCGCAATGTAGCGCGTCACCGACCGCTCGCCTGCACCACGCTGTACGCATTATTGTGATAGAGCCGTAGCTGAAAATTATAAAATATTTTTAAAGTCTTGATGTCCTTTCCTAAATTTAAGTGGACCTCAGTGCGCAGGAAGTTTAATTTTGTCCGATCGCGCAACTGCCGCGCACTGCCGACCGCGCAACAGTAGCGCGTCGCCGAACGCGCAACTGCACTGCGCTGGTCGCATTATTGTGAGAGAGCGGCCGCTAAAATTAGAAAATATTTATAAAGTCCTGATGTATTTTCCAAAATTTAAGTGGACCTCAGTGCGCAGGAAGTTTAATTTTGTCCGATCGCGCAACTGCAGCGCACCGCCGAACGCGCAATCGTTTGCCAACCGCGCAACTGCACCGCGCTGGTTGCATTACTGTGAGAGAGCGGCCCCTGAAATTTAGAAAATCTTTTTAAGGTTCTGATGTACTTTCCAAAATTTAAGTGGATCTCAGTGCGCAGGAAGTTTAATTTTGTCCGATCCCGCAAATGCCGCGCACTGCCAAACGCGCAACCGTAGCGCGCCGCCGACCGCGGAACTGCACGGCGCTGGTCGCATTATTGTGACAGAGCGGCCGCTGAAATTTAGAAAATATTTTTAAAGTCCTGATGCACTTGATGATAATGCATATTCATTCAGTATAGACATCAATGTTTAATTACCCATGACCATGGAGGACATCGTTTCAACACAACACAGGAACTGATTTTATCTGATTTTATTGACCTGTGTTACCTCTGCAAAATCTTTACATGCAACATTGTGTGCAAACATACAAGTTCTCACTGCATGCACTATTCTATTTACAACAGAGATCAAGATTGGCAGAATGCTCTGAGAGTTTCCTGTTTTAAAGCAAACAATCAATTAAACATGATTTGCGTTGATCTCTTGTAATGACCACGATGGCCAAAGCAGCACAAAATAAAATCATATACAAGATGCTACTGGCAGGTACTTTACACACTGCCACAGGGGGCAAGGATGTTGTGCAGAGACAACAAGACAGTGATGAAAGACACGACTCTCTTAAATCTGCAGCTGCTACCTGTTAAGAGCCATATGCTTATCAAATCAACTTAGCAGTTTATTCAAATTATGCTATAATCATGCAGAACATGGCCTCTTGTATATCAACTAGAAGGAAAGATATGTAAACATTAATAGAATTACTATTTTTTTGTGTCTGTGTGTGTATATATATGATATATATATATGTGTATATATATATCATATATATTGATATGATATATATATACACACACACACACACACACAAATTTATATACTGTACACATATCTCTATATCGATTTGTATACTGTATATATTTTGGACCACAATAAACTTCATGCATAGAATTTTTTTGTTTTTTGTACTTGGAATAACTTGCAAACAGCTGTATAAGTTGAGGTCATTCCACTTTGTAAGGTGTGCTTTGCTTTGCTCGGTTTGCTGTGATTATAGAATACACGCCAAAGCCATGAATTGAGAGGGAGTAGCAGAATAACCCTGCATTGTGCAAATGGTGTGTTGGGGTAAGAGTGGGCCACTACTGCCGCAGGCACATGAGAGTCACAAGCACAGTGCATGCAGGTAAGGCTGCACACACGACAAAAACAATTCGACCTTTTCGTCCTAATTCCTAAAGAAGTGAACGCTCACCGGGTGCATTCCGTGTAAAACTTGACATAGAAAACCTGTCTGAGTGTCAACAACCACAAACTGAAATTTCACAGATTAAATAACCACGCATACGTACACCTAATAATATTTACCTTGGTGTGCTCTTATCAAATCACAAATTAACATCAATTGGTGGATCCAAAGACTCATGAGTCATCTATGTCATTTCTATCCTAACCTGAGCAATGTATCAGTATGTAAACATTTCTTCATGGTTATATACATTATGTTCAGTGTTTTCTTACACGTCAGTCGTTTGGCATGCTCGTATAATTCAAGTGTTATATACTCTGGTGTGACAATGTCACACAAGATAGCAAAACTAAACACGCTAGACATTGCGGTGAATGTTTAGGCGCAAGCTCTTTGCTTTTAGGTTCCTCAGTAATGATTGTGACCTCTGCTGCTACAACATATTGCTTTTCTTTTTCAACACCTACATTAGAAGCAACCAATGTCTCAGGCTCAGCAGTACCACTGTACAATTGTGCAACTGTTTGTCTACATGTCTTGGATATATAAATGACATTGCTGACTAAGTCCACACAAACAAGTATTTTTTCAAATCTATCATTTCATCCATGTAGGTCACCAAAAACTGACTTTTTTTGAATGACAAAGCTTAATTTGCAATGCTTTTGGTTGGCTTTTCGAACATATACTTTTGGGTAAGCGACACCTGTTGATTTAACATGCGCTTGACTCCAGCAAATACATTTTGGGAGGGTACAAAGGCCACAAGCGTGGACTGAGCTTTTTCTTTTATTTTTTTTTACCCTGGAGTTTGTTTTTAAGAAATAAGCAGCTTTTATCCTAACCATGGCACACGCTATAGAAAAAGTCGAAATTAAAATAGAATTGGTGCATCCTTTAAAGCGTCCAATGTTCTGGTAAGATTGGAGTGTGCCAGTGCCATTTTATTTTATTCTTTTTTTTTGTCCATTCCTCCAAAAGAACATAAATCACTAATGTGATGGATGGTTATCTCTGTTTGATGGGATTAAGGTTGGGGTTCTGTGCATGTTAGTCAACACAAAACTCATTCAATCCAAAAACTCATGCTGGAACAGAAAATGTCATTTCCCGCATCCCTTCTCACAAAGTTGGAAGTATAGAATTATCTGAAAGGTCATATGAGATATTAAGGGCAACTCCTGATTGATTAATGAATCAATTGATAAGTGGTCACTTTTATCTATATAGTGCATCTCTCAGAAGTGGCTCAAGCCAGCACAGGGGGAGAAAGGGAAAAAAAACAGGAGGCACGAGAACAGTACATGTGTCAGGTGGTGAAATAATGCTTCATAAAACACGGAATACATAAAAGATGCACAGAGAGGGAAATGCAGACCAAGGTTGTTCTAGCTCATGCTGTTTGTAACAGGTAGTTAATCACTAGCGGTGTGATTTTCATTCATCAAGGTGTGCCAGCGCTCAATCCTCTTGTCTTTGTTCTTCAAACACTCATACCAGTGTTTTAGCCTTTCTCCTTTGGCGGTAATGCCCAGCTGACAACCACCTGGAGGGATGGTATTCAAATGTAAGCGCTCTGAAGTTAATTCTTACATTTCAATTTGATTTCATCACAGCGATCCTGACAAAATATTTACCGATGTAGTCATTGGACTTCCCGATATCATAATCCCACACAGAAACATCTAAAGTCTTCTTAGCCAGTTCACTGTGTTTAATATCAAAGCTGAATTCCTGAAATGGAATCAAGACACAGATTTCCAAATCGGGGTATTTGTCAGTATTGATCAGTCATTTGTTTTCTTCATGACTCATATTTGTATTTTAGCAACAAATCTCTTACAAACCTCATTAAACTCTGGGTTTAAAGTCCTTTTCTTGATCTGAGTTTTGCACTTGCCCTTCTTGCCCATGTCAGGTTTCAGAACTCTGTCAATTATAGAAGCAGGTTTGAAACACCAATGTCAAATTCAAACCCTTTCGAGAGCGGTATAAAGCTTTTTTTAGAAAACACTGCAGCTATGGCAAATTGCACACCAAAAATGTCTTTATGTTGGACTGTACACAAAAACTGAGAGAAAATGAAAGGAAAACATTGAATGTGAAGGTATTTGATTTGTTCCTGAAACAAATTATTCATAATAATTGTGGAAAATAATATTTTTTTAAAAATCATGGACTTTAAAGCACTTAATCTAATACTAAAATCATATTCAACATATACAAGAGTATCAAGCAAGAATACAATTTATTTTTTTGATCTGGGCTGCGGCTATGCTGGAGACTATCCCGTCACTTTGGGTGAGAAGTAGGGTATACCTTAAATACCATTTGACCCATTTAAGCATCCTAAAATGAAAAGTCTTATACTTACATTTTGACATAGGGGTCAGAATATCCATTAGCATCCATGGCAGCCAAATGAACACAGCGCACGACACCCACAAGGAGGCGGCTCAGCTGGGTGCTGTACATGAGGGAGATAAGAATGCGACCACGTTCTTCTACCTCTCCGCCATCTTTTGCAGACTAGAAAACACAGCATGAGTAAAAGTAGACATTCAGTATATAATAGCGTTTGGGAAGAAAAAAATTGGGATAATGTGTCGGTCGCATTTAGCTATACTCTCAAACCACCTCATCTTCATAAAGAGCAATGCCTCGTGCTCCACCGGCTGTCGCTGTTCTCTTTGTCTGTCAGGGAGACATTACATCAGTGGTTTAGTTACGGAGAAAGAAGAAAGTACGGTGGCAAATCATCATCACTCACTGGAACAACTCTCTCCAGACACACGTTGAAATTTTTCTTTTGGTTCATCTTCAGTTTCTTCAGCGCCACTCGGGTCTCACCGATGAACTCATTGTGGCCAAACTTGTCCTCATCGCAGACAGACAACCTACGCCAGGACAGCAGTACGACAAGGCCTTTGAGAACAGACTGTCTGCGCAGTTCATCTGAGTGCGACTATTTCCACCTGAGGGTCTTGCGCTGCATGTCATCATCCGTCAGGCCGTGATAAGTGAGGGTCTCATTCCACGCAGGGTTGCGGGTGTTCCTCAAGGTCTTTGTGCGCAGCTTTGTTGACTGTTAATAAAAACAGGACACATACAAACTACAAGAGCTCATGTTTCTTGCTTTCATCTTTTAGCTCATTGTTCTAGGAAGTGCCTGCATGGCAACTGGAGCAGATATATTCACGGCTTAATTTATTCTGCTGCTGCTTTCTGGATACCACACCTCTTTTTTTTTTTAAATCATCTTATTTCCTAATAACCACAAGGTGTCAGGCTTGAGCTTGAGAAGGCCCGAAAACGATTTCACCGAAATGTTCTGCTCATTTCATAGACACACTGCATATTATTATTTTTAAAGGTGATTTTTTTGTTTGTTTTGAATTCAACCTTGCTAGCTCCTGGCAGCAGATGAAGCTTGACATATGGATCTGCCAGTCCATTGGAATCCATTGGTTTCAAGCCCTTGGGGGTGACAAGAATAAACTCATGTCAAATGCAAAGGAAATGACTAAATAAATGCAGAACCTTCAGTTCAAATGAATTGAGTATAAATTTAAAGTATTACTGTGATAGTATTCAGAATAGCTTTCAGAAACACATTCAGCAGTTGCACGATAACACTCGCTCGATCACATAAGACACCTGGATGTGTTTATAGGAGCCTTCTTATTACATAAGGGGGTTTGTCAAACTACAAACTTGCATTGATTTGCATTTTAATTCGACCACATTTAAAATAGAGGTCTGCCTAATTAATTTTTGACTTGTTTTGTTTTTATATTCAATTTGAGTCGAATTGTACCTTGGTGGAAGTACTGAATGAGGAGAGATTTACCTTTGCCTTGAGAATGCTACAATCAAGGCTGTTGCTTTCCTGGTCATACATCAGACTGAACTCCAGAGAGCCCAGAGTGGCTAAATGAGAACAAGAGAAGTGAGCACACTCGTTTTGGTCTTTCGGTGTTATGCCACACATACACATACCGTGTCTGGACCGCATGTGTTTTAATGTATGCTGAATGTTTTTGTGGCCTCTGTTGCAGAACCAATAGCCCTTCTGGCATGAGAGAAAACTATCAATTTATTGAGTGATTGATATGATAGAACCACAGAAACAGGGAGTGTGCTTTTTAAGTAATTAAAGGAAGAGTAACATTTTGCTTTTGAATGCAAGTTTGGGAGAAAGCTCAGTCTTGCCAGAGAATAATCACATCATCACACTTTAATCTACGGCATAAGTGAATGACAATTGGAATCTGACCTTTAACAAGGGTGAGATATAATACGTTGTGTTAAACATGTATTATGTATAGGACATATAATTATGAGTTTAGTATTTTACATTCTCCTTTGAGCGAGTTGGTGAGTATGGATAGCTTGTGGCCGGTTTACACTTCTAAAGGTATACTGTCAGAAAAATGATTCAAGTTTGTTCTTTTGTAAAATAACTCAAATGAAACCGTTCCCACATAGTCCAAAATGTAAATTCCTATGTGCTTAATGCTTTTTTTTAAACTTCAAAACAGCCAGCAATTTGAAAGAAATGAATGGAGTGAATGACTTGATCTAAAATTCGTGACAAAAACTGTCTCCCTGGACTAAAACATGTGAGGCAGTGTTTCCCCAATGAATAAAATGTACACGTGATGTACTCACTGGCTTCATCGGAATCATAATCGTTGGCCTCCTCTTCCTCGGCCGCGGGGGGAGGTTGATGTCGGGCAGGAGGAGCACTGTAAGCGGCAGGCTGCCTTCTGTCCTCTCGTACTGCAGGAGGTGCTCTTTGCTCTGAAGGGACTGCACCAGAAGAGTAAGCACCTCCTTCACGTCCCACCTGACCTACAAACACACATGCGGGATATAGATTTGGATTCCAATTGAGGTGCATTAATTAGAGCGTGCTTAAGAAAACGAGGCCTCGCTGCCCCTCACCCTGTGGAGCCGTAGATGGCGTCACAACGGGCTGCGGTCTGGAGCTCTGAACGGGCACCATCCTCTTCATCACGACCGGGCTTCCCTGCTCTGCTTCTTCAGGGCCAGCGCTGCCTGTGGCCGTGCGCACAACTGATGGCTTAGGGGCCACAGGTGGGTAACCAGCACGGCCTTTGAGCTCTGCTCCTAAAAATAAGCATAATACAGTAAACACACAAACGCACTATTCATGAGGGAGACGTATATATATTCGCACTTCAGGCTCTCACTGCAGCAGAATATGTAATAACTCCCCAGTCTCTCTGGGTAGTTTTGATGTTGCGGCTTTTTGTTCAAAGGCATTGACCTACATTCTGTATAAAAAGCTGCAGCAATCAACGACAGTGCACACATGGAATCATTGTATAGTTCATGCCCTTTCTATTATCGGGAAGTCATGTGACAAAGTGTCCCATGTACAAGCACTGAGCAGCACTTAGAGTGAAAATGTATTGAGGTTGGTGGAGGTAAGAAGAGGATGTGTCAAAGTTGTTAAAGCGGAGCGAGAAGAAAGAGGAAGCGGAATAAGCTCTCAGTAAAAGTGAGGTATTGTCTTCAGAAGACTACGTGTGTAAAAGAAGATGGAGAAGAAGCGAAGACAGAAACAAGATTACTGAGGCTACAGTTTGAACATATTCATCAAAATTGGATAACAGAAAAATGGTCCAACATTGGCCGGCTGAACGATTTCTGCAAATGCAACTAAGACAATTGGATTATAGGGTCAGCATTCGGGTCTAACAAAATATAAGCTGCCTCATATGAATTGCTCATAAATAAAAAGGAGAAATCCATTTGGCAAGAAACGTGACACATTCGATTTACTTTTTATGCTTTTGTGAGTCTCTCAGGCCTTGAACTCATGCGATATTTTATGTTGAATTGGAGTTTTAAAAAAGACAATGACTGAGCATTAATTGCTTAAAAGTGTGAATTAAATAAAACAATTTTAATTTAATAATCAGGTGTTACGTTCTACTCTTGGATAATAATCACATCTGAGTAAAGGGGTACTCATGCAAAGACAAAAACGTGATACGGAGTACAGGTTGGGAACCCGGTCAAGAGGAAAGTTGTGTTTTTTTGGCACAATGTGTAAACAAAGTACCAAGTAGTAGAAGTAATCATTTGAAAATGTAATCATAAAATGTAGTCAGTCCCACTTCAGCATTTAACATGTTGGTACAACAAAAATAAAAATGTAGGCACACAATCAGTGTATAATAATTTGCCCGAAACGCCGACTCTCACCTGAGAGAGAAAATAATTTGCAAATAAAAATATGTGTTGCAGGATTTACAAGTCACTCGAAGCTGAAAGATGATTACGACCAGACCTCAAAGCAACAGGCTGCTGTACGCACCAGGTTGTTGATGCTGAGTAGCCTCCTCTCTGGGTTTGGAGTCTACTTCCTGGGCAGGCTGCTCTTTCGGTTTAGATAATGGCATGGGTGAAGGAAGGAATTGTTTAGGGAATCCTTTAAAGAACCAGGCACCAGACCGTTTCCACACCTGAGGAAAAAAAACATGTTCTGGCTTTTCTAATGGGAAGTTCTTCATTTCCTAGCACAGAGCACTCACCTCTCGTTGTTCTCTGCAGATTTTGCACAGCCACACAGCACGGGGCCTGCTGCCGCACTGGGTACCGCACTTAGTACACATGTTCTATGTAACGGGAAAACAGAAATAACCAACTACGTGCCGTTTATAGCATTACCGGTGATTATATGATGGTGAAGTATTGTCGTAAATCAAACAGAAGTTATATGAAGTTTTTGTTCCAAAGGTTTGGAGTCACAAATTTGACTTTGAACACTTAGTGAACGACCAACGAGGTCGCTCTGGTGCAACTCTCGTTCCATCGTACAGCACGTGGGGATTTCTTGACGCTATGGTGATGTTGAGTCATACTGTAGAATTTAGTCGTCAAACATAGTTTCTGTCAGCATTCACATCACATCAGTTCCTAATTTGCAGTTATTACCTTTTTGCAGTCCTCGCACACCACCGAGCTGACCCCGGGTGTACCCAGCTGCTCCCCGCACAGCACACAGCGAGACAGTCCATCCCCACACACAGTCTTCTTCATATCATCCAGGCGGTTTATTAAGCGCCTGCAGAAGCATACCTGACTTCAAGTAACTGACACGTCGCTTAAAATGACTTCAAGTTAAATGATCACTGTGAATTGAACAGATTTCCATGCAGTGGCCAATTTCAGTGTCTCACCCAATCCTCTCTTGCTCCATGGCCTCCATTTTCTCAGCTCGTGCAATCACACCATTTATAATTTCTTTTTCTTCATCTGTCAGTTCTGGAGTAGAACCAGGAGCCGGGCCTGACTGCATGGTCCAATTGCCCCTGTCAGTCAAACAGTGGATCATTTTATGATTAGTTTCCTTCTCTACAGTTAGCGGGAACAAAAATACAGCAAATGGGAAAATGAGACAGATAGTGGGGGTGTTATCTACTTACTGTTCTTTATCACTGTGTCACAGATCACACAATAGAACGCAGGTGGAAACAAAGGATTAGACTTTGGTGATTGTACAGTCAAATGACAACACCGTGTGCTGATAATCGTGCTCACCTAGCGTGCATGGTTCTCTGCCTGTCGTTGGGCGCCCAGCGATCCGAGCTACTGCTCATCACCGTGTCAGTCATGGCAGCACTAACACATTCTACAAGACAAATGAATACAACGTGAAAGTCCGGTAAGACTGAAATTGTAAAGTTAGGATTCTGTTGTGTCTAATTAGTGGAAATTCATAGTGTGTGAGGGAGGGGCTAGGGGGGGGATTAATAAGTATAGTCAAGAGTCATTAAAATATTGATTAGGTCTGATTTAAATCCTCTAGTACCCACATTTAGCGATTTTATTGTTTTTATCTCGTGATTGCGCTGCACTGACTTAACTGCAACTACAGGTTGCTCAGTCATCAGAGAGGACATTCGGTCTAAATGGGCCAGAACAGTGTAGAGCTATAATTGGCAAGCCACCAGATACATTTAATTGCTACAGATTGATGAAAGGGGTGAGTCAAAACTGGATAATTGAGGACCTCACATTCAAGGCAACCACAATGGGCATAAATCAATGATTCATCTGATAATTACTTTTAAATTCATCTGCATGTTTCAAATGAATCCACGGCCCTGAAGCACTCAGCAATATCAGCTGGAAAACCAAATGCAAGTTATCCACATTTGCAGGTTTTGTAGTGTATTTACAGTCCAGTCGACAGCCTACGTCTATCATAAAACTTGTGTTATTCTTGAAAATGCATTACATACATTTACAAAATGTTACTTCTGACCGTCTTTCATTGGTTTGGATGTCCCCTAAAAACCCTTTGGGACAAATGTGATGGGGTGAAACATTGTTCTGTATGTCCTGAGGGCAAGAAGCACCATACTGTGAAGCCCCCGCAGGCTGCAGCAACCAAAAGCCTCAGGAGCGTTGTAGGAATTGCCATGGTGCATGATGGAGAAATTGCAGCTACTGTATAGCAGTAAAGGGATGAACAACAGTGAGAATGTGAAAAGGGAGAAAAATCAATAGCTTTCTCCTGTCAACAGTTTTTCCCATGCAATCATTCCACGGCCGTAAGATCACACTCTCACTCACTCGGCTGATCGCTTTAATGCACTAGATGGTGCATCAGAGCTCATACCTTGTGAGCCATAATCTGTCAGACTGAGGGAAGAGCAAAAAACTTGCTGTACTAGCTGTAGGACTACACTACTGGGTGTGGACTTTTCATTTTGATGCCACTGCAACAACCAGACAGCAGAAGTCAACATGTCAACTGTCTTGTTCTTACATTATACTACATCCCCTGGCAAATTTGATGGAATCTCCAGTATGGGTTTATCTTGTAGAAAAAAAAGGAGATTAGCACAAAATTAAAGTCATTTTAATTGGCAACTTTCTGGTTTTAAGTAACACTAAAATAAATCAAGAAATAAGAAGTGGTGAATAGTAACTTGTTTGGATGAAACAAAGGGGGGTGGGGGAAATCAATCAATTCTGAGTTAAAAAATGATTCCATTTGCAAAACAAGTATACAAACTCACATTTGCTCTATGAAGTTACTTTAGAACTGTCATATCTGTGATCTGCTTTCTTTTTCGACAAAAATAAACAACGAAATGAACATCCTGCGAGACTGCCGATTCCATTATTTTTGTCAGTTGTTGGGTATAAAAGAAAACTACAAATTTACCCAATTCAACATGACGGTCAAAAACTACCCGAGAACAAAGAGGAGCAGATAAAGAACCCATTTAGTCTGAATTTTAAAATAATCGCATTTAGTGCCAATCATTTTAGACAGGAATCATTGAAAACATTTCTGTCTGTAAGGATGAGAATAAAAAACAAATACAATGCAAACTCTTTAAACACCAATTAGTTTCCAATTATAATATACTGTCTTCCAACCTTAATGTTATACAGATCACACTAATCCATAGTTATGGCATCATATCGGTCAAGGTTAAAAATGCAATTATTCTGTCTCCTCTACAGATCACACACAGATGGTGTCAGTCTTGCACAAACGCAATAAAAAAAAAACAAGATGTACATTTAATGGACATTTTACATGCATAGTAAATTCAAATGCAAAAAAATAAACATGAAGCCATCCATGCATCGACATCCTGGATAGAATTTCATATGAAGGAAGAAGAGATGTGTTTAGCAAGGCGTTTATGGGCCAAGGAGGACAGTCAATAGATCTGTAGTCCCTGAGCACACTTTACGCACAAAGCATCTGTCAGCCATTTTTAGAAGCATGGTCATGCACTCTTTTCTTGGTTGCTTGAAATGAATGCAAGAATTACCAGCATGAATTGATGTGACTTTGAAAAGCAGGTGTATGACTCATTACTGCAGGCTCGCTAAAAGTAAAAGCGCAGAGCTCAGCCACCATCTTCCTCACGAGAATGTTTACCATTCACGTGCGGTATGAGAGTAGGCACGGTGACAACAAGGCATGCAGGACAATGATGGATTGATCCAATTTGGATCGTTATGGATCTCGTAGCTGCAGACCACGCAGGGATTGGAAGACATTAGCTATCTACCATAGAAATTGTGTTGAGTTGACAGGTTTTGGTTGGAAGACAAATTCAAGTGTTAGCAGGGGGGAGTAGCCAGAAAATTTTCTGTGGGCCGGCCAGGATGACAAAATGACTCACTAAGTGTTGGGCCGGACCATACGCAGGGGTGCACTGCTGTATTCTGTAAGCAAGTCATCCATAGTGAGGGCTTCGTTAAATGAAATGCAGAGAACCACACACATAATGAAGAATAGAAACAAGTAGAAATAAATGATTTGTTGAACTTCATTGAAGACAGCAAAAACTATTGTTCGCTTTGGCCTTCCAATATAGCGTTAAGTTTCCATAACAGTTCAAGTTGTGCCACTTGGCTCATTTTCAATGTTTCCCAAAGAAATAGATTTATAAACAATCCCAACAAATTAACTATTGTTACACTTTAACATTCTTTTAAGTTTCAAAATGAGAACAGCAACTACGTCAGTCATCCAAATTTCTATTCCACCCTAATATGTCCCCTCTGTAATGTATTGGGTTTAAAAGAAACACGATTAATATTCCAGGGCAAGAATTCCCTTGTGATGCTTGAAGAAGGACATTTCTAAAATGGGTTAATGAGAATCAGAGATCAATTTCATTTATGTGCTTAAATTTAACTTTGATCAGGAAGATTGGCCTTTTTGTGATACTTTGAGCTAGAAAACAAACAAACAAAAAACAACAACGAATTTGACATCTTATACCTCCTCCCCCAACGATCCACTCACATGAGAACACTCGGTGCGATCTGTAATGCAGAAAAAAAATAAAAAAATGATGACCAATTATGCCTTTAATAAGCCATTCTCTTATGATTACCAAATTAAGATTTATTTCCAGACTCACGGCATTCTAAAAATTAACTGTAGTTCATTCTTTGAGTTACAGACCACAATTTTCCAAATCCATGAGGCCAGTAAAAGATCCATCCTTTGTATTGAAAATCGTACGGCAAATAAGAACCAAATCACATGCCCACTTCAGAGCTTCTCATGCAGATAAAAGCTGTTTGTTGCTCTGATTCAATCAAAAGTCACAAAAAAGGAATTCTAATTATAGCTTGGCACTTTAGCCCCAGCATTGCTAAAACAGAAAAGATTGACAAAATTCAGTGCTAGCAAGTTGAGTAAGTTGGTGTTTATTGTTTATTTCATTTGTTTGAAGTCTATAATTTAATGTATTTTAGAACAGATTTTTTTTTTTTTTAAGAGTTGGACGTTTCATTTGATTTAATGAAGAACAATAGCTTCTACCAATCTTCTCTGATTGGGTGAACCGAAAAATTGAAAACGACCACATTAGAACATAGACACTCCATAGAGATGTTGTCGAAAAGATATCAAATGGAGCAAAACTGGGCACCCATTTACTCCGCCAACGCTATCCATCCTCATTGCGAAGAGTGGACTTGGACTGAAGTGCACTGCACCATGCAGCCCTTCACTGCTGGAGGAAAACATCACTCAGCATTTCTTAATTATTTACAACTTCAACCCTCAGTGCAGTTCACTTTGTGTACGCCCCCTCCAAAGGCATTTCTGTAAGCTTTCGTATTCTAAGATCTTAATCAACCATCCACAGTGGCTATTAAGTGAGAACAAGCCTGTGCGTGGGATACAGTCAAGCTGTCTGTGTTTTAGGTGTGCTGCATCAACAAAATATGTTTCGTTCAGACAGTAGTGTTGGCGGACACCATCTGTGAAGTGAAAACCATCTGTGAGGGCTTCTCACCTCTCAAATGGACAAGTGTTGCACTGGTGCAACCAAATTGTCTGTGCAGGCAAAGTTCCAAGTCCCGCATGGCTGGAGCACAAACAGGAAAGAGTCCAAGAAGCTAACCTGCTGCTAATTCTGCTGTGCCCTTTGCCCTGTCCAAGAAACATGCCGAGTCATTCGCGCTGGCTTATTTCCATTCTTAAATCAGCACAATTTATACTGAATTACAATGGCTGTTGATGCACTGGCCACTTATTTCCAGTCATCTTATCTCAGGTCAATTAAACATAACATTAAATTAACATTTAAAAGTCTATGCTAACAACTATTTATACAGTATATCTCCACAACATGTTACCTTGTTATTTTGTTTCTAATATAACATGGTTAATAACGTTTTCTGTTACACAATGGCTTCTGAAAATCTGTCCTACCTCTGCTCCAACTTCTAATTACTATTCCCAAAACTCGTGATAGCATTTGCTTTTACGAGAATGGTTAATATTAATGTTATCTCTGGTATCTGTATTGCAGCAGCACATTTTGCAATAGGGTGACACGTCGTGTTTTTCATGAAGAATCTGAAGACAATCGTGCCCCATTGACGAGTTAAAAAAAAAAATTCATCGCCAACAAGAATCATGCATCTTTGGAATGAGCGACACAGTGTCAAAAAAAACTTTGCAATATTTGTATGATTTTCAAGGTCTCACAAAACACAACTTTGCATCTTTGTTCCTTCAAGATTCAGCCCATTCAGTAAAGGCTCGAGTTTGCGGTTCTATTACCATTTTCAAATGAAGGACTAAGTTCCGTAAGGCTATTTTGTCAAAGGCAGTCTGTTCATGGGCACCCCAGGAAGACAACACCCTAATCAGATTCCTTTATCTTCACGGCAAGCACAATGAAGACACAGAGGCTGAAAAGACAGGAAAGTCCAGACAGTGGATCGATTGCTAATGTTTTTTTGCTGCTACCACTAACTGCAGACTGGGCGAGCTTCTATGCGTTCGCATTATTTGTTATCAAAAGTAACACGTTTTATGATTTTATGGTTAATTGTCATTTTAAAAATGGCTGCACGGTTATTTAAATCGTTGGCTGTGTCACGGCAACAGAATAAATTGAAAATTGCATTTCGTTCCGAAACCCCAACAAATATGAGGTCAATTGGAATGATCTCTGTTAGACCTTGACGCTTCTACTGATTAATTAATATGAGAAACAAAAGGATGACTCAGGTGAATTTTGAACTTTTCTTATACTCCTGCTCTCTTGGGAAAAGTTGGTCAAAGGCCTCATTAATTACTTCCGTCTCTTCCAATATGCCAGAGTGTTTCGGAAGATCTCGTCCCCATTTTAAAAAGGCATTGATTCTCACCCACTGCACTGATGAGTTTTCAGATGAAGACTCTCCCCTTTGCAGACTGACTGCAAATGGTAGAATAAGGTTGCTTGGGAAACAAAAGGAAATCATAGTACAAAACCAAACGTTCCTGTTATTGGGTTCTAAAGTGTACGAATAAAAGAGATTGTGAGTGGCACGTATGCACCTTTCGCCAACTGTGGCCATGGTAACAGCAGGGTGAGATGAAGGCAAAAATGATTTAACACGGTTTGAGAGCATGTGTGACCCACTAGTGTGCATGATCATGGGAGTACAGTGCATATACCTGCGCACTGGTTTACAAACCGTGTCAGTGGATCACGGGGCGCAGTTAGCTCAAATGTGTCATGGACATAGTTAGGAAGGAAGACGGACATTGGAATCTGGTAACGGTCGCCTTGATTCTTTCCGTTCTAAATAATGCAGTTAGCATGCAGAGCGCTAACTTCACTCCTCCATCTTTTTTCACATCTCTACATCTTATCATGATGTTCTTCCTCGCCTTGCACCATTTTCACGGTGCTGATGAGCCTGTAAAAATAAAAGAGGTCTAAGCATACATATCATTGTCCAATCAAATACACTGTAGGTGTATAGTATGTGAGAGGAGGCAGCTGCAGATATTCCTCACACTGAGTATTCTGTTTTTTTTCCCTCCCCTCCCCCAGTTAATCTCTGGGTTTCAGGTCTGTAGGAGGAGTTGGAGATAGTAGAACCAGCTCCTTCTGACACCCTCCAGTAGCAGTTAACAATGGTAGTAACTCGTGGGTGCAAAGTGAGACAACAAGACAACAATGAGGTGACACAAGCACCTGCTCATTGGCTCAGCTGGAGGTCGCATGTACCCTGTCCACATCATAACTGGAAAGCATTCATTGAGGTGTTCCATCGAGCTGCCTAAAATTCCCGCAGCAACGCCCAAGGAACGCAACCACTCAATGTCCTACATTGGCTTACCAGTTCTGTGGTCTTATTCCAGATCTGACTGTAAGCAGGAAGCAAGCACTGCATGAGGGCGGCCAGCTTGTCATGTTCACAATGCATTTTAGAAGATGTAAAAATAGAACACAGCATATTGTCTCATGCATCTTCAAACTGAATTCACGCTCAGCACCGTTGTATGTTGGCATGAATGGTCATTTGCTCCATTAAAATCCCATATGTGGTTTTCAGAATAATGCAAAGGTACTGTTTCGCCTAAAACAAAGAAATCAATCAAATGATGATGCACATAATTGGTCCTTCACCCAGGTTAATTAACAACAGCGACATGCGTGAACAATGATCTGCACAAATTGTCATTTTTCATTCAGATGACTAAGTGGATATCTCTGCCCATTCAAATTAATAAGCAGACAATGAAAGACGCTTCTCGTAAAAGATAATTGTCGGCCCTCCTCTCTTGTGAATGAAAGGTTGCATCCATTCAGGTCAGTGGCCGGATGCGCGACCCTCACATAGGCTTCAGTGAAAGGATGCGTAATTTCAAGATTTTGTCATGCTTCAGGCGATGCGAAGACACACACCTGAGAATCCAGAGCAGCCTCTCCTTCTCGGTCAGTTGTCGGGGAATGGAGATTGAGGTGACTAGTATGCACGTCTTGGTTCCGGCGAGGGACTTAGTCAATACGCATGCTTCTTGTCACACCGGAACCTAGGTTTTGGTATTCAGCCTGGAGGAGTAGTCCGTGGCTGGAGGCACTGGAGATCTCTACGGTGTGCGTGGGAACTCGCCTTGTATTCTGCGTGGAGGATGGAAAGCCCTTGATTCACTGGGAAGGAAACCCCTGGATGTGAAGTGATAACACTAATGCATAAGTGGGCAATCACTACCTGATCGAATTGCGTCTGGAACAGCACACTGTGCCACAATTTGAAAATGATGCATTTTTTTATTTTATACGCACGCCCTGTTCTAAACAGTTTTATTAAAACTCTACGCAATAGATATCCTTTATTTTCTTCTAATTTTGTATCATACATGATTGTTGCTGTTAACACATTGGTAATAATAAAAATAATAATACATCTAGTAGACAATATTCTGTAACGAGCTATATGCAGCAAACATTTCTAAACTGATTCGAAAATTCCTCACTTTCCGAGGACTGACTCGAGGAATCTATAGGTGGGATAATTGCGCCATCTAAAGGACAACTTGTTTATTGCGCTAGTTTCTAATACAACAGTTTTGTTTCATTATGTACTTGATAAATTGTCAATGAAAGATGAGTTGAACCGACACACACACTTGCGTTAAGAAAAATCAATATTGTAATTGCGAGTTGTATGTGAGAGACATCCCTTTGGCTGCCCATTATGTACAATGCATGCCACGCCCTTATATAAGAAAAATAGATACTGGTACTTCCGATCAAGTGTCACTTCGGAAGACTCGCATATAGCCAGTAGTCTCTGTATTTATTACCAAAATCCCAACATTGGTACACAAAGCAATATTTTCCAGAAATGTTATAAATATCCAACAGAGCGCTCTCGTGACCTCAATTTACCATGTACGCATGCGCATGGCAGGGTTATTTTGCTGCCTGAACTAAATAGTTTTCCTCGGGCTAAACTGTCAGTTGGTGCTATTTTTTACATTCATTTGACGGACTATTAGTTACAAAAATCCGTGGCGCAATAAACATATCGTTGATGTCTTTACAGATTTCTATATCGTACTGTATCGCTGGTCACGTGACTCCGCTGTGGATCACCTGATTTGCATCTGAGAAAGAAAAATGGCCGCCCACTTGTCATACGGGAGAGTCAATTTAAACATTTTGAGAGAAGCAGCACGAAAAGAGCTAAGGGAGTTCTTGGACAAGTGTGCGGGAAGCAAGGTAATATTTAACACGTAGGGAAAAACAATCGGAGGGAATCATCTCTGTCGTGGACATGGGAACTGAATCAGGCATTGACATCATTGTGCAGCCATCAAAACAGCCTGCTGAACAGTGCTTGGAGCTTTAGCTTTCCTATTTGGTAGACAGTACTGGTGATTTTATTTAAATATTGCAGATGTTGATCATCATGTGCTTTGTGTGTGCACTTGTTTTGTAGGCCATAGTTTGGGATGAATATTTGACTGGCCCTTTTGGACTGATAGCACAATACTCTCTACTTAAGGTAACTGCTCACTTCATGTTGCTAACTTGGTAAAGCATTTTGTCAGTTACATGCAAAAATTCTGTTGGGGTATCACAAATACATGTTGTTCTTTGGTTCAGGAGCATGAAGTGGAAAAGATGTTCACCCTCAAGAGCGGTCGGCTCCCCTCTGCCGATGTCAAAAACATCATCTTCTTTGTCCGCCCCCGACTAGAGCTGATGGATATTATCGCTGAAAATGTATTCAGGTAGGTTTTATGTGTCATAATTTGATTTACACCTTTGAAGAAAATCCAGGCTTTTAAGTCCTTCAACGTGACCCTCACACTCTGTCCTTGCCTTGTGTTTTGTGTTGTCAGTGAAGATAAGCTGCATTCGACACGTGACTTCCACATCCTGTTTGTACCCCGGCGGAGCATGTTGTGTGAACAAAGGCTGAAGGAGCAGGGTGTGCTGGGCTCCTTCATCAACATTGATGAGTATATCCTGGACCTGATTCCCTATGATGGTGACCTGCTGTCCATGGAATATGAAAGTGCCTTTAGGGTATGTTCAATCTTTGCATTTAAAAGAATAAAAGGGAGACTAAAACATGCAGTGCAAGAACATTATTAATTTTTAAAATGCTGTAAGACTTGAATGAAAATTCATTTAATGACAACCAGTGGTCGAGTTAAAGAATGCAATCAGTAATTCCAAGTACCTACTGTCCATCACAAGAAAAATAATACTGTAACAATCAACTCCTGAAAGCTGCCTTTTTTTTTTTTTCTAAGTGTTATATTAGTTGATTTTACATATTCTTATAGGAATGCTACTTGGAAAATGACCAAACAAGCCTTTACCACACAGCCAAGGGCCTTATGACCTTACAGGCATTGTATGGCACTATTCCACAAATTTACGGGAAAGGAGAATGTGCACGGGTGAGTAATTTGAAAGCAGATCCACTTTAACAGCAAAGCATCTTATTGCGTTGTCTTTCTTTTTCTGGTTGCTATTAGCATGTTGCCAACATGATGCTGAGGATGAAGAGGGAGTTTGCAGGTATTCAGAATCAGATCCTGCCCGTGTTTGACACACTGCTTCTCTTGGACCGGAATGTAGACCTGCTAACTCCCCTGGCTACGCAGCTCACTTATGAAGGTCTCATTGATGAGATCTATGGAATCAATAATGGTTAGGATAATATTTGTCAATCGATTTTTACACCTTTGTTTAGTAGCCAAGTTCACTGTCAATTTCTATTGCAGGTAATGTCAAGTTGCCACCCGAGAAGTTTGCGCAGAAAAAACAAGGCGAAGCGAGTAAAGATTTGCCCACAGAGCCCAAGAAGTTGCAACTCAACTCAGCAGAGGAACTTTATGCCGAAATCCGTGACAAAAACTTCAACGCTGTTGGAGCGGCACTCAGTAAAAAGGCCAAAATTATTTCTGCTGCATTTGAGGTTGGTCCTGCTTCAGCTTTAAGCCACCTTGGCATGTTTATGCATAAAGGTGTGTGCTGTAGTGTGGCAAATCTATTCAGACACTAGGTTGCCATCTCTTTCTGACAGCCTAATTGAATTCCAATCGGATATGATTGTAATCTGACTTGGTCTTGAGAGAAAATCCATATGGTTAGGGAGTTGATGGCACTTTTAAAGAGATTCCATTAGGAATTTTATACCTCTGGTGCTTTCCTATCAGGTTAGCACGGCAGATTTAGTACGATAGACATGTAGTGTTTGTTGTCTTGTTTCACAGGAACGCCACAATGCGAAGACAGTGGGTGAAATTAAGCAGTTTGTGTCCCAGTTGCCTCATATGCAGGCAGCGCGGAGTTCCCTGGCCAACCACACATCCATTGCAGAACTCATTAAGGACATCACAAGTCTGTAAACAATAAAAGTTACTCTTGCTTCTTTTACACAAATTGATTTCTAACAAAAGTTTGCTTCACTGGGTTGTGTCTTTTAGCATCCGAAGCTTTCTTTGATAACCTAACAGTGGAGCAGGAGTTCATGACCGGAGTTGACACAGACAAGGTAG
Organism: Syngnathus leptorhynchus; assembly: GCF_054491065.1. Lineage (NCBI taxonomy): Eukaryota > Metazoa > Chordata > Actinopteri > Syngnathiformes > Syngnathidae > Syngnathus > Syngnathus leptorhynchus. The sequence goes on along the minus strand of NC_141198.1, from coordinate 9,308,843 downwards.
ATAGTCCTTGAATGCATCTTTTATTTAAGTTATTGTAATGATGTTTTTGTGCAGGTTGTTGTGTTAATAAAAAGAGATTTGACAAATGGTGTATTGGACATACAGTAACTTTAATGTATTGGACATTTGATAATCCAGGTAAACACATACATTGAAGACAGGATTGCCCAAAAAGATCCCCTCATCAAGATTCTGCGCCTCGTGTGCATGCAGTCCGTCTGTAACAACGGCCTTAAACAGAAGGTCCTTGACTACTACAAGCGAGAGATTCTCCAGGTAAAGTTAAAAAAATAAAAACGTCTGAGAAATCTGTTGTAGGTAATCTAATATGCAAATGAATTATATGTGGATAATCATTTTGGACACCTGGCCGTTATTTTTACAGAAAGTTAAAATAAATGGAAATATGGAGTTGCCTTTGTATTAAATGTGCAACTGTTCAAAATGTAAAATGAAGAATTAGGTGGAAGTGATAAGTCTATCACAAATCTACTTATTATTTCCTTCTTTTCTGTACTGTGTGACAATGCAATGTGATTTATTTCTTTACTCTCCTTTTAAAATACTTATCTCTTTAGTGACCGCCACTAATTTGTATTCATCTACGTGTATGCTTTTGTTTTATAAGACCTATGGCTATGAGCACATCCTGACACTGAACAACCTAGAGAAAGGAGGTCTTCTGAAGCCACAGACCAGCTCAAGGAATAATTACCCTACCATTAGAAAAACCCTTAAACTGTGGATGGAGGATGCAAACGAACAAGTATGGATAGCAAGGAGATTGTTTGACCTGTGACAAGGACACGGTGATATTTGGTCCTTTGTTTTCTTTTTCAGAACCCTAATGACATCTCATACGTATACAGCGGCTACGCTCCATTAAGCATCCGACTCACCCAAGTCCTGGCCAGGCCAGGCTGGCGGAGCATCGAGGAGGTGCTGAAGATGCTCCCAGGTCCACATTTTGAGGAGCGCCAGCAGCTGCCTCCTGGACTCCACAAAAAACGTAAGGGCCAATTCAAACATCAGCCTTCTGCCTGTAAGATATAGATAAGAGTAGGCTTTGTTCATGTGAGGGCAGAAGCTGAATGAGAAGATGGATTGCATTTGGCCGACATTGTTATCCTACCTCCGTCAGTTTGCACTTGTCTTTGTTTGCGCACGTCTTAAAACGAGCAATATATAACGATAGTGGCAGTTGGAGGTGTCAACACTGATGGGAATGAGGCTATCTTAGAAATATGCTAATTAGAACTGTGAGATTAGATGAAGTGGCTTGCTTCTGCTTGTCCATGTTAGAATAGATTTTCAAAGGTGCTAATTGAAGAGTCGCAGCAAAACTGATGGATGATAGATGTCTTTAATGTATTTTTCCAGTAGGATCCTTGTGCATGTAGTGGTATACTTCTGTATGGATCAAAGCTGCGGATCCAAAATGTGAAGATTTCACGACTGTATGTATGTACTGTATGTGAGAGATGACATCGTTCGTACTTACTTTCAGGCCAGCAGGGGGAGAACAGGACGACACTGGTGTTTTTCTTGGGAGGAGTGACATATGCCGAAATAGCCGCTCTCCGTTTCCTTTCTCAAATGGAGGACAGCGGAATGGAATATGTTATAGCTACAACCAAACTCCTCAACGGCGCATCTTGGATCAAATCTCTCATGGACAGACCCGAAGCTCAGATGCATTGAGTAAACTGCCACACACCTGGACACATCAAACAGCTTGAACACTCTTCATGTCAGTATCAGCATGCTGCAGGTGTCTCACTGATGTTCATGTTAGAGAAACAGATTGAGCTCTTTCTGTCCCTGAATTGTACTGAGGCGATGGAAAAAAAAAAATGGCTGTCTCTCAGTTGTATATAATTTATGTGTTAATAAAGCTTTGGTCAAAATGTAATGTGTTTAATGAAACAACGTTATTTTTATTTTTGGATGCATTTCCCCTTCCAGATAAAATATATTAACTCCATCATGAAGTTAAATGGGTCCTTCCATTATTCAACACTACCGTTGCTACTGATGTGAACGCATGGGTTTGTTTTTTTGACCAGGGAGTATAGCTGTCAGCACTGGCCCAGCCCTCGGAAGGAGCAATTAGTGCAGTAACAGGCCTCCTGATCAGCCGATAATGTTCCTGCGCCGTCTGGAGAGCTCAGGCCTCAGCATCCTATCATTTGACAGCACAGGACACTGATTGAATTAGGAGGCCATTTGCTCAATGTTCCGGCAGAGAATAACTGTGCGGCAGCAGGGTTTTAGGTCTTCAGTCAATAGCATCTCCTCGTCTTTACAGTATAAACAGGGCTTCCTGCTGACAGGATATACTCTGTGTACTCTTCATGGATAAATCCATGTTTATTTCTTATTCCTAATTAGATTTATGAGTAAGATTTGCTTGACAGCTTTCATATTATACTAGGGTGTGTCGGAGGAGCAGGTGCACGGGAGGCATAACTACCATTAGGATCAATCCCAGGGGAATAAAATCCTGATGGTCAGTTCTTGTCTTTGGCTCCTCCTCGGCTGGGAGTTGCAAGGCTCGAGGGTGCATCAGCCAACTTCACGGCTACAAGTGTACCAGCCCACCCTGTGAACAGCGTCAGTCCTGCTGCAACAACATCAAGGTATGAGTTGTTTGAAAGCTTTTATTTCCTACAATTGCAGATGTGTGTATGCTTTCATTTTGATTGATATTGTATTTGTTTACCATTTGCTGGATGAAGATTTCACAGCGTATAGTTTTATTATGATGCATAGAGTACATTATATTAAAAGTGTATTTTATTTCAGGAAATAGTATTTGCATTTTTGTAATAATATCTTCCTAATAGCTTCCTCTTTTATAATTACTAAATACTTGGCTGCAACTTCTACCACTGCTTTACATTTCCTGTTTTTTTCCCCCATAATATAAATTCAATGTTTTAAAATTATTGTGCATGTTCACTTTTTCCAAGTGTTATATCTAAAGAGCTCAGATTCATTCATTGCGGGATTAAGATCAATACTGAAACCTTTTAGTGCAATTTGCAAATACATTATTTAACAGTTGTCATCATAAGGCTATGTGGCCGATACATTATTTCTTTGCTTCATTCTTTTGTATGGTGACAAGTGTGTGTTTGCAGAATGGGACGAGGTGGGAACCTGGGACACCTGACTCTTGTTGCGCCCAAGCACAAGACACAGCAGGTGCATCTGGATTCCGAGCCTTTGTTTATTCGCTTTCTGCGGACATTCAGGGAAATCCTCAAATTTGTCCTCTTCAGCTACACTGTGCTTTTTGGCTCCTTACTTCTCGCCCGTTGGACCACTTACTACATGGTGGGAAAGTAAAAGGACAAATTCAACTTGCACTTGGATGAGGAGCTCTTTATTCAGATTGAAGATATTTCATTTGGGATTCAAAATAACACTAAGTGTCAATGGGTTTTTTTTCCTGCTTAATACTTACTACTTGATTCCAATCAATCAAATATGACAATTTGGTAAGAACTGTGCACTCATTCAAACTTACTGATGCCAGCTAAAAGAGCAGAATTACAACAATCTGAATTGCAACTTTGCTTCTGATGTGTTGGTGTGTTTATTCTTGAACTTTTAATGCACTGAAAAGTGATCACAATAAATGTTATATCTGTCTGCAGTCAAAAACATACAGTACAAAAAAAAACCGCCATTACATATGAGATGCACTATTACTGATTGTTTCTAAGCAATTAAATGGAGAGATTGCTTAGGTCTAAATATTGTATTTAGCAAACAGGACAAAGGAATGATAGGGATTACGTATATATCTGAATTCTGACTTTATTTTGCCAGATGCTTGGGTATTGAATACTTAACTCAAGACACTAACTAGGCTAAGCAATTGGTGATGCAGGTCTTCCTTTGCACCTGATGGCTATGTAACCCATATTTATTAATATACATGGATTAAATTAATTAGTTTTACCTTTAAAACGCTGCCTGTACTACTTTCCTGTTTTATTTGTTGAATGTTGTTAGATGATAGTGTTCAATGATGCACACATACACTTTCATGGAACAGAAAAGGTATAAAAGTAAACTGTTTGTTTGATGTGAATCTACCTGTTTTAAAATGAAAATGTAAGGTGAAAACAAAAGTATTAAAAGGCCAAATGCATAACTAATATGTTTTGTTGACAAAACTCTGTGCGTCATTTAATGCGTTTGTTTCTCGTATAGTACCAGTCCACACGGGCGGGGCTTGGCGTTTCCTGTTATTTCCAAAGCAGTCATCGACGCTTCTCGTAAAAAAAACAACATTATAATTTCAACAATCATGATTTCTGGCGGTGATTTAAGTTAATTTGTACAGCTAAACAATTCAGGATACTGATTATTTTCTTGGCTCACCCTCACCGCCCTCACGGTGTAACATTAGATATATTTGTCAACGCCAGCAGCGTTGCGCCATTTTGAAAGTGTTATGTTGGGAGAGGCAGGGACGAGGGAATTCTTAAAAGTATAGTGCAAAGTCTAAACACCTGTTCCTTATTCCAGCATTATTCCCGTTTTTCTATGAGAAAAATATTTATAGTGTTTGCAAAAGTTAAGCTAAGGTAGTGTGTGCTTCTTTAAAAAATAATAATGAAATAAACATTGGCAGCGCTCGCAGTTTCATTCCTCTACTCTACACCTCCTCGGCAGTCAGTAAGCAGCAGCAGTGCTCAGTCCAGGGCCTGAGCCCGCTTCACAGACCCCTTCTCTCGCTGGCCCACCACCATGGCAGGTAAAATTTAAACGACACGGCGAGGCTGCGGTCATCGGTTAATAAGTCACGAATAAAACGGAACCTAATCTGGTGTTGGTGGTTAACTAGCAGGAAGCTAGCATGCTAAACTCGTGTTGTTATGTGTAGTGAGCGTAAATAAAGTTGCTCTTGGTGTGGCGTGGTGTCTTGAAACTGGGTTTATACCTCCTGCAGGGGTCGGTGATGAGGGTGACGAGGTGCAATGGTGTTTTTCCCAAGTCAAAGGAGCAATAGATGACGACGTTGCAGAAGGTGAGTCCATCTGATTTTTTCCCCCTCATTGACACTTAGAACATGTACGAAAAGTCGCCTCATCATTTTCAGATCTTTGATATTCATCCTAAACTTCATGCGCTCTTTGTCATTACTATAAGAAAATAAAGTGCACAACGGAGTCTCTTAGACAACGTGAAATGACATTTCTGCACGCTAGTGGGACAACTATGTTAATTGTTGGCATTTTGGTGCAAGGAGTATGTTCCAGGATGCTGCGACTGCATTTTGCGTGCCTACTTTTTGGCCTAAAAGCGTCACTATAATGGAGTGAAAATGTTCAGGAGTAAGGAATAATTGCATACTGCTAAGCCAAAAGTGGTACTTACTAGTAGTGCGAAAACTGTAAGACACATTCATTCCACTAGTGTGCCCTAGTTCTACTATTGTGCTGAATTGTTTTACAAGTGAGGACAAAAGACATCAAGGATAGCACATAAATATTCAGTCAAGTTTGAAAAATAATTTTAAATTAAGTAATAGTTTGACAATGGACAGTACAAATGTTAATATTCATGTGGGTGCCATTATTTGGGCAAGCATATCAAGAGACTACAGATAATCCTACAGATAATCTATTTCTCTGCAATGCTCGCCATATGTTTGCCCATCAAAGGTGACAATGACACTGCTGATCTTTTGTTTCAGTTCATTGTTGTCCTTCGTTTGGTTTTTATTTTTTGGTGAGCTAGATGCGCAAAAGATGAAATGGCTACGAAGTTTATTGTACTTTGGTCCTGGTGCCCAGATCTTATCCGATATTGCAAACAGAAAGCACACAAACAGGGCTTCATTACACTAAATGCATTAAACCTATACATTGCTTGTAGACTGTTATTACGACAGTAAATCTACTCTGTTTACAGTAAACTCTACCTTACACCCACAATGGTCGTCAATGCATGCCTAAAACACGTATTATTGTTCACATTTGGTAGCATCTTGATCTGTCAACCTGCAGCTAAAAATACTTCTAATACGCACTGGATCCTATAATGCTGTTAAATGTGCGTGAGTTGTGTGACAGCTGTTGACTCCCAGAGCCATCTCTTGTAAAGTCTCTAGTGACTTTGGGACTGCCTGCCATTTTGTTCCCATAATAGACAACTCCAGCTGTGTGAATTATCGGGAAAGGAGCAAAGAGCCGCATCCTGTCCTGAATTAAACTTGCATTCAGTCTCTTATGTCTGGTTTTGCACTGTGCTTTTCCATTCCATTTGTTTTCTGTATAAAAATGTCTTAAATGATCGATAGCTGAGCATAACACAACACAAATCAGTGAATCAAATAACATTAAAAACTGTGATCTCTAAACACTTGAACATTTTCACTTAATTTGGCATTACCTTTAATCAAAAAATATAATACATAGCTGATAGCTAATTAGACTTTGAAAAATAATGCACCCCAAGTGCGCATACGGCAAAGACTCTCCCTAACTACCACTAATAACCCAGGCCACAATTAAGTTTTTCCAGAGCTACAAAGCTTGCGTGCCATGCGAGATCAAGGCATCCACCTGAAGGGGGCATGCACTGCATCCTATTAATTCGTAGTCATTTGTGTTTGGATGAGTTTGTCAGAAAAAAGGCTGTATGAAGCACTTTGTTTGCTCCACACTCACTCTATGCCTGTGTTAAGAATGGTGTTCACCCTAGTGCCAGGCAGTAAACAAGGACTGATTGTTGTTTTCAATGTTCTGTGTATTGTATAATTAGATGTAAATGCTGTTCAAGGTGCCAATTGTTCCTTTTCTCTGGTCCTGCACAATGTGGATGGATGGATGGATGGATGGATGGATGGATGGATGGATGGATGGATGGATGGATGGATGGATGGATGGATGGATGGATGGATGGATGGATGGATGGATGGATGGATGGATGGATGGATGGATGGATGGATGGATGGAGGGAGGGAGGGAGGGAGGGATGGGAGGGATGGGAGGTAGGGAGGGAGGGAGGGAAGATTAAAACACTTATGATATTCCTGTGTCGACAGCTGATATCATATCCACTGTTGAGTTCAACCACTCAGGGGAGTTGCTTGCCACTGGAGACAAAGGAGGTCGTGTAGTCATCTTTCAACAGGAGCCAGAGGTGCTTTTTACGTAGAGACGTCAATATTTGTTTGACTTTGCATATCCCATATTATTTGTGTAGTCTTGCATTGTTGTACCTGACGTGATCTTTGCTTGATTGTTGTTTTTAAGAGTAAGAATCAGCCTCAGTGCCGTGGAGAATACAATGTGTACAGCACCTTCCAGAGCCATGAACCTGAGTTTGACTACCTGAAGAGCCTTGAGATTGAGGAGAAGATCAACAAGATTCGATGGTTGCCCCAGAAGAATGCTGCTCACTTCCTTTTATCCACAAATGGCAAGTTGACTTGTCCACTCTAGAGAACACGTTATACAACTTATTTTCTTGAATTTAAGTCATTAGGACATCATCTGGACATTTTTTAAACAGCTAAAAATATATGTGTCTATAAAAGCAGAAATAGAACTTGTAATTAAGGCGGTCAAACAATATGACATAAAACAAATTTGTTGGCTGTAGTAGTTGACTGACTTTGACTTTGGCAGCGTTTCAGAACATTTCAAGTAACACGTCGGTAAATGGTCATGTTCAGTAGTTACCGAGTAATGTAAATGGCAAGTGTTGCGTTTTTAAGATCACAAAAAAAAAGTTGTTTTTGTCGTGTCACTCGCATTATGTAATATCCAACTACAGATTTTTAAGAATGATTGATACCTCTTGTCATTGTCCTCTCGTAGATAAAACCATAAAGCTGTGGAAAATAAGCGAGCGAGACAAGAGACCGGAAGGTTACAATTTGAAAGAAGATGACGGTCGATACAGAGATCCAAATACAGTCACAACGCTACGGGTGGGTATCGTGCGTATATTATTTATTTTTCACAGGTCGTCCATCACAATTTAACATGTTGTCTAGCTTGTAAAAAAAAGACAATGGTAAACTCACTGGCCTTGTCCCCTAGGTACCAATCTTCAGGCCCATGGACCTGATGGTGGAGGCCAGCCCTCGTAGAGTCTTTGCCAATGCTCACACTTACCACATCAATTCCATCTCAGTCAACAGCGATTGCGAAACTTACCTGTCCGCAGATGATCTTCGTATCAATTTGTGGCACTTGGAGATCACCGATCGCAGCTTTAGTATCCTTTCTCTTTTGGCTCCTCACACACATCATCAGTATTGGAAACTGCTTATCTTTTCCGGACCGGTAATTGAGCACATCCTTTCCACTGTGAGAGAGGGCACTTGGTCGAGAGACTGTAAAGAGGGAATTCAGTCTAGCATGGCTTTCTTAACGTCTGTGCATAGATGTTATTGAAGATGTGTGCGTTCTTCTCGTAATTGAAAGTTAAAGGTGAAATATAAAATATATACAATAAATACAAGTAATCAATTATCAAAATATGGTATGATGATACTGTAGTGATTTTCATGTTGTAATTTCAAGTCTGTAAGTCTCCTTTTTCCTCTTCTCTTCTGTTGGACCTGAACTTTTCTTACTCAGATATTGTTGACATCAAGCCAGCTAACATGGAGGAATTGACCGAGGTGATCACAGCGTCAGAGTTCCATCCTAACCAATGCAATACATTTATGTACAGTAGCAGTAAAGGAGCCATCCGCTTGTGCGACATGAGGGCGTCAGCACTGTGTGACAACCATGCCAAATGTAAGTAGGTCACTCAACCTAACGAAAAAACTGAATTCCATTTTTGTAGTCCCTAGCCTAAAATTCTGTTTCCTCGCTATGCAGTAAGGGAGTACGTTGTTGTGTTTGCAGTGTTTGAAGAGCCAGAGGATCCAAACAATCGTTCCTTCTTCTCAGAAATAACGTCATCCATCTCTGATGTGAACTTCAGCCACAGTGGACGTTACATAATGACCCGTGACTACCTGTCCATCAAAATCTGGGACCTCAATATGGAGACTCGTCCAGTGGAGACCTATCAGGCATGTTATGTTGGTCAAGCTGAACTATTTACTAGGGATGGGCGAGGTTACCGATACCAGACTGATTTTAAGGTAGCGGTACCAGTTGAGGCCATCTTGCAATCAGGAATTAAAAATTACTTTGAAATTGTCACTGTTTTTGAGGGATATTTTATGTATTAAGTATTACTGGTATCGGCACTTGGTGTCGGTGACTACTCACGTATTGAGTACTCGTACTGATATCGGCCTGGAAAAAATGTGCTACTGAACATCCCTACTATTTATAGTATTGTATATGAGTAGCTTAGTCCTCCATCCTCAAAATTGTTCTCCTCTATCAGGTGCATGAATATCTCAGGAGCAAGCTGTGTTCACTCTATGAGAACGATTGCATCTTTGACAAATTTGAGTGCTGTTGGAATGGAAACGACAGGTGAGAACATACATTCTCCTCATTGATTTTCATTCTGCCTCCTTTGCTATGCCGTTTCCTAGATGTTAAAAGCCACAATTTGTGTAACAGTTATAGGTTGACGTCTTTGCCAGTTTGGTTTACTATCCAGTTGACTCAGATCTCTGCCTCACTATAACTTTGTGCCCTGTGTGCAGCGTGGTCATGACAGGTTCCTACAACAACTTCTTCAGGCTGTTTGACCGAGGCTACAGGCAGGATGTGACCCTAGAGGCATCAAGGGAGAACAGCAAACCGCAGTCTGTTCTTAAACCCCGCAAAGTAAGCTCAGGTGGGAAGCGCAAGAAGGATGAGATCAGTGTAGACAGTTTGGACTTTAACAAGAAGATCCTCCACACTGCCTGGCATCCCCTGGACAACATTATTGCTGTGGCCACCACCAATAATCTCTATATATTCCAGGACAAACTTAACTAGCATTGCTCCATCACAGACACAAAATCTGTTAAAATGTTCAAGTCTGGCTCAGACCTTGGCTATGGCTGATCATCACAAGTACACTTTTCACGTATAATACAAATTATAATTACTTTACAAACTTTGGGATTCCGGGGCTTATTTACTTTTCCCTCCAGAAGCACGTGTTCATCCAGCTGCTGGTTACAACTCCACTACATCATAGACCAAAGGGAGGATAGATGTAAAAAGACAAACAAACATATTTTTCATGTGGGCATTCGTCCCAATACTAATTGTTAATGCAATTTGGCTCCTACAACATTTGGTTAGTTTTATCAGGAAAATGTTTAATTGTAGACTCAGTTGCACTGGCATGAAAAAAATGCTGATACAAGTGGTCGACACTCCTTAGTTGCGCCCACCCAATTTGACACATTCACTCACAACTTCTTCCTGATTGAGTACATTGATAAAGGGCCAATCGAGGATTGGTTATTGAAAGGTGCTCTAAAAACAATGCTGCCACTTCTTCTTCTGCTGCACAACAATGTATACCAGCTTCGATCTTTATCCTAAGATTGCCTGTTGTTTACTTTTTTTTTTTTTTCTTAACAGTAGGGATGACAACTTTCACTTGGTGATACAGTGGTCATCTAAATTGCATACTTTTGGCTGCTTATGTACATGCCAAGCGGGGGGGGGGGGGGGGGGCTGTATTTACCAGGTTAGTTTCCGTTGACATAAACTACTTATTTCCTAAGACACACAGCTTTCAGGAATTTGTTTCATCATATTTTAGGAGCACATGTACAATATAATGTTTTCATAACAACATGGTTGACTTTTGACTGGCAGGTATTTGGGTTCGGGGAACTGAATCATGCCAAAGTAAAATGTGCTTTATGCCTGTAAATTATAGTCATTTAGTTAAAGCTCTGCTCAGTCATTACTACAATGAAAATGTACCACCAATAACAGCTCAGGCTCAAGGTGGCCCAGGTGTTTTGTTGGGTATTGCTGCCAACCTCCACAAAACAAATGTTATGTTGCAGACAGGTAACATTACCCCTTGGATCAAGTTTCATTTTTTTATATTTTATACTGTATCAGAAGAGAAAAATAGTCACTATAGCTGATTTATTTTTGTATAAATTAAGGCAACAGTTGTAGTCTGATCACTGATGTTTTAAATGGAACTGTCTCTGATGGTTGGTTTGAATGTAGATGGAAGGCTTGTGTGCTGTCTCAGGGCAGATATTTGTTTGAAAGTTCTGTGATGTCAAATAGGAGCATGCTCTTTCCTTTTTTTAAAGTCATTTTTATATCTGCAAAAGCATAGGCTGGACAGTACAGCATCTGGCCTGAAAGGAGTAAAAGGTGTTTTTCAATTTACTCTTTCCAAGTGAACATTGCCTTGTTTTTTTGAAAGGGTATTTGTTCTATAAGCTTTTTTTTTCCAAATATGTATTATTTAAGGGGAGAATTTGTGAAGCACTTGGTTTGCAGATGTTAAATCTAAATGAAGAAATTACTTCTAAACTTAAAAACCTGCTTCTCCTTTGCGATGCTTCCGTCACAAGTTGCTGATCTTGAGGAGAAAATAAGTTGAGGATTTCTTACGTTTTTTTAATTTTTTTTTTAACATCTTTTCAAAGCACAGAGCAAATTTTACAATGACTGGAATGCCAACAAAAAGAGGTGATGATGTCACTTCCTCAGGGCTGTGCATAATATCCTTCAATCGGGGCATTTTCAAAATGACTTGGCGTGTATAAGATTAGTGGCTTCTCTAAGCAATCCTGAAATATCACAGTTTGATTTTCTCAACAAAGGATTGTCGTTGGGTTTGGTGATCACCCTTGTTAAAAAAAAAAAAAACTGAAATATTTACTGCCATTTGTTAATTAGAATGTCATTCATAGCTGATGCACTGAATATTTTGAAAACCACAAAACCCCCATTTGCCTTTATTAAAGCATTACGACTCAAGATAACCTGACAAAAGCATTTCATGTGGCGTGCCAAACATGACACTCAGGGGAATTCACCACTGATCAATGATCAAAATATTGTACCTTCAAGGTAGCAAGTTGTCAGTACTAAATACAAAAAAAAAATGCCTTAATCAAAAGCCTATGCATTTTGTGGAGACTGATATAATGATACTGTATCATCAGCATCAAATGTATGGAGTTTTTGACACTAGCATCATACATAAACGTATTTTGGGGGACGTTTAATTTTTGTTTCTTTCAAGTTCTTAAATAAAGATGGAAGAATTTTGGAAGTCTGGTGTGGAAAACTCAACTTTGTGTGTGTGTGTGTGTGTGGGGGGGGGGAGTGTTAGATGGAATTTAATTATAGTATAACTGTAATAAAGTTCTCCTGCACACTCAACATTGTCTCCACGTTGCGGCCCCTACTTTCCTCACTGAAGTGCTCACACCACAAACCTCCATTAGGACCTGATCAGGCTGACAGCACTGTCTAGTCATAACCAGGACACGGCTCAAGACCATAGGCGACAGGGCCTTCTGAGTGGCCGCTCCTCGTCTGTGGAACGCCCTCCCTGACCACCTCAGGGTTCCACAGACGGTGGATGCTTTTCAAAAGGGACGAAAGACCTTTTTACTCTGGCCTATAGCTAAATACTATTTTTTCATGCTTTTATGTTTTTTATAGTCTATTTTTCCCCTATCTTTCAAAGTCTTGTTTGCACTGTAGCAATTTAAGATTTGATGTCAAATGTAAAGTCTGTCTAATACAATGTATTATTATTATGCAAAACTAAGTTCCCAATTAAATTAATATAATACAGTAAGTATTCTATTGAACATTATATGATGATATAATTACATCTTACCACCACCCCACCAAAAAAAAAAAAAGCTGTTCATTAGTATATAACCACGTTTTAATAGATTAATGCGTCGCAGGCTTGAATGACGAATTGAGTTTACTATGTACTTTGTTAACCAACAGTGATGAAAGCCTCCATCATTTTGAGTCAATCACCACATAAAGCCTTGTGCGTTTGTTGAGTCTTGTTTGGCTCTTCACATCACAATACAGTTACACATACACGTATTTTGACATGAAAGATGTTCGTCTATGCGTGAATGAATGGATACACGTCCATTACCTATTTAAACACGGCCTTTTTTTTAAAATTCTGTCTGGACACTGGCCAGGCTACGCGCATGCGCGCGCCTCGGTCATGTTGACGAATGCGAAAACAGAAGTCAACATGTCCACCGCTGCTGCTCATCAAAACAATAATGAAGAGCCTGGGCTTCACGGTATGTAACATAGTTCTTATTTGTATTGTCCCTATATCCAAATTTCGTTAACGCGTATCCTGTCTTTCTACACTAATGAGTCTAGAATATTTTTGGTTAAAGTTCAATCTGGTAAAAGCGTTTCCTCATCCTCTTGGATGGGTGGTGGGTGACGTTTGTGAGAATTAGCCAATAAGGCTTAGCGATTATTTTACTGATGGAAATTGTAGCCAATCACATTGCTCATCAGTGTTGGGCGGACTCTCACCAAAATGAAAACAATTTAGAGACAAAAAAAATACTAACATTGCGTTGATTTTTATTTAAAGATGATCCTTGCGGTCACGTATTTTTGAGGGCTTGAGAATGCTAGCGTTGTTTTACCAGGTATTGTCTTCAAAATTCACGACTAAAATAAGACAGAAAATCGTCCTGGGACGTTACTTACGTTGTCATTGTCAACAGAAACACATTTTGGACAAATAATTGACCTTGTTCACACGCAATAAATCATTGTTGTTGTTATTAGTACAAGCATCATATGGGCAACAACGACACGTCGGAGCAGCTTGTCTGTTACGCAACAGAGACCTGCATTGTTAACATGGATATAAAAATACATTCACTGGGCCATGCTCGAGCACGTCGCTAAATCGTTATACTGTCTGTCAATTCTATTTATTGTATTACATAAACAGATGATAGAGGCGTTGCGTGCGATTAGTTTGCATTCTGCGTGCAGCCAAGCTGTCTTTACTGGATTGCATAACGCCCTCCTGGTTGGGGGTGGGGTGGGGGGGCTAGCTATTAGTAGGGCAGTGGCACAAAGATGAACGTTTAACACTGTTGCAATGATTATAGTCTAAATACAACGCTTAATCGTCTAAAAGTGTTTTTAACCCTGTGTGTTTTCAAGGCTCTTGGGTGGAATTGGAGTTGAATGGAAACACAGGCGTGAATACGAGCTTGCAAATATCCGCTGCTGCAGACCAAATAAATGCAAACGCTGGCACAAGTCACACCCTGGAAGTGGTGCCAGAGATAGATGAAACCCTAATCGGAGGACTAGAACATGTGCCATCCTCGTCCTCCATTCACAACGGGGACATGGAGAGGATTCTCCTGGATGCACAGCATGAATCCAGCCCAAGTAATTCTTCGTGTGACAGGTGGGGCAAAAGTTACATGCTAAATGGTGTCAGTGGTGTAGAAACATACCTATTAACCACAATGTGTCCACTCAGTCCTCAAAGGCCACAGAGTCCAAACCAGGATGAGGGTCAGATCACTTTTGATGTGGACATGTCTAGTCCAAGAGGTAGTCAGGTAAAAGTCATTCTATTTACAATTTTCAAAAGATAAACAATTTATTTGTATTTATGAAACACAATCTCACATCAGGTCTGGGTTGTACCCCAATTATAGATGTCAGGCTCAAATTGTTGACACATCTGTTTCTTAACAGCTAACACTAAAGTAATGAACTTTAAATGTGGAGAAAAGTAAACATGTTGTGAATCATCGATGGCCGCATATGTAAAAGCTTGAAAAGGAGAAAGATGCGACCAGTGTCGTGCAAAAAAAAAAAAATCACTGCTTTTTTAAACTATTTGATCCCTTCTTATTTGTAGTCAGAAGAAGAAGGTGCAGACAAAGAGAGAGAAGATGATATCCTCATGAACAAAGAAGTCGACTGGGTTGCTGATTGGTCCAGCAGGCCAGAAAATATTCCACCCAAGTGAGCAGGCTCCTTCTTCTTTTTTTACATCTGATGGTGGCTGTCCTTTACTTTTTTATATCTTAAGTTATACGCTGCTATTTGATTTTGTGTTATTTCAGAGAATTCCACTTCAGACACCCCCGGCGTGCAGTATCCCTTAGTATGAGAAAAAGTGGTGTCATGAAGAAAGGCGGCGTATTCTCTGCTGAATTCCTCAAAGTTTTCATCCCGTCGCTTCTCATTTCACACATCCTCGCTCTCGGAATCGGGTAAGAAGTTGTATGTTTAATGGCTATTCGTGCATTTGGTATCCAACTAATTTTGCACCATGGGATAGATTAAGTTGAGCACTATTTTGACTAACCAGAATAGAAATAAATAAAAGCAAGATATACATATCACCATTGCATTGAATATAGCTGTCATGAGTCATTTGAGGGAGCCCTGCTTTTTTTTCTTCAATGAGCTGGGCCCATCTTGGGGAAAGGAGAGACAATGACAATGTCTACTCTGTGATTTTTGTTTTTAATTACCATCATTGGAGAATATTCCGTCTGACAAAAATAGGAAGTTGTACATGGAAGCAAGGTATTCGATGTGTTTTTCGAACAGTTTTGAAGGCTTATTTGCCTCATTTGCGAGAATGTCACCAGAAGGCGCGCAGAGCAGTCTTAATTGCTGGAGTGATACAACCTTAATTTAAGTGGGACTCAGACAGTCTGTTAAATGCCACTTTCGTTTTCTTGCAAGTTCTGCCTCATCTTCTGACACATTTAACACTTAACACATTTTTCCTCTTTTTGTGGGATTTCTCTCTTTATTTTTTACTGAAATACTCCATGACTCATTGTACGGTCTTAGTTTTTGACATGTGTACAAAGGCACCTGATTCTCAAACCAACCTTCCTGTCGACACTCATGATCAAATATTTTTATACAGTTTCTCTGTGTGGCAGGTGCCCAACGGTCCACGTCCCAGCAGTTGGGGACTATACTGCGATTGATAACTGATGACTTTTCTTCACAATAAAACTTGCCGTGTTTATAATTTAAATTTTGCCTTCAAAATATACCAAGAATTATTTACTTGTTTCCTACACACATAAGCTGTAGTCATAATATAAAATAAACTGTTGTCTGATACAAATTGGCTGTCACAATATTGTTAGGTGTCCATAATCTTCTATTTGTTTTGTCTTTGAAGGGTGTACATAGGTAAAAGGATCGCCACAGCCTCTGCCAGCTCTTACTGAGTGGAAAATGAGCAGTGCCTGGATGTCCTCCCGTCTTTCACGTAGCCTGTGATCACGTGTTTCTCTGCAGTCATCGTGCACCCACATTTGTCCTCTCAATCCATGTTAGATTTTGTCACATTGTAAGTGTATGCACATGACACATGTTGTAATGTGGTTACTCCTCATGTTGACCCAAGGCATCCCAGTTGACTTGTATCCAATCAATAACAACTCCTGTGCAAGGTGAAAAGAAATAGTCATCATGATCCAAGGGTTTGGCCTCAGTGGGTTTTAGGTTTGGGGATGGATAGTCCAAACATTCTTTTTTTTCGGTGTTCTCATCAGACAATCTGGCCCTTCAGCTGTCACCGTACGATTTTATTCCCCAGAGTTCTGAACCCAAAGTATGTGACATATCTGAAGTAATAAGTTCGGGTAGGAAAGAACTTGGAATGCCTTAAACTTTTGAGCTGAACTTTAGAGGTGCAGTTATCGAAGGAAACGTAATGTTCCACGTGTCTTGATGCCTTCAGTGGTTTTCTTTTTAAAGCTTCATGTTTTGAACCTAAATCTACCATGTAGCCAGTGAGTTTTGCCTTTTGTAGTATTAAACTATATTATGATAGTGGAACTTGGGCCAGGTGGCGGTATACCAGGCCGTATGTTCTTTTGTTTTTGCCTTTGTAGATTGCTTTTTATCACACATAACAGTAACAATGGCAAAGTGTCAAATTAATATTTTACCGCTGCACATTTTCATTGTATTGGTTTGGGGGGGGAATTCCCCGCCATGTTTTGCTATTGAAATCCAGTTGTGAAGGTACTTAAAGCTGTGATATGCTTCACTTAATAGAAACTCCCTGATATTGTGTCAATAATATATCATATAATGAATAAGCTGTTCCAGGAACTCCTTTTCATCTATATGTCACTGTCAATACCATTTCCAGTGTGATACGTACAATGCTTGTTAACTTCCAGAAAAAATAGTCGGACAAGCTTTTACTAATTTAAGTGCATGTAACTTCCATGTATTAATGCTAAAAATGATAATGAAGACTAATGACTGGATGCCTCATTTTTAGTGTTTTAAAACTGATATAATGTGATGTGAAAACCAAATCTATTGTTCTGGAGTCTGTCTTCACTCTATGTATGACGTTCTATGGTGTTGAGCAACGTTGTGCTCAGCTCTAAATTTCCTCTTAAATTGTATTTCTATAGCGCCAAATTTGAGCAAATTCTTAAGGCACTTTACACATAGAGGAGATCCATTGCCACTCATCACGTGAGCATGCTTTGAGTGACGGAGACAAGGGAAAAGCTCTCTTGGGAAGAAACCTTGAGCAGTTCAGAGAGACAGTGTGGGGCACCCATCTGAGGTTGGAGAGAAGAGAGAACACAACTCTGTATAGCTGTGAACATTACAACATACCTATTGGAATAATCAGAAAACCTTTCAAGGTTGATTTCAAGATGTTGCAAAAACACACTTGAAATCTTTTGAGGAGGAAATGCACCATGAAGCAGGGACTGCAGTTGAACAATATTCCATGGCAATGAAAGAAAAAATACATCACAATAGAACTTCCACTGTTATACTGTATTCATACAAGGTGGCTTGAGCCTTTATGGTTAACACAATATGGAGCTGAGGCTGACAAGGGTGGGGTATTGCGCATGCGCACTACGATTTAGCCCCTTTCTTGAGACCTGTCTTCTGGGATCTATTCCTCCAGAATTCCACCAATTTAAATGATAGTTTCAAATTGTGCCACTCGTTTTTAATTAACGCATTAGATAGCAATCTATAAAAGGCTTTCACCATCGTTCGAAGTTGTCAGACAAGAACAAATTGCCCTGGGCGTCGACTGTCTATTGAGCATCCATTCATTCTTTCACTGGCTGCTGAGCTTTTGCAGTCTTGCTAGCTAGCATTAGCCAAGAAGCAGGGGGACCACTGGAGGGATACTCAAAATGTCGGGTTACCAAGGGAAAAAGAACATTCCACGAATCACTGTGAGTACAATGTTCTTTCTAGCCATTGTTTTAAAACTCAGCGATAGTGTGCTCTTTAAACCGCTACAAAAGGCTTAGCGAATGTTAGCCGACTCGTATCCATCCACTTGCCACCAGCAGCAGCACCAGCAATTCATATTTGCCACCCACCGTTCACCTATGTGCGACCACCATCCTTTTATTTTGGGGCGGGGTAAATTTTTCCAATTAATGGTTGTGATTTTAAACCGCACTGCGTAGTGTTTGGTATATGCAGCGTTGATGTGATAGTCAATAGGAAATCTCTTTAAAGTAGGTCACTGGCCAGCACCCATCCAAAGAGCCCAAATCGTGCAGCTGTTCCAGCCTCACTTCTGGAGCAATCTCGAGTTAAAATAATGATGAACATGCATTGTATTGTTTTGTCTTTGTATGCTTTGAACACTGCAGGCAAACCTACTTGACAGCAGGTAAGCTGACAGCCCTCGCGCAGGTCCATTCAGTTCCACGCCGATAATTATGTAATGTCAACATTTATTAGTATTGTATGAATGGTAACAGATGTTTGAAGTACTGTCTTCCATCTATTAGAAGAGCATTTCTTTTTTTCCTGCCTGTCACTTGTGCTGGCATAAGAAGTAAAACATACTTTGTGGTAAATAACACAACGAATTTGAATTAGAAATAGATTTATGTTCCCTAAAATGCATTTATTATATTGATTTAAAAATTGTCATTATTATTGTTACTATAGTACTACATAAAAATGTTGTAGTACTCTAGTAACCTTTGTTGGCTAGTCTAACACTTCTGAGCAATTGTCAAATGGATAAAGTCTTGCATAAAGGATGACAGAAAATGAGAAATCACATGCCAAAAAGATGTTTACATTTTTTTTTCCTTTTATGTTAACTCGTGGGTGTGTGAGGGAGGTATTTTTGGAAGAGATGGAATCAAATAAATCTATTGCTTTCTCCATCCCCATTTCATTTCAATTTCATTATTGTGTTGTATTGCGTTTGTACCCTACAACTGTATTACTACTGTACCATTTGAATAGTGTATTCAAAACAGCTTCACACTGAGGCTTTTGTACAGTTATTGAATGGAGTCAATACATTCGGACACATTTTGAATTGCACAAACCAGTCTTTTTGTTGTGATTGTTGTCACAGTGCAAACAATTTAATACAGTGGCCAGGCCGTGACTGCTATCTGAGAGTCGGTGCAAGTGTGCAATATAATTCCCCGATTAACGTTATCAATTACTACACTTCCAGCATTATTGATATTTAGTTAAATGTCTGTTTTGTCATTTAGCTACACAAAGCACAAAGGCTGTCGTCACTAAAGCCACGCTCCTTCTGGACAATTCATGCTATGACAGTATCAGTAAATTACTTTTAGTTTTGATTAGCTTGACATCACGTGATTTGTGGGATTGTAGAAGAATGAACGAAAACAAAGCCACCAGTTCACGCATTCGTTTTTTTAGTGATGGAGACAGAGTTAACCCAAACAGGTTCAATCTAAACTCAAGCCCTCGCGTGTGTGTAGGTGCGTGCGCGTGCTCTGCAATTGGCTGGAGGTCAGTCATGTACTCCAGTTCTGCAAGACAAGTCAAGTCCGATATGCTTCAGCTCAGCCATGACCCTAATGAGAGCAAGCAAGCGCTGTCGAAAATGAATTTGATGGATAGTTTATCATAATCAAATGACAACTGTCTCTAACTTGCAGAGCGACCGTCTCCTCATCAAAGGAGCAAAGATCGTAAATGATGATCAGTCCTTCATGGCTGATATCTACATGGAGGACGGAGTCATCAAGTAAGTTAGTTTTTATATATCCCGTTCACTATTTGATTTATGGTCTCCCTTTTTTTTTCCTTTTCTTAATCTGGTCTATTTTCCCCAACTAAATGACGGCTACCTACATTGTGGTGTTATGTTTGTTATTTTTGCTGTGTTCACATTTATATACGTAGCTCACCTTTATTTCATGTTCTACCAGGCAAATAGGTGACAACCTAATTGTCCCTGGGGGAGTTAAGATCATAGAAGCTCATGGGAGAATGGTAATGCCTGGAGGCATCGACGTGCACACTCGATTCCAGATGTGTGACCGAGGCATGGTGGCAGCTGATGACTTCTACCAGGGCACCAGGGCAGCTCTGGCAGGAGGCACCACCATGATCAGTAAGTTGTCCATCAGCCAGACGTCTGTGTGTTCTAAACAAAAATGCACACATTATCATCACAGCAATATTTGCAGACGTGCATGCTCCCAGCCAGGCGTTTGATTACATCAAGCTCCCATACATTAGCCTGTTTTTTGTGTGTTTTCTAGTCGACCACGTGGTGCCGGACCCTGACGTAGGCTTGGTTGCGGCTTTCAAGCAGTGGAGAGAATTGGCTGACAGCAAATCTTGTTGCGACTACTCTCTCCATGTGGACCTCACCGAGTGGAGAAAAGGCACTCAGGAGGAGATGGAGACCTTGGTGAAAGAACATGGTATGACGTCAGCATTAAATTATGACTGCTGTCTAAGGTACAGCCACAAATACCCAGCCGACAAATCTCATGGTTTTCCTCATTCGGTCCTTGCATGGTGTTTAAAAAAAAAAACAAAAAAAAACATTATCACAAAGATCTCCCATGTCTCTTTTGTAATTGTTTGTTTTTTTTGTTTTACTCTTCCCCCTTTGCTCTGGGTTCTCCCTCTTTTGCTCTCCTTTTTCCACTTGTGGCTCTCATAAGTTTTCTATCTTCAGGTGTCAACTCTTTCCTGGTTTATTTGGCCTATAAGGATGTTTTCCAACTTTCTGACTCTCAGGTACGCTTACCTCTTGCACAACAATGGTGAGGTGTTCTTTTTCCACAACGTTTGCATGTTTGACTCGTTGGATTTCTGTGTGTGACTACTGCCAATGACCTCACTGTGATATCTTAGATTTACGAGGTTTTCAGCGTCATCAGAGACCTTGGAGCCATCGCTCAAGTGCATGCAGAGAATGGTGACATCATTGCAGAGGTAAAATATTAATCTAAGTAATAATGAGTTCTCTCAAATTTGAAACATGATGTTTTTGTTCGTATAAAATAGGAGCAGCGACGCATTCTCGAGCTGGGTATAACTGGCCCTGAAGGTCATGTGCTTAGTCGCCCAGAAGAGGTGAGATGGCTTAAATTTGAAACAAAGCCGAGGGTGCCAGAAAGGAGAAACATTCTTGTGTCTGCGTGTCCTCGGCAGGTGGAGGCAGAAGCGGCCAATCGCTCCATCACCATAGCCAATCAGACCAACTGTCCAGTCTACATCACCAAAGTGATGAGCAAGAGTGCTGCAGATGTCATCGCTCTGGCCAGGAAAAAGGGTATGTCGTAAGATTATTATTTTTTTTTTTTCCTAGTTTGCTGCACTTTGATTTTGCAATAATTGCTCCTGTCCGCTCTTTTAGGATCCGTGGTTTTCGGTGAGCCCATCTCGGCCAGCTTGGGCACTGACGGCACCCATTACTGGAGCAAGAACTGGGCCAAAGCTGCGACCTATGTCACCTCGCCACCACTCAGTCCTGATCCCACCACCCCTGATTACCTCAGCTCTCTGTTGTCATGGTTGGTGTTTGGAATCAAAGTTAGCGGTCTTTTCGGATATATTTTGTGTCGGCTTATAAGAATGTGACACCTATATCTTAACTTACCTGCCCCAACTTACCAGTTACTTGAGCAACAAGATTGATGACAAACCGCTTCACTTATGTCGCCGCTCTCGTGAAGTTAAAAAAAATAAAAACCTAACCTGACTTCATGGTCACTCACAAGGCCAAGCGCATCTTAAAGGCACAGTCAACACAAATACACTAGCTATCTGAACGTTGTGATTGAACATTACTATGCTTTTCCGTTCTGTCCAATCCAGTGGGGACTTGCAGGTGACGGGTAGCGCTCACTGCACTTTCCAAACATCCCAACGTGCAGTAGGCAAAGATAACTTCACCCTAATTCCAGAGGGCACGAATGGCACTGAAGAGCGGATGTCCCTCATCTGGGACAAATGTGTGGTGAGGACCATTATTCACTCTGCCAAAAAAAAAAAACCCACAAACACAACTCTGTTCTGAGGCCTTGTTTACATGATATGTTTTGTCAGGTGACTGGCAAGATGGATGAGAATCAGTTTGTGGCAGTGACCAGCACAAATGCGGCCAAGATCTTCAACCTGTTTCCTCGCAAAGGCCGCATTGCTGTGGGCTCTGATGCTGACCTTGTTTTGTGGGACCCAGATGTCACCAAGATCATCTCAGCCAAGAACCACAACTTGGTATTCGTAGAGGCTTTTACAAATCATGGGGTGGATGTTAATACATAGGTTAGTTTATCTGCCTTAGAGATCTGAAGTTTGGGGGCTTGGATCAGCACCTTTTGAGGATTTTCGTGGATGTACCACACCTTACACTTTATAGACAGCTGGGATAGGCACAGCACACTCTAAATGAGGATTAGCAGTTTAGAAAATTGATGGGTGGGCGTTTTAATAAAGATTGTTTTTAACTGCTGTCTCCGGCTTCCTCTCCTCCCGCTAGTCTGTAGAGTACAACATCTTTGAGGGCACAGAGGTGCGCGGAGGTCCGCTGGTGGTGATCAGCCAAGGTAAAGTCGTGCTGGAAGAAGGCAGCCTTCACACAACGGAGGGCTGTGGGCGATACATCAGCCGGAAAGCCTTTCCAGAGCACGTGTACAAGAAGATAAAGGCTCGCAGCAGGGTACGTCCTGATGGAAAGAATGAAGTGTTTCCCAACCTTTATTGAACATAAGCATTTTTTATATAGATGTATTTGAAAGATCTTATGGCACACCAGCAAACTATTTATAGCACCAAGCACTGTAATGAATGGCAAAAAAAAAAATGGTGAGTAATGTCACCCTCTTAAAGGTTTTATACTGTAATTCTCTAAAGATGCCATTAAATGGCAGCCTGAGCCAAGCACTGATTTTGTTGAAATGAAATTCTTGAACTTGCTTCCAAAACGTTCCTTAGCTCTACTTGTGTCTAAATTAAACTAGATTAATCTAAACATAGCTTCTTCAGAGTAAGATTCTGCCAATGTCGCACTAATAATACGCAGGCACGAAAATAGTCGATAAGGTTAAGTCTTTTCCATCGAATAAGGGTGAGTTGAACAAAACTGAAAATATGTGAATTTGCAAATACCAGAACGTGAATATGATGGCTGTCATTGTACAGTGCTGACATAAAAAGTCAATTTAGCATTTATTTAAGTGTTCTGCCTGGCAATATACTAAGTTGCTGGCACTCAACAAAGATACATTAAAATATTCTATAAGAATAAATAATTTCATTCCGGTGAAGTGATGTATGCTGTGGCACAGCGTTTGGGAATCACTGATCTATCATGTCGAGTGGCAGCCATCTCACTGATGAAATGATTTGAATGTTCAGCTGACAGAGTTGCGTGGAGTCCCTCGGGGTCAGTACGATGGGCCGGTGTGTGAGGTGATCCTTACTCCCAAGGTCCTTTCCTCGGTGTCTGCAGTGAGGACCTCTCCTACCAAGCAGCAACAGCCGCAGCAATTTATTCAGCAGCCAGTGCGCAACCTCCACCAGTCAGGTTTCAGCCTGTCCGGTGAGTGCGTCTTCCCTCCGTCGTCGGTCAGCACTTTTACATGCGACTGTATTGTGATGATAAGAAATGTTGTCATTTGTTAGGTGCCCAAGTTGATGACAATATTCCACGCCGTAACACCCAGCGAATTGTGGCTCCCCCTGGAGGAAAAGCCAACATCACTAGCCTCGGTTAAGCTGCTTTAGAACTGCGCCAAGATGCGGGGAGTCAGAGGACTCCTTGCTTGCCCTGCACTTGTCCCTTCCATCGTCACTCATCATGTTGTTTTATTTAACATCAAGAAAGGCACTACTTAATTTTAACTAACCTAGTAAGATTGAAGGGAATTGAAAGTATTGCTATACATAGATGTTTAAAGTTTTACCTTGTCCTCTTGGCTTCGGAACTCGAGTCAATCAGTCGGAAAACATTGGGCAATTTAAAACCAGCGGTTTTTCCTTACGCTAAACTGCTGGTGGCACAAAAACCCCAAAGTCAAGTGATATTCTCAATTTTTGTTCCAGCATCTTCTATCTGTTCTTGTTCAAAAGTCTATTTGCAATTACCAGTAAATTAGACTGTAAGAATATGTTCTTCTCTTTTGATATTGCTCCTCAGCTCGGTCTTCCTTTTGTGCTATCGTCATTGCACTTTCCCTTTTTGAATGCGGCTTTTGTTTGTTTTTGAATCATATTCATATCATAGTTGTTCATGAATGCTTTGAATGCACTGAGAAAAAAAGGAAAAGGTATTTTAGGGTTTCAAGTGAATTTAATCTTGTATTTTAGAGGCACACAAAGTTTGAGACGCATTTTCCTCTCACCTCATCTTTGTTTATCTTTGTTCACTTCCTCCAACCTGATTGATGTCTGCTGAACACTTTTGAGAAGTGCAAAGTTAGAGGGGAGGTTTGCAGAGGTTTGATCTCTGCGTCTGGTGCTATTTGAGCAATGCTGTAGTGTATATGTGCAGTTGATGTTAACCATTCCTGCGTCCATCATCCTACAATTGTCTTACACCCACGAGTTGAATTAGCCACTCAATGAGACACATTCGTTTTGCACCTTGTACCAATCCAAATAATACACATGTATGTGAGCTTGCAATTTTTTGGGTGGAGTTTCTCTGTTTTTAGCTTATGTGTTCAATTAAAATAGTCTCCTGCTTGTTGTTTAATGCTGTATATTGGTAGCACACTGTATTTATGAAGGCTCTTGAAACAAATCCTCTTTGAGACCTGATGGAACATTGCAACATGGACTGTTATTTATATAGATGAACCCTCACTTGCGTGCTGATGTTTCCACCTCTCTCTGTGATAGTGTTGTGAACCAAGTAGCAGATCCAAATCCAATTGCCCTTTGTCTTACCCTTACTTATTGCCACCAATTTGAATTGGGGCCACAGCAAGTGGCCAGTAAGTTGAAGATACTGTACCACGTCTCCCCATTACCTTGTCAAGTGTATGCCTGTAATTTCAGGCAATAATGTGAAGTGGATGACATTCTTTTTGACAAGATTCTTGATCGTGGTTATTGAGCTGTAATGTGCAGCGCCGGTGTTGTCCCACTTAGTGTTATATCCAGTCATGTATATCTCGTAGGATACCAAGGTTTGATGGAGCACAAATCAATGGTCCTTTCTGCATCTGACCTGACCTGTGTTGACTCAGTGGAGTAAAATTGAATTAAAACATTTGTTACTGACTCCTTTTCACCCCTTCCCCATCTGTTGACTATGTATAACATTGTGCTAACCCCTAATGTATATCACAATGCCTAGTTTAAATTCACCATGATCTAATTAAAAGTAATTATAGTGGCTGCACTCAATGTGTATGGCTGAACTGTATTAGTTTTTAACAGTAGATTACAAATTAACTAGCATAATCAATGGGTACAATACTGCACTTAGTACATCTACATGGACAGTTATTGCGGTCTTCAGACTTAGCTATACGTAAAGTATCCCTGGGCAAAAAAAAAATATATATATATATATATATATATATATTTATATATGCCGAGATAGGTACACATCACTGCTATGACAGTGTGGAGGCAAACAAAGAATAAGCTCTCTGTCGTGTTCCAGCTGTTCAGCCCTCAAACTTGGAGGTAAAGTAAGCTAAACACGTGAAAATAATGACCTTTTTTCTCAATGTAAAAACATTTGGCGGGAGCCAATGGCTGTTAGACAAGTACCCAGACTAGACCCAAGTAATTACAAAGTAGGGGGTTCTTAATGTCGACATCGCCACCCACGAATAATAGCTTTGGCCAAGAAATTGCCTCAGGAAGGCGTCACAAAACTGATCCCTCTTGGGGAGCAGACCTGAATGAGTCATCAGCGGCGCATCATCGAACAAGTGGTTGGAAAGTTTCCGGTAATAATCTGCAACTAAAATGTCATTTTACTGATGTATTTTGCACTCCAGTATTGGTTCGCCTACTCTTTCTAATGGGAAAAGTTTGGACTCTTTCTGCTCCAATGTGATTTTGCTTCAGTGTGAAAAAAAAAAAAAAGTGCTTGAATCATGACATAAAGCTTATTGGACAAATTTGCTATGTTCCAGAGCAGATTTGATGTATCAGACATCAGTGAACAGACATTTCCTCTGAGACATTCAAAACCTTGTCGAAAATTAATTTACAATTTTATTTTTCCTCTTTTTTTTGTGACTGTGCAAAGACCAGATGTCCAATACGTATGTCCAAACAGTTTATTTGACCTGCATCTTTCCACAGAGTGAACTTCCAATCCTCAACTCATGATTGCATTTGATCCCCTGTTGAACTGGTGAGTGTTTAATCATAAAATAGCAACCCTGCTCTGGAGTCTTCATTTGACTCATGCAGAGCATCAAATCAGATCTTGTATTCCATGCTCATGCGTATAGGAAATCATATAACAGGACACAGATATTTACTGTAAGGGGTTCATAGTCATGATCCCTATTCAGAGGACAATAGCAAGAGGTGAGAATTAGGTCAGCGGTATCATCTCCGGTTTTATAGCTGCTGCTAGTGCCTCCCATAATGGCATCTGTGCAGAGATGGCGTGATTTAAGGGGTCACAGATGTGCCAGCCAATGACAAGCACCCTGGCAGCTCCCCTCGTGTGACAAAGCTGTCGGCTGCGCTGCAAACTTAACGCGTGCAAGGTGAGAGCGGTGAGATGATGCTAACGGTATCGCACTCATCAAGAAAGCACCCTTGAGGAAATCAATCAACCGCGCTGGCAGAGAGCTGCAGTTATGACCCATCGCAGTAGTAAACATCACCATACATGGATCATCTGACAAAAGGCAACAAGTTACATATGTGGATGACAGATGTATGGATGAGAAGAGCCTGAGATAGGAATGTCTGAGACTGTACATGATTTATCTTAACATCCAAATCTGGTGGGGTTTTTTTAAGAGGCTTGGGGGCTGGTCAGGATTGAGGTCAGCAACCACAAGGTCAGTCAAATTCCATGAGTATATTAAGACTTCCATCTGGCAAATGCACCCAAGGAGGTGCATCAATTTGTGGGAATATACGGAGAGATGAATGGATCTCAACTTTGGATAGGTTCATAAACCAGTCCACTAATATCACCATGCAAAACCTTCTGGGCAAATACAAATTTATTGTCATGTGACCTGAAAATACACAAGGTTTCTTTTGGAAAACGTTGGGGATAACTGTAGCACCATTCACCAGCATTTATCATGCAACAAAAAATACATTTGAATATTCTTCAGTAATTTACTGTATAATATGTAAACAAGATACTTGACACAGATTTATTTGGTGAACAATCTTTGCCTCTTCCTGCAAGACCATCTTCCCCCAACTGTGAGGTTTTATTGATCTAGAGTTCATCCCCTATTGTGGAAGCTTAAAAAGGCTACAACGCTGACTCAACTCAATAAACATGCTCTCATTTGAGAAAACAGTGGTTATACTGGCTCCCCTTTATCCGACAAGGATAACTGATGGATTTTAATGGTGGGAAGTTTTCCGACCGGAGGCGGGTGGGTGCACGTTTCCTCTTGTGGGGGTCTCTCGCCACTGGGGACGCAGCAGCAGGTCCGTTGGAAGCTTTTACTGCAGAGTTTGGCCACTTTTCTGCTTTTGTCTGCTGCTCCGGTTCCTACGGTGGGACCGTCGGAAAAAACGCTCCACTCCCGGCTGTCCCGAGAGGATGGAGTCCTGGACAGATCAGCGGGAGAGGAGGGGCTGAGGCGACCGGATGCCCCCCTGTCAGCAAGATTCAAAGTCAGGGGCTGGTTGTGGACGTGCATTTGACTCTGGCCCACAGCCTGATGATGATGATGATGTTGACGATGATGTTGTCTCGGACTGGCTCTCAGACAGTGAGCTCCCATTAAACTCTGGAAGGCCTTTTTAAACTCCTGGTTAGAGCATGGGTAGATGATGGGGTTGATGCAGCTGTTGAAGTAGCCCAACCAGAAGGTGATCTTGAAGACTGTGTCTGGTGGTCTGTAAGCAGGAAATATGGAACCTGTCGGGATGCATGAAAAGTAAAGATCAGCAAAGAGACTAATGAAGGGTCAGACTTCACTTTTCTATTTCATAAGCACTTGCTCCCTTAAATATACCCATCAGATAATCCACTTTTGGGTCTTTTCCTTATTTTAGGATTTTTTTCCCCCCCACATTTCTACCAATCCCTCAAAGGAATGTATGTCGAATTAATCAGTGTTTTCTGATGAATTTTTTGGTTGTGTAAAAAGAAATAAAGTTTTGCGGACCCCTGAGATATTCTTGGACCTGCCATGGAAAGAAATTCTAGCACCGCCAGTGTCTCCAAGGATGTTTATTTTCATTCGCCTCATTTCGATGAGTATTTTTTTCTAAAAACTAAAATAGCGGAATGAACATGCTCTGAGACGGAGTCCCTTATTTTTGCCAGGATTTGTACTCCGTTGTCTTTTCTGGCAATGCAGCTGCTGAGGTGGGCTATATCTGGACCGGTCACCAGTCAATCACAGGGCACATACTGACAATCAATCATTTACTTTTCAGCAATTTTTTGTGGATCATGTGTATAAGTTGCTATTATTAAATGATGTCAAGTGCTATTACTAAAATATTCATATTGGTCAATCTTATAGCCAGTCATGATGTAGTACTTCAGTGGCATTAGATTGTATTTTTTTTAAAATAGTTTTATGGAATTTACACTCGGGAATTTTGTTAATTAAAAAACACTGAATATGAGAATATAAGGCTAGTGTGCATTTAGGGATTTTTCAGTCAGATTGTTTGTCAATGATATGTCCAGGACATTGGGGAAAAGCTGCCATGTGCAAGACTTTATTGGACGGGCTGCTGCAGATGTCAAACACTGCCTTTGAAAAATGAGATTGCAATACAGAGATAGATGGAAAGACGGTGAGAAGAGCGCTTGGGAGCAAATAATTTTGCGCCTCACAGTACAGTTCCATCATTTTATCCTCAGGTGTGCTAAACAAACAAAAAAAGCAACTCGCTTATTGCCTATACCCTTGGTAGTTTCGTGTTTGAGTTGAAGCATCACTGCCTTGTCAAAATGTGGCCAACCGCTTGTCAAGACTCGAGCATCACTTGTGCAATCTAATATCTCAGATAATGCCCTCCCCTTTTGTAGCAAGCTCAGATCCAATATTTGGAGAAGAAAAAAAACAACTAGTGACTGACAATTCTGTTGAAAAAACATGCTCAACATCTTTCTACACAAACTACCAAGATTGTTTGTTGCGCACTTTCACTAATATCAGCAAAGTGTGCCGACTAGATACAATGCAAATTCCTTTTGATACTTGCTGTTTACACCTACTGAGTGCGGTTTCTTTAATTCTCCAAGAACCCCCCCCACGCCCCAACAAAATCACCCAAATGACTGGAGTGTAATAAACCTCTAGTCTTAGTCTGGATAAGCAATAACACCCACTGCATAAAGTTTGCACTATATGCATATACATCAATTGTAGTGAATAAATAACTTGAATAATTAAGTCACGTCAAAAAATTCCTGCAGCACACACATCACAGTTGTTGACTACTCTTAAGTGGTGTACTGGAGAAGATCAACAGAGTATAGCACAAATAAAAATATCTCCACCGACAATCCTCCCAAAACAAAATGTCTGTGATTGTACTAAGACTGACCTGAAAGAAGCATCAATACTACTGGAAAATACAATGAAGAACAAATGGTTGTTGTAAAAATAAAGGAAGGAGGGCAAGTTGGTTGTTTGTTTATTCCGAAACTACAATGCAGTTGCAAATTATTTGCGGTGAATGACTGAGAGCGGCGATTCTGCCTCTGTGCCATGGGAGATCATCAGGTGTGCCTTGCGAAATTATCCAATTTGACTTAATTGGTCCGAATTCAATTCCTGTGAGTCAGATCTGTGTCCAACCAAAGCAGGCCCGGATCACCCTAAGTAAATTCATGGGTAAATAAAGACCATCTAATGGACATTTCAGAGTGTATTGTAGCTTTTTTGGGGTGATGTGCTGTGATATTTTTGTAACGTTTACGTATCTTATCTCACTATAGGATGGGAAACACAAGTTGCTCTTTTAAAAGTCTGACAGCAACGCAAAGCTTAAAGTCGCTTTTTAATTGGCTATTGTTCTATTTCACGCCACAATTAGCTAGTTTGTGGCTCGGCAGAATGGCTTGATTCCTTATTGGAGGGACAGTGTCTGTTTCTCTCCTGTCACTTGATTGGTCACGTCTCATCAGACGTGACCTTTCAGGTGTTAGGGAACCATCTTCACCTGTGTACTGTGATTAGTCCGAGTGAATCCAGATACATCCTATTTCCTGTACACTCACACTTGTCAGGATGATTGGCTATTGTCTCCGTTTGTTCATCTTTGCTGAGCATTGAGTGTCTGACATCTGTTTGCAGGTAATATTCTTTGTCGCCATGTTCATTCATTTAGTCATCTTCTGAACTGCTTATCCTCACGAGGGTGGCGGGTGTGCTGGAGCCTATCCCAACAGTCTCGGGAGACACCTTGAGCTGGTCGTCAACCAATCGCAGGGCACGTATAGACAAACAAGCATTTAGGCTCACAATCACACCCACAGACAATTTGGAGTGGCTACCATGCATGTTTTTTTTTTTTTTTAGATTGTGAGAGGAAACCAGAGCACCTGGAAGAAAAACCACATAGGAATGTGGAGAACATGCAAACTCCACATCGAAAGACCGGAGCCAGAATCTAACCCTGCACCTCAGAACTATCAGGCGGACGTACTAACCAATGCTTCACTGCGCCTCCCTACGGGTATGCTGAGTTTTTATTTTACTTATAAAATGAACCTATAGCCCTCCACTCCCCATAGTATAAATTGGACAAATTAAAAACAACATCACCCGTGGCGGTCCATAAGTGTCTTTAAAAGTAATAGCGGCTTGCTGTATCTTCTATCTGAAAAATTATAGAGATTCCAAGGCAACCCATAAATCAACAGGATATCTAATTATTTTCTCCAACCACCACATTAGGTGTGAGCACTCAATCTAAGTTTAAATGCAAACGCTGTATTTTTGAGGAGGGGACTGGGTGACAATATCTGAGAAATATTAATTCAACAATTTTTAAATTGTGCTAGTAGAACTCCACTTGATCATATTGAATGATGTTATTGATATGTATTTTTTGGTTTGTTTTCGTGTAAGATGAGGTGGTGAAAAAACAACCTGTCATTATGATGCAGTGCAGTTGTTCGCCACTGCAACCGACAACGACACTAATAAATACATTGTTAAATAATACATCTCCTACGAGGCAGAGTGCAATTGTACAGGAACTCGGGACTTTACAGATGTAAAGAAACTCTGCAAAGAAATAGACTTGGTAAGCAGACAAAAAGTGAAATATTTTCATAAAAAGTCCAAAAGCTGCATAACTGCAAAAGCAAAGCATGCGTCCTAAAACCTCCTTAGTCTTTCTAAAGTAATGTAATAGCATGGGTCAATCATCATGTTGTTTCGTTAAGTGTAGTAAATGAAGTTTTTCTTTCATACTCACTGATGGGGAGGACGAGGAAGAAAGGCAGCCAGCACAGGACAAAGCAGCCCACGACAATTCCCAGGGTCTTGGCCGCTTTCTTCTCTCTCGAGAACTTTAGCAATCGCAGGGCAAAATGTGTGCGGCTGCGAAGGGACTCGTCGTCACTTACAGTGGTGTTGCCTCGATGAATCCTGAGTATGACAAACTCCGAATCCGACTTCTCGGTCTTGTGACCCTCCTTCAGGCCCTGGCTCTCTCTGTGAGCCACCACGTACACCCTGCAGTACATGGCTAGGATGATGATCAAGGGGAGGTAGAAGGAGCCCACAGCGGAGAAGAGAGCGTAGGCCGGCTCCTCTGTGATCTTGCAGACGGATTCGTCATCCGGTGCCGGCTCTTTCCAGCCAAACAGCGGCCCGATGGATATGACGACTGACAGCACCCACAGCAGCATGAGGGCCAGCAGGGCCCTGCGCTTTGTCATGATCGCCGGATGACGCAGCGGGTAACTGACCCCGATGTAGCGATCCACGGATATCACGCACAAGCTCATGATTGAGGCTGTGCAGCAGAGTACATCAACAGCTGCCCAAACATTACAAAAGACCCGTCCAAACACCCAGCGGCCCAGGATTTCAAATATGGCAGAGAAGGGTAGGACGGTAGAACTCAGCAGCAGGTCGGCCACGGCGAGATTAACGATGAAATAATGAGTCACTGTACGCAGGTGTCGGTGGCAAACCACTGAGAGAATAACTAAGATGTTCCCAACGACTCCAAAGACGATGAAGACGCCCAGAACCAAGCCCAGAACAACAGCCTTGACTACACTGAACTCTGGAGTTAACACATGGCTGCAGTTGGAGCAGTTTGGTGTCAGAGGAGCCGGTGTCATTTTGGGCAGCACGGCACGGCATCTGCTCCCGTACCACGATGATGGCCAAATGAGTTTGTGTGCAGTTTGGTTTAGATTTCACCGCAGGTGGAGGGGCACGAGTAGTCAGCCTTGACAATACACAGTGTGAAAGATGGCGCGGTCCGTCGACCCATTATGTCGCGACCACATGACGCGTGCAGCAACACAGTGAGAGCGGCGTAATAATGTGATGAGTGTAATTAATGCCTTCAAAATGTTCATGCTCCACATTGAAAATCACTTAAGAATGCATGCTGCTTTGTATATGTTCCGAAAAAATCCTCTGTGTACTCTGAGCTCAGTATGCACTCATCTTAATATTTTGCATGAACTCTGAAAAGTTCATGGACGAATGGTGTCAGAATTGTTGGGTGACTTTCAACGACACCGTTTTGTATGCTTGCCAAAGGCTCTTTGTTGTTTCGCTCACTGTCCAGTTTCAGACTAATAAAATGGAGTTTGAGTTTAGTTGACGGTACAATTCCTCAAAGTTCTGCGATGCCAGATGATGTATTTTGAATCCGAAAGTGCAAAAAAAGGCTTGTAGTCAGTTTCGAGCTTTTCTTTGATTCAGTACAGTCCGTTTTCACATCCGTGGTTAGGGATTCAGTCCAAAGACAAAATCAGAATCCATGACACAATTGTAGGTTGGTGCAGTCATGTTCCAGATTGCTGCTCTTGATTGCTGGACTAATTGCAGTGTGAATACAGCAGGCATGGTGCTGCAGCCTTTGAAAGAAAATAGGAAATTCAAACTTGCATTCATCACAATAAAAAAGCAGCTGACCTTGTTAACATTTTTTTTTTTTTACATTTAATTGTATGTTTACATTGCCAATCCTTCATGCTTAAGTTGGAGAGAAAACATTTAAGGCTCAGCCCTGCAGGTCAACATGACCACAACAGCTTCTTTATGTTCACATGGACAAAACACGACCCAAGGTTGCGGATGAAAGAAACCCTTGCTTAAATTGCTCACTTTTTCCCTCCTTCCTCTCCTGTTAATCTGTCAATCATCCCACAAAGAATATGGACCAGAACAAAAAATTGGAAAAATTGTAAAATACTCTTATATACAGAAGAGAGAGATACAGCAATTAGAAACAAGATCAAGCCCACATGAATGTTAAACACTGGTGTCGTCAAATCAATTGTGATGGTTAACATTTGATGAAATCATGCAATCTCCTCGTGTATCTTTCTCCTCTCCTCTCCTCTCCTCTCCTCCTCTCCTCTCCAGCTCCCCTCCCTTGCCCTCCTCTCCTCTCCACTCTCGTCACACTATTATCCGCTGACATTTTGCCGCAAGTCTCTGCTCAGCACTGCACAGAAGGCTCTTTGGAGTGTTTGATGGACTCCGCGTCGCTGATAAGTTGTGCAGTGTGCTCGCCTCATTGAAGGTGTGGCATAGCTCGCATCCAGAGGTCATTGGGAGCCAGCAGCTCAGCGCCTTTTCCACCCACACTATTTGAAAGATGCATATGCCTGCTGAGCTGTCTATTGCCTTCGAGGAGTAATATGTAAATGTTTGTCCACGGAGGCATTTCAGAAAAAAAAAAAAACTTTTACCGTCATCATTTTGGAATATATGCATATTAGCATAAAATTACATCGGCGCCGGCTGCAATATATTTGTTCGGATTGTATTCACGCAAGGCACGGCATTCTTTTACCAAATGGAAGGAAATTATTTGGACAAAACAGTGCATAAACGCAACCATGACTGCTTGTGCGGGAGTGCTCAATTTATTAATGTGAGCTCATTTCTTCAGGATTTAGATTCAAAATGAGCCTCTTTCATCCAGTTTGATCTTTCAGGGAGAACTGCATGCAAGTTCATTATCTTGAGCCATGATGAAAAGACCTGTTGATTTCACTAGCCCTAAATGTGCTTGAAGATGAGATGAGCAGTGTACTACTCTTGATATGTGTTTCTTTTGGGCCAATCATGCTCCACAGATAGCCCTCTGTGCTTATGTGATCAAAAGGTTCTCCCTTTTAGAAGCTCACAATATGATGGGAAGAGAATTAGGAATTTGGCGGACACACTAGCACATGGAGCTGCTAATGAACAGGGACTGAAATTCACAATAATAGTGAGGACATTTTGAGACATATGGTCACTCCATGGCCGCAGTTATTTTTAAGTGGAAGCGTAAACATCCACTCTGGCTCAGTTGCAATCTCCACCTCCTCACGCAAGCAGGGACCACTGCACGCCTCCTGACAGACACTCGCTTTAGTGTCCTCCTTAGGAATGACAGAACAAGTGACTCAAGGCCAAGGCACTGAGCCATAAAGTACATTTTTAGAATTAAAAATCGTTTCCAATAAGAATCACTTCATGTCACTTTGTTAACGCAAATGTAGGACTTTAAAAAAAAAAAAAAAAAAGAATATGTGCCCCAGTTTAACTACATTATAAACACTTAGAGGACAAACTAATAGGTACACCAGTGCATTTTAATAAAAGCCATGTTGTTGGTTATAACAGCAATAAGTAATTCTGCCTTGACAAGGAAAATAATTACTCAGTTTGGATTGATACGAATACATTTGACCCTATCTTTTAATAAACTATGATAATCCTATTAGCAATGTCACAAGGTAGACAAATAGTGAAAACAATGCAACCGTGACTGCCAACGTGTATGATGCTTGCAGCTCTACACTCATGCAAACCACATCCAGAAATACTAGGAGATGCAGTAAAATACGTTTTTAATGCACATACGTGTTTACATATTCATATACACGTATTGGCATTGATTTAAATGCAGTTCATTTTTTTCTTAATGTCCAATTTGTGATACAGTACCTTGCCAGAGCTTACAGCAGCCGTGAAAGCAGCTATTTGCGGATTATTCAATTATGCAAGATATCGTTTTTTTAAAATATATATATTAATTGAATAAACCAGACTCACCCGTATCTTGTTGGTGTTTTAACATCTCCCGCAAAGTCTGCGCCCACGGAGTCTCCTCATGCGCTAAAAGCCGCGGATCAAGTGCACCCACTGCGAAGAAAGCTTCACGAGTGAGTCGATTCACTGAGCGTCTTTCACGTGTTCCCCGGCACAACAAATGACGATGAGCGCCTAATGACTCTCCCCTCCTCCAGTCAACTTGATCAGTCTTCCCCATCACCAGTCAGCCAGTCAGTCAGTCAGAACTACATCCTTGCATAGTGCGCGCCCCCCCCCCCCCATCTATTCCCTTATCGTTCCACACTCCATGTACGTCATCCCAACCTATTACTCTATCCCCCAAAGTGACTACCCATTGAGAAATATTCCATCAACGTTCAGTCTATCACCTTCACCGAGAAGAACCTCAATGAAAAATGTTTATGAGACTTTTAGAAGCCTCTCATGATTGAACTTGTGCACTTACGCTCAGTGTACCTTGATACAAATCTGTGTTCAAAAATGAATTCAAATGTTCAGATCTTTATTATAATATTAATCTTGCACGAGTTGGAAATCATTTAAAGCCAACAAATCAATTTACTGTCTGTAGCTTACTTCTCAACTGCCTCAACAACAAATGGGCAATTGCCATTCATCTGCATGGTGCCAATTCATAAAGGGCGTTATATTATTAGTGCGCACAGAGGTCTCTCTCTCTCTCTCTCTCTCTCTCTCTCTCTCTCTCTCTCTCTCTCTCTCTCTCTCTCTCTCTCTCTCTCTCTCTCTCTCTCTCTCTCTCTCTCTCTCTCTCTCTCTCTCTCTCTCTCTCTCTCTCTCTCTCTCTCTCTCTCTCTCTCTCTCTCTCTCTCTCTCTCGCTCTCTCTCTGTCTGCCTCTGTCTGTGAAGGTATGATGGAGAGGTGAATCTAAAACAATCCCATTCGTGGTTAGTTAATTTGGGCGTGTAATTCATTTTATCAGGAGACATCTAGAGCTAGCTTTTTGTTGTGAAACATTCTTCGAAACATTTCATTTGACTTAATATAGTCAGGGCAAACTTTATCATTTGAAAGCACAACTTGACTCTACTGCCAAATAGTAACTCAGCCACTTCATATCAAAGCAACGAGGTTTGAATTTTGTTTTGCGGGGAAGTTATTCCGCAAGTACTATTAGATGAAAATCAAGATAAATCCTTCTAAGGATTTACATCTTACATTTACATCTATGTAAATGCAAGATGAATGAAAAGAGAAACAAATGACACATTTAAAATCCATAACCTGAAGCAAGACGATTTTTTTCACGCCCAATAGACTCTCAGGCTCTCCATTGCGAAATGGGGCATTGTGGTGTCATAGACATCAAGTCACACATTTATGCAAATCAGGTCTCGTGATAGTGCATGCATGATTGTCTTGCACGCACACATCCAAGCTGCCCAACTGTGTACTACAGTAGCAGATCAATTGGTGTGAAATAGCAACTCAACTAACATTTAATCACAAGACAAGGCGAAGGAATATGTATGAGCGTTGAAACTATTGGAGAAATAATGATCCCCCCCTAAATTATTTTGAATTCTCATTTCATGGACGACCGTCACAGTAGCTGACTCTTTGCGTCTTGCGAGGGTTTATCATGCTATCTCAGGCCTGTTGAAAAAGCAATTACCTGTATGAGCCGGCCCTGAGGTTGGGTGGGCTGATGACTTTCGAAAGATACCCAAATCAATATCTCTGCACTGGAGGAAACACTCCCCATCATGGAGGCAACGACCTGAGCCAAGCATTCACACTGATGTTGGCATTTACAGTGACATTCTGCTTAATTGCCTCAATTAATCAGATTTCCTATCTTAAAGACTAATGAACATGCGGGGATTTGTTTGTCATGTGCAGAGCAAAATGTACAGAAAATGAAAGTGTGCAATCATGTGTAAGTTTTGGTGCAGTCACATTCTAGAAGCCACTACTCCTCGGGGGTGTGACATTTTTTATAGCGCGCTCTGACATTGTGAAAATAAAGGTTCTGGGCTACGTCATCTGGTTTATGAAGCTCCTGGTATCCTGACAGCTGTCCACCTACACTACCACTCCGAGCCTGGCACCTAAAATAGAGATGACCAAACCAGAGTCACATCTTCGTTATGATGTATCGAGAAGAAATAACAATAGTTGCAACCAATGTAAATAATTCATGAAACGACATCCAGGTTAATTTGCATTTTTATGTATCGAGCGTGACAACAGCCTCATCAGCCGTATCGCAAATATATCTAAATTGCCTTTTGTTCAAAACGGGGAATTCTCTTTGCAAATTCACATTCGAGCCGCATAGACATTCCTCGTAATGTTCAATGAAGGAGCATATTTGTCAAATGATTTATCTGCTCTGTACGTTGCTCTGCCAACCAAAAAATGAAGAAATGATCAGCAGCACATGCATGTGTGCCACCCACACGCCACATTCGATCAATTCCGACTTGTAGTGCCTTTAAAAGTAAGAACGTAGGGACATTGAGATTTTTCAGGATGCTCAAGTGCTATAATAGTGCAGGCTTTTGTTGGGCTCCAATCATTGAAGCTTTGGCAATTGCTGTAATGAAGGCGGACCTCATTATCTCAGTAGACAGAACTCCGCTCCGAACAGGACTCTAATTATGGCTTAAATGCTGTTCTCCTACTGCGTGGTGTCACCCAAAGGATGTTGTCCTCTTACGGGTCTCACACACACACACATCAAAAATGGCTGTGTGTGCTCAGCTGTGCCGGTAGCAGAGATGCGCTAACAACATGACAACATACTTTGCACCCCTCTGACCAGGGATGACTTATCTAGCACCTAATTAATTAATCACATCTCCAGATGGCACTCCAGCAGTGTTGTTACGCCAGGTACACCATGCTTACAGGCCAGTGGTTCCCAATGAGGCACAAACCTGGAACTTGAAGACTCGAAGAGAATACTGCTGTGGATATCTGGACAGGATGTAAACCCGACACAAGAGGCTGTATAGGTTCATTTACGGGAAGATCTTTCAACATGTTATTTGGAATATTCCAGATTCCAGATATAGATTTAATGTCATGACAACAAGTGCGTTCTCCCGGCTGTATTGGATTTCAATTATTTTACGCAAGCAGTTGTAATGTTTTGTCAAACATTTGTCTTGCAAAGTATCAGATCCATTTAGAGCAATGTCTCAGTGAAAGGTGATGTAAAATCCAGGAACTGGATTTACAAATGAAGTGACAGGACGGATAAGGATAGAATTGGCACACAAAGGAGGGTGTGCCCGTGATGCAGCAGTGTTTAGAGAAACGACTTCCATTCCATGTGTGGTTGTGTTTAAGGAGCAGATCTAATCAAATAAAGGAACACCATCATGTAAAAAAAAAAAAAATTAACAATGAATAGAAACATCGACTATATATATATGTACTGTAAAGTCCTGCACACTACGCATGATTCATACTTGATGTAGTACCTGCTGCACTATGGGGATTTGAAACATAAATGGACGATTTTATGGTTTACATTCCCCTTGAGAGTGCAGTGTGAAAATGGCAAATCTCTTTCTTTATTACCTTGTTTACAGCCTTGTTTATGGCTGTTTGCGGACCTTCTTCAACCGACAAATTTGATCTGTCGATGTTTGTATTTTTCAGCCATGAGGTCGTTTGGCCCGAGCCCTTTGACCCCCACTGAGGCCATCCTGGCAAAGATTGTTCAGGGGAAAAGCAAACACCCCCTTTCATCTTCACACATTTCAGGATGTCGTTTACACTCCGTGTTTGTCTGAGACCATTTGCAAATGCTCAATTGCCTCCACATGAGCAATAGTAGGCCTCTGAAAGTGTGGTAATGGCCAAGGTCATCCAGCACCATCATGATCACTCAAGACTCACTGTGAGCATTGCGGCACTTAGAGAGTTTGTTATTGATGCCGCAAGCATTTCTAATACAAATATGCATTTGGTGTCTTATCACTGCTGAGGAAATAGTGGTGGCCTCTGGGTTATTTACAAACTGTGGACATTCATCACTGATTGTAGACCTGCCTCAGATCTTGGATCATAATGATGGCTCCTGTAGGGCCAGGCAGCAGTCGGAATTCTGCCTACAGGAGAGTCTATATTTGTCTATGTGACAGACCAATTTTCTAACACTAGCAGGGCAAAGGTGGGGTGTGGGAAGCGGGGTCAATGCTACACCAACCACAAGGGCTTGAATTATTCAGAGCCTTAATCATTAGAGAAGAATTGTGCAAATGTTATTTCTAGTGTATTTCCTTGAATGTTATACCAAAGGCTATTTTAGGCATGATCAGGGAGGGCAATGTCAAAGTAGTGATTCATCCGTCCATCTGTCTAGGTGAATATTTTTTATACAAAGCAGAATCATCTGTTACAGCTTGGAATATATCATGGTTGTACACGTGTATCAAAATAAATGAGAATATTGTGTGAAGCATAACAGTAATTTTAGTAATTTAATTAAAAGCAAAACCTGTGTCATGAAACCCCAAATTCACCATCGTGCATTTTGGGGAATTATCTTCTAATTCAGAAAACTATTTCCCCAATGAATGTGCAACACATGAATTTCACTTTAGAATTGAACAACTGAAAATAATAACAGATTCAATTTATTGACTTTCACCAGTATAAACAGCATTTTCATGGAATATACAGAAAAAGATGAGCAAACTTTACAATTTAAAATCATTGGCATTGTTCAGACAAAACTGTCATCAGCTGTCATGTGATGAATTTGCAAACCCACAGCCCAGACAGAAACGTTATCTTGTGAGACTGGACTGAACCCATTGTGAAAACAAAGCTGACCAGTGAGAGCCCCTGCGGAAATGAGCATGCACAAAAATAAATCCTCACACCGTCTGCAACACATTGCGGTCGCCGGTGTTATTACTCCTAAAGACTCGACAGCGCACTCAAGCGGTTGAGTTTGAACACTTTGCCTTGTAGAATGTGGAAAATTATATTTTCATGAAAATCTATATTTGTTCACGGGGACTTGAGTGAAATATATGTTTAATTTTTAATTATAACTAATGAATTTTTAGGTATGTAAAATATCTTATAATATTTGTAATGCTGTAATGCAAACAACGTTGACAAGGCAATGCATTGTGCGCATGCGTACTAGTCTAAAAACACGGAAGTTCCGCTAGAGAAAACGAAAGCCACTTAATCCCATCTTTACGTCTTCTTTGGGCTTTATTTTGTTATTTTTGCGGCTTGCTCGTCCTCTGCATAATGATAATCGTTTTGTCTATGTTTTTGTAGGGAGTAGCCTACACTATTAAGCAAGTTGTCCATAGCAAACCAAAGATGCCAGCT
The DNA here is from genome assembly GCF_054491065.1 of Syngnathus leptorhynchus. Classification (NCBI taxonomy): domain Eukaryota; kingdom Metazoa; phylum Chordata; class Actinopteri; order Syngnathiformes; family Syngnathidae; genus Syngnathus; species Syngnathus leptorhynchus. Next base: position 9,267,867 of record NC_141198.1, on the reverse strand, counting down.
CGTAGCGTTGTGAACGGCGCTCCTGCCAGTAAAGTCAAATACTCCAGATTAGCCACTCATGACGACGGCTACATTGATTTACAGGTAAAACGGAGAAGATAATACATTGTTATTATTTCATATCATTGCGTTTCGTTATTTCGAAGTGTCTCTGTTGCATGTTTTTTATGCACCCTTTATCAGTCTTGTTTCCGCCATGCTAACATGCCATGATTGAAAGATCTTTATATATTTTTTTTTTTTTAAAAACAACCTCTTCTTATTCGGTCAGAAAACAGTTAACAATTTCCATCTTTAGATTGAAATGTCCGTAACTGCCTGTAATATGCATTTCTAGGTGAATTTAAGTGGCCGTTCTCTTAAATTTTCATTTTCAAGTCTAATTGTTCAGTGTATTTTAAAAACCACTACAACAAAAAACATTAGTTTTCACTACTGTTAAAAAGATTCTTTTTTTTTTTTTTCAGAATTACTTTAAATGTAGCCTGTAACACATAAGGTATTTTAGTTCCAAGAAAAATCTGGCAGGCCAACGGAGATGATAGACTAAAATAAAGTGTAGTAATTGACTGAATGTTTTGCCTGTGTTTCAGTTCAAAAGAAGTCCACCCAAAGTCCCGTACAAAGCCATAGCACTCGCCGCAGTCCTCTTCTTAATCGGCTCTCTGTTAATTGTCATCGGTTCTCTTCTCCTGGCTGGATATTTTGGAGTGACCGTGAGTCAGACTTTTCACAGTGCATCCATCACTTGACGACTTTAGAAATGGCATTTGTCGCTCAGTCTGAAAGGTTTTCCTTCCTCTTTCAGCACTCCGAAAGCACCATTCCAGTCCTGGTCATAGGAGTCCTGGTTTTTCTCCCTGGAATTTACCACCTGCGAATTGCTTATTATGCATCCAAAGGATACCCAGGATACTCCTATGATGATATCCCAGACTTTGACGACTAAATGCTTTGTTCTTGAAGCTTAAGGAAGTCCTCAAATTTCCGACATGCATCCCTCAGCCAAGGATGTCATTTTAGTACATTGATTGTCTTTTTTCCCTCAACCTGAGCGTTCATATTGTTCCCTTGATAATATGAAGCAAATATAATTTAATTCTACTATTTGTTTTGTGACTCAGTAAATGAATACAGCTGCAATTTCTGATGTGTTCTTGATTCATTTAATTCATGTAGCAGCCTTTCATTATGTGGCCCACCTTATCCAAAAATATGTACATGAAATATCTTAGTTTTTTTTCATGCCAATGGAGCAGAATAATGTCAAAATAAAAAAGCATTTGCTGCTGGCTGTAAAATGTTTAATACAATTTCTAATATTTATAATTGTGTAGCACAAGCATCTACTCTAATGTTTCATTTCTATGGCATAGAATTGTTTTTGTACCAGTATTTATTGTAGTTATGACTTCACTACTGCATTGACATGGGTAAGTGATACATTTCAAGGAACAAATTAGCATTGGAGGGAAGCAAATAATTACTACTCTACATCAGTAGATTTTTCAGGTTATCTATTTCCTCATTTATTTTTCTTTACAACATTTTTAAATGTATATCAGTAATTTACACTTCATTTTCAAAATAGTCTCCCCCCAACCTCTGTGGATGAGAAATTGATGTGAAAAAGATGTAAATAAAGAGAGATAAAGTCAACCACGGTTGAAAATTTGATTGCCTGGTTGGAACATAGGAACAGCAAAAAAAATTGAAACCAGGAAGCAACAGTTTGTGTCTTATTTAAAAGAATTTTTATTATCTGTCTTGCTGCATGGCTGAAAATAATTTTTCCACTTTTTTTTTTTAATTACACTCTTCTTTCAGAGTATGAGCAGTATCAAAGTTAACCTAAAAGGAAAATCATTAAGTGCGGAGAAGTTTATTTTTCCCTGTTGCAGCAGGTTATCATAACGGGTATTACTAGGCGATTGTAAAAGATTTACCCGGGATTATATTGCCCCCTCGTGGTGGTGCGCTACCATCCTGCTGAATAGTATTTGCTTCAATCTGAACTGGCCTACTGACCTAGTAATTTATGATAAGGTTTTACCACAGTATTTACTTTCAGCAGCAAACAAAACTGCAACAAGCATTTCTTGGCCTTTTGACAACTCTTCGGCTTTTGTTACGTCTTAAGAAGAGAACGACTCTTTCTTGCAAAAGAGCGCTTTTGTGTGAGGCGCCCAAATAGCCACTGAATGAAGCTCACGTTGATTCGTTGCTAGTCAACGGAATTGGTTTCATTTCTCTCCAACGTAAAATGCATTTTAAGTTTGATATGTCTCTGTGGAGAGTTTATATACAACATAACTGACTTATTCCACACGTTCACGTCATATACAAATTATTAATTTGTATGCTATGATCATATCGTGCGTTGTGGTTATTTTTAACGTTTTTATTTACTTTTATAAAGCACAGGATATGCTTATTTTGAAATCTTTTACAGGAAGTTTTTTTTAATTAGTTGGACTTAACCTTTATCGATGTACAATAGTAAAGAGGGGAGGGACTCTTTCTAATGGGAGGAGAAACTGAGTATCAACAACGGGTTTTGGCCAAAACGTGCTGGGTGCATTTTTCCCCCCTAATGAATCAAGCGACCGTCGGAAGAGAAGGTGCACGGAGTGATTTTTTTTTTCTCACAAAACGTATTTGGTTTTTTTGTTTTTATCTCCCATTGTTTTAGCTTCTTTCAGCCACCTTGGATGAAGAAGTATCCTGCAGAAGACGCGTGATAAGTTTATAACGACTTTAAACTGCGCGAGGCTGGACTTGCTGCTTCTTGTATTTCTATCTGATCACCATGAGGGATTAATGTTTTTGAGCGGAAAATGTGATTACTTTTTCAACTGGTTTAAGGTCCTTGACATTATTTATTAAAGTGATCAAGTCAACCCGAAGTCAATCTGCAAGAAGAGTCTAAACATCGATGGAGTGAAATGTTAAACTTCCAAAAGTGCCTGCAGCAAGGTGAGCTCATTCATATGCATGTAGCGTCCAATGCACCATTCACTTTATGGTAAACTTCCAAAAACAGAAAATCAACCTGAATACGTGACCTCATTTTATATTTCACAATGTTTTTTTTATTTTTATTCAATCGCAACTGAAGCACTCTTGTTCTCATTATGTGCCACGTTCATGCCACTAAAATTACACTTATTTCTACAGTAATTATAAATATGCAAATAATACTTATGTTTTTTTCCTCCTTAAAATTGAACATGAATGCATTGTTTCACAGAGCCATTGTTTATGTTAATTGACATGCGAGCCACTCGGAATGTCAAATAGTTTCATTTTGTAATTCTACCAGTGTCGCTTTTTAGCGCATGTTGCTTGGATTCAACCTGTGAGCACAAGTCAAATGCGTGTTGTGTTTTATTGCGCCATCTTTTCCAGTTGACTGATTCAGACAAAAGATACGCCTGTTATGATTTACAGGAGGTCTGTCAGGGTGGTGGCAAGGAGCACTGAGCTGCACAATGGATTGCAGGGGTGCACAAGGGCTTGTTGCTTGCTGTTATTTTCACATGGACCATAGTCACCTCCTACCTGCTGCAGCTGTGCACTTTGGCTTTTTATTGAAAACACAAAGCACTCACAAATCAAGTTTCCTCCCCGTGTCAATGGGCAATGTGCTACAAAGAGGCTCACATCATTCCGAACGCCTGTAATCCTTTGTGTTGTACCTCAGGATTTTATGGGGGGGTGCTGTCTGACTGCAGTATTCAATAGATTTCCTTGAGGTTCTCTCGCTATTTGTGATACAACCTGCTGAAAAAGTAGAGTGAAAAGAGGCACACACAAAAAATCCAAAGAAGAAACCATCTTTAAATGGGCAGTAAGGTGGGAAAGTGATGATAACATGACTGCCTCACAGTTCTGAGGTTTTGAGTTTGAATCTTGACTCTGGCTTACCCATGTGGTATTTGCATGTTCTTCCTATGCTTGCATGGCTCATCTCTATGCATGTAATGTTTATTGAGGACTCTAAATTGTCAACATTTGTGAATGATTGGTGATATGCGACTCGCGATGGGATGGCGACCAAGCCAAGGTGCACTCTGTGATCTTAATGATTATCGCTAAAGAAAATTGATGTGTCCCATTAAAAAATTGTAAAAACTAAACACTTGTCTGTAGATTAGAAATGTCTTTTAGTAGTTGCAGTTTTTAACCCTCAATTCACCTCCTGATCGTGTCTGTAAAGTAGCTTAACGAGACTGAGCTGACCCCCGGGGTTTGAGAGCAGGTGGGACAAGGAGTTACAACTAGTAGCATTCGCTACTCTGTGACTTTCAGTAATATCAACAAAACTCAATAGCGTGATCCGAAGCTCCATCACTGAACGTAATATTAAAAACATTGAATCATTTCTCATTTGCCGGTATTGATGGACCCCGTGGCGTCATCCAGGAATCACTACGTTAATCCATAAACAGCAGGCTTTCTTGCTCACGAGACCGGGGCTCCACTCATGTGCCTACAGCTTGCCAAATTCATTTCCCTTTGTGCAAGACAAAGTCAATACACTTACCAAAGTGGGTTGGTGTGCCAGGGTACACAACCCAGGGTTTGATTGTTTTATAAACTGGTCCAACTAGTTAAGGCTGGAGTGATTTTTTTTTTTTTTTTTCCAGTCAAATAACAAACAAGCATCAAGAATGACTGCTTAGTCAGTGGACTCAAACAGCCGTATGTGTAATGCTATTTTTAAGCTTTCCACAGTTAACTATAGTATGTATATATAATATATACACTATATATTATATATATTATATTTATAATATAATATAATATAATATAATATAATATAATATAATATAATATAATATAATATAATATAATATATGTATATATATATACAGTATAGTATTTAATGCAGACAAATATATCACGGAAAATCAAGTCACCAATTATGAAATGAAGCTGAATCTTGTGTGATTGATGATTTAGTGGTTCACATCCAAGTCAGTGATGGGCCATGTGAATGGTTGTCTGACTCTTTTGTACACCGTGACTGATTTCCAAACACACAACAATGACTGTATGTCATAAAAGCACGGAGAGGTTGCTGTGATTTTTGTCTTTGTTTGCATCAGTGTGGCATTCTTCTTTTGTGCAGCTGTGAAAGTGTTTACTGAAATGACACTTGAGTTTCCCCGCCAGGCCGGTTTACTAAGACTGCCTTCTTTGTCAGGATTAACATGGATTAACAACAGAGTATTGCTACTGCTTATCATGCCTGTGACTGTCACTAACATCAATCATGGTTCTGCCTGACACAAACACACACTCACACACACGCACAAACACACACACAATGTCAAATTGCACAGACAAAGCAATATGTCACTTATTAGAGCTACAAGACATGTTTAAAGACACTTGACAGTCCTGATAACTCCATCGTGGTAATCCATTGCATCGTCCATCATGAGCGTTTGCATTATTCAGTTAATGAGTTTACTCAACTGTTAAAAGGGGCATACATATGGCGAGGCAAAGTCCACCAGCTGTTATGTACTGCATACAAAAAACACTGTCATAGGATACAGTACTCCATTCGAGGTTGTTATGCATTAATTTTTCATGCTAGTCTGGTGCAGTGATTTCCAACCAAGGTGGCACGCCACACTAGAGCTGCCATGGGAGTTTTTTTTTTTTTATTTGCACCTCATTTATTTGAAAATGATCATTTTTGAATTACAAATCAAATAGGTGCCTTGGCTCAAAAAAGGTTGGAAAACACTGCATTGGACCGTAGATAACATCAAGGTTAAATTTAGCATGAGAAATTTAAGCATCTGCATTGGCACAACTGGTTTTGCCTGAAGTCTATGAAATAAAGCGCATTGATAAAATGCTCGAAAAACACTTATTTTGTCACTTAATTTTGTGTCCTTGATTGTTCTCACAATTTCATCTCTACTTCCATTAGACTGTTAACACCAAGGGCACTAGGGTAGGATTACGGTGCTGGAGGTGCCACAAATGTACCATCCAGAAGGCTAAGTCATGACTAGATCCAAAGCAATTTGTGTCAGTGAAATCCATTGAAACATTGGTTCGCAGTTAGCACGTGCTGCAGGTGCATTAGCTGTTTGGATTATGTTGGTTCTTCCAAAGGTACTTACATTGGCTTTTGAGCTGTTTATGTAGACCAGGAGTTCTATAAATGCAATTGCCAGTTTGAATTAGGAAGTAAAACAAGAGCGGCTTGATCAAAAGGCCTGATGTCTGAGACCACCTTGGTGATGATGTCCTTTCAAAATCCCCTTGCCTGAATGCCTCAAGAAGTTGCATAGTTGTCGTCTTCCTCCTTTTGCAAATCTTTTTAGTTGAATGACTGCTTGATTTAGTAAAGATTTGCTTATGGCGGCATGTTGTTTTGCTTGTAAAAAAAAGGTACGGAAATAAGATGACATATTTTATTCTAACCCTAATATTGGATGCTCTCCTAATCACCAGCAAGTGGCAAATAACATTTCATTTTGTTGCAATGAATCAGCGCACAGTGCTGTTTATTTTTTTGTATTTATTTATTTATTTAGTTTTGCTACTTAGGAATCGTACGCACATTTCAGTTAATGGCATGTCAGCTATCCAATTTCAGGCTTATTTTTAAAATTCAACACTGATATTTATTGCCGGAAGTATTTAGCACCTGAACAACTTTCATAGAAGAAAATGTCCTATTTTACTCAAAAGACAGTAACGCCTCTTTCTTGATTGTTCAGTCAATCCTAGTTTGTGAGGTCCATTTTGGCATGAAAAAAAAATTGTGCCTCCTCGTTGCTATCTTAACGTGGGCACTTTTAATATTTTTGTATTTAATCAAAAGCATCGTTAAGTCTGACTGGAAAAGATTGTAGGAGTGACTGGAAATGTACTTTCCCAAAACCAACCCCTTTCCAGACGTACAATTTTTGTTCCAGTATAAGAGTTATGACCAGATGTTAATTGAAGGACTACTTTTTTGATTTGAGAATAACTGTAGTATTTCTGCTGCTTTAGGTCAGGAGATGTGTGAAACAGCGTGACGAACGGCCATGGGACTGGAGAGAAGGTGGCTTCAGGCGATCACTACCACTCTTGCCATCTTTCTGCTAAGTGAGTATGCTAATACAATATGGATTTCACTTTAAGATGCAAATAGTTGCACATATATTATTTTGCAGTCTTCGTTTATTTTTGATCGTGATTTCTCAGATCAATAATTCAAACAGATCAATAATTCAAACAGCTGGAACTGTCCACTGCAAAATGTCCGTTTGCACTATGTAGCCTACAAGTAATAAACCGTACAATAATCTACTAAATTGTAAGCCGAGAACTAAGCGTATTACATTATAAATAAAACCCATTAAGTCTCTTTTAAGCACACTTGAAAATCAGAAAAAAAAGCACATTTTCATCTGAATATTTTCATAATTGAAGATGATACATTTTTATGTGAGCATTAGATGACAAAGCAGAGCCGTCTCTGGCTCTTTGCTCAAGTGTTGTTGTTTTTTCTTGCATTTGTCAGTCCACTTGGCTTCACCGCGTTGCCAAGTTGCCTGCCACGTCAAAGCATCGTTTAACAGTTGGCGCATGTTGCTGTTAAACTATCCCCACTCAGTATAGGCAGCGAGATGATGAGCACACTGGCACGGCTCCCTCTACAAAGCAGAAGGGTTATTGCAATTCACTTAAATGACAGAGAATTGGGGCCAAAATGCAACTTAAATAACATCTCTGGGTGTGGAATTAGATCAATCTGGGATTTATGCTGCTCTCAACGCCAGGCACGCTTCTTTTAGTGCATGTGTGTGAGGGCGGGGGGGGGGGGGGGGGGATTGATTGTGCTGGTCCTCTAACCATGTGTGTACCCCAGTGGGTGGTGGGAGGTCAGCCGGAGAGAGCACAGAGAGGCCCGCTGCCCTCGATCAGAGTATCAGCCCCCTTAACCCCGCCCTTCTGCGGGATTAAAGTGATGACCAGACCAGATGAGCAGTAGAGCAAACACTGGCACCCAGTAGAGCACACGCCCACGTGAGCACATGGCAGCGAGGGAGTTTTCCGACACGAAGAGGAGAGAAGCTACTCCAGGTGTCACTAATGGGATTGCGGTGTGTTTGCAGGCTTTGCCACCATAAGATCTTGTCACCAAATGGCACATTTGACATGCCCTCGCTACATGCCTCCCCCCAGTTCCACTTCAAAATGTAGCTTTGAGCTTTATTTTTTTTGACCTCTCCTTTTGCTCTCTGAATCCAAAACGCGTTTTTAATAGCAAGCGCTTCATACCAAGGTCTGGCAGCTATTGCTCTCTTTCAATGTCTTTGGAATCATTCATTCATTTCCTTCCCCCTAATCACTATATAGCCAGTTTTGTTTTTAATATATATAATTGCTACATAGCTCATTCATTAGTCAAATAAAAAATAATTCTCAAACACTAGCTAGATGCGTCGTTTAATGACATATTGACCCAATAAATGAATGATGATAACATTGCATAGTTTTAAGATGAGTGCACTCGCTATTTTGAAAACGACATATGATTCCAAACTTATAGACATTGTATGTGTGTTGTTTTTCCTCATCAGCCCCAAAATGCAGCCATTGGTCATATATTGTTGTCTGCAGGTGTGTCTCAAGGTTTGTCATCAGTTGTTCGTGGCAGAGAGGGGGGCTCTGCCGAGCTGGGCTGTAGTCTCGCTTCAAAATCTGACGACGCCACCAGCCCAAACATCTTCCCCTTACATGTGGTGGAGTGGGTGCGGCTCGGTTACAGCGTTCCCATCCTCATCAAATTTGGAGTATATGCTCCTCGACTTCATCCCAACTACAAGGGTAAGAGACTCCTTCAGCTTTTCTTTCCCCTTTTTCAGTTTTACTTTCATACTAGTAAATGTCATCCCTGACAGGGAACTTTCAAACTTTGGACATTAGCCATGAGACCTTACATGAGTCGTCTTGAGTTTTATTTTACACTCAATCAAGCATATTTAGAATGACTTCAGGTGTTTAGACTTTCCTGTCTGCCATAAGAGCAGAAGCAGTGGGAAAAAGAGGCGAGAATGCCTCCTCCGTTCAAATGGAGGTAGCTAGGGGGTGGGGCAGTTTTGCAAAGAGCAAGGGGGAGGGTACAAAAAGCTATGCGCATAGTGGGATTAAGTGCAGGTGGGGGCTCGGTGGTCCCGATGACAGTGTTTTTTTTTATTAGTATGCAGAGGGGTGACCCAGTAAGAGATTGCCAGTGGAGAAGGAAGGATGAAGCATGTCGAATAATGGGAGTTTTTCTTGCTGGAGCGCTATAATCCCGTCATTGTCTAACCCTGAACAAAAGACAAAGAGGGGTATCACTACCTCCCCTTGCTTTACAAAAACCTAAAGGGACCATTAGGACAGGCCAAATCCCATCCTGTCCCAAATGTGTCATGGAAATATGCTGGGATGCTCACCTACATGTGTACCGCAAACATCTGGCAACAAGAGTAGCAGCCCTCACGGGATTGTAACACGCACCTTGGTGGAATTTATGAACGCCACATTGATTGTGTGAAGCTCCAAACAGGATGCTTCCACTGAGCAATTGGGCTACATGTGTATGCGTGTTGGGCCGTTAACTGTGCTATTGTTTCTGGGCAGTCATCTGGTATTTTTCCAGTCCTACACAGACTAAATAACATTCTTGGGCACTGTTTGGGATATTCCCGTATTTTGGCATAGCCATTCCGTGTGTGTGTGTGTGTGTGTGTGTGTTATCTGCTTTGAGCTTTACCCCCGTCTGCATTAGATCCTTATGCCTCCCCTCCCGCTGGAGGCAGATGGCAGCATATGAAGCGTGTCAGCGTTGCCCCTCTAATGTATCTTTCCCTCAAATTACAGTGTTGGGGGTTTTATGATCACTGTTGCCTTGATGGCAGTTTCCAGAATGTTGTCCTTGCTTGTCTGACATCAGAAACTTCAACCAGGATGTGAGTGAAGTCTAAACTCCATAAATATAATCGTAAAGTGAGGATTCCCCTGCCGTTTAGAGGTGGATTCATACAAGTAGCAGTTAATGCGACGGCGCCAGACTAGACGACATAAAAAGTTTGGGATCCACCTTTGGTAAACTCATTGCAGGTGAATCATGATATACAAGCATCTCAAAGGTCTTTATGTCTGTTGCTTTGTTTTAGTCTCGCCCGTCTGTCTTAAAGTAAAATTAAGAAGCAAGCAATGTCTAAGTATTTTAGTCTATGAAATATATTTTTTTATTCTATATTAAAAAAGTACATTTCATGTAAGTCATCAGGTATTTGAGGAGACTTGAGAATGGCTACCTTCCTTTGCTCTTTTTAAGACACCAGTCTTGTCTGCTTCAAGTGAATCCGAAAGGTATTGGTGTCCTTCAGCCCTCTCTTGTTTCACACCCAGCATGCCCTGCAGGGCTGAACATCACTGAACACATAACAGAGGAAACAGCCAGATCAACTCTGTACTTACATGCTATTATAGTCTGTTTGAGCCGGATTTGTTGGGGAAAAAAAAGAAAAAAAAGAAGCGGGGGTCCGTTGGTGTCAGGGAGGTTTACTGTTGCAGGGCGAGATCAAATAGCTCCCGTGTGCTGAGGAAAATCATCAGAGACGGTGAGCAGGAGAGTTCAACCCCAGGCTACGGCAACAATGGGTAAACCCCCCCAAGTCTCTGTAGGCCTTCATTATACTCGCAGTGGATCCTTCGAGCAAGGGAGAGGTTCCGGCATTTTTGCACGCATGCACATTCACACTCACACACAAATATTCTCACACGCACACTACATGCACATGTACACACAGACACACACACACACACACACACACACGAGTCCATGCACAAATATGGTAATGCAATGTCATTTGGACATATTGCATTCATTTCCCAGTTCTCTTCAAACTGGTGAGTTTTGGATTCCAGTGCCGCAATGTTCTGAAATAGATTGTGGTTGTAATCCATCAAAAATGGACCGAGGCATCTTGAAGCTAATTACTTTGAGTTGCTAATGGGCATGTGCTGTTGGTTGGGCACACTAAAAGGTTGTTTTTAAATATGGCAGCAGTTCCACCCTTTCATTTTCTATACTGCTTATTCCTGGAAGGTTGCTAAAGCTGGACCTTCTCCCAGCTGACTTTGGGCAGACTGGTCACCTGCCAATGACACGACATAGAAAATATTCATACTTTTTCAATATTCCGTCAGTGACCTGACATTTACATGCATGTTGATGCTCAACTCGTAGAAGAAGGTGAGACACACTACAGAAATCCGAGAATATTTACTGTTAAGAGGCTGAAATTTCAAGGATTTAGACAATTTCAACTTAAACAAGATCTCTACACAATGAATCGATTATCAAAATAGTTACCATTATTTTGATACTCATTGTCTCGTCGATTTATCGATTAAATGTTGCTCCCGTAGTTTAATGATTTCTACCGGTAGTTTTTATAAACTCGTCATGCACCTTTTTTTTTTGCCTAAGTGCAATGTCACTTCAGTTTACGCCTAGTATGTTACTTAGGTTAGTAACACAATTGATCAATTGGGATTCCAATTGATGTTGGATTCCAATTGATGGTGGTTTGTGTGTTGAATCATTTACTTGCTGAATGTAGTCATATATGTAACATAGACTCAAGACCGAGTACATGCTTGATGCTATTGTTGATGCTTCACTTATTATTCTTTGTCTGTAGTGTTCTAGCTCAATCAATCCAAACTGGGTGTGCACTTTTATAGTCCTCTCTCTTTTAAGTGCTTTGCCGCCATAATGTGACATTTATAGGCAATTACAAACCTCTCTTGAGGGGGGCAGTGGGATCAATTAATTGCAAATTTTCACTGTTTGTGGAATTGCTCTGTCGCTTCATTGCAGTTTCCCCTCACTACTGGAAATCTGCAAGTAATAACAATGTGGCCAAAAAACACTACTTCTGTGTAAATGAAACTCCGCAACGCACTTCAACATAATCCCTTGCTAGCAAGATACCACAACATTGAAACAAAGGGCAACTTTTTTCGAAATGAAGCTTTTGAGCTCACGTCAACATGTTTCTTTAGCATGGAGATGCCCCAAAAATGGAACAAATACCTTTTTTGCATTGGCCTGAGCTCAGAAACACCAAACATTTGAGTTTTTCAGCAAATAACGGCAGCTACGTTGCATAAGAAATCAGCTACTAGGTAAATTTGTGAATGCCAAACTGCGACTATGCTTGCAAGATCATCTCCAGTTTAATAAGAAGCTGCTCCAGAGGGTGAAGACTGATTTGTACATAAAATACCCATTCATCTAAAATTGACATTTTTCCCATGTTGTGCTTTACCCAGTAAGTGGAAGATGATTAGAAACAATTACCAACTCTGGAATTTACTATGGAAGGCAGTGTATTTATGTAGTCACGTATGAATAATAAAAAAAGTAAAGTAGGGGTTATTTGGCGGTGATCAAGTGATCAAAGTGTAATTAAAGACCACCCACTTTCTTTTAACTGTGATATAGTTGTGATTTTTTTTTTTCCTTCAGCTAAGTAGTGTAGCTTTATAAATTCATCTGTGTTAGAAACCACTAATCCAAGTCCTGTGAGGTGAATTTAGATGAACGTGCAGTAAATAATACTGCTAAATACTTTGTTGAAACAACTGAAGCTCTGCAAGAATTTCAATCAAAACAACATCAGTAGACAAAGTGAAATTGTTCCTCTTTTATCCAACAGCAACTTGTTTTTCCTATTATAATTATTCCAACATGATGTTCTGTTCTTTGGCTTGGAGCAGCAGCCAAGTTACTCCATGCCTTTGGTTGGTCACTGATCACATTCCAGATGATGAGTTTAGGGAAGTTATAATTTAAGGGTAATAAATATACTGCCCTCATGTCAGAGTGCCAATTCCTGTGGCCAAGCCTGGCACGTGAGGCGAGTGTGCTTAATGGTGCAGGGGTTAACGGAGCTGGACAGAGTGAGAGGGCCAGAGTTAACTGTAATCTATATCACGACAAAGAGCTATTCATAAGAGGCTTAAACTGATTAGGGGGACAGGAGGATTGAAGAGGGAAATTTGGGGGGACGTGAGGGGGGAGCTGTCAGAAGCATGGGGCCAGGTCCCAGACTTATGATTGTATTCAAATCAAAACATATCCCACAATGCACCTCTGCCCCGCTCGCTTACGCACATTCGGATGGGCAAAGAAAAGCAGTGCTGATGCTATTCCAAACAGAATCATCTTTCTTCCTCTGTGAGTTGAATGTATCTCGTGTAATTATCTCAAAGAAGTCAACAAGTTTGGACGGTAACGGCTGAGACAAGTTTACATCTTTGAATGAGGTGGAACAATCAAAGAATTATGCTTTTGTTTCACCCAACAGTGGAACGTGCATCTAATGCAAATTCTAAATTCATGAATAAAACAGGAAGAACTGAGGAATTCATTCATCCCACCTGGAAAGTGAGAGTTTGAGTCCCTGTTTAGCTTTGTGGGAGATGCTCATTCATACAGCATCAATGAACAGGCATTTCCATTATCTCCACTTGGATGGACTGACTTGTTGGAGCAAGGCTTTGTTTTAAGGAAGACTGGACCTATCATGCGATAGCTACCAGAGAAAAACAATTGAGAGCGAGAGGATGAAGGAACGCTCGGGGGAGACGCAGCCTTTCTTTCTGTCGTCCAGCATAGTCTAATGATGTTTGTCCCTTGAAGCAGAGGGAGTGATGAATGTGTCTGTGGGGGAGTTACGGAGCATAGAGGTCAGAAGAATCCAGCTCTTATTGGTTGTCAGTGGATTATTGATGCTCACAATTGGAGTAACCTCTCCATAACCTCTCAGTACTCAATTCCTTATTGTTCTATTTGTACGATAGATCCTTTTTTTTGCGCTTGTAATATTTCCTTATGCGTGGGCATCACCCGTAAGTAATGCAGCCTTAAAGCAGAGCACCTGCCAATTGCCAGTTTGAGTTCAAGTTCGGAGACTAGGCCTTGAAATGTGTGTGTGAGTGTGTGTAGTGAGCAACATTTATCACTCAGAGTCAGCCTTTTGTTTGTCTCTAGGCTGAATAGAAAATGGATTCTTTTTCTCACTCCTCTTGTGCAGCACTTTCAGTTTCAAATCTAAACGAGTTTTCTCCCCCATCCACGCGCTCCATCCACACTCCCCTTACCACACAGCCATGTTTCTACAGCAAGTGAATTCAAATCTAAACCTACTGTCCGGATTTTGCTTGGTTTCGTCGCTATGGTAACAGGCGAGAATGCGGAGTAGTGGGGCGGGGGCCGTCGTCCCTTTGTAGTGATGGACAAGAGCGAGGCAGAGGGAAAGGGTTAAACGTCCAATAGAGGAGCTGCAGTCCCTCAGTGGTGAACCTGCGCGGGCACCACATTTTGAAAATCAACACGTTACCACGTGACGCTAAAGCCTTGAGATCAGCACACTGTTTTTTTCAATGCCGTTAGCCATGAGAGGATTAGTTATCTTTTGTTTTTGTGATTTATGTGAAAACGTTTTTTTTCTCTCAGAGAGCAAAACACTTTTAACTCCATATCTACTAAGTGGAATGGGGAAATGAACAGTTAAAAGAGAACATAGCTGAAGTTATCACCTCACCTTTTTCTCCCTCCCACTTGTTTGGTCAATGCTGACCTGAGCTTCAAGGCATTTTGTTTGTTGGAGCATCTCAGAGGAGAGTATTGGCCATCCAAAGCTTGACAGGGGTCAAGTCAATAATTAAACGTGACTATTAAGCACAGCAACAGCCCCAGTCAGGAATGTGGGGTTAATTATAAGCCATTGTTGCTTGTCTATACTCACAGCATGTGTGTTTCACCCTGTCTGGAGGCTGTGTCTAAAGTTAAATGAATTTCATAGCTTTCAGGCTCGGTTCCAGACTATGTTTTGTAAAGGGAAGTCAATAGCGTGGCTATTATGTTCCTTTATGCTTCAAGGTTGTTGGGCTTTTTGTCAATATTTCCTCCTGCATTCACTGTCTGAATGTGGTGTTGCTGCTGTGTAATATAATGCGAGGTGCTGTGCCAATAGATTCAATAAAAGAATGTATGAGTATCTTGCAAGAAAGAATAAGTAAGGACTACATTGATTTGATTGTTAGCCTACATAAGACAAACGTTTTTTTTCCCCTCCGCGAAAACAAGAATGACAAGATGCTGGGAAGGTCCCAAGATTGACTCTGTTTACTTTCAAACAGCTTTAAGCCACGACCTGGTATGAACGTGTGCGTTTCCCCCTCCTTGCGCACGCACACCCTCCTGTCGTTAAAAAGGCTGAGATTGAAGGGGGTAAAAAAGAGTTCATTGAGAGACAGAATAAAAGAAAGTGCGTGTGTGGTGGTGGTGAGGGGGGGGGGGAGGTAACTTTGGGTAGCGGTCACCAGGCAACCGACAGATCAAGTTTCAAAGCCTAAAAGGGAGGTATAGAAAAAGTACGCAAAAGGGGTAGAGTGGATTCTGGGAGTTAAAATAGTGAGAGATGAAATATGTGTGAAAGTGTGTAGCCATGCATGGGTGCATCTGTGACCACCTTTTGAAGATGTTGTGATGTCATATTATTTCAATCTTATAGTCATGGCTTGCATTCATCACCCTCCCGATGCCGTGAATCATTTCTCACAAATATCAGCGGCGCAGCTGTTTTATTTGCGAACATAACGTTTATGACCGGCTAAGGCCATTGTGTGGTGATCCCTGTGTCATCGACACTGTAAGCTCTTCTCTCACATGTGCTGACTGCGGCGGTCTGGCTGCCAGATTGCACTGACCCCCCTCATCTCTCTCTGTCCCTCACCCCTCCTCCCTCAGGGCGGGTCTCCCTGACCCGCGGCGCCTCCCTGCTGGTGGAACGGCTAACCCTCGAGGATGAGGGTTGGTTCGAGTGCCGCATCCTGCTACTGGACAGCAAAACGGACGACTTCCAAAACGGCACGTGGACCTTCCTCTCCATCACAGGTGCAGCACTGCAGGGCCTGGGACAAACAAGAGCTGCTGGTTTAATGCTGGCTCATCACTGGCACTTTGATTGTTGACATCTGAGGCGGCATGTGGCTAAAAAGGCACTGGCACACCAAACTCACAGTTATGCCACATGACAGTCTGTGTGTGAAGAGCGCAACTTGCCTTTGCACGTATCTTCCCAGTAGCAAGAAAACATTTGATGAAAATGCATGTCACTTATCAGTGCCACAATTATGCCCAAAGAGGAAGTTATTGAATATGAAAAGCAGATATCATTTTATTGTACTTCACTCAATGAAGGCTTAGGTTGCTAATGACCACAGGACACAATTCATTCATGTACACAATAGTGGTGCATCAGTGCACATATTGTATTTCATTTGAATACATAGCTCAAAAGAATTGGTGATGTAATCCGAAAATGGAATGAAGCTTGTATTTATTTTTTAGCTTGGATGAGTCAAGTGAGTGCAAGGATCAAAATGTCACAATAGGTAATCAAGATCATTTTTGTTGTTCATGTTTTTCCTACCAAACCAGATTTCAACCCAAGCTACACTATGGAATGAGAGAACCCTAACGATGTATGGAACAAAAAACGATATATATTTAGCTGTTTCATCTGTGCTGTGTTTGTTTCAGCTCCGCCGGTGTTTGTCAAGACACCACCAACTTTTGTGGAGGTTTTGCTCGGAGACTCTCTGACGCTCAGCTGTGGAGCTCATGGCAACCCTCGCCCAACTGTTGTGTGGCACAAAGATGAGAGCCCAATCGAGAAACATGAAAAGATCAAGGTGAGGAAGATGACTAATTTGTATTCATACATTTAAATTCAAACTCAAGAGCTCTGTCACAGTTGAAACCTTTTGATTCCAGTGCAGCAGTTTACTACTCAACGACACTCGCGACTGCCAATTTTGCTCCCTACGTTTTATATTTGTATAATTTTTTCCCTCAGGTGCTCAACGGGACCTTGTCTTTGACCTCAGCCACAAGAAACACTTCAGGAGTCTACAAATGTCATGTTTCTAATTCAGAAGGCAACCTGACGCATGCGATGCAGTTGCAGGTCAAAGGTTAGTGTTGGAATGAAAATGAAAACAAAATTGTTCCCACCCGTTAATCACGTGCAGGGATGTGCGAGCAAGCAAAACAAGGATGTTAGCATTTGAAAGTACAGTAGTGCAACTCAAACGAAATGGATACATCAAATCAATTCAACCATAGTGCCATCTTCTGTCCATCTCTCATTACTACAGCAATGATGGACCTCAATCGGTTCAGGGTCCACTCGTGATAATTATTGTTTTCTTTGACTTTGCCAATGCAGGTCCTCCAATCATCATCATTTCGCCAGAGGACACCACTCTTAATATGTCCCAGGATGCAGTTCTGCAGTGCCAGGCTGACGCTTACCCTTCCAACCTCACATATGAGTGGATGAGACAAGGACAGAATGTTTACCATATTGAGTGAGTCTCATTTATAATTACATCTGATTTTTTTTTTTTTTAAGTACTGCAAAGATTGAGTTTAAATGCTGACAACTAAATGTGTTTTTGTTTTTGTTTTAGATCTTTAAAATCCAGAGTGAAGATTTTGGTGGACGGAACCCTTTTAATCCCTAATCTAATTCCAGAAGATGCTGGAAACTACACCTGTGTCCCAACAAATGGGATACTAACTCCACCGTCAGCCTCGGCACATCTTAAAGTGAAACGTAAGATTATTTTCCGTTTGAAAAGCAAACCCTCGTGTAGCACTATAAATCGACTGGTTTTGTTACAAATCATCTACTCCACGGCAGACCCAGCTCGAGTTGTTCGAATGCCTCGGGAAACCTACTTGCCATCTGGCATGGAGGGGGTCATTGTGTGTCCTGTCCAAGCGGACCCCCCGGTGCTGTATGTCAACTGGACCAAAGATGGGAACAATTTAAATCTTGACAATGTAAGTTGTGGGATGTTGCACTACTCTCTGCACTACGCATCTCAATTCCGAAGCAGAGAAATATTATTTTCCATCTTCAGTTCCCAGGCTGGATGGTGAACTCCGAGGGCTCGGTTTTCATAGCAACGGCAAACGACAATGCTGTGGGCATGTACAGCTGCACTGCGTATAACAGCTACGGCACCATGGGTCAGTCTGAGCCCACCAAGGTCATTGTGCAGGTACGCCAGGCTGCCCCCACTGTCTTTTTTTTTCACAGATCCTTTACCTCGCTCGTGTGACAAAGGCTATATCTCTATGTTCCAGGATCCACCCGCATTCCAAGTGCCTCCTCGGCCTGAGTATCTTCAGGAGGTGGGCAGAGAGTTGATCATCCCTTGTGAAGCCGACGGACATCCTGCGCCAAACATAACGTGGAGCAAGGTGGCGTTTCCTTTGCCTATTAACACACTGATGATTTCCGCAAGTGTTTGTTTTTTTTTGAACGGACGTGTCTTCCCTTGCAGATTGGCCCTATTCCTCGTTCTCAGTACTTTGTGTTGGCTAACGGTTCCCTCCTGCTGCAGCCTCTCAGTAAAGACCACCATGGGGGCTGGGAATGCTTGGCTTCCAATCGTGTAGCAACTGTCAGCGCAGGCACTGTGGTGATGGTGTTGGGTAAGAGGGTCCATGTCAAAAGTAGCAATATTTGGGACAGAAGTAAAGCTTGATCAATCTGCAGGAATTTGTGTGTCTTTTCTCATATGTTGCACCTGTTAAAACCAGTTCTGTGTTTTGCTCAGGTACCAGTCCTCATGGTGCGTCTTCAGTATCTGTGAGCACAGAGATAAACCAAGCTAATGTATCCTGGGTGCCTGGGTTTGATGGTGGATACACCCAGAAGTTCACTGTTTGGTAAATAACATATACAGTGTCACCGTTTAACATGCTAAAGCAAACGCTAAGATTTGTTTTCTTTAAAAAAAAAAAAAAAAAAAAAATCAGGGTCAAGCAAGCATCCAGAGGTAAACATGAATGGGCATCTTTACCGGTGCCCACATCCAAAAACTACTTGTTGGTCACCAACCTTCTGGCTGCGACAACTTATCAGTTCAGTGTCCTACCTCAAAATAAACTCGGTTCTGGACCTTTCAGTGAAATTGTTACTGGAAGAACTCAAGGTTTGTGAATATTTTTGGTGCTTTGACATTTCGAGCCACGTTTGTATTGGCATGGCCCTAAATCTGCTTTCTCCACCTAGTTGTGCCAACAGAAGCCCCAACTATCATCACCACTCTACTAACACTCGAACCGCCCATCCTCTTGTCTGCTAACCGGACACGACAAGGCGTTCTCCTCCAGTGGTCACCTCCTGAGATTCCATCCTCTCCCCTGACAAGTTATGTGCTGCAGGCTCGTCGAAATCAGGGCCAGTGGGTCATCCTTAGCGGCGACATCAGTGCCAATGAGAGTGAAGTTCTCGTACAAGGACTTCTTCGCGTAAGGAGAAATTCTTATTTTTTTACTGGGAATCAAGCAACGTTGTGTGTCAGATGATTCGGATCCTCATGTGTCAATCTTTCATTCATTCACGAATTGTTTTCACTTCATGTTAAGTTAATCAAATCTTCCTATTGCTCAGGACTCCAGTTATGATCTGAGGCTGATGTCCCGCAGTAATCAAGTGCGCAGTGAACCAAGTGATTTTGTCAGCATATCTACTGCAGGTCATTTACAAACACTGGAACTTGCGTATTTAAAAATATGTCTGTATTCCAAAATCTGATTGTTTGTCTGATTGGACGACAGGGATGGAGATGTACCCCCTCAGCCCTAGTTTCTTGGAGCTTGTCCCTGCACCCCTCCTTGCAGGCGTGGTCGCAGGGGTGTGCTTCCTTTTCATGGCCATCGTGCTGTCATTAGTCACAGCTTGCTATATGAGAAACTGGAGAGAGCAGCGGCGCCGGAAGAGACAACAAGGTAAAACATGAGCAATACACAAAAATATATGTTGATTTTGTTTAGTGGAAAGCATTTTTTTTTTTAATCGTCTTGTCCTTCTCGTAGATGTCCCATCGGCTTTCCAGAAGAGTCCATCTTCTGAGTAAGTGTCCCAACTCACTTAATGTTTAGTGATAAAATATTATGGTGGCGATGGAAAAGAAAACTGCCGATGCATCGTAATGTTTCACGTAGTTCATGGTTTACTCATTTGATTTAAGTTTGACATTTCTGTCATTTTCATGATTATTCTTTCTTTTTTCCCCTCTCAGGACTCGCTCTCCTCCCCGCAGCCCAGACAGTGTCTTGAAGCTGAAACTGTGTCCACCCATTCCCTTCTTCCCCACTTCCTCCTCACATTATGATCGCTCCTCGTTCGATAAAGGCAGTCGAGGAGAATACCAAGACCAGCGCAAGCAACTTTTGGCCAACTCATCTCCACCACCGCATTACACACTCTTTGAGAGCCACCTGGGGTCCCAGGCTCCTTCCCCAACATCTTTGGAGTCAATTCACAGAGGCCCAGATGGACGTTTCATAATCCAGCCTCTGATAGAGAGTTCCAGTCCCACCAATAAGAAAAATCTCAAGGATATCTTGCAAAGCAATGGCGGCGCAAGTGGCTCAGGAAGCAACCGGACATCGTTTCGAGACTCCCCAAAATCAAGTATCCTGAGTTCCGACAAGGGTTCGCCACATACTGTGGATGTCCTGGAGATTAGTAGGTCTCCCTCCTCCCCTGGAAGAGTACGGGCCATTGCTCGGAACTTCTCCCGTCATGGCTGTTTTTACTCTGATGATGAACATGGCTCCGAGAACCTCCTGGAAAGAGCAAGTTTCTATTCAGACAACAGTGAGAAAAAAACAAGTGAGTCAATGAAAAGGCATCGCAAGCCAGCTCGTACGGAAGACCTTTTCCCCATTTTGTCAAGAAGAACCTATATTTTGGATAGCGAGCCAGACAGTCCACAGACCTCAGGCTATCGACAAATGGCCAGTCACCTTAGCGATGATAGCACACTCATCACACAACTTGACAGTGAACTGGAGAGCGATAACATCCAAAAGTGCATCCAACTGGCCAAGGAGAGGGAGGAAATGGAGCGTGAGCTCCAACGCTACACCAGCAATCACAAAAACCAAGATGATGGGAAAGAGAGCCCGAAATGTAGCGTATCCCAGTCGGATGAAGAACCTGTCTGGAAACTGCAAGATGTTACGCTTCGTCAAAAACACAAGCCCTCAGGACACACGAGTCGGGTCGCAGACTATCGAAGGGCGTGTTACTTTGGGAGCACGAGTAGTCCTACGGACCGAGTTCCTACATCTCACATTGAGTGGGACATTAGCCCTGTTACCGCCGTAACGAACCTCGTTCCGGTAAAGAGCCACCGGGAGACCCCATCGACAGTATTACAGCAGCTACAACATTCTCATTCCTGTGCAGAACCTACAGAGTCCCTTCATTCTCCGGTGACTCAGAACACTTCCCTTCCCGTGCCTTCCACAGAGGTGACCTTTGAAAACGCCACAGTTCGATGTTTAGCCACCTCGCCCAGAGCCAAGTCGCTGAGCCCTCACAGAGATTTAGATCTGAGTAGTAAGTCCATGACAGAAGG
Organism: Syngnathus leptorhynchus; assembly: GCF_054491065.1. Taxonomy (NCBI): domain Eukaryota; kingdom Metazoa; phylum Chordata; class Actinopteri; order Syngnathiformes; family Syngnathidae; genus Syngnathus; species Syngnathus leptorhynchus. Next base: position 9,246,327 of record NC_141198.1, on the reverse strand, counting down.
CCTCCAGGAAACTAGTGTCAGCGGTGCCACTTCCCGCTCCAGGAATTCATATGCTTACGGCACTCGGAATTGGAATCCAACCTCTCTGAGTCCTTTAGTCTACAGTAAGCGGTCTGCTAGTCCAGCTTTTACTGTTTCATCATCATATGGAGCCGCAAGAGATCCCGGTCCCTCAAGTAGCCCTACCTCAGCCTATGAGCATCAGGTTAAAGCAAATGGCAAAGGCAATAAACACAAAGGCTGCAATGTCCGTCACAGTTTGGGATCAGAACCAGAAGGTGTCCGAGCACGCTCCAGAAGGAGTGAAAAATGTTTGTTCTCTGATAGTCCCAGCCCGATGTCTACGTTGACTCTGGTAGAAGAAGTTGAAAGCGATCGATCCCAATTTTCTGTCCCGGGCATGTCGGGGTCATTCAAGACCAAGCCAGCTGCATCCCCTCCTAAAATGTCGTCACTGCAGACGAGTGCAATTCTGGAATATCTGAGCCTCCCGGGTTTCATTGAGATGAGTGTAGATGAACCTGTGGAACAGGCTGAAGTTACAAATACTGCTGGACAATGTTTGGACCAGAAATCTGTACAACCCACAGTGGCTAAGCCTGATGTTGTCCCTAAAAACTGGGAGGTTCATGTCCAGGAAATGGATTCAAATAAAATGAAGGGTTGCTTTGAACAATCACTTTTGCCAGAAAAACGAAGCTCTAGGGCTCAGGTGGAAGCAAGGGAGCATCTACCTCGGGTAAGGTTTCCAGATGACATAAGACCACGGTCACCTGCTCCAGAAAAAACTAGCAAACAACTATACAATGAAAAAACACAGATTCGAGCTGAGACCAAGCCCACTGAGTCAAGACTGGGTTCCAGACCAGCTCACACTTTGCTCAGTGCCGCAAAAGGCATGGTGGACATCGTGTCAAAACATTCTCCGAGCTTTGTGGACAGTACTGAGTCTTTACCCGAGCAACCCCCGAGACAAGGTTCTCCGGGCAATAGGACCAATAACATTGCACTACGAATAAGTCAAGCCCCGATGCCATTTTTGAAGAAATCCTTGAGCATGGGCCCTTGTAGAACACTCTCCGGTATGGGACCCCCCCGACCTTTCCTTAAGAAGTCTATCAGTTTTGGCTCCCCGAGGTGGGAGCACGTTGAGACCCCACGGCCATACATCTCTGAGAAATGTTACTGGGATGAATTACCAAATCCAGATGTCAGAGTCAAGTCTTACAGTTTAGGTCGCACTCCATCTTCCTTTCTCAGGCCAGGTCCTTCGTGGAGAGAGTACATCCCTCTCAGGCGTCCCGCCATGGGGAGCTTGGAGAGGCCCCGATGTACGCCAAGATCAAGTCCCTCCTACTTTACTCCTAACATGTACCCGCCCAGAGAAAGCCCAATCCCCCCAATGTCGGAGCACTGCGATCCACGGCGGCAAGCGACAGTTTTTCCTGATTCTTCAAGATGGTCCCCGTCTTATCCAGATAGGCTGAGAACTGCTCAGTACAAGTACTTCCCCATGCCAGCCAGCGTCCCAGTTCCCACTCACCACCCCTGGCCAGTACCTAGACCAGAGAGCATGAGTCAGATGGACCCCAGAATGGGCCCCCCAAGGTCCTACCTGCCCAGAGGCATCAGCTGGCCCTCCCCCTACTGCATGCCCTTCCCTCAAAGGGAGGCTGACAGTTACCGACTCGTAGACAGAACAATGAGGCGGGCGGGCGAGACAGAGCCCCGAGAGGTCAGAGAAGGAGGAAGGGCCAGTTATGCCAGTCAGAGCAGTGGGAGGGGCAGCGCCGGTCTCTTCCGCCAGTCAATGTCCATCACTCCCACACTGCTCAGCTCCCCCGAAACCACCGAGGAGAGTGAGCGGCACAGAGCTGAGCTGGATCCACCTGAGAGGAGATTGAAAAGGTGAAACATTACCTCGCCGGGAAATAGACAACAAAGAGGACTTTTCTCATGGTGGAGGGATTGAGTGTTGTTGCCAAAATAACGCTTTTTTATTTTTTTGTCTCACTTCCTGTGTATCATCCTGACTTTTTGCTTTTGTGTATTCCAGTAGAAGGAACACGTCAGTAGATGAAAGTTATGAGTGGGATTCTGCTGACGCATGTGTGGACTCTGAAGTCCTGGAGGCCTTGAGGTTTGATCAGTCACAAGCAAATTTCCAGACAAGCAGAGGGAGGCTTGTGTGCGATCAACCTGCTGGCCTCCAGGACCAAAGACACAAAGGTGATGTCTCTTTCTTGACGTTTGATCTTGTTGTTGCATGTCGCACTGCGGCTGACGTCGAACGTGATGGTGCTGCATGTGCTTGCTCCCTAAGTGTTGTGATGATTGTGAGCTTTTTCCCATGACATCCATCCATGCATTCCCTGTCCCCCATGCCCTCCCTCAGGCACGTCTCCCCCAGCCTGCCCAACTGTTTCCGACACACCTTGCAGCCAGTATCGCCAATCCCTTAGCGAGGCGCGTTTCAACGCTCTCCGGCAGGAGTACCGAGAGTACAGGCAGGCTCAGGAGTCCATCTGTCCCCACGAGCTCTACCTCGCCCCTGGACATGATTCGGACTCTGACGCCAACTCAGCACTGCTCTAGAAGCAGAACTCGGTCCGTCACTCTCCGGCTGCCCTCTCTTCCTCGATTTCCCTTCATTGCTCGGCTGCCTGCCTCTTGCCTATCACTCACACCTTTTTATGTTTATGTGCTAATGTTCAGTCAACTTTTCATTTTCTTCAGAGGTATACTTCAATGCCGCGATGTTTTTTGTTTCCACAGGTGCTGCTGAAAAAGAAAGCAAGTAGCAGACAACAGCTTCGTGAACAGTCTTGCTTGATATGTGGAACGGCTCTTTGATAAAAGCTTCAATGGTCTGCTCAAGCAAACTGAAAGAATCCAAGATTGTACCGTAATTTGGTTTGTTCACATTTGTCATCAAATGGCATTGTTTCCTTTTTGTTCCTGTTGAGAAGGAATTATTTGGTTTTCTGCAACTGTGTTGTGTTTTTGTTGACAATCAGACACAGACACACCTCTGAAACAAAACTAGAAGCAAACCGCTTTAAGAAGGCGAGTAAGACCCGACAGAAAGTGAACGTGGACAAGAATAAAAATGAAGACTAAGGATAAATTGTCCCTTTCTCTCTCGTGGTACCAACACTGCCCGCTTAGTATATTTTCACCACACGCTTTGCTATTTCATCCACGAGAACATATGAAATTATAAATATGGTTAAGTATTGTTGTTAAACAATATTTGTTTAATATTTGTTGTATAGTGTATTCGTACGACTAGGCGGCAAGTGGCTGTATGTATGCTTGCTTAAAAGACGGAAATGGATTTTTCGCCTGTATGAAAGCATTTTGATTGCACACTGCATGACTGCGAGAGGACTTTCTCCGCATCTCGCAGTGTGTGGCAGCCATGATCACCAACCAGCTCACAACACTATGTGAAGTCATTATTTCAGGTTAAGATTTTTTTTTATATAAATAAAGCTTATGACAATTATTTTGTTACAAAATTGAAATGTTTTCTGTCCTTTTCCCTACTACTGACATTCATCAAATCTAATATAATTAATCTTCTTATCTTTTAGTACAAGTACCTCAGGGCAGTTTGTGATGTTAATTATACTTGTCAGTGAAGATTTGTTTTTTTCATTTGCTTCTGCTTCTCCTATTTCCTTCAAATAATTTTTTATCTTTCAGCATGTTTATCTGTTGAGATGTATAAATATTTACTTGCATTGATGTAAAAATTTAACAGAATTAGTATTTCAGGAAATGTTATATTGCCTTTTTCTGCTTTGAGCTTTGTGCTCATGTTTTGTGAAGTGAGTTTTATTATGCAAACATGTTTACAGTTCAACGATGTGAAGACAGCACTGTGAATGATTCAGTCTTTTATATAGTCTTTGCCCATGTTTTTCAAACTGAGAAATGTCCGTGGCTTGTTCAAATGACAACCTGTGACATTGTAATGTACTTTGCAAACTGTTTCTACTAAATTAACCCCAAATAAGAAGCTACATCTGCAGTGATGATTTTTGAGGTTTTGTACAAACTGAACATTTTTATATATTGTTTTGTTGTTTTTATATGTTTGTATTGAATAAATCGCTTTATTCGGGAAAACAAAGTTTGTCATAATTATGAGTCTTCAATTCAGAGTACATGTATGATTTTGGAATGTGTGAGGAAGCTGAATTATCTGCAGAGAACTAAACACCACGGGAAGGCCTCAACTGATTTTTGAAACCAGAACCTCCCGACTGTGAGGCAGTCACATAATCACAAGATCTTGAGATTATTTCATTTTCTAATCAAAGTCTGAAGCAAAGTGCAGTGATTTCCAGCCGTGATGGGTTTGAATTAAGATGAAGTTAATACAGTTACATGTGCTGAGCAGTGACGCTTAGACTGAGAGACAACATATCCCCTTATAAAATGTTGCATATTTCTGCTGGCTTTTATTTATTTAAATACTTTTGCGAGTGACGTCACAGATCAAATAGCCAATCAGAAAGTGGGGGGTTGTTTGGGTGTGGCACTTTTCACTTTCACTTAAACTTTTTCCCTAATGAAGTGATTAGGTACACTTGTGTCCGTGTGACGTCACAGATCAACCAGCCAATCAGAAAGTGGGGGGTTGTTTGGGTGTGGCACTTTTCACTTTCATTTAAATTTTTACCATGATTTTTCCCTAATAAATTGGCCTGTTATTAGGAACACCTGAAAATGGCGGTGTACCTAATGGAGTGTCCGAGTGACGTCACAGATCAAATAGCCAATCAGAAAGTGGGGGGTTGTTTGGGTGTGGCACTTTTCACTTTCACTTAAACTTTTTCCCTAATGAAGTGATTAGGTACACCTGTGTCCGTGTGACGTCACAGATCAACCAGCCAATCAGAAAGTGGGGGGTTGTTTGGGTGTGGCACTTTTCACTTTCATTTAAATTTTGACCATGATTTTTCCCTAATAAATTGGCTTGTTATTAGGAACACCTGAAAATGGCGGTGTACCTAATGGAGTGTCCGAGTGACGTCACAGATCAAATAGCCAATCAGAAAGTGGGGGGTTGTTTGGGTGTGGCACTTTTCACTTTCACTTAAACTTTTTCCCTAATGAAGTGATTAGGTACACCTGTGTCCGTGTGACGTCACAGATCAACCAGCCAATCAGAAAGTGGGGGGTTGTTTGGGTGTGGCACTTTTCACTTTCATTTAAATTTTGACCATGATTTTTCCCTAATAAATTGGCTTGTTATTAGGAACACCTGAAAATGGCGGTGTACCTAATGGAGTGTCCGAGTGACGTCACAGATCAAATAGCCAATCAGAAAGTGGGGGGTTGTTTGGGTGTGGCACTTTTCACTTTCATTTAAATTTTTACCATGATTTTTCCCTAATGAATTGGCCTGTTGTTAGGAACACCTGAAAATGGCGGTGTACCTAATGGAGTGTCTGAGTGACGTCACATATCAAATAGCCAATCAGAAAGTGGGGGTGAGGGCGGGTGTGGCACTTTTCACTTTCCGTGAAGCTTTGACAATGATTTTTCCCTAATGAATTGGTCGTCTAGACTGGCCAACACAGAAATATCTCAGTGAGTCGGGGACGTCAAACTAAATATATTACTTTTTTTTTTTTTACATAGTATCTTAATTTTACAATTTTTAGTTAATTTCTCTGAAAAAAAATGCACTTAGTTTTGGTTTGCTGTTCCGTAGTTATGAGCCGTCCTTGAATTTTATTTATTTTCCAAGGTCATCCCACTGTTGAAAAAAAATTAAATGAATGAATAAATGAAAAGAATCTTATTATCCAGGATCAAATCGTTCTGGACGTATGCATGTACTGTGTAAGTGCGCACTTGTGGTGGTAGTCTCGGTTTTGTAGTTGTAAATGCCAAAACACAAAAGACGAGGAGTACTGTTGTATTCTTACTACTTCTTTTTTTCTTTTAATTTATAAACAATATTTACAAAGTGAACATATAATCCAAAATTCAGGAATATAAATCATGAACTGTGCAAAACAAGAAAGCACACGACCAACTCGGATAACCACGCTACCGTAATCACAATTTGAATCCTTTTCGCATTGGTGTCATGAGAAGGTTGTAATATTAACACACCAAAATTCTCACATAAACAGAAACACTACTGGTTCATACAGTACAAATCAAGTTGTATTGAAACAAATTATATACAAAGGACATGGCAACACCATCTAATGCAGTGAGGTTTCGGTCGAACGTTAATCTTTTAGAGCAAAATGCTTTCCTAAATTTCCAACTGTGGCTGTGAGATTATCCCTCCTTCCCTTCTAACAAAAAAAAAACGTTATTTCTTGTGTCATCTCATGCAGAGAATGTGACCATGTAAGACTAAACCAGCGACAAGATACACATCTAACTAATCAATAAATAAAGGGCTGTTTGTTTCTTTATAGAAAAGAAATGTCCAAAAATGCCTCAAGTGTTTTCCTGTACTTTTGATATATCAGTAACCAAAGCACATATATTTTGCTAAAACAAGCAAAAAAATAATGCTCCAAGCGCCACCCTGAACCCACTAAGAGCCAATCAACTAGTGGTCAAAAGCCAGCTTTGAGTGGAATATTTAGCATTGATCAATGACTTCATCAGCCATGTTGACTTGGCATTCTGCTTTAGATGAAGAAGCAAGTCCTACAAGCCATTTACATGCAAATCAACATATTAGAAAGCAAGACTCATTTCTTGGCTCTCATACACTCAAGCGCTTGTCAGTCGTTGAGTGCGTGCAATTGCACGCACCGCATTTTACTATTGAGAGCATTTGCAAATATTGCCATCTGTCTGCGAGCATGTTGATTCAACGAGCCAAGGACGGGTTGCCCTGTCAGGGCGTGTAAGCGGGCGGAGGCTGAAACTGGTTGCTGATGTCGTACTCAATGGGGAATGTTTCACTGCTGTCCTCCATCTCAGAGAGCAGTTCCAAAGCCTGCTCCTCCTCCTCGGTGGGGTAGTGGCGCAGGAGGTTGGCGGCCGTGGCGAGGATGGAGGCCCCGCCGGCCCCCGCCACCAGGTAGAAGCTGATGGCAAATGTGACGTATACGAGGGAGCCGTGGTTTTTTTTGTGCTGTTGCTGCAGTGACAAGATGAGCTCTGAAGCCCAGTAGCAGAACCCTATGACAGTGGCACACTGCAGCACTATGAGGAAAGAACACAGTAAAATGAGACACAAATCTTTTCTAGGAAGTAACGTTGCACCATGAGTCTAAACAGCATGGAAACAATAATTGGTTATCAATAATCTTAAATTTAAATCTGGCCGGACGATTACGATGATCACTGTTGATATTTCAATTTTGGGCCATGGTATTCTTTATAGGTATAGTTACTTTAAGCAGGTATTTTATCAAAGTCAGAATTTTGGTCCCAGGAAGTGGATATTGTGAGGAAGGCTGACCTGTGAGGATATGTGCAAAGGCATATCTCCGTGTGATCTTAAGGGCAGGGTACTTGGGTCCAAACACATCCAATAGGAATGCAGTCAGGCTGCAAAAGATGCCCAGGAAACAGAATGCTGCGATCACTCGAAGCAACAATATGGTCTGCGGGTTTATGCAGTAATCTGAAAAACAAAGACAGAACAACTCTTCATTTCACAATTCTCACTGGCTCCGAGCAAGTGCAGAGGTCGAGTCCTCGTCCTCACCGTCCAGGAGCTTGGGGTCAATGGAGCCCAGGACATCTGCCACCCCAAGCTCTTGTCTGGGGCATATACCTCCATGAATACGGAGCCAGGCAGGTTCTGCCAGAGATGTGCACAGAGCGGTTATGGAAAGGGCTCCGGGCAGAGCCGAGACCAGACTCCGCTCAGGTGTCTTGGGCAAAGTAGTTCCCCCTCTCCTTCTCCGGCCTCCGGGAACGGCCGAACCCGGCGGGGCATACATACTCGTCCGGTCCTTAGATGTTGGTTGGTTTTCCCGTTGTCTTAATGACTCCGCTCCTAAGAGCACCCTTGGCAACACCGAACGCGTATCGGATAAACAGCAAAAAAAATGTTTGGTCCACAGCGGTCCCAAAGCGCCCCCAAAGATTTCGGTTTATCGGGGGAATAAATTGCCGACAAACGATGAACAGATGGCCTTCGGGCCTGTTAGCTCTGTTATTAGCGTCTACAGCTAGCTCAAAGATAACGTCAAATAGCGACGAATACTAGACCAAATAAGAAGGAAATACACCGAAAGAAACTGACAATAGATTTTCCAGTTAAGCCAAATAACTGTCCTGGTTGAAATAATAACGATTGCGATTAAAAAAATAAACCAAAGGACAAACAAAACAAAAGGAAACCTACGAGGGTTCCTGTAGATTTATTGACTTCCTTGTTTCACGACATTCTCCTTCACCGCCGCTTCAACATGATTTCAGGCACATAGCCTTCAATGCTGACCTCTATAGGTGAATAGTAAAACAACAAGTATAATACTTCAAGGACTATTACTTAGAGTCTAAGTAAGTCTTGGACTATTACTAGTAATAAATAATAAAAATACTAGCTACTATTTAGAATAATGAGTGCATTAATGGAAGCTTGTAGAATCTTCCCTACGTTTTTTTACGGGGATGAATAATGATTATCTATACTGGATTGGAATCTTAATAATAATTAGTTAACCCCAGGGCACATTTATCAAATAATAAATAAAAATAAAATCCGCTTGGGCTTCGCTTACCCAGTAAAGTGTGAGGAGAATTATAACAGTCTAAAAGTGCTTCACCGCCTTTGCACGTAATTAGGTCAGTTTTAATTATCGTTCAGTTTCAACATGATTTGCCACACTGTGTGCAATTTTATAGATAAAATATGTATCAAAAATAAATACCGGAACTTTATCTCCCACAATTCCTTGCGTAAAACAAGATAACAAACATGGCGCCTCTTCCGCAGTAGCAGTGCAGTCAAACTTTTATCACTTCGTTCGGCGGGATAAATCCGTGATTGTCATATAATTTCCGCTTTACTAACATTCTGTTCATTAAACCTGACCAACAACATACGTGACAGGCTCATGAAAAAGCGGTGGCGTGTTGTCTTTTCATTTTGAAGTGGGTTAGCTGTCAAACTAGACGACGCTTTAGCCATGAAGGAGAATTTGATTCTAGTTCAGAGACTGAACGCGCACCCAGACTCTCGGTGCTGGTTCGTAAGCTGGAGTCCAAACGGGACTCTCTTGGCCTCATGTGGGGGCGACAAGGCCATCCGGATCTGGGGACGAGAGGGTGAGTTGCCCCACTCTTCCGCTTCTTCCCCTTTAAACTAACGGCGAATGCACTTTTCGTTCCATTTATGATATTCTATTTTTCCTGCCATTTTCTTTTTATATTTGTGCACGTTATTGTTTGTACTTGAAGGTGAGTCGTGGGTCTGCAAGGGCGTGCTGGAGGACCGCCACGAGCGCACTGTGAGGAAGGTGGCATGGTCTCCCTGTGGGAATTATTTGGCCTCTGCTAGCTTTGATGCCACCACGTCCATCTGGAAGAAGAAAAATGATGAATTTGAGGTTTGTTTTAGCCTGAAAACAAAAGCTACAAATGCAACTATGGTTCTATGAATCCCTGTTGACCGTTGATGAAATAGAACCTGTTGGAAATGTTTGTCCTCTGAAGAAACGACCAAGGCTTTTCTCTTGAATTTTTAGAACTTGGTCGTGTTGGACGGGCATGAGAACGAGGTGAAATGTGTCGCTTGGGCCCCTTCAGGGAACCTGCTGGCAACATGCAGCCGGGACAAAAGTGTTTGGGTTTGGGAAGGTGTGTGTGTGTGTGTGTCAAATGTCATGTTTAAGTTAAAGGGTTGTTTGCTGTACAGCACAATTTGACAACTTGCTATTTCTTTCCCCCTCACAGTGGATGACGATGACGAATACGAATGTAGTACAGTACTGAACTCCCATACACAAGATGTTAAACATGTCGCATGGCACCCGACGCAGGAAGTGAGTAGAAGCACTTGATCTATTTCTTCTTCCGTGCTCCTTACAGATGTTTATTTTGAAATGTCCATGTAGCTTCTGGCGTCAGCGAGCTACGACAACAACATCTGTATTTACAAGGAAGTGGAGGACGACTGGGAGTGTCAAGCCACGCTGCAGGGCCACACGTCCACCGTATGGAGTCTATCATTCAGCGCCACTGGAGAGATGCTGGCTTCATGCAGCGATGATCGTACTGTCAAGATTTGGAAAGAATATCCCGCTGAAAGTAGTCAAGGTTGAGTTGACTGGCAAAATGAACTTGGTTTCTCATGGTGTTAATGACCACAACCTTTTTGATGCTGTGATCAGGTAACATGTCCTGGAAGTGTGTTTGCACGCTCTCCGGCTACCATGGACGTACAGTCTTTGACGTTGACTGGTAAGATTGGCACGAGGTTGAATAGTCATTTCATTATGGTTACACATCACCTTATGTTCCCCTCAGGTGTCGTCTGACAGGCGCCCTGGCAACCGCTAGCGGTGATGACGCGGTGCGAGTATTCAAGGAGGAGCCGTCGCCTGACCCTGACCAGCCGCTATTCTCGCTGGCCGCACACATGCCCAAAGCTCACAGCCAGGATGTTAACAGTGTGGCATGGAACCCAAAAGAAGCAGGACTGCTGGTTTCTTGTAGCGACAGCGGTGACATTGCCATCTGGAGGTTCCAAGATAAGGACTAAGTGTGGTCAACATTATTGTGCAGACCTCTTTGTTGATTGTCACAATTCCAACTGTGAGCTCCAATCACATCATCATGAATGTACAAAATGGGGCCTATCTGACAACTTTTTAGAAAAGGTTCCAAATGTTTATATATGTGATTATGGCAACACAACTACAACGCTTCTCTTTATTGCAATACAAATCTTATTAAAATTCACTTGAGTTTCATCCCTGACTGTACCACTTTGTATCTTATTGTGACAAGACAAACTTAAATGTCATGGAGCAACAACAAAAAGTGCCTACATGGAATATGAGATCAAAACGATTGTGTGTATTACCAAACTAAAATATTGTTCATTCCGGATCAGTGTACATCATAAAGCTGACCTGACCACAAACCCAATGCATGTAAATAAAAAGGTCAAAAAACAATTACCAGTACTTGAGTTTAGAGTAAAATAAAACCTACGACATTATGTACAGAAAACCTTGGATCGCTTGTGCAGTTTCTCAGATCAGTCCGAGTCACTGTCTGCGTCGCTGTCGGCCTCTTTCACATCTGTGCTGAACTTGTACTCCTGGTCACAACCCATGTAGGCGTCGCTCATGAAGTACAACGTGTAGTTGTGAACGCCCATGGCTGGTGCGACAAAGTCCAATTTGACCTGTCAGAAAGGATGAAAGGTGATTGAACAAAAACTGAACCACAGGCTTCACAAAGACGGACGGTGTGGTGAACTGACCTTTGCTTTCTGTTGAAGAGTCAGTCGCTTGATAGAGATGAGGCTGTTGGACTTGGGGTCTCCAATCACCACCCACCAGCCCTCTTCGCGATTCTGGGGGATTGTATTTATTGTTAGATTACAAGTAAATTGTTGTCAACATTAGGTGAACTACCTCAACAATCAGGTTTAGTACAAAGCGGCACAAATAAAATTATGTCTTTACAAAACTAAGGCTCACATTTAACCAACAGTGTCAGAAAGTTCAAAGTTTCACAATGATGATGATGATGATGGAGCTGCGTAGTTCAAACCGCTGTAAACGATATTCAGTTTTGCGTGACTCACTACCTTTCTGACCAAATCGAACTTCAAACATACCTGAGGGAACATGGGTGCAATGACAGGCCCGGTGACCTCCTCTTCTCGCTCCAGGTGAACCTGAACCAGAACTGGATTGCCACTAAGAAGAAAAAAAAAAAGGGGGGAAAAATATGCCTTCAAATAAACCACTGGTATAATAATGAGACAATTTGTCATCCATCCAATACAACATCAAAACCCTCGATGAGGATGAAGCTCAATATGAAAATTAAGATCCAAACCTTTTGATGTTGTCCTTATCGGCCACCTCGTAGGACAGCTCGATGTTCGGATAGCGGTTACAGAAGCGAGCCACATCAGCCATCTGAACGTCGGCGAGCTGTAGCAAAGCACTTCTGTCTTCATCCTCCATCTCCATGATGTCGAAGATGCTCTCCACGCCCTATTTCATACACGATTGCTTTGTTACTCCAAAGCTCCCAGTACTTGGAATGATCTCCAGACATAACGAGAAGGCGTTTACCTTGTCCACGCAGCGCTTGATGTGCTCTGAGGTGAAGAACGGCAGCTGTTTGAGGTAGGAATCCTTGGACCACATGGCCTGAGTGACCATCTGGGCCAACTCCATAGCCGCCAGGGCAGGACTCAGCCAGCCGTTACTGGACAGCACATCGACGCAGGCCTGGATCAAACGCACCGCCTAACAACCACAACACCGCAAGGGACGTTACTCAATCCATCAGCCCTGGTAGGCGATAAACTAACAACTGCTCCTAAATTGCGCACCTTGCTCAGGATCTCTTCTGTGTCCGACTGCAGCTCGGCACTCAGCTGCATCCTGGAGAGGTGTGCCTGGAGCAGCAGGTTGGTCTTCACGTGGGGGTCGTTGAACTTGGGGTTATTCAGTTTGTGGGGCACCTTTTGCGCCAGCTGCGATTGACAAAACCAGATGCTTGGAATTTGTGATACTTAACAGCCCACTTGGCACATTTGAGCAAGATGCATTTACCTGTCGGAGAAGCATATCCTCGTGATGCCTGATGGGAATGCTTTTATATTCTGCAGCGTTGGAAATGATCTCGATCAAGCCGCGGATCTTTGTCTTGGCGTTGAGGGACATACTGAATAGCTCTGGACAACACAACAAAAACACTCCAGTTGGAATTGAACAAAACACGTGTTGCCGTGAGCCAAACAGCTTGAAGAAACCATGTGAGTGTTTAAAGGTTTAAGGTTTAAATGTGCGTGTGTGTGTGTGTGTGTGTGTGTGTGTGTGTGTGTGTGTGTGTGTGTGTGTGTCGGGGGGAGATCAAGTAAAAATGATATGGTTCCTCCAGATCACACATTTGTGAGTAGGTCCGGAACGTACATCGCCCTTCGCGCTAAACAGGAGTCACTTGATTCCAATACAATGGTACAAACCGATGGTGGTGTAATTGATGTAGTAGTAGGCGGCGATCATGCCCAAGTTGAGCGGCGCCACATCCATCTCGTCTTCGATGCTGATGCACTTGGACTGCTCCAGGTCATGCAGAGTGTGCTCCACCAGCTCGGACAAGTGATCAGACAGGTGGCGATGGGACATGCCTGCCAAAAAGTCAGCACAGTCAGTGGGCTCCAGTCTGGTTTCACTCGCCGGCTTGGTTCCTCACCTTGCAGGTTGTAGTAGTTGGGGTTCTGAGTCATACGACGGTAGAGGAATGTCCAAGTCAGGTAGTCCACAGCGTCCTGCTTGTTCTCCACTGTTTTGGTGACAATCTCGGCATTGAAGTGGTCATGGAGACAGTGGTCCAAGTGGGACTCCACAGGCAGAGGCTCATACAGGAACTTCTTGAAGAAGTCCTGATGAAAGGGGAGGAAAAAGCAAAACGCTTTAATTGTTGTCGACATAATTCGGCGTCATCTTGAAAATGAAAAGCGCATACCTTCTTGGAGCCCTGACACATTATCACACAGCGTCCCTCGTCATCAAGAATAGGTCTGTTGGCTTTGCCGACCATCTGGAGGACGTCGTATATGGGATAGTCCACATAGCTGCAAGAATGATGGACGGCATAACATAAACACTAATGTAAGAAGGAATACAACTGCACACTTTATCCCGACAAATCTTTCCTCTCATCCATCCATCCATTTTCTACACCCCTTGTTCCCACGGGGGTCGCGGGTGTGCTGGAACCTATCCCAGCAGTCATTTTTTTTCCCCTGTACTTTCTTCCCTCAACGAGCCTCGCTCTTAGCAGTGAAGCATATGACCTTAGCACCGAACAGCTTGAATTATGTCTTTGCCCCCTCGTGGTTAGCCGTTTGTTTGATTAGATATGAAGCGGAGCTCGAATCTTGATTGGAAAAATTGCAAACAAGGTATTTTAATTACAGCAGTCAAATTTGTGACCAACAATAAACAGAAATTTAATTGTGCAGCCCTAAAAATGGCTAGAATTGGAATTCACTAATAGCAGCTTGTACAAATGGTTGCAGATTTTACATATTTTTTCAATGTTCAAAACCTATTCCGATTTAACGTTTTAAGAGTGTATCTGTAATTTCTCTTGCTTACGTCTATGTCAGCAAGACCCCGAAATGTACAAAGCAGTTCATCTTTACTTACGCATGTATGATACCATTGTAGTACTGCGTGTCCATGACAATCACAAGATGGGCAGAGATGTTGACACCCCAGCAGAGGGAGCGAGATGCCACCACCACCTGAACAGCTCCTGGAAAACAAGATCAGACGATCAACTCTGAAACCTTCACACTCAAATGCAGCGGAGTGAAAGCGCAGAGCATCAGTGGTCATACCTGAGTTGAAGAGCTGCTCCACTATTTTTCGTTCGGTTACAGACAGGCCCTCATGGAGGTAGCCCACACCATTAGCCAGAGTCTCCTTCAGGGTTGCGTCATTTACCTTATCCAGGAAAGGTACAAGATCTTTCTCAGTGCAATGGAGGAACCTAAAAGATGACAAACATTAACAGTAAATTCTCATTCATTGAGGGGGATACGTTCTCGACACCAGCCACTGTGGTTGAAAATCTGAAATTTATTCGTCACAGTATACTGTGACTGACCTCTGAGGAACCACATCAGCTGCACAGAAAGTAAGGATGTCGATGGCCGTGAGGCGAGTCTGCCTACGGGACGGCACAAACACCACCGCTGGTTTGGAGGGCGAGTGCTTCATGATGGCGTGATATACCGGCTTGGCCATGGACAGCAGGCGAGTCTGAGTGTGGCTCACGTTGAAGCCCTAAAACGGTGTGAACACAAAAGTGGCACATTTAACTTGTTCCTTAACGCCTGACACTTAAGCAGAGTCTGGACAAACGGCTGAGACTTTTCCATACCTGAATGTGCAGCTCCAGAGGCACAGGCCGGACGTTGGGGTGGAAGTTGAATGTGGCCGTGGTGCTGCAACCCAGCCAGTGAGCCACGTCTTTGGCGTTGGACAGAGATGAGCTGAGGGCCACGATGCGTATGGGCCGCTCAATCTGAGAGGAGATGTACCTCATCCTTGAGCAGATGACCTCCAGGACAGGCTGGTGTAAAGAAAAAAAAAAGTCTCACAATCATGATGAACATCCATCCTATTAAAATAGAGCAGTTTAGCCTACAACTTAATTCTTACCCCATTTTCTCCTCCAATGAGGTGTGTCTCATCCACAATAAAAAGACTGACATTTTGGACGTTCTTCCTCTGCTTCCAGCGGCGAGACAGGATGTCCCATTTATCAGGAGTGCTGACAATTATGTCTCCTTTACCCAACAGTTTTAGATCTGTGCTCGTTTCTCCTGTCAGCAACACCACCTTCTTGTTCAGGAAGTCCTGGAACTTTTGGTGCCAGTCGACAAACACCTGACCAGGGGAAGAAGAGAAAGAGGATTTGAAACTCTTGGGCCTTCATTAGTGTGGTGCAATATGTCCTTAAAATAAAAGCAGGTTTTCTTATCCTCATAAACAGGATATATACAAATAATCTCAAGTGAAATGTAATACTTTTTTGTACTGTCTTTTTTTTAATACCAACATGGAGAAAATATTTTTTCTACACTTTTTTTTTTTGGTACACTCTTTCACAATCATTCTATTTTGTTGAGGATTCAGACAACCAAAGTCTACAACTATGGCATTACATTTTCCTCAAGTACAACATCAGTTAGAGATGCTTTCTAACGGTGGGACAAAAACAATAACCATCGTCGACGTCAGTGTGAAGTGTGCACATCAGACAGATGTGAACAATTGTCTGGAAGTTGTGTGACAATTTATTATTTATTTGACGCTTATTTGACATTATTCTTCAATAAATATTAAGTTAGATCCAAATGACATCATACCTGTTCTGCCAGTGCTTCCATGGGGGTGATGTAGACACAGCGACCTTCTGCGTTGTGAAGAAGCATCCTCAGAATAGCAAATTCAGCACAGATTGTCTTTCCGCTCCCAGTGGGGGCTCCCACGAACACATTGTCATCACTGTTGTATATTGCGTTGAACACTGGAGGGACACACAATTAAATTGTATTGAAATCACAAAATGTTCACTTTGTTTCAATGCAGTATAAAAAACACTCCCGTTGATCGCACCTTGTGTTTGAATTGGGTTGAAGAAGGGAAACTTGTTCTGGTAGAGGGCCTCAAAGGCAGAGTTCCTGAGAGCTGTGACAGGAAGTGGCTGCAGGTCAAGCAACTCTGTGGGTGGGGGGTACTTCTCGGGCAGGATCAGGTGACGGAATGACACTGGAAGCTGCGTCTCACAAGCTGAAAATATAGCAATTCAAGTGACTTGAAATGTTTACCAAGTCGACACAGAGGAGCCTGGATAAAAGCTGCGCTCACTTACAGAGCCATCGGTCAGAAACCACACGAATGAAGTACTGTGGGGGCAGAGGCTCAAATACGGGGACAAAGAAGGTCACAAGGTGCTCATCTTGGGCGTACTTGGCTTTGAGCAGAAAGTACTCATGGTGCAGGATGACCTCACTGTCAACATCCTCCACCAGGATCCAGAAAGCCTCTGACGAACCATGAATCTAAAACATGCCACATACAAACATATCAGCAACATGTACAAGGGCGCACACCATTTGCCGCTTATGGCACTTAATTAGTGACCTTGTCATCCCACTGAAAGTCAGGAGTGACAGTGAGCTCCACTTTGAGTGTGGAGCGGGTGATGGGCTGCAGATGGACAGCTAGGTCCAGTTTTGGGAACTGGTGCACATATTTGTGGATGGTCTTGCCCATTTTGGGCATACGAATCAGCTCCCCTGAAATAAATGAACAAAAACATGGATTACTAAGGTTCTGACTGTAGATGGAATTTGAGACTGTAGAAGGAGGCAAACCCAAACCAACCAATCTCATTGTGGTTGAGGTCATAGAGTCGTTCGAAGGGAAAGTTTTTCTTCTCAATCTTCTTGATCACTTCCTCTGGCAACTTCTTAAACTGTCTCAGTGGGGACATCGACTGCCACCTGAAAAAAAATATACAAATTAGCATCTTGTCTTTGCTAATCCACCACAAAAATCTTTTGTACATTTTAATGATAGACTTACATTCTCTTGTCAATCATTTTGCACAGATTCATGGTTTTGTCTGAGAGTTGAGCCCAGCCTCTGCTCAAAACAATCTCAAAAATAGCTCGCATTAACCTTCCAGCACTCTGCAAGAGGAAAGGAACCGACTTAATTTGGAACAGCATCGGTCATATCATGTCATATTTTGGATAAACATGATCAGGATACACTTAAGAGCACAAATAAAATATATGAAATACAATATTTACCTGTGTCACATACACCATGTCTGCCATCAGGGCAAAGCCTTCCAATTTGAGCTGAGAGATGTATGCCTGAAGCAGCACGTTGATCTGTGAAGACAAAACATTGTTAAAAAAAAAACAAGTAAAATAAATAAAACCAACAAACAAAAAAAACGAATAAATTAACACATTCATTAAATAAATAAAACATGTTTCAAGTGAGCCTCAGTGCAGAGGTTGCGGATTCGATTCTGGCCCGGGCCTTCCTATGGGGAGTCAGCTACCTTGGCACTGGGCTCCTCAATGCTTTCCTTCACTGGAATGGGAACTCTCTCCAGCAGCTTCTGCAGTTCCAACTTCTCCTCCTAAAAACAAACCCACAGTATATTGTATCATAAACATCCATGCGTTATTACGTGTTCTTGTGCTGTGATTTGGGAGTCCTTCATACCTCTCTAACTGCGATGTTCTTGAACTCAGAAGAAAGTGAAAAGACACGGAAGAGCTCAATCTCACTGAGGGTTGGTTTAAGCAGCTGGTTATAGGTTTGAACCGAGTCATGCGTGATGTAGAAGTGACTGGCAATACGGCCCAGATCAGTCACCTTTAACGAGATAAAGAGACATATTAGAAACAGTCTCTTGGAAAAAACAATAATAATTCACTTTGGCGCGTACCTGGAAACTACCAGTCCTTTTGTCGTATTTAATGAGGCTGTTCTTGTCTAGTACATTGGCAGCTGTATGCACCAGGTCAGTACGGCGCCTCTCCAGCAGGGGATCAGCGGAGCGGTCATCGTGGGAGACGCCATACAGTGTTGGGTTGCGAAGCATGCGCACATACAGGTAAGTGTAACCCAGCCAGTTCACCGCATCCTAAAATGTAGCAGCCAAATGCTTAACACCTTCAGGGATTGTTCTAATATTCGACTAATGTTGATGGTGCTTGACAGCAACTCACCTTCACATTCTGAACATTTCCCAGCACTATCTCTGCATTAAGCATGTCAGAAAGCTTGCCCACCATCTGACTCTCTATGGGAAGCTGCTGGTTGAGCAGGGACAGGTAATATTGAAGCTCTCCGTGGGACGTGATCAGGATTCCTTCTCCCTTTGTGTCATACTGAGGACGACCAGCTCTACCAAGCATCTAAAAAATGGATTATAATCAATCATGTCATTCACCGGTCAGAACGGCCTTCGTTTCTTTGTATGCACTTGACACTGACCTGCAAAATGTCCAAGGCACCGAGCTCAGTCCATCTGCCTTTCTCAGGGCTGTAGACCTGTGTACCTTTGATGATAACAGTGTGTGCTGGAAGGTTGACACCCCAAGCCAAGGTTGCCGTGGACACCAGAACTTGAATGTGACGATCAGCGAACAGATCTTCCACCAGCGTACGATCCACTCTGGTCATTCCAGCGTGGTGTATCGCAAAGCCATAAGGTAACAAATCCTTCAGCTCAAGGTTCTATGAAAGGCAATTCAGGCAAAATGAGGCCTCCGCAATTTTGCACAAATGTTGAAAAAGACTGGTTCATTTGATGTTACCTTGCATTGTTCTGCTTCAGTACGCAACACTTCAGTGGAGGCTGAGCCCTCTCGAAGGAAAAGACCCAGTGTGTCCTTCTCCAAACACATGTCTCGAATAGCCCTGGCTGTTTTTCCAGTCTCTTTCCTGGAGTGAACAAAGACGAGCACCTGGCAGAAACAAATATAAGTTAGAAGCTGCCTGAAGGTGATTCGCTGTACAGTAAACCGGCACAATCAAGGCTGAGCCATGCTGCAAATTGCACACAAAAAAAAATGTCCCTTGAGATGTTTATACAATTATTGCCTCGATTGATAGTTGAATCCCCAATAATCAAACACTAGGCTCCAAAAACAGATGAAAACAATGTTTTAAAACTTATTACCCTTAAAACAAGTGAAACTAGGTGAATTTGACAGCATGTTACAGAAAAATGCAACAATATAACAGTGCATACAACAGTATGCACAAAAGCCTTGAATAGAAGAATTTGTGACTTATTATATCCCTTCTACTGTTTAATTTCAGCATGTGGAAATAAAATCATCGGAGGCCAGAGTGTTTTGCTGAAGCGCAAACCAGTAAAAGGCATACCTGGTTCTTCCCAGCATGCTCCATTATCTTCTCATAGACAATTTCATTCATGATCTGGAAACGTTTAATAGCTTTCTTCTCTGTGATGCCAACATAAGTCTGCTCCAGGGGAACTGGTCGAAAACTGGTGAGAGAATGCCACACGCGTCATTATTTAGGCCACTTGATGATATATTTGATCGAAAAAAATAAAATAAAAAGGCCCTAGCTAAACATTTAACATTTGCATGGCACACCTGTTGTCAAAGTAGAAGAGCCCTTTGGCAGGATCAACACGCAGGCAGGTTGCCACGTCCTCGTAGTTGGGGAGCGTGGCACTGAGACCCAGCAGACGCACGTCTTCTTGAGTCAGCTCCACGTTGCGGATGGTCCTCGCCACGAGAGACTCCAACACGGGCCCACGGTCATCGTGTAGCAAGTGAATTTCATCCTGCACAAGGATTCACATTTGTGACTTCAAACACAACATGGAGTCGAAAAGAAACACACGGATGGCACTTACAATGATAATGAGGCGCACAAGTTGGGTGTAGGTACGCTCGCCACCTTTACGAGTAATGATGTCCCATTTTTCAGGGGTGCAGACAATTATTTGAGTAGCATTGATCTCCTCCTTGCACAGTTGGTGGTCTCCTGTCAGCTCAGACACTGTGATTCCATAGCTGGCCAAACGCTGGAGAAGAAAAGAGTAAATCAATCAATCGGAGGGGAAATACGCCGAAACACAGTGAGACATGAAATATATCAGAAGGCAGTGAGACTTACCTTGCTAAAGCTTCCCACCATTTCCTGTACTAGAGAGCGCATGGGTGCAATGTAGATTATTTTAAAGTCATCCACATTTATGGTTCCATCCATGTTTATGTGTTTTCCAATTTCTCGAAGCATTGCCATGAGAGCAACATTGGTTTTACCAGCACCCTGCACACACACATTAAAAATGAATTTAGAGCCAAAGCCAATGTGAAAAGACTCTCTGGGGTGGAAAATCCAATGCGTTCCATCAGTGGTCAACCTACCGTTGGCGCGCACACAAGCAGGTTCTCATCAGTCTCCATGGCAGTTTTAAACAGCTTGCTCTGGATTCGGTTTAGGGTTTTGAAACCTTCAAAGCCAGCCTGAGCATACTTGGGCAGCTTCTCAATAGAGACAAGCACCTAATGACACAATAATGGGTATAATAATGAAGGGAATAAGAACAAATATTCATCAACATTGTAGAAAACGTTATCTGGACCTAACAAAAAAACAAAAACAAACCTCATCATCAGCAAATGGCTTGGGTTTGAGTGCAGGCACATGTACTTCTTCATAACCTTTCCTTTGTTTGCGGAAAGAACCATCTGGAAGCTGGCAACGCTTGTTGGCCATGAAATGGCTTCCCTGGGTGAAGGTTAAGTCTTCAAGGTCCAACAGTTGTCGGGGGGCAACTGCCTGTAGGACAAAGACAGATATTATAAACAATTTTCCAACTTGTTCATATTAGGGCTGGGCAACAGACAAAATTTCATATCAATATTCATGCCAGACATCTCCATAACGATATAACAATATTACAATATATATTTTTATATTATATATATATATTATATTTTATAATTATATATTATAATTTTTTTTTAATACAACTAGGTGACAGTCATCTGATGTGAGCTGTGCGTAGCGCAAAACATGCTAAGTCCATATAGTAATAATATATTGAATGTTCATGTCTACACATCGATACGATAACGCTATTGCTCAACCCTCGTACACATACCAGTTCAAGTGGACTATACATAATATTACGTACGAATATTTGTTTAGCTAACAGTGACATGTACAAGTATGTGTCAACATGCTGTGTTGCAACTGTATCAACTCTGTCACATATTTACCTCTCCGTGGCCTGTGTCCATTGCTTCCATGTCATCCACACGTGACTTCCTTACCCTCTCCCTGCGGGATCGCTCCTCCTATAAACAAAAAAAATAATATCCCCCCAAAATATGATGTAAATAATAATAATTGCATACTAATGAATGCATAGACATACACCTTACCCGAATTATATCCTCCTTCTCAGTCTCTTGCAGCTGGTACAAAATCTTTGACAGCTCCTGATCAGACTCCATCTTTCCAATGATCCGCTCCTTTTCTGCCTCACTTTGAGCACTTGCCAGCATTGTGCAATACTGGACTGTGGGTTGTGAAAAGAATGCAAACTAAATTTTGATTCACAAGACAATGTACAAATTTGACTGTCCACTATGCCACCGAATGTCTTCATAGATCTCCTCCTTGTTCCGTGCCAAAATAACACTAATGCAACAAGCACTTACTCATGCGACGATGTTGCCGAAGGATTTTGATGAAGTCAAATGTGTTAAAGCCCAGAAGTAATACAAGCTGGTTTTCACACTCTCTATCATCACTGGCAGTCTGGAGAAAAGAGACAATAACTCAGTCTATAAGAAAAAAACAACCACACAGTGAGATATCGCAAAGCACAAGATGGTTAGCAGACCTTGAGGATTTCTAAGACCTCGTCAGCTTTCTTTTGAGAGACAATAGCGTCATCATAAAAGCGACTGAGCTGTCGCTGGAGCCAAAAGGCATCGATGTCTCGTGGGTGGAGGTCCTTCTTCTTTACAGTCATCACATCGCCTGTGGCACCAAGCTAAATGGGGCAGGGGAAAGTTATCAATACACAATCAGGCTGACTTCACATCAACTCATCAAGCAGATTCACTTACATTGGCTGAGAGAGCGCAGCCCACATCAGCTTCCTCTCCTTCACTGTCTTCATCTGAGTGCTCATCGCGCACTTCTCCATACTTGTCTTCATCACCCTCCTGAAGAGTAATACAGTTAAAAAAATATATATATATTTGGCTGCAAAATGAAGGATTCCTCAAACGTTTCCCCACAAAATAAACATACCTCCTCATCAGATCCAAATTGGACATTAACACCATATGTTTCATCAATGTTGTCATCTAGAAAAATGTGGATTTGCAAAAAAAAAAAAAAATTATTTAGCTCCCAAACATGATTCATTGGCAACCAGGTGAGCAGTTTTTTTTTCTTTTCAACATACCCATATTCTGTAAATCCTTGTCACCCCCATAGTCTGTAATTTTCTTGCCCAGGTTGACCAACACGTGGTAGCGTGTGTCATCAGCAGGTCCAAGAAGCTGCTCAACCTCACGCCGCCTCTCCTTATCCCTCATTTTATCATTCTTTAGTACTGCCAAGACTTCATCTGCTGCTCCACACAAAATATCACGTGGCTATAGGGAAACAAGTTACATCAAATTTACTTCTAATTAGTGGACATTTATTCGAACCAACTTTCAGATGTTAAGAGTTTCATTTACAGACCTGATCTCCCAAGGCAGCATGGATGAAGCTGAGCAAAACTTCATAAGTCTCTCTTGTTTCTTTGGTTTTGGGTTTATAAACGATTCCCACCATTTCATCAATGCCCTCTGACAGAAGAGTAAAGCCTTTCATTTTGTTGATGTCATGTCTGTCCTCATCTCTTTTCCGCCTCCTGTTTGAACAGAAAATTGCAAAGACTACTTGAAAGCCCTGAGGAAATATCTTAAATGTCTCAACATGTAACTCACAGTCGATGTATTTTAAGATTTCCAAACCACACAGAAAGTTTTAAGGATAGAAAAATGTACATTGAGATTTCTGTCATACACAAGATCAAGTGGTGAAAATTGTGTTATTTATGATCACCCATTTCTGAGATTCCCATGTTCTTTGTGTTATAATACTAACATAGATAGAACAATATTAATTCAAATTCCAGATCAAATTTATCAGGACAGTACTAACTTGTCTCGTCTTTCTTCCAGTTTTTGAGGTTTGGTCCTCTGAGCTTTATCTCCCATCTTGGTTCCCTCCAGCTTCCCCACCAGGGAGAGGACCTCTCCAGTAGGTTCATCTCTCCGTGTGCGGTCGATCAGTGAGCGATCAGCTTGTAACACCAAGTTCGAGTTCTATGGTTCACAACAAACACAATGAATCGGGACGAAGTAGCCAGTGATGCTAAACGCTAATTGCTAAGCTAACACGAACCGACAAAATTAAAGACCTTAGGTAAACACATTGTGTATCGTATTAAATAAATACGACAAACCAGATGAAGTTCAGTGCCAAGTATTCTGCAGCAAAATACTCACCGCCTTATATTCATACTGCAGGCTACGAGCGGTTACATCCGCCATGGTGCCACTTTGTTAGCTTTCAGCGCACTTTCAAAAATAATGCAATACAGGCTCAAATCCACCACAAAATTCGTTGCACGTGCTTCCTGCAAGTGTATGCAGGAATCATCGGTGTCAGACTTCGGCGTGTATCATGAAAATGCAGATTAAAATAATCCCGTTTCTGTCGAACTCACGCTCGGGCTACGTTACGAATGCGCCGCTAACACGAGCGTTAGATAAAATTCCTTCCTCTCTCATTTCCGTTTCCGGTGCAAGATGTCACGCAAATTGGTGATACGAACGAAAGTAGCGCCCTCTAAAGGTTATAATAGTCACACAGCTAGCGCCCTCTAAAGGTTATAATAGTAATAGACGCGTGTGTATATCCATCCATCCACCTATTTTCTGTACCGCTTTGTCCCCACAGGGGTCGCAGGCGTGCTGGAGCCATATATATAAATATAAATATAAATATAAATAAATAAATAAATAAATATATATATATATATATATATATATATATATATATATATATATATATATATATATATATATATATATATATATATATCACGGCACATTGAGAGCTACCAGCTTCAAAAAGGTTGATGACCCCTGTTCCAATGGCTTGAGTTCAAGTTACCCAATATGTTGTCAAAATCCTCTATTGTCCTCGGCCTGTGTCCAAACAATGTGATCTGAGTGTCGCTCTGTCACAAGAACGCCACATGAACACGCCTCAGCTGTCTGAGCAGCTGTTGCAATGACGCCATCTGTGAACTCACTCCCCAAAGGAGTGTGAAAGAACATACTGTTTTTGAAGCAGACCTCGTGTGTTAGCCCTGTCCGTACAATCTAACCTTCATCCAATAAGAACGCAATAATAGTACTTCCTGTGACCCAGACAAAGCTTGAATGACGCTTGTCGGTGTTATTCATTGTGTTGCCAGCTCTTCGTAATAACATGACGTCATTCAAGCAACCGCTTTAGCTGAGGTGAGGTGAGGCACTACCGGCCAGGGTACATAGTATGAGGTGACTTTCTAGTCTGGCTGTTCCGCACTACTGTGCCGAGTCAGCCTTTATGATGTCATTGTACTCACATTTGTAAATGCATAAACAATGCATGACAGTGTAGATACACAACAAAGAAACTAAACACACAGGACTATTGGTAACGTCTCTCTGTACAGTTTTATTTACATGATACTATTCTGTGGTAATGCTGGATAGCAGGATTATATGCAATACATAAATATCATCAGTTTGTTTTTTTCATTTTTTTGTACAAATTTGCATATAACTAAGAATCAGAAAGGGGGGGGGGGGGGAATCAAACGGATACATAGTTGTCTTAAATGAAAAACACACTGGGAGATTATCAACTCATATGATGTGTCAGGCAGCAAAAGAAAACACACCTTGCACAGACATACACACGCACCCACACGCTACATGTAATTGTGGTAGTCTAGTATATTTTTATTTCATTAAAATCTACCTCTGGCATGCTCCTGTAGTTTTCTGTAAACATGTGCTGATAAACCTTATTTCTGCGTGTGCGCGCACACACACACACACACACACACACACACACACACACACACACAATGTGCTCACTTTAACATTCTGTAAGCACACCTAAAATGATTAAAAACAAAATAATGGTTCACATATTCTAATTGCACATTAGCATTGAATACAAAGCCAGACACATTGTTGTGTTGACAGGTTGGTGGGTGGCTAATAAAACAATTGTCTCAGCAAGCAAAAACGCCTGTGACCCAAATAGACTCAGGCCATATTTTCTGGAAAGTCTCCCGTCGGGGAAAAAAAAATAAAAAAATCATGCATAAATCCCATTCATTCACCTATGTAGCCAAGATTGAGCTGTGAGGTCTGCATCCTCCCAGCCTATCACTCAAGTACAAGCTCGTTAACCCAGAATGCCCAAGGTTGAAGTATTTGTCCCTGTCCTGAACTATACCTTCATAATTAAACAATGAGCCTCATCACAATCAAACCAATCAGTCAACATAAGAATGCTGATCAGAGGGGTCACTGAGGCCAAAGAGAGGTGAGGTGACCTGCGGCTCTGCTGGAGTCACAGCGGAGGAGCACACAAGAGGGGAAAAAAGAAGGCTAATGGAGCAGCTGTGAGGTAGGTAAAGCCAGGAAAGACAGAGACAAACTAACAGAACCCCTTGTGCAATATTTTGGGGGGACAGCTCCTCCAGCGTGGTCTCAATTCTTGACTTGGTTTGACGCATGACGGGGAACGAGCAAGACCGGCAGTCTACAGTTTGGCACAGGAAGCCTGGTTAGGGTGAGAGGAGTACATCTTATCTCCAACATTTACTCTGGGCTGCTCTTTATAAGACAATATGGATTCTTGGGATGAGAATGTCACACCACAGAAAATAGGATAAAACTAACTAAATGGATTACTCAAAGGGGGTGGGGGGGAGCATAGTGATCATTTATGCATCTTCCTCAGACAGGACTTTTTTTTTCATGTCCTCTTGAGGTTTTCATTTTGTAAATCAAGTCCTTTCCATCACTCACTTGGCCACAAATGCCAGTGTTCAATTCCAAAGGTGAAACACTCCAGTCTTTTTTCAAAAAAAAGTGTTATCTTCATCAACGCCACTTGCATCATTTGTCTTGCGAGATATCTATATTCTCTGGATCTTGTCAGCCACCACCACGGGGTTTTCTTTACGGATCTTGGCGGCCGCCTCGGCCCTGTAGTCGTAGGGGCAGTTGTGCTTGTCAGAATACCGGTGGATACCGCAGAAGAGGTTTCCGCAGCGACAGTCAAATCCTGGAAGCACAAACATTTACAACAGTTCAGAACAATCAAAACCAAAACACCATTTTTAACAACAACTCCACCACGTACCTGTAAGGCCCACCCTCTTGCGGCACATGAAGCATCTGTTCTTCTTCGGCTTGGACGAGTCATCCTTGCTATCGTCACTGCTCGAAGAAGCTATTGGAGGAGTTGGGCTAGAGGCAGCCGGCTGCTTTACAACTGCCGATTACAGAGAAAACAATATTTTTTAAAAAAGGACACACTTTCTAATCTAGCTCATTGTAATTTGCAACACTTGAGAATTTTTTTTGAAGCGCTGCCAGCACAGTAGAATATCATGACAAACTAAACGACCCATTGTACAGCATTTTCCTCAACAGCACCTCGTGTTACTCAATAATTAGAGTAGGCTCCATCTTGCAATTACCCTTTTCTGCTCTTTTGATTGGGCTTGTGTTTGCCAGGAGCTAATCCAAAAATGTCTTCCAGTGTGGAGTTATTTTTACATTGGTCTATTTTTAGACAGAAAGAAAACCCCTGGGGTTGGGTTGACGAAATGTAACATGGCCTCACAGAAGACTGCACGTGAGCAGTCACCTGCATGTGCGTCAAATGGGAGCTCCAATACGTGTGTGTGTGTGTGTGTGTGTGTGTGTGTGTGTGTGTGTGTGTGTGTGTGTGTGTGTTTACCAGGTTCTAGTTTTCAGGCTTGCTTGTGTGTGTGTGTTTATATGTGTTTGCCAGGTTTAAGTAATTTAGGCTTGTGTGTGTGTGTTTACCAGGTTCTAGTGATTCAGGCTTGTCCTCTCTCGAGATGCTCATCTCTGTCATTTGTTGAGTCACAGGAAGAGATCCTTGAACAGTTCTGTCCAAGTGAAAAGGAGCAAAAATGAGGCAAACGTAGGAGAGCAGCAACCAGTCACACACGCAGGAGTTGTCAATTTGAGAAAATATTGACCGCTTGCACTTGGTACTGACCTAGACATGTCTGGCGAGGGGGCGGAGCAGGCGTCAACCTTGGCTAGGCTGGCTTCTAGTCTCTGGATAGCAGATGCCTCTGAGGTAGGACTAGACGTTGAGCCTGCACGATCACAATTCCCATCATTAGACAGAACTGCCAGCACATCATGATACAGTACAGTAAAATCATACGCGATATGAATCTCTGTTTTGTGCCTCTTGCTCCACTCAAAATGCTAAGAGCTAAACTTGGGTCAAGGCTGTTAGCGTGGCTCCATGCTTGACCTTAAAAGTGACTGTAACCTTGACTAATGCCACTAAGGAAAACAGCTGTCTTTCACTACGCTGAGTGGAAAAACAGAGAGGGAGGGAAGCGGGTGGTGGGAATACATCCTAGCTGAAGGAAACTCATTAATGAATTTCAAAACGACACCTCTTGATCCTTTCGAGACCTGGACTTGCGCTATAGGACCACTTGGGTTTCATTGTTTTGCAAGGTGGCTAATTCAAAATTGGGAATGGGGTTCACCTTTTTGATGGGACCTAACCTACCCATAGGGCTGAGGGGGCTCATCCGATCGCTGCTCTGCTGCCTCGTCAGATGTTCCTTGTAGCATACAGAGCACATGCCATTGGTTCTCGGGTTGCCATAGAAACCACAGCCAGTGGCACATAGCATGGGCACCGGACTCTGGTTTGTCTCTTGGGCCATTGCTGAAAAGATGAGAAAACAGGATATGAATAGCCACATCTTTTAAACAAAATAAAAAAAAATAAGCCAGGTAAAGCAAATCCCCCACTTGACAGAAACCTTAACCACCTTCCCTCTGAGCGATCGCTGCCAACAGTTGGAACTACCCTTCCTGAAGCTGACGCACCATTTGTCAGTAAGGAAAACTCACACACACCTCATAATGTATCACAGCTATGACGACATCCTGCTTTTTTTTCCCACTCAACAGAACATTGAGTGAAGACTGGCTCTCGTTTCTTTTCTTATCAAACAATAACCTTATGACTCATCACCATGTGACAATTGCAATTATCACACAACCATTAAAACCAATTTTAACCATTTCAGATTTAAAAGGGAGGCGACGGAAATACCACCCTATTCCATTCTCTACAGCGACATCTTACCAAATAAGGTCTTTCAAAACTTCCTCACCCACCCACTGCCCTCCCTTTCACACACTCATATCCAGTAAACACGCATGTTCTCTTGGCAAAACATGCAGTCCAATGACGCTGATGTACAGCACCACAGTGATGAAATACAAACGGAGGTTGTGCAGTTGAGAAACTGCACTATTCAAACAGTCCTTGATAAATGAGCAGACAGACATGTGGGGAGACAGGAAAGCTTAGATTAGAGGGCGTCCTGCTCCGACGCTTTAAGCCGTTCCGACGCTTTAACAGACAAAACGCCAACAAGCTAATACTGCAAAAACAATCACATCTTTCTCCCAAATAACCTTCGACAGTGTTCCGTAGCGGCTGTTCGTTTGTCAATATTTTGCTCCTAAACAAGAGTCGGGCAGTTTCATGTTACAAAAAAGGCTAGCAGATGTATTAGAATGTCTTGACACCACAACAAAGGTATCCTGACCTCACCTCGTGCATGCTATGAGTGTCAACAAAGGGTTTCCTCGGAAAAGCCCACCAGGTGACCTTCTCTGCATTTGCGTCAAGCGTTCATGTGCTGACTGGTTGGAAATTCTTCACTCATCAGCTCAGTAAATTAGAGGCTATTTTAGCTAGAGTTGAATCCACCAGACTTACAAATATAAGTGCCTTAGTCACAAAGAACTACCATAGAATGCCAGAATTTTCTCAGGGATTAGTGAAGTGTATCAAGGTACCCTAACGTCATCAACATTATTGCACATGTATAAACCCATGCACTTATTGCAACAAAGGAACAGGCTTAGTAGTCATATCTGAGCCCTACTTTAACAATCACACGTGTTGACCAGACCTTTCCTGAAAAGCTTTGAAGACATGTCAAGCTGTAAAAGGAAGCTGCATAAAATAACGTTTGAGTTTAACCAAGAGAATTTTCAGACTTCCTGGCAGTTTGTGGTCTGATAAAGTGTAGTGGTAAACAAGATGGTTTCAACAAAAGCATCTCAGATTAAATGTATTTTGCAGGATAAGCATACTGAGTTGTAATCATTCTAACTTGTATCTTTGATTGTTATCTGTAAGTTTTAAAAATCATACAGGCCAAGGTTGGTCTTTCTTTTTGGCTGACTACAAAGAGTATTAGAGCAGGAAGCTGAGCTCATATTTCAGGCAGAGCTAAACTGAAAACTACTGAGTCACACTGGACACAACCGAAAGAGAGAATTGTTTTCTTGTCGATCATATTACAATATTTTGATTAAAAAAAACAATCGTAAAAGAAATCGTTGGCGACATAAAGTGGGGGGCAATGATGTTTAGTCAAACAGTCTAGACAGAGTGTTCTCTGTTGCCTTTTGTTTCTTCCTTTGTCTGCTTTCTCCTCGTTTCCTGTTTGGACATTACGATAGCAACTACCATTTCTCATACTATTTCAGCCATTTAATATAACCAACTAAAAACCACACATAAAACTACTTGCACCCAACACAGTAGTTGTAAAACAACACCGATCGAACATCGAATTGCCTCAAAGAAGAAACTAATTCAACCACTTGGTAAAGCTCCACTTGCTCCTTTTCTTCTTTTACTTTAGGCTATATTGATTTCTCCTCGTTGTTCTCACCTACCACGTCTATTTGGTCGACGTGTAACTATTCAACTAGTCGACAAAAATGATCTGGTTTTGGTTCCCCCATCCCCCCCAGTTTGGGCCATGTAGAACCAACCACATAGACGGTAACAACCACCAGCTAACTGACTGACTCCCCCATGTTTTTCCCCAAACCAGACCGAGTCACGTTCGAGGGCGGCTGATGCAGACGGATAGGGGGATCCAATGCTGCTGGTAACACCAAAACGGGAACAAATAAGAAAGAAATAACAACAATAATAACACTCAGCTTTTTTTTCCCTCCCCCTACACACACGAGATCGTCACGCACACACCACCTGACCTTTCAATCCACTGTTAAAGGTCGCTTTGACCGACCATTCCATTCACATCTCAGCACCTTTCTTAAATTGCTATTTAAAAAAATAATAATAATAATCAAAAACTCCTGACAGATCTGTTCAGCATTAAGATGACAAGAAAATCACCTGATGAAATTCGATGAGTGTCTCGCAAAGCGAGAAGCAAAAACCGACGTCTATAGGAAAAAAAAAATGGGGGCTTTATCCGTTCCTGCTGGCCGTCCTTCTTTCCCCCTAACGTGGTGTGCTCGTCCGTTTCAAGCCTGGTTCCGATGGGTTAAGTTCTCCTTTCCTCGGCCTCGTCTCTCCCGTCGTTTCTCCCTCTGGTAATCTCCAGATCTATCTGGGTGGATGTTTGTTTCCTTCTTTAGTAAGAGGAGTGGCGGATGGTGTCACGGGTAAAGCAACGTGTCGCTATTGGCTGCCCGCGGAGCCCCCAGATTACAGTTTGGCTCGGCGCAAGCGCACAACATGTCTCGCCTTTATTACACATCCCGTCGTCATCCACCTCCAAGGACGACAACCTCTTTTTATCCTTTTTATTGAGTGATCTGCCGAAACGATCGGGATTGTAAAATCTGGTGCAATGCTGACACAACAGAACTAAAATACAATGGTGGCTATTTGTGGGCTGTTTTTTTTTTGACAATGGGAGAACTGGCTACACAATGGAGCAGGTAAAAGGACAGTGAGTCAATATCACAATCAATAAATCTCCATGTAACCCCAAAAAATTCATATTCTTCGTTGAATTTTAGCGCCACAACTTATATTTGCTTTCAAGACATGTCAAGGAGCCCCGTGCTCAATAAAAATACATTCCATCTCTTCACTCTCTCCCATTTTTCTTGCAATTGGCTGTTCTTACCAATCTTTCTCTTCACGGCCGATTCTGAAAATGACATGGTGAGAGTACAACTTTTCCTTCCACTTGATGTCAAGTCAGAATGACATTTTGCCAAAAGCTGTTATGAGCCCACAAGTGATTAAAACACACACATATCGTCACACTCACAAAACTCCCAGGGTCACGATGTGGCAAAAAAAAGAATACTGACATTAAACAGATGTCAAGTAGGGGGCCACAAAATATCATCCTGTGGGCCACAAATGCCCCCCCAATCAGCAAGTTTGAGACCAATGCCACTTTACAGTAATGTTGACCTAATTATCACCCAAATGTGGATGGATTTACTGTGATGTATTATTACAGGATACATTTCACATGTTACCCTCTAGCTCTAACTGATAGTTAAGAGTTAGAGTCTAATTTTAGCCATTTTCCCCAAACCCTTCAGTTATAACTTTTCAACTGTTGTCTCAAATTAAACCGGCTACATTTTAGAGCTCAGTCTTTGTGTTGTTTTAGAGAGTCAACATGTTTCTGAATCTGTAAAAAGCTGCATCATTTTGTCAAATGGCAAAGGCATTTATGTTCATGTAATCTGCAATCAGATAAAAAATGAACACAGTGAAAATGTAATGCAAAGTTCAAGTTGCGACGATTTAGATCATCTCCAGTGTGTTTCAAAGAATTTGGAAGTATTAAGTAAATACTGGAAATGATTACAAAGCTGTTATATATTCTGGAGTTTAAGGAAATACACAGTTCAAACACCATTAGAAGATATTGAGTAAAAAAAAAATATGAAAAAGAGCAATATAATAATACACTACACTACAGGATGTTCTGACTGTCCTTCCAAAACAAACTATAGCTCATAATGTGGTCTATCTCATGTCACTAAACAATGTATTCAAACTGCTCAAATGTAATCATTTCTTGTAATATCCAACGTTCCATCGTGTCATTTAAGAGTAAAATCAAACACTATCAGTTCGACAGTATGTGCGGAAAGCACAAGAAACTGAACAAACATGTTTTCCCCCCTTCATGCAGTTTCTCTTTCGCCGTGTGATCACATAAACATATTCAATCCATTCACTTGCAGTGTGTCAGTTTGCCCTGCAGGTCTAACAAGTCTCAACGGATTCTTCCACATTGTCAATCATTCACACATCAAGCATCCTCAGGCACAGCCCAGTCGAAAAACAAACACTTCTTTGGGCAGTGTGTATGTCACCGCATGCGTGTGCGCTTCTTACCGAACATGCTGTCTATCAGTGGATTCGTGGAACTCAGAGGACTTGTGCTGTTTGGAAGCCATTGATAGTGACTGACACTGGGAAATGGAAAAAGTAGTAGCCAAAAGGATCAGCTGATCCGTGTCACAATTTCAGAGAGAGTAGCCCCTGTTTGTCACGTCTCTGTGAAATCTGCAAACAAACTGAAACAAAATATCAAGACGATTAGCTGCTATAGAAGCTGTAACACTATCCGCAAGTGTCTAAATTGCAACAGAGTAGCTTATTTGATGGGAGTGTTGACAGTCCTCCATTATGGAATGCATGTTCTTTGTATAAATCTTCACCATAGCTTCAATGTCAACAAGTTGACAGTCTCTCTTGCTACCATGTTGCGTAATTATGTAAGTGTCTCAAGACACACACATTTAAGATGTCATCATCGTTTTATATTATGGGCGAGTATTTTGAATATATTCCAAGATGTAGATACAAAATATACTATACAGCTATGAGTGGATTTGTATATTTGTCATCATTCTGTGATTGAAGTCAATTGAGGTGATTGTGTATGTTCACATCTATTCATCACGCAGCATTTACTGTTTGGAAGCATTTCATGTGTGGAGTATCAAGTGAGCTCATTGTGCTCTCCTTGTGTGTTTATGCCAGCTGTTATAAACACTGTTCACCAATTTCTATAGACAAGAGCTTTTCATATGTGAGTGAAGCAGGCACAGCGAGTGATGGGGGAGGGTAAAGCTACTCAACTCTCGACACTGAGGTCTTTGTAAGTCTGAGTGTTATGTTAACGCAGCTATGTACAGAGAAGAAAAGACGGACCGTGTATGTGAAACGTATGTCTGTTTAGTGTGTAAAGGTTCACGGGTCTCAGTGTTGGGAGGGGGGGCGACTAAGGAGAAAGTGGGAGGTGTCAAGTATCGTTGCCCATCCCCCTCGTGGACGTATATCCTGTCATCACTCTTCTTCTGTTTATGTGTTTTAAGATTTCTGTACCAGTGTGTGCTGGTATCTGGTGGGGTGTTTTTTTTTGGGGGGCACTGGAGCTTTCTTTCCATCAATATGATGGATGCACTTGAACTAATCATGACCGTGTTGTCATGACAACATTTTACAGTTTTGGGAGTTTCCTTCTGTGGCTACGTGGGCGTGAGGATTACTTCTGGGAATCTGAAACGGCATGAATTTAGTTACTAGGCAGATATTCGTCTACCCCACACACATGGACTCGCACGCATACAACTTGCACGAGTGTTGCAAAAACACTGTTGATAAAGAGGCTAGCAGTGGAAATTGCAGCTTATCCGTTTACATAAGTTGTGTGTGTGTGGGGCACGATAAACTGAGCACAGGGGTTGTCCAAAAGCATTGCTTCTAAAGTTGATCCCCACCCTGCTATGCTCACATTGAATATTCACCAGTATGTTGAACCCCGAGGTGAGAAGATGGTGGGTGGCTCGCATTTCACCAACAGAGCACGTTTGTCTGCATATTTGGAGAGGAACTTGTACATGATTTGTGTATCTGTTGTATTTATTGACATATCCAGAGAATTGCATGAGCAGTCTTTCTTTGTACAAAGCTATTATCCCCAAATTGGGAAGTCCTTGAAGTCAAGTGAAACGGACAAAAACAGTCCAAAATGAATGAAAAATAATGACAATTAAGAATCAGCTGATTCAGCAACTCCTCATCATTCATTCCCCCTCTCATACAACACAGCTCTTCTGCATCATGAATGTGTTTCTTGTTCCTTGCCCAGGGAGGAGTTCCCCCTACTTTCCTGCCACATTCTGTCTAAATTCTTCCTTTCCCTTCTAGTATTCACACACAAAAACCTCTCCCTTGCATAGCTTTTGCGATGATTGCTGGAAAAACAAGAATGTGTGTTCAAGTGTGGTCTTTGTGGAAACTGACTATATATAAACGTGTGTGCCCAAAGGTCAAATGTGCTGCATTTGCATATAACTGTTCACGTGGTTGGAGAAAAAAACAACTATTTATCTGTTTTTCCATGCTCCTTTGTGGGTGTTTGAACGCCAAATGAGACCACATGCATGCGTGTGGCTAACGTGAATGCGAGTGCGCCTGTACAAAAAGCGTGTGTGCGTGCGCGTGTTTTCTGCAGATGTCCCGTGTACTGTTCGAGACTGGCCGCTCTTTGTTGCTGCTCCCTCGTGCAGACTGGCCTAGCCACGTGCTTCTCTGTCTGCAAATACAAGCCCCGCCCTCTCCGCTGTAATCTGTCAATTGAAGCAGCCAAGTCCCGCCCCCCCACAGAAAATCAACTCCGCCCCCTTTGCTTGATGACGCGTCTTTACTCAGGCATACTTACCATGCTTTCCTTCCACTCCTACACACTAGCTGTGGCTGGATCTGATTAAGCAATAGTCTCTCGCAATGTTCAAGACAATAATGCTTGATCCTGAAGTGTTTCCTGTTCTTCAATACTAGGCTGAAATACACGTTATATTGTGCAATCCACACCCTGCTGGCATTCTCACTAGGAAAGCCAAACGGCCTGCTGTTTTACACCCACGTCATCATTGTTGAGATAGAAGTTCATGGTTGATTTCTAATAAACACAGGATGGGATATTTGACATTTATTTTATGCCTTGTTGCGGTACATCAGCGGACTCAAAAGATACAGTCATTCTAAAGCCCAGTTTGTTAACGTCCATATGATCAAGAACAGTATTTACTTCTATAAGCAACTACACGATGCAGTATAATACACTACTTTATTTTTCTGACCTCTGTCCTTTATGCGTTATAAAACAAACAGATCTGCTATTTGGGCCTTCGCTCATGCAGTACATTTTTTTGGGGGCTCAGTAGTCTCTTATCATGATTGCTGTGGGTCAGTCTTTTATCTTTAAAAAGTATTTCTTTATGTTTTTTCTGATAAACCTGACATGCATCAGTGACACACTGCACTTCTTGTTACTTCTTGGTACACCGTGTGATTCATGGCTATCAAAACAAGAAGAACCAAGATACATTTTGATTAGATTTGATGTAATCTTGTGGCTGAGAATGGTTGTAGCGACCAGTCAAGTTTGTGAATACCCTTTGCTCTATGTTTAAAAAAAATAACTAAAATAGGACCTCACAACATTACATTTTTTGTAGGACTCCAGGTCATTTAAGAGCAAACTTCTAAAGTTCAAAGTCTCCACAAATGGAGATCAAGAAACCAAATATTTTATTTATAGAGCGCATTTCACAACAGAAACACAACAGAAGGTATTTCAAATGTGACAAGGAACACCTCGGTTGACTAAAAATTGCAACCAGAGCAATGACTTGACTACAGTATCGCCCGTCAGCTGCTCAGACGGCTTTGGCAGCTTCCTTCATCAAGATTCCCTCGTAGCTGCAGCTAAGTTTGGAAACAGGGAATAGATATAGCCTACACAAGACTCTTCTTACATCAATGAGAAAAACACGCATGCCTGCCTGCAGCATTTTTTTTTTAAATTCTCACGTGCAGGAGCATTCAGAAATAATAGAGGAAATTAGTTTATATTGGTACAACAGCGTCCCCTGCTGGCTTATTAGTATTCGATTGAACTCTACACCTTTCTGTACAGTAGATTGCTTTTTAATCAGTCAGTTAGGGGGGTGGGCACAAATGAGATCTGGTCAGAAGGTAATGCCTGAAATACCTGATTAAAATGAGCTAGCATTTTAAAGAAACACACTGACAGATGCAATTCATTTTCCCACCCGAGATAGAAAAAACCAAAAGGCTCCATAAGGAATAGGAAGCATGAAATAGGTAAAACTGGGGTGCGGTGGGGGGAAAAAAATATAGAAATTAAAGATTGTATGGTGCAGAGTGAGAATATGAGAGAAACCAGGAGAAAGATAACGACAGATTATTGGAGATCTGCAAAATACAGAAAAATGCAGAATAACTGCTGGTTATTGATGCTGATACCTCAGTTTTTGTACTGTCACTTTTTTGGGATTGAAAGCATCTTAGATATTTTGCTTTCTTAATATAATACACGTAAATGTGAGACTGGTGTAGATTAATTACGTTAGCACGTAGTTCAGAGGGTCCCTGTGTGGAGTTTGCATGTTCTCCCCGTGCCAGTGTCGGCTTTCTCCAAGCACTCCGGTTTTCCGCATGGTAGGCTGATTGAGCACTCCAAATTGCCTGTAGGTGTGAGTGCGAGTGTGGATGATTGTTCGTCTCTGAGTGCCCTGCGATTGGCTGGCAACCAGTTCAGGGTGTCCCCCGCCACCTGGCCGATGACTGCTGGGATAGGCTCCAGCACGCTCGCGACCCCCGTGGGTACAAGTGATACAGAAAATGGATGGCTGGATGAAAACACTTAATGAAGATGTTTTGCTCATAGTTACTATTATACAAACAAAAGTTACTACATATTAGTTTAAAAAAATACAAAATAAAGAATACATGCTTATACAGCCCCTACCACTTTTGAACGGCATGTTATGTCACATTGATTGATTATTCTACGGAGCTATAATCATGGAGCTCTTACGAGTCACGACACAAGCAAAGGTGGACCTTATTTCCTTTTCCTTGCTTCTATGATCATTGGCTGTATTTCTAATTAGAAATGATTGACTAACCGCTGAAGGGCCAATCCAATATTTTAAACAAACAGCATTCGATTTGTAATATATTAATGATAACATGCAAGTTAACTAATGTACACAAGTAAAATGGATGAATGTTAAGGGTGCTCCAACCATTAGAGTGTAACTTTATCTGATACAGTGGAGCCATTATTTGAATCTCATATAAACAGCCCTCACACTGGCATTGACCTTGTGGACACACACACACATATCACACTGCGTAAAGGCAGTCATAACTGTTTTGAATAATTGATTGGCAGTGAAATTGTGAGGCTCTAAGGTTTCCAGGATGTCATTGTCTGTGTTTTGGGTCAATGGGTGGCAAGGAAAAAGTGAACTTCTCACATGAGGCGTTCATCATAGACTTTGCCTCACAATACACATATGCACACTTTGTTGTCATGGCAGTGTGTTCATCCACTTCATAGGTGGACAAACCCTACAGCTTCATCTCCTATGTTCACTGAGCTCTCTGGACCTCGGGCCACTCGGAGGTGGACAACCATGAGAGGAAGATGCCTCGTAACAAACTGATCACTACTGAGGATGACAGTAAGTCCATGCCTCCTGATATCTATATGATCAACTTTTTTTGGTTTTTCATGGTACTTTGACAAGAAGGAAGAGATAAAGTCAACACAATGATCATCTATATTTGCTTTTCCTTTCGAATCTCATTTGTTAAAATGATGTTAACCATATGACCTTTATACTATTGTTCGCAACTGCACCCCTTTGATGGACACATTCTCAATGACCCGTGGCATCATGACTCTGGTTTCACCAAAGGGTTGATCTCTTCAATTTGTTTGCGGCGGGCTTTGTTTTCACTTTATGCTTCTTCGTTGAACACAATGCAGCGTACACAATGAAGAAACGTACTCAAGTGCGGTTCGGGATTGTAGGAATGAAATCGATTTATGAAATTGAAGACATGCAGGTTGTATGGAAAATCAGTAAGCATCAAGATGCACGTATGTATTAAATATGCGAAAAGAAAACATTTGACCAAAAATGGAAAAACACATCACAGAAGTGGCCAAGCAAAGATGAGATGTGAATTCAGAACCAATGATTGATTCAGATGAGAAAGAAATAAACTATTCAAATTTGACTGAACATTTTTCCATTTTCAAGATATGGCTAATTCAGATCTTATGTTCACTCTGTTCTTAGTTCACATTGGACTGGATACAGGTAAGTGCATAAATATGGCTTATTCCATTAGTGTAAGCGTATCAAAAATCATGCCGGTGTGTGTCATAGCTAAAGTACGACTGATCTTTTGGTTTGTATGACGTGACAAATAACACATTTTAGTGGAGGTGTATTGATACCAAACATGTTCAACTGCAAACCTAACATGGATTGACATATACTGCAGGTGATGAAAACCAAATTTGCACTATACCAGAAGAATATGAGCGAAAGAAAATAGAAAAAAAGAAGCAGGATAGTAAAAGAGAGGGAAAGAAGGGAAACCGAAAGAAGAAAAAACATGCAGCCGAGACGCAAGAGGAGTTGACGGACAGACCAGAGAGGAAAGAAAAAGGCATGAGGAGTAAAGGAAACAATGAAAAAAATAATACCGCAAAGGAGATTGAGAGGGAAGACAAAAAAATGATGGCAAGGAAGAAGAACCTTAAAAATAAACAAACAAGAGAAAAGGTGCCGATGAAGAGCGGAGCTGAGGATGAAAATTTCAAGAGGAAACACAAACACGATAGTGCTCCGAATGAAGAAAGAAAAGAGAATGTTTGTAAACGTGAGAAGGAGAAGAAACAGGAAGTAAAGATGAAAAAGCACACAAAAGTCATTGAAACAAGGTAAATAATTGACTTTCTTTTAGGAAAACAACAATTTGTTCTCATACAAGAACAATTAAAAGAAACAATGACTACTCAGTTCAGAGCAGGAGACAAGTGAGGAAGAGGACAAGGAGGAAGAGGACAGCAATGACGAAGAGTTGAGGCCAGAGTCTCTGACAGCTGAGGAGCTCCAGGAGCTAAAAGAGGAAGTGGACGACAGGAAGAAATTGATCCAGAGTCTCAGAGGAAAGCCATGGTCGATGAAAAAGAAGCTGTTAACCTTACGGTAACTTCTCCATAGCAGTCACGGGTCAACCTATTGACTTTAGCCAATTAGGAGTGAAGCCATCTTCTTATTTGCAGGGAGTCTAAGGAGTTTGTGGAGAACTACGAGGGGGCTTTGGGCAAAGGGAAAGGTAGAAGGCTCTACGCATACAAGGTCATGATGACCAAGGTAAGAGGAAAGTTGCTTTTAAATAACTCAAATAGCATATTAATAGTCATTTACTGGTAGGGTAGCAAAATTCAGATGGAAATGTTCCATGGGAACTGACAAATAACTGGCACATAGAAACACTTTCAAGCGCAGTTAGTCTATAACATGGATCCTCCATTTTGAAAAACAGGAAACTTAATCTTGGAAACTGTATTGAAATATGTATTAAAAAAGATGCAACCGTTGTTTGTATAAAGCAGCAGTTACAACGATGATTATGAATCCATTTTGGAGGATGTACAATTTTTTTTATTCCTCCAGATGTCTGATACCTGCTTTACAATGTTAATTTTTCTTCTTTTCTAATTTTACAAAGTAGAAATGGATGAAGTTTCAACGAGATTTTGAAAACTTCAGAACTGCTTGCATCCCATGGGAGATGAAAATCAAAGAGATTGAAAGTAAGTCAAAAATCCATGGAAGTCTTTGCAGTGCATTAGCGGGCTTGATGTTGCGCAATAATGTACAGTCAGTCACGTTTCTCATGATCACACAGGTCACTTTGGCTCTTCTGTTGCTTCTTACTTCATCTTCCTGAGGTGGATGTACGGTATCAACATGATCTTGTTTGGCCTCACTTTTGGCTTGGTCATGGTGCCAGAGGTTTGTTGCTTTTAGTGTTTCTTGTTTTGTGTCTTTTTCATGTTGCTGTCCACTCTCTTTTTGTATATCAGGCATTAATGGGATGGCCCTACGGGAGCATCTCCAGAAAGACAGTGCCGAGGGCTGAGGAAGGGAGCGCCATGGACTTTGCTGTCTTGTGGGACTTTGGGGTCAGCTATCTCACACAATGTCACTTTATTTTGCTATTATGAATTAAAACATGCATCTGCAGGGTTACGCCCAGTACTCTGTCCTCTTCTACGGTTATTACAATGACCAGCGTGCCATTGGCTGGCTCAAGTTTCGCATGCCTTTGTCGTATTTCCTGGTTGGAGTTGGAACAGTGGCCTACAGCTACATGGTGGTCATTAGAACGTGAGTACTATATATGCAGTATAGGACTTTATGTAATCATCACGGTGACTATGTCTTATCTCCAATAAAAGGATGGCCCGTAATTCAAATGAGACTGGTGTCGGAGATGATAACAGCTTTAATTTCAGCTGGAAAATGTTCACAAGCTGGGACTACCTGATAGGGAACGCTGAAACAGCAGATAATAAATTTGCCTCAATCACCACCAGCTTCAAGGTCGAGGCAGATGTCTTTGTGTTGATGTTTACATTTATGTTATAGTCGAGTTAACAACCACCCTGAGTTTCTCTCCTGCTGTCTCACCAGGAAGCCATCTTAGAAGAGCAAGAGAACCATAAGGATGACAATATCCATCTGACTCGCTTCCTGCGAGTCCTGGCCAATTTCCTGGTGTTGTGCTGCCTCGCAGGAAGTGGATACCTCATTTACTTTGTTGTGCGGCGATCTCAGAAGTTTGCTCTGGACGGACTAGAAAACCATTCTTGGTGGGAAAGGAATGAGGTACAAACAAATGAGTCGACTTCAGAATGTATGATTGACATGCAATCTGATTGGCTCTTTATTTGTTGACTGAATTCGATTTATTGTGTAGTCACAATTTACAACATTGCAAATATGACCTTTTTGTTAAATAAATAGCCATCTTACAATATTGATCAAAACGGAGCAATAATACTGCATCTTAGTAAAGACTGAATTTCTGATTCTGAAATTGTTATTTTAGGTATTTTTTCCTCCGGCATCAATGACGTTTGAAAAGTAAAGTAACTACTTGAAGAATTTCCATAGAGTTTCCTTCAATCTGTAATGCAGAACATTTGGTGGATCCAGTCGTCTTTGCATATGTCCATCTTCATAGCGCGCCACTAAGTGTGACAGCCTGTGTTTTTCTCTCTCAGGTAAATATGGTTATGTCATTACTGGGAATGTTTTGTCCCATGCTGTTTGACATCATTAGCACCCTGGAGAACTACCATCCCCGAGTCGCTCTGCAGTGGCAGCTGGGCCGCATCTTTGCCCTCTTCTTGGGGAACCTCTACACATTCATTATTGCACTCATGGATGAGATCAACCTGAAAGTGAGGATTGTAGTGTGTACATGATAGACAGTTTATTGAAGTGTGAACTCAGGAGTGTACGTGTGTTTCAGAGGGAAGAGGAAAAAATTGTCAAGTTTAATATAACACTGTGGGAAGCCAGTTTTTATAACGTCACAGGAAACAATACAGCGCCACCTGCTGTTCATCCTGCTGATGTGCCTCGTGGGCCCTGCTGGGAGACCATGGTGGGGCAGGTTAGTTAGAAAGTGACCTAAAACACTTACCATGAATAAGCTAATGGGACTTTAAGATTGTATGATTGTTTTGATCACATATAGTAACTGCTCAACACATGATCGTAAATTCTGACCACATAGAAATATCTCGTATGTGCAAGGCCTAATTTCCCTTGGGTAGAAAGAAACTTTTTTTTAATGCACATCACAGAAGCATGGTCCTTTGCAGGAGTTTGTGCGGCTCATCATATCTGACACCATGACAACCTACGCCACACTGCTCATTGGTGATTTTCTTCGAGCTGTGCTTGTTCGTTTTCTCAACCACTGCTGGTGCTGGGACTTGGAGGCCGGCTTTGTAAGTCAGCATTTTACACCTGCCTCATGAAATGTCTATAGAGGCTGTGAAAATATGAGTCAGGAGACTATTTTGTTCATCTTCTTTTTCCGCTGTACTTTCGGAAAGCCGTCATACTCTGAGTTTGATGTTAGCGGGAATGTGCTCGGCTTGATCTTCAATCAAGGAATGATCTGGTAGGAGAGACATTGTGTTATTTTCATTAACAAAAAAAAAAAAAGAAGAACTGAGTGAAATGGTGAACGACCCCTGTCATTGCACTTTCATCTAGGATGGGTGCCTTTTATGCTCCCTGCCTGCCTGCCCTAAACGTCCTCCGCCTCCACGTGTCCATGTACCTTCAGTGCTGGGCCGTCATGTGCTGTAATGTGCCGCAGGAAAGAGTCTTCAAGGCCTCTCGCTCCAACAACTTCTACATGGCCATGTTACTAGTCATCCTCTTCCTCTCCACCCTACCTGCAATGTACACCATTGTCACAATCCCTCCGTCTTTTGATTGCGGACCATTCAGGTAATGAATGGATTCTATTTCATATGCGGGTCATGGGGATTCATTCAACTTCCCTTTCTTCATAGTGGGAAGAATCGCATGTTTGATGTAATCCATGAGACTCTGGAATCAGACTTCCCAGCCTGGTTTGGAAAAGTGTTCAGCTATGCCTCAAATCCTGGTCTGATCCTACCCTTCATGTTGTTGATGGTGTGAGTAGAATTGATCAAATGTCATGTACACAGAATAAAAACATGTGGTGCATAACTTAATGAATAGGGAAAGCTGTGTTTGGTTTTCTGATCATAATGCCAAATCTGTCTGAGTCATTTCAGATGTTCTCTGTTCTGCATCATGAGTATGTGCATGAGCCAATCATAGCATTTTTTTTCATAGCATCATAGTGTGACCTGACTAAATTAACAATGTAGTAAATAGATTTTGGGTAGAAAAGTGCTGCAATGGAAATGGACTCAGCAATAACAATAATAATCCATTTCATAGGCTGGCAATTTATTACCTGCAGTCCACATCCAAAAGCTACAAAGAAGCAAATATTGAACTGAAGAAAAAACTACAGACGGTAAATGAGTTTTTTTTCCTCCAGCAGGAGTCGATCATTAATTGTATCATGTTGTACTTCACAGTGACTTCATGAAGTTAGAGATTATTAGGACATTTGTGTTTCTGCTTTTTAAGCAAAATGAAGAAAACAAGCGAAAGAACAAGCAAGCGGCATTGAAGGCCGCAATGGATTTGGAGGAGGCCAGAAGAGCTGCATCCGAGGCTGCAGAAAAACAAAAGAACAACAAAGCTTTGCAACGAGACCATGAAAGTGAGACACAGGTTGCTACATTTCAATATTTGCTGCTCTATTAAGGATTCCCCCTCCCTCTTTATAGATGGGAAAGAACACCGTTGTAGAGCTCCGAAATCACATCATGGCAAAAGTGGACATACATCTCCCACAGGGAGAGACCAAGAACGTACAACGAACA
Organism: Syngnathus leptorhynchus; assembly: GCF_054491065.1. Lineage (NCBI taxonomy): Eukaryota > Metazoa > Chordata > Actinopteri > Syngnathiformes > Syngnathidae > Syngnathus > Syngnathus leptorhynchus. Next base: position 9,202,488 of record NC_141198.1, on the reverse strand, counting down.
GAACTCCTGCCGCCGGAAGTCATCGCCGTAGCAACAATGAGGCTTCTCGGTACCTGCCTGGTTTCCCTCAACAAAGTGATCAGAAGATACACAGGGGGCCAAGGCTGCAGCAACACTGAGTGAGTCAACATGAATAAAAAACATTTTACTGGGAAAAGTCATTTTCAGAAGTGCGGGATACAAAAAGATTATATTTTTGGGCACATTTCCACCCAAGGACTTCTCTGGTCTCCAGAAGACAGAGTTGAACAATAAAGTGATGGGACTTTAATGAGTCAATAAGCTTTATTTGTCAAATCAGCAAAGGACTCGTGTTGAAATAATGAAAAATGGGTTATATGCATAGTATGTATTTACAGAATTCTATAGAATACTGTTTTTGTATGTTACATATACAACAGTAACTGTATTTTTATAATATTGTATACATGTTATTCAATTAGAAATATTTTAAAAATTTATTAGAAACCCAACTTGAAGCTAGGTCTCGTTACTAGTATAGTTCTCGTCTTATTATTCTTGAAATGATCTAGACTTTTCTCGGCACGGCATCCTTCGACTTGTGGTCATGCCAGTTGAATTCAGCAATGTCCAAGTGTGCCAACATCCTTAATTGTAAATCCTTTTGTTATGGTCTCTTGAGCTTCATCACGTTACAGGGATGTCTGTCTTGAATCATCTGATAACGGTGATCCAATATCTCAGAAGCTGTTCTGCTCTGTCATCCTGTCAGTCAACAGTCCCTCAGTTGACCTTTTAGTCAAATGTAAACACGTTTCCTGTTCGTTAATTCATCCACCTATTCCGCTAAAGTGTCTTGTGTACCAAGGAATGTCAATGAGAAATCCAAAAGCTATTTGTTTGGGTAAATCAAAAAACGAAACACCGTATAATTACTAGAGAAATGAAGATGCAGTACTAATCAGATCTTTATCTGCGGGCACTCATAACTCTGCCTCCATGCTTGTGCCAGGTAACTGAGCCACACAGCGGCATACTACGTATCTGATATCTTAACTTTCTCTGTACACCAACAGGGATCTCATCTTCCCTAATATTAATGAAGGGAAGAGTAAGGCATTGTACAATGATGTACACTGATTTGACTTCTAAGATTGTACTGAGATCAAAGTTTGTGAATTGGTTGTTTTTTGTGCAAATCCAGAGAGTTGAGCAAATGCAATCAAATAAGGAGAGCTTATGAAATGAAGGGATCAAAATATTGCTGTGGTAGGCCTTGATGTATGAAACAATGCTATTTTGGGTTCTGTCCGGCAACATGATTTCTCAGCATTTACAGGATCCATCTGTCTTTTTGTTCTATACCAAAATTGGGCTGTGGATTTAAATTTTTTTTTTTTTTACAATAAATAAAAGTTGCATGCCTCAGAAAAAAGAGGCAAAAAGACATACTGGACATAAATAAAGTCTAAGTGTTCATGTGTGAATATTTATCACAACTTTAATGACATTCCATTCTGAACGGACATGGTTCTCATGCAGACCAGTTGTGGGCGTGGCTCAGGTCCCAGGTGGGGTGGGGTGACTTAGTAAAATGAGGCTCCGTTCAAAATTTTGTTGCAGCCACTGTACTAATTGGTAGGGGGAATCAAATTTGAGGAAGCAAGCAGGAAGGTTGTACTGTATGTAAACAGAGTGGACCCCTGAAAGGTGCAGGTGAGGAGGAGCGGATGACAGCTTGCGGACTGGGGTTAAGGTGAAGGGCAGCGTCACATCTCTTCTTTCACTGCATTATTCAAAAGGACCTATTTGACATTTGACTATAGGCTTGCATCACGGTTGTTTTAACACGCCAGTACAACTTTTCACCTCAATTTTGCACAATATGCAGTATTTTAATATTTGGATCTTGTTGAATCTCGCTCTCCCTGAACTTTGACTTGAAGATTTTAGGTTGCAGAAAAACACCTGTTTGTATAAACTATGCAACTCATTACATGTTACAAACTTGACATGCAAAGACATCATCATCAACATAATCATCAGCATGCAGATGTTGCATGTTTTTATACATCACCCATGATGACTTATTATATCATTTACCATTTTGATTGACATTTGTCTGTTTTAGATCTTGCCCAATTGAATTTTCTTCCTCTGGGCTACTGCTCATCATCTGATGGCCTTTGTATCATTGATGGTTGTCAAGGAGTGGTTCAAACAGGCGCACATTTGTCCACCCCATGTGTGTGTGTGTGTGTGTGTGTGTGTGTGTGTGTGTGTGTGTGTGTGTGGTGGTTTCCTTATTTTGCCTTCACTGCTGGATCAGCCTCCCTCACTCATGGATGGCCAGGAGACACACTCTGAAGCAGACAGAAGAGGAACAACTACATGGGCAAAATACACAATCAATTACTAACACAGAATGCCTCCTAAGAAGAAAAGTGATGCAGCTATTGCTGTTGAAGATGGTGAGATGGTGTTTTAATTTTTACATGTTACAAGCCTCTACCTCTATCATTTGTTTGACTTTTTATTTGTTCCAGTTGGTATGGAGGTGGATGCTGTAGTCGACAGTGGAAGTGAGGGTGAGTCAGTTTTGCGTTCAACTTAAACTTGTCATGTTTCATCTTAATTGCACTTACATGTTCTGATACTGGAGCTGTGTCAAAAATTCAGCCTTCACCATAATAAGAATGCACCTAGGAACTCATTTTGACCTATTGTGTCACTACAAAAGTTAGAAAAATATTGCAAATGACTCTGTTTGATCATGTTAAATAAATAAAGTACCTCTAATGTTTCATCCTTTGACACTCCAACTGGATCTGAGATATAGACTCAAGATTAGATTGTAGAGGCATTTGTCAAGATTTAAAATTTGCAAACATTTTATTATATGATTTAAAAAAGTCTTTCATCATATTTCACTTAGTGTACTGTTGCACTTTTGTTACCGATAATAAATTCTATTTTTTCAGAAGAGGCCAGAAGAAGAATAAAAAACAGAAGAGCTAAACCTCAGCGTAAAGCCAAGCATTTCAGCGATGAAGAGGAAAATGAGGATGAAGAGGATGAGTCACCAAGGAAGAGAGGAAGAAAGAAGAAAGCAGTGCGCCTGGACAGCGATGATGAAGAGGATGATGATAACAAGAGTATGAAAAGAAAAACCTCCAAAGCTTCCAGAAAGAAAGCAGCCAGAGAAGACAGCGAGGATGAGAGCGAGGAGGACGACAAGAGGAAAAAAAGAGGAGGAAAGGCGGTGTCAAAAAAGGACAAAGAGGAGAAGAATAAAGAGAAGAAGGGAAATGCTAAAGGGAAAAGAGGTAATGAGAAAGGTGGTGAGAAGGACAAAAAGAAGAAGGGGAAGTTGAGCAGGTGCAGTATTCTCTGAGAGCCTTTCTCGTTTACACTTGAGAATGTCAATTCTTCATCTTTTCCGAAACTCAGTAGGCCTGATGAATGTCCCGTTGATGATTTGTAGCTGCTGTCATTATTGTAAATGTTACAGCAAGCATTATTCGTTACGTGAGTCTGATTCACACATTCATTCATTATTCACTCCCGCGATCAGGAAAGTGACATGGACCATCTTTTTGATGACAGATGGTGGTAGCATCCCTGGAATTATAACGATTGCCTGTGCTGAGTTCAATTTGTCGACATTTGTCTTTCGTATTTGTCACTGTCGTTGCGAAAAAGTCACGGCACATGACTGCTCTTTCCTTTTATCAGCTCTTCTTCCTCCTCTGACTCTGATGATGAATCTCTGTCTGAGGGAGACATGGCAGCCTTGAAGGAAGAAGTAGAGGAGAAGAAGAAACTCATTGCCACATTAAGGAATAAACCGTGGCGAATGAAGAGGAGACTCGTTTTGCTCAAGTAAAGAATGCAATCCCAAAAAAAAAAACCCTAAGCCTCCTTTTAACTCTCGTATTCTGGCTGCGAATCCAACTTTTTGAAGACTCTCGATGGAGTTATTTTTGTGCATTGCATTCGTATTTGCTCCATGCAAAGACTTTGACGTGCTTCTCTGAAGGCTTACCATCACGTATGTCCCGTACATGTGATGATGACTGTGCATATTAAAACTTGTTTGCTGCTTTAGCCGTTTATTTTCCTTCTCTTGCGGAGCCATCAATGTGCCACAAAGTAATGTACTTCATTGAAGTCAAACGTGGCTTGTGTTTGTAATTGAAGTTCCTCGCAACAAAGTACTTCCTTTTATTCAATCCTAAACACCGTGCTTACATCTTCGGGCCATCCTGTTGATGTGGTGTAGTCTTTAAACCTGTAAGGAGAGTCACAGTTGACACATGGCTGAGAAATTGTAACGTGAGCTTTCCAGTTACGGCTTAAGCTACTGTATATGTTGTTTCTCCAGTTACATTCAATAGAAGGGTTAGTTGTCACATGTTGATACTGTTCATATAAAAGTAGCGGAAACTCTGTTTTTTTCTTCAGCAATATTGATAGTTGTGATTTTTTTTTTTTTTTTAGGAGTACTTTATCCAAATCTGGCACTTGAATTGAATCAATTGCGAGAGTAGTCAACCAATCACGATGAGTGTGAAAGTATAGATGAGTGTAAGTAAGCTTCTGGTAAGGGAACAGGATAGGGGAGCTGTCGTAACTTTTTCATGAACTTGACACAGTTTTGTGATTGGTGTTGCGGTTTCTGACGAGCTACTTGCCAGCTATCACCATGTCCAAACATCATCCATCAGTAACTGATTCCATCCTTCTTATTTCACTTACCGATCTTAACACTAATTGACCGACTGGATTGGTCCTCTGCTGAGTGGCTCCTATACTCATCATCTTTTTTAGTTTCTGATGACTTGACATTTGCACTTGTCCAATAGGGAGGCACAGGAGTTTATTGAAAAGTTTGAAGGAGCTCTCGGGAAAGGAAAAGGAAGGAAAGTGTACGCTTTCAAAGTCATGATGACTAAGGTAATGGGTTTAGTTTGCACATTTCGTTGACATATTAAGCTTTGATGATACAACTGTTGTTGCTTTGAGGTTTGATTATCATTTTTGAATACTTCCCTCTAGAAATTCATCAAGTTCAAACGTGACTTTGAGAACTTCAAAACAGCCTGCATACCCTGGGAGAGGAAGATTAAGGAAGTTGAAAGTTGGTACCAATATGTCATTCTCATTCTGGGTTGTTGCTTCCATAAAATTGTGATTACTGAGTTAAGAATCTGCTGACAGGTCACTTTGGCTCCTCTGTGGCATCTTACTTTATATTTTTGAGGTGGATGTATGGCCTGAACTTGGTCCTATTTGGATTCATGTTTGGCCTGGTGGTCCTGCCTGAGGTAAAGCAGTTTCAATTCTTTTATATGAGACAAAGCTGATATTTTAGATGCTATCAAGTTGCCCCTGTCTGACAGACTTTATCATGTGTATTAGATTCTCATGGGTCTACCATATGGCTCCATTCCCAGGAAAACTGTACCTCGAGAGGAGCAGGCAAAAGCTATGGACTTCTCTGTGCTCTTCGATTTTGGTGTGAGAATCTGAGTTCAATTGATCTACTGCCCTTATTCAACCTTTAGACAATCGACAAATCAAAATGCGATCAAGTTAGCATTTATGTGTGTTTTTGGCACACTCCATAGATGAAGGTACCCATACCTCTTAATCACACACTTATTTAATCAACCAGGAGAAGACAACCAGCCCATGTTCTTACATCTTCTAATAATATTCTGCACTTATAATGTTTGAATATTTGCCCCCCTTGTTTTGTCCATACATTAACGTTTGTCCGTGTTTCTCTGTGTTTCCTTTAATCATCCCAAAAGGGCTACTGCAAATATTCATTTTTATTCTACGGATTCTATGACAGTAAGCGAACCATCGGTGTGCTGCAATTTAGACTTCCCCTGTCATACTTGCTGGTTGGCGTCGGAATCTTCGGATACAGCTTGATGGTTGTCATCCGAACGTAGGAGACACACACACGAAAACAAACACTCTTAGGTAGATTTCAAATAGTTGGTCAAATTGACTTTTGATTTCTCTACAGGATGGCACGTAACTCAAACGAAGGAGGCGACGGTGCTGAAGAGGGAGAATTCACCTTCAGCTGGAAGATGTTCACCAGCTGGGACTACCTGATTGGAAACCCAGAGACAGCAGATAATAAGTATGCCTCTATTACAACCAGCTTCAAGGTGAGAGCACAATGAGAAAATATAAAAACACTATTGAAGTTAGATCATGGGATATTTTTCTTTTTGTATTCGATCAAAGTAAAAATAAAGCATCGATAGGGGAATTGACCACTTTTGACACATAACTTGCAATGTCGTGGTATCTGAGGTAATTTTGTTTTAATGTAACCTGTAGGAATCCATTGTAGATGAACAGGAGAACCAGAAGGATGAGAACATCCACCTGCGTCGCTTCCTCAGGGTCCTTGCCAATGTTCTCATCCTGTGCAGCCTTGGAGGCAGTGGTTACCTCATTTACTTTGTGGTGAAGCGCTCTCAGGAATTTGCTGACATGGATAATGATGAACTCTCCTGGTTTGAAAAGAATGAGGCAGGTTACATTTCTGATTTCTACATTTATGCAGCATTGAAATATGTGATCAAAAAGGGACTTTCAACCATCCATTAGGTGGAGTTTGTGATGTCTTTGCTGGGCTTGGTGTGCCCTCCTCTTTTTGAAACCATCGCTGAACTAGAGGACTATCACCCCCGAATTGCTCTCAAGTGGCAACTGGGACGCATCTTTGCACTTTTCCTGGGAAACCTTTACACCTTCCTTTTTGCACTTTTTGATGAGGTCACTGCAAAGGTAAGGCTAATGTAGCAGTATTTGTGTACATAAAGGTCCTGATTTTCTTTCACACATGAAACAACATAAGGCTAACACTTTTTCCACAAAAAGTGGCTTTGCTACAATAAATAGTACCTCATTTTCCCCACCCAGTAAAAAACAAAATAAAAAAAACAAACAAAAAAGTTGTGCCGCCAGCTAACTGTTACTATGACTAATTCCACCACTTGTTACAATATTATCTCATTACAACAACTGGTAAATGGATAAAATAAAATAAAATAAAATAAACACGCACACACACATACACACTCATCTCAAGTACGTGTACTTATTTTACACAGTCAGTTATATTAAAGCTGAAATTCTGATCAATTATTCTGAGGTAAGGTCTGACCATTTATGTGTGTCACAGTTGGAGAATGAGAAGGCCATCAAGAACGCCACTGAGTGGGCTCTAAATGAGTATCATAGCAACTACAGTAGCTTGTACAACACCACAGATGTGCCTCCTCCCAATGTCCACCCTGCCGACGTCATCAGGGGACCCTGCTGGGAGACTGCAGTTGGCATTGTCAGTAATTGTAGAAGAATGATTCTACTGTTGACCTCATACCAACACTTTTATCGTCTCTTTATTGTCATACTTTCTTTTGTTTTGCAGGAATTTGTGAAGCTGATTGTGTCTGACATGCAAGTGAATTACTTGACAATCCTGATTGGAGACTTTGTGAGAGCTGTTGTTGTCCGTTTTCTCAACTACTGTTGGTGCTGGGACCTGGAGGCTGGATTTGTGAGTGCTCACAATGTGTGTCAGCATCCCCTTTGTGAGGTAGTGAGATTTTTGGTATTCCCAAGGAGTCATCATAGCCCCCAATTGTTATCGATTATTTTTCCTCTCGTACACATGCAGCAGAAAGGGTTCTTCATGCTAATCGTCTACCGTATTATTGAGTACATCACAGAGTACTCAATAATACGGTCAAGTTAACTTGATACCTTCCAAGACAGATGATCCCAAGCAGTGAGTGAAATATTACACTGCACTGCAAACGTAATTACAGGAAGCAAGATACATGATTACAGATGCACAGGGAGAACAGAAATCCATAAATGTTTTAAAAATATATTGAAACACTTGTTATTTGTTTACTCTAGCCTTCATACGGTGAGTTTGACATCAGTGGGAATGTGCTGGGCCTCATTTTCAATCAAGGAATGATATGGTGAGTTTAGAATGTTTACTAACATAACATGAGATCATCCTGAAGATACTTTGCTTTTCCTGCAGGATGGGTGCATTCTATGCTCCGGGGCTGGTGGGTCTGAACGTATTGCGTCTCCTGTGCTCGATGTACTATCAGTGTTGGGCTGTGATGGCCTGTAATGTTCCTCATGAACGAGTCTTCAAGGCCTCGCGCTCCAACAACTTCTACATGGGTCTGCTGCTGCTTGTGCTCTTTCTCAGCCTGCTGCCAGTGGTCTACACGATAATGACTTTGCCTCCATCATTTGACTGTGGGCCATTTAGGTCAGTGATGGACAGTTTACAGTACTGGTTGAAATGACTATTCATTGAAAGGTTAAAGCTACAAAACAGAAAATGTCTTTTATTTGATCATTTTATTTAACTTGCAGTGGCCAAGAGAAGATGTATGATGTAGTCATGGAGACAATAGAACAGGATCTTCCTTCCTTCATTGGGAACATATTCGTCTATGCCACCAACCCTGGACTTATCATGCCCGCTGTACTTCTCATGGTGTAAGATAAAATGAAAAGTAGCATCACAAATTAGGTCACGTTTTATGTTCATGATGAGCAATATTATGCAAAGACTACTAGGTGCAATGCATATTCCGTTAATCTAAACCTCAAGGTGAGTTGCTTTTTAGTTTTGATTTGTCATGCGACTGGCTGGCAACCAGTCGGTGTATCTTAACTTGGCCCAGTTAGCTATGAAAGAATCCATCTCACCTGCAAGCCTAATGGAGAAAACAGATAGGTGGACAACTAAACCTTGTGGAGGGATAGAACAAAAAACAGCCTGCAAATCATTACTGCGTTGTGTGTGCTTTTAATGTACATTTGTTCACAGGACTCCTACTTAGACTTACACACTCTATTAAAATCAAATAAATAAGATAGGCCACCATATTAGACCGATGTGCAATGGTTCATTTATTTGACTCATTTCACTCTTTGCAACAGGCTGGCCATCTATTATCTGAATGCCGTGTCAAAAGGATATCAACAAGCAAACATAGACCTTAAGAAGAAGATGCAAATGGCAAGTATTAGCATTTATTTTCTCAACACATTTAAGTTTGTTAATTTCCAGCTGAAATGACAAAATAACAATTGGGTCAACCCATCAGGCTCGAGATGAGGAGAAGAATCGCAGGAACAACAAAGACAGCACTAATCAAGTCATGAAAGATTTGGAAGACTTGCTGCCAGACAAATCTTTAATACCACTGACGACTGAGGAAGAGTTTCCGCCACCTGGTATAGTACATGTACACACCATACACACCATCAAATATTTTTCATCTGCGTGTCCTCCTACATTTCCGATTTGCACTCGCCATGATTCTTTTCAGAAGTTGTCACTGAGAAGGGAAGCAAGTCTCAGAAAATGAAGCCAGGTTCAGCAGTCAATGGGAAAGGGGTTAACCTACAAAAAGATGTGTCATTGGCTGCTTCCAATCCCAGGGGCGTGGTGACCCGGGCCCCTGGCCCGAGAAGTCGACCTCCTGGAAATGCTCGGGGGCCTCAACCTGGGCAAGGCAGGGGGAGAGGCCGAGGCAGGCCTCTAAGACAATAGTTTTGCTGACAGTGCACGTGATCTTGGATGCAAAGACTGGCACATCTTGATTTGCGTGCAGGTCAAAGCCTCCTTTATTGTGCATTCAAGTGGACCGACAGCATTTTCTTTTCAAACACTTTGTTTTTATAATCATCTTCATTATATTTTTAAAATCACCCTCTTTGACCGCTGCACAGCATTTGGGAGGGGAGGGCGGCGTTCACACACGGATATGAACAATCAGGTTGGAAGGCAGTTTCCACAATGGTGATCTCTTATCGCCTTGGACAACATTACATCATCCCTACACCATCCCGCCCTGGAAGGTCTGCTAGCTGTTCTGTATAAATGGACATTGACCAATTGACCACTTTGATTTTCTGCATGGGTTCCAACGAGACTATTGCTGTTCCAGCAGTGTGTGGACCTCTTGACCAGTGATTTAAAAGAGAATGGTAGCAGCCTGTTCCATTGGCTGGGAGGCTTGTTCGCTGTGTTCATCCCCACAAAAGCTAGTTTCAAACTGTGCTCGTCTCTGAAAATACCCCCCCCTTCCAAAAAAAAAAAAACCTCCATCAGAGTGCACAATTAGACTTTGCATTAAACTTGTGCTCAGCCCCAAAAGTAGATCCCTGGGAGTCGAAATCCAAGTCTATTGAGAGACGAACACACTTCTTATTAGAAATGGAGGCGAATTGTATCACATAGATTTCGATATTTAAAAATTCCATCGACAGAGCAAGAAACAGATATCCCTTGTTTTAACATGTATTGGCATACGTATGCTTTGATTTCATTTGGAAATCTGTGTAAATAGTATTTGTATTTCTATTTTTTTATATTAAATCTATTAAACTATGTATTTCTGACACAAATAAAGTTTCTTCTTACTTCTATATATTACATCCCCAAATGCAGATCCTCTTTGAACCCAGGTACTTTTGTTTTTTGAAACAGAAAGGCAATTAAAAATATATAAAATTTCTTACTGCGATACACACTTTAGACCAAAAGAGGACACTCAAGTTTGCTCCAAGACTGAAACACAAGCACCTCCCAATTCGGACTCATTCACTCCTCCTCCTGACCCGCCCAACTGTACAAGTATAAAGAATGCTTTCAGCTGTGCACTTCTGTAGGCTGCAAAAGCTGGAATAAACACAAACATATGTGACACGTTTCCCCCCCCCCCCCCCCCCAGACAGGCAAAATAGTTGAGTTTGTAAAACACTCTTCACTTTTCCTCTCTCTTTGATTGCCTCTTGGAAGATGTCCAGGATTCCTCTCAGATTTCAGTTAGTGATATTTGATCCTCCGAACACACCATCCCATTAATGTTTGCATTTTGATTTGCTTGTGCACTTAGATGATTTACAAGCACTTATCCCACTCCTACACCGCGTCTTCCTCTAATATACTTATTTTTTGCCCTTGCTCGCTGCACTATTTAATTTTTATACACTACACATACATGGAAACTATTCCAAATACGCATACTGACATGAAATCAGCACCCTGATCAGATGCCGCACAGGACCACACTAGCAGCATCAGGGTGGCCATGTGAGTATGACTAAGAACACAAGTCTCCATTGTTTGCAAGTACTGAACACAGCTCATAACAACCTGTAAAAATGAATTCATTCACTCTTTTTCATATAGTACACTCTAATGTGCTCATTTCCACTACTGTTTAATTATTCTTGTAGAAAATATGATATTATTATATTATGATATGGCATGCCGTGTACATACCTTGGTCTTCAGTAGGGACTTTGACTTAATCCACGTCTCAGCAGTAGTATACTATCACTTTGCAATTATAGAACCCATCAACAAAAAGATAACACAGCACATGACAATAACACTTTGAGTACATGAATTGGAGCAGTTCAGAACCAATGGCAAAAAAAATATTGACATAAAATACATCAACCCTCATCACCATACCAATTATTAGATGTCATTTTTTGTAGATAGCTACAGACATGTTTTGTTTATGCAGTCAATATTTTAAATGTGACAGCCATTGGAACAAATAGACACATTCCAATGGCTAAAGTTTGATTTATTTGAATTGGCTAACACAAAAACAGTTTTAAAGTGTATGGTGTGTGATTATTTTACAGTTGAAGTATATACGATGGTGGACAATTATTAGACATTATACTGTAGATGCAATACATCCAGTCTGTCTGTTTATTTGTATCTTTTGAAAGGCTCCCACGATTGCGGCTTATCTTATTTATCATAGTGATTATTGCCATTCAATGTCATCAATCTCTTTCATCATTGTAACATTTCTTTTCCTCTCCCTCCTCATTTGTTCCTCAATCGTCGTCATGGTGTTATTTTCTTTCCAAAGCACCTTTCAAAGGAGACACAGAGATTCATAGAGCGTATCATTTCTATTTTCATTCATCTCACATTCTCTCTGGGCTCACGAGTTAAATTGAAATGATGATTATGAGTGTGCATATCTGACCTGCTGTGTTCTTTTGTCTCTGGTCTACTTGATATGAGCTCTCATCCATGAACTGTGGAACCCTTCCAGGTAGATCCAGGTCGTGTGTTGTCGCTGGGGGCATTCCGAGCTTTGGGAAAACTGTGGGCTCCTCTGGGCAGGTACATGGGTTGTTTCTCTCCCAGGCACCTTAGAAAATGATGTAAATATAAAATATGTTTATTAAGAGAAGCAGAAAATGCACAGAATGTAGATGATTTGAATGGAGGTTATTGAATTACATTGTATCCGGACATTGTTTCATTGATTTTTAAAATCAAACAGGGGCAGAGTTATGATCCTTTCATGTGGAAACAAACCATGACTCATGCATAAACTGAAAGTACATACTATTTTTGCATTTGTTGCACATTTCACTCGGTATAAGTCTATGTTAACAATCATGGTTTCTATTATTTAGAAAGGAGGCAGGCAGCCAATTATCACGCTACGCATGTACAAATTGGGGAGTACCTAATTGTATTTCTATCCCCAGGGACTGAAAATGTTTTGTTTTGATGATTTTCTTTCAAAGATGTTAAAGTCTGTGTGGGATTTTCAGTCCCGTTTATGATGGAGGTCACTGGGTTGAGAGATGGCCTGGCTTGATCAAAATCTATGATGTAGTTTGATGGAGTTAAACTTGACCACCTTTAACAAATTCTTCCACCTGATTATGAATTTATTTTACAAGAAGTGTACCAAGGCTTTACAATAGCTTCCTAAAATGCCCTTTTTAACATATATAAATATACACAAATTAATTTCCATCATACAACAACATATTAGGTTTGTGCTAATTTGCTTCTGGTTGGCTGGTAATTTACTCACATTTCTTGCCTGCAGGGGCCACAGAGCGATGTCGCCCTACTTTCTTTCCCAGAAAGGTCAATGTGAAGGACCCAGTGTCGGCTCCAGAAGAGTTTACATACATTTTGCAGTAAGCAGTAAACAGTAACTCTAGCAACTGAGTCTAAACAAAATATACATACAGTTATTTTTGTACATATTGCATAATATACATCCACAGCATTTTTCAAAAGTCTTCTGCCTCGATTCAAATACTCAGAATAGTCATGTATCTTCAAAATGAATCGATTACCTGTTCTCGATCCAGATCCGAGAAGATCCTTTATGCGCTTCAGTTTGGAACCTGTGTACCGAGCATGAGAACAAACAAGATTTGATCGGCTTCTCCGAGCGGAGAATCAAACTCTCCACTGTCTTTAAATATTCAAAAGCTTTGCAGATGGAGTTCCAATTTGTAGTGGCCTAAAGCACACAAAGTGTGCTGGTAAAAGGACGCCCCAAATAGTCCTCAGGTTACCCGTCATGGGTAAGATAGCAGTGCCAGCTCACTCTCAAGCATTGTTGTGATATATGATAATATGACTGCATAATCATCATCATCCATTAATGCTTTGATGATACTGCACTACGTGTGGGAGATTTGCAGAGTAAGCCCAGAGTTATTTCATTAGTTGGCAATTATCCAATGTTTTTTATTTTTTCTTAACGTATACAGTAAAGGAGTCTAATGTTGTCAGTTGACATCGTGATGACCCTGGAAGGATACAGTCATCAGTATGTGTTCATCAGTGTTGAGTTAATCTCGTTTGTTAGGACATCATGCCTCTCCTTAATGTGTTGCAATGATGACATGCCGCGCCTGGAGAAAAATTCATTACAACATATCGACGTTTGTTGGTCTTTGTGACTGTCAGCACAAAGCTGCGATACGGCAAATCATCTGATGTTGTGTTTTACAAAACGCATAATTGCCGAAATCAGCGAGTCGCACCCAAATCAGCTAGTAGTGAGAAGTTAGTTTAGTAGTTTATGAGAAAACTGTCAGAAAGTTACACAATAACTTTTGCATGATGTGTTTCCCATCAACACATATTATGATTACATTGAGTGTTTAATGTAATGAGACCAAATTCTACAATGTATAAAAAAAGTGTAATTTCACAAAGATAATAGTGCATTTTGTGTGTATTTTGAGACTTTAACGGAATAATCTTGTTCTGATAAATGACAGGGGGATCATTAAAAACCACTCAGTATGATTTAGTGCTGTCCTAAACAAATGGGAGCCATTTGACATCCTTGTTATGTTTACTGATATCTTTGGCCTAGTAAGACAATTCACTTTAGTGAGGATCAAGAGCATAGAAACTACCACTACTATGTATATATCTATGTACTATATCAATATCTTTATGTATTTCTATTTTTTGAAAGGAAAATAATCACATTTGTTTAACATTATAAACATTTTTATTTGATCTATTTCATAATAATACCTAAATACAAAGAGTGCATTGAATAAAAGCACAAACAGTTTAAGGAGGAGGTCACCATTTCATTTGAGTTTTTTTTTTTTTTCAGCTCAAGGATGGGAAGCAGGCGGTGGTTAAAGTCCAACTAAGGAGGGGAGTATGGGCCGGGCTGGGTTCTAGGTGGAGTTTGTCATGAGTATAAATGAACTCCCTCTACCCGACTACCGCCCCTGCAAAGATCACTCCCACGTAAACGTCTCTCCAGCCTCACGGTAAGTCTTGTTGTTAAAATAAACAATCTCAAGAATGCTGTCGCGCTTCTCTCTGTGACATTTAAACGCGCATATGCTTTAAGCTTGCTGTACTGGATGAAAGTTCTCTCTTCCGCGGCATTGAAGTACAATTCATGTGGGTGTGGCCGGAAATGTTTGTTCACCGTTACGCATATAGAAGCAATAGAAAATGGTTGAGATTACGCAGGTAAATAATGCACGATATTGTCTGATATATGCAAACACTGCTCACGAGATACATCCGTGTTAGTGATCATCGTGGGTGTGGCCAAGCAGGCAGCCTCCGCATGCTTGCCATTATGGAAAACCACAAAAACCAGCTGTCGCTATATGATCATAGTTTAGGAAGGCAGTTTTTAAAAAAAATGCAATTCCATTATTGCCTCTCAATGCATTTTTTTTGTTTTTTGTTCCTCAAATATATTTACACCTTCCTATGTCT
Source organism: Syngnathus leptorhynchus (assembly GCF_054491065.1). NCBI lineage: Eukaryota > Metazoa > Chordata > Actinopteri > Syngnathiformes > Syngnathidae > Syngnathus > Syngnathus leptorhynchus. Next base: position 9,187,400 of record NC_141198.1, on the reverse strand, counting down.
TCATCTGACAGTGTCCTTCAGCCAGCCCCACCATGTCTTTCATCAAGGAGTTCATGATGCAGACAGTTTATCTGGGCATGCCCGATGAGTCAGTAAGTTCCAGTTGCTAAGGCCAACCACTATGTTTGTTCCCTTTTTTCTCTTCCTGTGGTATGCTGGGTGGAAAGTTTTCCTGGCAGGGTTTGGAGAAAAGGAAAGAGGAGGGAACATAAAAAGATAGCAAAGAGAAGAGCGAATGAGTGTTAAGTTTAAAAGTTTAGAAACAGAAGAGGGGTAGGGCTGAGGCAGTATGCATGACTATTACGTAAGACAAAAGGAGTATGGCGAATGGAGATTCTTTTTACACGTCAAAACTCAGTAAAAGCAGTATTTCTTTGTCTTGTGTGACTCAACGAAACAGGAATTTGAGCCCCTCCCTATCTTAACTCTTCTTGCTCACCAATCCTCTGCTTCAAGGGTTGCACAAGATTGTTCTGCATCATTGTCTTGTGTTAAGTTCTTGTTCAGTACAAGGATGTTCACGACCTAACTTATTCACCATGTTAAAAGGCTTGTTTGTGGCCTTTGTTTGCATGAAGGTTAAGGACTATAGGGATTTGCACAACTCTTGTTGAGGATGAGCATAACAGTATGTCATAGTTTCAATGTTTTGTTATTGTTCATTGACTTAATAAATTAACTTGCTTGGAAAGATGGGGCATAAAATGAGACCAGGTGAAAGAATAGAGAAAAGGCAGTCATGCACACAATGGTGTGATGATATGTCAATATTTACCAAACACTAGCACTAAAGACTAATCTGCGTTATCTCTCAGGTCCTGAAGAACGAAGGGACGGTGAAGGTTTCACCAAATTTCAGCGCCAGTGGTGATGCAGCTGTCTTGGACCAAGCCATCAAGGCAAAAGGTGATATTAAAATGCATAAAAACTCTGAGGAAGGCTTGCCAACTTCTCAATTGTGACACAATGGGGGAAACAGGAGTCGCTCCCTGTAACTTAGCACCCCCTGGTGGTAGCACTCACAAGTACATCTCTGCCTGAGCCAACAGCTCTTTTCTGCCATTTTCTTATTTTTTTAAGAGTTTTAATACATATCTGTGGCACTTGCACGCATTATAGCATAGATTATGGGTCGATTTCACATTGTCATTTCATGCAGGTGTGGATGAGAACACTATCATTGAAATACTGGTGAAGAGGAACAATGAGCAGAGGCAACAGATTAAAGAAGCTTACCAGAACTCCAGTGGGAAGGTAGGAAAGGGTATTCACAACTCGTATGTAAAAAATAAAATAAAATAAAATGTAGCTCTTGGAATGACTCCATAAATTCAGTGAAAAATCTAATCAAATAACTAAAAAAATAATTTGAGCATTGCTAATGTGTAAATTCAGATATTGCCCAAAATATCGGTTTAACTAAAACAAATGTGGTATTAAAGAAAATATTTTGGGCCGAATTGTGAACATTATAGGCAGACAGATGGCAATGCATGACATACAGTAGTTCTTTTTAGGCAAACATGTATTGAATGGCCAGGGGCATGCCTCGTCTGTCCGCGACTCGCACGCCATTGTGTCCTGTGTTATCTTTGCAATACTTCACGTAAATAAGTCACTTTTAAATCACTCCTTCTGCGTGTGGCTGCAGAGACTGTGTGGCAGTCAAGTGGCTGCCTGGCTCAATACGATTGGTGAAATGGAGTCAGACGTCATTAGTGGTTACATTGAATTGGTGAAACCGAGTCATGTGACAGAGCCTCAGGCAAAAGTCTCTCTGGCAAACTGAACAAAAAAAAACCCCTCAGATTGTGTAAGAGTTAATAGATAAATAAAGTAGCAAATGTAATGCAGTCTAACTGATTAAAAGTAGAGTTTCTCCTTTACAAAAATACTTTAATAAAAAAAAGTATGTTTTCCGACATGTGCAATTTATCCTGAAAATCATTCAGTGTTTTAATAACCCACTCTGTTTATGCAAATTACTTTACATAATGTAAAATCATCCTCAATATTTCGGTGTTGTATTATTCCTTTAAAGCCTCTGGAGGTAGCACTGAAGAAGGCGTTAAAGGGAGATTTGGAGGATGTGGTCATGGCTCTGCTGAAAACACCGGCCCAGTATGATGCCCAGCAGCTGAAACTGGCCATGAAGGTACATGTGCACTCATTGTACCCTTCCCTTCCTCTCATGCTCATGAGCCAAAGGGAACTGCTGTTGTTGCACTTTAGAGGTCAACACTGATTTAAGTTTGTAGCTCACAGTCATTTGTTGTAGCGCTCCGCCCATTTCCATGTATTCTTTTTGGCTTTTCCCATTGGGCTAGTAAAAGGTGTTATGAAAGGCTGCTCATGATAGAGCACTGAATTAACCCTTATCTATTTGATTCACCATCTCAGGGTTTGGGAACAGATGAAGATACCCTTGTTGAGATTTTGGCCTCTCGAACCAATACGGAGATTTTGAATATAAAGAAGGCCTACAAAGAAGGTGTGTGCATCCCAATGCCAAGCGGGAATCTTGTATTGCATCCAGAAAGATCTGTGTAAAAGTATCAGGCCACCACAGTTTGTTGTTGTACGGTTATTATTATTTCTTTTTTCATAGCGGTCATTTTGACATTTCTACTAAATCTAAAACATTGAATGATTTTTTTTTTTATTAGTTTCAAATATGTAAACAATAAATCAAAGTGAAAGTCATGTAAATTATGACTTTGCATTAGAGTTGGTACAAACAAAATACAACACTATAAAGCACATAAAGAGCAAAGGTGTGAGTTTACATACCTGAAAAGGAGTGGGAATAAGTAGGACTTCAACATTAATGTAAATAGTAAGCCTGCTACAAAAACAACTGTAACAAAACAAACAAAAGCACTGTAACATATAGGTGATGTTGAAATACAAGACATGCTTGAAATGTTTGTGTTATGGCTGTTAAGAATACAAAAAGGACCTGGAGGAAGATGTCAGATCTGACACAAGCGGAGACTTCAGGAATGCACTGATGTCACTCTGCAAGGTACAGTGTGTGTGTGTGATTCCATGTGAGCCCAGTCTTTATTTTCTTACAGGATGTTTGAGGCGGATTTTGTTCACTCTGTCTTTCACGGCTGCAGAGTTTTAGCTTAAGGCAACATAGCACTCCCACATTGTGGCTGCCACAATGTCAGGGGTTCTTAAAATAAATCCATCACATGCAAATATTTACATAACGTTAGGATAGCCATTATGAATTTAAACTTTATTTTTATAATCCAAGTTTTAGGTTTCAAAAAGAATCACCATAACACTTGAGTCATCCTTTATATGTTGCTCCTTTCTGTGTAAAGGCATCACTGTTTTATTAATATTTTTCATTTCAGGCCAATAAAATCTATAAAACAAGGACATGATTTATGAAAAACACAAAAACACATAGCACACTTATTCTGTGAGCACACAGGAAATGAATTGTAAACATTGTACACAATACAAATACAGGATCTGGGTAGGGACATCATCCTCCTGAAGGTATTAGCCCAAAATCATCTTGCATAACAATGTCTCCTTGTAAGATTGCCAGAGGTGGGACCGATTCAGAATGTGACAAACACTTTTCCATCTTGGGTAATAATACATGTATTTCAAACATTTACATCATCACATCCACCACCATTGATAACCATAATGGGGAAATTTTACCCAGAAAAAGCATTGATTAAACTATGTGACACTATCTTATCCTTGTTAGTGTATTTTGACACTTTAGTTTGAAGAATGATGATCTCCATAATGTTTCTCTCACAGGCCAACCGCACGGAGGGAGTGTGTGAACAGCTGATCGACAGCGATGCCAGGTCTCTGTATGAAGCTGGAGAGGGAATGAAAGGCAAAGACAGCTCCATTTTCATTGAAATCCTTACTGTCAGGAGTGCCCCTCATCTCCGTGAAGGTCAGCCAGCTCGTTGCCCTCCCCTGCAGTGTCTGTCCTTTTAGCGCATGCCTCACATGACTCCTCCCTCTTATTTTTCAGTATTTCAGAGGTACTCAAAGTACAGTAAAGTGGATGTGGCCAAAGCAATTGACCTGGAGATGAAGGGTGACATTGAGAATTGCCTCACAACATTAGGTAAAGAAAAAATCCCATGCTTTAAAGCTCATCGCCCCGAAAACACATTGGTCATAAATATAATGTAAAGTACATTTGGTCCATTTGAATCATTCTAGTGAAGTGTGCTGGGAGCAGGCCTGCTTTCTTTGCGGAGAAGCTCAACTTGGCCATGAAGGTATTGTATGCACGGAATATGATCATACAGGGGATTTTGTACCGTCTGCTCAGGCTCTTTTGTCTTTTAAGGGTTCTGGAACCCGCAAAAACATCCTTACCCGTATTATGGTGAGCCGTTCTGAAAAAGATTTGAAACTAATCAAGGCTGAGTACAAGAAGAAATATGGCAAGACACTCTATCAGGATATTTTGGTGAGAAACAGAGTAGAGTTCTTCTACATGTCACCTATACATTGTTACCAGATAATCCAGAAGTTATAAAAATAAAACCCTGGTTTCTTTTTCTTCCAGGATGATACTAAAGGAGACTATGAGAAGATTCTGCTGGCTCTCTGTGGGAGTGAGAACTGATTTCTCAGCTACTGACTGAGCTCTCATATAGTCGCTGACAAGGCCATTTAACTAAAGGCTCGCCTCCAAATCCAGCTGTGTAAAATGAAATTAAAACAAATATTAACATCGATGAGAAAACACTTACTATTCCATCTCAGCATTGGCTTAGCAGATACAATATGATCCCTTTAAGAAATTAATTCTACTCACCATGGATAGGAGTTTGCCAAAACATGTGTTGACTGACATAATAGGTGCTTGAAAGAAAGGAGATCAGTTAATGCAACACTGCAACTGAAATATCTTCCTCACGTGACAACTATACTGTATAACTGTGCAACCGAAGGAGCTTCTGCAAATAAAAGCATTTTTTTTTTTTCTGTGGTCTGTCAACTTTTAAATGTCACTTCAACTTTGAGTCACACAGTCGATACTATACATTTCCAGACAAAAATAAACCATATTAAAAAATACTATTGCAACACTCAACGTATACATTGGGAAAAATAACAACCATTGTAACATTGTTTAAAAAGTATCATTAAAAGCTTGTTTCCAAAGTGCTTTGACAGACAATATAATCCATATAACAAAAATAGTCTACTATAAAGAGTCACTATATTTTGCGGAGAAAAAAACACACAAAACTTCAGAAACCAATGCAATAATCCAAATGACACCAAAATGGATTCTGAAAGATGATAAAAATAGGATACATTCACATTTTAAGACAAGAGAAAAGCAAAGACTTGAAACCAAAGTAGTTGTGAAAACACAATATTGAAAATTAAATAATTAACCAAAAGGAGAAAGATAAAACTAGAAATATTAAATATTACTTTTAAACAGTGATTACGCTCCAAGTCTGACAACGTAAATAAATTGAAATAAATAACGTTGAAATTTATTTATTGACAGGTCATCAACAGAATTAAAGGGTTGCCAGATTTGATCAACACCTCTCGTTTGATAACACCAGAAGGGGAGTTATCCTTTTCGTACCTGGCAACCTGGACGTGCACCGATGTAAACATGACAATCAGCGAGCGGGGACGACGGTGAGCTAGCGCTAGGCTAACCAACTTTTATGTTGTCAGTAAGATCGATCTACTCTCGGATACGTAATAAACTAACCAACAACAAAAAAGAGCGTCCGCAAGAGTTCACGAAGGTGACGTGCGTGTTTTAAAGCCATTCGCTTGGCTGACGGAGCTTCCCAGAATACAAGCTAATTGTAGCTAAGGCAATGTCACAGATGGTTTTAACAAGTTAGCGTACGCAAATAAAGCGAAGTAAAATTGCTAGCATGGACTAAACTTGATTTGAATAAAATAACATAGCATGACATCAGTATTCCACGCATTGTCATGCATGCAATGTTTTCTGTGGCTACCGTTAGCGATATTCCTGATGACCAGGGCTGGTAGATGAACTTGAATGTCACACTATATTAAGGCTTGCAGGATGGCTCAATGAAAATGTTCGCGTTATTAACCGTGAATGTCATACAATTTTACAATTTCAGGTTATTTGAGTCGGCCTTTTTATCTGCTCCTCCGGAGTCTAAACGATGACTACAACCTGACCGATGGACCACTGCACGCTTGGAGCAAGATCATGAATGACAAACTAGTCTTCTTGGGCCTGCTGTACTTTGTCCAGGGCATCCCATACGGCCTCCAATCTTCCCTGCTTCCCGTCTACCTGCGTGGAGCTGGCCATTCCCTGACACGCATTGGTTTCACCAAGATCCTCTATTTCCCATGGGTTCTCAAGGTGCTTTGGGCCCCTTTGGTAGACAGGATTGGCACCAAGCGGCGTTGGCTGGTGGCAACGGTCTCTGGACTGGCACTGACATGTCTCACCAGTTCTGCTCTGGCTCCAGAGATGCACATTTGGGGAGTAGCAGGAACCCTTCTTGCCATGAATACCCTGGCCTCTGTTCAAGATATTGCAGTGGATGGAGCGGCAGTTGGTCTGTTGAAAGGTCGCGGGGAGCTTGGGCTGGGCAACACAGCTCAGGTTGTGGGCTATAAAGCCGGATCGGTGTTCGCTGGAGGCGGACTGCTGGCTGTGATTGACGTGGCCGGGTGGAGCTGGATGTTTATGCTGCTGACGTTCGTGTATGCAGGCGTGGCCCTGTTTGTGTGGGGGGCTCCTGTGTTGGATGAGGATTCTCTGAGGAGCCAACAGGCAGATGGCAGCAGAAGAGGAGGACAGGGAGTTGATGCTTTGATGCCATGGAGGGTATGGAGGAAGTTGCTGGCTGTCCCAGGCACCGCTTGGACCGTTCTCTATGTACTCACATACAAATTGGGTGAGTTTGATGTTTGAACATGTGCACATATAGCTCATATATGTCAAAGTCATGACCCAGGGGTCCATATGTGGCCCACCTCAACATCCTTTGTGACCTGCTAAAGCAGGTTATGCACAACTATGTCAATTTTCTTCTTAAAACCTTACAATCAGACTGTGTGATGCTTTTTGGCATGCATACCAAGAAACCTGTTCCTATCATGTTGATAAACATATTTTTCGATAAATAATTTTTTTTCAGTACGAGTTAGATTGTAGATTGTTGATTGCATGTGTGTACCCAAAAAGTGTCTGATAAGTGTATTGCACAGATAAATGACAACAAAGTCAAATATATATTTATAGTGTGTATTGTTGTAATCATCAATACAAACGTTTGTTTTTTAAAGTGTTATATTTTTGTTTTATTCAGCAACAAAAAAAGAGTGTGAAAGTGAGTCTCCTCACAAACGCACACATATTTTCTGACTTAAACGTTAATGCACAACAGAGACGTACACTGACTGCTCTTGTGAATCCCAGGCAATGTACTTTTTAAAAAAAAATTGTTTTGGAAGGTATGCATGGATCAAACCCACCGCTAGATGTCACTGTTGGCGTGTCTATAATCGCATAGGAAAAAGTAGATGGTTAAATTATGGCTGAAAGAACCCACCTCACTGGTCAAGAGTTTGAATTAGGATGTATGGATTTAAATCAAGTAAATGTGTTCTCACTGCAAAACAATACAGCAGTGAGCATGTGTTTGTATTTAGATACTTTTTTTTTGTCAACAACATAGTTTTGGGGGGCAAATAAAATTTAAGAAAGTTTATGATTATTTCAGTCAGTGTGTGTGGGTGAAAAAGTATATAACTTTAGAAGCAAAAGAGGGATTACAGAAGGATTACAGTGTCTTTGTTTCATGCCGTTCCTAAACTGAAAAGCGAGAACGCTTCATTCTGCTGTGTGTTTGCGTGTGGGCGGTGGAAATGTAATTGTATGTGTCCATTTACATAGCATTCACTTATACACACACGTTAGAATGCTTTGGCCTTTTGTTTTGAAGTCATATGTGTGTTTTTGAGAGAGTGTTCCATAATCGGATGAGCCTCAACAGACGACACTACTAGACAGAATATAAGGCTGGCTGGAGCCCCTAATCTGTCTCGGGAGCAAACCCCCACCCTAAAGCACTCTCTCTGTCTCCCGAGCCCATGGGTGCAATCAGCCGCTTCTAATTTAGCTGTTTTCATCATTACTACTCTGCATTGCTGATTTATTGACATCGATATCACTTGTTTGCATTGCTCAACGCTAAAGTTTCCTCCTCATCTTTGCTTTGTATGTAATAGTTTGGGCCTCGGTGCTGCAATGTTCTTTCCAGTTAAAGACGGTTTTGTTTTTGTTGAAGCGATGTGGGCGTATGTTTGTTTGAGACCGGTGATCTCCCAGTCTGGACCCCCCCCTCACACCCCCAATCGTCTTTGTTGGCACACAAATACGAGACGATGCCCCTTTTTCTCATCTCTGCCTAATGAACTCTTGAGTTTGGTTGCCATTGAATGCAGTTTGAGCTGAAGTGTAACTTCTTGGTTATCAGTAACTACAGCCATGTCATGGGCATCTTGGCATCAGTGACAAGGGAAACAAGCAAAAACTATATAAGCTTATCTTTTTTATTTTTTATGACTTCATAAAAGTGAATGTGGCTTGATGGTTATTCGTCTATATGTGCCCTGCCATTGAGTGCAGAATTGTACACGGCCCCTTACCCAGTCAAGCACCATTGAAAAGTGACCTCCCCCAATTTAATTTGCGGTCTGAATGAAGTGGGCAAATCTTCCTAGAAATGGCATCAAATCGGTATTAGCGTCCACCCTGGACTGTTTCCACAGACATGCTTTCGGAGCGGATGCTTGTGGGGGAGGAGAAGAACTTATGGCGACAGGAGGATATTTTCCAGAAGGCAAAAGGACTTGCAGGGATGGAAGGCTGATGGAAGGGATGAATTAATGAACAAGCACCACATGGTGCCCTGAGAGGGACAGAACAACATGAGCATAGAAATAAAACACATTTGGCAATGTTGAAGTTGAATGTTGAACTTTGTTGGTGCATCTCGTCCTTACTTCATTGACCATATTTCATAGAATAAAAACGGTTTTATTTGAATGCCACAAGAAAATACTTTTTTTTTATTCAATGAACACTCGAGTGGCCGTTATTGATTGTGTTGGCCCCCCAAAAATGCAGCAATGCTGTGTTTTTCAGGGCTTGCCTCTCTATTTTATTTTTCTGCAATTGAATGTTGAAGCTGTATTTATATATATTTACATAATATGTCTTATCTGCATTTTTGGGAGCAGATAGTGTGTGCAGTTACATTTGAACCACTTTCTTAAAGATCCATTATTGACCAAAATTGTTATTTACGGTTTTATTACTCAGTTCGTGCCGGTTCAAATAATCTATCCATTTGTAATAAATACAGACATTGATTCAGGTGAAAGAGGGTCTCTAAGTTCCCACTTAGCAGAAGTGTGATGTCTTTTTATACTGTTTATATCATCCTCTCATAGAGGTCGACTTGCACTTCTTTACAAATGTACTTTGTGCACCTCCTCAATCTGCGGCAGAACTGAAGCAAATCAGTTTCTTCTTCCACTATGTCAAGGACTATCAGCACACATCTCGCAAATGACAAGAGGAAGAAGAGGAGCCGCTTGGATCGGCTTTGTTCACACCCACAACAGCGCCTTTTTCGAAACGCACCATGCTTGGTCTGTAAAAATACATTTGTTAGAAGAGTTAGAACTCCATGACATCTGTACCAATAGTTATTCTTCAAACTAATATAGGTAGAATATTTTGAAAATGATTTTTGCCCAGGTTGTAAAATGCTTTGTTTCCAAAGCTCTGAGAAATCCCTGTCTCTGCAGGTTTTTTTTACCTTAGCTACAACATGGACCTGAGAATTTGACCTCACTGTCCCCGCCGACCTCTCACCCTCATCTCGCCTTGATCCTACCCTGATCCCTCTCCACACCCAACCCCCATGCATGACATATAAACAGTATATTGTACAAACATGTGTGCACATCTCATGTCACAACACATGGGATAAAGGTTTAGTGTCATGTTTTCTTTTTTTTTTTTTTGTCAGCCTGTTTATTAGGTAAGCCGGGTTTCCGTAAAAGGTGATTCTGTAACAATCTCAAGAGTTATGTGGGCTTTGTGGTGGAACACGTGCTCTCAGAAAATTATTTTTGTTATGAACACCAGTCGAACTAATCACAGGAAGCGCTTCACCTCCTGTATGCACCATTTATGTGTTATAAAACTGTTCTTTTTCTGGTTTGGTGACTGGTGAATGAGTATTGACTTTGAGCTCTCAAAATAAACTGCAGGGGGCTCACAGGGTCTCAATAATATGTAATGTGTCATAAAAATCGGTCTGCTAGTTGAGCAAGTACACCAGACAGTTAATGAGTTGATGTATCCATGTTCTGATCCACTGGAGGTCTTACATTGTAAGTTATGCCATTTAATTAAGACAATAATATTTGGACACCAAATGACTATTTTACATAACCTCAACCCTTCCCAACCTTTACTCAATTAAATATTCTACAAAGGAAAAATATTTAAGGTAATCTTCAGACCAATGAATGGATTTTTTTTCCAAATATTAATTCATCCATTATGGTCATTGCAAAATTTGATGCCAGAAAAAAGCAGCGAGCGGAGCAAAAAAAAAAAAGACTTGGTGAAACTAGTCAAGGTAAAAAAAGAACCTAACTGATGTCATACTCTATATCAGCAACTCCCACAAACGCTGTCTAATGAGTCCATATTTCAAATTGTCTTTGGAAATCAACCATTCATTATTATACTGTACTATATACAGTACATTGTGACCAATGGTGTCAAAAGCTTTAAACTCCAATAATGTCACTCGGATAAAGCGTTTCAATACACTCGCCTCAATCTGTGTGTCACTTCCCTTTTCAATATGAAATAGTTTTCTTACTCTCAGTATATTTTTGTGGCATCTGTCTCTAATGTAAACACAAACAGTACAGTTTCTTTGAGCCTGACATCCTCCTCTGTTTCCTCCTCACTAACCTCGTAACGATATGTGTGTTGTTGTGCCCCTCGACCCCCACCTCTGCTCTTGCTTTGTCGCTGTCTCCATCTCCTTTCTCGCTAGTCATATTTAACTCGCATTTGGCGGAAATAAATGCATCACGATTGTCATTTCCTGCTTTCTATCAGCTTCTTTGTTGCCCCCCCACCCCACCTACATTTATCTTTTGTTCCCATTGTTTCTCTCATTTTATTCATTCTGATGACTTTCTCTTGGTTTATTTCTTTTTTTTCCTGCCACACTATTTTTGTTGCCTCCTCATTGATTCTGTCCTTTCCCCCCTTTCTTTCGCCTCTGCTCTGTTTGTTTAATCTTTGCACATCTAATGAAATCCCTGCTGAAATGGACAATCGTTGCTTTGAGAATATTAATAGAATGGAATAATCAGCTCGGGTGTGTTTGTCAGCACCCCCCCCCCCAACCCACATCTTTTAAAGAAATAATTAGTTGAATGCGGGACTATGGAAGCTCTGAGCCCTGAGCTCAACAACAGACAAACATGTAGAGGAACACGTGTAAACAACCCTGGCATTATGGGTATGACTGCTAGTTACCACTTAGAGTGATCAATGTTGGACTGATGAATTGAAAAAAACAAATGCCTACCTCCTGAATTTGTAATTATTTTAGCACATTTGTATTATGTAGCCAATTTCTCACTCCAAGAAATGGTCAAAAGTGTGCCCTCTCAACTCAGCAACTAAACGATTTAATCAAGTTCATCGACAACTACAATCGAGTAATCGTTGAGGGAGAATTTAAAATTGAACTTAAATTTGTCCTTATCCTGCAATGTCAGCTTATCAACAGTATTTTTCTTTAATGTTTGTGGTTCATCTTTAATTGTTTATTAAAACAAGACATTTGCAAACACTTCCTTGTAGTTTGGGGAAACCAAAAGTGAACCAGCAACGGAATCAGTTTCAAATTTATTATGAGTACAACAGCCTAGTTAACCCCAAATGTCTTCATGCGTCCTTCCCATATGTGCCACGTTTTATCTTTTTGTTTCTCTCTGTCAATTAGGCAAAAATCAGCCACTACATAAAAAAAAATATATATATAGCCACTAGGATCTTGTATTTGCTTAATATCACAGAACCCAACTTTATTCATTCTTTTGTTTTATAATTATTTTGTTAAACCAAATAATGGCGCATGAGATTTTCCCCAAAGGATTAACTTAGTGCTTAATCAAACGATTACTTTTAGAATTGCCTCTGCACAGTGTTTGACCCCCCACAGTGTTTGTATATAGTGACTACCGGCTATAATAAGTGTGTAAACTGCCAGCAGGGAAAGATGAGTGACAGAAGTCTAAGAAAGACACATGTTAGCAGCACAACAAATCCACATTTCCTTCTCCACATTTCTTTTTGTTGGTTCGTCACACCCCTGTTCAAGCTGTGACACACTCACTCTGTTCCCGCGCTCGCGATCATTGGGAGCGTCTCGGATTTTTTATTTTTTTTCCCCGTGCAGTCTGTTTCATGTGTCTCTCTTCCTCTTTCTCTATTTTTGTTTGTCTCCTGGCTGACTGAGTGAGCGAGTCGCTGGTTGTGTTGTGCGTCTTTGACAGCAACCTGGGAGCCAAGCTGTCACTCATGCAGCTCCTTGGTCCCACTGTCTTTCTGAAGTCAGTCTCCATTAATATAATAATGGCGTGTAGTCGGCACCACTGAATATTTTACTGTAATGTTCAGCAGAACATTACCCCCGCACTCAACACCACACAGAAGTGTGACTGCCTGACAGAAACTTTTTATTTTGACTGAAAGGTCTGTCTGATCTCTGCGTCATCTTGGAAGTTCTGGGGGTTTTGTTGTGTTATCCTTTTGGTGCGTTCGGAAAAGTGCTAGGCCTCTGTTTGATAGTGACTGAGGGTATTCTTCTTCTTGTCAGCCATCTATTATTGACACTTTCCAGGAATAGGCCGAGGTGCACCGCATGCCGGTTCGGTGTATGCGATTTTTGTAGTCATCATCTCTTGTTTTGTTCACTCTTTCAGGCTTAACAACTTGGAATAACATTCTCATTGCAACTGACTGACTCTTTATGGAGATGGTTTACATGTTTCGTGTTCTTCAAACATTTAAAGATTGAAACGTGCTTATTATTCAGTAGTCAACTGAATCTAACGTATTTTTTTTTTTGTCTTCTATTTGTCCATCCGCAACATCCTCCCCTCACCCCTAATTTCCTTGTGTACAGGCGAGCAGGGTGCAGTCACCATGTTTCCCTTGTTTCTGCTGGATCACCACATGACCGCCAGGGAGCTGGGCTTCTGGAACGGCGTCATCGCCATGGGCTTCTCCATCTGTGGCTCATCACTGGGAGGCTTACTGCTTGCTCAGTTCAGGTAACCTTCTTCAACATATGTGTCATTTGCTATCAAGACAAAGCTCATTTGTATTTCGTTTGAAGTACAAGACCACACGCTCCTTGGCCCTAAAATGTATTCATTGCAGCAATATAGTTGTTCTGTGTAAATTGGTTTTAATTTCATAATCTTAATTTTATACATAAAACCGGATGAGTTGTCCTTTGAAAGAAATAACTATCATTTTGTTCTTAACTTTTTTTCTTCCTTTTAAGTTGTTTTTGAGGACACAACTCACTCTGGTGCCTGCTGTCTGTTTCACTACAATTTCTATGACGCTCTCCTGTGTGTGTGTGTGTGTGTGTGTATTCGCGTACTGGCTCAGTATGTTCTGTAATTTAAGTAAACATAGCCTTGTTGGAGAACTCAGGGAACCCCCTCGTGTGGTGTGGGAACAGCATGAATAGCAAATTATGCCCACAAACATATGTGTACATGTGCAAATATACACACAACTCATCAGGGTGCGCACACACAATGTTTATCTTCATTTTGAATATACTTACCAACATAGAGGCCAAATTTGAGAGTTTTTCCTCCCTCGTTATTGGCGTTAGGAAAGCTCCAATTCTTGGACATCAGAAGGATTCACCTGAGAGATTATCTTGTGGTGTGGACAGTTTTTCTTCCCCGATTTGCACAGATAAAGGTTGCCATGGACAATTACAAGTCTTAAACCTGGTCAATGTTTATGATAGCGTGATAGAGTCGGGCTGAATCTCACTGACTGTGTGATTGAAAGATGTCCCCATTAGGAAGCAATTTGAAGTTGGCGGACACAAAAAGAGGAGCAACCTTTTGAGTATTTGGCTCATATATGACAGACATTGATGTTATATACGACCATATAGTATTTAACTGTATTTACACATTGACAGTTTAGACGGGTGTAAAAACAGTTCAACCAAGTTAAACATGACCCAGATTCAAATGAAACAATCTGCAATTATATTAAAGAATATAATCTCCCTACTTTGTGCAAACAGTTTGGTTCAAGTCAAACAATCTTTTTGGAGAGCGTTAAGATATCCCCAAATGCAATAAACGATTTAACTGCCAGCAAGGTCTGACAGGCCATAGAAGTGACTTCATTTTTTATTTGATGCAATATAAAATGATATTTACTGACATCCTAGATGTTTTTTCTCTCCCTTAGATCATCATGCACATACCAACACACACACACACACACACACACACACACACACACACACACACACACACACACACACACACACACACACACACACACACACACACACACACACACACACACACACACACACACACACACACACACACACACACACAGTCTGTTTGAGTGGCAGGTATCCCCTGAGTGATTGGCACTGTTAATCCTTGATGTCAAAAAGCAGTGTGGGTTCATGTGCATGCGTGTTTGTGTGTGTATATTAACAGTGATTAATTATCGTCCCCATGCTGGGGTTCTCGTTAGCTTATTGATTACGTCATGAACCAAAACCACAGGGGGATGATTTTCTTGCTCTAACAGCGACTCAATTAGTGTCTGGGGACTTGTTTACTTAAGCAACGATGTGTGTGCTTACGCGTGCGTGCGTGTGTACGTGCATTCCAGTGTGTATGTAAGACACGGAGAGAAACCGAGAATGTCTTGTCACTGTCAAGACAAAGCAAAAAAAAATGTTTTTCTGATCTCTGCATCATTTATTTGTCTCTCCTTAGCATCGGCGCGCTGATGCGACGCGTGTTTGTCTTGCGGACCATCAGCATGGTCTTCCAGAGCTCCTTACTCACGGTGCTGGAACCATCGCCGCTCATGAAAGGTGAGACAATACAGTCAAATATTTTTGCCCATGCTTGAGGAAAAAAAAAAGGGTTGGCACTAATTGTGTCATCTTAATTCTCTCTGGTTGGCTTCCAATCTTTAAATTGGATGTGTTGTTCTGGAGTAGCTGTGGTGCATTTAAAAACATGTAGAATGATGGGAAAAATGATGACACAAATGTTTTACCCCCATTTTCTTTCTTTTTTTTAGGTTAAATCCGAATTAAAAAGGCTCTTATATAACACAATAGATAAGTTGAGTCTCAAATGAATTCAAGTTGAAAATAGTTTTATGCAACAGTAATGTTGATATTAATTCCTTCCAAGGGGCACAATGTAAAATATGATGGTAATAACTGTCTATAGGACAAACATAAGTAGTATAAGAAAAATAAAAGTCATATACATTATTCAAAGGAGGTTGGTGTTCTGTCTCCAGAGAGCCATTCAGTCGTTATTGCCTGAATGACACGTGATTGAGTCGCGCAGTTCATCTCAAAGCATTTGGGAATTAGATGAGCGCCATTCTTCTCCGCAAGTTGTCTGTTCCTCATTTCAGCCGCTCAGACTGAAGTGAAGGCCTCCCCCCCGCTCTTTAAAGCCAAAAAGAAAAAAAAAAATCTGGGAAAATGGAACCAGAAAGAAAAGGGGAAAACATTCAGTTTCGGAATTTTCAATATTACATGATAACCTTCTACTTCCACGGCTCCAGTCTGATTGTTGTGTGTGTGTGTGTGTGTGTGTGTGTGTGTGTGTCTTGTGTGATTGAAGAGTCTTATTGTGCACAAACTCTGGCAGCTTGAGTGAATAATTCAGCATTCGCAGGAGCAGTGACAGATCAGCTCTGTGGTTCCTCTGTGTTTCTCACCGACACCTCTCTGCGCTTTCCCTTGGAGGATACACTACATGTGTTTTGGGGACAAATCAGGGGGTGGGGTAGAGGGGGTGAACGTCGGCAGCGAGAAGATAGTTTTCAGCAGCGTGCTTTAAGTTCGACGAGAGGTGTCGTCACGGGCGGGCTAAAGATGATCTTTCTGTAGTTGCCTTGCCACTTTGTAAATGTTGTCTCCCTCAGGTATGGCCGTTTTGAGTATGAGCGTTCAACACTTCCTGGGTGGTCTGATCACCACGCTCACTTTCACTACCATGATGCATTGCACTCAAAGGGCTGAGGAGAGCATTCAGGTAAGAGTCGCACCAGTTCACCTCCAGTCGACAATTTGATCTCTTCTTTGTTTCTTTGCACTTTACCCACGCATCGTCGATCTCAGTTTAATTGTGCTGCTTTGGGACGTTAGTTGACTTCCTGCAACAACTAAAGGGAGGTAGTCGGGCAATTCCTGCCCGAGAGCAGCGGACCCCCTGTCACTTGTCATCAGCTGTTTCCACCTGGAAAATTTCCAAAAATCAGAGAAGACCCAATTTCTATTCAGTACTTCCTTTCTCTTTGACCCTGCCACCCCGCCCGTTCTGTTTTTGTCTCCCTCCTCACTGGAAGAGTCCCCTTCCCCTTCAAACCACCTCACTCCATTTCTTTGTCATTCTCTGGTCCTTTAAGTGCTCTCTTTTCCATTCTGACTTTTTCCCGCTTCTCTTTCGTCTTCTCCTCTTTGACATAACTCCTTTTGTCCTCGTCGTAACTGGGCCATCATTGCCTGGAGGTGATCCTTGTCATAGCGCAGCCATTCACTCAGTCAATCTCAAGGTGACAAATTATCATTTTAATTGCTTTAAGTGCAGAAGAAAGGCAGAATTAAAAACGAGGGCAAAAAAATCACAGGCCCTTTTGCTGACATAAGGATTGCAAGAAAAAAATCAACACAAATTTGATCATTTAAAAGGTTCTCATGACACACACACACTGCTTTTTTCGCCCGACCCTGTGTGTGTGCATGCCCACAGTAAAGGTGTACAGTATGTGCCTGTTTTTCAAGGTACAGCTATCCAGTGACTGAAAGCTGATCGTGTGAGTGCCTGTTAATGATCCCCAGGAGAAAGAAACCAAATCTGTGAAACAAGTTGCTTGGAATAAAGGAATGCCACTTAGATGTGGTCACACAAGCTCCTCGGTGTGCTTGGTCACTCTAAGCTCATCACCAAGTCACTTCATGATCTCCTTTGCAGTGATAAAGTGGCGACGGATGGAACTGCTCTACTATGGCTGATGTGTTTTATTATGATAAAAGAACAATACCCCTATTTACAATAGGCCTATGTGGTACAGCATTTCAAGTGTATTCTCGAATGAAATATGTGAAAGAAACTGCTCGATATTTATTGGTATTCTGCCCTTAGAAGGGTTTTGCTAACTGCAGAGTGCTTGGAAAGAAAGGGAAAACTGGAAGAGATTAGGTAATATCTGTTATTCGCACTCTATCCTGAAAGCCTCAAGGCTAAGATCAGATCCTTTTCTTAGTTGGCTTCCATCCATCATCGCAGTCCATGATCTCACTCTCTTCCCTTGGTGCTTTTTTATCCATTGTCGCTCCCTTTGTACTTTGTTTTGTCATCATCTTACTAGCAACTTGAAAAAAAAGTCACATTTGTCATTGACAACTTTGTGTGTGTGACTACAACTAACAATCATTGTAATAACTAAATCAATTGTCGCTTTCTTTTACAATTAGTAAATGACTCAGATTTTAAAAAAAAATCTATCCTCAATTGTTTGATCTTGATCAATGTATTTTTCCTCTCCCTACTCACGGTATACATTTTGCTCTTATCTTGACTCAATATTTTAGGCGACCCACTACAGTTTCCTGGCAACTCTGGAAGTGTTGGGAAAACTGATGTTCAGCGCTTTGGCCGGGGGTGTGGTGGATTGCTTCGGCTTCCAAGTAGCCTTCCTCTTCTTCCTTACCCTCTCCGCTGGGACAGCATTGCACGTATGGACGGCCACTTTTACTGGTGCTCTCAGGGAACACCAACTCAAAGAGCAGCCCAAATGAATATCAAGCTCCGGACTATAAAATCTTAGGCTAGAAGTCCACACGTATAACAGGTATCTTTAAATACCCTCTGGTGTTCTGACATAAAAAAAAATATGCACGTCCACACACAGTGTGCGCACAAATGCAATTCCTGCCTGGACTGTAATATTTTGCAGTTAAGGTAAAATAGTGCCACAATGAGTGTGCAAAAAAAAGCTCCTTGGTTGTGTACCTGTGTTCATGTGGATATTAAAAGGAGCACGTAAAGTCTTAACATAACTTTAGACATTGTTGCGAGCAGCTAAACAACCTAATACTAAAAATAAGCTTATTATTGTTCCATCAAGAGAATGATCATATATGATCATATATTAGGTGTGCTACAAATCACTAAGAAATTAGGATTTCAATTCCTCTTCAAAAAAAATTACAATTTGCTGTAGTGCGATAAAACTCGGAACAGCATCCAGTTTGATGCTTGATGAGCGAGCCGATTTTGTGCCGGGGGTGGCACGTAGTCCCACGACGCTCACTGTGCCGACACTTGAGATCTAGCACATTAAAGCTGTTTTTAATCATGCCATCTATTTGAATGTTCTTAAACCAATAAGAACTTTAGACAAAAGCAATATCACAAGCTAACCTTCAGATGCTTACTGTACATGCAATGTATATGGAGAAATGTCATTCTCGTGAATTTTATGGTTTACAGATTTAACTGAGACGCATGAGTACTACCTCGTATCAACAACGTACGGTAGGACACACCAAATGTAAACTCTTGCCGCCGTGCTTAAGATTTAGTCTTAATAGACGCACAATAGTATTAATCAACAAAGCAGCAACTATCCAGCAGAGTTTTATAAATTGCCGAGATGATGTTAAAAAGGAGGATTGCTTTTAGAAGAGGAGGTTGAGGAATCATATTGGGCCCTCATAGGTTAGCAGTAGTGCTCTTTAAATGCTGTATAAGCTTCCTCCCGTAGCAAAGCTCAGCCTTATATGCTGCATGGTGCCATTTTATCTCGGTTTTCCAATGGGAAGGAAAGAAACGTGAAAATTCATCGCAATAAGCCTGTTCTTTGAAACTTGAAAGATCAGTGCCACATACGATACTACAGTATTTTGTATTTGTGAATACGTTTCAGAAATAGTGTGCACTGTAAAGTACTGTATGTCCTATCACATATACTGTAACTCTCCATGACACTGTATACAAGCAATCCTGATTAAGTCAGATGTTTTCCTCAATAGATTCTAAAATGCAATTGAATGTATCATATGAAAGTTAGTCTTAAGTAAAGCCAGAATTCATGAAAACAAACACATGCTTCTCCAAATCAAATGTATGTCTACAAAGGAGTATTAGATCCACACTGAAAAGAAATATACAGAGAAATTGTCACAATTACGAGGCAAAACAATCATATGAGGAAATGTGAATACAGTCAAAATCTACAAAAAGTACAACTGCAATGGCCTGGTTTGTTCTTTTTATAATTCACAGGCGTTTTTAACAAATAAGAAATACATGACAGGGCTGCAAGGTGGTCGAATGGTTAGCACATTCGCATCACAGGCTGGATGTTCGGATCGGGACTGTCTATACTGGAGATGTAGTTTCTTTTCATTGTGGCTCTCATACTCCATTGATGTCACACTTGACATATTAATTCCTGGTGTAGTTCAGTTGTCATCATCTGACTAAATCACCTGTCGCAAAGCACATCTCTTATCTCAACGACTGTGAGATTTGCACTAAAAATAAAGCTGCTGGGTCAATTGCAGGTCTGTGGTCTTTTGTGTGTGTGTGTGTGTGTGTGTGTGTGTGTGTGTGTGTGTGTGTGTGTGTTTATGTGTCTGTGCGTGCCTGTTGTCAATGGCATTTTCTACTCTCGGGGTCGGGGGTTCCTGGGCGGTATTCGGGGGAGAAGTCTTGCTTTGAAAATGCAACATTGCTCATAGCAACAGAAGACTATAGACTCTGCACTGTGGCTGGCTGAGGGCTATAAGGATGAATAGGTCCTGTGTCACAGTATCCACGTCCCATGCAGCTCTAATGACACAACAAACGCTCTAAAGGGGGATTAGGCCGGCTTACACGGCCCCTCAATGCACCTCCACTTTAGACCTTCTCACCAAGTCTCATTATACTGCAGTTGTGTTTGTATAGCGAGATGGATGGATGGATGATGCAGGTCCTGAGAGTGAGGGCTCTTCAAACAAGGGCTTTTACTTTCATCACTGCACTAATTTAGTAAGCAGGCCTGTTTAATAAATCAGGTTAAGTGTGTTATCCAGCAATAATGTGAAAATGTTCAACTGCAATTCTATTTGTCGTTACAAAAATAAATGTTGAGTAACGGATTTTGCAAGATGAAAGAAAGCTTGTAAGAACTACTGTAGAAAAAAAAAAATCCACCTCAAATTGTAGCAACTTTGGCCAAATCATTTCTAATCTTAATTATGAAGCCTGTGCAAAAAAAGTGAAGTGGGTGGGATACAAGGGCTGATGAGAGTATGACATGGTTGCCAGGTTGACAAATATCCCCCATGGAGAAGATGCATCTTCGAAGGCCACCACCCACCCCCACCAAGGTTAGCATCAATAGATTTGATGTGCATGATGTCATATCACAATTGTAAAGTTGCTATTGACCCAACCGTTATTCAGTGAAAGTTTTGTTCAAATATTACACTCCCTATCATAACAGTCAGTCAGTATTATTTTATGTCAAGAGATCTTCGCTTTCCTCCACTGGCATCAAACAGGAGGCCTTAACTACTGACCTTTGTGACATTCACTCTGCCAAGACTGATTCATGGATCCTTACCTCATGATCACATCACAACAATAACGCCCAAAAAGTTGAACACAAACACCGGGCTTATTTTATAGTCCTCCACGATTGGGAAGTGTTATTTGACAGTTCTCCAACTTACCTGTGGGAGAAAGTGAAAGGAGATCCAAGGAGCAAAGATGGAGGGGGGGTGGCAGAAAAAGCAACATGTTTTAATCTCAGCAAACAAAGGTGTTGTATCGCTTTCACTTCCTCTTTTGTCTGTCTGCGCCCGAGCAGGAGAGAGGTGTTGGCTTTTTGCACTCCTTTTGTCCTATGGCTGCAGAATGGCCTTCTGGGAAACTTGAGTGAGCAGGCGGAGGAGCCATCAGCAGCGTCAGGTTCCACGTTTCCTTCAGCGATGTTTACATTTTGTTTATTTGCAGAATGAACGACATGGATGGATACCTCTCTCCATCTTCACTCTCAAGCTCAACTGCTCTCAGCTTTGTCGTTTTCTTGTTTTCTTTCTTTACATTGCCAACAAATTTTCATCACACATGACATAGGGTCATGGATGATAAGTTTTCATGACCAAAATATGTTTTTTTTTGCTATTATACTGTTTTACACCATCACAATTTCTAGATAACAGTCTCCAAAACCTATTGCATTGTTTCTTTCTTTTCCTCATCAAGCAGAAAATTATTAGCAGTATACACCTCTCCAAAAGACAGTTCAAGTTAATTTCAAAGTGAAATGATTTGATTTTCAAATCAAAAATTACGTTCAATCGATTCTAATGTCTAATACTAAAATATTGGCTCTAGGTATTTACTAGAGCCTCCAATACCCCTTGATTTCTGTATAAATGCCAAGAATGCATTCATACCGCTTTCTGGAAGGAAACATCAACTTTTGAGATCATTTCAAGTATGTTTGTGTATTTGAAGTAATGGAAGCTGCTCTGTGGTCAAACAGATTCTGCTATCAATGATGGCCTGGAATGTGACAAGCTGCCAGCTCATATGGTGTTGAGCCTGACTCACTTATTTCTGGTCTGTTTCTGTCTTTGGGCTCAGACTCTGTCCTTTCTAGATCCCTGTATCCTTGAAGTCCCACCACACATATACCACCTCCCCTCGCCCCCTTCCCACTGCTCCATCACACACACACCCCCAGCCTCATTTGGACCATTAAGGCCAAGACAGGCGAAGCCTCGTTGTCCTATGCACACCCCACTTCTTGGCACTCATTTCCTGTCTGTCTATTTTCTGGTGCCCTCCATTTCTCCCACTCATGTCTTCTTCGCCCTCACATGCAGACAACCCGTCTGGACTAGATGTGGAAGACGCTTTGTGGCGCTCTTTAAAGGTCTGTCTATTTATCTGGCTGACTCCATGCCTCCTGGTGATGGAGCCTATTTAGCAGGGCATGGTTTTAGTGCATTCAGGACAAAACTGTAGAAAATAGAGTCTGGACAGTAATATGCAAGCGCCATATTGTCGCGCAGCTTGACATGGTGACATTATAGTATATAATGCAATGCAACACCGCATAATCTTATCTATGCATTGTAGTAGCGTACCTTGTGTGTGTGTGTGTGTGTGTGTGTTAATATAAAATCAGCCGACATGCCGATTTAGCTTGCCGACTGTTTGTAAAATGTTACTAATCACAAACATGTATGATGTGTGTGGCTACTGTATATCACAGTGACACAATGTTCTTGCATTGGATGGCCAAGCAGATAGAACCATTACTCTGCTGTTTGACATCATCGACTATTTAGCCCAGGGCTAAAAACACATGCGCACACACACACGTATGCATGAACACATAAACTGCACACTACAAGAGGAGATATGAATTCATGCATGCTGCAGCGCTTAGAGCTATACAAGCAGACACTACCAAGTATAGGCGCACACAGTGTTGTCTAACCCAATAATATTTTTGTACATTGCTTAAAAATAACAAATGACAAACTACCCCCCTCAAATATTTCCGGGGAAATAACCCTTCGTACAACGTGCTTCACAGCAAATATTATGTCACCACTCATGTAGCCTATAAGTGGCGATCACTTAGAAAAGGAAAAATCTCAGTCAGTACCTTGAAAGCCACACCATTGTTTTATCTGTGCAGTCTTTGAGGGGAAAAAAGCTTACAGCGCAACTCGAGAGTGAAAAGCCAAGTCATCCCCACCAGCGTTTGTTGCGTACTGCTTAAGCTTATCTAACACTAACACCCATCTGACAGCAGCTCCTTGTTGCTGCAAGCACCAAATTACAATGTTAAAGGAAACAATGAAAGTTAAGGTGACAGGGAGAACAGGCATCGACACCCAGTGTCACAGTGGATAATGTGGGCATGGCTTGAAAAAAAAGCCATGGATGTTAGACTGGGATCTATCTGGTTGGACCATCAGAGAGTCATCCATGACTCACAATGACAGCTGGACATGGATTTTTGAATCTGTCTAAATAGGATCTGCCCAATGCAGGCTTTTTTTTTCCACAAAGCAGGCTGATGCTTTTTAGTGTGTGGTTAATGTACACATACAATTTACAAAATCCAACATAGTCCATTGGATTCTTGATGCAGGTTATTTTGAAGGCTTGCTTGCAGTTATGCATTTCAAGCTGTATTCCAGCCACTCCAAATCAGTCTCATAAGAAGATGAATATTCATTTGCAGTGGCTTCAGAAATACTAATAAAAAGAATTTAAACATGTTTAAATTGTTTTAATCACTGATGACTGCAGTACTACTTTAGAAGACCAATACAAAGTTCTGGGTGGGTGGTGGATGCCCACCATCAAGGCTGCAACATCAGAAAGGAAGTGGTGGCGTGATGTATTACGTTCATATAGTAGGGAGCAAAATGTGTCAAAATGACCTGTTCAATATATGCAGACCACTTTCCCGTCACGGTACAAAGACTACACTTTTCCCACACTGTAAAATAATGGTCACGCAAGACAATGCAACATTGACTCTTAGCTGCTGTCGAAAAACAGCCTGCACTTAATAAGTCACACAAAACGGTGAATATGTTGTTTTTGGCCACAATGTAAACCTTTATTTGATTTCTTAATTTTACAATTTAAAAATAATCCAAACAAGTCAAGTGTGTGTGTGTGTGTGTGTGTGTGTGTGTGTGTGTGTGTGTGTGTGTGTGTGTGTGAGCGCATCACCTTGTCCAATTCATCAAGTCTTTCCGACAGGCAAAGCGGGTTCCCGAGATGGTGATGGCAACTCCGTTTAATTGGGGTAATCGACGCGCTTTTAGGGACCTGCCTATTAGGAGAAACCCAGTGCACACATGCACAAATACGCACACACGAGCACACTCTCGCCTCTCAACATGGACAGAGACAAGCAAAGTGACAGCTCTTCCTCGCCACCCAGTGCCTTTGTGCTTTCTCAATCAGTCTGTAGGAATGTGAATGTGTTGTGATCTTGGTCACACTAACAATGTTAAACTGGACAGTGGGCTACTGCACTTTATTCACCTAGACAGTGCCTAGCTGAGAAATTGAGATGGTGAGACGAACTCCATGGTAAAAAGTAGTTTCAATTGCAAAATATTAACACACTGAAACAGAATGATTCGATGAACAATCAAATAATTTCCATTTATTTGGAAGCAAAAGAAGCAGTTGTGATGATTCAGTATGTGTGTGTGCATATTTGTCCATTATTAGTTATAAATGAGGAGCATGCTCAGTATCGGACTCAAACAATGAACAACACTTTTACTCATTGTCTGAAGCAACAATGGGCAACTGTTTTATCTGGTCTGTGTTATTGTTGTTTTAAGAGAACGAGGGACGTGAGGATTAGACAGCGTCTGACTCTGCCTAACCCCCAACCTCATGCATACACACACGTGCAGCTCAGGCTTGCAAAATTTCCTCTTTCACATGCTTTTTCTGTGTTTTACATTTTAATCTGATTTACAGCCACATCATGAGAACATTTGGCTGTAGTTTGACCTGCCAACAGGTATCAGAAATAGAATGAATCACATCCAAGTTTATGATGCATCATGAAAGAATCAGGAAATGTGAATACAACACTGAATGTGGCCATTTATGTGACAGAAACTGATGCAAACTATTCAAGTTATTGTCTTGCGTTCGATTCCTCAGAAAAACTGCAGTCCTTGCATTATGCATGCATTCTGAACAACATGGGATTATGTCTCGAGAAGCAAAATCACGGTGCATTTAGACAATAGACCTTTTATGTTTCGCTGTGTTTTCTGGTCCTCTTACATGTTGAGATATCGCCCGTCCTGACTGAGGGTCAACACATATTGTTTATGAAAAACAAAAGGATGATGACGTGATGTCATGTCTAGACTCCATGCTAATGAACGAGGTTCCTAAAAAGCGTACATACAGTATTTACAAAGCCCTCATGACAACACGCATGCACTGAGTGGCAGACAAAGTGGGAATGATTATGATAATGATAATAATCATGGCTGTCACCACCGTGTCCTCCATCATGTTAAAAATTAATCTGAGTTAACGGTAATCCACGTCTACTCATTAGATTACTGGTGTAGGGAGGGGAGACTCACTGGCCATCTGTACATCATTAGCAGAGTCTCCCCGACAGCCGACTCGTTCAACATCAACTTCCTTCCAGATCTTCTCATCGGATCTCTTTCCTCTGTCTTGCCATGATGGGCCACTCTTTGATAGTCAGGGAGGACTTTATGATGATTAGCCACTGTCATTTATGTTATGTCATTCGACAATCTTTTTCGTTGTGGCCCCACCCCCCCCCGGCAAATAACCTCTTCATTCAGACTTTTTTTCATCCACGGCAATAGGTTAAAGGTCGGGGTCAGATGGAAAGTTCTACCATAAAGCTACGCTCTAACTTGACGGAACTCCTCAAGGTCATTGGGTGGCAGTCATGAATATAAAGGCAAGTCCTTTTCAATTGTTCTGCTGTCAAGAAAAAAAATGAGTTGGGCGGAAAATAGGCTGAAACCTTGACACATTCATCATTGACTCATGTTGCGCACATCACCGGAACTAGTACAGACAAGAACAAGAGAAACAGAAAGTTGCTGAAGGGCATCATCAGGAAATGACAATGAAAGGCATATGGATGTACAAACAGGAGAACATACCAATCGTTAATGAGACAGGGGATCACAAATGAGTTCAAATTGTAATTAAAAGAGAAGGGCTGCCGAGTGTAGAGTAAATGACTGCGAGGCCTTGATAATGAATAACATCTGTGCTTTTATCTCAACAATGTCTGCTCTGAGGTCTAACCTGCTGTGGACGTGCGCACGTTCCTGATGTAGCGCTTATACTGACTGGCACACTGCCCACGTTAATTACCAGCACATTGAATTATTTTCAGTGAGCAGCATTTTCATCTGGCAAGACAACCAAATGAAAGTATAATAGAAAAATTAAGTCTTTAATAACAGAGGTACAGACATATTTTTCATTTCTTTGCCTTATTCCTCTACCCATGGATGGAGTTTTCTTTGTCTTGGTATTTTCATAGGTGCACACAGTTGAGTCCATGCATGAACCACGGCCAAAGTACATTTATAAGGAACTGCAAGATCTCCGCTTGTAGAAAATGTAAAGATTGCTGCAACAAAGTAAGCATGATGATATAATATAAATAATAGGATTCTATATCAATAATAATAATGATGATGTGTTCAGTGATTGATTTCCACAATGATTTATAGAGTTAACCACACGTGTGCTGAGGTCAGAAACGGTCTGCTTGAAACTTGATTCAATACACCAAAATTGTGTGACACTACCTTCTCCATAATTTAGACTTGGTCCGAGCTGGTAACCAATGTAATTGGCCGAATGTTTTAGAGAGGAATCATTTGCTACACTAAGCAAGCTGTAACTAGTGAATCGTTGGCATGCTCAGTGATAGTAAACATGTTGGAAATTGTGACCAATACTGAAGATGCGAAAGAATATTTCAGGGATGTTGGCCCTCCTAAAATGGACCTAACAACGCCACTGCACTGTATGTCAACAGCTTTCATTGCATCATCTAGGTCCTATTAAGAGAAAGCTGAAAAACAAACTATTCAGCTGCTTTTTCTTCCAAGTTCCCGGTCCCAATCAAAACATTATTGATTAGTTTGCCTGCAGACGCATTGGACATCTGAGAAAGTTTCAGAAGGCAGAGCGTAATTGTTTTGGTTCGTGTGTGTCTATTGGCAGATGGTTGTCAATGGATGATACTTGATTTGCACATTCATGTAATGGATGTAGAGAAGCACAGCAAACATATGTAGTGGACAGCAGGACTCGCTGACTGGAACTAAAGCATGCACGTTCTCAACAAACAAGACACCAATTAACATATACATGCACTCGTGATGTGAGGTGCAGGTTGTGTGATATAAGCATTTCAGGTTTTGTGATTGCACGTGTTTCAGTCTTTTTGTGCTATTGTAAAATAATTGAAGGAGTTTGAAAGGCCGTGATGAGTTAACAGGAGTCAAAAGATGAAGCCAGTAAGTCATCATGGGTAAGAAACAGGGAGAAGCGCTTGACCGTTGAGAGATTTGGCAAGTAGTGCCAGACCAATTCATTTCTTAACACTCTTTACTTGGACTTGTCCATGTGTGCGATTGTGTGTGTTGATGTGTGAAGGCCTCCACCCCTCAACTAGCTCCGCCTATCCATGCGCAGACGCCTAACCATTCCTGACAGCCACTGGCTCATTATCTTCTATCTTCCTACTTGCAGTTATCCTGAAACCAGCCCCCACCTAAACATAGTGTGTATGTGTGCGTCAGCTGGCCTTCCTCGGGCCCGAGTCGGGACGGCCGAGGGGGGCGACAGGGAAAAAAGGCGAGGGGCCTATTCATCAGCACAAAGACATAATTAACCAAATTGGCAAATGCTTCAAAAAAACCGCTCCCCTGTGGTTACTATAGCAACACAAATTTTGTATCAACTGTTTTTAAGTTTGTGTGTGCTTGTATGTGTGAGTGTCTGTGTGTGTCTGTTTGTCTGTCTGTTGCGTACACCACTTCAGAAATCACTTCTGATCAATAATTTCATTCATGTTGACACAGTCACTCACTCCTTTAGTTCACCCATTCATCATTCATTGTCACCCATTCATTGTCGCTCACTCGCTCGCTCGCTCTTGCTTTGCTCTTCCGTGCTCATGTGTGTGCTGGTGCGCTGGTGTGTGTGCGTCATCCCAGTAAGTCAATGGGCCATCGATCACAAAGTGACAGAGGGACAGACCTCAAGGACACACTATTTGGAGATCAATACTTGCCACTGCACTGTGTGAGTTTGTCTTCTTGTTGTTCTACTCCCATAAGATCAAATATTTCATATTTAAAATGGCTGTAAGGCATGTCTTTGTCCGTCAAATATAAATTCCTGCACGACACAAGAGTTGAACCTCTGGCAAGTCAAGTTATTTTGGCAAGTTGAATGTGTGGAAAGTTGTTGTTTTTGGAGTTACAGTAAGGTTGCGAGGTTTGTTTGCATCTCTGAAGTTGTGTGCGGCTCTCTCCCGCCAACTGCAGCTTTGTTTTGAGGTTAGTTTGTGTAAAGTTGTGCCTTTTGGCACCAAACAGCATTGTGGTTTGGGAGCTTGATGCTCGGTTAAAGATAAACTTCAGGTCTGACTGAAGAGTTCACTCTTCCTCGCTCTTGTCCCTCCCTCTGCCGCTCTCTCGCTCTCTTTCTTCCGCTCCCACCCCTCATCGGGCCCCCAGAGTCACAACAAGAAGCAGCAAACAGCTTGAGCATCCTCCGTATCAGGAGAAAATGCCCCATTTTCATCTGTTTGAATCTGACATTTTTGGCACATTAAATATTGGACATTAATAAATTAAATGTAATGAACTGACATGAAAGAAGAAAAAGTCCAATGATACAATGCAAGAAAGTATAGTAGGCAAGAGTGCGAGAGAAAAGAAGCTCAACAACAACAACAACAACAAAAAAAGAAGGCTGCAACTTTTCCCTTTAATTTCAATTAACTACAGGCCCCTCTGTAGCATTCTGAGATTATTTTTCATGTTCATTTATTCAAACAAATATTGAATAATTGATTGGAGCGGGAATAACAACATGGCGCTCGTTGAGAAAGAGGACGGTCTTTGAGGGGTGTAACGAAGGAGCACTGCTAATATATTTAACTTATTGGTCATTTAATCCAATTAAACCCCCTCTGGGTGTTTTGTAACATTGAAATAATCATAGCATGGGGAAGAAAATTACAGCAACTCTGTGACTAGCAACAGCACTCATATGATCATTGATTGAGGAAACACACACAAAAAAAAAAACTTTCATAATCAACGTGTACTGTACACTTCTGCGACTTGCATGCATTTTTAACACCTGTACTCACTTGAAGTGTGTGGAACAATGTTATCTGTGTTACTGGGGGTATGTGTGTCAGTGGCCTGCATGTAACATGTAAAGCCGTGTAAGTGACACCAAGGGTCACACCCTGTATTTCTGTTGCATAACACTTCCATAGGTCTTGTTGCAATTTGTCACGCGCCACTTCCACTTAGCATCTAAGAAATCGGTGACACTTGCAGACCATACACACCTTGTAATATAATAATCAGAACTAGTTCATGAATCAGTCTTTGGTTAGTTTTCTGTTGTGTAATTGAATTAGCATAATTGGGTATTGCATTGTTAATCAATTAAAGCTATAGACAAATGCATTGCAGTTGTTCTGTATTCCTTTAATATATGTCTTGGAATGTGGGAGGAAGCCAAAGAAAACCCGAGAAGGCACATGTCAACTCCAAACGGGAATGCTAATGTCATGCTAAGATCAGAATAGACATGCAAAGCATTTGTCAAAATGCTGCCTGGGCAACAGGCGTGGTACAATTTATTTGGTTCTCTTTATCTGTATGTGGTCAGTTGTGTAAAATTGAATCCTAACAATTGGTAGAAGGTGTAAACTAATCCAGGGGTGCATGTTGAGTGTCATCCTTTTTGGGTAAACATGATTTGCGAAAGGGGGAAATCACATTTTAGGTGGTCACAGCGTCATGTACAGCTCATCTAAGCTTACTTTTAGTTGTTTTTCTAAGTGTAGTTTTTTTTTTTTAAAGCACTCACAATATTTTTTCCATTTTGGTTTCAGTTGTTTCATTAGTTTCCGTTCACTCAAATGACCTTTTTTTGGATGGCCGTTCATGTAGTAACCACCGCATAATGGCATCTTTTGGACTAGCGCTCGCTAGCCTGGTATTTGTTTGCAAGACTTTTCGTCATCTACCAGCCGTTGAAAACAACCCTGTTGTGTTTTGCATCCATCTCCCCACTGGGGGTAATGATTTACTACACTTCGTAGGTGTGACTGCGTGTGCCATCTCCCGGCAAATTGCATGTGTGCGTTCAGCACCTCAGGACCAATTAAGGGGACCACTCAATGTCCGTGCCTACCAAGAAGCCCCATTAGAGATCTGTAAAGGTATCACCGGTAGACCAGAGACCAATTAGGCGTCCCTAATCTAATAGACCAGTAGACCAGTGGCAACACAAGGGTCTAATCTACATCTTCTCACAACAGCATGTGTCACCGTAGCAAGGTGTACCAATTAAAGCTCCAGGGTCCAACTGCAGGAGGACGACTCTGCATGAATTCAGTGAAGCGCTTCTTGATTCATTTGATTTGTTTGCGGCTGCACGAGGCAAGGCTTTGATTCAAATTAGATGGTGCTGCCAAAAATGGCAGCAGTATCCCACCCCCAACTATGCACTCCTCCCAAACCTCCTACTCAGCCTCTCCGGTATCAGGCGTCTGGAGAGAGCAAGGGCAAGGCCAGGTCTACTTTTGGGGATGAAAGAACCAGCAGACCTAACAGCCAGCTAGCAAACCAGAAGGGTTGGGGTTGGCAAAGATGGAGAGAAGGAGGAGACCGAGGGGCTAAAGGAACACGAAAACAACAACAAAAACGGCAACAAAACAAACAACAGAGGATTTTTCACAAGAGAAGAAGAGAGAAGCTCAGAGGCACCCAAGGTCCTTGAACTAATTAAGATGATTTGCATTTATTTATGAGCATTAATGAGCAGCTTTTCAATAGTTTGTTTTCCCCTAATATGAATATTTCCTTTTCATTATATTACATAGATGGAGTATCTTCTTCTTTCCAATAATCATATCCTTGCTTCTCTCTTTCTGCAGATGCAGTCAGTATCATTTTCTACTGGTGTTTCTGTTTATTTACTTCTTTCATTTGTAGAGTATTTAAAATTTCCATTCTCCTCTACATAACCAAACAATACTAATGAGGTTTTTACTAACTGTGCAAACTGGCCTAGAAAAGGTCAAGACAGCGTTAATATACGTTAATGGCGAATGAAGGAGCAACGCTGAGTGTGTGACCTCAGAAATGTTCTTACTTGAATGAATGAACACGGATGGCAATCTAAAACTACAGTCTCGGAAAGAAAACAACCACCCATCAGAGTCGTGTGCAGCTGAGGCCTATCCTAGAACAATACTCTTGACTGGTCGCTAGTCAGTCAGATTAACTCAGACTGAGCGCAAACGAAATTCCCGGTGCCCCCCACCAAACTCAAGCAACTGCAACACCATCAATCAAATCAAGTAAAACATTGGGATAATGTCAAATAGACAATCAAAATAGCACATCGACTGAGGAACCATCATTCCTACCCTTTAATTAATTAAGTTTGGACAGAAGAGTTTCAAGCTTGTGCATAAATCAAGACACTAGTGCATAAAAATATAGTCTATGTTTTCTATCCATGGATGCTCTGTAGCAGAGTCAGCTAACTTTTATTGTTATTATTATTATTATTATTATTATTATTATTATTATATGATGCATGCCGCTCACTGCATACATTTTGTTGCTTTCATTTGGGATAGCCAATAACAAATTGGCGCAACTCAATGATTGACATTTTCTTCAAACAAGTTCTTTTGAATGACAATCATTTTTGTGGAGCATCTCATCCATGCAAATCTGCAAATGTCAACACAGGACACAGTATTGATTGTTTCAAGCAACATTATAATCACCACAAAAACGAGAGACAAAATCAATGTGTAATTACAAGCAGATGTTAATCAGAATCCTGTTTACCTCCTGCTGTATAATAACACACTTTGTTGATGGTCATTAACAAATGGCCACGAACTCAGACATTGTTGGGGCTCTGTGGGAGGCTGCACACTGAAATGTGCGTTTATGTGTGTCTCAATGGCCATCTGATTCTGATTGTACATAATACACTAGAAGGTCTGTCAAGGTGGGCATCATTTAGAGGACGTTCTTGGATGCAAGAATTAATTTTTGCATAGGTTGCAATTCCAGCTAACATCTAGGTATTAGCTAAAGTTCAAACTGACAACACTTTTATTTGAGTTAGTATGTGCATCCGACAGCAATACAGCTTTGTTAACTGTTGACTTGATATGCTGTCGAGTAGTCCGCCCATCACTTGAAAATGGTGGAACTTCATCCAGCAAGCTCATGGACAGAAAAATCAGATGAGCCTGCTGGTAACGTCACAATCCAGCAAAATGCCGAGATTTTTGGAATAGGCAGCTCGCAAAGGATTTTTTTGACTGTGTAATTTCATGCTTGCTGAGTGACAAGGAACTCAAGAGATACAGCCATACAATTAATATCAAACAGAAAAAGTACATTTTCTTTCACTTCCTCCTTTGAAATTGTTTTATAAATGAAAATCTATTTTTGTCCCTGCTTGGAGTTGAACAAATTTAAAATGAACCGGACAATCAAGCAAAATCTGTACTATATACAGTAATCATTCTTAAATCCTGCTGGTTACTTAGATGGTACTAATCAGATTTGTCTCAGATTATTTTCACTTCTGTCAAGCGCAGATAATGTGAGGCTGGTGTTTGTATTTTGACTGACCTTTGGTTGATTAGTTTTGGGGTTTTAGCTCGACACAAATCAAGTCAAATTGATTTGATTTATATAGCCCATAATCACAAACATGTATCAAAAGGACATGATGCTTGAGAGACTTTTTTTTGTTTTTGTTTTTACTCGTGACAAGGATGAGCCCTTAAATTTGGTTAGAATGCAGATAAATGTGAGGATTGGGAAATGTATTTGCTTTTATATTATTTCAGTGTTAGTGTTCAGCTTTTCCATCAAGGAGCGGTGAATCAGCTCCATTTCATAAGGTAGCGTAACGAGCATGGTTGACAACGGGAAGGTGGTGACAGTCAAAGGTCAAATGAGGAAAGATGGGCTAGAATTGTTTTGACAACTTATTTTTCTGCAAAACGTTACAACTCATTGCACCCTGTTTGTGTATTTTACCGACATTTTCATCTGCGGACACATGTAGAACAGAGTCTGTCTTACGTATGAGCACATATTACTAATAGTGCGTGTGTGCGTGTCTGTGTGTGTGAGGGTGATGAGTTGTGACAGGTGTTGTGGCCGCTATCGCTCAATGAGAAAGCGGAGGAGAAAAAGGGGAGGGAGTAAATGAGAGCAACACAAATGATTATTTAATTACTGTCTAATACTGTGACCCCCTGCCCCCCTTTGCTGGCTGTTTTTGCTCCTAACACATCAACGCACGTGCACACACACACACACACACACACACACACACACACACACACACACACACACACACACACACACACACACACACACACACACACACACACAGTTTCCATTCTTTTTTTCTTAATGAACAATCTGGGCCTATCTATAAATCCGCCAGGGCTTACTGTTGCCTGCTTCTAAAATACAAGTGTGTGTGTGTGTTTTGTATGAGGTTGATCTACGTATTTGGCTTCTCCCCAGGAGGATAGGCACCCGCACACAAATACACACGTTTCCAGACTAATCATCACCCTCCTTTATGTCAGTGTGGTGATCGTTTGACTTTTTGCACACAAACATGGAGCAGTACATCCTATACAATATGCATGCATTGAAGGAGTTCACACACATCACACCTGTATGAAGCCTATAGCAAGTGTGTGCGCGTACATGTGCCGTTCCATGTTATCAGTTAACTGTCAGTGAGTGATGTCACTTTTTCTTCCCATGACCCACTTGTGTTCTTATCTCAGCGCACAGTAGCCGATACAGTAGTCAAATCAACGACATGGTACCAGGTCCTGCCGGTCTCCCAAGGTAACAATAGAGAGTATACAGTGAAAAGTACTGGGTCACTGTGTGGGGGATCACGTTTCAACTCTCTATACACTAAAAATGGCAATACGTCTTATACAATCGCTACACAAGAGGATGGCAAACTTGCAAATGTGTTTTTGCTTTAGTTACACACCCGGGAAAATAATACAGTACGGGGGGAAAAAGCTCTGAATGGAGCCCTGCTAACAGTTTTTTTTCTTCTCTCTCTCTCTCTCTCTCTCTCTCTCTCTCTCTCTCTCTCTCTCTCTCTCTCTCTCTCTCTCTCTCTCTCTCTCTTTTTTTTTTTTAATTTATTTTTTTACATTTTGAGTATTTATTTATTTATTTATTTATTTACCTATTTATTTATTTATTTATTTAAAGATAGATTTAAAGAAAAGGTCACATTAAGTATTGTGTAACAAAGCAAACTACAATTCCCAAAAGACTGCTCTCCCTTTCTTCTGCAAGGGCATAGAGTAGAATCCAAATTAAAAGCTCATGTATGAAATCAATTCATTATTCACTGAAAATAGCATTAACACAGTTCACATTCAAGCACATTATCATTGAGTCTTAATGTTTTTGTTAAAAAAAAAAAAAGCGTATATGATATTTGGGGTAGAGGGTGGAATTGATTAATGGAACTTCCATTCATTTCAATGGGGAAAGATGATTTGCAATTCAAGCGTTTTGTGTTGCACAAACTGAATTAAAACTTGTATCTCAAGTCACCATTGTATATAGACATGATAATCAGACCGACTATACCGATGTTCTATTATTGTCAGATAATAGGTAGCCTTTGTTTGGTTTGCTCCAATGTTTTGCTTACTTGAGTCAGTATAGATAATGATAGCAGATCAGCTTTTTAGGAATCATATTTTCCCCTTTTTAAATGTTGGAACATTTGTGAGGCCTTAAATATGTGAAATAATTGTAGTATTGCAGACACTATCCTCCAAGCTTTTTACAGTCCCATGCCTCCATGTCTACCTCAGCTCCCTGAGCTCTTCTCGCCTTCTTTTATTACCCTCCCATCTTCTTCACCTCACCTCTCACCTCTCTTCCACATCTCCACACCTCGTCGTCATCCTCTCACTTGCCGCTTTCCCCTTGCCATTGCCTCCACCGCTTTCCTCCCTTATATCTCTTGTTAATAATTCAGCAACAGTGAACACATGAGTGGTCATTGGCGAGTCTCACATGGGGGATCTGGAGGCCAAATGAACCATAAGGGTGGAGGAATTAAAAACTTCCCCACGGCTCTACTACAGCGCCCGAGGAATCTGCCGGCTGCTTGCCTGCCTGCCTGCCTGCCTGCCTGCCTGGCAGAGGCACGTCTGTGCATCCGAAGCCTCTCTTCCCCCACCGCTAAATGTTAGCACGCCTTTTTCAGGGCTGGGTGGTGAAGGCTTTAAATGCTAAGTATGCCCTGAGTGTTGAGATGGCTGGGAGGGGAGTGCAGACCGCCTAGTGACATTTTGTTTCTTCACACAGTTTGTAGTCCCATTAAAGAGCTTCATCCAGATCGTACTCTTTGTGCCACTATGGAAACATTCGATTGTAATTTCTCAAGAATGAAAACATGACATGATTATTATTATTATTATTTTTATGTACGCCAAGGAAAGTTCATTCCGTTGTATTTGCACAAGCCAATGAGACTCAAGTGACTTTTAGCATTTTGTGCGTATGCATCAATTAGTTTTACTAGATAACACATTTCAATTCTCAGATCAAATGTAGAGTTACACAACTTACACATCAAAACAATTATCATTTTCACATTCCGGTGAGGTTTTACATACAGACAATGTTGTCTGAACAGTACATGTCAAATGCTAGATTTTTTAAATTTATTATTTTTATATATTATGATATATATTTATTTTTTTAATGTTTTTTTAATTGGGTGATTGGTGTAACTTTTTCCTCTCTACACTGTACTTTTATTTTACTTGAACTGTACTGTAATTGTTCGCCTAAGCCAAGAGGAACAGAGCCGCTTAGCGTCTAGTCACATTTTAGCTCATGTGATGATGTCAATTTAGAGTTGATTCATTTCATTTTTGTCTTGATTTTTTCACACTTTTTTTTCCCTGACCACTGCCGTTTTAGGTTAGAATAATCCTTTTCTTTCAAATATTTCATTTTTGAAGACCCAAAGAAGGTAAATGACATTACGATGGTGCATTTAAAGCGGATCATCCCATGGGTTTAAACTGCAGATTGCGCTACAATTGTGTATGAATGTTGTGTGCGTTTGTGGATGTGTGCACGTGTGTATGTATGTGTGTCTGCGTGCACGCGCGTTCTCCTGTTATCCAGTGATTGGAGTTATCCATTATTGATGATGTCCTGATGAGATCAATCAAGCCTGAGTTTTCCCGTCTTTGGCTGCTGGAGCTGATAATGCTTTTATGACATACTAATCGTCATGTCATGAATATTTAAATCATAAGAAACACAAATTCCATATTCATGACCTCAGTGTTTTTGTTTTCCGCTGTCTGAATTTACCCCCTGAACCACTACCATGTGTTTCTATCATAGTTGAGGTCTGTTTTCAGTTGTGGGCCTAATTTCCAATACAGATGGAAACCATCTTTTCACATTGAGCTCTGACTAGAAGTCCACCGAGAACCAAACCACCAGTCAACATTTCTGTTGCATCTCCATCTCGTCTGTTGTGCTTGCGGATTGTTGTTTTATTCACCTCTGAGACAAACACCATATTTATTCATGACTTCCCACAAAGTCCCACATTTGTTTTCCGCTAATGAAAAGCATGTTTCTCAAATTAGCTGTTTTGTTTTGCGCGCGACCCCAGACCGCTCGCGCTCAATAAAACACGAGTGTTTGCAAATATCAAAAGGTACATAATGTGATTGGTTTACCACATAAATGCATTTGCTCCAGCGACAATTCTGTGGAGGGTGGACCATCAGAAATAATTCATAAACAAAAGAGCTAACTGTGTTCATAATTGATAAGCAGATAAATATATATACCAACAATTGCGATAGCTTCCTGGGCCATAAGACACAGGATAAGTTGGAGTTCTTTGCAAGATACTGGATATTGAAGCGATATTTGCACAAAGATAAGGATTTGGCTTTAATTTTTAAAGTTAATTATATGATATATTTCTTAAATTTTCAAAGTTTTTTTTTTTTCTGTACCGCTGTCCTGCAAGTGTGCATGCATACTGACTTGCAAGTTTCAGGACCTAAATGGAGGCCTATTGAATCTTCACTCCTACCTGGGATAGGCCTCTGATGGATACATACACACGCGTGGAAATGCTGTGCAGTATTATTTACAAAGTATCAAAATATGCTCTGTGTGTACATGTGCTACATGTTTCAAATTGAAGCGCAACTCAAAATCATGTGATTTATTGAAGGAGAAAAAAAACCCTGTAGTTGCTGTTAAATGTTTAAATAATTAGTTAATTGAGCTAATAGTCATCTGTACAAAACAGGAAGCTCATAGGGAAATTGTTCAGATGTCAAAATGTTAGTCTGCAACGCTGTTGAGGTGCCCTTGAGCAAGGCAGGATGTAAACTCCATTTTCTCTTAAGGGAGTACACACCATTTTCAAAATTGTTTAATTAAACATTCATAATGCATGATATATGAAATTCCCACTCACCCTGCTCTTACAAAAAGCACCAAATAACATAATTAGAGTGTTAAATACAGCTTGTAATTACGTAGCACTTCCTCTCGCAGCAGTATGTGCTCCAGCCAGTAAAGTAAATAAGCTGTTTATCATCATATTA
Organism: Syngnathus leptorhynchus; assembly: GCF_054491065.1. NCBI lineage: Eukaryota > Metazoa > Chordata > Actinopteri > Syngnathiformes > Syngnathidae > Syngnathus > Syngnathus leptorhynchus. The sequence continues at coordinate 9,149,476 of NC_141198.1, read as the reverse complement.
TCGACTTTTGTTACCGCATCATTGTGCATCTCTGTACATCTAGCCAAGCATGTTTGTTTGAATGTGTTTTATAAGAGCAACAACTCCAAGTGCAGTATGGACTAGAAGGAGTGTTCTTTTAGCTGAGCTGTCTAGACCTCTTGGGATACTGCAGGACATTACAAGAGGGTTTTATTCAGGCATACACATTAAAACACACTCCTTCCGCCTCACTTTTTCTTAAACACACATACATGCAAGAACGCATGCCCATGCTGTGTTTTTGTAAGCTGTATAGGATGCCTCAGGCCTTCGGGCTTCATGCTAAATCCCATAGACAGAGCATGATTGGATGGATGATGGACGGATGAACGGAAAGCATTACATTACACTGACCACAGAAATGGAGATTGAAGCCTCAGGTCAAATTTTCCATTCTCTATCTCACTCTTCCTCCTATAGTGCATGAAGAGAAGATATTGTAGCTCCTCAATTTAAAACTAGTCAGAACCAAACACTTTTTTCCCCCTTTACCAACAATTACGCTCCAGCTATTTTTCTTTTTCCACATAGAAACATCAAGACACGTGCTCGCACACACACACACATACGCGCACTCACGCACGCACACACGCACTTGTACCATCACCCCCTACTCTTGATAGGCCAGAGGGGGTTCCATTAGCCCCAACCACCTGCTGAGATACACTCACTCATCCTCTCTCCACACACACACACACACACACACACACACACACACACACACACACACACACACACACACACACACACACACACACGCACTGATAGGGTGTTTTCACTCGCTCTATATTATTATCACCTAATGGGGAAAAAATGCAGTACGTATAATTATATTAGAAGTGTAATCCATAAATTACATCTAATGACTGTTAATTTAAGCATTAAACAAAAAGTATGTTAGTAGTCTAAGTGACCACAGCAACAAAGTTCAGATCCAATTTCAACACAGCATCTTCTTCGTGAAATGCATGAAATATTTCAGTGCAAATAATAAGCGTCAAATGGACAAAACAACAGTATCAGCCTCTTCTATTTTCCCACCTTCTTTATCGCCTTGGTGTCGCCATCACTTGCTTCACTTCCTCACCCCCCCCCACTTCCTAGCCCCCGTCTCCCATGCCCCTCCTCAGTTCAGCCGTCGTGACGAAGACGAGTTGACGCTCTGCAATTACTCTAATTGGTTGTGACTTCTTCATTTACATGACAAGTGCTCAGCAGTCCTGGGAACCAACGGCCTGCTTTCTGCACCCTGATCCAGCTCCGGTCAGCGCTACAGCTCTGTGGGGTACGGTGTGGTCCTGTGGGTGTGTTGTGTGGACAGAGGAGAATGTGAGGAGCAGTGGGGGGAGAAGAGAGGGTCTAGCACCGGATGGTCTAATAGTCACCCATACTGGTTCCGAGGCCCCATGGGAGCAGGTAATTTGGAGGATGCTAATGAAGATGGTCACTAAACTCATTACATTTGAGAATCATCCGTTATTCCAAAAGCAAGAATTTATCCTGCCATATTTTGGGACATTCACTTCATGTGTGTGCTTGTGCGTGTGGTGAAGAGTGTGTGTGTGTGTGTTGCTTTTAGACACCTTGTGGGAGTGTCGGATGGACGCTGCAGAACAATATTGTCTGATTCTCAGCATTCCTCCCGCTCATCGTCACGGTGACGCTGCCACCAAGGCCGCCACCCCTAAGTGGGCAACATTCTCAAACAGTGACTCATTAGCGTGGCTGTTGTATGTGCGTGCACATGAGTTTGTGTTGTGTGTGTGTCCTGCACTGTTAGTTTAAGCATTAGGAGTGCACTCAGCTGAGCTATTCTTATGCTAATTCGGGAGTTAGGTATTCATTCGGGTGGGCGTCTCTAATGTTTGCTTTGCAGATAAAAAGGGGTTTTATTACCAGTTGAAGTTCACTTGTCAAGGCTAATCTCATTTAAACAACCATTCAGCAGGGAACAGCGTACACGCAGCCTCCACTTCAGGCCCTCCAGCGGCAGCTTGATTGTTGCCTTTCATGGCTATCACTCAAGCACCTCCTCACAAACACGATGATGTGTTTGCTTGCTAACTTGAGACTGCAAAAGTCTTGTCAGATGTTACCTGACATCAAAAGACAAACAAAATGACAACGACAATAAACGTGCATCATTCACCCTTTTTTATGTGACATCAGAACACCCACAAAGGAACACACCCATTACTAATAATGGTGTCTTGGAAGCAGGAGATGCAGATGATGCATCTTATTATGTATATTATGAAATAACACAGTGGGTCATGTGATGAGCCCATCTGATTCACGATTTGTATGTTCTTTCTGTGCTTGCATGTTTTTTTTTTCAGGTACTACATTTGAAAACATGCATGCTGTTACGTAATAGAAGACACTAACTTGGTCTTATGTGTATATAAGTGAGAACGGGTGTTGGTACGTGCACTTGTGAGTGACTGTCAACCAGTTCAGGGTGATCAACTGGGATAGGGCCCCTTGATAGGAGCATGGGACACGCCACACACACAAAAAAAGTCTCTTAATTGTGGGGATATGTCAGGATTGCAGTCACACTCTCAAGGTCATGACTTGGGAGCATTGGGTCTACCAGAATCAAAGAGACTGGGTATATTTTAAAAGGGTGGGTAAAAGGTAAAAAACCGAATTCAGATGACACAAAATACACAATGCATAAACAGATTGACACATTTTCATACTTAAGTACCATATTTGTAACCATTCTCTCTACTTTAGTACCAGAGTTGAATCAGTACTTTTATCAGTTATTTTAGACGTGTCCACACTTTTGTTTCAGGGGTGTCAAATTGATTTTTGTCATGGGCCGCATTGTAGTCAAAGTTTCCTTCGAAGGGCCATTATGACTGTCAACTCGTTATCAAATCAGACGAGTAAAAACTGTTCAAATATTTAAAAAATATGATTTGGGCCGTGTCTGGCCCCTGGGCCTTGGGTTTGACACTTGTGGCTTGAGTGAATATGTTTGCAATCTCTTGTGATGCCATCTCTTGTGATGCAACAAGGGAATGCAACACAAATCTCAATTGCATCCTCTTCTAAAACTCTCCTTGCATGGTAAAGTCTACTTTATGATGATCCCCCGGGTTGCTGACCTGAACCAAGTCAGCCATGTCTGTGTCGACCTCTGGCGACCCCTGTGAGCACCCTTGACCACCTAACAATAGAAGCTCTACCTCAGGGCCGAGACAGAAGTGATCAAGTGACAGTGATGAGGTGGAAACTAGTCTTTAAATGGTTGGTAAGCTTTTCAAAGCGCTGGGGTTAGTTGAACGTGACAAAATGGTCAAGCCCTTCTTTATAATTGAAAAACACAGTGGCGACACCAGAGGCACAAGAGAGACAAGGGTGTCGCTGAAGGAATACTACCTGCATGGAGGGAGATGCTCACGCTGGAGTTCCCCATGTAATGGATTTCTAATTAGACTTTTTTTCAATATAAATCTTGAAATCCAATTAGTCCACACAAAAACGGAGCTGATCTCCCAAGGTGACAATAGATGAAAATAGATTGGCACTTTGAAATGATCACTTAAAACATGCCTCATTTTATAAATTTTTTTATTTCACTGTCACTTTCAAATCAAATGCTGTTCTTGCAGTACTTTAAAAATATCACTCTCATCAATGTCAATACAATTTTAATTGCAATTATCTACTTCCTGATTTGAATGGACAAGCAGTGAACTCAATAGCAGATTGTTGACAATGATACTAAGGTTTGGGGGTTACAACACTTCAGGGCACGATCAAACAATATTGTACCAGCCTGTAAGAGGGAAAACTGTTTTGTGTGGATTTTTTTCATTGTGTCAAGTAATCAAAACCAGAATTCTGCAAAGTATGTCTATAGTTGACAGTAAAAAAAAAAAAAAAACATTTTGAGGAATGATATGTTTCCGTATCATGCGTGTGTTTGTAAGTGTGTGTGTTTGTGTGTGTGTGTGTGTGTGTGTGTGTGTGTGTGTGTGTGTGTGTGTGTGTAGGACACCTGAGGGGTGCGAGAGTAGAGCAGCTGCAGCCAGAGAGAACACGCGTTAGCTTTAGGTTTCCTTGTTCAGCTGGGAGTGTGTGGGGTGTGTGCATGTGTGCATAACATTGCGTGCATTCACGCCAATAATCACGACTTTATCGTGGTATACACATCGTCTCCTTTACTTTTTGTCCGTAACTTTGAAATGCTGATGCAGAAAATGTCAAATGAACAAACACAAGCAAGCGTATGGACACACACAGGAAGAAGTTGAGGTACCATTAAGAAAGCCAGAATTTGGCATCCAGAAAGTGTTGTTATATGCTGATATTTCTACTCTCATCATATTTGTAAGAGCCAGGTCGTGACCAAAACGACACGGGAGATGAACTCAGCGTGAGGCTCCAGAGGAATAGTGAGGTCATGACCACAGCAGCACTGAAATGAACCTTTGACTAGCACCATGAGACTGAGAGAGAGTTGGAGGAGCAAAGTATATTGCTAACAAATTAGTTTGGGCTCATCTTTAGAGATTGACCATTTTGATTGGCTTCCCGAGTCTCTTTGGCCCACAGCAATTAGGAAGCACACAACGGCTGCTCTCCATCGAGACAAAAGCTGGACTCGCCCCGCCTACCAAGCCATGCTGACTGAACCTTGGCTGGCTTCACGAATCACCAAGGAAGACAAATACAGTGCAACCATGAGTCAAAAATAATACAGGAAGCTCAAATTTCAAAAACTTTGTCTCATGGGAAGGAATCATATACAGTGGAATCGATCAATTTTACAGTTAAACTGTAGCTTGGATGGTGAGATAATGGTGCGACCTTCCTCACAAATATTACAAAGACATTTTGATTGACTCATTAACTGATGGAAAACTGATGTATGTGGGTGGGTGTATTTTTTTTTTTTCAAACTATCACTATGTATGGATTGTTAATCACCGTTATCTATATAGTACCGCCGATTTATTCTGCTCAGGTTTGCAGGGAGTTGCAATCCATCCCAGCTGACTTGAGGCAAAAGCCGGACTCCACCCCGGGGTGATTGCCACTCCATCACCGGGACATATAGAAGAAGACAACCATTCACACTCACAACCATGCTCCTTTTTTCCTTGTATTCTCAATGTGAAACATATGGTGTGTTGAAGGTGACTATAGGGAGGTGTGTGTATGTGTTATTGCTCATTTCCAGTCAGAGCCCCCGAAGGGCAATGCTGTGTGGTCACTGCAGGGCGTCCTCCCGTCCTCCACTCGCTTCAGCTACGGCCACTCTAACCTTGTCTGACATATTCACTGTCCTGCTCTCATGGGTCTGATAGCTGTGTGTGCGTCTGTGTGTGCGTGTGTGAGCTTGTTTCACAAGCATTTGTTGAAAGATTGTCATCAAAATGCCCATAGTTATAGTTAAAAAAAAAAAAAACATACGATGAAATATAAATCACATTTTTGCCCACGACTAAATTATTAGTAAACATCAGAGTGAAAGTTTTGCAGCTTGATCTGGACTTTTTGCTCAATAAATGACGTCGTAATTCACAAAATATTACAATCATATCATTATGATCACTCCTGATGTTCATCATCAAGATCCTCTCAGGGCACAAAGAAAGTTACAGAAGAAGTTTGCGCAACTCTCGTGGCTTTGGTGGCTTGTACAATGTTCCTTATTAATGTGTTATTTGTTTATGTGGATGAATTATTCAAAATTTGGTGCAATGTACAAAGGTTGAAGTCTACAGATAACGATTCCTTTCCATTCTTTCCCGATGGATTGTGTTTGTAATTTTCTTGAATATAAAAGTTGCATAATTAATGTGTATCGGCGGGCCACATCTATTAATTATGTCTGTCTTTTAGGTGTTTGTGTCTACCATGTCTCCTTCTCCGTTCGCTCGCTCTTGTTCACTTTCTGTCTCTCTTCACTCACAAATTAAAAGAGCACTGAAAATGTTTTCCGCAATCTTCTCTCTGTTCATCTCTCTTCTCACTCATGAGTTCACAAGGGTCAAATGGGCTGCGTCCAAGTTAAAATGAGCAAAGATGAAAAGAAAGAGTGGGGAAAAGGAAAAAGTTTGCAATGGCACTGTGATGTAAATGCCCTTATTTAGTAATTTATAGAAGAGGGAATTGAGCACAACTCTGCGGAGATTCATCAACTATTGATGTGTGTAATCTTTCAGATCCTGCCAACATGATGATCATGATCTGTGTTAGTGCGCGAAGCCCCCCCTCCCACCCCAACACACACACTTTCAAACCTCACAGCAATTCTTATTTCTTTTACTTCCCACCATATTCGCTTTCACTCAAAATTCAACACTTTGTTGCTCATTTTGCTAAGGTTCACAATGTCTCTGCCATTTGCTATCCGTCACTCCGGCTAAAGTAGGCACAGATGGTACAAAGCGTTGGCAGGAGTTCAGATTGCCAAATTTGACATTGGCAACATTTGTGATTAAAGTGATAAAGCCTCAGCTGTGCACTGTATATGCTCCACATGCCACATTTCATATGTCACTAATACCATTTATGCATCATTTATACTCTGGATCCTTTGATAGAACCAATAAATTACAAACTAATTTTGTGTTTTATTTTATCTGCATGTCCATGCCATTCAGACTAATTGCATTTTATGATTTGACATTTTTTCCAACAGCCTCATCCTACTCTAAATCTATCTATTCACTGTCCGATCCGTTTTATCCTTACAATGGTCGCCTTTGGAGGTCAGTGGGTGGAGAACACCCTGAACTGGTTGCCATCATAGGGCATTTATAGACAAAACAACCATTCACATTCACACCTAAAGGACAATTTAGAGTGCTCAATTCACCTACCATGCATGGTTTTTTTTTTAGAATGTGGGAGCGAACCGGAGTACCGGGAGAAAATCCACACAGGCACAATTCACGTGAAATTAATTCAATACACAGATGGAAGAAGTATACGAGCGCCAAAGAATAATAAATCCCAAATTACAACTGGGATTAAAGATGTTGCACCCTATCAAATATTTTAAAATTTCCTACCCAATTTACATCATATATTTCCGACATACAAATCTCACTGCAGTTAGCCTTGTAGTATTTCAACTGACTTTACAGCTCCAACAGCCAACACACGGTATAAACAGATGCTACAAAAGAATATTCTCTACGCAATCTAAATAATACAAGCATCGGTATATGGCAATTCTCCCAGGCTGCGATTCCCCCCCTAAGGGTGAACGCCTGCAGCTGATCTGTATACAAAACAAATCTAATGCATGCTTTCAACACGTATTTAACATATGCCACTCGCCGATAAATTATTCAGGAAATGATGTTTCAATTTTTAATCAACAGTGTTTCTTCATCCAAATAAGTTATGAAGAAATGGGAGGACAAAGGCTCCAAAAGAGGGAAGTCAAATATTTTGTTGACGTTAATTAAATGCAGTAGTGATGTTAATTCAATAGACTCCCAATTGAGATGACTTTTCTGTCTCTCCGCTTAATGATGTCCGACAGCTTCACGTAAGAAACAGAATATTCTCCTATTCTTTTCCGGTGACTCTGCTGATGCTGCGAGAAAAGATCACGTTGAGAGAAAGGAAAAGACAGCACATGGCTACATAGGCACTGTTACGATCACCTATCGAGTAGCACCTCTCCAGCCGCTTACACAGTGGGGGCTAGTAACCCATGTCCATGTGATGACTAACACATGAACTCACCCAGATGTTGATCCATGAAGGTTAGATGTGTTCAGGAGGGGATTTGTAACACACAAATGAGTCATAATGCAGCCATGCACGCTACTCTTCAGCATAATAAGCATTTGGATGCATAGCAATGAAGAAACACAGGCGGACAGGAAGACTATTATGTAAAATGCCTGCACATACAGTACATGCGCACACACTAATGGAGAAACACACCTGCCCCCCACTGTGAGTTCAATTGTTTTTAGTCCATCTTCTGGATATGAGCAATATGTTTGAATGGCTGTGCCTTTGCCAATGGCATGTTTGCTCACTCACTCACTCACGCATGCACTCAATAAAGCACTGGCAGAAAATGTCACTGACTAACAGACAAGCAGTTAATGTGTGTCCAAAACATGTTGTTTTCTGTCCAATATATCTGTGTGTTTTTTTTTTTTTTACCCCTTTCCTGAGAGGGAGAGGAATGATTGTGTTTCGGCTATGTGCGGTGACCAGGGGATCCGTGTTCTCTCAGCACTAGAGATAATCATATAAGTTTAAGGGAAAGGAGCGAGGAAGGAAGGCTCCAGACCAAGATACGAGGTTGTGATGACAATTTTGCCTCCATGGATGTTTTGCTTCTCTAAGCGATGCACAAGAAAAACAGACAAAACATAAAATTAATAGATGTGCGATACCTGGCAGCAAGATTCATTGGTCTTCGGTAGGCAACCAATGGATAAATTCATGAAATGTTACTGAAGAAAACAAAATGTTCAATGTTACGCCAGATTCAAAATAAACATGCCTTGAAAAGGACATCTTGCAATCTTGTGTGAAAATAAAGGTAACGTGTGTCGACGCTGTTTGTTAAAATAAATAGCAATTTGCGATTATTTTGCAATGTATTTCACAATGTATCAACTCTGTGCAAGCTTTTACAAACCCTGATGAGAAAAAAACCCCAAATTTGTTACGTCTGCACGCATTCACCGCTCAGTGAGATAACAGCCTAAGGAAAAGAAAGAATAAGTGCACATGCATTGTAATTTGGAGCACAGTGTGACTCTCTGTCTGGCTATTACCAGTGCAGGCCATTATGACCCTAAAGGGCCTTGATCCATTCAGTGCTACCTCGGTGACTCGCATTGATCACCTCAGAAAAAGCAAAACAAAGATTTTTTTTCAATGTATTAATTGCAAACAGAGAGAGTGTCCATTATTAAGGAGTCATAATATTGTAAATGAAGTGGAGTTGCCCAAATGGCTAATTTACATTGTCTGCCGTCATTCTATCATATCTCGTCATGATAATATGAAAGAGACTTCCTAATTGTCTCTGGTATCATATTCCATTTGTGTAAAATTTTTGATTGGCTAAATGGAGTTTTCCTCATTGGAATGAACACTCCATTATGACAGCGTATGTGTTCTTATTAACCTCACTCCCGTCATATGGTTCAAACATCCTCTTTCACTAAATGCTTATCAATTTTCTCAATCCTTGCTCTCTTTTTCTGTCCTTCCGTGGCACTCTCATGTTCTCTTGCTGGGGAAGAATAAGGAGCAGCAGTGCCATTCACATTGGTAATTATATGTCTGTTCTTTGTTGGAGAGGAGTGTTATTTTCCATTAATGGTCGGACATATTAGATAAGAGAGTCTTTCTGGGGGCAATAATGGTCGAGGACAGAGGTGATGGTGAGCTGGTGAACACAACAGCGTTGCTCTTTTTCACGCCGGGGGCACAGCTGAGCTTTCATGAACTCTTCAAGAGTTCACACCTAAACCTGGTCACATTGAGTGCGCATGCTCCACGCTGGCACAATGAAATACACAGGGTGAGAATACACACTCTCGTACAGATATCCCTCCCACTCGCAAACGCACGGCCACACTGGCCATTGAGAAAAGGCTAGAAATAGGCCACAGCTCCGTGATATGCTGATGCAGAGGTTATGCCCACACTCACGGTATCATTTATTCATCTGATGTTTGCAAAATGCTATATGAAATATAGATGGTCTGAGTTAGAATTGAATGTTTCATACAACCGTTATTGTGGGAGCAGGAAGGATGGATGAATAGTTGGATGGACTAAAAGCAATAATTGTACAGTGAACGCCCATTTAGGAAGACCATATGAGAATATACGTATATTTTTCAATCCTTTTACCCCCACACTCTTTAAACACACTTAGACTTATTAAAGCATACTTTTAAAGTATTTCTTAGCACCTATTGTCACTCTCTTGCTTGCACAGTTCTCCAAATAAAGTCCAAGTGTGCTTGCTTCAAGCTGTTTGCCCTTTGCAGTTGAAGTTCATGATGAAAATTACAATAAAACAAAAGAGAATTAAACATTGTATATTTCAACAAGCTAAATAATCAAACAATCCTTACTCTTTCATTTAATGAAAATGCAATAGCTTTGTGCTACCAAATATTATGAAATGGTGAATTATTCTAGATGCTACAGTATTTTTAAGCTGTCAAAAACTTGCTACTTCAGCCCAGAGCACAGTAACACATACAAACCGAACAAAAAACACCATTCACTTTTTTGCCTTTTGTTCTTGCGCTTAATTACGCAGCATATTTTCCAGTAGATCTTGTGTTAAAAATCTGTGATTCAGTAGGGATCATCATCATCATCATCAATCATGGGACAAAATAATACAACCTCATTCATCATCTTTTTTTTTTTTCAATGTATCTTATCTGTTCAGGGTCAAAGGTATGTTGGAGCCTATCCCAGCTGGTTTTAGGTGAAAATCCAACTACACTTGTCTCCAGTCAGGCACATAGAGACAGACAACGGCTCACAATACCACTGAGAATTGAACCCATGCAGCCTGCAGAGTGTATTCCCAATAAGGACGTACATTATTTACTTCTTTATTTTTCTCAATCTATCCGTGCGACCCTATATCAAATGGACCACAGCACTAATTAAATCACATCATCATCATCATCATCATCATCATCATCATGTTTTAAAAGGAATGTCACTGCTGAGGATGCAGCTACATCGTGGTGAAACCAATGAATTGTTATGATCTAGTAGGTACATGATACAGATGAATAATTAGGCGCACTGACAAGAGAAGTGATTCTTGCTTCAATGCTAGGATGGATAATGCCCATGGTTGGCTTGTAAATTGACCACCATTGATTCTGTGCAGCTGTAGTTTTCCCATGAGCCCATGCCTGCTCATGAATGAACTGATCAATTTGCTTTGGTACAAGTTAAAAATATCACATTGTATCTCTTTTACATTCAATAATGTTGATTATTTGCAGAACACTTAGAGAAAATTACCATGCCGAATTGAAAAAAAAAAAGTGTGAAGTATATTGAATACAATAATGTATTTTTTGACAAAAACAAAAGCATTAATATGAGTACAAACAATGTAAAGATGATAACCTAGTCAGCGAGTGAAACATCCATGATCGACCGCGCTGACATGTCGTCGTCATGTTTATTGCTTGAGCTGGGCATGATGGGAAATGGCATTAGCGCCTGGGGCAACATGAGAGGAGGAGGAAGAGATGGAAAAGTGATTGGGAAGTGGAGGATGATCTGTACTTTTACATGAGTCAATTTCATGTTGCAATGCACATACCCGTATATATACATAAACAGTGTACATACATGGTATGTCAGAAAAGATCTCGGAGTGGCATCACAAAGGATCTATTTCAAATGCTTCAAACTATTCCCTTTGGAGTCCAGCACACTTCCCTAGCCTTCTCCGCCATGCTTTCATGCACTCCTGGAAGAATTCTTCCAGGATCCTCCGCAGCTTCATCATTGCGGGACATCTTGATGTCATCCATGTCTTCAAATGAGAAGCACATGAGAAAAGGCGAGAGTTGTAGCTGGACCTTGGATGCGGCTGCATTATTTTACCTTACTCAAAGCCTATACATGATATGTGCACTGTGACCTTTGTTGCAGTTGTGCAGAATTGTTACTCAACTAGTCAATGATATGGTGTGTTTTTTATTTTTTTTAAAGACTGTTTATAAGTTTATCATTGATCAGAACTATTTCTGAAGAGGATAAAGAACAATAATCAAAGGAAAGGATGATGTAATGTCAGCATTTTATTTTCATGAATCATATAAAAACTGACCTGACCTTTAATAATGTTCAACCCACTTCAACTAATTAACTCCATTTTTGACCCAATACTGACACGCTTGTGAGTTTTCCAAGCTGAACATATCATCCAACGGCATCCCCAAATAGTATTCTGACACATGATGTGAACGGATGCTTGGCCAGACATCCACACATACAATTTATAGATGGCTGTGCATTTACTACACACAGAATGTGTAGTCACACCTGGTTACATCATCCAGCTGGCTCAGTCATTCTTTAAAGCCTTTCCAAACATCAGTCCATTGTCTCTATTCTTTTCGCCGTTGAGCCAAGTAAGTGTCGGTGTCAAAACCAATTTCATTGTGTTTTGACTGAGAGGGTGCTGACAGGCAGGGAATCTTATTACAAGGCATTATTAGGCAGAAACTCTATGTGGTTAAGATTACACAACAATATTGCCTGGGCACACACACTCACAGTAATGGTGTAGGTGAAGAACGTTGCGTTTGATCAAATCAATCACACATACCCGCTCTTGCTGGAAAAACAAACAACTTGACTTTCAGACTTGGATTATGGTTTGTGAATAAACAATGATAGGCAGTTCAGAAAAGGATGGATGGATGGAAAAAAATGTTGTGTTGCAGCCCTAACTTTAATGGGTACGCAGACGGAGAACTTTCTGCTCGGGTGGGGGCACTGACTCAGTATCCAGGGAGAAAGATGGGGGATCACATCTGGACCACAGCCAGAGTGAGAGGGGCGGGCCATAACATACTCACTTGAATGAATCATTGGCCTAACACACAAAGCGTCATCCCATGTACCCTTCCCCACAGCATGTCGCACCCTGCAGCATCCAGGGCCATACAGCTGCCAACCCCCCCCCCCCCCCCCTTTTACAGCGGTTACCGTGTACTCAACTCGGGCAGCCGCACGCATGCCGTATCAAATTTTCATTTCGCCTTCCTCTACAGTCAACAAATGCACTCAAATAATGGCACATGAAAATGTTTTACCTCCGAGTTGACTTTTGTGCATGTCTGAAAGCCTCTGGTAATCTTTGTTCATGTTGAAATATCAACACGCCACCGAATGACATTTGCACTGACATTTCTACCACTGTTTTCCTTTACAGATGGTGTTAATGTCTTTGGTAATGCCTGGCGTGCAGCAAAGGCTCCTTGAAAGAACTTTGCCCCTCAGCCTAAGTGTGCGCGCACCTCCGAGCGCCCACACGCGCATACACACACACACACACACACACACACACACACACACACACACACACACACACACACACACACACACACACACACACACACACACACACACACACACACACACGTGCACTGCAAAGCAGTCAATGGAGCTTCAGAGTGGTGCGCTGATTGCGTTGGTCAATGTGCTCCACTGTGTGACTGCATGCCCCCAAGACTGAAGCTGAGTCTAGACACGAGTCAGCCAAGCCGTCCCGCTGACCTATATCCTACAGTTACACTAAGCGAGAGACGCGGGGAAACAGGGAGAGAGGGGACGAGCAAGGGAATGGAGAGAAAGATAGGGGGGGGGGGAGAAAGACACGAGAGATGAGAGTGCAGAGAGTGAAAGGCTGCACGGAGCACGAGAATAAATTGAGAGATGGCAAAACGATAGAAGGGGAGACGGAGGGAGCAAACGTGCAGACGGGGAATGGGGGGGGGGGCTGTTGAGGGAAAGCGAGGCAGCAATGCAGCTATGGATAATTCAGGATGAGTTAAAAGGGGGAAGGGATGGGAGGAGATATTGAAAGTGGCAGCCAGTGAAGCAAAGTGAGGAGAGCGATGGCTAAGTACAGTAGGAATCGGAAAAGAAACTCAGGAGAGACTGTTGAAAAAACATCCCAGGTGGCAGATAGCAGACACGTTGCATTATCGTTGAAGTATCGGAGGCCTGCACTGAGAACATACATCCCAATGCATTATTATTACCCAGTTCTCATTAGGATATTCATTGTTGCATATTTCACATTCTTTAAAGATGATTTCCCCGGTAAAGAGAACAGTCATCAATTAACAATTTATGAACTTTTAAACTCGGCTACATGTGCAGAACGTCTGGATTTCTCCTTTGAAATGGTCTCTGTAAATGAATCATGACTGTTGGTAAACTTTTTTTGCAGTCTGGCAATATTGTCATGATTAATTACATCCAAATCTCATCGCATAAGCGCGTTTAGATGGTCGGTCAAATATTTACAAATACTGTAATACAGCAGTGCCCAACTTACGGCCCTGGGGACATTTGGAGTTTGCATGGGAAGTTGTGGGCACTGTCGAAAAAGTGAGCGATGGGGATTACCACGACTACTATTAATGAAGCTTTCCTAGATATGCAAAGACAAAAAATGATTTACGTGGTAATTTAATTTCTGTGAAGATAGACGGTTTCTCCCTCTTCCTACTCAGTGTGATCAAATCACATTCATGATCCTCCAGTATGTTCATTTTACGACAGATTGCTCCTTGTTTAGTTTTGACTTTGGAGCTGGCCTTCAGCTGCTGCTCAGTTGTGGTCCGGATCAATTATAGTGGGATGAAGGGCCATGGGCCACCCCAAAATATATGCCTTAACACCTTCAACTAAAAACAGCAATGTAGCAGTGTCTCAAAATGTGTGAAAAAAAAGTGCAATTTTCTAATGCTTTTTCTAATGATGTAAAAAAGTGACTAAAGTTACAAAAATACAGTGTTAATAACACAAAATGAACACAAACAAAATTGCTATTGATCCTGACGTATTTCTCTTGTAATGGCGTCTAGTCATAATAATTCCAAGCAAATATGAGGTTATTTACCATAATTTCATGACAATTTACTGTATGCCTTTTGTTCAAGTTTACACGCATCCGCTGGAGTTACTCTCAAGTAACTTGACCACAATCTCAATGAACAAATCATCTATGTCTTTCCAATTTTTTCCTTTCTCTTCACCCTATTACTCTTCCTCCCATGGATGAGAGAATGAATGAGCCCAGACAGAAGAGGACAAAGACTTAACATGTTTTTCTCTCTTTTCTTCTGCGCATTGAGAGGATGAGCTGGACTGTACTAATAGTCTTTGTGTGTGTGAATGGGACAGAGGGCTTTTTGTGTGTGTGTTCCAGACAGCGGCGCATAAGGCAGGACTTAAGTAGATGTTCGCCAAAGCGTACGTAATGCCAGGGAAATATCAACTAATCCCTACACTCTTCTACCCTTTAACCCCCCCCATCATTCATTCTTCTCATCATCATCATCATCAGCAGCAGCACCATCAACATCAGCACCTTCCACATCTCGTGTTGGTGGTCGTTTGCGTTCACATATGAACCCATGAGGAACTGAAGTCAAAATCCAAAGATGCACGCTGTAAAACGCACGTGCACAGACTCACTCTCTCACTCACTCGCGCAAAACAGAAACTCACACACTCCATGGGAGATTGTTGTTGTTTCTTAATCCCGGTGGATTAACAGACTAACAGACTCATTTTACCTCAACCCAAACAAAGAGAGATGTCAACTCATCCATCCAATGCTAAAGGTGATGATCGCATTAACATGATGAGACCTTGTGTGCTTGTGGGGCGGTGCATTGCTAAGTGGTGCTGGCGCTCTATCTGGCATCGACTCCAAGACGAGGAATCAAAAACAACAGGGGCATCTGTTGGGAAACACTTGTCATGCCACTCTGTGCCAAAAAGCACACAACTCGACATTGCTTGAACATGAATGATGATCATCAAGCACAAGCAGCTCTGCATATATGTCATTAGCCAATGTGCTAACTCCAATATTCTCACTGAGCTGTGAACGTAAACTGCTTAAAGACGTAATCTTATAGGCACTGTAGGAAATGTAGCGTTGAGTCAAACAGTGGTGCTGCACTAATCCACATGCTAGACTCCAGATTAACCAGAGGGGATGGAGATGAGGGAGGGGTTAAAAAACATGCCGTCCAGACCCACCCCCACACCATCATCATCATCATCATCATTGCGTACACACACACACGCACGCACGCACGCACACGCACACACCAAATCATCTCCATCCTACCATCCCCTCCTTTCAGATTATAGTGCTTAGTGTTGCTCCTGTATGGCAGACAGTAAGAGGATCTCTGGGTGGCGTCCTCCTGGGCTCCGTTATTGGTCTTCTAGAAAAGCCCCCCTCCCCCTGAACTGAACACCTATAGATAGACTGAGGTTAAAGGTCAAGGGCTGCGTGTAAGAGGGCTATGAAGTTTTAAAAGATAGATCTGTTTGTTTTGATAAAGGGGGATTATTGTCCATCGACTGATTGATCGCTGAAGAGAATAAGGCAGCAAACATCTCAATTTCACTGACTAAAATGTGATTAGTAAAAAAAAAAAAAAATCAAATAACCCAAACCCACAATGTGTGTGAAATTTCAAAAGGCATCTAATTGTACCTCAAAGAAATGAGGACAAGCAATAGTCACACACACACACACACACACACACACACACACACACACACACACACACACACACACACACACACACACACACACACACACACACACATATATATACTGGTCCTGTTCAATAAGGACCGTCCACCATTAAATAAATCAAGAGTGATTTGCAAAGCCATTGCTCTATTCTCTGCGACTTTCTACAATTACAAACCCCATCAGAAAATCAACATAACTATCAAGTAGCCCTGAACATGAAAGCTGCACACAGTTTGCAATTTCCTCCCCATTTGCACGCCAACATTTATTAAGCTCTCGCGAAGAAATAACGACGACTAAATTATTTTGAGAGAGTGCCTCAGGCAAAAGACTCATTTTTCGACATGCCTGCCTACTGAGGAAGAAATTTACTGTATACTGTATATTAAGAAGAACAAGAAGAGGAAAATGACTCAAAGTGAAACTATATTCCATTTCCTAATGGCAAAGAGTGGAAAAAAAAGCAGAAAATAGAAAAAAATCCAATTAAAATCTGACGATTGACACTGGGAAGGTAAAAACATGAAACGTTTTTTAAAGTCTTTGATTAGATGATGCTAATAGCAGCAGACAGACCGATATTGTTCACTTTGGTGCAAAAATTCTTTGAGATGACGTGGATGTTTTACCAATTTGAAAATAACACAACCCCAGTGAATCAAAGATATAAATAAATTGTATTCACAGCTCCGTTATACATCCCACCATTAACCTTATCCATGTCCATACCATTAATTCATACTAATTAATAATAATTATAACCAATCAAACAATAAAATTAAATGACTGTGAAGCAGGTTCATTAAAACAACAAAGCTTTCTGTGGCCTATATAACTTCAGCACAGTACTGTTTATTTTATCTCTGAATCACACAGAGCAATAACTACAATAACTTCATCAGTGGAAGACATAGGGGTCATTTTGTATTAATGCATAAAACTGAGTAGTGTGTGGGGGTTGTTGGGGGGGGGGGGCAGCATTTCTCCTAACACCTTTCAAGGTGACTTGGCCCTCCTCCTTCAGGGCTTTCCTTTCAATTCTTCTCGGGATTGAAATTATGATGAAGTAATTTTTCCACAGAAATTGCCTATGTCACTTGTGGTATCTCAAATTTCTCAAGTGTATTTTCAATATCTATCTCTCCTTTGCTGCGTCTCCTGCCTCTCCCGCTTTGGTTCTCATTTTCTATCCCTGAGCTCTCACTTTACATGTCAACATGTCAATGTCATATTATATGAGACCTTTGTATTTGACACCCTTGTGATAATATCAATAAGGTCATGTATTGACATGTACAAAGGCACTTGGGCGGATCTGGGCAAACAATAACAATAATCCTAAAAACTAATGTGCTGTCACTCTGCTGCTCACAAATGTGTTTTGAGCGCATCTTTGCAGAGAAAAGCACCTGCTTGTTTCAGTGGGAGAAGGCGAGGCTGAGCAGAACTTGTCAGATTGGAGACGATGATTCCTCTGAGACCTGTGGCCTAATTTCTTATTTTCAAGAGGAAACTTATCTAATTATATTTAAGTTAACTTCCTGGTGGTCGATTCAAGGGCATCACTGATTGATATAAAAAAGAAGGTTTTTTTTTTCCCGAAACAAAAAAAATCTATAGTATCTTGCCTTCTCTCATACATGCAACATCAAGGTTGGGGTGTGGAATTTTTCTGCATCATAGTAATAGGTTTGACTTTCTTATGTAACTAACTGAGATAACCTGAACTCATTCTGCTGCACTACTGCAAAAGCAATAATATCGTTGAGGGAATACAATCACAATCCAAATTGTACAATATTACTAGAGTTCAAGATATTGCGCAAGTGGTCATAATTGTGTGGCTGCTCAGTAAACACAAAGTTCACTGTATATCCCAAATTGCTTCTTAAACCTGGGGTCATGCAAATATTTGCTTTAAATAAGAGTGGAGTTGATATGGGATCCCCATTTTGGACAGATGGAAGGCCAAATTCGTACCATCCAAATGTTTTTCTTTGACTCAGATTTAAGAAGCATTGTACAGGAAGATCCCTGGGATACACCGTCTGTGTGGACCCAACCTTAGAAACGGGCGTAAAGACCACTTTGTTTAATTGGTTAATTTTCAGTTGAAACAATTTGGTGGACCATTGAGATGGAGGTGGTGCAGGAAAAGAAGCAGGCAGAAGAATATAAAGGCAGAGCAATCGGATCAGAGATTGCATCTCTATGCAGAATGCAGTTTCTCCTCCTCCAAGTTGGGCCCTTAGGCATGGCCCAGTCTGCTTCTCCTGCTCCCTTCCTCCCTCTTACCACCATATGGACACTTTCGACCTTATGACGTCCTGCTTCCATGTTCACTTTCACCGCACAAGCTACAATCTTGGACAGATAAATTACCAGTTATCTCTGAAAGCTCTGGAAGAATAGTTTAACAAAGAGGGTGATCCGTCCGTCTCAATGGACTCACCAATCCTCACATTATTTGAAGTCCACACATTGCACATATACTGTATTTTGGTCACTTTGGCAAAATGAGATGATTCTAAGCCCCTCCCCATTGCTGTCCTTCACTATCTTCCCTCTGTCTGCCTGTCTTCAAGAAGCATTTCATCCTGACCAGTCTGGGATTTTATCACGCTTGCTTTGGTCATTACATCACAATTATGGAGCTGTTGGTATGGGAGAAATAAAGGATGAAAAAAGGAAGAGTGGAAAAAAGCGACAGATAAAATGTAGGTCAGTGGAGATGCGCTCGGGGCAATTTCTCTCTCTCTTTCCATGGTTGTCTCGCTCTCTCCGTGGGCCACAGCTAAAGAGGCTAAGAGACTGGGGGTGAAAGTGCCTCCAACCCACACCTGCCTCTTTGCTACCTCGCGCAGACTGACAAAAGCATCTACAGCTCTCAGACAACTACTTCAATGGCAGACGTTGAGCACCAGGCGTGACGGTAACCCAGTGCGACAGGGGGAGACCTTCCGACAGACAGGACACGCGCTCATTTCGGCAACTTCTTGATATAATTACTTTTTAAGTTTGCGGATGTACTTCACACCGCATGCATATCACCAGGAGTCCGTGTTGGGGGTCAAGGACCTGGTGGCAGAGGTTACCGAATCCAGTCACATGGAAACGCGCATTGGGCCTTCTCATCGATCCTGTATTATCTCCCCTTTATTGTAAAGAATTACATTGCAACCTTGTATTTAACACATAAAACATATTACACATTTGTATTTAACACATGAAATGTATTGAAATGTATTTGCTGTAATGCAAAATTTCAGACATTTCGGTCAAGGCTTTAATGCTCCCCACTGGGATAATCATTGATAACTATGGTATTTATCAGTTAAAAGTACAATCAGCCAAACACCTTGGTCATGCATAACACAACATGTACGATTAGAATCTCCGAAGCCTACAGTGTCACTCGTCGTGGCCCTAAAGCGTCCATTTGCTAGGTCAGTATTTGCGTATTTCTCAGAGGAAGTAGAAGACCCCACCCTGAAAGTCATCCCTAAGGATACCTGAGACAAGTCATGTCATCGGAGCTACTCTTCTTTCTGTGACATACAGTAAGATCGTTAACCTCTATATACAGTAGATAAGAACAAGATGTTCTTGTCTTAGATACCTTTACAGTGGCGCAACTGTAATTCAAGTTGACTATCAGCAATAATTGACTTTTGGTCATAAAACAACTGGAATTGTACAGCCTTGCAAGTGCAAAACAATTGTTAGCTAATGTATGAGTGATGTATATGACTGAGAAGAGGGTCAACCATTTTGGTCTCCTCTATGGGTGGATTTTTTGGGGGGATTTTGATCACACAATGATGCACGGCAATTTTGTGCTCATAGGCAAATCGTTTAGCATGAAAATCTGATCACTCAAAAGTGAATATTATGCACAAATGCTTGATACAGTTCCTCCGTTGGAATGATCTAAATATATAATAATCTAAAAGTGATCAGATTACCTGATTTGCACAGTCAACATGAGATTTTTTTTTTTTTAAATCATGGAGTCAGAAAATCTGGGCAGGATAAATGGTTGACACACTTCATTTTACATGTTTGAAAACAACCAACCGTATATTGCACCGGGCTGATTAAACGTGGAAGGCGAAGTATTAGCGCCAGAGTGCGCTCAGGCTGCGGGCTTGCGGGCGTGCGGGCGTGCGGGCATGGATGCGCGCGCGCGCGTGTGTGTAGGCTGCAGGAGAGAGTGGGAGGAGCGGAAAGTGCTTGGGTCCAATCCGAGCTGGCGGGCAAAGCTTCTCCAACACGCTCTCCCCTCCCTCAGCCGGCAGAAAACAGTGGAAGCCTCCCGTAGAGGTGAGAGCGCAGATGTCATGAAAGCGACCGCAAGACCAGAGCGCAACCACCGACACGCCGACCGACCTCAGTCCGCCTCCCCGCGCCTCCGTCTGGGATGCTTTTAGCGCACAAGCCGCCTCCAATCAGGGCAGCGGTCATCGACGCAGCTCGTCGACATTCTTTGAGTTGTTAGTTGTTTTATTATTTAACAGAGGATCTTGCCCGCCGAGACGCCCCTTTTTCGTTTTAGTGTTTATGTTTATTTCTTCATGACTGCTGCTTTGGGAAGTGAGGCGCAACAGCAACACCATGCGAGGTAAGAGCACCAACTCCACGCACGCACGCACGCACGCACGCACGCATGCATGCATGCACGCGGTGTGGCGGGATCGTTATATGTTCTTAGAAGTTTATTGTGGGAGTTTTTGGTATGATTGTTTGTTTGTATGTTTTTGCTCACTAGTCCATTTCACTACGATACACAGCTACGCAAGTATATCAAAGTTTATTTCCGCGCGTCAAATGAGCAGGTGAGCAAGTCCGCGCATGAGGGGAAATTAAAAGTGGCGCCCGGTTAATCACTTTTGTCAATCACTTTAGTCAATCCATATCAGCTCGCCAACCGGAAATTGCCGCATGATGGAAATACAATTTTTTATTCGCCTTTGGTTTGCCTTGTTGATTCGGAGTTGGGTACAAAGTTTATTGGATGTTCCAGGGCCACTTGTCGTGAGATCCACTAACCGATTTCTCTGCAAGTTGAACGGCATGTTTAATTTTAACGTCAAAGTCAAGTTGGCTCTCTCTCATTGCGCGTCTTTCTCACTCGCTCTACACGCGCGCATGCACTTACAAACACGCTCAAAAGCCTGCGGACCGCCACTTTCCGATTTTTTTTCTCCATGTACAGTGTTCGACATAAAACAACATTGTATATTGTTTGCAGTTGTAGCACAGTTGCAGTGGGGCCTATTTGGAATGTTAATATCCCTTTGCGGATTTAGTTTTATAGGGACTTTTTGCGCAATTCAGGCTGAGAGGACGTTGAACTTGATGAAAATGCGTTCCTGCAAAACAATGATATCAAACCTCACTGGTAAAAACATCATTTTAACGGTGTCAACTATACTATGCACATGTGTTGTGTGGACATAGCCAATAAATGTGATCATTTTTAGTGTAGTGAATATTTACCATCATTCTTAAAAAAACGACACTGAATTATTTAGTTAAAAGATTCATGAAATTGGTTTGCAATGCAAAGATACAATATATTGTATATATATAAAATGTCTTTTAATGGAAAAATAAACAATAAATCTCAACAGCAGCAGTGAAATCCATTGCAAACATTATCCAAATTGATACAAAATTATAAATAGCCCTCAAGCACCGCATCTATAGGATGTATGTTCTGCTCACTGTCATGATTTATTTATTTGGATGTCATTTAACATTTTCTGCTGCTGCTGTTTAATGCCAATACATCCTTGAGCCAGAAAAACCAACAACGAAAGAAAAAAACAGACAAACATAGTCCACCTCCTTTTCTGTCATCTTCGACCAAACTCCTCTGTCATGCTCCTTGCATTTGTTTTTGTTCACATTCTAGCGACCACTGTTGTGCATGGGAGGCTTCAAGGGGGCGGGGGGGCGGTTCTACGGGAAGCTCCAGCTTTCACTTTACAGCCGCGGTTAGCAGAGGAGGCCCCTGAAGCGTCTCTCTCACCCCTCTTTCTCCATCTCTATCTCTCTCCAGCTTCCTCTCTCCCTCTGCACGCCCGAAAGGGTTTTGTCAGATAGAATTAAATCAGTGTGGGCTGAGCGCCCCCCACTCTCAACCTGTGTGTGAGTGTCTCTCAGCTGCCCTTACATAGAAATGTGCTCACAACCACAAGGCTATAAAAAATAGAGGTCTCTCATGTGCCGTGGTAATTCTCATTTAACAGTAGCCACAACATCTGAAGTTCCGACTGACGATGATGTCACTCTTTTGCCGGGCAAGGAAAACAAAAACTGCACACGGATCCAGAAATATAATAAGAGCCTTTTTGCACGTCGAACAATGCGTGTTTCACATTGTGGCTTCACAAAATGATATAAAAATGAAAAAAGTGTATTTAACATCAACTTGATGCTTGACTTTTTTAATTTTGATTTCAAACCTTGCCAAATTTACATTTTCCATCCTATTCATACACCCAAATAAAATATTTATACTAGCAATACAACTAGTTTTATTCATCTTGTGTGGGACGTGTTTGCATTTGCTGCAACGTCAGACAAAGTCTTTGTGCCACTTGGATGCACCCAGGTCAAAGAGTTCACCATGAAGTAGCCGAAGCGGTGGGGGTCTATCGGGCGGGAGCGGGACGGTCAAAGCGCCATTTGATCTGCTGTGTCTGGCGATATGTCAATCAGAATCTCCCACACTTGGGAAACGATAGGATGATGCAAAGAGAGGAACACTCCACTCGTAAGATGAAGTCGGGATAAGGTCAAAAGTGCCACAACAGGTGTGGTGATGCTGTAAAATAGATATTGCAAAAGATACAATTTACTGCTTTTGTTCCCAAAGTGTTTATACGCACAGATAGATAGCATCACTCAACACACACACAGACGGTCAAATACTACGCATGACGGCTTCATGCCAATAGAATTAGTTTCATCCTGTTTTACTGCGGAGGCTTGTGCATTGATCCGTCCGATTCCGAAGCATCCCGTGATCGATTTTTCATCAAATCCAACGGAAGCAGTCTGTTCAGATAAATCTATAGTGCATCACTCAGATGACATTACTTCAACCATAGCTCAATCCTGTAATTTAAGATGTTTTTTTTCGTATTTTCATACAAAGTGAGATGTACAGACCATAGCGAATCCAAACAGACAAAAAGAGAGCAAACGAAAACAGGGCTGAATCGAGATTGTCGGAACCTCACTCCGGAGACATCAAATAATCTGCTACTTTATTTCATGCTGTGAAATATTCAATGTGCACTATTATTGGGGGCTCGAGTGGTCTGTTGTCTGACTCAGTTAGTGACGATTGTGTTGTTTATTGTGCGTTTGTGCTGACTAATAGCGAGTGTTATGTAAGAAGAGAGGAGAGATTACCCCAAACCCATGCAAGGCCACATTGTTAATCCCTCAACGCAGCCTTACTGACTGAGCTACGGCTTGGATGCTGTTGCAACACACACATGTGGGACTCATGTCCCAATAGCCAACACATACATTCATCTACACCGCTCAACTGCGTTTTGTGTGTGTGTGTGTGTGTGTGTGTGTGTGTGTGTGTGTGTGTGTGTGTGTGTGTGTGTGTGTGTGTGCGCGTGTGTGTGTGCGCGTGTGTGTGCGCGCGTGTGTGTGTGCGTGTGGCCCGATGGCACTCCTGTATTCCCACTGAGCCGCTATCATAGCTCATGTTTGTTTAGCTTGAGCTCAGCATCGACTTCATGTTGGTTTTATCCCGCCGTCGCTATCTCGGGGATATGAGGCGAACGCTGTCCCCCGTTTTTTCTTTAGTCTCTCTCTTTTCTCTGAAAATCTTAATACACATAAAGCGTGGGCTATATGGCACACTTGAGTTTGTGTAGCCACTTTATAACTACACCATAAGGGATTTTCAGCACTGAACCACTCCGAAACTAAATCTGCCTTGAAGTCATAAGTCCTCTTATGCCAATTTTACTGATTTTAGTGAAGGAAGAATGTCGACAGCAATATTCCATTTTGGCATTTTTCTCAGATTTAGACAAAAGTTTGTTTCTTCTTAATCACAAATGTTTTACTAAAAGAAAAGCTATGGAGGGGTAAAAACACCTGCAGAGTAGCTGAACAGGAAATGCTATTATTGTTTGTCCATAACTTTGTGTCGAAAGAAAGTTATGAGAGCCCAAATTGGGTAGAAAAAGGAAAAGGAGGGTATGTAGTGTTACAGCAATTATTGTTTTCTTCTTCATTTCAATTAAATTTGGCGTGAAATCTTGTAGATGAGCAGATTTGAGGTGAAGAAATGCTAAAGGAGGCATTTCAAATCTGTAGGTGGAAATAAAAGGAAGGGCGGGAGAATGAGACTGAGAGAAGAAAGGAGAGCAATTAAAAGTCTTAAGGGTTACATCATAAAGTAAGCGTGCATGCATGTGTGCTTAAAGAAGAGGATGTTTAGTTAATTTGCGTCAAATACACATTGTGTCTAAATGCTAGACATACACGCGTATACTGTTATCGATACTGAGATTAGATTACATTTGCAAACGGTAGTTGCGCTCAGCAGTGAACAACCAACGCCTGCCTGCGCCCATAACGGTGGCATCCAAAGTCCACACTTGGAACCTGCTGCTTATCCAACACAAAATCAGATTACTCCATTGACTGAAGGTTTGTGTCACTGTTACAGTTCTACCTCCTTTTATGAATATGCATAGCTACACATTGGGAATCAAACATATGATCATGCACAAAAAGTCATTTGTTTAGAGGAATTTATCGGCCACAAGTTAAATACAATTAGAGGCTCCGTGTAATTTAAAATCGGGCCTGTGTATTTAAAATCATACCTCTGAATATTTCTGCTAACTGAAGGTGTTGTGTTGGCAGGTGCAAAGCTTGCACGTCGCAACAATAAGCCTGTGATTTAGCCAAGTGCATCTTTTCTTAATGACAAAGATTAGCCTGTTTTAGTGCTTGTAATCCCATTGAAGAGATTCTTATTAGGACTATCTTTCCTTCTCTTCATCCTCTCCTCTCTCTCTATCGCTCTCTCTTGAGCAACCTCACTCAGCCCAAGTTCATATGTGTGTGTGTGTGCGTGTGAGAACACACACAGTTGACGTGAGGTCTCTTATCATTCCTTCGTAAAGGGAATGAAATTATGAAACCGAGACCGCTGCTACTTTTACTCACTCGACTCCAATTTAACGTTGATAATGTATTCTGTTAAATCATGCCACTAGAGAGAGATCGAGAAATGGAGAGAAAGCAGGTGAAGAGCAGAGCAGGCTGTGTGTGAGTCTTTGTGATCAATTTGCCTCTGCCAGAGATGCCCCTGGGGCCACTTTGGGGAGAACCTTGTTAGGCTGAGTTAAATTGTTGCCCGAGGCGAGCTATTAGTGGCCATCCCTGAGAGAGGACACACACATATATGGCATGCTCTCGCACTTAAACAGAAAGGCACACGCATACATTCAAACGCACACATCAGCTCCAACGGCCTCTCTCATTCATATGCCCGCGTTCACTCTGGCTTCACTCGCAGGAATACATAAACACACAAGCAGCGTGGAAGAATCCTAACTTGAGGCAGTAAAGTGTCAAAAGATTCAGTTACTGGAAAAAATGGCTTTCACAGTCACAAGTGTGAAAAAAAAATATCAGCTAGTTCAACCAAAGTACGACAAATACCTTGGCTAAATCACTTAAGGATTATGTGGGCTGTGTGCAATTTCAGACCATTTAACTGTGCAGTCATTATGGTCTTTTTTTTTTGTCGTGTCTCTAAGGAAGCCGACAAGTTTCTTCCAATCAAGTCAACTTTTTACAGATTAGAGTATTTTGACACCCTTGGTTGGAAAAAATATAATATTTGGTTCAAGGTACGAGTTTGAAATGGATACCACCAGCACCACTATTAGAGTAGTGGGATGTCACCCAGACAGTTTTAACAAACAAAATGAGACTGAAAACACAATTTGACATGACTGTAAGAAATAGTACATAAAATAGACTGAAAGACACTTTATTTGTATTTCAATGGGTGTCTTAATATGAAGTAATTTGTGCGTGATACAATCATCTTATGGTCACCAATCAATAAAAATGAATTTCATTAAATGATTTTTGGCCCTTTAAAAGTGCTATACAATTCAAATATATTATTATTAATATTATTATTATTAAATACGAGCCTTATGAGGTGCTTTATTTGACCGAAAGTGTACAGGCATAATTAGGTTCAATTTATTTTCTTCCTCCTCTTCATCTTAAAATGTCATATTTCTCGAGTGAATCGCAGCCTCCTACGCGGTTTTGCATTTGATACACAATTTAGTAGGCCTTACTCAGAAAACTCCCCTCCCCGCTTCAGTTGCATTTACCAGTTTGGTCAGTCCTTCCAATTTCTGCAAGAAATTAAGACTTTTCTCTTTGTCTTTGCATGCATGTGGTTTCCTTCGCTCATATTAGTATCTCTAACCTTTCTTTGGCTCTCTGGGATAGCCACCTTTTCCTCTCCCTTCCCCCCTCAAAGAAACACACACGGACACACACACTGTCAACTACAATTAGACTCAAGAGAAACACCATAGGAGGAGCATTGAAGGAGGATGAGGACATGGCCAGCGCCAACAAACATTATTTTCCCACCCCAGGAGGGAACGACCTCACTCAGCGTGTGCAAACATCTTCTGCTGCACGTTCATTGCCTCAATCCAAGCAAAATATGGACACAACCACCCCGTCGGTGCATGTGTGCTGATGCGAAGAGCAAATCATGACAGTGAGCCATACAAGACAGAAAGCCATGTGCGTGTGGTGCGTGTTCATTTTCATGGCTGATTTCAGGATCCTAATGACCAGATGCAGACCTCTCACACTTGGACCCGTTCCACCCTGATGCGTTCACTCGGTCCTTAAGGAAAGGTCAAAGGCTGTCGGGGTCCTACGGGGTCACCCAGGGGATTGAAGGGCGTGAGTGTACGTCTGTGTGTGAGTGTGTACAGTGGCCATTAGAGGTGAGATCAGAGGAGGCAGATGGGCAGACTTTGTGTGCGTGTGTGTGTATATGTTTTGGGGTAGGGGTTGGGTTTACCCTGTGGGTTTTTTCCCACGCCTCCTTCTCCTCTTATCCATTTGAGGACACATGCTGCATTGGGTGGGAGATTGTGTGTGTGTGTGTGTGTGTCGTGTGTGTGTGTGAGAGAGAGAGGGGAGGGGGTTAAGCATAGAATGTCATACAGTAATGTCTGTTTTTTTTTCCCCCCAAAATGAGCTCACAGTAATTTATGCATTGGAGCATATCTGAATGTGTTGCAAATTTTGTGCGCGTGCACGTGTGTGTGTGTGAGCGAATCGATGCGCTGGATAACAGCCAGTGGCCCCCTTCTGTTCCCTCTCTGTGGTGTCCAATCATGCTGCAGCACAATATTCTTTGAGCAAACTGCAGCTGATCCCAGACCTGCTATCTGAGCAATTACCCAGAGTGCTTTGTGGCTGTATGGCAAGCTGGACAAGCTCATGCCCTCTGACACACAGCATGGGGGGGGGGGGGTTAGGGCAAGGTAGTGTTTTTTTTTTTTTTTTACATATGTGTGCACAGACCGTTGTGCCGGGGGGCTTTGGTGACAATGGATTTCACGGGGTTGGGAGAAGCAAAATGCTGGATGGTCTCGGAGACAAATCCATGGTGGTGGGTCTAATAAATGTGTTCAGTCACCGTACATGCTGTAACTGCGTGACAATGACATGTTTGGTGGGACCCGGCGCAAGGGGGAGGCAAGCTATTGCTGCTGTGTGGCATTATGATTATTATTTGAAAAAACAGCGGCCTGTACACAGGATGTTTCAAACCTCATGTTAGTGTGGAAGCAGGTGTTCTCTGTGACTCAATATCTGTCACTAAATACATAAAATGGAAACAATCTGACCAAATTTTAAAGTTGTGAGGTCTACTAAAATAACTGGAAGCTACTTTTTGCCTCACTTCTGCTTAGTGTGTCAACCACTCTCGTCATGAAACTAAAATGGGGAGCTGGAAACGTTGCAGTTGAATGACTGGTAAACACAAAATGTTACTTTTCTGATGCAAATCAAATGTTTGTTTTGGGATTAGACAGCCAGTTTTGGCTTTTCTTTTTCAAACAAGTTACGCTCTGTTGCATTAGTATCATGTCAGACTATTTACTTAGTGCTGTGCACAAATCAAAGGTGACTCGAATTGAATTGAGAATCGGCCGTTCAAAACAAACGCCGATGGTTTAGAGCTATCCAGAGCATATTGCTGTGTTTAGATGGTCAGTGTAGTATTGTTTTCAATACATACACTCATTGAATATAAATGACTGGGAATTAAAGTCAAATGAAAGAGTTGTGAGGTCGAGCAGGCGTGCCGCAAAGTAAAAATTCCCATACAGTATACAGACACCCGCGGAAAAACACAGACGTCTGCGAGGCAAAGAACACAAGTAGTATGGATGATTGAAAAAAAACAATGATTGAAAATGAGTTTGTCAAGAAGAGCGCAAAGTCCAAAGTTTTAGATGTTTCACTCAGCAAGTGAGCCGACGTGCTGCTCAAGTCCATTTGAATCCATCGGGAGAGGAGCGTTTCATTGATTTTAATGGGACAGTAAAGATGTGCAAACATGAGAGGAGACACAGGGGAGATAACCCAAGCAGTATTCTTATACGCTATTCCCAGAAGTGTGACTTAATTCACTTGGCAATCACAGCACCAGAAGTTTTTGCAGTGTTTTTCATCATCAGCGGACGGGGAAAAAAAAAAGCAGCTCCTTCCTCTCTTGGCTTTATACGACAAGGAGTTCTTCCGTGAGATGGAAATAGATCATGAAATACAGAAACTGAGATGATTTCCAAGTCACACAGCCACTTACAGCGTGGAGGAACACTCAGAGACGTGCGGCAATGTCAAACAGAATGAAGTGCGGAAGGGATGGCGAATAGTGATAAGATAATTCCGAGTGCGTGAGAGACATCTAAGACCGGCGGCAGACTTGTTCACATTTAACAAGCAGGCTTCAGGGAAGGGAAGGAGAAAATGTCGATCTCCTTCATTCTGCCACCAGATAGTATCTCGTTAACTTGGAAAAGAAACAATTCATATTTTTAATAACATAGAAACACCACCCACAGTCATCCTCTACATACGAGTCACCCCCTGGGACCTCGGGAGTTTTGTTTGGCTTACTGAAGTGCCTCACGTTGGCAAAAGTTAGGATAGAAAGTGATATCGACTGTTCCGTTAGACGGGGAAACGGCAGCACCTCAATTCACTCCATTTGTGCGCTATGAGTTGCTCTGGGAGCTTTTCTGTTTTGGAGCCATCCCGCAGGCTGAAGAAATGAAACATGCATGTCCAGTCTGGCTCTTCCCAACAACACACACATACAAGCTTTACATGCACAGCAACATCTAGTGGACTGCATTTGTAGTTACATGATGAATATAGAATCAAAATTCATCTCACTTTGTTTATGTACATGCATTTGTGTTCAGAATCCCTTATAAGTGTGTGTTGTAAGATGAAACATTGTAAAGAAAGCGGCGGCGGCGGCGGCGGCGGCCTGCTTTTTTTTCCCCCCTAGTAGCACATTCCCCCTAGTAGATAATTAGGACTCTATTTAAAGAGGGGCAGCCCAGGAAATACACAGGAGAACCTCACTTCATTAAAAATCAATTATGATAATGCACGTGCTGGTGTAATATAGACCTCATGGCCACAATCAGCTATACACACGCACACGCACTCACACACACGCAGTGTTAACAGCACAGCTATCTGGCCTTGTTATTTCTGAAGTTGTCTTTCTCTTTCTCTCTCTCTCATGAGCTTGAGACTGATCCTCCTCTTAGCTGAGGAATCGCCAGCGTTGCAGTCCTGCTCTTACATAAGAACCTCAAGATAAACACTCACACTTCCCGGTGGTCAACAGGGCTGTCAGTCACTGAGTTCAGGCGTCCTCCCCACTCCCTAGCAGCAACGTATGGTCCAACTGTGATACTGCTCTGTATTACTTCCTGAATTTCACAAGAAAATTAGAGCTTCCTTGCTCCATCAACAAGAACTAGGGACTCCACACCTAAATTTTACAACGTTTGGAATTAGAGGAGAAACACCTTCAAAAAAAAAACAAGATTCCAGTTTCATCGATTTCGATTTTGTGCTTTATCAGGACTCAGAATCTACATAGATGAAAAAAGGCAGTAGGCTGAGATGAGCTAACTGTGTAGACACAAATAAGAAAAGAGTTGTTGAATCATACACTAGTAGCTTGGTACGACTTTTTGCCTCAAGTACTTTATTGTAGAAAATCACCAAGTTCGTGTAAAGATCAGTCTAACTTTTCAAATCAATACAAACCACAGTTTGAGCACACATAAATCTTAATTCTGCTTTAATCCATCCGTGCAGCCGAGGTATAAAAAAGCAAGGATTGTCTACTAAAAGGAAGAAGTGGGAGTCCTTTGCTTTAGCAATTCCTAAATCCTCAGCAGCCGTGATAGAACGAGACGGGAAGGGGAGGTGGGGTGCAAACGGGACACTCGGTGACATCACTTCCTTTAAGAGTGTGACAGCTTAGCACATCATTGCTGCGACAGCCAGACGAGTGCAGCGAGTGGGTGGTCACCCTGGCAACAGCGATGCTGTCATGACCGTATCCCCATATCCTACCTGACAGTCCCCGCTGGCAATGAGCACATCACATGGTCCACAATACGCACACCCACACACACATTTGCAAACACGCACACGTGCCATACACGTACTTCACTGTTCCTGTCTTCTTTATTTGTGGAAAAAGTCACTGGAACACAAACGCTCACTGAAACAATGCTCATGCCCACACGCTTGTGCTCCTTTGGGCATATGTACGAGTACAAAAAAGGAGTACAATCTCCCAGAAGACATGCGGTGAATATAGATAGATATATTGTCATCATTGGAGCAGAAGTGTCAACACATGCTCATAGAGACACAAACCTTTGTAGGAAATCAATGTAAATGCACAGTACATGGATCCACGTCACAGCAAGCAAAATCAACTGAATCATAAGATCAGGTAAGAGAATTGAAAACACCAGACATGAATGTTCTTACTAACAAGTCTGGATGGTCCCAGACACAACTGAGACATTTCAAAGTGCCTTACTGGCCATGCATGTGTCAACTGTGCGTCGTCTGCTCTGACCCATTTTAAAGCCAGTTGGGCAGGAATGGGTGGAAATGGGTCAGGTCTTGAGCTGCAACACAACTCACAGCATGAGTGGTACTAGATTGCATTTCAAAAAAAAAAAAAAGTGTGCAGCCCTCCATCATTGCTTCACCAAAAGACTAACAAGTCCAAAGCGACAAAATGATTCATTTTTTTGCCTCTTGTCCTAAAAAGCACTTGGATTGTTTGGAGAAAAATGACATTTGGTTTCCCAGTGGACACAAAACTGAAAACTATTGTTGTGCACCACGTTGTGGAATTACTCATCTGCATACTAGGAGTTGGAGTAGAAAGACCACTCGGGGTGCAGCAGTACCCGTCCATAACTACTCAGTCGTATTAGACAGAAGTGTCTCCATTGATCCGCATGTGGGATTATCCAATTATACACACTGAACACTCGTTCCCACACACAATCATTTTATTTGTGAGCGGATATAAAATGTAACGTACTATTTAAATATAGGTTCTGGATAAATATACGTATGACGCATTGAGTCACTTTTTTTATTTGATACATCTTAACAACATACAGTTAAAATCGTACAGTAAGGTCACATCAACACTGTCTGCGAAATAATATTTTACTATACTCATACTATAATATATATAATGTACTCAGGTTTAGCTTATTTTTGTGGGAGCCCAAGCAAATGGCACACGGGTGGAAAAGCAGCACGATCATTTCGGACCAGATTAATTTCTTGAAAAAAAATAACGTAACTTGCCGAACAATACATGGAGCTTACTGGTAAATGGATGGATATTTTAAAAGAGTGTTCCGCACTACCACCATCTTGTTGGGAAATAATTTAGGATTAGATAGGCTGTGTAATCTCTTTAGAGAGTGTGCCATCTCAGCAGACAGACCTGCCTATCACTGCATACATGTGCGCATCACTTAGGAGGAGCTGCAGCTTTTTGCTTTCCATTGACTATGGACTACACTTGCAACAGGTGCGCTTGTGTGTTACAGTGAAACAGCTTCTGTTGTTTTTATACTGTGCCTTTGGTTTTGGCTGCACATGGAGCTGCCTATACACAGTGAGTAATATTTTAAAAGGGAAACAAATACCGTAAATTTAGACTTTAAACGGAAAAAAAATGAAATAAGTCAGTGCGTGGAATGTAAAAGAAAGACTGAAAATGTCAAACGTGGGTGAACATTTTGATCGAGTGAGTGCAAAGTGACAGGTAGTGATGCAATATCTTTTTTTTTTCCATTACGCGTGACATTACGAACCCGCAGGGGTGTTTCCTTCAAGTGGAGCACAAAAGAAGAGACCCACAATTAATGCTGCCTTGTCACCAAGGTGTTTGAGTGTGTACTTGGGAGCAAGCATACACTCCAAGATCTTGCAGTCATTAGAGAAACTCTTGCAAAGACGTACACAAGGTCACACTGCCCTTGTGAAGGTCTTTTTATAACTCTTCGGGGCTTTACAGCCAATTGTAGTTGACTAAGTCCTCTCACTGTGCTTGACTTCACCCTCACATTTGAACATGTTTCTCTTTGCACCTTTCTCTGCTCGCAGCTCAAATCGAAGTAATACCGTGCAAAATTTGCGGAGACAAATCATCAGGCATCCACTACGGAGTCATCACATGTGAGGGTTGCAAGGTAAGATTTCACAAAGTGGAAGACAACACAACATCACAAAAGGAGTTGGTATGTTTTGTTCAAATACCCCGAGTCAGTATTAATGCATTGCGTTGACGTGCAAACAGGGATTCTTCCGAAGGAGTCAGCAGAACAACGCATCCTACTCCTGCCCCCGCCAGAGGAACTGCCTCATCGACAGAACAAACCGCAACCGATGCCAACACTGCCGCCTTCAAAAGTGTCTAGCCCTAGGAATGTCCAGAGATGGTGAGGCCCTTTTGGTCTACAATTTACCAGAGTATCTCGTACGGGAGATGCACGAAGGTAAATCCCACGATTGGTATTCTAATCCCGCATCTGGCATCTCTCTGCCCCTCTTCTTTGTTAGCGGTGAAGTTTGGACGCATGTCAAAGAAACAACGTGACAGTCTGTATGCAGAGGTCCAAAAGCATCAGGCCCGACTACAGGAGCAGCGGCAACAGCAGACGGGGGAAGCGGAAGCTTTGGCACGGGTTTACTCATCCAGCCTAACCAATGGACTGTCAACCCTCAACCATGAGATTGGGGGCACTTATGCCAATGGTCACGTCATTGACCTGCCCAAGGGTGGCCACGCCAATGGCGCTGGACTTCCAGGGGGCTACTACGGGATGGATTCCACCCAGCCGTCTCCAGACCAGTCAGGTTTGGACATGTCGGGCATGAAGCACATCAAACAGGAGCCAGTCTACGACTTGACGCCAGTGCCCAACCTGTTCAGCTATGCTGGCTACCAGGATAGTCAACTGGGACACAACAATGTCAGCATGGGAGAACTAGGTAAAGATCAAGTGACAAATTCACCAATGCTCTCATCACTCTTAGATTGTATCGAAGCACAATAATAAATACACACAGAAACAGACACCTCTGTGTCAAATGTATACATGCGTTAGTTAAGCACATACTGAATTGACTTACCTCCTCTCTCCCAGACCGCATTGCTCAGAATATCATCAAGTCTCATCTGGAGACGTGTCAGTACACCTCAGAGGAACTGCAACAGTTGGCCTGGCAAACACACTCCTATGAGGAAGTCAAAATGTACCAGAGCAAGGTGAGTTTCCTTTTATGACACTATTCCCCCTTGTTTGATGTGAACAATTTAGATTTCAGGTTTCCTGTGGAGTTTTCCCACTCGCTCCCCTCCTAGTCATGCATTGTACTCGGATTTGAGATGTCACTGAATTCATATTCTTCATGAACATGAATTCATGCTTAGTATAGATCAAATGCAATTACAAGATAGAAATAACATTGCCAACTTTCATGTGGTCCGGTTTAGCCTCGGGACGTGTTGTGGCAGCAGTGTGCCATTCAGATCACACATGCCATCCAGTACGTGGTAGAGTTTGCCAAGCGCATCTCAGGGTTTATGGAGCTGTGTCAAAATGACCAGATCCTCCTGCTGAAATCAGGTGAGTCCACTTCTGTTTGGTCTCTTACCCCCCTTGTATGCACCAAGAAGAATTTCAGGCTCCAACGTTAGCTCTGTTGTCCATCTGGCTCAGGTTGTTTAGAGGTCGTCCTGGTGAGGATGTGCAGGGCCTTCAACCCACTCAACAACACCGTGCTTTTTGAGGGGAAGTATGGAGGCATGCAGATGTTCAAAGCTCTGGGTAAGACATAGATTAGATTAGCAGTACATTTTTGTCGGGTATGAATGACAGTCAGGGCTAATTGAAGAAAAAATGTCCCGTAAAATAGTCAAATTCCTCTGAGCATGAAGGACTACAGTAAGAGGAATGACTTTATTTCTCTCCTTCTGTGCTCGCTTTCAAGGTTGTGACGACTTAGTGAGCGCAGTGTTTGACTTTGCCAAGAGTTTGTGCTCACTGCAGCTGACGGAGGAGGAGATCGCTCTCTTCTCGGCAGCTGTCCTCATTTCCACAGGTCAGTGAACAACCACTGATTGTATTCGAATGAAAGTAGCACATTCAAATTTCAACAAATTGTCATGGCCGTGCAAATCGTTCACAAGAATGAATATACAGTGTCTGAATGACTTCCAACAGACATGCAGTAAGATGTAATAATTATCAGATTCTACAGATGTACAATTTCACGTGGTATAAATTGGCATTACAGACCCTCTGTGGCTTTTGAAATGTATTTGTGCCCTTAATATGCACCTTTCTGGTTACTCTGGAAACAACGATGGAATCGTGTTGCGCATGAAAAATGAACAAATCTCTTTTCAGATCGGCCATGGTTAATGGAGCCCCGCAAAGTTCAGAAACTCCAGGAGAAGATCTACTTTTCTCTGCAGCACATTATGCAGAAGAACCACATGGACGAAGATGCATTGGCTAAGGTAAGACAACCAACCCGTCATATCTGCAAATTGTTTTCCTTTTTACTCCGTTAATATGTATTGTTTTTAAAAAAAAAAAAAAAACGTAACTTTTTTTAATGTATGGGAAGTGAAAACGCCTGAAAACCTGTTAATGTTATCATTACGTGACAAATACAGGTACAATTGAACTTTTTTTTTTTCCAGTTGTATTTTGTTTCAGATTTCCTATTCAAATCTGAATGTAGCAATAGAAAAAGTACATGATGAAATCATTTTCATCAATGCATTCATTTTTCCCATTTGATGGAGAATTCAACATTTTTCTTAAGCGCAGAATGTGCATTTGTGTACTTTAGTGGTTGTCATGTTTAACGAAGGCAAAGGTCAATGTGCCGCATGCTTGCCTTTATGTCAAATGGGATTTGAACAACCAGTGTGATCTCAGTCACTTTGAGTGCGCTTCCTATCCGATGCATTGATCTAACCATTTTTCTTTTCTCCTCTTCCCCGTCAGCTGATCAGTCGTATCCCGACACTGTCTGCTCTGTGTACGCTCCACACGGAGGAGCTTCAAGCTTTCCAGCAGCTTCATCCAGAAACAGTCAACGTTCTCTTCCCGCCACTCTATAAAGAACTGTTCAATCCAGACCCGAACTCTGCCATGTCCATGCCCAAGTGACTGACTGCCTATTGCGCCATTGCAACAAACAATTTGAGTGGAGGAACAAAAGAATACAAGGACAGCTATGTCTGACAAGACGACGTCGGTAATATCTACCAAGTTCACAGCTCCTCTTGTTTCATTCGAGACTGGGGAGGTGAGTGGTCATCCGACAGAAACTTAACACTTAGCGCCAACAATACGTACTAGGAATGTCCAGCACTTGTCCCATCCTGTTCACCGATACAGTCTGAAGAATGTATATAGAAATGAAACATGCCCCAAGCCACAACCTGAGCAGGGGTTACTTCTTGTCTTCTGACCAGAAATGTACAGACTTCAAAAAAAGAATAATAATAATAATAATTCTAAGAACAATTTATACTGTTGGTCTTAAAATATCGGTACATCCAATTTATTTTACATTTGAAAAAGAAATACCTTTTTGTTTCGATTTCTTTCTCCGAAATGAAGAAATTGTTTTAAAAGGCTGAATGGGGGAGGGAACTGAGGAACTAGAAAAGCTATTGTAGATATTCTCCTAGTACAGAGCAGATTCCAGTATTACTTCTGTTAAAATAAGTTAGTCCTAATTTAAATATACAACAGTCCACCGTGGCTGATTATTCCTTGTCTAAGTGTTTTAATTTTAACTGATACTTTCTCGTGTACAGAATTTGTAAAGTTAAGACTTGTAAAGGAATACTGGGTAAAACTGGGAGTCGATTTTTTTCTATATAGAAGCCTTGTCTGAATTTTGTTCATACGTAGAGAAGGAACAGCATCCTTCTGATGCAAACATGTAGAGATGTAAAGAAGAACATATGATGGATTAACAAAAAAAATAATAATAGCTACTTTTCAAGATGGATACGGTAATATTCTATATTGTTGCTGCAATAACTGAATCCAAAAAGCTGGATTGCTTTTTAACAATCACGGAGAAACAACCAATATAAAAATGCCATTTCAAAATCAAGACAATTCCCATAACCGTGCCCCATATAGTATTCCTTGTATGACAGGGCCCTGACTTCAGGGTGGTGGGAATTTTTTACCACTGGAGAGCAAGATGAGAAATGAAACTTCATCTTAATTTAAGGTAACGTTCTAATCTTCAAAGACCTGAATTACTGCTGTATCTCCTCATCCCTCCCATCACTATTTGCACAATCGAGTCCCTGGACATCCTGGGCCACTCCGGGCTGTGAATATGAAGGAACCCAGTGAGCAATAACTTTTATCCTGCCTTCTTCTTTTTTATTTTTTTTATTTTATCTTTAAGATTTCCTTTTGTTTTGCTTGGAACAGGGTAGCAATTTCTACTAAAATGCACTATATTAGAAGGTACTAAATTCCATCACAGGCTGTTTTTAAGTGTTTTAGCAAGACACAATATGGGCTGTGGTTAGAATATACGCAAAGCACTGGTTGCCAGGTGTGAAGAGAAATCATCCTAAATACCAATGATCACTCCGTAAATGAAAACGTACACAGAAAAACGTGATAGACAATCAATCAGCTTTGCTTTTTGTCAGGAGTTACATATTTATTAGCACTTACAAATGGACGTTTTGTTTTGAATTGTTCTGCCTTAATATTGGTTTCACTTCAATTTGGCCACTGAGTAACAAATGCACACAGAATTTTCCAAGGCAAGGACACTTGCATGAAAAGTACAGAGTCGGTTTGAAAGGTCTGTGCAGTCCTGCTTTTAGCCACTAGATGCTCCCGTATGCACTATTTTTGGTGAAGAATGACAAGGCTTCACCTAAATTAATTCTTCGTATTGGCACCAATTTAGGAAAGCATTATTATTAATTCTTGAACAAGTCTTTCAATTGTGTTAGAATGGACATTTGCTGAAATTTCAATATTGTTGCTTTTTACACAGTGGCCAAATGTAATGCTTGCTGTATGCATGGACATTGTGACTTGTTAAATGAATTCAATAAATATGGATTTAGTTGATTCAACCTCTCACCCCACCCCACCCCACTCCACAACCCGTGGCCAGTGACTCTGTAAGACAATCACTTGCTCATTAAGGCTTGATGCACTACATAGCATCTCTCAGGGAGCAAGTCTTTGCTGACTTTGCATTAGAAGAGGGTTGAATATTTTTGCAAATTTATGAGAACAAAAGTTTTTAATGAGAATAGGAATACTTTTTGCGATTAAAAGCAGCATATGCTAGCAATGGAATCTGCCCAGACAAGGCTTTGATTAGTGTGTGCGTGCGTGCGTGCGTGCGTGTGCACAGG
The DNA here is from genome assembly GCF_054491065.1 of Syngnathus leptorhynchus. Classification (NCBI taxonomy): domain Eukaryota; kingdom Metazoa; phylum Chordata; class Actinopteri; order Syngnathiformes; family Syngnathidae; genus Syngnathus; species Syngnathus leptorhynchus. The sequence continues at coordinate 9,111,026 of NC_141198.1, read as the reverse complement.
GCATGAATTCACTGTCCTAATCTTATGTCCAGATTTTATGATAAGCACGGTGACGTTTAGCACAAGGAGAGCTCAAATTGCTCCATATCAGCGTGCTTTTGTCATCACTTGCGTACACTTATGTTTACTGCTTATTTTGCTGCTTATGGGGACCATGTGGGAAGTTCACTGGCAAACTGTGAATCATGCAACATCACAACGCTGGACAGTGAAATCCAACTCTGAAGTTTTTGTGTGAGATGTTTTTTTTTATTTTCCCTTGTTAGACTGTGAATCAGAGAGGTGGGATGGGGTTGTGAGAGGATGTGCTGGCAAAAACGAGTGGTAACATAACACTGTAAGTAAGACACTGTAGCAATAAGAACTGGAGGCATTTACTACTGCCATGTTTGCATTGTAAGATTCTTTTTTTATTTTATTACTATTTACTGTTATTATTGTTCTTATTATGTCTACTATTCTCTATTACTATTAGCCTATTGTTGTTCTGTTCTATTTGCATGACGTTTCATTGCAATGAAACATTTTGGGCATATTGGTGTTTTGTCACCCTTCTGGGAGGGATAAACGGCAGGGTGGGTTTAAAACGGGATCCAGAATGAAGTCAGCTCTAAGTGATTTTCCAACAATATGAAGGACTTTGAAATAAAATATTATTATTTATACACAAGGAATTTAAGAAATACTGTTCAACTGGGTGACTTGTTTTTTTTCTTGGTTTTTTTTCTGGAACCTTTGAATGTGTGAGTTGCTATCACCAGTCAGTGAACGGCCCATTCTGTACTGGCCTTATTGAACCGGATCAGAGACTCTTACACGCATGCTGTGGGTCGGAGGCAAACTTTTCTGAATGTTATGGAGTCTGTTTGTTCAGTGTGAGGGACTGAACTCAATACGCCTTTAGCACTCCATCAACACAGACAGACAAAAACAGTACATTTGAAAGCGCACAATAAAACTCATCACATGATGGCTCTGACAAAATGCACGGACATTTGAATACACTCGTTTTTTTAAATTACATTTCCTACACTTTGTCCAAGACACTAACTACACCCATGAAACCGTCCTCACCTTTCTTAAAAAGAACCCGAGTGTGTGTGCGTGAGAGAGACGGAGGGAGATACAGTGAGACTGAGACAATGTTTTGTCTACCGATGCTTTTGAAACTTTCTCGATGCATTACACATGCGTGCAGTTCAAATAGTGTTGAAAATTGTTAATTTATTTTTTAGAATGTCTGCGTGCAAGCAAGAGCAAATCAAATCAAATGTAGCAATCTGTAAACAATACCTGTAAAAAAGGTATTTGGCCTTACAGAATCTCTTTTACACAGGACTAAGAAAACAACATTTAAAAAAAAAAAATCGACATACAAAAGGAAATCTTTTCCTTTTGTTTTCAAAGTGCCATAGCTAGTGAGAAGAGGAATGATTGGAAGTGAGCCGTAGATGAGTTCACTTGAGAAACCAATCATAAAAAGAGTCAACTCAAGGAAAAATGTGCATTTGAATACACTGGCAAACAAGTTTTTACATTTGATGCTTTCTTCATTTAGTCATCTAGGACTCTGCAGGACTCTGAGCTCTGACTATCAATCCATGAGCGCCTCTGTATAAACAGTTTCTTTTTCACATCAGAATGATATTATGCGTATGCGTGAATGCATGTATAAATTTGCATTTAATTGTGTCGTAGACACCCACGTTACGGATTAGAATGGGTTGAAGTTCAGAGCTATGCAGGGCCCTTTACTGAGTCCTCCTTTGATATGTGTATATATATAATGTGAAGGTCTGAAGTGATTTTGTTAAATTCTATATTTTATCGCTTTTGTAGACATTTTGTTGTGGGAAGAAAAAAAAATACAATAAATTTTATGGGTGAAATTCTTGCCTCGTTTTTCTTTCGTACACATGCACATTATTGCTTACTTGAGCGCTTGTATAAACGCTGTGTGTAATGGCTAACGCACAAACCTGCCAATATTTGACCAGAGTTGCAATATCAGCACGTCATTTTCCCCCCCCCCTGCTTCAAGGGATAAAAGTAACATGAGGCTTTTAGCTTAGACGTTATTTTTCTCCCTCATCCTCTTGTTCTGTTTCCCCTGGCGTAGGTTCTGCCTCACCGCTGTTCTTGCATGTGTCCAGATGCCTCCTTAAAGCTGAACAAGAGATACATCAATAAGCCACATGTCGCTTCAATATCATCGTCATTAGCACAAGAAAGAGAATACTGACAGGGCTTAGAGGAAGTCCGTGCTTCCATCATGAATAATTTGGTTTGATTTGTTATAGAAATCTTGGAGAGGACATAAGAGGAGGAAGAGGAAACACAACGTACCTTTGAAATATCAAAACAACTGTGACTGTATGTTTGTTTGCTGCACTTGTTTGTTTTTGAGCAGAGTTCCTTTCCGAGCAAGTTATCCTCTAGATGCTGGTCTCGTGTCTACCCAGAGACATTAATTAATAGCTAATCAAAGCTAATGTCTCAGCAGCACATTGCCAGCACAAAGACATGATTAATACGTAATCAAAGGCGATGCAGCGCAAACGCACAAAGCAGAAGCCACCCCCAGCCACCCCGCCTCGAACACCACAGTTGTTATAGAAATAAACGAACGCTCGCGGCTTAATTAGCTGGCTGTTGATATGTGTTGTCTTCATTTGAAGTTGTTGGGGATTTATCTCAGAGCCAACTTTGGCCTCCTGAGTGACAACATTGAGGTGACAGTGCATTAATACATGCAACTCGAGCTCCTTCTCTGATTTTAAATCCAAAAGCTCTAACCTGAGAGGCCCAATGTGTGGCAGCAAGCACCGCACGAGTGCTTTTGCAGAAAAGCCTTGATGGCAGATTCTCCAAGATTGTCCGGGCCAAATAGCATCTCGCCCATGCTGCTACTGTGCAAGGAACAGAGACAGCAGCAAAGATGACAATTGTTATTTGAAGTCAAACTTGCGTGAGACAACCTCCACAGAACTTGAGCTAAACTAAGTTCAAGTTGTTGTAATACCCGTGCATATCTGCCATAACGACTGTTGGATCTGTCAGCTCCTCACCGACTCCTGTCGTATGAAATATACACAAAAAGTTAGGGGTGTGACTATTACCTTTTCAAATGAACTTAATTGGACCTTCTCTTCAATTTTGAATCCACATGTCCACCTGGTAAACATCACCATGACTTTCTGTACCCCCTCCAGTCTCCCTGTATCTTTGCCCCAAACTAATGGTGACATTTAAAGCTCAGTGGCTACTTTCCTCTGAGAACAACGTGTTAGAAGCCTCCTGACGGCAAGATACTTTTGTTCAATTGTTCAGCGGCATCTTAGACTCGGAATACTTGAATTGAACTGGGTTAAAGTTTACTTTAAATGTATTTAGTCTCTTGTTAGACAACAGCAAGTTGTGAAAGTTATAGTGCATTCAACTATTGTTATATTACATATATGTGCCAAATACTATAAGACATACCTATAAGTCTTATAGGTTAGTGAGAGCCACCCACCTTGAACATCAAGCACCAGCATTTCTCTGCATGAGTACTCATAGGTCCAGTGTGAGAAGGCGAGGAGTAGCTCTTCCAGTGAACAGGAAGGGGTGATCTCCTCTCCTGTGTTGTTGTTGTACTTTTGGAAGTTCCCGGACATGTTTCTTTCGATAGTCAGCCACTGGCCATTTGTATGCCAAAGGACCAATGATACATCCAGAAATCTGGCGACATTAATACAGAATTAATGGTGTGTAAAAGTGCAAGTAAAATCTCACTGCTACACATACTTTGGTGAATGTTTAATGTTAGGAGGTTTGATCTGGTTAAACACTTGCATCATCCTGTGTGCTGCCCTCTGCTGCTGAATCTCCTTTAAATACAGACACAGAATTTCACGTTAAAAATGGCAATGGACAATCGTCGGTGATTACTAGCTGAAAGTAGTATTCCTGTCACGGTCAACAAAGCAGAGAGGAATGTAAAGGGCACAATTTGCCTCCAATTGGTAGTCTAAATTATTTTGTACCTTTCAGATATTATGAACTCACTCTCAAACAAAGCTGCAGCGCTGTGCTACCGTAAAAGTACTTCTGCCATGCAGACACCACTTCTGGTCTGAAGGCTTTGACCACATACACCATCCCAGGAATAAGCACATCCTGTTCGGCCCACGTGCATAGCACCCTGCAGCCCTGCCGCAGACCCCCATCCAGTGATCCCTCTTCACTCGGGAGGTGCTGAAGAATTGCAGACAGGCCCCGTGAGGACCATGATGAGGCTGTGCTGGATTCAGGGTCAGCTTGTGAGTGAACTTCCTCCAGGGAGTAAATGCTCACCTCTTCACCACCTACAAGAAATTGGAGTGGAGGGAATAAATATGAGCATAATGTATCATAATTGATCTGTTTGATCATCTAAAATTAAAAGCCACAAATGATTTGATGTGGATGGCATCAAAATGGGTACCCAGAATGGAAACAGGAGTAAATGGGATTGTGTGAGCCAGTCGCATCAGATTGTTCCTTTCCATGGCTGTTCACATACACAAAAACATACAAATTTAATCAGGACAAAACTTTACTAACAATAGCTGTATCATGGGTGTAGAACACAGGATACATACAATATTGTATATTATAGTAAATTCATTTAATTAATACCTGAATAATGTGAATACAACAAATCCGTGGACTGGAATGAGGAACTACCTGAAACAATATCAGGACAGTAATCTCATGCTGTACAACTATTTTACACACATACTATAGATGATATATATAACATAAAATATATAATATAATATAATACATATAAAAAACGTATTTTACAATTACCTTCCACAGCAACAGCACTCTGCAGTCTAGAGTAGGCATACAGATTTAGGTTTGTTGATTTAATGATCCATATATACTGCGGTCAGCCAAAAAAGGGCAGTCAGACTTACGAAGATCTGCGACTCATTGATTTTGTCCAGCTGCTCCATGCTGAATGAGTGGGGCTCAAAGCATCCTGAATAATATATATATTCCCCAAAAGTATCAAATAATGTCGACTGATACGTTTGGTCAGATTTACGGTACCTGGTGAGAACACACTTGCTTCTGCAAATCCAAGGGTTCAAAATCTTTGAAAAAAATGTAACAACAAAAAACATTTTAAACAATAATATTCGACAAGTTAATTATTGAATAAAATTGCATTTTGATACTCTCTCTTAACCAGTTTATATTCTACACTGTGGCAAACACTTGCTGGCTGAGAGCTCAAATTAAGTATACACTCAATTGATTCATTTAAAAAACCCAATCGGTGCTTACTAAGGTGACTGAGACTAGTCGAAGCTGACCAGCATGCAGGTTCTCCTTTCAATTTTTGCCTTCTTTTCCAGCCAGCATCAGACAAAAATATATGCATGGTTCCCTATTGAAAAAAAAAAAGAGAATCGTTTTAAGTGCATGTATTAGGAAAAGACATACCAATAATACTGTAGTCAATAATTAAATATTACAATATTGGAATATTACACTATTACAAAAAAAAAAAAACTTACGTTGGCTGGGGTGCTTTCTTGTATTTTAACAATCTTTCTATTTGGGGTTTTTCTTCTGTTCAAGGCTTGGGGGAAGTCAGATGATTTGGACCACTCTGCAGAACAAATTATTAGAGACACTCACAGCAAATTATTCCAAAAGGATTCCAAGTAATTAATAAAATGCACTGAATTGGGATTTCAATGTTCTCTCAAGTATTTTGTGAAATGCTGGTCCAGAAACACAGGAAAAAATGTGCAGACTAAAATGTTAAATGAGACGTGTGACATCTTACAGTCAAATGTCTTGGAATATTAGTTCAAACATTTTAAATGACAATAGTACCTCTGCTCCTGCTCCACTGTAACGATGTGTCATCTCTGAAATTTCTTTTACCGCCTTGCTTGTTCAGTACTTTGTTAAGAAAAGGAAACGATCCCCCCCGTGGAATTTGGGATTTTCCAAAGAAAGTCATATTCTCCACACTGGATGACAAGGATCTGCAGTAGCCATAGGGGTGGTCTCTTGACAGACAGCCCGACCTTGGAGACTTTACAAAAGGTCTGCTCACAGAATGCAGTTGGGTGTCATCCTGACGGAAGATACAATTTTCAAAATCTTTCGTGACTTTTCCAGGGTCAGAAAGAACATTGCTAGTACCAGGTCTCAAAACTTATAAATTGGAAAGATGATCACGCACTCTGGACTCATCCACTATCTGTTCATCTTCATCTTCACTTCCTTGATCTTCCTCCTCTTCCATGTCAATTTCCTCATGATTTGGGTACGGGTGTAGATCACAGCTCCACAGCTTACAATGTGGTGACTCCAGTCCTCTGTCAGCAATCTTGAAAGAAAGAGGAGACCCACAGGGAGATGTTCCACGTGACTCATCAGGTGCCTGATCAGTGAAACCACTCAGATGGTTTCCAACTCCATAAAGGTGCAAAACTGTAGAGAGGGATGCACTTGGAGAGACACCCACACACAACTCAGGAGGATGGTGAGCATCAAGCAACTGTAATTCATAAGAAAAAAGAAAATCAGTTGCAGAGTTGAGAGTTGCAGAAAGATGACAAGATACCTCTTTTTCTCCCTCTTCCATTTGTCCTTCCCCTTCTCCCCTACTCCCTCTGATTCCCAGATGGGACTCCTGTGGCGCATGTCTAAGAATGTAGCCTTTGATCAACGAGAAAGAAGTACTTTTACAAGACTTGCACATCAATCGTCTCATATTTGACACATCATACTCCGAGCCACCTCTGTGCAAAGTCCAGCTGTGAGGAAGGACGTGTTGGGATGTTTGGATTAGTTGGGACTGAGTCAGGCGAGCCTCCTCTTGATGTAGATTGTCAGAGGCAGAGAGCAGGGTCAGTGTGTCCACAGCCAGTGCTGATAGGTCCTGAAGTTGACCCAGCTGAGAGTCCAGTTTCGTGAGATTGTCCTGAATGATGTTGACCTTCTCTGAGACTTCCCCCACCATTGTGCACATCTCTTCAGCTCTATTTGAACACATACTTGTCAAAATAAGTCTCTTGCGCTATAGCAGTACATCAATGTTTTTCTCAATTGCAAAAAAAAAAATGTTGTATTATAATTATTATAATAAATGTACCTTAAATGGCTAGTTTTGAAACTACATTTAAAAAAATAACTGAAGTCCCTGTTGTAGCACAGAAAGGAATACATTATCTTGAAATTTGTGACAAGCTTTCGTGGGCCTCAAGTTTCACACATGGGCACTAAAGCAACATAGAATACGGTACAAATTGTCAAAATCAACTATGGCACAAGCAATGATTTTCGTGAGTCAAAACAATTCAGAGTAGCAATACAACCTGTCTGCTGTGACTCTGATTCTGTTCATCTGACTGCTGTGAAGATCTTGATTCTTCTCATAGAGGTAGGCCTGTACACATTTCTCCTCAAATTCATGGAGCTTCTTGCGGTCATCATGGGCTAAATAGAGCTCTGGCAAAAGCATGTTCAAACAGAAAAGACACTGTAGTACCTACTACACACTTCATACTCTATAATAAGAAATGTATCTATATTTTTAAAAAAAATGAATGAAAATTAGATGTAGACAAACTCACTAAGTCCAGAGCTTCTTTCATCTCCCTCGGCATTTCCATTAAGTCGCTTGTAAATGGCTCGCAAACCAAAAGTCACGTGACTGAGGAAAATTAGGGGAGGAGGCAGCCACGGTCTGTCCTGATAGGTCATTATGTAGCGATAGCGGTTGTACTTCCACAACTTATTGGATGTTGATGCCATATCAAAGTAGATGTTGCTGACAACAAAAAAGACATTCGAAAGGTTAAAACGTATCTCTCGATACTCAAACTTTTATGTTGGACATATTTTTTGCTGAGGCACTCACTTAAAAAATGCAATGAGAATGTTGACCATGATTATGTACTGAAAAAACATATAGACAGCTTGAAGGAATGCCGTGAGAAAGGAAGCAGGAGCACACGGGTGACCATCATCACAAGCTGTTAACACAAACACACACATTAAAACCATCCCCTGATCCACCCCTAACACACACACACAAACTGAACCACTAACGATCTATCTCTGATGCGTAGACCTCTCCATAGATCATCCAGTAAGGCTGGAACACAACGTCACGAGCTAAACTCCATGACGGGTCCTCATCTGGTGACAGGATAGCCTTCCTGGATACTCCAAAACTCAGCAGTACAATTGCCATCATCACCACAATGAAGAACATGTTGGAGGTCTGGATGGACAGAGAGAAAGAAACAGACAAATAGTGATGAACAAAATATTGTACTTTTGAAATAAATGTACATTACCCTCATACATACCATTTTGGTGATCATTGTGAGGTAGGGACCAGCATGTTGATTGACCGCCAGTAGATCCATCACCCTCACAAACCAAAATATAATGTCCAGACAGTAGGCCAACCGTCCAACTGTCCGGTATGGGTCAGCGTGCCAACGCATCACCAAAGCAAACAGGAAGAGTACGATGGCAAGGAAGTCAGATATGTTCCAGTACTCTGAGAACCAAATCTTCAGTTTCTGACTCAGCTTTCTCGGTTCCGACATTAACACCTGATAAGGGGGTTACACGTAAGTGACAACTATTAATAATCAAAGTAGCACATTTGATCATTTTATACCTGGTGTTCTCACCTCTCTGGTTTTCTCCACTGCTGTAGTCAAGATATATAAAATGACCAACCACTCTTGAACACCTGGTTGATCGTCCATCTTCACTAAGATGGTGTAGGAGAATAACATCAGGAAGGCTAAGTATGATATCTATGGTTGAAGAGATTAAAAAAAAAAAAAAACCAGTAAAAAAGCTATACAAGGCATTTCCATTCCAAATGATTAAGAGTGCTTGAGTGTCTTAGAAAATAAACAAATTAATGCTAAAATGTACTTATTCCTGGCAGCATGCGTGTCACCTACTGTATGGAACCAGAACTTAACAACAGGAGCTGTGTAGAATTCATAGAGTCTTGTCATCCAGGACACCGTATGCAAAAGGATTGGGAAAAGACCCTCCCACCGAGAACCAAGACGTTGGTCCTGGGATGGCAGTCCATGCTCTGCATCCTTCTTGGCCTGAAAAAGGGAATTTCAAAATTGGATGGAAATTGAGGCCTTCCGAGTATGATGTTGTCAGCACGTACCATGCGAGTTTCATCATGTGTTTCTCCTGACTTAAGAGTGTCACGTCCAAAAGTAATTGCCTCATGAGACTGGGGAACATGACACATCTCAGCTTTACTTTTGAATTCCAACAGCAGAATGGCAGGAGGCAGAAGAAGGCTCAAAATGATCTGAAAAACAGCAACCAAGTCTAAAACATATGCATAAGCATGACAAGTCTCAACAAGTTTTAATCTTCTATACATCAAAATAGACTAAGAGATTTCCCAAGGTCACAAACATGACTCTGCTCACATTACCTTTAAATATGAGTTTTTTCTCATGTTGAGTGGACCAGTCCAGAGATCAGTGAGGAGGGTTTGCGTACAAGAGTGTGAAACAAAAGGTCTGTGACATGAAGAAACTGCTATTTGCAGGCAGGTAAAGTGGCTCCATGCCTCCATCTCAGACGTGAGCAGCTTCATGGCCATCTTCTCATTCTGACGAAATGCACAGTCCAAGACATTCACCGCCAGCTGCCCAAACTCACTAGGACACATCACGGAATAAAAATACGATCACTATTATTTTATATGACCAAAAAAAAAAAAACACACAAAACCAGCAGCACTACGACTAGAAATAAAAGCAATAGGGGGGGGGGGGACGATTCCCATGTTAATAAATGATCTTAGAAATGTATCAGGAAATAAGAAACATGGGTGAGCAAACATCACAGGACAACATTGTTATGAATCATAAGTGTTTGACTCAATACCCTCCTTCTCACTCACAGTGAATAAGCTTTGAATCGTTCTGCAATGTGGTCATCCATGCTGCTTTGCCGTGCCTTAAAGGCCATGGAGCGGTAAAGCTTGCAGGCCACAGCGGCTCGAGCAAGCGCCTCTTCCCCATGCTGCCATAGGAACAGCGCCATCTGCTGGCGCTGCTGAAGCACGGCCCACACAAAGACGTCATTAAAGTTGAAAGAAAAAACCAGTGGCGCTTCACAAAGACCAGGATTCCATACAGCCTTCTCACTGGTACCACGTAGCACTATCTGGTCCTGGATTAAAATGAAAGACGTAATTTCTATCAGAATAGAATAGCAAATTCAAAATGACAACGGAGAAAAAATTCTGGGAATATTCATTCCCAAAGAACATGTCATTTGATGTGATAAAAAGTACTGTGCAAGTTACATTGTGTGCAGGCTACTTCAAATGATTATGACATAATCATAATTACTAAATGAGACTACAAACTGTCAATCTCTTCATTCGTCAATTATTCTAGGATCACATCAATCCTGCAAATTGCAGTATTTTGTGAAATAAGAGCATTTCTCTTCTCCAGCTCTGAAACAGTTGTTGCATTACTTCCAGATGATTTGACATTTCCTACTGAAAGGATTAATCACCCACCCACCTTGCGTTTGTAAGGCTGAGCAGTTCTAAAGAAATGGGGGTCTTGTGGACTTCCACTCCATTGAGATTTTGATCTTATTCCCATTTTTTGTTCAGACAAGGATGCGGTACTGACGCGTCTACTTTCCTGTACACACAAAACTAAGCAGGAGAACGGAACTAGAATGAAGAATCAAAGAGTAAATAACCAATTTTGTTCACCTTGTTCTGCAATCTGTTGTAGGCAGTTCTGAAGTGTTTGCGTGTATAGGTGCTGCGGTATGCACCTCCTATGAGGTATTCTATGACCAAGCCCATGTCAATGATAGACAGACGATAACCAAGAGGTAGCGAGGTCTGCACACACACGTACGCAGATAAGTTAACATCATACTGTACATATAATGCCTCCAAAAAAATATTATTACTTTAACAGTTACCTGTTTCACATCCTCAACAAGGTGGTGAAGAAATTGGTCTGGCTGGAAAGCAAACATTTACATGATTATTATTAATAACAAACAATATATAGTTCACTATATAGGAGGAGAACAAAATTCTAATGAGGGGTGAAATGAAACCAATTTCAATCGGAAAATCGGTTTTGATTTAAAAAGTGCGAGTGCAACGCATCAAACTGAATTGTTCCGCTTGTAAATATTTTGAGATATGTATCACAATCATAAAAGTGAGCTTGTATCACGTATAAAATCGAATTAACCCTGAATCGAACCGAATCGAAATATTCAACTTTAAAACTGAACCATCCTTAAATTGTATTGCTCTTTGTTTGGTGAGATTCGCATTAAATTGTCTTTGTTGGAGAGATGCAAACCCCTAATTATGATGGTTACTTTTTAATGATGTAGCAGCCAGATAAAGAAGTCTAAATATTGTATATTCAGCAGTGGCGCTGGCTGTAGTTTGTTTCTTTGGGGGACTTATTATACTAGAATTATAAATAAGTAAACACTTTAACACACAAAAGATGAAGGGGAGGAGAATCAAGTGTATACACGATAAAGAGTCCTACGGTCTTAACGGCATTCTAAACAATTGAAATGAATGTAAATGACCAAAAAGCACAAAGAATCTCTTGGGCCTGGGTTTGCTGTTGTTGTGATTTCAATCACAACCACTGTTTACAATTTGTGCTTCAAAAGAGACAAAGAAATAAAGTGGATTTCCTCTGTGCGTGCAGCAAGGGTAGACCACATTCAAAGGAAAGAGTAAAAAGGAAAACAAGGGGAAGAAAGTATTCTGTTGTGATTGAGAACAACAAATAGGCCTACTTGTAGACGAGTTAATATTTTACAATAACCATGTTATAAAGTTCCTCCAGGCGATCCACGGTGAGGAAATGACTCATAGTCATTCCGTTGTCAATCAGGAGTTTGACAAAACTGACACGATCCATCATCAAAGCATCCAGCATGGCCTGTTCCAATGAACCCACCTATGATTTCACAACAGCAGAAATGAATGGGTTAAATCTTCATTGCCATGAATGATTAGAAGTGACAATCTGTCACACATTCACAATGAAATTTAATTTAATTCAATTATTAAATTCAAGAGACGGTAATCATATTGAAAATGTTATCAAATTGAAAATGTTATTAAATTAAATTTAATTACAAGTCAGGAGCTATTTTTCAATAGGATTGAATCAATGCATAAAAAAAACATTACTCGCAGAAAGTTAAGATACTTGATTCCCGGGTGAAGATGAAGCTAAAATGCAAAATGCACTGTCATTCAAAAGCTGGATTTTTGAACTGTTGGCTTAATTTTACCTGCCAATGTTGTCCATAAACCAGAACATTTTTCTGTGCAATGTCAGCCCTGTCCCAGGCCAGAGTCATACTCAGCTGCTCTGCAGCGCTGGCCTTTGTACCTGTGCATAACAGATGAATAGAAGAAATTTAAACTCTTCATTTGGACAGATATTTTCCAGTAGCTATTTCACTACTTCTTCCAAGGTACACCAGATGCCAGTTACAAACAATTGAAAGTGAGTACCCTTGAGAATAGTGTTCAAAATAGCAGCATCTGGGGCCATCTGGTCTTCTGACTCTGAATCAAAGATGGTTATCTGAAACACACAGTGAAATAGAAGCAAGCATTTCGAATATGTGACTGATCATACCAAATCAAGTGGACTTGTTCTTTCACTTACAGATTGTCTGTGATCCATACATTCCAGAAGGAGACTGCAAAGGTGAGATGCTTCCTTCCTATCAACTCCAAAAACCTCCCCAATTCTTACAAGGAAGCCCTCTCTAATGTCTGCAGCTAACTGCCTGAAACAATATGAACGTTATTTTATTTCAATCCTTTTGATCCATCTCAAGGACTGCAACTAGATGTCCCACGAGGTAGAGTAGAAGAAGAGTACATACCTGTCGGTATCAGTGTGCTTATGTAAAAAGGCAAGCAGGTCCGCAGCCCTTCCAGATCCCTCAAAGACAAAGACTGGTACAGGTGGGTTACTGCTCACGTAGTCAAGCACTGTGGACACAATGGCCGGGCCTCCTTCTACGACCACACACGCCATTGGCACTCTTTGATTCAATCCTATGGGGTGCAGATAGGAAAACGCTGTTGCCGCAAAGTGCTGAATGTTGATGTTGGCATGCATTTCTGAAAAGGAACAGCTAGTTTACATCAGCGACAAATGCACTGTACGTTTTTGGAATGGGGTAGGAGGACAAAGTACACAGAGAAATTCCACACAGCCACGGGGAGAACACGCAAACTCCACACAGGAAGGACAGAGCCTTGATTTAAACCAAAGTCCTGAGAACTCACGAGTGTGGATCTTCAGCAGTTGAATGTGTTTCTCCAGCTTCTTCCTGAGGCCTTCTTGGCAACCGAATTTTCCTAACGTTCCGTCATCCACCAGAAGAAAGTGGGAGTGGAAACTATTGAGGTAGGCCCTCTTGCTTAAAGGGTTTCCCAGTGGCTGGTAAGGCCTGAAGACCTTAAAGAGGAGGGGACAAAGATGTGCGCATTATACGGTATATCGTTAGAATGACATGAACAAAGAACCTAATTTGAATACACACATCTCTTCCTATAAGGTCTGTGTTGTTATCTATGACTCCCCAAGATGTGAGCCCAATTGTGTTCCTCTTCCTCAGGTTGTGGCCACCAAAGCTTTTCACTGCCTCACCCACATACTTGGACACACCTATACAAGATGGCAAGAAAAACAGATGGCAAAGCAAACATACCATTCAAAATTTACTTATTATGGAATTTAACCGAGTCACATAGAAACAATGCATATTCTATACAGGGTTCTTACAGTAATACATTTCTGTAAAATACATTAAAACTGTGGAAATGTACATTTTTACACAAAGCATTTAAAATAATTTGTGAAATGAAAACCTGGTTAAAAGATGATGAAAGATAATAAAAGTGATTTTGTTGTACTCTCAGGTGTAAAAAAAACATCAACAAAAGCAGAATGACTCTTGGTTACATAAACCATGAGTTATTCTGCTTTTTAAATGACCATGACGTTGCCATGAAAACATTCATTTGGAATATGGATCATACTGTCAAAAAAATAATAAGAAGAAGAAACACTTACCAGTATTAATGCCATCAGTAAGTATCCAAGCTCCGGTGCTGCGAGCTGCAGTGATCAGGCCTTTAGTGAAGGCTTGCTTGACTTTGGGAGGAAGGCTGAAGTTCTCAGATCCTCCATGAACAGTTAGTAGGAGCTTGGGTCTATCCATCTGCCATTCCCTCAGCATCAATTGGAGGAGTGCCTCTGGCTTTGAGTCCACGGCCACACGTACAAACTATTAAGAGAAACATATGAAAATTAGACTGACAGACAGAGAGATCTAATCTGTGATGAAAGTTCAAACCTCTCTGTTCACTCTGGTCCAGGCAGAAGTGTGGCATATGCTGCCACACTTTGAACTTTAATGGGGGACCCTTGTGGGTCCAGGACCAACAAACTGCATCATGTAATCACTAACCTTGGCCCGACACACACGTGCTGCACTGTCCTGAAATGCGATGGTCCCATAGGCATTGGTGGGACTGGCTCTGGTGTGTAGCTCCAAAGACCAGTCCTCTGATACATCTTGTTCAGGATCGGTAAAGAATGTCGGGGGAGGTGCCTCTTGCCAGGAGTGCTCGACCATAAGACGACCACAACAACACCTAAACAATATTTTTATTAAATAGTAGCACAAGTGATGGTGGAGTTAAGCATAAGACGTTTGTAACATATCAAAGAATTTGACATTCGAAAGAATAAATTAAGGGAAAAAAAGTGTTGAAAAAGTGACTTTAAGGGTTTAATTAATGCTGGAATTGAGAGTTCCCGAATAGTGAGTTGCTGCAAGACATTGTAATTACATACACGTAATTCTTAAATCGTACCTGATCAGGTTTTGACATACTTGACATACTGGAATGCATCTGGAAAAGGTAAGAAATTAGATTTTTAGAATGTAGATGACGTGGTTCCTATTTCTGTAGATTATATGTGGCAAATCCAATATTTTTATTTTCTAATCAGTATTTGGGTTTGTCCTTTGTGCTTTCTGGAAAAATAAAATGACAGCCACATCGGTTGCACAAGGTTTTACATTTGCAGAAAATTGGGAATTTAAAACCCACTTCTTCTATTGTAAGGTCACTGTGAATGTTGGCTAGGTGAGGAAAATAATTCCTTGATACTAAAGGAAATACAATTATACCTGTGTAGATCTCGACAGGAGGGAATAAACTTCACACATTCTCTCTTGGAGAAGGTTTCCTCAATCCAGGATTTATGTGACTGGAAGATGAGGAAAAAAACATATTTGGGGTTTTAAGCCCAATTAATAGAATTTTAAACAGTGAAGCAGAGAACAGTCAGAGGAGACCTAAATTGCATTATTTCTGCCAGGATATCAGATCTCTTTTAAGGTTCCCAATTTAGGTGCCCAATTTGACTCTGTGGTTCAAAGCAGTATTTTATTCATACCGCTTCTTCTTTCTCAAGGTCTCTTCGTCTCCCGAGTCCAGCAATTCAAGCAACATTTAATAAGAAAAAAAGAAAAAAAAAGGCCCGACGTGATGTATTGAGGGAAGGAAATACACGTCACATCTTTTTCCTGTGATTTGTGTACGTTTGCAGTCGACGCCCTACCTCCTTAAGACACAATGCCAATTTTGCTATGTGTTTTGTTCTGACTGAACGGTAAATGTAACAAATTAGGAAAGCTGATCTTGGTGCTAAAAAGGAATTTGGAAAAAGAAAAGAAAAAATTACAGGGATATCAAAGGTGTCCTCATGACTTGCGCGTTTGAGCATCTCAGTTCTGCATAATAACAATTCGTTTGTCACCAACACGAAAGTTTGCGTAAACAAATACTAGGAGACTCTCAAGTTTGATTTAATTAAGAATACATGCAGATAGTAGTTATTAGGACTTTAAGCACTGTCGCTTAAATAGTTTCATCACGCACGTCAACTCCCTCATAAATTGCAATGTAATAGAAACATATTAAACTTGTTACAATATAACTACTCAGCAACTCACCATAGCTGGAGGAATGAGGTAGTTTCAGACGTGATTATTAATGTTCGAAAGTCTTAAGTACGCTTTTTCTCATTGGTAACCGACAAAAGTGGCACTGTTATCAGAAATGATACTGTAAGTCCAAAGGGTAATGACCGAGTCTTTGACAGTAGACTTGAGACGGTCGCGGTCTCCGCCTTGACGCACTTAGCACCCTACCTCTTTTCCTCCATAGTTTTGATTTCCCACAAAACTCGCTTCAATATCTAAAAATGCTCTCGATGTTGTTTTACACAATAAGTGCAGCTTCTGTGATTTCAATCAATCCACGCTGCATCTGTGTCCAGTCAACGAATCACCCTCAATCAAATAAGATTTATTCTTTTAATTATCTTTAATGCAGTCGTTAGTACCTGGACATGGTACACGACTGTGCTGAAATGTGATGATGTGTCATTATGGAAAAATAAGGGCTACATAAGCCATAATAGGAGGCATAACTTGACAAATATATTCACCATAAATAAAGCGCAACTTTCTTTTTTTCTCGTTCATATACATAGAATATATATATATATATATTCATACCATATATATATATATTCATACCGTTACCATTTCACACATTGAATACTAATAGCATTTTAATAACTAATAACACTGATAACACGGTAACGGTATTGCATCAAGGTACTTTATGCAGTATGTATAGTATTGATGTCAAAATTCTGGTATCGTGACAACATTACTACAGTGTACTGATAGTGTACACCATAGTAGCCTAATGAAACGTTTTAGGAGACACACTTATTTCCAAGTATGTTTAGATGTGAGGAGCAGCATAATTATTTTTTAGCAAATGTGGCATGGTTACCCATGTGAACTTACCATTGGTCATTGCGTTTTCTCCACACTCTAATTAATCAATATATTTCAGCGACCAAAGTCTTCCGATATTATCAAGCAAAACAGATTTGACAATTTGATCAGGCTGGTAAGAAAAAGTCATTTATTGTATTAGATCATCATCAGATGATTATAAAACTTCTTAATAGGTGCACTTATTCTCAATTCACCCACAATACCATGTACAAAACCACTACATGTCCAAAACTAGGATACGGCTCAATAACATGATGGCCAAAAACAATGTACTTACTAGTGTGGGCTTTTTCCTCACTTGTAGAATGTATACCAGTGATAATACTACTGAAAATTCTCATTTGTCCAAGTCTGTGTCTTCTTTTATCACAATTGGACCATGCTGGTTGATTTGGGAGTTTCTCTCATTCATGTAGGCTTCATGTTTCAATGATGGTAGAGGAACCTAAAGGCCAACTTGTAATTGTGTTATTTCTAAAGGCTAAATTGTGGTTGTTTTACATTACGAGTGACATTGTGAAATTCTACTACGGTGAATATTTTTAGAAGCACAAAAAGTGTTAACAACAGCAGATTTTCCACACGAGTAACGCAGTTGTCCTACTAATATGCCAAAGTTGCCATACTCGTGCACAAACGTCATTCAATAGCAGGAGGCAGTACTGTAAAAATGGTACTAGTAAGACCATTAGTATACTGAAATGTAACAGGTTACTATAGTGCAGTATATAACCAGCTTTCAATTTAAAAGAAAACTTTGGAAAATGTGCTGGTCACTTGGTCAACAAACAACTGTACATATCCCTTTCGCGTTTCAAGTCACAAGAAATTGACATTGACAATTCTACATATATTTTAGGTTGCTTGCCAAAGTGTGACGTTTTCAGGTCTCCATTGCATCCAAAGCGTTTCTGACATTTGAATTGTCTTTTACTTGGCAATGTTCTGTGGTTTCTTCCAGCAGCGAAAGGTCAAGTTGAGGCAAAGGGACCCTCCAGTACTGAAAAGAATTGTAAGTGCAATCTTCAGAATCGATGTTTGTCTGGAAAAAAAAAAAGTCGAAGAAAAAAAGGTTGACAAACACGCACTTGTTCAGTGCGTACTATAAGACAAACAATGGGCAAAGGGTGACATCTAGTGGCAGTCACTATTCTGGAAACGTCAGCTAATGGATTTTGATTCAACACGTACGTACATTTGTCGTTTTTTTAATTTACATTTTTAGTTGACTTATTTTAGTGCAAACCTCAGAAGAGATAGTCCCCGATTCCACATATTCTTCTCGGCGTCGTTTTCTGGCCGTCGTGGAGTCGAGAGATTCATTATAGCGTCCGCACGTCTGCGCATGTAACGTACTAATACTTTCCTTGCGCGCGTCAGGGGTTGTCGCCGTGAGATCTGGAATTTCTGAAATGTCTACGCTACGTCTCCTTTTTCTGCTGTGATCATTCAACAAATCTCGTGTGCTCGATGGGTTCACGCCTCCGTACACAGCCATGCTCCCGAGCTGCAGATCAGCAACACGGCAAGGGGACAGGAATTTTCTCTTAACGGGTAACTGGGAAATCAAAGTGTAGTCGGTGAGCCTCTTTGCCATCAAAGAGCAAATCACAAGATTGCAGAAATGCGCAATATTTTATCGGAGCTACTTTCTGACAAAAACTCACCTAACGCTTTATCTGCGGAAGTAGCTTATTGCGGCGCAGTTGTAACGGACCAATCACGGTTCGGCCCCGCCTTAGGGGGAAAAATAAATACCTACGTCTTTTCCGGCTATGCTTCTTGAGATGCGTATTTTATGCCGCCATATTGGAACGGTATGCATTTAGAATTTGGCACATAATAGCTATAGCGTATGCCTCATTATTTGGGAGCAATTGAAATAAAGAATTTTAGGGGGAAAACAGAACAGGATACATAACTACAGAAAATGTGTGATTATAAACTCAAAAAATCCCCAAATTAGTCAAACAATGCAGAGATTTTAACCTGTTTAAATTTGACAATATTTTGCATATCTGAAACCGCATTGTTCAACATCCTGGCTGATAGGTCCTTTAACAAGGTTAGGAAAATCCTAACCCTATACTATTGTCTTCCAAGTATCAGCCATTTTTATGCACTCCAGCATCATCTGTTTTTTGTGAGCAATTATTTTACAAAGCTGGAGAAGATGTGAGGTTTAAAAAAAAGAAAATCACAGCTTAATTCAGAAAGGTAGAAAAAAAATAATGTGCCTCATCCAAATACGCACATCCAAACTATGACACGTTTCCGCAGTACTCTCCAATAGCTATCACAATACACAAATTCATCAGCTTTATTTATAAAAATATATTTTATTAGTAGAAATGTGATATTCAGTCTGTTTGTGTATATTAAGATTTCAAAGCAAAGATGTTTCAAATACACTGCAGCCTTGATTTTCTCCAGGAGAGGTCGCTATAACCAAAGCTTGAAGAATTGAACTGAACCCAGTTTCCAAGCGATTCAACATAGTTCAGTGCTTCAAAAAAGCTTCATTTCCATCCCAAGCTGGCTTCCACTTCATGTTCAAAGTGAGTAGTTAATTCTGAACACTGCCACATCCCCATTGATAAAAGCATGTGCAAAAAGCTTGATTTTTTTATACACTGTATATCACAAAAAAAAAAAGTCCTTTGAACAAGAGCGTAGTCTCTTTATATCTACTGTACTTTCTGCACTTTTTGCAGTTGACTAATTCCATCCAGCGTTCGAAAAATCTGCTCAACAGAAACCTGTCTATAAACTTGCGTTTTATCACAAGGTGCTTGGAAAAGCCACTTCTTGATGTATCTTGATGTTATTCCCTGTTAATGCAATGTCAAAATCACAAATTGTCTTAAATATGAATCGTCCTTAGTTTCTGCTAAGTGTCTCCCTCTCCTGAGTTGATCACATTTTTTGGCATCTTAGAAACACAATGTAACAAAAAGATAATCGGGGTCAGTTTCCATCCTTGGTCATTCTTTTTTTTTTTTTTTTTTCCCCAAGCGAATCAAAGTTTACCGTCCTTGGCTGAAAAAAAAATTCCACTCACGTATGAGACTTTGAGTTATCTTGTCGTGGCGATTTGGCAGCTGGCGGTGAATTCTGTGGATCATCCTCTGCTTGACAGTTCGAGTACAGATTTTCTGGTTTCCGTGCCACAAAGAGGACGCAGTCGTAAATGTATCGCAACATGGAACGCTCGTTCTCTGTGTAGGTGGTATGTAGAGACTCATTCTCCACCTGTAGGATAACAGGTGTTATTGAAAAACAGCAAACTGATTTCAGTCTACAAACACAAAATAGAGCATGCACGTGCATTTCCTGACAGCGTTTCTATAAAACGCCTAACAGATCAAAAAAAAAAAGAATAACCCACAAGGCCATTCAAGCCTTGTATAAGCAGGTGAAATGAAACATTCTGAAGATAAACAAACATGGATGAGGCTGGCTTTATATTTTTTTACCTAAAATATTTTATTTAGTGTTCAACATTACAATGTTGTGTTAAACATTCTTAAAAAGAAAATTACTATGTTATTGTATAAAATGATTGGGTTTACCACTATGTGGAAGCCTAATTTCACCATAGCTGCCCTGATGTCTTCATAGCTGAGTTCCACTGAGAGCTCATTGGCCATGTTCTCAAAATGGTACAACAGTGGACCTGAAAGGAACAATGACATTAAACTATGTAATTTCTCCCAGAAAAGAAAATATTGAGCCTCAACCTCACAACAGTTGTAATTCATGGACAGAATACAAGCATGTAATAATTTTCTGAATTGCAGTTAATCGCTAAAACACTTTATCATTGGAATTTTAGGCCAGTACAAACTACTACAAAGAATAAAATGGAATCGAAAATGTGAATGCCTGCATATAATCAAACAACGTAACAAACGTGTTTTATTTTTTATGACGATTGTTAGATGGGGACTCACCCAGATTGATCCACACTCCTCCGGGTTTAAGAATCTTCCAGATGGTTTCCACATACTGTATGACGTTATGAGCCGTGTCGATAAAAAAACACGTTGCCACACAGTCCCAGGAATCTAACAGATGCATGCCATTTATTAAATACATAACGTCTGAATAATTAGTAGAATAGTGCAGTACTAGTATCTAGTAGAAGAGTCATTCGTCACATTAACAATGTATAGAGTCTATTCCTGATTAATTTAATGTTATCATCATTGGAAAAAAACAATAGCGTTTTTATTTTAAAAATAAGGACATTTCTAAGTGACCCCAAACCTTTGAACAGTAGTGTATGTAGCGTTTTTTTTCTTACAATGCTTCATTTGTGATCTGCTGTGGCTTGCACACATCTCCAGTTTTGTCTCATCTGTCCAAAGGACATTCTCACTGAAACTTTTCATAATGCATTCTGGCAAAAAATGCAGTCTCGTCATTAACGACTGTCGGGTTTTCCTTCTTTAACAAAGGGTACCAACAACTTTTTTGAGTGTGCATCTGTTAAACAACACAGACATTTTTTGGCCTCACATAGTGAGACATACCTTCCCCAATAAGGTTTTAGTTTACTGACCTGCATCGGAATAGACTTCCAGGAAGTCCCCTGCTACCATGGAGAAGTCTGAATCTTGCGGTAAACTCTGAGGATTGACATCGGGAAATCTGATAAGCCGTGTCTGGTCGGAAGACTTCTTATTGTTGCTAAACTGGTGAATCCAGGGGTACAGTGTCAGACAATTCACATTTTCACACCTGAGTGAAACAGAAAAACATATCTTTACAGGAAAGTAATCATTATATAATGGAGGATTTATGTTTGTGCACAATGTACCTATTAAGAACAAAGTTGGAAGCGAAAAGCATAAAGAAACTCCATTCATTGCCCTGGCAAATGTAGCCCAAACGAGCAATTTCCCAGGCTAGACGACCAAGTCCAGCCCCCGGGACCAGCACGCTGACCTTAGATACATCGCTGACAGAATAAAACACACATATCACATGTAAAAGACTCACGAGTTTACAAGACCACAACTGATCACACATTTACGTTGTGTGCGATACAAATCTGAGCAAAATACTTTTAGTATCCTTCTGCATGTGTGTATGGTGTATCCTTCCTACTATATATCACTTGGGAAGTGTCTTTGGATCTCCCGGATGATGGGTTGATAACAGGAGTCCCGCTCCCCCTGACCCGCCTCGCTCCAGTCTCGGACAAATTGCTTTATGGTGGACTTGAGCTTGTCCATGTCAAATGTTGAGGATGGACACACCTTTCTCTGATCCTCCTGAAAAAAGAATAAAAACATATCCATCCACCAGTCTCTACTAGACAGAGGCTCATGCAAGCTGAAGCAAAACGTGGATGGATAGATCACCAGTCAAACGCACTCCTAACACATACAAGTAACCATTTAGGCCTATGAGGAAGTCTCCAACTAAATTCGTATACGTCATTTTGGACAATCGAACCAAGCCAGCGTAGACATAGGTCCCACACGAGTACAAAAGAGGCATATAAGCAAAAACCCATGACTCACCCTTTCTCCATACTCAATGTTCTCAAACATGTGAATGCTGTGCTCGACAATGGCCTGTAGGACTTCATGGTTGTGGTCTGCACATTGACGGATGCGGACCAGGTTGGGCAGAACAGACGGCAATAAATTCTGGTGGCGCTGAGGTAGACTACGAAAGTGACGCTCGGCTCGATTGACATGCTCTTGGACATGAACCCTAAAGAAAATGAATAAATAGGTTACAAATGTGTAGGTAAACATAAACGTTGTTGCTATGGTGAGTCAAACTTTAATACGGTGATTTATACATCCAGGTAGTTGTGAAACATCTAAAAACGTCATATCAATTCCAACTGTCTAAAACGTTATCATTCTTCCATGGATAAGGATGGATTACAACCTTTCAGAAATATTATTTCAGAGTAATAGAAGAGACATCCTGACACAAATTGAGAGATTAAAAAGCAGACAAATGCGTAAATAAGTACAGTTAGAAAATGAATGGACAAAAAGAAATGAACACTTGCTACGAAAGAACTCTGCCTTTAAAGCTATCATTTTTTACTCTTTATATTTTGACAGATAACAACACCTGTAAAACCTAAAGGCGTCGATTATCCTCCAAAAATGTTGCCTTTCTAGCTTGGCTTCTTCCTCGGGGGTTAACTTTTTTCTTTCCTTGAGAAGAAATTCGCCGGTTAGCGGCGCCTGCTCTATTGTTTCCGCCATCTTTGCCTTAAATTGGGAAGCATCGAAGTCTTCTTCTTCGTTAGTGATTTATCTGGGTTGGCACAAAACGTTTAGATGCATTACCGCCACCTACTGAGTGTTTCCCAGGCATGCGTACTAATTTCCCTAAATAATAACGCTAGTCTTGTCTCGTCAAGAGCAACTATTAATACGACATAGTTTTATGTGTCCCTATACGTATAATGACGCTGACTTTTTAAATTCTAAAATGTATTCACTAGTTATAACTATGACGTTTCAGGAAATAAAATCCCCTTCTTGCTGAACTTATAAATATATCACTATACGTATTACATATAATAATAATAATAATAATAATAATAATAATAATAATAACTATTATTATTATTATTATTATTATTGTTATTATTACCATATATATAATAGTAGTAGTAGTAGTAGCAGTAGTAGTAGTAGTAGTAGTAGTAGTAGTAGTGGTAGTAAAAAAGAATCTAGAAAAGTTTACTTGCATCTCTGATTAATAAAAGGAAGAGAAAATGTAATTGGGAAGAAATACTTGAAGCTTATTATTCTTGTTATATTAATGTATGTATATTCATTCTACAGGCCTCCATCATGAGATACATTGTCAATAAAGACTTTGAAAAAAGAAATATACATGCTGTACCACTCATCACCAAAAGGAATCAGAAGGCCAGATTGGAATTTGCAAAGTACAGAGATTAGCTACAAAAGCTTTTTAACAAAATGTTATGAACAATTAAAACCAAGACTAACCTTTACCAAAGTGATGGAAAAGCAAATGTATGGCAAAAGAACGGATCAGTAAATCTACTTATGATCTGAAACACACAAATTAATCTGTGAGGCTTGGTGTAGGTGATGTCATGCCTTGGGCTTGCTTGGGTGGATGGATGGATGGATGGATGGATGGATGGATGGATGGATGGATGGATGGATGGATGGATGGATGGATGGATGGATGGATGGATGGATGGATGGATGGATGGATGGATGGATGGATGGATGGATGGATGGCAAGATTTTACTTAACAAGAAAAGTAAAATAACGATCAGAAAGACTGCTGTATTTTTTTATTATTATGGTGACAATGATGGTGATACACCAACTGCTGTTGATCAAATGGTGGGATTGATTATCTTGCCCAAGAAGAGAATGTCATCTGTGGTGTTTTCAGTGACAAGAAGCATGAATGGACGATTGAACTTCAGCACAGGGATGTGTTGGAAGGACATCAGAGTTATCTCAACACCCGTGGCGGCTGTAGCGGTGGCTCCAGCCTCGTCAATATCAAGGGTGGCTTGGTGCACAGCCTGAAATGAAATAGGCGACGTGAGATGAAGCGTTGAGGGAAAGCAGAATAGAAAAAGTTGACCGCATCCTTACGTTGGAGACCAACAGATTCTTCCCCTCCAAAATGCCACTCAAATCTGCTCGATTATCAAATAGGTGAGTCATTCCCATTTCAATCAGCACTTCCTTCAGAGCGTAGTCAGTCTTAATAGAGAGCTTTGGAATATATATATTGTACTTCCTAAAAGAAACAGGCAAGCACACGGTGATTAAAATGATCACACCAGGAGCAATCTAGCAAGGTCCTCCATCAAAAATATGAACAAACCAACCTCATTTTCATCCACTTTGACCATTTGGTGACATGTTCTGGGCATATTTCCTTTTCTAGTGCTTCCAGGCTTTCAGGCAGCAGCAGGAGCATAGAGTAAGAGCTGTTGAAGGGAAGGCGCAGGATTGTCGTGTTCATTGCCAGGTCATGATAGACACCAAAATGATCCTCCTTGTTCATCATCTGGACAGCAACCTGGAAAACAACTCAGAGTGAAGTTGGAGATTTTCATTCCGGCATGGGTATTCTTTCTTTCAAGATGTAGCTTCAAACCTTGGTATTCTCATCAACGGTAAACTCGTCTTCTTTTGTGAGTTTGGCATCAAAAGGATTGTCCCACATTCCTGTATGATAAGAATGAACACAAATGAGTCACTTTACAGAGAACACCACGTTTTATGTCAGATGTCAAAAAAGACACAAACTTCAGCAGTAATTGTTATCCTCAAGTACCTTTGAAGTAGATGTAGCTTACGAGATACATGATGGTGCCGGCATCCAGTTTCTTCACCAACTTATCGATCTTCCCATGAGTCTTATCCGCTACATATTTATTGATTGTGTCAGCACTTTCTGTTGTTTGCTGGAAGTTGACATTCGACACATCTGTATAAAAGGATTCTTTCAAATCTTTCAGGAACTCGGGTTTTGGCTCGATGGTGTTATCCAAGAACACAGCGGTCCCTTCATTGATGTCTGATGAGTTCTCTTGCCTTTTGAGGATCATACTAAAGGCTCGGTTTATATCATTCTGTGTAACTTGGGAGCTGTTGTAACCAAGACCACTCAAAAGCTGTTGGAGGGTTTCCTCCCGGGCTCCGACAGACAAGGCGGCAAAGGCAACGGACACACTACTTGGTGAGTAAAAGATGTTCTTGTCCTGGTTCAAAGAATGAGCCGCCAACTGCCTGTACAGTCGGAAGGCAAACTCTTTGTTTCCCGTGCTCACGTGTGAGAGGCTGTCATCAGCGTGTCCTTCATGGTGGTGGGCTCTTCCCACGCAGACCACTGCTGATAAGATCCAGACACCCAGGGCCGCATGCATCGTTGTGGACTATGACAAAAGTTCAAATGTGTAAAATTGATCTTCTGATTACATATTAGACCAACGATCCTTTTCACATGTCAAAGTTCAACAAGCAAAGTATATACTGTCAGACTAGTGTAGAGTGTTCCCTCAAGGCAAACACTACACTAATGCAGAATATCCGTGGCCAAAAAGTAGGCGTCTTTGTACCTTTGACCACTCTGATGGCTAGCATTTGACCATATTGCAAGATGGGTTCAATGTGGTTTTGGAACAAGTATGCCTTCTACTGCAAGTAACATGATGATGGAGGTTATGATTTTCTCAGATCAACATTTGACAGCTTCCTATTCTTTTGCAAAGTAAATATCTGGATTTCTTTAACGCTAAGCGTAACAAATGTTTGTAGTCTGTCGTTTTATTTTTGTTGAAGACACTTTGTTTTAATATACTTAATTTGTCTCTGTTACTTTGGTTAAGCAGCCCGTTCAACATTGCTAAATAAAAAAATTCATCCTTTATTGGAATGAATGACTGATCATTTTATATGTTATAAAAATGGAAAAGGTAATGAGATTTGGATATTGAATAACTCACCAATTGCTGAATGCCTCTCTAGCCTCAAAATCAAACGGACAGGACAGTGAGGTCTTCTTCTGCTGTCTTCTTTATACCCCTTGAATGAGTGGGATGAGCCCACTTTCCGCGTGATGTCTTCTCTTGTCTCCTCCCATTTTGTGAGGAAGCGGTGGTGGCTGAGATGATCATGCAAAGCACTTTCACCTTGATTTTGAGCTTGAAGACTTATCATGCAAGGATTTACATATTCAAGCGAACATTAATCTCCCTCATGCCATTTCCTGCATTTCAACGGCAACATGTTTTTTGCATTACTTTTATTTTGATTCAATAATGAATTACATCACCAAAATGTGATCTCGACTTTCATCCCACCAATGAAGCCAATCGACTGAACTTTGGATTAGTGTACTCTTCTATGTGCTTAGTCTCTACGACTCTGTGGTTCCAATAAAGTTTGTTGCTGCTCGACTGTGACAACACAAGAGTTTGCACAGTGCAGATAAAGACTGAAGCAATGTGTACAGAAACCCGCAAATCTAGTAAGTGCATATAGTTCTTCCTCTAAATATATTCGTATGCAATAACGGGGGTGGGAATTGTCGAGTGATATTGGTGGATAGGATGGTGAAAGATGGTGCATGAGTGCGTATTGGATTTGGCCCAGACGAATTGGCTAAGATGAAATTCCAAATTTCAAAGCTTGACATGGAAGACCTGAAGAAGGGAGCCTGAATAGGGGTTACTTAAAAGTTAATTCTTCAAAATTAACTATTGTTAAATTGGTAAAGGGGAATTTGTTGGTTGAACCAGTAAACCTCCATTCCCGTTCCAAATTTCACCAAAGGATGGTGCCAAAGTCATCCATCCATCCATCCATCCATCCATCCACCCATCCATCCATCCACCCCCGTGGGGACAAAGCGGTTCAGAAAATGGATGGATGGATGGATGGATGGATGGATGGATGGATGGATGGATGGATGGATGGATGGATGGACGGACGGATGGACGGACGGATGGACGGACGGATGGACGGATGGCAAGATTTTACTTAACAAGAAAAGTAAAATCACGATCACAAAGACTGCTGTATTTTTTATTATTATGGTAACAATGATGGTGATACATCAACTGCTGTTGATCAAATGGTGGGATTGATTATCTTGCCCAAGAAGAGAATGTCATCTGTGGTGTTTTCAGTGATAAGAAGCATGAATGGACGATTGAACTTCAGCACAGGGTTGGGATACCGGGAGGAAAACGCAATGAACTCAACACCTGTGGCGGCTGCAGCGGTGGCTCCAGTCTCGTCAATATCAAGGGTGGCTTGGTGCACAGCCTGAAATGAAATAGGCGGCGTGAGATGAAGCGATGACGGAAAGAAGAGTAGAAAAAGTTGACCGCATCCTTACTTTGGAGACACACAGTTTCCCGTCCTCCAAAATGCCACTCAAATCTGCTCGCCCATCAAATAGGTGAGTTATTCCCATCTCAATCAGCACTTCCTTCAAAGCGTAGTCAGTCTTAATAGAGAGCTTTGGAATATATATATTGTACTTCCTAAAAGAAACAGGCAAGCACATTGTGATTAAAATGATCACACCAGGAGCAATCTAGCAAGGTCCTCCATCAAAAATGTGAACAAACTAACCTCATTTCCATCACCTTTGACCATCTGGTGACATGTTCTGGGCTTATTTTCTTTTCTAGTGCTTCCAGGCTTTCAGGCAGCAGCAGGAGCATGGAGTAAGAGCTGTTGAAGGGAAGGCGCAAGATTCTCGTGTTCATTGCCAGGTCATGATAGACACCAAAATCATCCTCCTTGTTCATCATCTGGACAGAAACCTGGAAAACAATTCAGAGTGAAGTTGGAGATTTCCATTCCGGCATGGGTATTCTTTCTTTCAAGATGTAGCTTCAAACCTTGGTGTTCTCATCAACGGTAAACTCGTCTTCTTTTGTGAGTTTGGCATCAAAAGGACTGTCCCACATTCCTGTATGATAAGAATGAACACAAATGAGTCACTTTACAGAGAACACCACGTTTTATGTCAGATCTCGAAAAAGACACAAACTTCAGCAGTAATTGTTATCCTCAAGTACCTTTGAAGTAGATGTAGCTTACGAGATACATGATGGTCCGGTCATCCAGTTCCTTCACCAACTTATCGATCTTCCCATGAGTCTTATCCGCTACATATTTATTGATTGTGTCAGCACTTTCTGTTGTTTGCCGGAAGTTGACATTCGACACATCTGTATAAAAGGATTCTTTCAAATCTTTCAGGAACTCGGGTTTTGGCTCGATGGTGTTATTCAAGAACACAGCGGTCCCTTCATTGATGTCTGATGAGTTCTCTTGCCTTTTGAGGATCATACTAAAGGCTCGGTTTATATCATTCTGTGTAACTTGGGAACTGTTGTAACCAAGACCACTCAAAAGCTGTTGAAGGGTTTCCTCCCGGGCTCCGACAGACAAGGCGGCAAAGGCAACGGACACACTACTTGGTGAGTAAAAGATGTTCTTGTCCTGGTTCAAAGAATGAGCCGCCAACTGCCTGTACAGTCGGAAGGCAAACTCTTTGTTTCCCGTGCTCACGTGTGAGAGGCTGTCATCAGCGTGTCCTTCATGGTGGTGGGCTCTTCCCACGCAGACCACTGCTGATAAGATCCAGACACCCAGGGCCGTATGCATTGTTGTAGACTATGACAAAAGTTCAAACGTGTAAAAGTGATCTTCTGATTACATATGAGACCAACAACGCTTTTCACATGTCAAAGTTCAACAAGCAAAGTATATACTGTCAGACTAGTGTAGAGTGTTCCCTCAAGGCAAACACTACGCTAATGCAGAATATCCCTGGCCAAAAAGTAGGCATCTGTACCTTTGACCACTCTGATGGCAAGCATTCGACCATATTGCATGTTGTTTCAACGTTGTTTTGGAACAAGTACCGTATTTTTAGGACTAAAAGTCGCTCCGGAGTATAAGTCGCACCAGCCATAAAAAAAAAACATATATAAGTCGCTCCAGAGTATAAGTCGCACTTCTGGGGCAAATCTATTCGACAACAAGCTAATGATACAGGCTAAACGATACGAGCCAACAACTACTGGACTGTAACGATAAAACATATACAAGTTGCTACACGAAATAAAATATATCAAATAATTATAACATAAATAACAAGTTTTTCAAACTTTGTGTCACTCCAAATCATTAAATCCTTCAAACGAGGGGCCCTTGGTCATCTTCGTCATCCCATGATTCGAATCCTTTCTCCTTTATGTAAACAACCACCGCGTGGCGCCGCTGACGTCACTTGCAGTTCAAATTACACTAATCCCTTGCTACATTGCGGTTCGTTTATCGCGGTTTCACTACGTTGCGGATTTTTTAATTCACATATAAGTCGCTCCTGAGTATAAGTCGGCCCCCCACCCAATCTATGAAAAAAAACACGACTTACAGTCCGAAAAATACGGTACTTAATTTGTCTCTGTTACTTTGGTAAAGCAGCCTGTTCAACATTGGTGAGTAAAAAAATCATCCTTTATTGGAATGAATGATTGATCATTTTATATGTTATGAAAATGGAAAAGGTAACGAGATTTGGATATTGAATAACTTACCAATTGCTGACTTCCTCTCTTGCCTCAAAACCAAACAGACAGGATAGTGAGGTCTTCTTCTGCTATCTTCTTTATACACCTTGAATGAGTGGGATGAGCCCACTTTCCGCGTGATGTCGTCTCTTGTCTCCTCCCATTTTGTGATGAATCGGTGATCATGCATTTCATTTATCATCATTTCCAAAGTGATCTAATAGAGATATTAGCAACATTTCGGGCAGGCTGTGGTGTGCTCACTAAATGCTAATCAGACTTAATGTTGATTCATTCAATGGCTTTGTTTGTTTTCAACCATATGAAACAACAATAAAAAAAAATGTTAATGAATGCAAGGATGCGCGCACACGCACGCCCAAAAATGACTTATCAGAAATAAACAATTTTAATTTGTTTATTTTCTGATATTTTGTTGTTCCCGAATTATCGGACCACAAATAAACAGTAGAAAGTACAAATATGTTCAAATCTAGCGAGGCACAAATACTTCAACCATCACATTATTTTATTTTATATGAATTTTACATACTAAAACACTAAATGCAAAAAGCAATGTAATTTAAGAATCATAAAATAGTTTGCCAGTGGTAATAATAATTTGTCTTTTTTGTTGTTATTTCATTTAGCCAAAAGGAGAGCCACTGCATATTTGTTCTATGTTGGAAAAGGCCCACAAAGGGTGCTGTGCCAGTTGTTTAGTGTTACTTGAACCCAGTGTGACAATTAATAGATGCCACGTAATGAACTAAGCGTTTCTAAGTGATCTATATGATCATGCAAAGCATTTTCACCTTGATTTTGAGCTTGAAGACTTATCATGCAAGGATTTATTCAAGCAAACATTAATCTCCCTCATGCCATTTCATGCATTTCAACGGCAAAATGTTTTTTGCATTACTTTTATTTCGATTCAATACTAAATTACATCACCAAAAGCCAATCGACTGAACTTTGGATTAGTGTACTCTTCTATGTGCTTAGTCTCTACGACTCTCTGTGGTTCCAGTAAAGTTTGTTGCTGCTCGACTGTGACAACACAAGAGTTTGCACAGTGCAGATATAGACTGAAGCAATGTGTACAAAAACCTGCAAATCTAGTAAGTGCGTATAGTTCTTCCTCGAAATATATACGTATGCAATAATGGGGGTGGGATTACAGTTCCAAAATAAAGATCTGAAATTCACAAGCATCCATCCCAAAATGGTACTTTTCACACTAAGCTTCTTAAAATGGCGAAACGAAATCTGGAAGGCATTGCCATTGTAAAATATATATATACAGTAATCCCTCATTTATCGCGGATAATTGGTTCCAAAACCAACCACTCCGAGATTTTGCAGTGTCAGTGGCCATAAAAGATTTTCTTTCAATTTACATCATTGAAGTTATGCACCCTAAAGTGATGTTTATGGTGCTCCTTTTTTTCCCTCTATAAGACCAAAATTCCCAGCCGCACATCTGTTTCTGGCTTCACTTATGTGTACCAAAAAGTTGCCTATCCAGACGGATAAGTTGTCGGAGGAAACCTCGGTTAGGAATGACTCCCCTGTTCTCTTTGATGGCACATATAGCCTCCACCAGGGTGAGTCTCTGCTTCAGCATCAAGTACGCCAGGACCAAGGTGGCAGAACGACTCACTCCTACCTGGCAATGTACCAGAACGTGACCTAAAGAAACACAATACACAAAATAAAAGTTGCTTTTAATTGCTCATTTTAATACCAGATGTCTTCTTATCAATTCTCACCTCCCCTGCTAAGAGCCATGTGAATAAAATCGGCAGCTGCCTGGAAGTTGACACTCATGTCATAGGTACATGAGTCATTTGCCTCTACTCCCATATAACTTATCTTCATTCCCTGGTAGATGTTGGGACACCCTCGACGTTTACTGTGAGCTGCATTAAGGATATGTGTGATTCCATGCTTGGATAAATCATTCTTGTTCTCGGCACTGTGTCTGTGGGGATCCAAAAATACTTTAGCATGTGATTTGTTACAAAGGTAGTATTTCATCAACCAGTACATCAGAGTGGCTTATTGACTGAAGACATTTGAGTTTGAACTAATAAAGCATCTCCTTTCCCAAGAGTAATTCATTCCTTGGATTACTGTAATGCACTTTATTTGGAGCTAGGAAGTCCAGTTGGCTGCTCGCCTCTTGACTGCGAACACATAACTCCTAGCCTAAATTGGCTCCCTCTACATTTTTGAATCTTTTTTCAAATCTCTAAATGGCTTCACCCCACCTTACCTCCCTGAGCGCCTTGACTCATGCAGGTCAGCGGGAATCAAGCCTGTCCCACTCTTTGGAATGATCTTCAGATAAACATTAGGCAAGCCCTCTCTCTCACTGTCCATGTTTCAAACTCATCTGAAAACACATTTGTATTCTCTGGCTTTCGACTTTGACTCATTTATTGTTTTAACTGTGTTTGTTGTTGTATGACTTAATTGTGCTCCACTTTGTATGCAGTGATGGTTGTTTTAAAAGTTTTTTCTAAAGCCAGTTGAGTTAATGGGAAATGTGTGGTAGTCTTGATGGCCAGGTTATTGATGGAAACTCAAATAGCCCAGCTGTCACCATGAGGAATGGAACTTGAGGGGTCTAGAATTACTTGTGTATATGATTTATTTCTTTGGATGAGTGTGGACTCAATTAAACTTAGAGAAAGTTCACAATATTCATCTTGGGTCATTTAAATGAATATTTGGACCAGCTAGTGTTCTTCTCAGAATGAAGGAATGCAATCAAGCTACTTACTGATCACCAATGTAGAGCCTTGGCCATACTTCGTCTGCATGACTGATGATGGCTTTGCCAGTAAACAAGAGTCTTTCCAACTCACACACAGCTAAACCAGGGGAGCTTAGGTCAATTTCCACCTTCCTGGGAGGAAGTCCGTCATTCCGGGATGAAGGAAGTTTGGATGTAAAAGACATCTCTTTTCCAGTGTTGGATTTAAGCATTCCTCTGAGGTAACGAAAAAAGGTTTTGGACGATTCCCTCGGGGTTATATCCATGCAAGTGTGCAATCAGCACAACTTTGATAGAGTAGCACAACACTATCGTCGGGATGTCCAAGGCGTTGTGAGACTATTGCCCCCTTGGATTCAATCCTGGTCCCAACGTTTGGGGTTCTACTGTTGTGCTTTTGCATCAAAATAGATGCCTATTTATAGACCAGACTGCTCGCTAGCAACACAGTGGCTCCATGCAACAGTTTACACAAATATAAGTTTGTTTCTTTTTTTTTAAATATGAGACAGCTTCAATATAATTCTTAATTTACCTACAAGATACATGGGAATTCATTACATTTGTTTGCAAGAAAGACACATTTTTCCATGAGTTAAAAATATAAGCCTTTTTATTATTTCTCAGAATTTTCAACTGTGATAAATGCTGTTTTTTGTTTGTTTTGTTACAGATTTATTATGATTTGTTTTTTTTATAGTCAGCCATATATTTCCATTTTGTGTTGGAAACATGCATTACACCTGACATTTTACAGTTGGGCTTCATGTAATAGTACACACAAACAAAATGAATACGTACATAAGACAAATGATAAATTCCCCATGCAATACATTTTCTAAATATATTAAACATCTCCTGATATAGGGTATTTTGTCACCACTGCCGCAATATTTAAGTGGGACATATGTCTTGCATTATACTTGGAAGGATTGTGTGACATTGCAAGTATGGTGGCAACAATGATAGAACAGATTTTGACATAAAATGAGTTCTTCACAATTTTAATGGATATTTGGGTAAATGCGCTCAATGCATGAACAAGGTATGAGGATAGTTTCAACATATAAATTTAATTGAAACATTTGAGTTGGAAATTGCAGCATAAGCCCAAAAACAAAGAGATGACAATAATTTTCAGATGTTTTTTTTTTTTTAATCGTTCCTTCTTCATGGTCCAATTATGGGTTCACAGAGGTTGCAAAAGTATTATTCATGCAGGGCAGAGCACATCTGAAACAAAACACACTGATCTACAGTACTGCGATTGCTTTGATGACGGGATAACGATGACGATGTGACCATGCAAGAAAACTGTGACAAACACTCATGGGCTGTTAAGGCAATGTGCATGTTGTGAGGAGCAAAGAACCACAATAAAACTGACACACACACACACGCAGGGACAGCTGGGTGTTCACTTGATTCTGAATCACTTGTTGGAGATTAGCAACAGTTTGGGAGTGGCAATGATAATTCGCTCTTCCTGTATCGGTCAGATTACCAAAAATCAAAATTCAGTCACTGACTGATTTGACAGTTTCTTATGATATGTACAAAAAAAAAACAGCTTCTTGATCTACTGCATTGGCACTGCGTCACATGTAACCAACAGCCTACTGGGTCATTGAAAAATGTATTTAGACGCTCTAGTCCAAAGATCTGGAAGAAGCCGGGAGGGTCTGAGGCCCATCAAACTGGTTCATGACCTACTTTAGAAAGCCTTCCTTTCCAGCTGGTCAAGAATGGCCTGGATCCTTTGCACAGCCTCCTTTCGCGCTTGACGGACAATTTCAAGTCCCAGAGTCTCTACAGAGTCCAGCTCAAGCAGCTCTTTGGTAAGAAGTTCCTCCAGATATCTATAAGTCTTGTCTGTTTTTTTCCCCACAAATTCATCAACATCTTCCTGAAGCAGCAGCACTCTTGCCATGATTTGCTGGACACGAGCTAAACTGGGGTTGTCGCTGATGAACTGAGGTCCAGCATTGCCTGGAGCTGGGGATTGGGTGGGAGCAGAGGGTGGGGGCTCACCTTGTGAGTGATTTTGATCAATTTGCCTTGCTATGTTGTAGATTTGAGGTGGTGAACTAATTTCTGCAGCTTTCCCATTGGAGCGATTTGGGGATGTGGTCGGCCTGGGCTTCGGTCCCACTTGTGGGGCGCGCTGGAGCTGTTGGTCCTGGAATGAAACACGGAACTATTTTCCATTTCCGTAATGAAAGCACATCACGGCACTTGGCCTCAAATGCGATTTGAAACCTTCTGCGAAATTTTTAAATCCACAGTGGTGGGAAGCAAGTTACCAACTTTGTGACTGTACTGAAGTAGATTTTTCAAGTATCTATACATATTTTTTCTCCAATGTCTTTTTTTACTTTCACGACTTACATTTGAAAACAGATATTTATGATATTTATCTTCTTTGCAGTGGCGTGCTGGGGAGGCAGCATCAAGAAGAGGGACGCCTCCCGCCTTGACAAACTGGTAGAGGAAGGCAGGTTTTGTTGTTGGCATAGAGCTGCCTGGTCTGACGTCTGTAGCAGAACAGATGTTGGCCGGACTGCTGCCCATATTAAGGACAAGCCCCATCCACCCACTGCACAGCACCATCTCCAAGCGGAGGAGTAGCTTCAGTGACAAGCTGCTGACACCGTCCCGCTCCACGGAAAGGACGAGGCTCATTTCTCCCCCATGCTGTGAGACTTTTTAACTCAACACGGGGGACAGGGGTACGATCATGGATATGATATTTGTCGTGTTTAATATGATTAATGTTTATTTATTTACATATTACTGGTGGGTGAATGACACTTTCATAAGAATGTACTGCATATCTGTTATCCACTCTTGGGTATGGATACTGCTGAACATTGAATTTCCCCCTGGGATCAATAAAGTATCTATCTATCTATCTATCTATCTATCTATCTATCTATCTATCTATCTATCTATCTATCTATCTATCTATCTATCTATCTATCTATCTATCTATCTATCTATCTATCTATCTATCTATCTATCTATCTATCTATCTATCTATCCTGCTCCTTTGTGAGAGCAGCGTTTCAATTTTTAGGAAGCACTCACTCACTCATTGTTGTACTTATGACATAATATGACATAATGTCACGTGACCTGATTGTTGTACATATGACATAATATGACGTTATGTCACGTTACATAATTAACCATCCCTTTTCTGTTCCCTTCCCACACTGTGCTGCACTGACACTGCGTTGCGCTCATCTGCACAGCACATTAAACCAGTGGCAACACATCATGACACAACACTTGACTTTGACTGTCAAAATATTTGACAAATACATACAAGGTTACAATTGGTACCTTGAAAAACTCAAACTGGCCACTTCCCATGAGCTTAGCTCTAAATGATTGTTGTTCATTTGCAGAAATACTACCTTGGGTTGATAAGGAGGGGGTGCACCAGTTCCAGTCCCTGGCCAAGCTGGAGGGTGTAGCGGACGTACGGGATTTCCATAATGATTTGAGGGAAGCTGTTGGCCTGGCTGCCATTGTTGCTGTGAGGGTGCGTATGTCCCAGGGTGTGCCCAAGCTTCAGCCTGGGAGTTGGAGTGCAGAGACTGGCCCGTGGGATATAACGTGCTTGGAGGCATAGCATGACCACTTTCGCTGTAGTGAGAATATGGTCCTTGAGGATATCCAGGACCCTGGGAACAGAGAGGTGACGCAATGAAATCAATTCAGTGAGAAGGAATGCTACAATTTCTGTCTTTAAATGTTCTTACCCCTTGACAGTGTATACCAGGATAGTGAGGGTTTTGTGAATGTGGCTGACCAGCTTGCCCACTGCTTTGTTCTGCAGGACAGCTCTGACTAGGATAAGAAACTGGAGGCGTTCTCTGAGGGTCAGCACAGTAGAAAGGGTTGGATGGGTGGAAACCACTCGTTGAATATTGACCCTGGGCTGGGTTGTAGACACCATGGCCATTTGGATAAGCTCCTGAAATGACCTACAAAGGTAGATTTGGAGAATTGAGTTATGACAGTCTTGTGTCGTGTAGGATTCCTATTATGTGAGCGATCCAAGGTCACATAATTTGTTATGGGTCGCTAAGTGTTTGGGCTTTCAGAACAATCCTTCCCATAGGTAATATCCATCCATCAAATGCTTATCCTCACGAGGGTTGCGGGTGAGCTGGAAGCCTATTTCAGCTGACTTTGGCCGGTAGACGATGTACACGAACGATGAACTAACTGTTCGCCAGCCAATCGCAGAGCACAGATAAAGAAACAACCATTCACACTCACACCTACAGACAATCAGTCGGCCTACTATGCATGTTTTTGAAATGCGAGAGGAAACCGAGGGACCCAGAGGAAACATACTCAGGCATGTGGAGAACATGCAGGGTAATTCCGATTGTTCAATGCCTTATAAGCCCAGGCGGGCTTGTATGCATGACACAATAATAAGATTGCAGTAACATACTGTAAACAAAGGCAGACTGATTCCTTTAACTCTACACCTTTTGCCTCAAGTTAAACTCACCTGTGGGCTATACTGTGGCTGGCCATCTGATCCAGGGGGATAGGTATTTGCATAGTGCCCCGTGGGATGAGATTGAGGGTACCAGTAGTGTGATGGATATCCTGGATACTGTGGTGTGTCCTGAGAAAGCACAACGACACAATCTCAACACATTCCACCTTTGCTCCCACACATCTATTGCAAACTCGTAGACTTGATACTGGCACCAACTCATTCATTCTATCAGGTGAAACAAATGCACGCGGTCTCGCGCATCTTGACCCAGGAGAGATAGGGTATAATGCATTCTAGTATCAACCAGTACTGTGATCCTGTCATGTAAAACTATACGTGATGAGCAACAAACTTAGCTGGGCTAGCAAGAGAGCGCTAGCTATTACATAACAGCAGTTAGCCCGATAGCTGCGTAGTTAGCATGTG
This sequence comes from Syngnathus leptorhynchus, assembly GCF_054491065.1. Lineage (NCBI taxonomy): Eukaryota > Metazoa > Chordata > Actinopteri > Syngnathiformes > Syngnathidae > Syngnathus > Syngnathus leptorhynchus. Next base: position 9,073,222 of record NC_141198.1, on the reverse strand, counting down.
CTTTACGCTGGAGAGCTTCTGTTCACCTTAAGCAGTAGCACAAAGCATCTGAAATACAACATTTATACGAAACAGATGCTTGAGTCTGACTCACCATATTTCTTTCGGTAGTTTGTAAGGTTATTATCGAAGTTGTAACTCGAAGGCCAGGCAGTTATCGCTTCACTTGATTGTACGTATCAGCTGTACAGCACTCCAAGGGCTAGGCAAGAATATTGTTGAAAACAAATCCCTGCGCTCTATTCTAGAAAAGATCCGATTACTGGTGTGGCAGACAAGGGGCTTAATGAGTGCAGACGACTTGATTAAGATCGGGAAATAATTGAATGGCTGACGACACGGTGAACACACGTCAGCTTGTTTACCCAAAATGAAGATGGCGAATCATGTGAAAGAGGACCCACTCTGAAATTTGACCAAAAAGACAGTCACGTTGTCAAAAATGAAACCACGATAACTAACGGTATATCTGTAGTATTTTAGAAATAATATCTAGCCAACGCTTTATTAGAATTTCAAACAAATTCTCTCCCAAATATAAAAACGGACAAGTAATCCATCAAGCGGTATTTACAATCTTGGTTACACGACAAATTGAAAGCGAAAAAAAGCGACTTGTTAAAAAAATTAATGCGACTTGAAACGTAGTTGTATTCCACCCCAGACTCAGTTTTGTTTAAACTAAATCGGCGTCCGCGTACTCGTCGTAGTTATTGAATATGCCATTGATTTCAACGCCAAACAACAAAGATGACAAACTAGCTATATCGACGCGCTTTAGTAACTAAAGTGCCAACAAGACGGCCATGTTGGAAGGGACAACGTTCCCATTGAAGGCAATGCATTGACATGAAAGATCAGTCACAACTTGCTCAGTTCTCAACTTCTTTTTTTATTTATTTATTTTTTTACGAGGTTTACTTTTTTGTCAATACCAAAAGGCATTTTAACAAAAAGTCCTATGTGAAAAATGGACCTGTCGTATCTACAGACGTGCAAGAGTTAACCATCACCCGGAAGTTTAATCAAAATGCCTACAAAAGCATTTCCGGTCATCTTCCGCATAAGAAACCTTTAGTAATATTCATGGCGTGACGCTTTGGTATATAAGAAGGCAATAATCAGGCTTCCAAGATGAACTACGTACCCGGGACAGCTAGTCTCATAGACGAGATCGACAGTAAGTTTGAGAAGAGAATCGAATCTCGTCGAAAGTTAGATCATAATGAGGAGTATTTGTCATTTTCACATGTCCTGAGTGTTGTTAGTCACCTAAATGGCGAATAAAAATTCTTGAATCTTGAGTTAGCTTTGTGTCTTGGTCTAACACAGTCACATTAGCCCGACCAACGCTGTTGTATAATGTCCTATCTCGCCTGTGCTTTGCAGAAAAACATCTGGTTCTCCTCCGAGATGGTAGAACACTAATCGGATACCTCAGAAGCATTGACCAATTCGGTACGTTTATGTTGGTTTCCTAATTGGCGCACTATAAAGATTCATAGAATTTCACATGATAGCACTACCGCTGTGTAAAATTCGCAAACTCAATTTGTTTGTCTTGTTTTTCAGCTAATTTAGTTTTCCATCAGACAGTTGAACGGATCCACGTGGGCAAGAAATTTGGTGACATCCCCAGAGGAATCTTCATTGTGCGAGGAGAAAATGTGGTCCTGCTTGGCGAAATAGTACGTGTGCATTTTCTTTCTGTTTCACCCGTCATCATGAGTCATTTTAATTCATTCGGTAATTTAAGTCTTAAAAAGTTGAGTATGACCTCATGACTTGCAAGGTATTGTCATAAATCCAATGCAATATTTGCCAAAGAAGGAATATTATGACAGTCTAAAATGCCTCCAAAAAACATAGTTTATCCCCCTAAGTAACAAAACAGTCAAACTATTAGTAAAGCTACTTTTGGAAGATGCCTGACTAACAGGAAAAGAAAATATTAGGAATGTATTATTGATATTACTGAAATTGGAAGGTTGGCAATGTCTCATCTCTTCTGCATGGCGTTATGCATGATGAACTCAGATTTGTTTGCCCTTTTAGGAGCATTTAACAAAAAAACAAACAAAAGATGTCACACCCCAAACCGCTTTTGGAGCGTTTGTTGTGATATTAAACATCAACGTATTGAGTAGCCCTACAGATCCCTCTTACGTAGAGTTAAGCATTTTTATTATGTATATGTTTATGCAATTAACAAATTCCTCCAAAATGCAAACTTGTTTCTTTTATTCTAAGTCTTCCTTATATCTGACAAAAAAAAAAAAAAGGATGAATAAAGTGGCTTAAGACCTGCAGCAACATTGGGTTCCATAAGGCAAATTCCAATAAGATAAAATGATTGAAATGCTTTTGTTTGTATTTCTGGTTGTTCTTTTGTAAAGGTTGTACTTGTATCATTCATGTTTAAGATGATTTTACTTCAAGCACATGTCCCTTATAAATGCATATTTCATTGCAGGATGTGGATAAACCTTGTGACACAGTCCTGCAGCAGGTCTCCATTGAGGAGATTCTGGAGGAGCAGCGGTTGAAGCAACAAACTAAGCAAGAGATGGAGAAAGTGAAGATGCAAGTCCTGAAAGACAGAGGTCTCTCCATCCCCAAAGCTGATAACCTGGATGAATATTAACACAGCCCATGAGCTGCTTCAGTTTGTATCAGACTGGAATCTTGGTTGAATTTCAAAACATGATTTTATGAGCACAAGGCAACATTTTGCTTTGCCTCCTTACTGTAGTGTACTGTATACATTTAATTTGAATGAAGCTCTTTCAGTTTTTCGGGGTCGAAGGTGGCAAAACTATTCGTTGTGACTCATTATGATAGCAATTATTTTACAGCAGCACTTTGTGTTACTCAATCGTGTGTTTGTATTTGGAGATATAAAGGCCTGCAAGTGACACAAAGGTAATGCCGATGCTCCATTAAAATATTATTTTTTATTCATGGCTCTCTTTGTTTCCTCCTCATTGTAAATACAAATATCAATGAAGATTTCTGCAAGAAGCACCAAGCACTGTGTTTTATTGAGGTTGTCTTGGGTGTAGCACATTTTAGTTTAACTATAATAACGAGCAGAATGTTTCTTGCAAACACAGCCAAGGTAAATGCAAAATGTAGTTTTGAAAGATTTGTTTTCAAGGAGACTAACATTTCTATCTACTAGGCCCTGTGAGGACAGTCATGGCTAATAGGTTGTGTACTGATTGGTGTAAAGGGCTAATCGTGTGATGCACGTCGGACATAAACTAACAAATTACCTTGAATAATATTGGTGCGTAAAAAGTGTAATTAATAATTAATGTTGTTCGATTTCTGTCACTCATCATAATTAAATCAATCGACAGGAACCAAATGTAGGCAGCACCTTTTTCATAAATTTCTGTCAGTGTTTGCATTTTTAAATGATCATATCCACAACATTCCTAGAAAATCACAAAGTGCCATCACTGGTGAGCTATTTTTAGAACACACCCACAGGTTACTCGTGTGGTTCTCGCCCTTGTTCGTGATCCCTGGCATAGATTCTGCAGTTTGAAAGCAAACTGAAATAAGCACACACCACTAGAATCAGAAGAAGATGGCAGTAATATATGAGGTAAATAACACAATTTTGTGGAACTAATATAAAATATTACTTTGTTTGTCCCAAATGAAGGAATAATTGATAAATAGAATAGATATAAGAATTGACCTTTTAAATGTCGGCACTATTAGGCTGACAGAGAAATCCTTCCTGGCGTTGACCATGATTTTTTTTTCTTAGTTTTTTTACTTTTATGAATTTTTTAAATGTGCCTTGGCTCAATAAACGTGAAATGTTTGCGAATATCGGAAATAGAATCTCTTTTACTTTGAGGACTCACAAAATGTGTACACTTCCGGTAAGTTCAATGGGCTTGACACAGTTGGGGGCCGGGGGTCCAGCCCACATTCGATGACGTAGGAGAGGGGCGCGCTGACGTTGGTGATGTGAATTCCAAGTCTTTTAGGTGAACCGAATCTTTAGAATCAGTTCACTCAAAAGATTCGTTCAAACAAATCGTTCAAAATGTTGAACAGAGGCTGTGATGTACCGAAGTCAAATTCCTTGTTTGGCACGCTCACACATGCGAATAAAAACTCTTGAAACTTGAATAACAATGTTTAGGAGTATATATGCATATACGTTATTTAAAAACTACTATAAGTATATCATAAATCTACATTCTGGCTTACATAGTTCACGCCAGGAGACGCAACATGCCCACTGACTGATCCGTTGATGCACGGGCAGTTCACCCATTGACTCGTTCGCGAACAGGAAGTCGGGAAAGTCAGGATTCGTTCCCTCACTGTTTTGTTCACTCACTGATTCATTCGTTGGTGAACGGGAAATGTAATTCATGACTCGTTCGTGAACGGGAAGTTACGTCATTTTCTTCTTCGTTTTGTTTTACGGCGAGGTTTCACCAGCTTCAATGGCCATGACCGACACGGACTGGTTGAAAAAGAACGAATCACAAATCACTTTAAGAAGTGATTCGTTCACTGAAAGGATTTGTTCTTTTGAACGAATCGTTCACTCACGAGCCAACACTAGCTGACGTCCGCTTTGCTGCACTCAGCCAACCCCTGCCGCCGAAATGTGAAGCTGTCGGTATCCCGCTGGTGCGCTGCAGTCAAGACTCCACCGTGGGGAGTCGCTTTGCTGACAACAGTGTGGTTCTCCTATGCCCTGAGGATATCCTCTAGGCACATCACGCATGGGACGGCTTTGCGGTAGTAGAAATGCAGCAGCGCACTTTCATCCCACCACAACAACGATGTCCATATTGCACAGCAAGCAGACCAATGACACCCTTTTTCATCTCATACGACTTTGTCATGAGTGAAATTTTGTGGGCGGCCAACAAGGAGTGAAGACGCTCTTACGCGAGCCGTGCGAGCCCAAAGGACGGCGGTTCCGCTGCAGACGTGTGTGCGCCGTGAACCTCTGCATTCGGGATTTTGTTTGTTTGGTGGGTTCTTTTTTTTTTTTTTTTTTTGATGGAGCTGGAGAACATCGTGGCCAACACTGTACTGCTTAAAGCCAGAGAGGGTAAGTTTCAAGATGCAAGTGTCCATGGTCCTTTCTCGGTGAAATGTTCTCAATGACGGAGCTGGTCATGACTGCAGGTAAACCTCGCCAGAGGGTTCCCACACCTTGTGCAAGGTTACTGCCAACATTTGAAACGATTCACTGAGAAATCAACTCAACACACTGTGTCCTCATCATTTTGGATACAATACGCGTTTTTTTCTCTCACATGTCCGAGCAAACCTGCTCCCCACATCCGCTTTCAATTTCTGCGAAAATGAATGAGCGCCTTTTGCAGGACAGACACATAAACACATTCGTATAGACTGATGCAATCAATAAGTATTTTCGTTTATAATGCACAGAAAAATGTAGCCAAACAGATGCGCCGTCAGCTAGTAGGGAGTGGAAAAGAAATCATAATGGTGATCAGATCTGATTCATTACAGTACATGCAAGTCAAATAAAATAGGATCATGTTTTCAAATGTAATTTATTGCCCTCTATTGCAATAGTATGAGATTATCCTCCCATGTAAATGAATTTTCTTGATCAACTTGATAAACTCACTGGATACGTCATTGGGTACACCTGCTTTATCTAGTAAAATAGTTGAATCAAGGGTCTTTATGATAACTTTGAATTAATACTGCCAGGCATGCATACAATAAAATACAATTAATGGTTTGAAGTGATGTACAACTACTCTGATTGTATTATTTCAACAGGGGCAAATAGAGATAAAAAAAAAAAAAAAAAAAAGAATAATGGCAGGGCACAACCACACCTTACTGACTGGTCGGCACCCTAGTGTCCTCTATTGACGATTAGAAATACTTTTGAGTTGAATTCCGAGTGGTTTCACACCATTGCAAATGTAAACCACAGCAGTACGTGTCATTAACACCTTTTTTTAACAGATTGGCTTTTGACTTAGATCATATAAGTGTATTTATCGTTGTGGCCAGTGTGTGTATTTTTGCTGTATTCATGACCCCCTCCCGTCCCCTAAGAAATAAAATGATTCCTTATTGACAACTTTAATCTGTTCTGAGTTCCAAGTGTATCAAACGTGTCACAAATGTGGCAGCACAAGGGTTCTTGTATCAAAAGCAAAATGCGTCATGACGCAGGAGCCGAGTGAGATTTTCTGACAGTCCATTTAGTAGCTCACCGTGACGACATACTTTGGAAAAAGGAGGGCAGCCTGCGTGAGTGGCGTTTGTGGGAATTAATGGCATAATAAAGTGCAACGGGAAGCTTCCTTGCTATGAAAACCCCAACCAACGAATGCATTCGCCTACATTTGTGTTACGGAAGCAGAGCATGACTGGGCCAGAGGGGGAAATCAAGCTTAGCAAATTAATAAGAGCAGTTACTGACCCATGACAGAACTTGCTTGTCCCAGCTGCTCCATTGGTCTTTTTTCGTGTCTCTGGCTGTGTATGGGAGAGGAAAACCAGTAACTACATGAAGGGATGAGATGGCCCTTTGAGTTGCTCAAGTCTAATATTCTACCGTAACTATCACTTGCGCTCTCACACCGCTCAGCGAAACCTGCCGCTGATTGTTAGAAATAATTTTGCTTCATGTCCTTTAAACGTTCCAACCATGTTTTGACATTTGGTTTAATCTTACAAGGCCCAGAATGTATGGCAGAGTTTAAGCCCTTTTTAACGTCGCATAATCTAAAGTATTCACCGGTTTGTGTTGTCCGTTTGCTTATGAGAGAGCCAGTGCAGAGCTTTGCGACTTCCATCCTCCATCCAAATACTCTCTGGCTCAAAATCAGAAATAAACAGTGAAGTTTAGAAATACAATTCTGTTGGCGTTGAAGCCATCAGTGGCCAAATCCGCACTGTGACTTTTAAAGATACAAATACATTGTCGAAATGTTCAGCACAGATTTCTGATCACTTTCATGTCATTCCCAATGAAGAAAATATGAGTCATCTTCTATTTCCAGTGGCCCACTCACTCGCAGAAAAAAACAAAGCAATCACGACCGCTGTCTTGCATAAAGAATGGTATTTTGCTCCATCAGTTAGAAGTAGCCTATCAGCGATCTAATCAGATTGATTGTTACATAACAAACTGAGTGGGCAACTGCCATCCGATCTCCATCTTCCTGTGGAAGCCGCTCTCCGGTCTCTGTGGAAGATACTTTATGGATGATGAGTGCGTGCGGTGAAACATAACACCCTGATCTTTCAGCATGGTCATCCATGTATCAGTTGACTGCCACTCTCAATGTTCTGACAATGCCGTCACTGTCTATGAGCTCATATGCATTATCGGACAGCTGATCAACAGAAAGAAACGTATTCAGGCCAGGCTTGGCTGAGTGCGTGACTGTGACGTGCTTGAGCATGCTTATTTAACAGTAGCTTACATTTAATAGCAGCCTGTATGGTTAATTTCCTAGGGTGAATTCTTTTCTTTAAATGTAACCGCACTCCAGTGTGTCAGTGAAGTCGACCGCGACTGTGTGTGTGTGTGTGTGTGTTGCCTCCCCATTCACAACTCCTCCCGGCAGCGCTTGTAGAGTCCCAAACCGGCAAACGTCATTGGCACTTGAAATGAATGAGCGTACAAGGGGGAAAAACTGGAGCGCTGCAGCCAGATGGCCTCACTAAATTATGGTAACAGAACGGGAGTATTTAGTTTGGGCTGCAACTGACGACAGTAAATTCCACTCTCCTGCTGCCTGCTGGCATTCTCAGTCTGTTTTCTTGTTTTCGATGTTTGGCGTCTCACACAAGCGTAAGCGAACAGTAGTTTGTGTTACTCGCCATTGATAGAGGAAAACCAATACCAGGAGCAAGTCAGTTCATCTCCTTTCCTTTGAAAAATACGTCAGTCTTCATGGGAAATGGTTCGCCGCCACGTTTACGCAAGAACGACGAGGGAAGTTTTGTTCCTTTGCGTTTTTGAAAAGTTCTGCGTATATACACAGCTTCTGAAATGTTCTTTGTTGACCCGATGCTGAAGAAATGCTTGATGGCGCATCAGCTAGCTAGTACGTAGTTGTCAACCCAATAGTCGTCTCTTTATTTTTGGTCCCGAAGATGAATCTCATCATTTATGTGAAAAGAAACAGTGCAAAATTAAATCTTTCAACCACATCTGAAACATGGTAAGGAATAACGCCAAATGATCCTGCGTACAGTAATTGATCAATTCCAATTCTGTGGCTTGTGCTACTAATGTTTGATTGGTCACATCTTGAAGCACTTGCTGCAAAATGGAGTGCACTACTTTGCTACAACCAGCAGAGCTGCCTAAAGAATAAATTAGGACAACAATGTAACAGCCATGATGTCAAGCCTCATCATCAGGGATCTGGAGGGAAGGCCTGTTGCGATACCACAACAAGTTACAACAAGCTAAGGGACCTGCTGGCAGCGGTGCTAACCACATTTTTGTGAAAAAGAGCTGTGCAACATTCTTGAATGTCATCCATACAAGTATATAAATCTGAGTCTAAATTTGATTTGTTGGCTGTACATGCCGTAGTAAATGAAGGCATCAAGCAAAGAAGAAGCAGAGATGTACATTTCTACATTGGCACCACACAAGGCTGTGTGTTTTGAGTGGGAGTGTGACTCACTTTTCTTCTTGAGTGGAAATATTCAGCTCTGTGGCACTTGCATCTCTATTGTTATTGCTGCTTCTGCCCACACATGCAGTATAATGTAACTCTGGATGCTACTGTTCTTTGGAGGTTGTTGAATGGAACTCTGGGAAATAGAGAAGAGAATCACAGGTGTAATGGAAATGGATGGAAAAAAAAAATCAATTACTTCAGTATAAAACTTCAGGAATGTCCTGAGCAGCACAGCGCATCATGGTTTTTCCGAAATGCTTAAGTAGCATTTATTCTGTCTTAAGCATGTGTTGTTGCCATATTTTTAACGGCACATCCATTTAATATTTTATGTGCATTTGTCAGGGGAATAATCAATACCTCCAGCATGTTTTAAAGCTCCCAACCTTAGTCAGCAGCTGCATGAAACATTGTTTCTTTATGACTTGCGTTTGCATTTTGCTCTGGCGCTATGACTTGCAAGTTCTTCAAACTGCTGCAAACCATGTATACTGTAATTGTGTTTACTGTGTCAATGGGAGTTGACAGTTGAAAGGGACTCACTGGGGGTAAATATTTTGAAATGGCTTTAAGCGTAGAAAAAAATCTGAGCGAACTGTGTATAGTAAAATCATCAATCATTGTTTTCAAGGAAGTCTAGACTAAAACCAGCAAGGGAAAGAAGAACCTGAACTTGCAGTTCTAAAACACAACATGTTCGTTCAGATGTCAAAGGCAAGATAAGCAATGAACAGCAGGTTTATGTCAGAAGCCGAAAGTCTACAACACAATCTTGTGCAGGTCTTGTCTTTGTTATTCTTTTCTGAATTCTTGTTATAACATGGACAAAACAATTTGGAATTAAAAGATTGTGTAAAATGTGGAACAAACACTTCCACTTCAATGTGGACAATATGTGCGACGGTGAGAGCAATTTTAGAAACAGCCACAGAAGGCTGTGTAATCATGTTAACCCTATTCCAGGGTCACATGCGTTTAGTTAGCCGCATACATTGCACCGGGGTAACTTGGCTCATTCTCTGTTGTTTGAAACTTACCTTCATGCTTACTCACCTGTGATGTACAGTTTATGACAAAGTTTCGCCCCCCCACATGAACTGAAATCATTGCTCATACAAATAAAGATGACATAGCCCTTGCCTTAATTGCCTTATCAAAATATTTATGGATCCCGCCAACACAAAGGTCAGCGTCACTGCCGAGGAGTGTTTTATTATCATTATTAAAGATTAAGCTGCTTAATTGTTGACGAAGCCGCAATGTTCACATGCCTAGTTTTTACAAATTGGGGGGTTGCATTAGAAGGGGCCACCGGCAGTAAAAAAAACGTCTAATGCCACATGTATGCACATAATTTGTAGGCTTTTGGCTAATAATTGGAAATGATTTCCTACGGGAAATATTGCTTTGTTTTTCATACGATTTTGATTTAGAACAGATGAATCATGAAAACCAAGGTCCCACTGTAAGTTAAATTTCCCGGGATGCATCACATTGTTCCACTGTAATCAAACAAGAAGATAGATAACTTGTCGAAGTTTAACACATGAGCTGCGCTTATACTTTTTCCATTCCGCATTCCATAGTTAATGTATTATTAGAACAGGAAACCCGCTGCACCTGACTCTTCCTAAACAGGAAAGGTACCCTGCCTTGTTTGCTCTTGTGAGGATTCAGTCCTTTCATGCAATTTATACGGACGGACATGTACATCGGCAGAAAATCATTCCAACAATAACTGCTGTGAGGTCATGGACCGGTTTGACTACCTCACAATGTATGAACTCACTCCGCCCTTGGGTTGGTTTCTATTTTTAGCAGTTGTGATTACAAGGGCATGAAGGTAAATCGTCACAATGATTGAATGCAGATTGGAATTGTACTACATGCTGAGAACAAGGTCTGCCTTTAATTGTAGTTGTCATGGTTCTATTTCAGTTGGTGGCCTCACATTATGAAGTTTAGCATTTACTACACCAGTCCTAATTGCCAAGTGAAAAATGTACATTGTTTGCTGCGAGTGCTGATGAAATAAAGTTTGTGATCGGAGAGGCTAGTTCAGAGATATTAATGAGGCTACAGAGCAGAGAGACCATCATGACATCATTGGCAAAAGCGTCTTCCGGCCATAGTCTTCTCCTTGTGCTCAGGTCTGGGCAGTTTCCCTCCGCTTCCTGAAGCACACAAACACAAACTGCAGTGAAGCAGGAAGCCCTCGGACTGGTCTTCTTTCTGTAACAAAGCTCTGAAGCCTGTGGGGGGGGGGGGTTTATTGCAGGTACTAGATTGCATTGTTTTGTCTATTGATTATCTTTTTTTTGTATCAGTTATTGCCTCTTCCCCCTGCTAATGCACAGCTTTTATAATCTGCCCAAATGCATTTCTCATGACAATACTGTATTAGATAATAGACCATTTAAAGCGGATACAAATTGTCCATTTGCAAATGGGCTTGCTATGTTCTTTATCTTTTGGCTACAGCTCCGATGCCAATGGTTTCCATCACGTGAACAGTTGGACTTTGTGGAGATGCAGGAAAAAGAATACTTTCTGAGAACAAAGGCGTTTGTATCGTGGTGCATCACTGCGTTTGTACCTTCCCCGACCACTCGGCTGTGACTCAACTGTGATACCGACATTTAACAATTTAGACGAAGGAGGGGCGTGTGAGAATCTGTGAGGAGATAATAAGCGTTAGCTCATTTGTTGTTTGTGAACTCACTCACTTTGAGGTTGGTATACTGACACTCAGAAATCAAAATTTGCACTCTTTGATGACACATCATATTGTGATGCCAGCATTATGACGTTATGGATGTTTCAGAATTTGTTTCTATGCCGCTCTGTTAAAATATGTTTATGTTGACTCTGTGGTGCAAAAAAACTGAGCACTGCTTATCTTGAGAACAACAAGCCCCATTTTTCTATTGATGGAACTCCAAACATTCATTATTCACGTCATTCTTCTTGTACAATATTTTTCATATTTAACCGTATTCAACTTGCACGTTTTCCATAGTTTGGCTGGTCTTGTGAATTATATAAATTAGAACTCAAACTATCACCCCAAAATTCCCTTTTCCTAATCACGTTGACATTCTGTGCATTACTGCCACCCTTTTTCCACCGGTGGAAATGCACCAAAAGTATTTGTCAACTGCCAAAAGACAATAGAAAAGGTAGAAGAAATAGATGCAGAAGAAGAACTAGGGGATGGAGAAAAACTTTAATCACGGTGTTACTCCGTGCCGCCAGAGGCACAACAAGCACACACTCATAGTCACACACATACGTAGATGTTTTGGATACCAGCAACCTCTAAGTCTAGTGCCAGGAGGACGTCCTTCCCTCTTTAACTTTATTTTTACTCGACTTGACATGCCTTGATGATGTCAGAGCTGTTAAGGGGAAACATAAATAAAGTGTAGTGACCACACAGCCCGTATGGAATAAATTAGACTGACATGGACCTGTGCACAGCAACGCCTCAGTCCAGGATATATTTCTGCTTCCGTGTAAGTGACGGACCCTGAGAGCATGAGCTCTGTTTCGTAAATGAACTAACTAAATACATAAAGCCTGGGAGCAAGGGTAAAATGGTTCACATTGGACATGAGGGCTTTCCGTTGTTTTAATAGTGCGGCTTTGTCAAGCAAAACATTGATTCGAATAATACGTACATTTGAATTTATTTGTATCTTCTGAGTATCGGACAGAAACAGATCCCATCCTGTTTCATATGTTTTTGTGCCGTTGATGATGTCATTAAAATGCATCCCCGGGATTGAACGATTAGAAATCGGATGGCCCTAAAAGTGGGGTGACCTATGTTTATTTCAATGATTTGAAACAGTTGAAACAAGAAGTCATTTTAGTTGAGACGGATTCCAAAAACACTCTCCCCTTCAGGGACTTCTTTTTTACACAAGTGGCAGCAGTCAGTGGGGTTTATCTCTCAGTACAGACGTCATAGTTTCACGGAAGGAAATCAAATGATTGGAAGCAGTAGGGCGCACAGATGTGGAACATATACTAACATATACTGTATGAAGTGTTTTCCAGGAGCTTAAATCAGCGAGCGTGGCTGCTTATAGCTTATGAAACCGAAAACAATGTCGATGAGTAGCAGGTGCTGTGAGTTAATGATTCTCTTAGGGGATATATTGGCTTGAGTTATTAATACATTCAAGCTTTGTCGTTTGTCTGGGGACATGTGACCTCTTCTCAACTGTGATGAAAGAACGTCTTGATCACGTGCTGTATAAAAAAGTCTTTATCCAATTGTTGTCATCATCGGATGCGGCTAACTCACTCGTCAGAGAGAGTATCTCTTCTAAAAGTAAACCTTGTATTTAAATAATCTTTTCAAAATGCTTTTGTTTCTGTTGACGCTATGTCGATAAACGTTTTACGTCATTAAACCCGTCATGAAATCATCTATTCAAAATGCTTTTGTTTATGTTGATACTATATAGAAAAACATTTGTCATCAAACTCGCACCGCAGCCTCTTTTTGCTTCTCCTACTCAATTTTTCCACAAGACTTCACTTTCTCCAAAATGTTAGCAGTGTCTGTTCATTCAGTCTGAATCATCTGTAAGGTCAGATGATGTCAAAGAAGAATAGAGCATTTGGCTGTGATCAAGAAACAGCTGAGTGATGGTACCGTTCCACAAATTACGAGGTGAGCAGGATTCTCTAATGTCTGCTCAACTAATAGCAATACGTCCTCTATCACGACTCACAAGATTTATTGCCACTTAGAGTCTTCGGTCGTAGCCACGTTAAATGGAACCGAAGCAAATTTTTACTGGACACAGATTGAAAGAAAATCCAACATCTTTTGACCTCAGTATAAAAAATGACGACCAACCAGTAGGATAAATGACTGCTTGCATGCAAACATCACAAAAAAAAATCCCCCAAAACATTAAACCTAATAAAAACATTACGTCCGTAATAGAAGACTTAGTGATGAAGTGGAAGAACAGAGGAGGCGAGGATGAGGCGGTAACGAGAAGACAAAAGTGCTGAAGCTTTCCCTCGGAGGCTCCAGCATGACGTGGTGCCGCTCACATTCCAGGCTTATTACTTAAAGATGTCTGCTTGTCATTGCTTTTCCTGTTCTCATGCTCGCAATATTGCAGCCGAGTCACTCACAGTCGTTTTCCGCTGCGCTTAACAATTTAATGAATTCTCAGCCAGTTTGGGAGACAGGATATACTGTAAATCAATAAAGCAGACAAACAAGATGCTGGACAAAACAGCTGGAATTGATTCTTTAAAAAAATATATCAATCAAAGGAATCCAATTGTATTTGCATCCTTTCGGGAAATTAAGTTAATCGGGGAAATTAAGACCAAATTAATTTGTGAATTAATGACTAATATTGCAAGAATAAATGGCTAAATTGTTTTTAAAGAGCAAATCTATTTGGATTGAATGATTTAAGATGTTGATGATGCAGAAGGAAGCCAATGCTAGATGATCCACAGCAGTGGAATCCAATCTGGCATTCACGTTCTGGCCTATGATGGGAACTGAGAGGGTCAGAAAAGTGGCGAGAGAGCTGAGAGAATTAGATAGGAAGTCCAACGTAATCTACAAATTCAATATACAAGCTGAGACTATGATTTCATTCAGCGGAGAGTCTGCAACAACCCCACCCCGTCCCTCGCTCACTCTTGTCCTCTTTTTGCTGTCAGTAGACCTTCACTTGCACTCTACTAAGAAAATCTCTTCTTTTGCTGTCACCGCAGGTGGAGGAGGCAAGCGGAAAGGGAGGAGCAAAAAATGGAAGGAGATCCTTCGTTTCCCCCACATAAGTCAGTGCACTGAGCTGTGCAACAGCGTTGGTATGGTTTGCGTGCGTGTGTGTGTCTATGCTGACTTGAGTTTGGCAAAAGTGTGTTTTATAGGATTGTGTTTGTCTCTCTCTGTAGAAAAGGACTATGTCAGTATCTGTGAGAAACAACCTATTGGAAGGCAACTCTTCCGTCTTTACTGTGAGACCAGACCAAAACTGCAACGCTGCATTCAACTACTGGATGCAATGGTAGGCACACACGCACGTACACAAACATATACCCAAAACACAAAACCAACCCAGCAGTTGCATTATTTACAGTGGAAAAAAAAATGGAATCCTTATATTGGCCTAGCAGAGTTTTTCTTTTTCTCTAACCCTGACTCTACACATATTTGACAAGAATTCCCTTTTTGCAATGCATGCTGCCTGACACTGTGTTAGCATTGGCTGATGCAGCAAAGGGGGAGACCAATAACTGAGTGGTGATAATTATTCAGATGACCCCCTTCCCCCCAAAATGCACCCCACTATCGTGTGCGCATCCCATGCCGCTTTCTGTTCACGTCTAGACGGAACACCTCCCACTTGACACGTTTAAATCTTTGTCTATGCCGAGAATATCTTTGCGAGTATGTGACCACACAAAAAAGGCCAGCATTGTTTCTCACACCACTCTATCCAATTCCAGCATACCCTCTCCTCCAATTCACCCCCTCCACATAAAAACACATATCCCTCCCCCTCCTTCTGTCATTGTCAAACTGCCATAAGGGTGACCCACTGCCGGAGTTCCAGACTAACCTTTTTTTTTTATATAGGAGCACAATCGCTCCTAATTCAAAATTTGGGGCACACACTAAAAAGTATTCTTTTTTCTTTTACTGGTAATACTGATCCAAAGAGAATTTCTTGCGTTTGTTCACCATGACAGTTGATTTACAAAACAATGTGGAGTCATCATCGGATTATCTCCTCTGACACGTTACACCTACCGGAGAAAAAGAAAGCACTCCTTTACATTGTTCATTGTTTTTTTTTAGTAAACTTGCTCCTCTTTGTTCACTGCCATGTCACCAGTGTTAACTATCAATTCAGCTTGACAGCAACAAACAATATTTCATAATACATTTTTTTAAAAAAGAGCAAATTTACAGGTCACGCGAGCGATTGAAAAATGGAATCACGCTATCTCGGATTTTTAGGTGTTTAGGTGCAGTGACGGGAGACCTGCCCTCTGCAAGGGGGAACCCACTGTAAATGCCGAAATACATGCCTAAAAATAAATATTCTATCATTTCTGTTATCCAACATGTCAACACCCTGACTGTTTGTGTTTAATCAAAATAAAGCATTTCTTTTACTTTGGGAATCTATTATGAACATTTTCGGCCAATTTTTTGACACAATTTTGACACATTCATTTATGCCATTTTGAATAATTTGTTTTTACCCAATTTATGGATTCATCAACAAAATACTTTTCAGATTAATCAAATATAAAAAAAATTGTTAGTTGTAGCCCTGCTCATTATAATCACGCAGGTGTTTGGCCCCAAGTGAATGAGTGAAACAAGACGAGACTAGTGCGGTCAGGGTTTTTTTTTTTTTTCCGTCTAAAACTATTTCATTATGTTGCTTAATTCCCACCCTACGTATTTCTTTTGGGAAAACATTGTTGATCTCATCTGAGGAGGGATACTTGTGAGACATGAGAAACGTGCTTATTTATGTTTCTTTTTGTAAAGCTGGAAAACAGCGAGCGTGGCCATTTGGAAGAGAGAGAGAGCTTTTAAAGAGTTTGTGTGACTGAGGAAGGAATGTGCTCTGGGGTTCCACTAGAAAGGGCGTGCACATTTTGTACGTGCGTGCTGGATCCCCCCCCCCTCTTGCTTCCAAAAGGTTAAAGGGGCACCTTGTCCATTAGGCTGAGCTCCTACAATGTCAATGACTACATTTAAGAGTAAAGTTGAGGGTAGGTGGAGGTACAATCTGGTCAAGTGACTGAGTTTGTATGTTTGCCAATTTATGAGGTAGACAGACAAATGAAATAAAGTCTTCCAACCAATTGACCTTCATTTTTATGTTGTGCTATCATACTGCGAAGTCTTCTTCATATGTTGTACATCTCATTAATATCAAATGGCTCGCCATCGGTTTGTCTGCACATTACGAGTGTATACAAGTTGTATGTCCTTTCTGCCTTGTCCCGAAGTGTCATTGACGCTGCTGCTTTTTAAAGCCTAAATCTCCAGGCTTATGTGTGTATGTACTGTATGTATATGTGTGTGTGTGTTTTATAGTGGAAAGATGGTGACGCTGGTGTGACACACTGTGACACTCCAGGACCTCGAGGAATCCTGCCGTGTTTTCTGTGTGGTTGCCAGGCAGCACAGGGCCTTGTTGGGGGGAAAAAGCCACTGATAGACAGTGTCAGGCTAGTGTGCAGCCCTCCACCCATCTTTTTTCGCATGGAAAGTTAAAAGCGCTCGCTCGGAAATGCGTCAGAGTTCTTTTCATGTCTCTGACACGTCCAATATGAGCAGCCATTAACAGTCATGGCAGTCTGTGTGAATGGCAGCATATGTATGGACACACAGCCAAGTGCACCATATGTTTGTGAGAGTGACAGCAACACACGCATTTAGGGCCATATTCTCCAGTTCGTGCGTAAGACTTTTTTTTTTTTTTAAAGCGCCTGGACTTGTACACCTTTCATCTACGCGGTTTCTCCCGTCTGGACTTCTGACACACCCGCATAAGCTTTAAATGAATGTGGAAACATCAAACTAGCATGATTAACTGACATCATCGGCAGTGTGGAAATATTGTAACATGTATTTTTCCTAAGACTGGTGACTGTCATTTGGGGCATATTTGCTCCACTCCAAAAAAAAAAAAAAAATGTTGCAGTGTGGAGTTTGCATGTTCTCCTTGTGCTTGCTTTGGTTTCCCTCGGCTGCTCTCGCTTCCTCCCATATTCCATAAATATAGAAATTGCCCACACAGGTGTGAATGTGAGTGCGATTTGGTTGTTTGTTTACAGCCCAATACTGTTCGCCATGACAATGGCTTGCAACCAGCCCAGGGTTTACACCATCTCTCACCCAAGGTTAGATAGTTTATGCTCCAGCTAGTGAGCGTGGATACCCAGTATAAAAAAAATGGATGGATAAAGTCATTTGTTTCAAGATTACACAAAAATCACAAATTTCCACATTACACTTAAGTCTTGGCAATAGTCAAGGCTCTCTCATTTAATTATATATATTTAATTATAATATATTTTCTGCCAACTACAACTTCACCAATACAATGGAAATTTACGATGACAGATCTTCTGGGTGTTGTTAATGATATGAGTCATTTGCTCGTACAGGAAGATTACGAGGTGACGCCCGACGAAAAAAGAAAAAGCAGAGGGGACCAGATCGTCAAGACGTTTCTTTCCAAACAAGTGAGTTAACTTCTCGAGTTTCTTGTTACAGTGTTCTTCTTTGATCTACGCAATAATTGTTTAGACTAACATGATCCTGTTTGAGGAGTGTGTCTATTGACAAAGAGAATTGTATATGCATGTGTTGATGTAGTCACCTCAGCGTGTGGACATTGCAGAGGTCTTTGCAGATCAGTGTCGAGAGAACCTTGAGCTCAGTCCATGTAAGGAGATCTTCAGCAACTGCCGCAAGTGAGTCACCTCTCCATCTTTACATCCACTCACCTGCTTGCTGTAGTCACTTTTTTTTTTTTTTTTTTTTTTTTCCCTTTGCCTTCACACATCCCCATTTCACATGTACGGTGTATAAAGCATTGGCTTACATTTTACTGTGATGACTGAGCCCCCCACCTTTGTGTTTGGAACCAGAGCTGTACACGACTACCTGAGCGGGGCTCCATTTGCAGATTTTGAGAACAGCATGTACTTTGACCGCTTCCTGCAGTGGAAGATGCTGGAGAGGTCAGTTCCTTTAAGGTTTATGCAGCGGGCCTTCACTAATTGCGGGGTATAATGTGCAATCTCGATAGATATAGCAAAATTTTGTAAATGATTGACGCTCTCCTAAAAGTGGATTGCCATAAACCATAAATGTATCAAGAGAGTAGTGTCATTGTATGTAATGTCATTACGTGCATATCAACAATTGTGATGATGAAGACTTACTGTATTGTTGGAGCCCAGTGCAAAATGATAAACATCTGACCTATATCGCAGTTAGCGCTAAAATGGTCAAAGTCTGCTTTATTGTCAACTTCTTCACATGTCAAGACACACAAAGAGATCGAAATTGCGTTTCCAACTTTCCCACGGTGACGAGACATATCAGATATTATCATAATATATTGGTCCACGGACAAACAAAACATTCACGTAAACAATACAAAAAGTAAAGACAAGAAGGCATATACAATGAATAAATAAGAGCAATGAAAAATAAATAAATAAATAAATAAATAAATGAATAAATGAATGAATAAATAAGCAAGAGCAGTCAATTGAGCATCAAAAACTCAATCGCCTCAATAGACCTTCAGTGTGATGAAAGTAAAAGGAACCCAACCCCAAAAGTGTAAGCTTTTAGAAGGGAACAGCTGACTTGTGGAAGCTCCTAATAGGAGTTGCTCACTCTTGGCAGGAACATCTTTGATGCAGAGCGAGCAGCATATCAGATGCAGCCTCAAGTAAACAGCAGGCTCTCAGAGCATCCTTGATCATATCCGTTGTCTGGAAAGTAAAATTGCACGCAAGAGGCCCCATCCTGTGCACAGGAAACAGACTCAAGATGGTATTGAGTTCTGCTGATAATATCTGTGTCCTAATCAATAATACAGTATATGAGCATGTATTAATGGCTTTTCCTCTGTCTGTGTTTTGTCAGGCAACCAATCACGAAAGACACTTTCAGACAATACCGAGTGCTGGGGAAGGGAGGATTTGGAGAGGTGAGAGATACAACTTTGGCAAAAGTAATCAGACTTTAACTCGGAATTCTCCAAGCAATAATTTCGACTAGATTCGTAAGACTTCACTGATGAGGGATGATAAGACCTGTCTCAAAATCTCGATTGTAGTAGTCCCAAAGATGTTTCATGGTTTTGATGAGATTGTTCCAAAGAGGCGTTTATGAATGTTTGCTTTGTGCACCCAAAAGTGTCATGCTGAGATTTCCCCAAAAGTGTCCCCACAAAGTTGGCCGCAGAGAATTGCTCAAAATGTGACCAAGGGATTTAGTCCACTCATGGTTTTCATAGCTGTGAACGTCTCAATGAAATAAAATGAATTCCTTTCGATGGGAATAATGTGTGAGGCGCTTTGGTTTGTCTCAGGTGTGTGCCTGTCAAGTTCGAGCTACGGGAAAGATGTACGCCTGTAAGAAGCTGGAGAAGAAGAGGATCAAGAAGAGAAAAGGGGAGTCGATGGCGCTCAATGAAAAGCAGATTTTGGAGAAAGTTAACAGTCGATTTGTGGTGGGTAAACATGACAAAAGACACTTCTTCTTGTGTGCTGGTCACATCAACAAGTTCCTCTGGCCTCTAGGTGAGTTTAGCGTATGCGTACGAGACCAAAGACGCTCTTTGTCTGGTGCTGACCATAATGAATGGTGGCGACTTGAAGTTTCATATCTACAACATGGGCACGCCGGGCTTTGACAAAGACAGGGTCCAGTTTTATGCTGCTCAGATCTGTTGTGGTCTCAAGCATCTCCACAGGGAATCCATCGTCTACAGGTAGCAATCAAGACTAGATTTTGAGTTGTGGTTAGAAGTTGCCAAAAGCATCTGGTCACGATGACATTTGCAAAAGAACATTGAACCAAAATTAGTAGTGTCTGCATAAATATCATATCTTATGGATATTTTTAACCATGTTTGAAGAAGAAAATCCCAAACATGCCATCATATGTGCATATTTATTTCGCAAAGGAGAAAGAACGCTTCAAACAAATCATCGATCAATAAAAACTAATTTGATGATGAGTAACTTCTGATCACAACTGTGACTGATTTAATTTAGCAGAACAGATGAGTTACTAAGGGTTATGTATATTATTTTCTTGCAGAGATTTAAAACCAGAGAACATCCTACTTGATGACAATGGTGGGTTTTAAAGCACAATCAGGAGCCTGATATATTTTATCACAAGTATTGTATACATTTTCCTATGTATGGAAAAGTATTGTGTAAAAAATGGATAAATGCTACTTTAGACTTTTAGTTTTAAAATGGTTGTTTTTGTAACCATGTCGATTGTATAATTACAGCATTAGCATGGTTATTTTTGCACTGCAGGACACATCCGTATTTCTGACCTGGGCCTTGCTATTAAAGTGCCTGAAGGGGAGTTGATCAGAGGAAGAGTAGGGACAGTTGGCTACATGGGTAAGTCTCAATCTAATTAACATCTCCATTGACACATCCAAGTTGTTCATCTGACAACCTGTTTGGTCATGTTTTAGCTCCCGAAGTGATCAACAATGAAAAGTACGGAATGAGTCCTGATTGGTGGGGGCTGGGTTGCCTCATATACGAGATGACCGCTGGGCGATCACCCTTCCGTGCCCGCAAAGAACGAGTGAAGAGGGAGGAGGTGGAGAGAAGGGTGCAAGAGGAAGAGGAGGAGTACAATGACAAGTTTACAGAGGACACCAAGGAAATCTGTAGAAGGGTGAGGATTCGACAGAAAGAGGTTCTCGTGCAGACTGGTAGACAGTAAATCATCTTGGGATTTATCTCTCCTCCAAACTAACCTAGCTGCTCACCAAAGACCCAAAGCAGAGGCTAGGGTGCATGGGGGATGAAGCAGCGGGGGTCAAGGCCCACTCCTTCTTCAAGAACATCAACTTCAAGAGGCTAGAAGCTGGAATAGTGGAGCCTCCTTTTGTACCTGATGTGAGTAGTCTGATATAGTGCCCCCCCCCAGATGTACAGTATTTGAGGGGGATTTTTTTTTTTTAGGACAACCATAGTGATTTTATATTGAAATGTCTTCAGTTTACTCTTTAAAATGTGCGTATTACAGGTATACCAGGAGATGGCAGCCTAATCAAAGTGGCTCTGAATTAGTGACCTTGCCAGGATGTGAAGGGTTGACTCATTTGAAAAAGAAGCTGATTGACCTACTTTTGTAATGTCCATCCATATGGGAAAGGAGAGCAACTTTTCAGCCGTTAACGCTGGTAGAACAGTGAAACACAGACAATCAGCACACAGACTGACTGGTTTTACACGCCAGCCCACCAGGACAAGTCTCATGTCCACAGCACTACCATGTTGTGTTTACAGCATGTGGGAAGGGATAAAACTATAGAAAAGCTTTGTATATGGTGACTCATATTGCGGATTATCACATTTTTGACACTGGCAAAGGGCTATAAATTTAAATGTGTGTTTATACCCTGACATAAAAATCGGACACCAAATCATTCTCGCCGATCATGTGTGTGTGTGCATGAAACATGCCTTAATTCTCAACATTCTTTTTGAGGTCAAGAAAAAAAATAACCTTTATCGTTTTGACGGTTATTGGCCTCTTGCAGCCCCGGGCAGTCTACTGTAAGGATGTGTTGGACATTGAGCAGTTCTCCACAGTCAAGGGAGTTAATTTGGACCAAACTGACAATGACTTCTACTCCAAATTTGCTACAGGCAGTGTTTCCATCCCATGGCAGAATGAGGTGAGCGTGTGTTCCTTGACAGACTAATGATAAATCCAACTATTTTTTTTTGCAGTAAGGGATGATGTCTCTCAGTAAATTTTCATTTATTTTGTCTATTGCTCTTAGTTTGTGGTGTACACATAAAATGATTTGACTGTGTGTTCATCAACAATGGAGCCAATGTTTGTAATAGGCCAAAGGTGTCCTCTCTTCCCAGATGATAGAAACGGAGTGTTTCAGAGATTTGAATGTGTTTGGCCCTCAAGGGATGAGACCTCCAGACCTTGACTGGAATCAACCTCCAGAGCCTCCCCGACGCAGCCTGCTGGACAGGATCTTCAGGAGGCACGTACGTAGAAACAATTGGTCATACATCTCATTGTACAAACTGCAATTCTAACGCCAGTCTTTTCTTGTCTGCTTTAGCACCCGGAGGTGTCTATTTCCCACAGCCGTGTGCAGTCTTCCAGTGTAAACTCTGTGGACTCTATGTCCAACTCTGCCCCCTAGTGGTGCAGTTACAGCGTGGGAGCCATATAGTACTCAAAGGGAGGGAACTCTGAGGGTTCACCCACTTGCTAATTAGTTGACAGTTGGGTCTTGAGACTTTCTGTTTAAGGTCTCATGGGTCAGCCCATAAGAGGGGGTACCC
Source organism: Syngnathus leptorhynchus (assembly GCF_054491065.1). NCBI lineage: Eukaryota > Metazoa > Chordata > Actinopteri > Syngnathiformes > Syngnathidae > Syngnathus > Syngnathus leptorhynchus. The sequence continues at coordinate 9,050,426 of NC_141198.1, read as the reverse complement.
AGACCCAGGTACTCGGGCCATTTTGTTTGTAGGGTGGTCAGAGATGTCTTGAAATGTTTGGACAAACCCTCTTACCCTCAGGATTGTTGGACAACAGAGCAGAGTGTTGATGAAAGAGTTAAAAGGAGAGAAACGAAGCTTTTTTTTTTTCAGGGTAACCATTTTCATATAAAGACCCACTATAGGAATAGAAAATTGGGCCCTGGTTGATGTTTCTTTTTTTTCTCCAAAATCCCCAAAGTTTTTTTATTTCCTGGCCCGTACCCAACAGCTAACCATCTATCTATACTAGTGGCGCATATCTGTGTATCGCTCGTCATACTTTCTCGGTTTTACCTCATATCACTCCTTAACATTCAGAACAGACAACTATGTCTACAACCTCAGCTCATTATTAGTGTCGCCTCATGTACACTCAGGCCAAAGATTACAAATCAGATGTGTGATGTTGATTTAGTGGTCTGAAGATGTCATTTAGAATTGCGTGAGATCAGTATGGAGGCTGTTTGCTCAGTATACTACACACATTGTCTGTCGTCAAATTCCTAAAATAATGGCTCAAGTCAATTTGTCTCCCAGAAAACACTAAAACTGAACCAAAGACTAAACGTATAAATTAATTGATAATATAATTTCGCACGAGATGTTCAACTGAGGATCTAGATGATTTTTAAGAGGTTACCGGCGTGTTTAAGACAAAAAATTATATTTTTTTGGACTATTAGGTGTATCGTATTAGGCACAATATCAATTTTCATATCTATTTTAAAAACATTGTCATACGTACATAAGCTGAACCGGATTATAAAATGTATTATCTTTGTGAGGCATTGTGTGTTAAATAGTTTCCTTAATTTATATAAATAAAAGAATATTGTATCTTCACAGCCTTTCATTCATTTCACCAAATAACTTCATGCACGTGGATAATGGCATATCTTCACGCAATCGTATAAATCACGTTGTGTTACGAGAAGTCAATTTGAATGACTAAAATAATGTAATAATTAATAAAGCCAAGTATATATGTTCATCATCTGGTAAATTAAGTTTTCCCATTTAATAGGAAGAAATTTAACTGTGCCATATTGTAACATTGGAAACACAGCACCTGAAACACACATTTGGTCTGACCGCAGCATTAGGCTAGAAGGACTAGTAGGAAGCATCAACTAGTTCTACTTCCGGTAGTGATTAGATACCGATGAGTATGCGAATGTAATAGGAAGGAAGTTGAATCAAAGACTTCGATGCGAAAAGCTGACATCCATCCATACATAAGCGAACCGAACTACATTGTGCATTGTTGATTTTTAAGAACATTAAAGAATTTGCAGTAAGTGGAAAAATGACACAGGCCATTATTTTAGCAAGGTAAACGATAAGGTGAGCCTACGGGCATATCATATAGCTTGCATAGCAACACATTTATCAAATAGATACACATTAACAGCATTGTGAGGATTGTGATGTGCTTGTCATTGCATGGACCGCTGTATTCCTTTGCTTCTGCATACCTCATTCCACTGATGGTATTGTATCTCCCATACAGCACAGTATCTTTCTCGGTTTACAGTGTCACTTTCGAGTTGATTTAAAAAAAAAAAAAAAAGAGAGTATGAAAATGCTGTACAGGATGGGATAGATTGTTTTGTTGAGGATTTTTTTCTGCACAGTCCCTGTGAAGTTTAGAGGAACACATGCACTCAGCCTGACTTTGAAGTTGCACAATTTAAAATAATGTCATGCTGTTTTTTTTTTTTTTTTCCCCCACCAAAATGAATATGTTTGACCTCTTAAGGCACATTCTTGCAATGGTAATTCCATGCAAAGCGTCTTTTCTACAGTTTAGTTGCAGCTCCTCAAATTTTAAGTGTTCTTGCTCCTTTAATGCTTTTTGCGTTTCAATAATATTGCTGCCTCATTTTTACCTGTACTGTTTTTTTTTTTCTTCTTCTTCCGAATGTTTCATCTTGTCTGAAAGCTCTTCGTCTTGTGTTTCTGAGACTCAATAAGGACGTTAACCATGAATGGTTGATCTTATCTGCATTTTATTTATCTGGTCCACTTCATTTATGTCTGGAAGAGGAAGATGCCTGGAGAAAGCGAAATTTAACACAGAGATAAAGTGACCTTGTTGCAGCAGCACAGCCAATTAAAAAAAAAGAGAGAGCATCACCTCGTCTTCCTGTTTTTAAGTGCATGTTGTTTTGCTTATTTCAGAGATGAAGTAATTTCATTCACCCATCCTGTCACCCAAGTCTGATCCCAACTACCTATCTCTGTGTAATTGTTATGAAAAAAGAAAAAAGAAATCTCAATCAGAGTGAAGTGCCTCCCTGTGTTCATGTTCTGCTAGACGATGCCCGTGCTGACATGCACACTTTTGTGTTCTCTGAATGGCTCATACTCATGTTTGTGTCACTGGGAATACAAATCATTACAACTACACAAGAAGAGAGGAAGTTTCTGTGAGAAGTGTGCTGGGTGCACGTGAAAACCAAACCCACTATGTCTTTCAAATCCCAATAAACTTTGTGCTTTAGTTTGAGTACTCCACAGTATGCTCGTCTCTTCATTCAATGCTCTTTCTTATTACTTTAGAATTAAACGTGCATGTTTGATCGGTACTGTATGCTTATGCGCAGGATAATTTAACATCCGTCAGTTTTTTATTTACAACATAAATGATAAATGACTGATCACTTACTGTATATCGTACAGTTCTGAGGACAATTTAATTAGATCACGTTATCGTCATAAGAAGTGTTGGGGAAGTATTATTGTGCATCTGGATTTGTAATTTTAAAAAAAAGTCAAATGTGATTCACTGTCCTTTAGAGAATGATAATTGTTGCATGGGAGCTAGTTTGACCATTTGAAAAAAAAAAAGCAGCACAGACTTGACTTCAGCTAACTTGATCATTGTTCTTTCTTTTCCACGCCTTGGTACCTACTTGGCATGTAAAAGCTCGACACAACATTGACAATTTTACATATACGCCAGGTACTACTGCATTTCTTGTACTTGAAACTAAGCGAGCAGATTTCTTATCACCATGTCAGTGACACATTTTTAAAAATGTCCAACTGTTCCATGTTGCAGTACATTTTGCACAACTTCCTCTTTCCAACAAGGAGCTGAAGAGCAAAATTCACAGCAGGTGTTTCATCCATGACATTTTCCAAGAAGATCCACTTCTTTCAGTCTTTTAGTCTGTTGCAACCTGCTAATGACTCAAAGTGACAAAGCTCATTCACCACTTACCTCGCAGAGCATCCTGTCGGAACACTGATGAGGTACGATTCAATACGATTCAAAATGTGAACAGAGTGATTAAGAGGATTGTGTAAATTTCTAATTCTAATTGAACCAGGAAATGAATTGGTCACTTCTTGGTTTTAAAATACATTTAGCTCCTAGTTGGAGAACACCAAGTTGCACTGAAACAGTGTAGTGGAGCAGGGCGACCAAGTGCAGCTTGGCCCAGGCTTTATTGGAGAACACAAACTAACATGACTGACTGACTGACTAACCGAAACAGACTTGAAAACGACAGGAACCAAAAAAGACACGAAGACAACAATGATCCGATGATGAATATTTTGAAATGTTTAGGTGTACTATTATTTCATCATTTTGTTTTCATTTTTAGGATGTTTCCTTATTGAAAGTAATGCGGTAACACACACACACATTGGAAGTGCGTCAAAGACCTCGTGCGTCGCATACTCCATTAATTAATGGAATATTTTGACTGAATGACGGATTTGGCCTCTTTTTTTTTCTCATCCAGCAGAAGGCCACAGACACTAATGAGTAATCCCTAAAATCCCATTGGAGGCATGCCAAGTTATAGGTCATGGGGATTCCAGTATTTTAACGGGATTTAGCACTAGAATCCTGTTTTTAATGACGCAAATCCTTGTCCACTAAGCGGAAAAGCTTTCCATGCAACGTTGACACTGTTAGCTTGACAAGCCAAGCGTTGAGGCAATATTACTGTTAGATAGCTTTGCTTTTGCTTGGAGGGCTGAACAAGGTTGTCAAAACATGTGAGATGCTTGACAAAACACAGAGTCCCTTTGGACATCATCTTTCCACAGCGTGATTCAGTCTTTTGAGTGATGTAGAGGCCAAAACAGAATCATGACGATGATGTCGGTAACGGGACGTGACAAGAGTGAATAAGACTTCAGCAACACGAAATTTGGACGATCATGACTATTATTTCCATGACGGCCTACTGCAGCACGGATTTAGAGTTCACCGTTTTTTTTACGCCGTACTAACTCTATCAATTCTTTGTAAGGACGAAACATATTTTTAGATGAGCAAAAGTATTGGAACACATGTACTGGAGAGAAAAACACTAATCTCTATCTGGAAAAAAATAAATAAACGGAAATTCAAATTGGTGAAAGTGTTCCAATTGTTTTGAAGGAGTGTCAAGGGGGGAGCAAAATAGGAATTTCTGCAAACTGCTTCTGTTGGATAGAATTGCCCAGAAATATTGAAAACAAATAAGCATAAATGGCCTAAATTCAGATTTATGGGTTGTTTCAATAATTTGAGCTAAATCCCAAGACTTTTGTCCAGATAGTCAAGGTAAATCAAGATAGTCTGCAGACCACCCAAACAGAACATCAGGGTTAATGGCCCACCATCAATTACAAATGCCATGCGCTGTAAGCCCGTGGCAACATATCAGTAATATTGAAGGTTAGCCGGAAAGACAAACCAAACAGAGATTATTTTTTTTTTAGCCAAAGGTCTGAACACTTTCAAACTATGAAGGGATAAATGACTCCAATCGCTCTCATATTGACCTCTCTGAGCAATATGGAGGGGCTTTGGGCACTGGACAACATGTGAAAGTCAGAGAAATGCTCGTCTTGTTCGTAAAGCAACCTTGGCGACATGGACCTCGGAAGAGGGAGGTGGTGTGGGCGTGCGTGTGTGTGTATGTGTGCTGTGTGTGTGTGTTTATCTACACAGAGATAGCACGATGGCCTTGTGGGCATGCTGTATATATACACAGGCCCACTCAGACATCCACAGTCAGAATTGAAAATCATTTCGACAACACTGACACCCAAACTGTTTCTTAATAGCGTGACTGAGTTTTTGTTCTCTTAAGGCAAAGAAATTCTGTGAGAACAAAATGCTTCCTGCAACTTTCAAACTGTGCGCTGGCATCTCCTACCGCCATATGAGGAACATGAGAGGTGAGTCAAAAATGAAAGATGAACATTCAATAATCTCCAGTAATGCCCAAAACTGCTTGCGCTGTATCTTGTGCCTTAACTGAAAGATTGTTGCTCATTTTGTGTCTCCATCGGCAAGGTTTAAGAAAGAATGCAATTGTGGCTATACACCATGAGCTGGACCGACTTGCCGGTCCAGGCCCCTGTAACTGGATCAGCCAAGTCCGGAGAAGAAGTTCCTTCCTCAGTAAGTTATGCAATTGTTTCCCTCCAACACAGATAAAAATGGAATACTGTTTTGGTTGCAAGGCTGACACATGCGTTTTAAAAAAGACCCCCAAATTTTAAATACTTTACCCACCTGTTTCTTGGAAGGTTCTCCAATTAAGGAGGAGAATGGATACAGTGAGGAAGAAATGTCCTATGTGAAACAAGGTGAAGATGCGCTGCAGAAAGCTATTGGCATCCTCAGTGAGCAAGAGGGCTGGATTGTTGAGACTGTCGCTGTGAGTATCAAGACGGAAAACACCGAGCTGATAAATAAGGATTCTCTGAAATTACCAGTCATGTTTTTTTTTCTTCCACGACCATGAGAAATCACAGAACACCACGTCATACCATCATATAGTGAGGGGTGTGATGGACATTTCAACTTAACCCTTCATATAAATCTTACTGAATATTTGCAATACCTTTTTTTTTTTTGTATGTTTGTGATGCTCCTCAGACAAACGGAGACAAAGTCTTGAGTAAGGTGTTGCCTGGCATCGGAAAGGTGTTCAGGTTAGAGGTTCTGTTAGACCAACATCCTGATAGCCTTTATGGAGAGCTGGTGGGAAACATGGAGCAGATGGCTGAGTGGAACCCAAACGTGAAGCAGGTCAAGGTGAGGCAGCATCATGTGCATGCAGTTAGTATGGTAATATACCCCTCATCGAGAAATGTCAAATCCTACAGATTCTTCAAAAGATCGGCAAGGACACATTGGTGACCCATGAGGTATCAGGAGACACACCGGGCAATGTAGTGGGGCCTCGGGATTTTGTCAGTGTTCGCTGTGCAAAGCGTCGCGGCTCCACCTGCTTCCTGGCTGGAACGTCCACTCAACACCCAAAGATGCCTGAGCAGAGGGGTGTGGTCAGGTGAGGGATGACTCTGATGAACGAATGAACCGCATGACTATACATTGTTAAAAGTGATTCTTTTGTTTGATAGGGCAGAGAATGGGCCCACTTGTATAGTTATGAAGCCCAGCAGTGAAGACCCCAATAAGACCAAGTTCACCTGGTTACTAAATATAGATTTAAAGGTACACTACCAGAGTCTTCCCAGCTATCCCTTTTCCATGGCAATGGATTCCATTTCAGTGAGCGTATTTGAAAACAAACTTTGCCTTTATCGTTTGCAGGGTTGGATCCCAAAGACAATCATCAACAAAGTGCTCTCCCAGACACAGGTGGACTTTGCCAACCACCTCAGGCAAAGGATGGCTAATCAGGTTTCCGTGGAGATGGCTCGCACTTGCTGACACAACATGCCTCCTGTGCTTCGAAATTATACGCTCAGTAGTGGCAGAGGAGAGACTAATGTGCCATCAAACAACACAAACACGCTATGATCAGCAAAGAAAAAGAAATGGCTATTAGGGAAATGAAATGAATAAATTGCTTGGCTTAAAATGGGGAAAATCTGAGCACACTTGTGTTTCTCTCACACATTAATAGGGATTCTTTGAATGAGACACCAATCATATTGTTGATTAACATGTTCATTCAGATTGAACCATTCCGCCTTGAGCCGGTCAGAGGAGTCAAACATCTTATGAACTGCACATTGTTTCAGAGTGATAATACCTTGGGTATCATGTCGCTCCACTGTGATTTGCACATTTTTATTGCTGTGCTTTATTTATTGATTTTGTGCCATTGCAATAGCTGCTATGTGAATAAACGATCTCCATGCCATTGATATTTATGAGTGTATGCAAAAAGTTACTTAGGAGATTTTTTTTTTTGCTGATACCTGAAAACTCAAATAAATGCTATCCTTTGCTGACAAGCCATCATCTTGTCTGACTACAGTTGCGTTATTATGATCGGGACAGGTAATAGTCACATTCCAGGCCAGGTAAAGGTAAGTAATTAAAGAGTCTAAAGTGACCATATGCTCAAAATTGAGAATGAATGGGTGTTTATAGTATGTGACCTGATGACCAGTCCAGGCTGTACCCCTAGTAGGGAAGTCAGATTGAAAATGGATAAAAGGTCATGCTCCATTTGTGTCCATCATTTGACATTATAACCCCCACCCTCATTTGACCCATTGGATTCAGATGAGACGTCCAGATCTTTTAGTTATTTTTTTATGCACTTCAAAGTGATTTGAAACTTTAAGAGTGTATTTCTATGATCCACATTGAAAACCTTCTTTGCATGCCTTCAAACAATTCCTAAGGGCATGAGTTAGATGTGAAACATTTCTCTGTTGCTCTGGATGCATTTTTGTGGTCAATTATATTGGTCAGAATTATGCACATATTATGTATGTTATCATTCATATTGTCAGATATATGCTTCGGGAAATGGTATTGTAACTACGATGTGGGTAAAAAAAAAAGATGCTCAGTAACACGCCATCAGTACCTCTGAGCCATAGAACAATGACGTAATGAATCCAGATCGCGGCAGGAAACGACAATTCCCATGATGCATCTGCACTCCAGTGGCCGCTGGACGGGGGAAGGGAAGCTGAGATTGGAGGGAGAAACAATCAGAAACTGAGGTATTTTAAATCCTTTTTATCCAACAATTATATGCTCGGACAGCAGGGTATCGCTTTAATTTGTTGTGTTTTCCGAAGTGAAAATGCATTTTACTTGCATTAGATTTTGGACTCAGACTTCATCCCTGTTACAGTTGAATAGAGCTCTACAGTTAGCCCGTTAGTTAGCTCTGACAGCTGGCTTTTTTGTAAGAAAGAGGCGCTGTCATTCACTCAATTGCACACACTTTTCATGACAGGTGATCCCTCATCCGTGCACTGCGAAAATAGACCGTCCTTTTTGCACATATTGCATTAATACATCGGTTGTTTGAGAAGAAGCAGTACCTGGGTGTTTGTGCCTGCGGGGTTGTTAGCTGACATATTGCTAGCCTGCTGCTCGCTAGCTGGCTGACAGCTTCTGTACTGTGGCGACGTTAGAGCTGGCAGCCTGCAAATTTAGGATTGCAATAAAATAAAACTAGTGTCATTTTTTTTAAATCAGAAAATGTGTTGCTTACCAGACAATTTGAATGACATTTGTGTGTGCATTCTCCTTTGTAACTTTTATTTTTAGCAGATGTGTTGGGAGTAGAGTACTGTATTTATTTTTGTTGTTTGTTTTGCTGGAAATACACGAACGTCCTTGACATAAATGTCCTGAAAATGTCTTACATGTGTGCATTTTTTTAAATCACATATCTCTGATGTCATACAATACAAAACAATACATCTTTATTTGCAAAGATATACACAATGCAATCCAATGATGTAGCGGTGGGACATTTTTGAATACACAGTGGCCAAGGCACTATGTCTTCCAAGTTCACCGTATAATCATGACATTATGGATTTGATTCTCTTTGAAATTTATTAGATGTGTTATGTTTGTGACCCTTTGAAAATTGTATCGTCAATTTTCAGGATTGAGGTGGTGGATCCCAGGGTGGTTGCATACTTGTCAAATCTGAGGCTATTTTTACCCACACCCTGTTTTTGCATTTTATATCTTGTGTATGTAGGATACCTTTGTGATGCTTTGTTTTACTTCACATTGCAGATTCTAATGCATGTGAGACCCCCTCCCAAAAAAGAAGACAGCTCATGATCCACATCTGGACACCTGCCCTTCTTGTTTCACATGAGGCTGAAGATAACGCAGTCATTTAAAGTGTACTAATATCGCTGTGCGCTTATTGGATTTGTCTTGTGAGCCAAAGTAATGAAGTGTCTGCTATGAGGAGAGCTCAAGCCTGAAAAGCGATGTTATTATCCATCTTCTGGGCACCTCTGACGGCGATGAGGAGCGAAGCTACAGGCCAAGGGGATCTGTGGAGGGGAGGAAAGAGGGAGGATTCCGGGAAATTTGCCATTTCCTCTCGGCGCTAGACTGATATCTGCACATTCCTCTCTGTGTGCACACTCAAGGTTAGAATATAGAAGGAGGAGGCTGCCACTATCACCGAGGGAAAACCCGAGATGTGCACGATGTGGGTGTCTGTTACCAGCGGGGTGAAGTCTTAACTTGTGAGCGTGGACATTTTCATCTATATGAAGCATCAATCTTTGCAGTCACTACACACGTGTGCTCAAGAAACCATGGTAGTCCTTGTAGCAACTTGTCAGCCCATCTCAGTCCAGGATTTCAAAAGCCTTTAGAGGCTCCAATCGGGAAGACCCTTGCCAGCCAACACAATCATATGCAATGGAAGAAGACACTGATGTCACTTTCCACCGTGAGGTAATGCATTCGGCCTCCCGCGACATCATTTCATTTGGCCCATTAGAACAAAGACGAGGTTGTTGTGTCCATATTAGCTCGTGCCCATGTTAATACCCACAATTATACGGAGACATCTTCTCTTCCTACGCCACATTGTTAAACAATTAAGAGCTCATTTGCTTTTGCACATATGTTTAATTTAAGACCTAAAGTCAACAGCTCACTCCACTGCTTTAGCTGTAATCTCTGCTCTGGCTCGCTTGCCATGTTACCATGGCGGCAGCTGGCAGGGCATTTCTCTTAACTTCAGCTCGATTTCGCTCTGTAAACCTTTTTCCCCTAACTCTCCTGCACATGACTTTTTATTGTTATTCGAGACAACTGTCTTCTTGGTGGGGTAAAATAAAATAACTTCTGCTTTCCTCTACACTTTTATTCTGTCCGTTTTATAACCAACTGCACATGTGGTGCCCTCTCCCCGCTCTTAGGGACTCAATGGTTTGTCTCCTGAATGTAACTCATCAGAGGAGACCACCAATGGACACTCGAACCAAAAGCCTGTGAGTAAACTCAGATGACCCCTTCCCTTGGATTCAAGAAGTCCTGCTTCCTCAAAAATGGCTGAAACTTTTTTCTTTCCAGGTTATGAATGGACTAATTATCAGTCACAGTGTCAGAGATCACACCAATGACTGTGCACCCCTCACATCCCTGCCGGTAATGACCTCCGCTACGTTTATTTTCTCATCCATCGTACTATCATGCAAGAAATACTGACTTTTGTGTTGCAATATGTGTACAGTTCAGTGGAAACTCGAACATTCTGAATGATGTACCATGTGACTAATTTGCGTGACGGCCCAAGTCGACTTGACGCTGTGTTGCTAAATTGTGGGGACATTATGAAAGGTGATTGTTGTTTTCAGATTTCAGCACTGAAGCAGAATGGTCTCCTGCAGACTCTTGCAGCAGGAGGGGACCAGACTAAACCTGCAGGTAGCACACTCTCACACAAACTCACTTGGGTCTCTCATCCTATTCCCAGTAGAATTTAGTACTGTATCCTAGACACAAGGTTGCTGTGCGGATAGAACCTTCCTTTGGGATTCAGGTTGTTGGCTTGGTGCTGTAGGCATGATGCAGTACCCCAGAATAGGGAAGATGAATGATTGATAGTATTTTCTTAACTTGCTCTTGTGTGTCTCCACAGAAGGAGATGAGGAGTTGGAAAAGGCCAGACAGGAGTGGGAGGCTCTAGAAAATATCCAACCAGGTCAGAGCTGTCCAACAATTTCACATCTATGTTGTCAGGAATTTACCAAGCTAAATTAGATTTGCTTTTGTTTGTTTTGAATTCCCCCAGCTCTCACTGATGACTCAAACCCGACACCGCTCATCTCTTTCAATGAAGCTCTTCAGTACTTCCAGACTACAGATCTCGGGGACTTGCTTGTAAGCAACTATGATTGTCATTGTACACCTAAATCTGAATTTTACGTTAACGCCAAAAGTGCATTGTATAGAAAGTCTTGTTTTTTTAGAAAGGTATGTTTTTAGGCAGCCAAATGGGTCTTTTGCAATTTAGGTCAGGTATTTTGTTGGGCAGCTGAAGGGGTCCGTTTGCCACCCGTCACCATTCGCCACACACATCGAAATGTGTTGACATTTTATGAAACGAGAAGCAATATGCAGATGACAATATCAGCCACCTATTCAATAAAGCAGCCACTTCTTCTGATACTGTGTCCTCTCTTGGAGTGAGATGCTTCCGTGAACTTCCCCCTTTACGCATCAAAAACAATCCTAGCTATCCGTAACGCTGTAATAAAGCAGTCATAAATATCAAACATCTAGACTAATTATTGTCAAACACCTTTAAATTGGTCACAGAAATTCATCAAAGCACTAACGCTTAAGTTTACACTCTAGTTATTTAGCTTCATATTGTTCTTATATCATCCATTTAAAAACGAAAAAAAAATTGGGCTCCATGACCAAACCCGCGTTAGACAGAAAGTTGCGTGGAATCAAAGTGTGTAAAATCGAGGTTCAGGTTTATTCTGTCCTCCACCACCACCTATTCTCTCCATACCATATTATTTTGGACCTTGTAAAAGAATTGGAACGCCATGGTCAATAGCTTTTGTTTTTGTTGTATCCTGAAGACTTTTTCAACTTATCAGATACATTTAGATTAGCATCTAGTATAGATCTGCTAACCCCCCCTTCCCCCCAAAAAGTCAAACGTGGTTTTTACTCAAAATTAAATCTAAATTTTCAGAAGAACATCCAGCCAACTATTCGCAGGACAGGTCTCGCTGCCATCACACACTTCCTTTTTGGGCCCCCTCGACTGAACAGGGAACTCACGGAGGAGCGGGATCTTGTCTTTGCCATTGCGCAATGTGAGCATGTGTTCGCCGTGCCTGTTTTTTGCAGTCATCCGTGGGTTTATTTAAATGCTGACTTGTGCATATGATTTCCATAGGCCATGTGGACAACAGCCAGATAGTCCACATGCGCGTTCTCCAGACCATTTATAAAAGGCTCATTGGCTGCAGGCTGGACTGTCCTCGTTATGGGACACACTGGGAAAACATTGGCTTTCAGGGTAAAATGCTCCAAATAGATTTAAGCGACTTTATAATAAAGATTTGAAAGTGACTTATGATTTGCTTTTTAGGTATGGACCCAGCTACAGACCTTCGTGGTACTGGTTTCCTGGGACTCATGCACACTTTGTATTTTGTGATGGACCCAGAAACTCTGCCCTTGGCTCGAGACATCTACAAGTTGTCCCAACACCCTACACAGGTATTATTAACTCATATCAAGATGCTCCAATAACTCATTCGAGGTTGTTTTAGGTATGTGTTGATGGTCTCTGTTCGAGACACCAGTATTAACATTCTTAGAGTTGTAAACCAAAAACGTGCTGCTAAAATTAGATCTGTCGGACAAAGTCAGTAAAAAATGTGAATTTATTATTATTTTGTAAATGGGTTTATAAACATAGTTGAGATTTCAACATGAGCTAAAATTTAAATTCCCTTAATTCTGATGAATTGACGACATATTTGTAAAGGGGTGAATGAAAGTCATTTAGAAGTAACTAGTACTCTCTAAATTGGGTTAAATCTAAGCATGTTTGATAGCACTTTTCTTCACACCGATATCATTGCGAGTACTCAAATCTTGAATTGTCACCAATACCAAGTGTCGATACCACTACTATTCAATTCACCCCAGAAAAACAATGACAAATAATCTTAGAGAAAGCCCTATATAGCCAATATAGCAATTTCCTTAAAATTGTCTTAAATTAGTGGCAATTTTCTAATTTGTAGTTCCTGATTGTAAAATGACCACAAGTTACCTTGAAATAAGGAAGATATCAGGGTCGCCCATCCCGAGTTAAATCATTTTTGAAAATGAATTCTCTCTGGATATTTTTTGGGGGTCATCTAAGTCCATATTTCTCATTGTTTTTGCAACGACAGATATTTGACACAGCTCTTTTGTTGGATTTTATTACATTTTGTAAATTGTGTTCTAATGTTGCTGTTGTGACTGTTTATTCCCAGAACTTTCCTTTCAGTGTGATGTCAATCAACATGACGCGCATCGCTCTGCAGGTGCTCAGAGAAGAGGCCTTGTCAAAGTCAGTCTTTTTTTATCATCCTCTCCCTTTGTCCCATCCTTCCGTAGCGCATGAGTCGGGCAAAAACCTCTTCTCTACTTTTGGCCTCCGCAGGGAGTGCAATCGTCGACAGCAAGTTGTTGGTGTGCTGAATGAATTTTACGTGGCCACGTACCTGCACCTGTACCAACTGTGGAAGACGCAACAGAAAACCATTGCTGACTCTGGCTTTGTGATAAAAGGTTGGTGAAGTTATTTTATGTTTATAGCAATGTCCAAGTTGAATGACAACAACAAGGGGTTGTTGCAAATCACCGAATGCTTCATGAGGCCTTCTGAGCAACTGCGCCTCAGACCATGTACTGTTTGTCTAGCCCAATAATTGTCAACCACTGTGCCATAGTGGGGATTTAGCCAACTTAAGTCAATTGGTGTTCACATCTTAAAGGTTGGTAAACAATGGTGAGACAGTTGTTTTTATAATGAATGAGTCAATGTCACATTAAGGGACCTTTGAGTCTTCCTCTTTTCACATCCAATTAAATCTGAGATGTTCCATTGAAATTCATATTTGTCATATGAAATATGTATTACTATGTTGTTAGAAATGCATGTGGGTGAATCTCCCGCACTTGTTTATAAATTGTTGCACGCAGACCATGTACATGCAAAAAAATATATATATACTCAAGTGTTTCATTTTGGTATATTGTATTACATTACATTATCAGCTAATGGCATGACAAGTACTTCAACATTATCCAGAATTTCCATCTCAAACAGAGAGCAATATCTAGGCATGACTACAAATACACTCACTGTTGATGTACTTTCTTCAGAAGTGGAGCTGTTCGCCAAAAAGAACCCAAAGCAGATGCTTCGCCGACTAGAGGTCTTCCTGAAAGAGAGACGGGCAGGTGGAGTCCCCCGTGGGACGTCGCCAGAGCCGCCGGCTCAGCAACCTTCTCCCAGCGTGGAGGAACGAGCAGCCAGAGCGGCGAGTGGGCAGGGAAGCAAAGCAAAAGAGATGCACTTCACAGGGGTGTGTGAGCTACCATCTGACATGGAGGGTGATGCCAGACTCATTTAAGCTTGTGTGCGTGCATCTGTCTGTCTGTCTGTCCGTCTGTCTGTGTCTTATGGAGAGCTAGATGAAGAACACACTATCCAACACGTTCCCCAACCCTTTGAAGATGGGGTGCTGCACTTTGCTAAGGTTGTTTTTTTTTTTTGTGTGTGTGTTAGTGTTTTGTAGTTAGCCATATAGCCCCCATTGTTTGAATTATTTATTCCAACGCAGAACAGTCAAACAAATGAAGATGATACAGGATGTCACAAAACAAGAACGTGAACCTTTGCACTTTTTTTTTTAAATTGAGTGCTCAATTGAAATTGACATGAAGTTATCATGGTCACAACTCAGTCCATGTGGAGTTTGGAACTCTCAGCCTTCTTCTGTTGACGTCGCAGGTGGCCTGAGGCTCAATTTTGTTCGAGCGACTACACAACCGCAATGCGGCGGAAGGGCACCACCATCAGACATGTTATCAATGCTCATCACCACAGGGTCATCATAACCAGCAGCACAACACTTGATCAGGTCACAGGCAGGGAGCAGGTTTCATGTTAGCTTGCCTTGACCTTTTGACCCCTTTGGATTCCCTATCAGTTGGTTGAAAATGTAATGTAAGGGGAGAAAATGGGGTTCAGACTGCAGAGACACTGTTGGTGTCACAGAATTGGTCCAGTCGTCCATTCACTTGATAGTTATGATCGACACCCCCCCCTCTCCCAAAAAAAAAACACTATATTTTAGCTGCTTCAGTTGAAAATGCTTTTTCTTTTTTTTCTTTTTTTTTTTTCCAGAAGATACGAAATAATAAGAATGGTTTTAACAGAACACAGGGGAATCCTACACACATTATCAGTCGATCACGTTTGATAAGGCTTACTCTGAAGGTCTAATATAAGTTTTTTTTTCCATTAGTAAGCATGTGATTGTATATATATATTTTTTTTTTTAAAGGGGGGGGTGGATTTGTATGTATGAATGGCAAAATGATTGAGCTGACGTTGAAGGGTGCCTCCCCTAAATACTATGGTACAGTATGCAATTCCAGCTCACACTCAATGATAATCAAAGTGTCAGTGCTGTGTGACCATAGACATTGTTCCTAACTTCAGGGCTTGTGTGTTTGTGTACTTTTGTGTGTGTGTGTGTGTTGAGACTGAAAATGCGTCTTAGTGAAGACATTTAAAGAAAAAGTGACGACATTTTGGTTTGTTGTCACCATTTAAAGGGCAGTTTGACTTGTCTGATGAAGCTTTTTACGTAAGGCAGTACGAATGTCGTTGATAAGTTGGAAAGTGTACATGTGAGACGGTGTGACAGGAATTGACTACAAATGGGGTACTTTCCTCTGCACACAAAAATCCAGCTTTACTAAGTAGTACTTGACCCGTCCAGCTGCAAACGTGTTACTTGAGTCATTTTAAAATGGTACTTGGAATGAACATGAAGAAAAGAAGTCCAATTGGAAAAGTCAAAATCAAGCTGGCCAAGCTCGGGTTCAGGCTCCTCGGCAAAGCTGGTTCGTGCTTTGTGCTCGTGTGAAACTGTCTCCCATGTTTTGTAGTCTCAGTCTGTAGCATGTTCAGGTAGCACTAGTACTGTAGCATCCTATAGCCTCCTCCTTCGTGAAGCTTGTTGATGTCACGTTGACGTCGGTCTGTCGTGTCAATGAGTGCGCAGACCTTTACTACGAGAGCACATTCATCTTTCATGACCCCCCAGTAGAAACATTGGAGGCAGCGCGGCTTGTGGAGATTGGCTGGACATGTGATTGAGTTCAACTTTGTCTTCTGAGAAGGTAACAGTTGAAACTCCATCCCATAGAATCATGTATGGTCGTGTGTTGGCTTCCTACTTTCTTTTTTGTAATTTGCGCATTTCGCCTCAGTGCCACAGTAACCTGTGTTGTTGCAAGGCAGTAGACGGCTCGTTGACCTCAAACGGGGTCTGTCGTACCGTTTCCGTTCTTCATCTCGTCACAAACGAGACGGCACGGTTAGGCCAATTATTTGAAGGCGTCGCGCGACCGATGAGGAACTTTGCACTGTTGTAGATAAAACTGTATGTGTGACGTATGCAAAAGGGCCACCTTCCGGAGCCATAATGTTCATTTGCGGCCACCTCATCGAGTCAGGTCACCTTATCCCTCCCTCGTCCCAAACATTGCACCACACTGATCCCGCGCTTGGTTTTCTTCTTTTTGAAGCTAAGGAGCAGTACAGTGTCTGTAAATCAGGAAGTTTGTACATAGAGAATTAATGATTGTAAGATGAATGATTGTCTGTAGGGCATTATGCGAAAATACATTGCTTACCTCAAGACTTAAGACAAATCTCTCCTTTCTCTCCTGATATTTATTTGGCCTTTCAGTACATCGTTCTATATTTGCTTATACCTCTCGTTCACCAAGCGGACTCGTTATATAATGTACAGAGGATATTAAACCGCTCAAGCACGACATACTATAATAACAGAAGCAAAGTGTGTATTATGTCATCACTATATAGGCCCATAGACATCTGCAAATGAAACGCACTTTCTACTCCACTTTGAATTGGCCATGTTGGAATGCGCTGGTTTCGTCTTGTGGCTTTGATGACGGTCAAGTATCATTTGCTGTGATTTAAGTGTTGGGTGTCAGGAAAACACTGAGAAACAATGCAGAGCTACTAACAAATTGCTCAGTCAGCACATGATTGTAAGGCTGTGGTCATTATGCTTTCAAGTATCCAGACAAGTTCGAATTCATCTTCTCATTACCGCCAAACTTTACTGTTTGTCAGTTGTCTTGGATTATATTTTTTGCTTTCAAACATCCCCCCAGTTGCATGACTCTTGCCAAGAGAGAAAAGAGAAACAAACGGGTTTTCGCAGGATGCCAGACCCACGAGAGGTGCCGTTTGAAGTTCCGCTCGCAAACCAGCAGTGGCTCGGCAAATACAATCACATCTCTCGACAACACCCTGCGCTTTCAATTCTTTGAAGCTGTTTTGCTGTCATGGTCTTTGTCATGTCCCTCCCTCAGAGAATTTTATGACTGTACCTTGATTGTAGATGCCCTACCTATTTTATACTGAGAGTTATTTGAGAATACAGTATGTGCTGTTGTACATTAAATGTATTGTATGGAGAAAGCTAAATAAATGCTGTTGAAAAGTAAGAACTATCAGTATTCTGTCTAACTTATTGCACACAGTATTGAATCAAATGGCACATTGCCACACTCAGACACCCTCACCATTGTTCTCAGCTCTGACTAAACAATATTTTCAGAGAAAGTGAGCTAGATTTGACCGAAAAGCAATATTTAGAGCTTTAAAACAGTACCTATGATTACAGGTTTTTTTTTTTGTGAGGCGTAATCACGACTAAATTTAATCTACGGCTTTCTTGATGTGCTTTAGTTTAACCGCTAGAGGGCAATGTTTGATACAACCACGACTGAAGCAAAGTTGAGACCAATTTTAGTCTAGTATAAGTCAAGTAGAATCAAATCACATCAAATATATATATACATATATATATATATATATATTATACACATAAATATATATAGACATAAAGTTTGTCTTTGACATTTGTCTGCTCTTTGAAAGAGACATTTTAGCCATCATTGATTTCTCCTTTGACTATGGACTGAATTGACCCATGGAAGTTCCTGTGAAGCTAATCTCATTGCTCCACTGATGCTGTTTGAACAGTTTAAAGTATCGATAACAGTTCAAGGTTTGTCAGATTCTCACTGAGGAAACAAATGACTCAGACTCACTATAAGTATGCGCTCAATAGTGCTTCCAATGCATTTTTACAGACCCCTCCCCCCATTGCAATATAATATTTTGCAGTCTAAGGAAGGGGGGTTTTGGTGCTGGGTCATGAAGTTAGTGTGCTTCCATAGGAATCTGCGTGTTGTATGCTTCTACATCTGTGCTTAATCAAACACCAGAACCAGATGACTGAGCTGTGGTTGACCTGCTGAATCATTGCACACACAGCATGGAAAAAATATTTCAGGCATTTATCTTCATCCCATTCAAAATCACTTCCATAACATATTGTTATTGCTATTACTTCTAAGCTACAATTTCTGTACTTTAATGAGTTTTTTTCAATCTTGAGTTCCTACAGTGTATTTGGCGGGATTTGTATTCCCGAGAAACTCAAAATTCAACAATCTAATGGAAAGGATTCATGTTTCAGGTAGGTATCTGCTAGAGTACATCTTTATATCTAGAGGGAATGAACACAATATTACAAGATGGAGATTTCTAAACCTGTTTCCATTTGCACCTAGTGAGCCTGCTGGATTACTATACTTTTCTCTCACTCATACACCCCCTCCTCCGTCCTCCCTCCTGCTCTCTTCCTGATGTCATTGTTTCCTGCCTGCTAGATGCTGAGACTCCACTCACGACACCAAGCCAACAACTCTATGCACATGCACATGACCACAAATAAACGTATTAAAAGTGCAAATAAGACATCAAGAACGCTAGCGGCGTTGCTCGGTCACGTATTTAGATTGTTTGAGTATCGTGCTTTAAAAGTAATGACAGTTGTAATTCAAGGAGTGTTAATGCCCAATTGGAAATACTTGGATGATGGATCGCTTGGTCTACATTCGTGCTAGTTTTCATTTCATTGCCTGCTGCAGCTGCTTTCATTATATCACTCATTGTTTAGCTCGGCTAGAGCAAACTGCTATTTTCTGTAATCTGTTCCAATATAGAGTATTTTAAACCCACACGTCAGACTAAATTGGAGCTAAAGGAGATCAAATATGATTTTGAAATATTATGTGCACCTAGATATTTTTTTAAGTCTCTATTTCTACACAAAGGAACATATTTTCAAGATAAATTGCACATTCATTCTTCTCAGCCAAAGTCATAACCCCCCAAGTATCTTTGTACATTTGTCTGTGTCCAAGTCCCAATTTTTTAAACAAGCACAGCTGTTTAACACTCACAGTGACTCATTTCAAAGTCATACTTTTTGAGTTAACATTCATTGGCAAAGACTTATTTTCTTCACATTTCCTGCAGCAGGGCACGAGAACAAGGTTTTTTGAAATGGTCTTTTAAACGTGACTTTATAAAATTCACTATCTGTTGTAGATCACGGGTCACACGCATGGGCATTTTTTGCGTCCATCTTCACTTCCTACATATAAGTTCCAATTAATTTTCTTCACTGAGAATTTCTGGGTTTGCCACATACAGTCAAGTCTCATTTCTGGGTGTGACAGACAGAATTTGAGAATGTAGGCAAAGAAAGCAACATTATTTCAAATGTTCTAATCCTTTTTTGGGCTCCAACACCTCCCAAGTGTGACCTCTTGGGTGGGAGAGAGTGACAGAGGCCAGACATCCATTTCCAGCTGCAGTGAAAAAAATAATTCACAACTGTGTCTGTTTTCATTTTCTATAAATCCCTGCTCTGATGTTTGGTACTTTATGGTTTTGTGAAAACACACACACAATCCCTATAGCCCCATCCCCCCGCCCCCCCAAAAGGAATTCAGTGACCCCGGGAATCTCATCTGCGCTTGCTGATGGCTTTCCAATGAAGTGCAACAAGAGGTTCATCCTGCTTCTTTCTGTGCAAAATGCATCAGTGTGCAGTAAGCTTGTTATTTTACCTGGCCTCCCCCAACCACCTTCTGCGTGGGTGAGCCCCGCACCTGTTGCGACTCGTCCAGCAGGTTACGGTGATCCTCTTTCCTCTTGCTGGTTTTTTTTTGTTTGTTTTTTTTAGCTGACCGGAGCTGCAGAGAAGTTTGCAAATGAAGCTTTTCATTTGACTGAATGTCTGCTTTGCTGTCTATCTCTCGGGTGTCTCTATTTAAGCCACCTCCTTCCCTCCCCGCTATCCCTACCCCCAACCCACTCCACTTCTGTCAAGCCCAGTCTGAGTCTGGTTGACTCCGGGGCTCCACACAGGAAGGAAGGCTCAAATATAAAACTTGCCGGATAAACTGCTAAAGCTAAAGCTGCGGATTAAAGAAGCTCCAAAGAAAATTAAAAGGATTCTCCAATAGAAAAAGCTGAAGGCATGAAAAGCCAGACTGTACTCCTGTCTGCGGCGCTGCTGGCCCTCTGTTGCCTGCTGACCCCCAGACAAGGGGAGAGCGCTGGGGGGATTGTGTCCCTGATGCACCCTGAAGGAGACAAGCAAGAAGGAGATCTTCTTCAGGATGAGCCTCAAAATAATGAAGGCCAAGTGGAGAGCATCAGCAGCCAGGCCACAGTAGAGGCAGGTCAGTAACATTTGAAAAGTAGATCCAGTGGTACTGCACAAGGGGCAGTAGGGGCAGTGACCCACCAGATCCAGCAGATGACATTCATTTTCATTTCAATGTGGATTTTAGAATTCCCTCACTTTTATGATCCCTTTGCAAAATTAATGTGTAACGTTTGTCTTGCATATGTCAAACTGACTTTCCTCCAGTTTGCCATTCAAACAATCTAGTGGGCGTGGCTGACATATGCCAATTTTGGCATTGCTTGAAAAGTGAGCAATTGGAATTCTGCCCAGTAACAACTACCAACTCAAAAGTATGACACGACCAGCAAAAAAGTATCTGAGGGATATATTATAATAATAATAATAATATAATAATAATATAATTATACTGATCCATGTTGCTGTGTATAAAGTCTCGTGAAATGAATGGAGTATATTTGTTTTCATTCAACTAAAACTTGAATAGATTTTAAGGATAATCAAAATTTCATGCTGATTATATATAAAAACTTTATCACTACTGCTTTGACTACTTTGAAGCACAAAGACAAGTAAGAGCAATGCATTCCAATGCTTCTGGTGCTTTTTACTCAGCATGTTTAAACACTCAGGACATATGAGTGGAAGAAGAGAAGAGCCTCACATGTAATACACATCAGGCCCAAGTAGCTGCTTAATGCCTCCCACTAATGGCTGTACCTTTTAGTGGGGAAGATGTCGCAGAGGTGCTGGTGATGTATTTATTGTTAAACTGGTGGGATTTGTGTGACTGAAACTGTGTGGCTCATGGAAAGAAAGTTTTTCCATGGAAGTGTCTGAGAACAGCATGCAACCTCTGGCCTAAAGGAAAAACTGATGAACCTCTGCTGAGCTCTGAATTAGTTTAGCTGTCTAGACTAGGCTTTTCCAACCTTGATTGAGACGAGGCACATACATTTCAAAATTCTCACGGCGTAATTTAAATATATAACTTTGATCAAATGCCAGCTTTTTGAACGAGATTATTTGAAAACGTTTTTTCACCATTACTGTGACCTATAACATATGGTTGCTGTTTTCAAATTTACCAAACGTTCATAAGAATACACCTCTCACCTTCAAATGTGCCTCAGATCACCCCCCCCCCCCACACACACACACACACACACATTCACACACGGTAGGCTTTTCCTGTCATTATCCCCACCCACCCCATCTGCCAGAAGCCTGACAGTTTTGTGCTAACACTGACTGTTTTTTTAAACTATTCCAAATTCCCTCCACCTTGTCTAATGCCCGAGTTCCCAGGGAAAAAAAGCAGATCCCAAAACACCATGCATCCATCACCACGGTTCACTATCGGGATGGTATTCCTTTGGTTAGGGGGAGTGTCGTGTGAGGAAAAGCCTACAAGAACATCTGAAATTGATTTGGGGTTATATCAAAAGCACTTTAAACGGTGGCAGGTGGGTGCGCTGAGTCCCTTAACCCGAGTTTGAAGGTTGTTGGTTAATTTTGAATACAAAGTGATCCCATGTATTATCGGGTGTTGTCAAATGATTTGAGTTATATATGTTTTTCCTCTCTTGGAGAGAGAAAGGACACATGTTTTAAAGTATTTATGTCATTTATTACAACAAAAATTAGACATCTGAACCGAGAGAGATATTTAGACATTTTATATCCACTTGATGTCAATAAATAAATAAATTAACAAAGGTTGGCAAATACTGCGCTGAGACACCCCCCTCACAGAAATGTTATAAGATGCAGAAAATAAATCACTCAATGCACAAGTTCACAAATAATTTGCTAAAGAGGGCATTTAAAGGTTTACATTTATTGTTGGGCTTTACCAGATAATTTTTTTGAAATCCCTAAATTTTCATACATTCATATGTTCAGGTCATTTTGGCAGAGTGAAAAGAGCACCGCAGGAGGGCAAAAAGAAGAAAAAGGACAAGAAAAAGAACAAAGAACCCAAAGATCCCAATGCCACCAAGAAACCCAAAAGTGAGAAGAAAGGGAGGAAGAAGGACAGACAAACAACAACAACAACAACGCTTCCACCCACCACGACAGGTCAAGCTCGGAGCCAAAATTGTTCTGAGACCTAAGTAAGTGGGAAGTTGTTGACTTTGTGTCTATGTGCCATCTTCAGCTATCCCAACCGAACCTCCCACAGAACCTGAGCCTTACACTGACTACGCCTACCCTGACATTGGTAAGTTGCTCATTTCATCATCAGCAATGACATCCCTCAACACTTATTTTCAAACTTCCAAATAAGGGTGGCATCGGCACCGATACGGGTACTCACCCATCCCTAACTTTTTTTTTTACTACACGTTCCAAAGCAATTAGAAGTTTAACCATTCAAATGAATGTCATGTATCAGCATGTTATTAAAAAGTAGCATAAAATAAAGGGATCTGTAAAATAATTGGGTCTCTCTGTGTTTTGTTCCTGTCAGACAATGACTACTGGAAGCCAGAAGATGACTACTGGGAGGCTGATCCCACTCCATCCAGGCCAGACTCGGAGGTCACCGATTTTCCATACGATTACTGGAAACCAGAAGAGGAAGATCCAGCGGCTCCAGTAACAGAGGATGATTTTGACTGGGAACCAGTGAAGAAAGACCCGCCTCCCCCAGTGACAGACACAGACAAAGAATTCTGGAAACCAGAAGAAAAAGTTTCATACAATCCAGTGACAGACACAGATGCAAATTGGAAACCAGAAGAGGAAGCTCCCTCCCCACCAGTGACGGACCCTGAAGAAGAATACTGGAAACCAGACGAGAAAGACCCCTCCCCACCAGTGACGGACCCTGAAGAAGAATACTGGAAACCAGACGAGAAAGACCCCTCCCCACCAGTGACGGACCCTGAAGAAGAATACTGGAAACCAGAAGAGAAAGAACCTCCAGTAACAGGCATAGATGAAGACTACTGGAAACCAGAAGAGAAAGAACCTCCAGTAACAGGCGTAGATGAAGACTACTGGAAACCAGACGAAAACGATCCATCACCGACTGAGACCGATGACTATGAAATCTACTGGAAAGAGGTGGACCCAACACCCGCCGGCCCAAAGGTGGATGAGAAGACTAGGACAGATGACGTTGATTACTGGGATTCCACATGTATGTCTGCTTCTTTCTTTCTACTTTATTCGTCACTTCCAAGGAATGTAGTGTGTGGACGGAGAGTAAACAAAATGGTGGAAGAAAAAAAAAACCACTTCAAATTCAGGCCAATACTTTGGTCATGTTAGGGTAGAAACGGATATAAGCGGCATGCTACTATGTCAGTTTATTTAAGACCATCTTCAAGAAAGCTATAACAGGAAATAGATGGAGATTTTGCCTGACTGGTTTCCTCACGTGAAAAGTGAGTGGCTGCCAAACTATTTGCAGAGAAACAGAAGCATCTTGTACATGCAAGTCTATTCTGACCATGCACACAGTGACAAGGAGATGAATGTGAAAGGTTACACCTGGTCAAAGCCGTGACATTCATCATCCTTGACAGTGAGCCCCGAACCTGAAAAGAAGACCACTTTGATGAAGCAAGTCTTTAAAGTGGGGCTGAGAAAAAAACAACAACAACAACAACAAGTTAAACCTGCTCAGTCTTTTGTAGTCTCAAGACAAGGATCGAAAGAGTGTGTGAGCACTGTATGTGAGAGTAGGTTATGTGTATAGACGTTCACAAGTTCACTTCTATTTATATAACTGCAATAAATGATTTAAGAGTAAGTTCAAACTTCAGCAGGACTTTTTCCATATATAAAACTGAGCTCTTACTATAACCAAGTGCATTTCATAGGATGGTAACTCAAATATGCTCAAGTATTTGGGGGAAAAAATAGTAGTAATGCTATTAAATCCCCTGGCAGATTTAATAGCGTAAGTAAACTTGGAGGAATCAAAGACTTTGTCATTAGGCTTTTTTTTCGTTGATTGATTTCTGATTTCATCTTTTCTTGCTGCAGTCGCGGTGCCAGAAAAAGTTCCAGATGGCGAAGAAGTCAGCCCCGAGATCAAAGTCGAAACTCTCACAGGTAGCTGCTGACACTCAAACAACGACCACTTGTCAATCAGCATGTGATGTTCGAACACTCAAGGAGTCGAGGCCTTCGACTCTAGACTGGCCGTGGAGATAGATTCGATATTGCCCCTGTCTGAGTTGTAGGCTTGAAAGCTTTGAGTAATAATGACTAATTCAACACATGAGAATAACATTAAAGTGAGGCTGTCCTACTTTTCCGACAGGAGGGGGTGGTTCGTGGTTGCATGCCTCACAGACCAAATTTTCCATTGTGGTGTTTTTTTGTTTTTTTTTCTCCAAGCCTGATCAAAACTTTGTTATCATTCCTATAAATTTAAACGGAAGATTTAACTCTTAAACGAGGCGGTGTTTATATTCATCCCAATTGAGAACAGTTGTTGTGGTTGATGGGTTGAGACTTTCTCTAAATCACAGAAATGGAGTCATCCCAAGAAATGTGAAACAACTTCATGTTTGTTTATCTTTTCTGTAGAAGAGACGACAAATACTCCACCCTTTGAAGAGAATTGGTACGATGAATACGACGAATACGGAATGAGTACGTGACAACACACACACACACACGCACACACGCACACACTGACTTTCCATGACCAAATGTTTCACTGTCTGGACAGTGACTTTCCAAATAAGTCTTGGCTTAAACATAAGCTTTTTCTCCAATTGGTGAATCCTAATGGCATACACAGAGACGCAATGGTTCAATAAAGCTCAATTATCCTCCATTTTCTAATTTTTTGCAGGAAAAAAGGAAGGTGAAACTGATGACAAATGGATGGAGAAGGAAAGAGAGCAAGCACAAAAAGAAAGGGAAAGAGAACAGAGAGGTATGACTCCAAACTTCTTTTCTCCTTTTTGTTATTTATTTAACAGCATCATGCCAGACGATTTGACATATGATAGTGCGCTTGCCAGCGTGAACATGGCCTGTGACCCAAGTGCAAAAGTAATAGCAGATAACAGCATGGTCCCTCCCACTAGATCACGTTCCTCTCATAAGCGAATACAGATGTGATTTGCCACGATGTAAACTGACTTTTTTTTGCATTGAACCAAAAAGGTTTTCCCCCCCATAATTTGTTACATGATTTCAGTGGATCGAGCTTGGTAGCTGTGGCATTGCTAAAATATTGTTCATTTGGTGATAAAAGCATCAAAAGTCGTTGCTTATCAGATGTGAAATGACTCCAGAGTGGGGTCACTGCAAGTTTTGATTGGTTACTTTAATAATTTATATGGGGCAATTTAAAGAGGAAAACGTTTATTATAACCTAGCAGAATGGAACTCTGACCTTGAACCTTGAGCGATACGGTCAGCTCTCACATCCAGAATTGGATACTGTGTCTCAAATTGTCAAAACATGAAACGTTACAAGCAAACAGGACATCAAGTATCTATATTTCGGGGGGGGGGGGGGGGGGGGTGTCACAGGGCAAACGTTTATTTTGTTTGTTTGTTTGTTTGTTTGTTTGTTTTTCTACAAATCTCCCAAAATCTTAAGAAAAATGCTGATAAATATATTCCCTACATGAAACAGGTTCAAATGTGGTAAGGAATTCCCAGAAAAAAGCCCAAAGGTCTATTTGGTCTGGTATTTCTACTCCTGCCAGTGCATTCAGCTACTTGTTAGAAAACAACAAGTTGAGCAATGTGGGCTGAACAGTTAAATGTGTCATCAATATTGTCTTTTTTTTTTTTTTTTAAAAACAAAGGCTCATACGGCTTCGAAAACTGGCCTCTTCTTCTGGAATGTGTTTCTTTAAAAAAAAAAAAGAATAATAAAACAAAAAAAAGGAAAGACTGTTAATTGGCAAGTTAAAATCAGCGAGGCCTACCAAAATAGAGGGATCTGGAAAATCCCAGTTTAAATGCAATTCTAATTTTAGAATCAGTTTGACCAGAGCAAAACAACAGCTCTTTTCTCCTCATGAAGACTTTTGGCTGGAGTAATTTCCAAAAACAGTGATGATTCCCCTGATGACTTGTTGGTCAGAGTAGAAAGGGGAGATTTGGGACCAATTCTGTGGAATTTTTTTTTTGAGACTGTTTTTCTGACCTCTGCCAGAGAGAGCGCAGAAACTGAAGGAGGCCGAGGAACGAGCCAAGAACAGACCACGTGTCTTCAAAGAACCAAAGAGTAAGTCAAATGCTGTCCACAGTCTGCAAAACATCATGTGAGCTTTCTTTTTTTTCCGCACATACTGTTATGACTATTCATTCTGTACTCTGTGCACCCCTATGACAGAATGTCCTCCCCTGGGGATGGAGTCCCATCGGATTGAGCCAGACCAGCTTTCCGCCTCCTCCTCGTCTCAGTATCATTTTGCACCGCAGAGGGCACGCCTCAACATGCAGGTACACAACAGTCACACACTTTAGTCATCAGACTCATGCTGCAAAAGAATTAAGTGCAGATAGTGCAATCTAAAAAAAAAAAAAAAAGGACTTGTTCAATGAATCACTCAACAAAGACTTTGCAGCAACCTTGTCCTCATCTCACCGACTCCAGGGCTCAGATGATGAATATAACCCCCAAGGCGGCGCATGGTGCGCAAACTCAGAGGATAAAGTCCACTGGTTCGAGATTGACGCTCGGAGTGATATTGAGTTCACAGGAGTCATAACTCAGGGTCGAGACTCGCGCAATGAGTGAGACACAAAAAACATGTGAAAACATTTGCCACTCTCTCCCCACGGGCCTCCTTCACTTCATGGCTATCTCTTATGCCATTTGCAGGAGTGACTTTGTGACATCATACTTCCTGGCTTTCAGCAATGACAGCAGAGAGTGGACACCCATCCATGATGGATATGCTGACTGGGTGAGCTCACCTTAAAACTTTCCCAAATCCTACTATTTTACATATTATTCCACTTCTTTCATCTCATTTTCCTTTTTCTCACTCCAGCTCTTTTTTGGAAATAGTGATAAAGACACTCCAGTCTTAAACCAGCTAGCGGAGCCTATCGTGGCCCGCTACATTAGAATCATCCCTCAAACCTGGAATGGCACACTGTGTATGAGACTGGAGATTCTGGGCTGCCCAGTGCCCGGTGGGCATAAAACACACTCGTGCACATATGGACATACGTATTGACATTGTATTCATTTGATTCTCTCCGGTGCTCACTCAGACCCAGATACTGCCCGGTACAGGCAAAATGAAGTGACTCCAGTAGATTATCTGAAGTTTAAGCATCACAGCTACTCAGAAATGGTTTCAGTGAGTATCTTGTGAAATCAAAGCATGTGAAACTTGTGATTTAATGATAAGTGTGACATTAAAATCACCTAATCCTAACCAGGGTGCAGGCCACCTTTGGCCACTGGCCCCTGAACAGGACAAACTGTGTGGAGATTCTATGGCTGGTTGAATGAGTTGTGTAAGTGTGTATGTGTGTGTTGAGAAAAAAAAACAGTAGTGTGCCTTTCTATCTGTTGTTCAGCTTATGAAGTCAGTGAATGAAGAGTGCCCCCAAGTTACCAACATTTACAGCCTGGGCCGTAGCTCCAAGGGACTGGACATCATGGCCATGGTGATCTCAGGCAATCCAACGGAGCATGAAATAGGTAAACATGGCTTGGAGAAAACAGTCTGATGTTAAAAGTTCAAATTGAGGTTTCCAGTAATTTAAATGGAATTGATTTGGGGTTTAACACCAGATTATCTCATTGCTTTATCATTGATGGACAACTTGAAATCTCTGGCATTCTGTGCAGGTGAGCCGGAGATACGCTACACAGCAGGTCTCCACGGCAACGAGGCTTTGGGCCGGGAAATGATCCTGCTTCTCATGCAATACTTGTGCAAGGAATACAGAGACCGAAACCCCCGAGCTCAACGTCTGGTGGACGGGATACGCATTCACTTGGTGCCCTCACTCAACCCTGACGGACATGAAGAAGCTTTTCAAGCAGTGAGTTAAAAAATGACTCTGGGAGATGCCTGGGAATGGTGAATGATGGGGATTTTCTCCTTCCTGCAGGGCTCAGAGCTGAGTGGATGGACCACCGGCCACCTGACCTATGATGGCTTTGACATTTTCCAGAACTTTCCAGATCTAAACAGCATCCTGTGGGATGCAGAAGAAAGAGGCATGGTGCCCAAACTATTTCCCAACCACCACGTTGCCATACCCGACAACTTTCTCCAAAGCAGCTCGGTAAGTGTCATAGTTTTCTTCAAGGTTGAAGTCATGTATCGGTGGGTGGTCTTTCCCTGGTGGACTAAACACTATCAGAAGTACTGACCTACATTTATGATCCCAGATTGCTGTCGAAACCAGGGCCATCATCTCTTGGATGGAAAGCCACCCGTTTGTGTTGGGGGCAAACTTTCAAGGTGGCGAGTCATTTGTGGCCTACCCATACGACAGCTTACATACCAAAAAGCCCGCTGAGGATGTGCCCCACAGCCGCAAGAAGAGACAGTACGATCTTACCACTCATGGTTGGGCATCATTTGTTTGAAACATCTTCTTCATTCAAAACATTTTTCACACAGGTATGAAGAAGAGAGCTTTGATGTGACCGAGTGGGGACACGGATACCGGGAGGAGCCAGATCAAGACAGAGGAAACGGAGGCTATCCAGATCATGAGTGGAGAGGACATGGCTATGACCAAGGTTATGGCTACGACCAGGGACATGGTTATGACCACAACCAAGGTTATGATCATGGCCAAGGCTATGACCAAGGCTATGACCATGGCTACGATCCCAGCTACCACCATGGTTACGACCACAGGGAGGAGGAGGAGGAGGAGGATGACAGGGCGAGGAGTGGCGGCTACCGTTATGCAGAGTCCGAGGAAAATCTGCGAGAGATGGCAGATGAGTCCCTCTTTAGGTGGTTAGCCGTGTCCTACGCATCCACACATCTAACTATGACAAACAATTATCACGGGTCCTGCCACGGGGACGTCGCTGCAGGGGTGCACGGGATCATCAATCGAGCCAAATGGAAGCCGATCACAGGAAGTAAGTAGAGACCAGCGGCTTCAATGGCTGCTGTCTGCACTTTTAACTTCGAAGTTCTAATAATGTCTCTTTCTCCCTCCTCAGGTATGAATGACTTTAGCTATCTGCACACCAACTGCATGGAGCTGTCCATTTTCCTCGGCTGTGATAAGTTCCCTCATGAGAGCGAGCTGCAGCGAGAGTGGCAGAAGAACCGAGAGGCCATGCTCACCTTCATGGAGCAGGTTGGACCTATACACTGTCAACAAATTATTTGGAAGAAATGAATTTCAACAAGTAAACTGTGGTCAGGGCCAGTGAGTTATTCTCTTTTGTTAAAAGCACAGCTCTACATTTAAAAGATTTCAATTTTGTACAATTTTTCACGGCTGCAATGCTTCTATTAGATGTATGTGGAGGTTAGATGTTTTTTTTTTGTCCTTACTTAAACTAGTATATTATCTTGTATATTGTCATGTCTTTACGTGAGGCTAATTGAACTGTTTTTGTGCATAGGTTCATCGTGGCATTCGAGGTATAGTGAAGGATGACCAGGGCAACCCGCTTGCAAACGCCACCGTGTCTGTAGATGGGATCAACCACGACATCACCACAGGTCAGATCGCATTCACAAATCACATACGAGGGCCAAATTTGTAGTTGAAGCCAACATTTTCCCCTTGTCTCACTGTAGCTCCAACCGGAGATTACTGGCGGCTGCTAAACCCTGGCGAATACCGCGTAACGGCCAAAGCTGAGGGCTTTTCCTCCTTGACCAAACTTTGTGTGGTGGGATACAAGTCAGGAGCTACCACATGCAGCTTCAACTTGGTCAAGTCCAACTGGGACCGCATCAGACAGGCAAGTCAGCATGCGACAACACAAAAAAAAAAATCTGTGTGGTTGGATACACTGTCTTTTTTCCATTTACTCACAGATTTTGGCTCTCCATGGTAACAAGCCAATCCGCCTGGTCAGCCATGGCAACACTATAGTCCAGCCCCCTGCTATAGATAGCAATGGCCGTGTGGTTAATGGCAATGCTGGGGTCTTGCAAAATTCACGACTCAGCAAGGAACAGTTGAGGAGAGTCAGAATAGCTCGTATTAGACGCCTCCGGCAGCAGAGGTTAATGCGGTTGCAATCGACGACGACAACCACTACCCTGCCACCAACAACTACCAGAACTCCCACCACGCTTGGGACCACCACACCCTGGTACTCATGGTTAATAGAGGAGGGACAATCATCGACACCCGGTGCCTTCACAGACTCCCTGGACTATGATTATGAGTACAAAATTGATGATTATTGAAGCAAATTCACTGCTTTCACACCTCTTTGAGTTCCATCAATCCAGAAATCCTCCGCTCAACCAAGCTTTACAGTTCAGTTTATGATGGTTGAATGTTAGTGAAGTATATGCTGGAAATATGTCTGTCACATTAATAGCTTGACATCACAGCGACACTGTGATGAGTTCAATAGTGTGCCATGCATCTTTAATCATAGATGAGGAAAAAAAAATGGTTCTAAAAATTCACATGCAAAAGTGCCAATTAAATGTACAGTATGCAACACAATATTGCAGAACACCAATTGGTATTGTCTGAGTGTTGTTTTTGTATTTTTACAAAGGAAATGAAACTGAACAGAACTGACACAAACTGTACTGCTTGGTGGAAACAAAGCCTTTGAGTAATCGACGTTCACGTCTGAATTTTAAAATCTTCAATAACTGTATAACACTTGAAAATATGATTCTTCATTGGCAAATAATGATCTTTTCTGTCTTTATGATGCATCTTTCTGACACAATATTCAGTCTGTTATTCTTTTTTTTTTATTGCAGTTGCACATTAAAAACAACTTTTTTTTAAACTCAAGATGTAATTATTTACAGAATCAGAAACACACTTTACAATCTGTCACTGAAGATGGCTGGCACATACTGTCCTACTGAATACATGTGACCTCAGTGGCTGATGTTCATCTCACTGTCGTCGTCGTCGTCACCCGCAGAAAAGGCCGAGAAGCTGATTGGCTCGCATTCAAGAGTACGCAAGTTGACAAGGCATGCTGTTTGGGTGCTGTGGAATGTTGGCACAGTCACCAAAAGGATTTCCTGGCCATCAGCACCTGGTGAAGTGAAAGCATTAGTGAATCACTGAATTGCTAAACCAATGCAAATAAGAAGGGGGAAAAAAAAATACTAGTAATTGTAGCGCTTCATTTGTTCCGTGACTAATGGTAACTTACTTTCCTTGAAAACAAATTACCATTAAAATGAATTAAAATGTCATTGACTTGCCTAGCCCTACAAAGGTCAAGGTAATCAATATAATACGTGAAATCATTTTAATACATTGGCGAGGTAAATTCGCCCTAACTGCACATACACAAACCTGTAAGGCGCTTTGACCCAAACGTTGGAGCGTTCCCGCTGAAGTAAACATGTGGGCACTCTTCCAAGATGAACGGATCTTTCATGTAAAACGGGTAACAACCTAACGGACAATCCACAGATATTGCATCAATCAGTCGAGATTATTCTACAAACTGCAAAGAGCCTGTCGCACCAAGGGTATCAGGAGCTGTAGGAGCAAGGTGTCGCAATCGGAGTGTTTCTTCCAGAATCTCCAGATGACTGTTCATGCTGCTGTAACGCTCAATGTCACTGATATTCTGACCTGAGGTGCCCAGGAACCTGAATGGAAGAAAAAGGTACTTTTCAGAAAATTCATAAGGACTCCTTGCAGCCCACAGCCTTAACTAAATGTGGTTGATTAAGAAACGCCCAAACCTTTTCAAAGATGCTTTTCATTGGCAGAATATGCCATCTAATACAACTCAGACTTTTGGAAAGAGTGAAGAATGATAGGCAAGGTAAACACCCATTCTAGTGGTCAACACATTTTTAGTGCATTTTTCGAATCAGAACTAGATTTATTTTTTGCACCTATATCTTCCTTCATTACTCTAGCTACCACGTGAGGTTTTTTAATCATAATAACAATAATCTAACATCATAACGTTGTATTCTAGGCTAGTACAAGTGAGATATACCATCACTTATGGTATAAGTGAGATATACCATCACTTCTCTAACTTCTCGAAATTCAAGTGATTTTTTTCTGGATTTGGGTATGAGATGTCAAGTTAAGAGTAGGGGCCGGTGATACATAACATGAAAGCCTCCTTGAATGGCTAAAAACAGATGCATTAGGCTTCATTATCAGCATTTTTAGGAAGAGATATGACTGGTCCAGGGAAGGACGTAGACTGAGCGTTCTTGGATTTGGAGGACAAACATGCAGACGCTTCAAGGATCCTGGTCGGCCAGTTCCGATTCCCCTGACCCCAAAACCGCTGCGCGCATAACTCCTCGATTCAAAGTCTAGTCAAAGTCGCATGCCACTTACATCTATCGGGATGCGGAAGTAAGTAGACTGAGCTGAGCATGACAAAGACTGAGATGGGCAAGCTGGTTAGCTTTCTCAGCCATGACGCAAGAGTTCATAATGAGTTCAAGGCAAGAGGAATCCATGCAAGTTGCCAAGATCAGCAGAGTTTTAATGGCACTCGAACAAGATCATGACACGAGTTTCAAGTTAAAGTACATACTATATCTAGTTGGTAGGTTCCATTATTTGAGTTGAAATGTTTTATATATTTATACATGACAGTGATCCCTCGTTTTTCACAGGAGATGCAGTCTAGAACCACCAGCGATAAACGAAATTGCGCAAAGTAGAAACGGTTTATTAATTATTCAGAAATGTAAACACCACTGTGTTGAAATTTCCAACACGTAGTGTTTCTTGTTGGCCGCTAGAGGGCATGGGTGTATTGTAAGTTAATAAAAAGTATGGTTTACCTTGCAAAGCAATGCAAAGTGTCCCTTTTCAGAAATGCCACACTACACTAACCAGGGGGACACCATGCATAGCAATATGAGTGCTTTTTAAAGCCTCCTCAATACTTTTGGCGCGACATAAACCTTTCCCAATCCCATACTGTTCTGTGCATGTATTGTACCTTTACAGTAAATAAAACAACAAACAACGTGATATGGTCACATGTCCCGACTCCTTCTGCACCGGTTGGTGCTTCTTCCCTCGCGTGTGGCCGGGTGCCACCTCCTGCGCTTGAACTCAGTCACTCACGTCTGCAGTGCCGCACTTTGCTCAGTGCTATCAGCGCTTATGGCCGCTGTACTAACTCCTGGGCAGTCCGTGTTGCGCATGGTTGTCCTGCCTCGCTCGTGGCAGGCTGGCTGCCGTGCTTCCCACGTTTGTCCCCAGTGACGCACATTGCTCAGAGACACGCCCCGCGTGATCAGTATGTATTTAAAAGGCCGTTCTCCCGTCACTTATAAATAAACCCAGATAAATGTGGCACATTTGTGAAAGGTGAAGCGGCGAGGGACACCTTATACCTTTTTTTGTTCACATTCATCAGTATATGGCCGGGCTTTCTTGCAATATAGCGTTCCGAAAATGATCTTTTTTGTACTTTTCATAGAGCTATTCGAAGAATCATTCTGTCAACCAAAATTGAAAGTGTGTGTATATACATGCTGTTGTTCCTCACCTCACTCCATCCACAGTGGCCTGGTACGGGTTGGATGCCAGCTGCAGTGTGGGGTAGACAGAGGACAAAGGGAACATACAGCGGTGCAGAGGCTGCTGAGGCAGTGTGTAGTTGGTGGGGTCATACTGGCCGGGCATCACATCCACTGGGACCGAAGCCTTGAAGGGGAGGAGAGTAGAACGTTTTTCAGTAGTCAACAAGCAGCTCTAAGTAAAAGAGAGCAGTAGGAAGCTGTAGGGAATCTCACCACCAACTGCAGAAGCAGTTCATCCAACAAGCGAATGGCCTCCACGCTGCCAGCTTGAGTCTTTTTGGTCAGGTACTTTGCCTAGACACATAAACAGGAAGTTATATTTAAAACAGCAACTGCTTGACTTAAACCGTTGAGTATTAAGACTGATAGAGGAAAACATTGTCTCGTGACACAGAGACTGGACCGAGCCTTTTTTCACTTAACACTTAGAAAACACTTATCTAGTGTGAGTACACTCTGACAAACGAGGAAGATCTCACGAGGGATCTGGATTTTTGGACCACTGTTCTTGAAATTTGAAGTTTGTTTGATCACAGAAATGAATTTTAAAGGTCCACCGGCCATGAACATGTGAGAAGATATGCACTGCAATAACAGAAGGGTTTTTCATGCCTTACTTAAATTATATGCTAATGGGCATCTCACAGGGAACCGATATTTCTCTTTCAATACTTTTTCCAACCCAAGTAGCATCCTTAATGCCACACTAGTTTAATGATCTCCACATGCGGTCTACGTGGTGTGCAGCTGCGACTCATGCATGACTCACCTTGGTTGCGGCATCCTTGTCCTGTGTGCTTTGACTGAGGAGGTTTCCCGCCAACAAGACCCTCGATATTGTCGCCGCTCCGCTCTGCTCCCCCTGGTCACCGAGCTGACCCGTTACCATGTCAACCAGCAGTTGTAGGCCCAGCATGCTGTCTGCGTGACTACTACCGAGACCCAGCCCTGAGACGAGCAGCAAAAATCTGGAAAGAAAAACAAACACATCAATGGACATTTACAGACCAAAGCAGTATCGTCTAAGGCAAGCCAAACGACATCAGTGTTGTTGCAATGCGAGTCGAGGTTTGGAGTCAAAGCTAAACTAGTTGCATGCTGCAGGCAACAAACAAAAAGTCAATGCAGAACTCCGCACACTGA
The DNA here is from genome assembly GCF_054491065.1 of Syngnathus leptorhynchus. Lineage (NCBI taxonomy): Eukaryota > Metazoa > Chordata > Actinopteri > Syngnathiformes > Syngnathidae > Syngnathus > Syngnathus leptorhynchus. The sequence continues at coordinate 9,014,991 of NC_141198.1, read as the reverse complement.
TCAACACGGCTGAATTGCAGAGTAGCATTTCACGTTTATCTTTGTACAGAAGGCTTCAAACTGGATTTGAGTATTTTTTGTGTTTACCTATCAGCATTAAGCGCAAGTCTCACAGTCTGTGCAGGGAGATCAGCTGTGCAGAGGTCCTCCACTGTGAACTTGCCATCATTCCTCTCAGCTCCATAGACAGCGATAACACTGCCTGCAGAAAACAGCAATCCATGAGCTACTTGATTCGTTTGTATGACATGGAGCAAAGTGAAACAAAATCCCTCACCTGTGACACACCTATCTCTGTCAATTTTGCCTTCTAGTTTGATCCTCTGCAGATCATCCTCCAGAATCAGCTCATCATTGTCACTGATGTATTTGACTCGTGGAGGCTGGGGCAACAGGTTGTGCTGGAGACGACAAGATAGAGAAAAAGAAGTCATGACAAACAGCAATGACTTGAAGCTCTTTAGATCTGGTTTATACATTTCATTCATTTGGATATTTGCCTGACTGCAAATTGGGATTATTTCTTAATTATTTTTTTTTTTTTTACATTAAAAGAAATCTCAAACTAACTTTTTAGGCTGTTATTGTGGGGTGCTGTGTCCATAATGATCATGGAAAAATAATTCAATCCATTTTGAAACAAGTGCATAACATAAAGTGTGAGGCGCTAGAAATACTAGCCGCATGTAACTAGTGGTGATTTGATGTACGATACTGCTAACCTCCTCACTTATCTCTTTTAGGATGGATGGCTGCAAGTCCATACGCTTGAACAAAGTTCCCACAATGCAACACTGTTCACCTGTCTGAAGATCACAGAGTTTCCGGGAAAGCACATTTGATCCTACCAACAACAACAAAAATGGGCACACACGCTTATTACACCAATCATACTGCATGATTCATAGATGTGATTATTCACTAGTGTGCTCTGAGATATTGTACATATTCAGTTAGCCGGTGCGAGCAACTATTTACTTACATGGTTCATCAATCATTTAAATACTCTTCCGCTTCATGACAAAAGGTACTTCAATTAATTGTGCATCGAGTTTTTGTCATATGTTTTTGTTTAAACTGGCTGAATATAACATTGCAGTGTATGTGCGTGCTAGTGCATTCAGTCATGTAACACATACCCCACTTTTGTTGAGCTTTTGCCGTGAGTAAAGGTCTCATCTGCAAGAGTCGCGCTGAATAAATATGAGCATACTGACGACTGAAACTCCGTTCTCCGACTCCGAAGCGCTCGGTGCATGGACTGTAGGCCGTGGAAGCTCTCTCAAACACGGGTGCCAGGTCTTCGGCAGGATGGCACAGAAGAGAGGAGCCGTCTTTCCGCGCGCTCAGATCGGAGAACATGATGGTTGTCCTAATGAAGTTAAGCAATTCAAGTCGCAATGTAATTGATGGACGTTATGCCGATTCATATGGTGTTAGCAAAGCAATGAGGTTTGCAAACTAAAAACATGAACGCTTTCGAATGTGACTATTTTCAAGAATGTAACGTTGACAACTTGGTATCTCTTACCTTAGTCGTCTTGTAATATTAGACTTAAAAACCAAATCGTGTTAAATTCAGTGGAGACGTTTGTTATTGCTGCGCACGTTTGAGAACTACCCGCGAAATAGTGTTGGCTCGTGAGTGAACGATTCGTTCAAAGGAACGCATCTTTTTTCCAGTGAACGAGAGTGAACGAATCACTTCCCAAAGTTCCGTTTGAACGAATCTTTTACTTGCTTTATTTGGAGGCATGATTCGTTTGAATGAATCTTTTGAGTGAACTGATTCTAAAGATTCAGTTCACCTAAAAGAACTGGAATTCAAATCACTCCCGCGAAATGACCGCTCTACTAGAGATGTTTTGTAACTATGGAGATTAATCTCACGTAACCGCCGATGGCTAACTAATCACATTGGCCTTATACAACATAATTTCTTCCGGTATTACCTGAAAATGTAGCGCTTGAAGTTAGAATGCAGTGTATTTTTACACTAAAACAAATGTCATTACACATAATTATGAAAAAAAGAGAATTGTGGTTTTTTTTTTGGAAGGAGTCGTAGACTAAGTAGAGAGTCTTTCCTAAGGAACATTTCTGTTTGACGTCTTTCCGGTCTCTTGTATATATTCTCGCGAGACGCGTTAATGAGCAATAAAAAAAAATGAACGCGTATTAGAACGTCGGCACATGCTAAAAATTAAACCAACATCTTGATAGTGTGATAGAAGCAGAGTGAGAACATAAAATAATTATTATCAAACAAAATGGTTTTAATTGTTTTCCGCAGCCACGACATCACATCAAGATTCAAACGTATGGGGTAGTGGTACACTCGCCTGTCTTGTGTGCAAGCACCATGAGTTCAATTCCCACATGTGACGGTGTGGACTGTGCAAGTGTGTCAATGTGTGACTTTAAAAAAAAAAAAATTCAAACGTATTCGTCGCGTTAGTTTGACGTCACAATAGGGTCGCCGCAACATACAGACTCGCCATTTTTACTCGTCTCTGTACCCCGCGATTGCAAAGAGACTCGGGCGATTTATCGACTCGGTTTCTGAGTGAGTTGCAAAAAAAAAAAAAAAAAAAATGCAAGGAAACCGAGGCCCTCCACAGAATCATGGTCCAAACCGTCAGTCTGGCCAGGGAGACCAGAAGAAACATGGAGGAAATGCGAACGGCCAGGAGCCGAGCGACACAACCCGCCCGAACGAGGCCCTCACACTGGACCTGCAAAGCTTCAGGAAGCCCGGTGAGAAAACCTTCACCCAGCGCAGCAGGCTGTTTGTCGGAAACTTGCCTGCCGGGGTCACGGAGGAAGACATTGAAAAGCTGTTTGCAAAGTACGGCAAGGCCACTGAGGTTTTTGTCAACAAGGACCGAGGCTTCGGCTTCATCCGCCTGGAGACTAGAATTATCGCAGAGATCGCCAGAGCTGAGCTGGATGATGCCCCGTTCAGAGGTCGACCCATCCGCGTTAGGTTTGCAACACACGGTGCTGCTCTGGCTATAAAAAATCTGCCAGACTTTGTGTCCAATGAGCTGCTGGAGGAGGCCTTCTCCGTTTTTGGGCAGATTGAGCGAGCTGTGATCATTGTGGACGACCGAGGGAGACCCACTGGAAAAGGCATTGTGGAGTACACTTCCAAACCAGCTGCAAGAAAGGCTCTGGACAAATGCAATGATGGCGCCTATCTGCTTACAGCCTTCCCTCGCCCCATCACCGTGGAGCCTATGGAGCAGCTAGATGATGAGGAGGGTCTGTCCGAGAAACTCATAAACAAGAACCAGCAGTACCATAAAGAACGCGAGCAGCCGCCGCGATTCGCTCAGCCGGGCTCCTTTGAGTATGAGTACGCTATGCGCTGGAAGGCGCTGATGGAGATGGAGAAGCAACAGTACGAGATGGTGGACCGCAACATGAAGGAGGCTCAGGAGAAGCTGGAGGCTGAGATGGAGGCAGCGCGACATGAGCATCAGGTGATGCTGATGAGACAAGACCTGCTGAGGCGGCAAGAGGAGTTGCGCAGGATGGAGGAGCTCCACAGCCAAGAAGTGCAAAAACGAAAGCAGGCCGAGCTCCGGCAAGAGGAGGAACGCCGGCGGAGGGAGGAGGAGATGCGCATGCGCAATGAGGAGATGATGAAACGTCAGCAGGAGGGCTTCAGGGGCACCTTTCAGGGAGAGAGCCGCGAGCAAGACATGAGGATGCACATGGGCCCCACTGGCATACCGGCGGCAGACAGCGCTCCTCTCATGGTGGGCCCAGGCAATGCCAGCATGCCTGGAGGTCAGGGCGGCTTCCCCAGAGGCCTCCCCGGACCAGGGGACTATGTACCAAACAAGCAACGCAGATTTTAAATCCCGTTTGCATACTCAACTGTTTTTTTTTTTTTTTTTCAAAGACATGATAGTTCAGAGATTCACTTTTGTCTTTTTTTTGTTGTTTTTTAAAGTGGCATGTATGTTTAGTTTCCCTTACATAGTACTTTTACATTAGCTTTTTATTTTATTTTTTTTAAACTTCCCAATTGAGCCATGTTCTATTTTTTTCGTATGGATATAAAAAGATATTTGTTCTGAATTTGTTGTTTTCTGTAATTAAATTCTATATGAAAACCTCTGAGAGTCAAGGCAGTTCCTTTTGAAAAGACAAGAACAAACATGCAATTTTTGGGATAGCTAAATCAACCAAGTTTGTCACTGTAGTTAGCCTGATAAGCATTATTGTCCTGATAATACGTTATTATTGAGGAACTAATTCATCGTCAACAATCCCTTCGATGAGTCACAAGATGGTGCCGATACTGTATGCAAACTAACCCAATATTGTATGTTGTAGAGATAACTAAGTCTTTGAGGTAATTACAGATGAGGGGGTCAAATATTGTACATAGAGGACCAACAAGCCATGACAAGGTGTTTTCTTTTGTTTCTAGTTTGTGAAGAGTAAGTTATTAATTAAAAGCACTATTGATCAGAACATGCCAACTTATCATGAGTCATTATTGCAGGAAAGGAATCCCCTTTCCTGTATCACCAAAGGTGTGTCACAGTCTGCAGACTAGGTGAGTCGTTAAACTTAATTTCCTGCTAGCAAAGAGATGTCTTATCGATGTTTTCAATCAGACAAACCCACACAACCCTTTTTTTACCTTATCTTTGACATATTTGCACAAATGCCATCATTTTGGTAATCCAATTAGTCATTGTGTTTTCATTCTAAAATATAGCTCTGCTAGCCCTTCATTAATGTGTACAAATTTTTGCTACATTAAATGAATTTGTGAAGTGTTTTTGTGTGCATATTGGCAAACGTTCTTTTCAATGACTCGATTTTATGGCAGTATACCTTGCCATAGAAAATATGAATACTTCAAGCAAACTCTTCTGAAGAGGTTTCCATCTATCATTTTGGGCCTCCATTTAACCTATTGTGTGTATTCAAGTCAAGTCAAGTCAAGTTTATTTGTATAGCCCTAAATCACAAGCAGTCTCAACATGCTAAAATATTCTGGACTATAAAACAGATTTATGGTAGAGGCCATGTGCACTGTATATAAACACCTTCCAATAAAAAAAAAAATATCTGTCTCTGAAAAATATCACCTGTGATATTTTGGCGATGTTTTATTGGAGAGCAGTAAAAGGGGCTGTATACAGACAGCAAATACAAGTGTGGAAACCTAATGGGGTCAAAGGTTAAGTGTTGATGTTTCAGCAAGTATTTTGCCCAGTTACATTTTTCTCTTTTTTTTTGTTGTATATTGACAATCTTATCTGAGGCCCATTTACAAAGTACCCACTAAAGATGTAGTAACTCAGACATCAAGTGAGATTTGCATGTTGGGACGTGTGAGTGGCTTTTTTTACAAACACGTCTGAATTGCAGATAGTTGAGGGGCTTCTTATCTTTACTGCGTAAAATCTTTTCAGACAGTTAAGCAGGTGATGGCTCAAATCTTGCTGCGCAATGTAGAGAATGATTAATGGATTGTTAAGAAAAGAGAAAAAATATGATTCGTTTAAAATCAACACCATTAAAACAGCAAAGACTATTGTGACTTTTCACTTTGTTTTTCTTGCATTACCACATAAATCACTTGTAAACACAGTAATGATATAGTTGTATGTTGAAAATATTAAGAGCAATTTTGTTAATATTGACATAAATGAATCAGGTTCTTATTTTTTTTTTTTGATTGGGCATTTAAACATTTTGTTACACATCATGGAGTTGAAATGATTGTACAGATTGGAATGTACAGTATAAAGTGGAAGGTTGCCACAGAAACACAAAGTGACACATCATTGTGAATTGTTATTAAAAATAAAGTCATTTCATGACTTTAACATGATTTTGTGGAACACAAAATAATATTGTGAGGTATTCCTTATATTTCATCATGTTATTTCCTTGTAGAAGCGGAGGAAACGCTTTTGTAAATGATGCTGCACACTTCTAGTTTTCAGCCAGCGTTTGAGCAAGGGAGTCCCTATCCGACCCATTTCTTCTTGTCTTTTTCTACCATTAAGTTTTATCATTCTTCCAAATGCTTGCACACCTTTGCTCTTCACACACATGCGACACGCAGCTCACTTTTATCAAAGCTTTGACCTTGACATACGATAACAATGTCAATTACAGGTTTAAGTTTTGATTGTAGGATTTGATCGAGGGAGCGATAATACCGACGTGACACGGCTGCCCCTATCTTCAACCGTCATTTTTGTCCAGAGTTACGTATGTCGATGAACGACTAAATGCCACAACCATCAGAAATAAAGAAATGATGGGTTTAACCAGTTCCCCAACCTTTAATGAGCCTAGGCATTTTACATTGGGGGGAAAAAACTCACGGCGCACCACCCAAAAAAGTCGGAATACTAAAATAGTAACGCTTTCATCTCCGTATACATACAAACAGACTGTTGAATTGTTTTGCCTGTCTCTGGCATAAAAGAAACAAAGAAATTATAGATCGATAGAATTAATCCACAATTCATTGAAATTGGATTGAATTTCTCACAAGAAACATGATGATCTCTCACACCACACTCGTGTGCCATGGCACCTTGATTCCCATCACTGGTCTAAAGGTCTGAGTATACAGACTTCATTTATATCCCTGGCAGTGGTGTGAGCAAAACACATGATCGTAATGATATGATTAAAATTCATTCAGATTATATTTGAGTTCCGCATAGTTGCAGAAAGCAGGGTGTGGTTGATATTCTAGCTTCTCCCAGTTGCATCTCCAGGCAACCCTATCAACATTGCTCAGGTTAATCATTAGACGGTTATTGACCATCCATAACTGCCTCTGACCAAATCTGCCATCGGACCAGATAAGACCGTGACATCATAGGTGTGCTGAAACTGAACATGTCTGAAGGTTTGTGCAATTCCAGCAGTGAACAGTTAGACTGGCAAACAAGACGACTCGGATTTCCCTTCAAGTGGATGATCAAATGCAGGGACGGCAGTGATTGACACGCTTCGATTGTGACCGAGGACCCTTTTGCAAAAGTCATGCGTCTTGTCGCAAGTCTGATCACTTTTCTGACATGCACGGTGAGAATGTCTTTATCAGTATATGGACAATTTTTTTTTAGCAGTACTCTGCTTCCTGTGAATCATACAGACAAAAAAAATACTTCATTCTTTTCATCCTCTTATTTCTATTGCGTTTATATAGTGACTCTTCTAATACACTTTGTTCTGGATTTTGTTGACTTTTAAATCAATTGTAATGTAAATAGTCTATTTCTATCAATATGTTTATTCAAGTGAGTTCAATGTTTTTGCTGACAAAAAAAACTGCTTGGCAAAATGCTTTTAAATGGTTCGTAAAAAGTGTGATTTGTACAATTTACTAATAATACAAACACTAAGGGCGTGTTTTTCTTGTTTTAATACCACATTTTCGTAATGAACATACTTTTCAAAGCCGGTAGTGTGTGGACGTTAATAACATCATAAATGTTCAATTAATCAACCTTGATTTGTTGCTGTTCATCATTTCTGTTGATGTTGATTAGGTCGGTGCGGTGCACAGTACAGGCCCGAAGCCAGGATGATAAACTTTATGGGGTTGTCTGCTGATATCTTAGGAAGCTTAAAGCTGTATAAGTCATGATAAATCAGATCTTGTTTATATTTGCAAATGTTAACATTATCTTTGACTTTCATTAAAAATATACAAAAATTGTGTAAATTAAGAGAAGAAAGAAAGTGTCGTAGAAGTACCACGGTTGCAGATGATCATGTCGTATCTTAATGGGGGAATTTTCCAATTGTTTGATACCGTGCTCATGTGTAGCATAAATTAGGTCACAATTAGGAATGAATATGTTCAAATTGTTTGTATGAAACTGTATTTGGTTTATCAAAATGAAAGGAACTGTTAACTGTCATTGTTTCTTGATGGTCATTCTCATTCTGATTGTGTTTCAGACTGTGCAGGTTCTTTCACAGACTGAGCATCAACCCGGCTACTGTGAGTTCTACGAAGAATGTGGCAAAAATCCTACCGTGGGAGGGACCCTCATCCCTCCCATTGTCCCCTGCCGAAATTATAGCCGGGCCCGAGAACTGACGGGAGAACACTACCGCAAACTTCAACAGGTCTGTAGTGATGGCGAGAAAATGAAACTCATATAAAAAACAACAACTAACCATCTTGTCAAACATGTTCCTCAAATGCAGGTGTGTCCCATGTTGGACGAGGGAGTTGGCAACACATTTGCCTGTTGCTCCATGAAGCAGTTGTCATCCTTGGAAATGAGTTTGACCCTATCGAAGGCCCTGCTGGTGCGCTGCCCTTCTTGTGCTGAAAACTTTGCCCACCTGCACTGTATCAACACCTGCAGCCCAAACCAGAGCCAGACAGTCAAAGTCACAAAGGTCATGAATGTCACTCACCTTGGAAAGACCAGAGAGGCTGTGGTGGAGTACCAGGCATACATCTCCACCACCTTTGCAGACGCCTCCTTCCAGTCGTGTCAAAATGTACGGATCCCCGCCACGGGAGGCTTCGCCATCGCCACCATGTGCGGCCGCTACGGCGCCAAGTTGTGCACCCCCCAGCGCTGGTACGATTTCCAGGGAGATACGGGCAACGGTCTGGCGCCACTGGACATTGATTTCAGACTCATAAAACCGGGAGAAACGGAGGGAGTACCCGAGGGTGTGATTCCCTACAATGGGCGAGCCTTGAAGTGCAATGAGACCACGCCGTCCGGAGGTCAGGCGTGCTCGTGTCAGGACTGCAAAGGATCGTGCCCTGTCTTTCCACCTCCCCCACTGCCGCCGGGACCCTTCAGACTTTTGGGCACGGACGGCTTCCTTGTCATTGCCATCATCTTATTCTGCCTCCTGATCTTTTCCTTCATCTTCTTCCTTGTGGTTTCTTATTTGGTCAAGATGAGGAATAAGCAGGATGAAGAGAAAAAGAAGAGGAAAGGCAAAGATCAGAACTGTAACAATGTGACTCAGCGGGCTATTCATCCGTCAGAGGTGACGTGTGCTGACAAGAACAGCATGGCCGCTCAGGCCTTCCTTAGCTCTTTGTTTCAGAAATGGGGAACATTCATGGCTACTTATCCCCTCATGGTTAGTTTCTGGTTCACAGAAGATCACTTTCTTCCTGTATCAAAATGCTGGTTGTCACACAAAGATGTCTGACTCGGTCATCTGTCCTCGTCATCTAAGGTGCTCCTGGTGTCGGCCGTCGTCGTTGCTGCGTTCTCCACCGGCCTCATGTTCATGGAGCTCACAACTGACCCGGTGGAGCTCTGGTCGGCTCCCAACAGCCGAGCTCGTCAGGAGAAAGATTTTCACGACAAACATTTTGGCCCGTTCTTCAGGACCAACCAGCTGATTTTGACGGCACCGGGCAGAAAAGGCCACGTTTATGACTCTTTGCTCTTTGGGCCTCAGAACTTCAGTGGGCTTGTCTCCAAAGAGCTCATCATAGAAATGTTGCTTCTCCAGAAAAAAATACAGGTAAACGTCACAGGAACCGATTAGAGGCTAATCAAGAGGATTAACTATGTCTTTGATTTTTTTTTTTTTTTAGGATATTGAGTTCTGGTCAGATGACCTAAATCACACAGCAAGTCTGAAGGACGTGTGTTTTGCACCACTGAACCCCAACAACTCCTCCCTGACCGACTGTGCCGTCAACAGTCTGCCACAATATTTTCAGAACAGCCTGGACAACATCAATGCCAAGGTGAACATGACTGAGCTGGGGGAGACCAAAGAAGTGGATTGGAGAGATCACCTCATCTACTGCCTCAAGTAAGCACTCCTGAAGATGCATGCCAACTGCTACAGCGTTCACTCAGAAACATTTTTCTCTCTGTGTCTTCTCAAGTTCACCTCTGTCATTCAAAGACATCACTGATCTAGGACTGAGCTGTATGGCTGACTATGGAGCTCCAGTCTTTCCCTTCCTGGCTGTCGGCGGCTATCAGGGTGAGCGGCTTGGAGCACTAACCTCAGTTTGAACAAGTGATTATCAAGTGATCGGTTTAATCTGCCCTTCCAGGTGACGAGTACACCAACGCAGAGGCCTTCATTTTAACCTTCTCCCTCAACAACTATCCGAGGACCGACGTAAAGTACAACGTAGCCATGCAGTGGGAGAAAGAGTTTCTGAAAATTGTCCAAGACTACCAGAAAGACCCGACCGCCAACTTTACGTTTGCATACATGGCAGAGGTGTGGTAAACATCTGGAAAGTCACAAATGAGTAAACCTTGTGGAAACCAGTATGGATCCATTTCAGAGGTCTCTGGAGGATGAGATCAATCGGACTACAGCAGAAGACATTCCCATCTTTATGATCAGCTACGCTGTCATCTTTGTTTACATCGCCGTTGCTCTGGGAGAGTATTCTTCTTGGAGACGCATACTGGTAAGACTTACTTACACACGGCATTGTCTATAGACAATCGTGGTTCCGAAGGAATTTTCCAATTGTCCATATTCATTCTAGGTGGATTCAAAGTTTCTTGTGGGTCTCGGTGGGATTATGGTGGTTGGCTGCTCGGTGCTGGCCTCCATGGGCTTCTACTTTTGGATCGGAATTCCCTCCTCGTTGGTCATCCTGCAGGTCGTACCGTTCCTGGTGCTTGCTGTCGGAGCTGACAACATCTTCATCTTTGTTCTGGAATATCAGGTGTTTTTTTTTGTAGATCCTGACTCTTCTGAGTGCGTTCATCATGACTATTTGGTGTAACGTATTTGTTCACTTTGGCAGAGAGATGTGCGGCAGCCTGGAGAGAAAAGAGAGCAGCAGATTGGCCGCGTGCTTGGAAACGTTGCTCCCAGCATGCTTCTGTGCAGTCTCTCTGAGTCTGTTTGCTTCTTTTTGGGTAAGGAAACATATTCTTCTGCCATTCTAGACAGTTTTATCAATACATAAAACATTGAACAAAATAAAATCAAATGGAAAATGTTGCAAGCTACAATGTGCAATTTGTGTTACAATGTGCCGTGTTTGTTTTTCCTCCAAGGCGCCCTGTCCACCATGCCAGCAGTGAAGACCTTCGCTTTGTACGCAGCTTTGGCTGTGCTTATGGACTTTGTCCTCCAGATGACAGCGTTTGTGGCACTGCTCTCTCTGGACGCCCGGCGCCAAGACAAAAACCGCTGCGAGCTGCTCTGCTGCGTCACCGTAGAGACCCAGAAATCCGACAAGCCCAACGAGGGCTTCCTGTTGCCCCTCATGAGGAACTATTACGCTCCCGTGCTGCTGAACCGTTACATGAGATTCATTGTGGTACAACCTCTAAGAGTTACTTTCATTGTTCTGACATCATATTACCGTCATGTTCAAAAGGTGTTCCACCCCTACTTTCTCTTCAGATGTTGGTGTTCCTCTTCATGTTCAGTGCTTCTCTGTACCTCATGTTCAATGTGACAGTGGGTTTGGATCAGGAACTGGCCATGCCCAAGGTCAGTGCAATACAGTATTTGCAGACTGCACAGCAGCATACGGTACATAATCATTCTTTTTTGCTCTTTTTTTGATGCCTCACAAATGTATTTTTCTCATTTGCAGGGCTCATATATGCTGGATTATTTCCAGTATTTATACAAATACTTGGAAGTTGGCGTCCCGGTTTATTTTGTAACAAAAAGAGGCTTCAATTTTGCCACGGTGGAGGGTATGAACGGCGTGTGTTCAAGTGTTGGCTGTGACCAATTCTCAATGATCCAGAAGATTCAATATGCCGCCAATCACCCTGAACTGTGAGTCCTATGTATTGAAAATGTTGCCGCTCAGATTTCACGCTGTCATTCAACGCAGCACAGCAAAAAGCATATTCTATTGCCTGACACATCCTTGAACTAACTGATACCGTAGTAGCAACTTTTATATCTTCACAATCAGATCTGATAGTAAAAAATGTCAGTTACATGATCCGCTCTGGGCTGATAAAGGTCACTTGTCACACACAAGAGTGTGCCAAGATTAGAAAAAGATTCTACCTTTGATACGTGATACAAAGCAAATTTGACAGAACTTAAAAGTGACTATCCAGTATCCTCGTACAAAGTGAGTGCTAGATATTTTAAAATTGAAATCAATGTGAAGACCAACAATTTATTTCCATCTATGCGCACGGCATTTTGAATACCTTTATACTGTAACCGTTTGTGATGTAAAACTGGACTAATGTTTCTGTCAACATCTGGGTTGGTCTCTTTTACCAAGAGGCTGAATGTAGATTTGCAATGCTATTTATTTTGTGATACCAAGAAGCCTTTAAATAACAAAATATGACATATGTGAGGATTTTTAACTGAGGTATCAAAATTGGCACTATCCAATTAAAAACACATATCTACCATGAATGATTTGAATCATTTTTTCTTAGAAAAAAAAAACCCACTTCTCAGCTTCTTACAACACCTGCTTTTCAAAGAACAGTGACAATATTATTACACCAGTTTGATTCACGTTTACTCCAGTTAATTTACATCACGTTATTATTTGCTCTGCAGATCTTACATTGGCATCTCTTCAAACTCCTGGGTTGACGATTTCATCGACTGGCTGAACCCGGGATCCAGATGTTGTCGACTTTATAGCTTTGGTCCAAATGCTGGAAAGTTCTGTTCTGCAGACAAATGTGAGCATGGCTGTTGACGATGCAATGCGCATTCACTACGAGTCGACCAAATGATGTGTTTTTACAACTTTCTAAATATGCACTCATCTCATCATAGCTCCTCTCCTCTGTGGACGAAAGTGTATGAAGACCCCCGCAGATGGCGTCCTGCGGCCCACGGTGGAAGAGTTCAACCGCTTTCTTCCTAACTTCTTGGCTAACAGGCCTGACCTGCAGTGTCCCAAAGGGTGTGTATTGTTTATAAAGTCCATACACAAAGTTACCGCATACTCACTTTGCTGTGATTTCATGGTAAAGTGGACTCGGAGCCTACGACACGGCTGTGGTGAGAGACGACAGTGGAGAAATTATTGGTGAGACATTTCAAAAAATCAAATCACAGTCCAAAGGGTTTTCATAAAGGGAGTGAGCGTATATGTGGCGGCACTTTTGTCTGTGCACACAGCTTCTCGCTTCATGGCTTACCACACACCTCTGAGCAACTCTCAAGAGTTCACCGCAGCACTATTGAGGGCCAGAGAGCTGGCCGACAAGATCACTGAGGGCATGCGGAAGATAGAGGGAACCTCTCCGGATTTTGAGGTCTTCCCTTACACGTAAGAAGTTCTCGCTCTTGACATCATTCTTTGTTTTCATCGTTTCAACTAGGTAGGCTACTGTGTCTTATTATGTTTTCAACCAAAAGTAGGCAATTGGTAAAAAATGGCCAGTTGAGCTTCAAATGTCTTCCAAACTCAGTGGACTAAAACAGACAGAAAAACAAGCACATGGTTTAAATAGTCACGTTTTGTTTTCCCTCCACATTTCAAAGATTTCAAGTTCTTTTTTAGGGGGTTTATCGGCATTTCCCCGCCGTTTTCAGTTTTCTTTTTAAGCAAAAATCTATTGGATACACTGGAAACGCCCGATACAAGACATCAAGATGTCAGTTTGTGTAAAACGGGTGGTGGGGCCTTCACATTATCAGATTAACAACCTAAATTTGAAGATTTATTCCACAGTACATAGTTACTATATAGTTAATTCTTTTGATTTCATAGCAATTCTTTTTTGTGGACAGCTTCCAGAACTTTGTGCCATATGTAGATGTTGGATTTTGGTTTTTTTTTTTCCATCCACTTAAATTTTAGCCTCAACAGTTACGTTTGTGCTGCCATGCCAACGGCCTTCACAATCAATAATTCAAACTGATGTAATCCTAACTAGTAGAAGAGATAACTATATTCCAGTTTAAAAATGGATTCATAGTGAACTTATCCAGAATTGTTTTCCAAGACAAGCAGACAGATATGTGACATCTTCTTTCCCCTCCCAGGGTGACCAACGTTTTCTATGAGCAATACCTGACTATCGTACCGGAGGGCCTCTTCAACATCTCACTGTGTCTGCTGCCAACATTCATCGTGTGCTGTCTGCTCCTGGGCTTGGACCTGCGCTCTGGCCTGCTCAACCTCATTACCATCATCATGATCATTGTGGATACTGTTGGGGTCATGACACTCTGGGAAATCCATTACAACGCAGTGGCCCTCATTAACTTGGTTACAGTAAGTAAACAGATTTGATGGTTAGTTATTGAATCGAACAATCAAAGCAGTCTGATGCAGTAAGATTCCATCAATTTGTCTGTTTCTATTTTGTTTTCTGTGTTGATATTCTCTTGATTGCCATTGTTTGCAGGCAGTGGGCATTTCTGTGGAATTTGTGTCTCACATGACAAGATCGTTTGCTCTCAGCACAAAACCCACACATGTGGAGCGAGCAAAAGAAGCCACGGCCAACATGGGCAGTGCAGTAAGTTACAAAGTTTGCTATTGATATGAAGATGTTTCCAAGTCACAGTCTTAGAGGATTTGCTTTGAACCTTGAAAGGTGTTTGCTGGTGTTGCTATGACCAACCTGCCCGGCATCCTTGTTTTGGCTTTTGCCAAAGCGCAACTTATCCAGATCTTCTTCTTCCGCCTCAACCTGGTGATCACACTTCTGGGGATGGCTCACGGACTCATCTTCCTCCCTGTGGTGCTGAGCTATTTCGGTACGTTTTTTTTTTTTAAACATCGTCTACACGACTCGTGAAGTTAGGGATATTCTCATTTGGGGTTTTATGACCTGATCAACAGTTCCATCACTTTTGTCAGTACACTCAATTTAATCTCTTTTAATTTTTTTGAATGCATAACTCGCTCTTCAATGTCCTTTTTGCTTACCTGTGAAGCTTATCGTGTACCCAAACCTTGAGTGGTGTATGTCTTAACTTGACTTGACTTAATCTCCATTTGTGCTTTAACCAGGACCTGGAGTGAATAAAGCCGTGCTGCTGCAGATCCAGCAGGCACAAGCAAAGACCTGCCAGCGATTGGAGCTGACAAGTCGAGATAACATGAGCTACGAAGACAATGAGAGAAAATCGGAGCCTCACTCTAACGCTACAAAGGCTGCCGTTTACACCAATGGCACACCGCAGAGTATGAAACACAAACAGGAAGGAGAGAAAATTGACCGTTTTTGAGCTCAAAACAACTAAACAGACTATTATAAAGCTCTGATGAGTAAATAAATACCTCTACACCAAACAAAACTGGAGATGGACAAGCAAATAGAGGGAATGTATTTAGCTCCAAATGGAAATCATTAACCTGACTACATACCTCCATCATAGGTGGCCTGAAGCCCAGACCACAACAACTCACAATTGTGTATTGGACTCACTTTACACTAATATGGGAAGAGAGTGAGCACATACCTCCTCACAAGCATTGCACTGTTGTTCTTTTATGACCAACAAATCCAAGAAGTGGACAGATGTTCTTGGATTTTATACTTTTTATGAAATGTAATTATTTTGTGGATGTACATTAGCACTGAATTAAAGGAACACACTCCAACGTTTTCTCAAAATGCAGTTCAAAAACATAAGTTGGATTTTTGCACTTTGGTGCCTGTTTTGCAGGAGCTTTCAAATATGTATTATCACTTTATTGTATTTTCTTAGTGAGGCAGAAAATAAATATACTTTCGCACCCAAACCGTACACATTGCACTCTAGGAAGGTTTGGTTCTGTCTTACAAAAGTGATAGCAGGTCCAGATACAACCTGTTAGTCGGTAGTTACGATACTGATCAAACTTCTATTCTATTTTCTTAAATACGGTCGATACAAAACTGTTTTACATCAGAATTGTGACTACATTTAGTTTGCCTTCAACTAGAAACAAGTTACAAAAAACGGAAACAAAGAAAAAGGGTATTTCCATCTTTTTTTAATTAACAATGCATCCCTTAGATAGGATTGTATGTTTCTTTAGGTCATTAATGCCCCAAAACATACTGTACACAATTTACAGGGGAAACCACAATTCAGGCAACAAAAAAAAAAAAACTTATTAAATTATAATACAGTCTTGAGGAAAATATAAATAACTTTTTTCTTCTCTGGTTGAGCTCACTATGGTACAGACATATAATAAATAGATCAGATCTGACATCACTCAGCTGATCTATGAATCATCTCTCTATGAGTCCATTTGTGTAGCAGCATTAGAGCAAAAAACAAGCCAGTGGAAGCAGAGATCAATTCTAATCCCATCTGCCTGGCATCCTTGTACAGATTATTTCGTCATCCCCTTCCATCTCAGCCACTGACAGTGATATTGCATGGTGTGTTTGTGTGTGTGGGAGGGGAGGGGGGGGGGGTCTCGAGTATTTCTACCCCTACACTGTAATGGCGACCTTAAAAAAAAAGAAAAAAAAAGTGTTACAAGCAGGAAACTAAGTAAATTGGCCCATGCGTGTTACACATGCAGTGAAAGTGAAACACAGAGGTAAGAAGGCATAATGTTAGGGAGATGTGGGTTTTGGTGCAAAACCTCTATTAACTCATTCTACACAATGAATAGCAGATCCAGCGCACTTAGCTCTATATCATCGCACTTCCTGACTAAAAAAAAAAAACCAGAAGCTTACCAAAAATGCAATGGCTGAACTAGAACATGTTGCAAAAAGGATGATATCTAGCATAAAACTACATGCTATTCTTCTCATGTACTTGGTAAAGGTGGCTTATACTGTATAGTGCTTAAGATGACAATACTAGAGATGTTTGATTGTCTCAGATACAAGAAATAGGAAAGGAAAAGAAACCACTGTCTCTCCTGATGGGAGGCTACGAGTTGCGGGAAAGTAAGGAAAAGGGAAGCACAAACACACGTGGCTTGCTTGTACAGATCACACGTGGGTGAATGTGAATCACAAAGACTCCAGATCCGAAAGAAAAATGAAATTAAACAGCAGGACCCCTTTTTTTAGTGTTTTGTTTCTGAGGGATAGAAAGCACACAGGATGTGTGGACTCACTGGGTGGGTGAAAAAATTTTGTCATGACAGAAGACAACCTCTGGAAGGTGACAGTCAATAGATTATTTTTTTTTTCCTTTTGAAACAGCGTGAGTCATTTGTCTTTTTGATCCAGTTTGTTTTTGTGATGCATTATTGAGTGTTGCTAAACTTCGCCAACCCTCTGAAAACAGTATTTGGTTAAGCTGCTCCTCTTTTTCGCCCGTTAAAAAATTTGAAACAGCATTAGGCGGTAAAACTGTGTTTGCAGTTACTCATGTTCTTCATTTCCAGCTGTTGTTTATTTAAAGAAGAGCGAGTGATGCAACCCTCCCCTTCTCCTTCACTTCTTCCTTGCCTACTCGTACTCTGCTTTCAGCGACAGAGACACGCCAAACCTGCTCCCACCCTTGGAGCCGTATCTGTTCGTCAGTCTTTCGTGGTTCATTATTGGGTGGCGTGCTCAGGGACTGGTAGGCAATACACAGGCGGGGAGGATGATGGATCAGGATTCTGCAGGAGGGTCCTCTTCCTTTTCCCCAGGTTTTGGCAGTTTGGTCAAGATTGCCTCAGCTTCCTCATACATCTAAAGTAATCAAGACAAAAACATTACCCGATAAATATTACATCTAGGTTGACTTGAATGGGGTGAGTAAAGAGAGTTAGACTTACTGGCATGAACTGCACATCCTGGAAAAGCTCCTGTATGAAACGTCTGGAGGTCAGGCGAAACATACAGTGCGCTAAGAGGTGAGACACCTCAGAGTACAGGCAGATGTCATCAAACGCATATGGAAACTTCTCCTTTATTCTAAAGAGAAATACCGTGAAGTAGTACACAAAATAATGCGTCAATTCACTATTTTTCAGATTCTAAGTCGCACCGGTTCAAAACAAAATGCATAAAGAAAGGGGGGAAAAAAAACAAGTACGGTTTTTCCCTTAAGAAATCTATTGGACAAAAACCAGGACCAAGAAGAGCTTGGACTCACATAAAAAATTCCCTTTCCCTAATCACGTGGACGGCAGCGAACATGTTACGGTTAGATTCAGATTAGTAAGAAGTGCATGAGGGAGTACAGATGGAAACAGTTCAAGCGAGAGCTCCTGATTGGTTTAGAACAAAGAAATGAATGGGAGGGCAACGTACTCTGCCTCTCAAAACATTAACACTCTCAGAGTGGCATCGCAGTGAATTAATTTCTGAACAGTTTCATTTCTATATTTCTTTTTAGATATTTACAAGTCGCACCTGGGTATATAAGTCACAGGACCAGTCTAACCATGGGAAATAAAGATGTGACGAATAATACAGAGCATAGAGTAAAAGAAACATGGCAATTACGTGAGAAGTCCTGTTTCGTGGCCTTTGGTCCCTACAGACGAGCTGAGGTTGATGATGAGGCGAAGCACCTCTTTTCTTAGCAGCACTCGGGGGGCAGGGCCGTCCTCTGATATTGCCTTGCCACCTACATAGGGATGACATAACAGGATTGAAAATATGGCTATGGTGTCAATTACTGCTCGTGTCTGTATACAATATTGAGGAAGAAGGAAGGGGGTGGGGGGGATTAATCACCAATGACAATGTCGCTAGGCGTGGGCGTGCCACAGACAGAGCCTTGTGAAACGGCAGCATCGCTACAGCCTGACACGCCAGAGAATTTGGACTGAGGCATCACCTCCAGACGATGGCCACTCTGGCCTCCCCAGGATGGGAAGTCTACATAGTCTGGAAGAACAACAAATGACGAGTTCCAGCTCATATTGATTCTTACCAGTTTTGTCATTTTTACATCACAAATGAAATCATTTCTACCCACAAATCAAATGTTTGTGTGCGTTGTGTAAAATTCACCTGTCCGAGCCCGTGTGCTGTTGCTCGGTGGCTGCGCAGGGTATCCGAGGACGATGGATCCGACACAGTAGAGGCAGTTCTCGTCTGTGTGATCCTGCAGTCCCGTCTCATCCGAGTCCACAAATTGGTTTGGGCAGTCGCCTCTATTTGCGATCAGCTCAGAGATACTGAACTGCTGCTTCAATATTGGAAGGGCGGGACGATCACCTACAGGATTAATAATGCAGACATTTGGATAATCTTTAAGTATCAGTGAAATATCTCCCTTTTGCAGACAGTGTCAATTCAAATCCTCACCGTTATCGTCACCAAACAGAAAGCGTTTCCTCTCCTCTGAAGGTGGGCTTATCCTCTGCTGAAAGTAAGCCATGTCTCTGATGTGAAACATATCGTTAATGTCCACAGGAAGCGCAAGACCAATGTAGTCATCGCTGCACCCATAGGTGGCGCTGGAGACCATGGAGCGCACAGAGGAGCAGCGTTGCAAGGTGCTCTGGTTGATTGGGCTTAGGAGCTCTTCTTTGTCCAGGGAGGCAAAACTTAGAGCCTTCAAAAACCTAGGGAGGCCGAGAGGAGAGGTACGTGAGAGGATTCGGGGGGAGAGACTGGGAAGGGAAAATGGGGAAGTAACAGCAAAACGTGGTGGATAAAAGCAGCGGAAGATTTGGTGAGGTGAGGAGAGATTGAGAAGGAAGGTGAAAAGAAGGGCTACAGCACATCAGAAGCTACAGCCCAGTCAAGTGTTCAATCACGGCGTAGACAAGCTTCAAAATATAAATCAACAAATATGGTAATGGTAATTGTATTTCTTCAGAAAGTGGCCTGGGTGATTTGTTACTGAACCGCATGGAGGCTGGTGTGATGTGGCTGGTCATGATGATGCCACCCCTTCCATCACCAAAGAAAAATACAAGGTTCCAAAGTGTTGGTTCGTTGGACATAATCATACATGTGTAAATATGATCAGTGGTTACAAGTCTGATGTGTGGGATTGTAACTAATGCTAGCAACCAATCTACAAGGGACTTGCTGATAAGTTCTACAGGGCTCAAAGCACTGGTGACGATCCCTGTGGGCATATTAAGCAATAAAGGAGCGTAAAAGAAGACTCGCACTAAAATCTAACTAACAAGGACGCTCGGCAAGTTCCACCCACCGCGGCACCAGGGTTCTGGACAGTCTGTGGTATGGACTTAAGACATTGGACTCTGGGCAGGTACTTCTCCTGTCTGATATCCTGACAAACACAGCAGAATGTCCACGCAACAACAAACCTGTGACGAGTGCTGATGTAGACAGAAACTCAGACACTCCCCTTACGGACTGATGCTCTTTTAAACAAAATTAGGACCCATGGATATCATCAATACATTGCTTAAAAACGTGAAACTGGAAGAAAACATGGAGCTGCTTGTCCCTGATTTAGTTTTTTTTTTTTTCAATTCAGCTTCCACGCAATTGGAAGCGGGAGTGCATTTGTGGGAATGTCCATTCAGCCGGAAGACCATTTCTAGTACATCCCAAAGGTTGCATGCATTGCAATTAGCACCATTATCAGCAAACAGTGAAAATGAACCATTGAGAGAGAGAAAAAAAAAAAAGAATAATCAGAGTGCTTTTGATGACTGTAGTTTCCATAGCCTTACCTGCGAGGTGTGAGTCGAGAGTCCAAGCTCCCAGTCTTCATCGTGATGGTGTCTGTGAAGAGCACATCTTTTGCAGGTGAAGCCAGTGCTTCACTATGGGACAAAGACGGGTGTATCCGTTGTTGCTGCAACCTCTTCAGTGTGGCATAGCCCAGCGCATCTCTTGGGCTGGTGTACATGAAGCTGCAGTCAGCCAGGCTCTTGATGGTGGTCACTGAGGGGGACTTAAGAGATTGAGCTCGACGGGGGAGTGTGTGCGAGGAGCCGGGTGGTACCAAAGAGACAGTGGAGGACTTGGATGCAGAAATGTGGTTTGTCTGTGCCTGGGGGGTGAGAGGGGACAGCGTTTTGACAGTCTTGGCTGACACGACGGTGTTGAGGCTAACGCAGTCAGAAGAGTCCGGTTCAGGTTCGGAATGCTCCGGGTTTCCGACAGTTTCCCTTGATGGACTAGAGCTCATGGAGCTGATGCCGCTGGTTGTGGTGTCCGTGTTAAAACTCTGACTGCGGCTTTTGAATTGAGTACCTCCGGCGCTTCCTCCCCCTCCCACATTACCCCCACTCGATGAAGAACCTCCGTCTCCTCCGGTCAGACGCTCTCGGCTGCTCTGCTCCCGTTCTCGAGAGGGATGCTCCGCGTGCCCTCCTAGACCACTGAGTGCCAGGCCTGAGCCTCCTCCCCTACCCAGCTTTCCATCTACAAGATGCTCCTCAGAGCCCCCTCTGGTCCCGACAAACGACGTCTCCAGGCTGACAGTGGGACTCTTTGGCATTGCTCTGCCATTTAACACAGTGGTGAAGACGTCCCCCTGGGTTGGGACGTAGACAGAAGGCTCTGTCACGGTCCGGTTACGTCTCATCTTAAACTCAGTCGGTGTGCGCGAGCCCGTCGGGGTCTTGGGGTCACTTGTAGAGCGCAGTTTCTTGGTGGGGAGGGACAGGGAGTTGAGAAAACGTGCACGAACAAAGCGCGTGGAGGCCAGGATAGTGAAGGGGCTGCGGTCCTTGACTGGTTTGGAGTGTATATACAAAGGAGCCTCATCTGACTGGTCCAGCACATCACATTTGTCATCGTCCAAGATGTACATGTCTGAAACCACAAAAGAAAAGATAACTATAATGTTCTCCAACATTGAACAGTGCCAATAGGAATGGATCAGCTATACATACTTGGTTGAGACTCGCTCTCACTGTTATGACGGGAGCTGGTGGATTCAGAGTTGAGACTAAGCGTGCTTGGCACGGATGATAGTTCAGAGGTCAACTGGGTTTCAACCTCATCTGGAGTGACTGGCCACAGCGTCCTGCGACTGTGTCTGACTGCATCCCAACCGTACTGCTTCAACATCTCACACCCCTGCCTTGTCTTGGAGATCACTCCCAGCACATAAACACAAGTACTGCGGACATGAACAGATTCATTAGTGAGCAAAGACGAACCTAACCATTTGTTAGTACACCATACAACTTTAATTCAATTCAATGTTTCTCTTGAATAAAGTTACAATCTAAAAAAGGAATACTGTTCAACTTTCAAAAATTAACATTGGAGTTTTTTTTTTGCAATACTACCGTACGTTATTTGCAGTTTAATAAAAAACAAATACGAGCATCTCTTTTTCCTTTTCATTGTTAAGAGACACGAGGTCTTGAATAAATGTATTCAAACTGTAAGACTTATAAATGAGGAAGTTAGCACTTTTACTGAGCATCGTATAGCATAAAAAAAGGCCTTACCCTCGTACTGACAACACTTCGCAGTGCTGAGCTAATGCAAGCATGTCAGGGATGACATTCTCCTCATGGAGGAGATTCAGGCCCCAGTTTGAAGAGCCAATGTTACCCTGGATGAAAGTGGGGGAAAAAAAAAAAATCATCACAAATGTATTAACGTCAAGCATAATTGATAAGGTAAATTAGAACAGAGGTATAAATCAGAATGGATGCTGTCTAATATGGCTATAATCACAGATAAAAGATTGAAAAAATAAAAGTAGGCCTTGTACTCTTGTAAGTGTACTCACCTCACCAGTAAGCATTTACATTTTCTACCCAAAACTTTCATTATTAGGATCAATAAGCATTATAAAGTGGTGTGTCAATAATTCCTTCGAAAAATACATTTATATTAAGTGTTGCTAACCAGAGCCCAGAGAGCAGCTTTAAGCTGTTTGATGCCCTCCCAGGTGTCCAGCATCGGGGAGCGAACCGTATAGCTGAGGTCAGGAACTATACTCTGGAAACAGACAGATTCAAAAATAAATCTGCATTATTCAACAGAGAAGGGAAAAGCAAGAGAGAAACTAAGTTTCATTGCAACATAATTACCTGAGTCTCCAATAGATGGCAGCCCGTCTTATCATGGACTAGCTGACCATACAAGTGCACAGGGAGATAGACATTTGGTCTTTGTAACCTGGAGAAGATCAATGAAATTAAACAGAAGCAGATTTGGCTGGTAATTAGAATGTAAAACAGCAAAATCAGCTTCCTACCTTTGGTTGCTGCGTCTCACATAGTTATCGCCATCAACAGGTTTGCGGTAGGTTGTTAGTGCTTCGTTGAGTTGCTCCTCTATCAGGTCTACGTATTTTAGGTTGTATTCCTGCAATTCAATTAACAATCACTTGTTGAAATTAAAACGACACACTTTTTAAATGATAGGTTCAGATTTCAAAATAGTAAAATAAATCAATCCATGAGGCTCCTGTGCGTACCTTCTGCCATTTATCGAGCTGTTTGCTGACATAACCCCTCTCATTGAGGTAGGAAAACCCTTTAGGGATGGACAAGAACCTGCAGTAGCGACAACATATTGCATGGATTGTACAAATGATGGGAGTATAAAATTAAACTCTCGTAGACATAAGGTAATCCTTTACCTGAGGAGCAGAAGAAGGCCTTTGTCTCCAAGGTGAGACAAAGCTGGTTTCAGATGGATGAGAGCATGAAGATTGGCCTGACAAATGAACAAAAACAGAAGTTGATTCTTCACCATTTCAATCTTTGATCACATGGTCACAAAACATTGGCAAAACTAACAGTTCATTTGGCCTAAAATGTCTTTGATATGTGGACCCGCGCACCAACACATCAAGTGAGGAGGTTGAAACCATGGGCATGCCGGTTACCGGTCAATAGGAGCTTGCAAACTAGCTGGTGAGTAGCACCTCTTGTTGTGGCGTGGAAATGTCCCAACAATACATTCCAGCCATCTGAGGCTTTAAGCGGAAAACATTTTGCAGGCATGTGTAGGAATATTAATGTATAGTAAATGATTGTGGGTACGTGTAAGGGCATGTCTCTCCTTGATCACCTTGTCCTCGCAGGCTTCGTCCAGAATATCGAGGGCCTCCATCGACACGGCCTTGCTATGGTCGTGAAGCTGTGTGACCAGCAGCTCCATGCCCCAGCTGCTAAAAAACTCTACACCTGCTCGCAGCAACACACGAAGGTGCTTGGTGGCATACAGTCTGCAGGGCTACTCACAAGATGTGGAAATTGAAAGAAGAAGAAGAACAACAACAACATAGGATTACCAATAAAGACCAATAAAGATAAATTCTAAATTGCTATATGTAAACATTGTTGGTTACAGCAATACCTTGACTTAAGGGTTTCATTTTTTTCTGTGAGTGAGCTCATAATTCAATTTACTCAAATATCAAATCAAATTTTGTCATTGGAACTTACTGAAATTGCATAAACAATCGGTTCTAGTTCCGCCAAAAGATAACGGACTGTATTGTATGAGAAATAAAAGGTTACAGAAAAAAACGGTTCCATAACGTGTAACTTTCGTCGTGTAATGGACATATGCCTTTAAAGAGTGTGGCCAAGTTAGTGACATTCGGAGTAAAGTCAGTTTGGCCTAGTTGGTGAGGCAAGTGTGAGTGAGTAACAGGCTGTGAGTTGTGGCCTAACAGCAGATCCTTGCAAGTTTTCTCTTTCTGTATTTGTGTGTTTGACTATACCATTCAATAAACGGTTCAAAGAGTGTCAGCAACTGTGCATCTTCTTGCAGCCATGTGGGGGCATTACAATGACTTAATTGTTCCATTTTTTTTTTCACTTCACTTTATCAATGGCATACGTGAAACTTGCTCGAAAAAGAAATAATAATATAAGAAAATCGGACAAGCTCCAGCTCGTAACTTGAAAAACTTGTGCGCCTCCGGTAGTATTTTATTATCTCACGTTTCCTACGTCTTGAACGTCTATACTTGTGTGTTTATGTTGTCGACCTACATCAGTAGCAGCGGTAAGAATCTTGGAGAGGATCACCCTCGCCAGACCATCTCTGCTGTAGTCTAATGTGGCTACAGCAAGCTTTAGCACAGCATCCTGGTTCTTCACAGAGCACAGATTCAGCAGGCTGCAAAAGCAGAAGGTAGATCAAATGAAGTCATGCAAATATGTGTGGATAAAAATACACAAAAAGAGTGTATTGTTTCGTTATACACTCACCACTGAAACAGGCCACATTTCTCCAGAAGTTTAACTCCCTGAGAGTGTGCAGAGAGTGTTCCCAAGAACAGAAAGTAGTGTTGGCTAAGTGTGGTAAGTAGGTCGTTACTTTGCAAGCAGCGCTCAGACTTCAAGCCTGCAGATAAAGACAGCCATGATACCATATCCCTCACAAGGTCCTCCAGGTAGCCCTGTCCATCCTAGTAAATGAAGGGGAGAGAGACAAGCAAGTTAAAAACAAAGGTACACAAGGACATAGAAATTGAAATCATGGGTTTCGAGACTTTTCTCACCTCATCTGAGTCCATGAGGAACTCAACAAACTGACAGCCAACCACAGTGAGTTGTCTCGCCTTAACGTGATCTAATGCCAGCCCTGCATACAATTTACTGCTGGGCTTATAGAAGTACAGCAGCCTCCGCACAAACCTGCATCACATGCAATAACAAAAGTGCAATAAGTGCAACAATCAGAATCACATTCATTTATAGATCAAGAGTTGGTCAATGGGTCTCACTTGTGCATCTGTTCATCTTTGTTGTTCCTGAGATTTACATTTGGCCACTAGGATGAAAGGGCAGGGGAAAAGGGTATTTAAATACAGTATTGATCCAAAACGGCAAAAGAAAGCAGGTGTGTGTGTGTTGGGAGTGATAGACAGAGAGCAAGGAAAAAAAATAATAACAAAAGGAAAAGAGTGCAAGAGAGAAATAAATAAATCGACAGACAAAGCGAGCGAGCGATGGTGGTGCAACATGATGGTTGCCTGACCTTAAGGATGGTGGCAATGAGCAACCAGTTCCACTCTAGGTTTTGCTTATGGTTGAGAATGTGACTGTCTCTCAAGTTCATCATCAATGCTTCCTCTGTGTCCTGAAGAGAAAAACACAGAATTAACAATAGCACTTTCATGTTGGCAGTAGCTTTTTATGAGCTTTATTTAACTAATCATCAAAATTATGAGAAGCTCATAAGAGACAGATTTAGGGTAGAATCATCACTGAGATAACACACAGTGCCAAACAGTACATTTGCTCTTAATTTTCAATAACCTGCTACAGACAGTTTGTAGTACTTTCTTAAGATACTAGTCTCAAAGATGAAAGGAGCAAGTTACCTTAATGACGTAGATGTCCCTTTGGACCCGCGAGTGTGACTCTCTGCGGCTATGTGAGGACACAGAGTTGCGGATGATGTGGTCTAGATAGAGGCTGTGTGGTTTAGAACCTTTCTTCTTTCTCTCATGGAAACGCTTGAGATTGTTGACAGCTGCACTAGCCCGACTGAATCAAAATTAAAAACAAATCCATCAAGGCATCAGGGTTCAGCTCACTGTTATAAAAGAAAATTGAAGCATGTACTCACAGTCGCTTTTCCTGTGGGATGTCGAAGGAAGCTGCCATGTTGATAAGGGTGGGAAGGCAGTGCAGGTGGTGACTGTGGGTGTGTGGAAGGATGGTGTTTGCCTAAACATGGATTACATATGCTATTCATCAGAGGTATTCCGATCAGGATTTTATCCTGCCGATACGAATCATTCATCAGTGACATCAGTCTATTTTAATACTGAACACACGGATTAGCTGCACATTTTCCAATTTTAATGAAGCTTATTATTTTAAGAATCGATCAATCTCGAAATTATCTTTTCACCTAATTGATGAATCTGATTAAAAAAAACATTGCATGAACATTTTAAAAGACCTTTTTACTAAGCAAAAACTGTACATTATTTAAACTTGACAGCACAAAGATGATTTATTTACTGGTTTGGTATGTAATGTGTAGTGTTAAAGAAAGGGAAAGGACGCCACACTGCAGGCAGAGACACTCGTCTCTAGTTGGCTGCAGGCCCCAAAGTAGAGCTGCTGGTGATGTATTTCTTTTTTTGGCAATGATTGATCAATCACAGTTGGCTGCTAATTGATCAGAGCGCCACTACTATTCATGTTTTTTTAAAGAAAGGATTTTCTCCAAAAACAGCTTTTATCTACAGAATTAGTCATAGACGCTGCCTTACCATATGTAAAAGCTCGCCCAAGATGATGGTGGCCCTGATAGCAAGCGGATCATCGTTGCTTGTTACCACTTCAACAAGACCCTAGAGAATTAAGCAATGTGATTTTAATGGAAATACTCACAAGCTTTACTACGAACATGTGCGTTACAAACAAAATCTATCCTGTATAAGAAAATAAAACACAAGCTGGAAGGAGTGACCACAAAAACAAGAAATGCATGATTGAGGATAAATGCAATCACTTGGTACCCGACAATTGCTGACAATGTGTAACAACAACAATAATTCTGAATCATCCAATAATATGGTTGGCTCATATAAAACGGTTAACTGTTTTTTTTTTAATGGCACAGGATCTATGAGGGAGGGGAAAAGTCAATTTCTACTTTTGACAAAAAACAAAAATTGAACATGATCAAGTATGACTATGGTGTCTTCTGTACATAAAAAAAGAAATGTAATGCTTATCTATGCAACACACATATTCAATGGTCTAATACTGCAATATCAATATTTATTTATATACTGTGCAGCCCTACTCCCAAGGCACTTACCTCGAGCAGCCCACTAGAGACGAAGGCAGAGAGCACAAATGCCAAGTAGTTATCCATCAAATCAGGTCTGATGAATGGAAAAGACAAAAAAAAAACATGAGTAATGCAGAGTGAAAATATTTGAGCTTTTTACATTTCTACAGTATATCATGTCTCACCGTGAGCGAGCCCTATGGGGAAGAACAACTTTGGCCTCTGCAGCAACAAACCCATCAGAAAGTCTCCATGTGTCCTGGAATCTTGCTGGGTCTGATTGAAAAAAATTGTTTTGTACTCTGTGTAGAATATGGATTTATATTTCATCTTAAGGGGGCAAAAATGTGATTTCCCACCTCCTACTAAATATACCTAGGTTTAAAAGTTTGAAGAAAAACAATACTCACCAACACTTAAAAGAGCTTCTGTGAAGTCTTGGGTTATGATGGGCACAGGAAGTCGGAATATCTCATATAAAACCTCCAACAAGCCTTTCTGCAAAAAGAAAAAAAATTGAAAATAGATAAACAACAGTTAAATGCTTTAAAATATTTACAGCGACATAATCAATTGTAATGTTTGCAAAAACACTCACCCTAACTTCCACATTTGGTATGCAAAGTAAACCAATTAAAGACTGGATTCCAGAATTTCCAGACTTGCATAGATTTATAATCCCTATCAGAAAAAAAGCAGAATATTTTAAAACAGTACATTTAAAACAGGCAAATTCAGTTTTGAGTCCACTAGAGGACTTACCAGACCAAGAGCGGAAAGCGGCCACTATGGCCATTCTACTTGATAAGAAACGGGCCTCTTTGTCGTCTCTGTGAAAGTGAAAACACACATAAAAAAAAAGAACACTGTGTCCCTCACACTAAAAAATGATTGTAAATGAAGCAGAGAGGCTTTTCAAAAAATGTGAAGAAAACTTTTCATACAAGAACAAACACAAGCACAAATACCAACATTATAATTTATTATTTTTTCTTTTTTTTTTAAAGATAATCGCTCAGAGCGACTGAGGAGTTATGATGATTAAGTGCGATTGACAACCCCAAGTGAGACACTGAGGAGTGAACAATAAGGGTTGTCACAAAGATATCTGACAAACCCTGAATGTTCTCAGTGGTCACCACAATAAAAGAATAAATCGTTTTTGTTTCTTTATCACACTGCACACAAACACACTCACTTGAGTTGCCCTTCAGCCGTGTCTGCATTGTGACGGTAGTGAAAATCTGTGAAAGGCGCGAGGATTTGCTGGAAGACAGAACGGATACACACACAAAACAAGTGTAAAAAAAAAAAAAAAAAAGCATATTTGCTTAGACTCGACCAACTTAATAATCATTGACTTGTTCTCAGACATTAAGTGGAATCCCACTGAAAAGTTCATAGAAATCCTCTGGCAGTTTGACTCATGTCATATGACATCCATGTGGCTAGTGTGACTGTTGGCGGGATGTTTTGCGTTCAAGCTGTCTATTTAATTAATGAGGCTTTGACTGTGAGAAACAAACACTGTCAGAAACTAATGAAAGCAACATGGGAAGGGACAGGCCAAGCTTTGGCTGCTAATACTGACACCCACTACTGCGGCTCATTCGTTTACTCTAATTTGTGCATCTGCGCGTGTGCGTGCGTACGTACCTCTAACTCGACATCGATGCGCACGTACTGACGGGTACGTGGGTGGTTGAGAAGATGGAGAATGGTTGTGATCAGAGCTTCATTGATGCGGCTCAGCTGACAGTCAATCACACTCTTCAAGATAGTGCTTAGGCCTCCCCGTTTGGCGACCACCTCTGGGTTTTTGAGGGCTACAGGGAACAAGAAAAAGGAGTGATCGCACACATACGATGTGTCCTTTCATCTCAAACATACAAGGTTTGTCTGCTAACAACTACTAGTTTGAACTATTATTGATTAAGTAAGTCCATTATCATACAAGAAAATCTCACCTAGCTCACAGACAATAGCGATGGCGGCACGGACCATTCGGTCCCTCTCTTGTAGTCCATCAGTCCCCACAGCGATAAGAGAGTTTGCAACAGAAGTGGGGAAGAGCATTGCATTGACAGTGATGATCTACAGAGGGCAAGAAAGAATGGCGGTCAATCCAATAAACTGAACAAAAATCTATTTTCATGATACTGTATCATTTTTTGGGTTGTTTCATATACTACACCAAAATTGTGTTTGTGTTTTCGTGAGAAGTCAGGGTATATCTCTACCCCACAAAAGTATTACAACAGTTCCATAATACCTTGATTTGTGTTGCATTATTAGAACAGTTCAATAATACCTTGATTTGTGTTGCAGACTGAAATCATTTGTGTTTGACATAGGGCTGCTATCTTATGGATAAAATCATAACCACAATTATTTGGTTCAATATTGAAATCACAATTATTTACACGATTCTGTTTTTGAACCCTAATCATGATTAAAATTCAATTAATTGAGCAATCCTAGTTTGACATTATAAGATGAATATGAGATGCATCAGCATCTTATACATAACTTAGAAGCGGGCAATGCCTGGTATCAGATTCTGACGGGATGATAACTGGGTGGGCACTGAATTGAAATTACACCTCTAAAATGTATTATTTAGAAATATTTATGTAAATGAAACCTTTTTTTTTTCTCACGAACGAACATGTAATATACTGAGTTAAAATAAATGAATGAATATGTATTAACATTCTTAGGGAATCCCAATGTCCCATTATTGAACTATTTTTGGAACATTTGTAAATACTTTGCTTACAATGACCGCATTAAGCCAGTGACCCTCTGACATCACCAAACCTTTGTATTCTCTTGCGATGCTTTTCCTGGCTTTCAGCACAGCCTCTTTTGGTCCTTGTCTGTCGCCTCATACTCGACTTTTGATGTAACCCAAATGTTTTCAGTCGACAGCAAATTAATACAACCGGCCTCATTGTTCTAATACTTTTGGCAGGGAGTGCACATCATGAACCCAAGCTGTCGCCTTAGGTCGATAATTCTTTCCTACGTACAGAGCCTCCCTCTGTGTGTTTGTGTGCAAGTGTGGAGAAAGTTTACAGAAAAGGACTGACAAAGCTATAAATAGCCTTGACTGCAGAGTTTGGCAGACCATCCACACACTGACATTGCTGCGAACCCAATGATCTTTGAGATGGTAATATGGCGGAGGAATTTATAGTGATTGCAAGAGGCACATTCCTCCAGCAACGTGACAGCAAGCTTAGAAAATAATTAGACACAGGATGGTTCTGAAAGTGCAGAAAAAAAAAAAACGTGTGTATACCTTTCGAACAAGTCTCAGTGCCTGAGTCCTTTCCCCTTCGTTGCTCTGCTGGATGTCAATGCACCTAAATATACAGTACATGATACATTTGACATTTATTTTTTAGTTTTTTTTCTTTTGATAAAAATCAACTTTTTACCTGGCTATCAAATAATCCACTTGTAGTCTGAGGACTTTCTGCAGCACAATGGTGTCACGAATGAGGTAGCGGAGTGCCCGCAACCCAGCAGCACGGACTTCCTTAGCCTCATTCAGTAAAGCTAGTCGCAGACTAGGAGTAACAATGCATTCAGATGAGTCCAAAACGGGGGGGGAGAGAAACAGTAGTAAAATGATTTAATTCATTTTGCATATCTACATTGTCTCTAGAGAAACATCGACATTTTCATCACATTTTTAAATAAAGTAATCCTTCCAATGTAATCATATAACTAATGTCTTTTAGCTGCAGTATCTGTGAAAGATTAAATTACAGGAAAAGCACTTACCAAACAATGATCTCTTCGTATGTAAACCCAAAGATTTCCTCATGATGCCTAACACTGCATAGCAGCTGCAACACAAAAGCATGTTGTTGTTTTTTTATTACAATGGCTCTGTTTAAGACGTTGACTTAAAAAGTTCACTTCGTAATCACATCCCACAAAAAAAAGAAATGAACACTGAACTGAAACCATTCTCAGAGGGAGTAGCATTTCTTTGCACCAATTCGCTTTCACTGCTGATGGATCATGAACGCTCTAATTCCAAAATGTAGCGGCAACATGCAACTTACTCGAAACATGTATCATCTTGTACTTCAAATGCACTCGGCTTATTGCAAGTGGCATGGCAGTGTCCGTTTCGGAGACAGACATGCTTCTTGATTGGTTTCTACTAGCCACAGGTAAATGTGAAATTATATATATTGTTTTGTATTTTTGTAAACGCATTATAGAGACTGTACAATGTACATACTGTAACATGGTGGGCCTAAGAATCCTAAATATATCCCTTTTATAAGCAACAACAGCAAGTCCTAATTTCTGAAATCATTTAAAATAGACAATTTTGAAAGCATATTTTAAGAAAACTACTATACAGAAGAAAATTCATCGAGTAGCTCGTACTGACTGCAATGCATTAGATAAAGAATCCAGCCAACTGGACATACTACAGTAGACTACGAGGCATCCATCAATATCTACCATCTACAGTCTTCATTATGGGGCAGCAGACAGGGAAGTTGTACGAGAGTATGACAGGTAGTGAAATGTATCTTGGCTCTCAACATGAATCTCCGAAAGCAGAAGCAGCGAAACAGATTATGAGAGAAACAGGAAGAAAGCTGTAGCAGTTTGGGATGATCCATTGAGAGGTGTTGAGAAGGAGGGTGTTCTCTAATGTCAGAACCCAAGAAAGCAAGAGGAGAGGAGAGGAGACTTCAAAAGGGGCATGTGACATTCTCCGGAGGATTAGGTCACCCTCAACGTCCAAGATGCCTTTTAAGGAAACAGTAGCAACACTTGCATAGATCTCTGTCTTAAGGTAAACAGGAGAATAAATAAGGTCTAATGCATTGCAGTCACACAAGTCAGATTCTCACTTGGCCTTCAAGCCATTAACGTTGCCACGGGCTGCACTTATAAGGAGAAACTTATGCAACAGATATCTGAGATTGGCCATCCATCCATTTTTCGTACCACGTGTCCCCACAGGGGTCACGGGCGTGCTGGAGCCTATCCCAGAAGTCATCGGGCAGTAGGTGGGGGGCACCTGAACCGGTGGCCAGCCAATCGCAGGGGACACAGCGACACCAACAAGCATCAGCACTCGTACCTACGGGCAATTTGGAGTGCTCAATCGGCCTACCGTGTATGGTTTTGGGTTAGGGTTAAGGAGGAAACCGGAGTTCCCAGAGAAAACCCAAGCAGGCACGAGGAGAACATCCAAACTCCACACAGGGAGGGCCAGAGGTGGAATCGAACCCACAAGCTCTGAACTGTGAGGCGGATGTACTAACCAGTGCATCACCATTCCTGAAAAAATGCAACTATTTGCCCTAGTTGATGAATTTTTCTGTTCTATGAATTCAACAAAACATTCCAAATTATCATCTTCAACTTGGACCTGTGACTGTCAATTGTTAATCTTGAGAGAAAGACAGTAACAGAGGATATGTTTGATTAGAGGATATGTTTGATTAGCTGCTAAAATATTTCACCAATGAAAACCAGAGAGACACACCCAAAACATTTTCTCAAAAAATTGGAGGATATCCAAGCATTGTGTTTCAAAAAGTGAACAAAAAATGTAGGCCATCTAATATGGCTATACACAATTGATAACTGGTTGAAAAGGAACTTTAAACATGATCAACCGGTACAGCTGCACTATTAGAATAAAATGCAATATTTGTTTTATTGTTGACATAAAGTTTTTTTTTAATCATTAAAAAAAAAAATAAGGGTTGTAACATTGCTAGTTAGCTTTAATAACTGCTCAAGTGCAAGTAGTACCTTCATAGGCTAAGGGTACCACTGTCAGTGGTATCAACATTGCCTCAACAAATGATGAAAACTGCACAATTTAACAATATTACCTTGACAAAGTTGTTTAGGTGGCCAAGTTTTCGCATGTTACTGACTCCATGTGGTTTGGCCACATTTTGAAGGATTTCCCTGAAGTTTTCTGGTGGTTCTGCAGAACAAAGAAAAGGAAATACAATGTATATAATACAAGTCATCAGTCAGGGAAGCATCAATGATATGTGGCAGAAAGGAAGTTGGTTTATCTGGTCAAATTAACTTTGTGTGTGCAGTAAATACGCAGACGGTAAAACATAAGCCTGAGCGCGGAAGTGCTTTTTGTTTTCAGCTAATGAGTATTTCATGCTTAGTATTATGTTGATTAGTGAGTTGTTGCGTTACTATCGACAAAATGAAATATTTATCCGGGCTAATAAAAAAACTTAATTAATGATGGCATTTTGGGGAGGCAGAAAAAGAGTAACAGCATTTCCATGAGGAGAAATTCATTGAAACAGAAACATTTTGAGTAATGAGCATGGTCAGGAAACATCAGTCTCGTCATTTACTTTACAGAAAGAACTAAACATTCGTTTTCATTTAAAAAGGGTATCTGGACACCACTCTCACATGCAATGGCCGATTGCAGTTGAACAGCCAGCCAGCCAGCTTTCATTACAAGGCAAACGGGCGAAATTAAGGTAGAAACAAACTGCAGCAAAACTGACAAAACAATGCATAAAGTTACTTGTAACTAACATCTCCACAACAAACAAACAATTGCAAATTTAAGTCAGAGAGGAAATGTTGTCTACAAAATGTTCCTTTAAAGGCAACACAGATCACAGTTTGGGCTCATAACCAACAAAAGCTATAATGAACACATTACAAAGTAAGATACAAGCAGCATATGAACAACCTCTTTGTGTTTTACATGAGATGTGAAATTCTCAAATATGACTCCATCAAAAAACTGCACCAAACTACACTGCGCATAAAGAGCGACTCAAGCAATGAGGCGAAACGCCTCACTTTGTGCGTGCGTGCGGGTCCGTGGCATAACTAGTTTCTCATCCATTTTGTAAGCATCATTTGATGTCTCAGAACAGTTTTGTCATTTGTGTTCTTCAGGTACATTATCGCAACATACACATCATTGTCTTGACACCACCCAATTCTTAAGTACGTGAAAAATAATAACACAATTATTAAATGCCATTAGAGAGATTAAGAACAGACATCAATAATCATATGTACATTTACAAACACTCAGTAAGTAAAGTGTGTGTGTGTGTGTCAAGGCAAAGAACTGAAATGCTCTTGAGTCTAATTTATATTTTGTGGTTGAGGATTCCAACCTAATGATCAAAGGAGCGTCCAGTAGGCCTTCTTCACCAGACATACAGTTGATTTCCCCATCCAGTATGAAATAATTCATGTTAATCAATACAGATTCCAGCCCTGGTATCAATCAACACTGTCAGAAATAATTACATGCTATACGCATTCAGTATCTTTCAATGCCAGTGGATGTCTCCCTAATTTAAAATTAGAACATCGCCAAGCTAATGTGTATAATGTGAACAACTAGAGGTAATCCCGCAATGATGTCAAGCAATCTTAACAGCCAGTGCAGCACCAGATCCCTCCTGCACACCATCATGTGCTGTTTGAATGCTACTCATCTGTCAACCTTAAAGCCCGATTTCACATGGTGGGCGAATGCGTGGCATCAACAATTGTGAATGTTTAGCCTAATAACAGCCTATCCTAGCCGCTCGCCAAATCAAAACAACATTGTGTCGTCATGGGTGGTTAGCTGTAGCAGCTAGCTACTGCTAACTCAGCTAGTTAGTTAGCTCGCAAACGCCTGTTTATTGAGATGTGGCTGTAAATGTTGTTCATCAAAATAGAAATGAAAGCAAAGCGAGTGGCTTCAACAAAGAAATGCCAAGTGCCGGCTATAGGCTTTCTCCTTTCTTGGCTTGTGTTTAGAAAGAAATATACCCATCCATAATGAACAATAATCGCTTTCAGTGTGATGTGAACAAGCCTTTGCTTACCTCTAGTCAGATCCAGCGGGACGTTCTCTTCTCCGCTGTCATTCCGACCTGTCAAAAAAACCCACACAGCGATCAATGAGGGTGAAGACACCCAGATAATCAGCTACCTCAGGTACTCTACGTTTGCAAAATTCAAACAGTAAACGTAGCACTGAGTCGGGTTTTTCATGTTTACCTCGCATCCGAAGACTCCGGATAGGACGGCCGCGGAAGCTGGCCGCCATGTTTTCAGGAACATCCACAACACCGGAAACTTCGTGGTTTCTCGCGAGAGAACAAACAACGGGGCTGTCGATCACAAGAGGACATCTCACTGGTAGGCGAGCATCAGATGAATCAATCACCTTATTCACATTAACATGAACCAGTTTAGGGGTTGTGATGGGAACAGAAACTCACTTCAATGAGCAGTTGGAGTAAGTTATATCCCTTTAAATAACTCAGTTGAGCGTAGCAGTGTTTAGTTTATACAAAGTCATGATAGGGACTTTTTATTTTTTATTTGGGGCAGCCTCACATTGTATTATATATGATTTCAATAAAACCCCCGTCTGCAAAACATGGGTGCTTTGCAAATGGCAGCTAAATACAAAAACACATAATTCTGGTGTGTAGAGTGAGTAATTTATTTATTTGAG
This sequence comes from Syngnathus leptorhynchus, assembly GCF_054491065.1. Taxonomy (NCBI): domain Eukaryota; kingdom Metazoa; phylum Chordata; class Actinopteri; order Syngnathiformes; family Syngnathidae; genus Syngnathus; species Syngnathus leptorhynchus. The sequence goes on along the minus strand of NC_141198.1, from coordinate 8,978,976 downwards.
TCATGCAAAAAAAAAAAAAAAAGAATTCCAAGCAATCAAACTGTGCCATACTTCTTCAGGTCTGCTTAGCTGCAGTTAAGAAGGCATCAATATCCTGTATGGCTTTGGATGTCCTCTGAAGAGCTTCTGCAATGCTTGTTTCACTCGCTGTCTCATGAGCAATTTCAACCAAACAGTTTTGTGCACATTCTTTCTCCCTTCCTAACAAGTCACTCTTTTCCGAAGGAACTGCGCACGCAATGTTAAAGAAACATTTCACCAAGCTTTGAAGCTAAGCTCACACACCTTATAGTGATATTGATGTACAGTATGTAATTAGAATTTAAATGATGAAGGATACAGATGAACCGCTGTATCCTTTCAAGCTCCGCAGCAACCAGATCTAACCTGAGATTTAATTAAAAAAACAAAATAATTACCTAATGATACAGGAAATACATTTGAAAAAAAACAATTAAAAATATATCAATAAAACCCTCACCGGTTTCTGCCACTTCCTATTGTCTCTCTATCATTCTCATGCTGTTCCAGAGGTGAATTGGGGAGGTTTCCATCAACCAGTGTTGGTTTAAAGACCACATTTTGCTATAAACAAAGAAAAATGGGTTCAGGCCATGTACAGTATCTAGCTGCCCAAATTCATGTTCAAGTCGACCTAAACCTGTAGCAAGCAGCTGGGTGTAGTAGGCAGCCTCAGTTTTCTGACCTCATTGTATATGGCGAGAAGTCTACAAAAACAACAATGAGACAATAGATGAGATGTACGTGGACAAAAGTGAACAGGTTTACTGGACTCTTGCATCTTACCTGCTTGCAAAACTAACAACAGAGCAAACCGAGTACAACTGTCCAGGTATATCTGGTGGAAGGCCATCCACATGGTATGTTATTTCTTTAACCTGTGATGATGACATGTGAATCACTGTAGATTTAAGCATTCCAGGAAAGGATCCCATAAAAGTGAATAATGGAATATGAGATGGATAAAAAGATGAAAGGCTGACTTTTGCCTCCACTGATGTGAACTCAGGCTTATAATGAATAAAGTACAAGTTGAGAACTCCTTTAGATCGGATGACAGACCCATCCCCGGGAGAAACTTCAATGAGCGGGACCTCTTGTTCCAGTATCCTACAGAAAAGACATTTGAACAGTTGTCATAGCTGATATGTTGTTTGTGAAGTCCTCGTATAAATAAAATTACAATTAAAAAGTTATGTTTCCGTACCGATAATGCATTGTGTGTGTGCCTGTGACAATTAGGAATGTGAATGTCATGCTTGAAGATGGTGGGCCCTAGAAACTCTCACTGACAGAGGGTCATTAGTGGCCAGCATTCATAAGTTGCATTTTTATGAGTCTAATTCATATAACAAAAGAAACCGATTGTTTGTTATCAAATACAATTTAAAGACCTTGATAAAAATGAAGTTGAGAATAAATACCACCATATCTGCATTTTATACACGTTAACAGTGATTTTTTTGCATACCTGTACGTCACGCCTTGGTGCCACATCACTTTCACCATTTCTGTTGGAAAGTCTTGATTTGCTTGTTTGTTTGATAGCGGGTCTCGAAACTTCCAGCTTTCAAGAAAAAGAATAGATGTCAAACAGTAACCGAAAAATTGTGGCATGTAAAGTTCAAGTGATCTTTGCATGAACCTGTGGAAGTGAGGAGATGGGCAGATGAGAGGCAGGGCTTGAGGGAGGAGAAACTGTCTCGCTGCAACACCCGAGTCTGGTGTATTGAGAATTTGGTCAGCCTTTGAATGTCCGGTTTGCTCTTCTGTATCATCATCGGGGTTGGAGACACGAGTTGTCCAGTGACGGCGCGCTAAGGAAAGAGGGTAGCACCAATGTGGTGCGACTGCATGACAGGAGTGATGCTGGATGACTGTGATGGACTGGTACTTCTCTTCTGGCTGAAAAGATAAGCCCAGCAATAGAGCATACGTGATCAATGTTGCCCCGAAATATCACAAAGTGCGGACTGACATTGAGACGTCAACATTTACACCATCAATTGTGAAATGAATTTGAATGAATACATAAAAAAAATGACTGGCAATTATGCTATTAAGCTGATGAATGTATGTTCCTAAAAATCGAATGGTATTAAAGACACATTCCTGTCACATTAAACAAAATCTAGACGTCGAAGACCACAGAGGTGAGGTTGTTCAAGCTCTATCACACCCACAGTGATGAAAACAATCTTCTAAGCAGTGGTAATAAGCCTTACCTTTGTGTAATCAATGATCATTTGAGGAGAACATGACCTTTTCCCTCCCTCCTGTTGAACCTCTTGCATGTCATCGGTGGTTCTATGCAGGCAATCCACAGTCGAATGTGTCAAGCTGCTTCCCAGGTGCTGATAAACATCCGGGATGGTTTCGGGGGTTCTGTTTAAATCTTGTTGTTGGAGAGGTTGGCTGAACCTGCATGGATACTCCACAAAGAACTCTTGACCCGAGGGTGACAGCGTCAGAAGAGTGTGTTTGTCCTCTGATTTGATAATCGTCTCCCCTCCAGGTAAAAACTCTGCCTCACAGAAGGACCACCCTGGCCATCGCACTACCAGATTCAGGCTAAACAAAAGCTGTGAGCAAGATAGGTGTTGTATTGGATTCATAGGATACTATATACTGTATTAAAAGACACAAAAGCAACTGGTACCTGTTTGTTATCAGGAGTGGTGAGTTCTTCTGGCAAATATGCTCGACTGGCATACTTATTCCTGAATGCTAGTGCAGCTATTATCAACTCCTGAAATGAGAATGATAGAGTTTTAATCACCAATACACAATACAATACAATCAGTTGACGTTGTGAAAATGGGATAGTATTATTATGATTTTGTTTTACTGTACTTTATAAGCGCTAGTGGCGAAGCGCGTCCTCTGTCGAATTCTCCCGGGAGTTTGAAGCGGATGTTCAGAGGAGACTGAACCTCTCACCAGCATGAACTCGGTGCCACACGGCGAAAGCAGTAACTGTGCCCCGTTTTCATAGCGAATATCCACAGACTCATCCTCATACACAATCATCGAACTCACGAGGGAGCCGCCAGGTTCCATCGTTACCGTCTACCGACACTAGGTTCACCGTCCTTCAAGCGCAGGTGAGGCGCGCGCGAAAACTCAAACAAGAGTAACTGGGTGACGTCATCAGAAATGGACGCTCACGTTGATTTATTATTGTTTTTGTTTTTTAATAGAGTGTACCAGATTTATGAAATTAGATTTGGGACAAAGGTTTTTCACTTGAAAAAAAGTAAAACTCAAAACCGAAATGCATTTGTTGATCTTGAATTTTGAAAAATATAACAGTGTATACAAAATAAAAATAATTCTATGAAACGTTTTAAAGTTGAAAATAATATTGATTCACTTTGGTAATTATTTTGAATGAATTATTTCTTTTAATATTTCTGTTTTGACAATTGAGGTCTTTCAAGATTTGCATGTCGGCGTACACCATCAGCAACTTTCTTTAATTGACTCTTAGCTAAGAATGGGTGGACAAAAACGATCATTTCAAGCTCACCAGTTGGTGGCGGCAAAGAATCGTTTTGCGTCACATCATAACAAAAGAAGAAGAACCTCTGACGTTTGCTCTTTGCGTCTTAATCGCACGTCACACTAAGACCCCGCTGTTGAATAGTTCAGTTCAGTTCCACCTTGCAATGAATACGCTGTCAATCTGCCCATTTTCAGCAAACACACCGGAATTGCAATGAAGGTGCCTTTTCATTTAACTCTCGTTTGATTCTCAGCATCGTTTCATGCTTAGAAGTTTGCTAGTATCCAGCTAACATTAGCTATGGAACCCGAGATTCTCGTATCGGTGGCAACCTTATCCTGCCTGTGCTAATGTAGTGTTGGTTACAGGATGATTATCTTGTCAGTGACACTACGGGGTGTATTCTTGCTGTCAAAAACGTCTCGTTTCTTATCTAAATATTTAATTGCTGTTGCTTTGCTTGTCAGGGTAAGCTTGTAAGGCTAACTGCATTCTCTTTTTCTCTTTGAGGAGACATGATTTATTTCTAGATTCACAGACACACGCATTTGTTTTGTCGTTGAGAAAATAAACAAAAGTTGAACTGAAGGTGATTCCGTTCAAATATTATAGGCAGGGGCTTCGTCCGTGTGGGCTTCATGCTGTGGTCTGCTGAATGAAGTTATGGGTACTGGAGCCGTCAGAGGTCATCAGTCAGGCTTTGGAGCGGGCGCTGGACGATTCAGGTTCGCCCCCAGTGCGGGATACTCCACATACCCTCCCACTAGTTCAGCAAGTCCTAGCCTGGTGTGCAAGTCCTGTGGTCTGGCGTTCTCAGTCTTCAGGAGGAAGGTAGGTGGTGCTTGATTCAGATGCTTCTGGTGCAAACTCATTGCTTGTTTCTTCATTGTCTGGTTGTGAAGTTCAAAGCACGCATTATCTGTAACTCACGTTGGCCATAGAACCGAATTGAACACCTCAGACTGGATCAAATAGCTAGATCATGTCTTTTTTTTTGTCCCCATTTAAAATTTTTCACTATGGATATTGATTTTGCGAAACTTTGATGTTCCTTTGATTTGCTACTCCATTTTATTTTTTTGGGCGCAAATGGCTGATCCTTAGGGATATGTGATGGAAAGTGGTACAAGAACCAATTTTTGCACCTTTATTTTTCGGATTCGGTTTTCGGCTTCGATGTTTATTAGAATAAACAAGAATGCTCATAGTTGTGTAAGTGAAGGAATCTAAAGGAACGTTTCAGTGAGTGGAACATTGGCACTTATATCATGTGTTTATATGAAAAAGTATTGTCTCGGGGCTTGGTTTGTCATGTTCTGTTGTCACCTAGTGATTAATTGCCACCAAAATTCATATGCACAATTCCTACTCTGTAATGAAAGGGAACATTTTCAAGCGTTATGCAAAAGATTCTGGATGTACTTATGTAAATTAGGTCAAATGAAACCCTTTGATTTCATTTTAGTATCCAGTGACTCATTCATCTTACAAAAAGCTTCTCGGAACACAATGTGTTTACGTGACTTGGTGTGACTTGTGAAACAAAGCGGACGTAACAGCACGAGATATAGAGGGAGGGGACATGGCCATATTCTGTAGGTGTCTTTCAAGGCATTAGTTATTATTTCTTGAAAAATGATTGGATAAAATTCAGAATGCAAACTGTTTTCATAAAAAAAAAAAAAAAAACGGAGCTTGTTTTAAAAAAATGGATGGCTGAACTGTCTTTTAAAGCCTTAGGTGTCGATAAATCTTTATGCTTTCAATTCCTCGTGTTTTCTTTTGAGCTGGAAGTACAGTGTGGTCCCAGCTGATTCCTGAGACAGATGCTGAAACATGTTCCGTCCCCTTCACCCAAATCAGTGCTCATGTTCATGTATGGCAGAGGGTCTCCTTCTGTCAAGACCTCCAGCTTGTCTCACTTTCAGTGCCAGTGGAATCCCAATCCATGCATGATTACTTTTTGATCTTTGTCACTTCAACAAGAAATCTTGCAACCTGCTGTTTCTGTGCAAGACCTTGAGCAGATGCTCTGCTTCTGAGGCGCTCATTAAATATCACCTTCATTTTAGTTTCTAGTTTTTGGTCCAGTCTTTCTATGCAGCATCGTGTAAATGTCTCACATTGCAAATTTTCAGTACCTTTGTCCTCTGCTCTGTTCTCCCCCCCAGCATATTTGCAGCGACTGCAAGAAGAGCTTCTGCTCTCTGTGTTCCGTGCCTCTGGAGAATGTACGCATATGTCTCATATGCCATTTGCTGAAGGCAACAGCCTTCCGTCGGCCAGGGCTCATGCGTCTAAGGGTCAGGGAGCTGCGACAGTACTTGTTGCTCCACAATGTCCCCACCGACACTTGCAGGGAAAAGGTCGACCTGGTGGATCTGGTGCTCTGTCATCAAGGCAGTGAGGAGGAAGAAGAAGAAGAAGAGGAGGAGCCTGACACAAGTAGTCTCCACTCACGTTCCATGTATACTCCACCACCTTCGAGCACGCAGTCTGCCTCAGAGCTGTCCCAAATCGCTGCCTCTCAAGAGGAACCTCTTAGCAGGAGTGATAGTTCTGACAGCAACCAGGTCAGTGCACGAATCCCGTTTTTAACTTCCACCTTTGACGACTGGGAGTCAAAGGCTCCATTCGGAAGCATTCACTCATTGTCTATTCCCAAATCACTATAGCGTCTAGACAATCTGTATCGAAATCTATCGTACAAAATGGCAAATTCCCTATATCGTGCACAATATTGAGACTAACATGTGATTCTGAACACAGCTACAGCCTCTGTGAATGGCCGCCACACACCGAGCAACGTGACAGAATGCACTCGGTTGTGAACCAATTACACTCTCTGCTGCACTCCAACAGAAAAAATGTGAAGTGTGTGTTTGTTTTGGAAAACAGGCTACAAACACAGTGCTGTGTAATTTACAATGCCTCACAACAAGCAACTAATAAATGAGGGACAGTGTGTCGTTATACATGGCATCGGTCAATGAATGGGGCTTTTTGATATGATTGTCCCATTCATTGACTTTACTCGTGCATTTGGTCACAGAGACTCTACACGCTTCGCTTTGTAGCCACAGGCATGGATGAAATTACAAGTGAATTAATACTGTAGTTGTATAATAATATAAGTATAGTTAGATACAAAGCATACTGTACACTTGTGGTATGGTTAGTCAGCAGCTGACTGAATCTGGATTTTTTTTTTTTTTTTATCTAGAAATGTATGCCTTTCTGTTGAAGAATGCAAGGTGACTGTATTCAAGGCATATTGCCCTGCCTAAAGAGTGACAAACCCAGCTGGTCCTTCTGCACGTAGTGACGAGGAATGTCGTCTTGTTTTGATGCAGGACATAGGTGATGCCACGTCAGTGTCACTTCTCAACTTGGACCCCAGTGAACACTCACCTGAGGTGATGCGAGTGTTGATCTTTCATGTCTCGTTTAGTGCAGTTCCAGGTTTCTGAACAGAAGGGTTATTCTTTTTTGACTCGAGCAATTGTGCCTCTTTAGACGAGCCCTCCGAAACGGCGTCTGCTGCGGGCGTCTCTCTCGGACATCTCCAGCGTGAGTGACATCGAGGACCTCTCTGTCAGGCAGTTGAAGGTGATCCTGGCCAGGAACTTTGTCAACTATTCAGGGTGCTGTGAGAAATGGGAACTGGTGGAGCGGGTCAGCAGACTCTACAGAGAGACGGAGGAGAACAGGAAATCATGTGGGTATTGATTCAGTGCTTAATGTCTGTTTTATTGAGCCAATGTTAAGATATTTGTCGGACTCTTTCTTCCTTTGCAGTGGAAAATGTGAGCTGTACTACGACCAAAGGTACGCATGCTCTTGTGTGTGTGTTGTCTTTTATATTCACCTCCAGGTTTTAACCACACATCCTGTATTGTTAAAACCTGTAGACCTGCTCCAGGTGTTTTTCCTTTCATGACGCTCAAAATGTTTCTAACTTGAATTCTTCCACACTAAAGTGGTGCCCTTTCCCCCTCCTCTCTGCAATGGGGCCATTGGAGGTAAGGTAGTCTTCCTATTGTGCTCAGTCATCTTGCAACAGCATCGATTGTGTTCATCATCATTACCAAACCCCTTCTTGTGAAATTCCTGCATGTAGTTCTAATTTAATGCGGCACTATCTTAGCGACTTGAGTCACATTTTCTTTTGCTTTTTCTAGCCACATTAAAGCCACAGTAAAACCTAAAAGTCATATTGTTAGCTTTTGCAAAGCTAATTATTTAATGTCCGGTACGTCCTAGATGGCTGCAGTACAGTTGTAAAAAGCAGAGGCTTTCAACTCCCAATTGCATTCTTCATTTTAGCCAGTAGAGGGCAATTCCACGACTAATCTCACCATTGTAATGTGTTGTTTCTTTTCCAATGTGTTACCACCCACCAAATTACTCCCCCCCAACTTTTTAATTAAACAAGACAAATAAAACGTTGTAACATTTTTCCTTTTTTTTTTTTTTTCTTTTAGACGGAGAGAAGAACCCGCTGATGTTCCTCGACGAGAACCTGTGCAGGATATGCATGGACGCCGCTATCGACTGCGTTCTGCTGGAGTGCGGCCACATGGTGACTTGCACCAAGTGCGGCAAGAGGATGAACGAGTGCCCCATCTGCAGGCAGTACGTCGTGAGGGCCGTGCACGTCTTCAAGTCCTAATGCGACATGGACACTTCAGCTTCGACTCAGACGGACGGTACCTTAAATAAACCACCACGCAGATCACATCCTCTCAATCACCAAATCGTGCATGTTTCGAGTTTGTATCGGCCCATTTTCACATGATTTGCAAATAAGATTTTGCTTTTCCAGCAAGAATCATTCCTGATGTCAACATATCTCTCGTATCTCCGTGCGCTACTACGTAAAGATTGTTAACGACGGGTGCACGCCACTCTCACTCAGTTTTGGCCTATATAGTGTAGACAGAGCACCCTCCTTACACAACTGCTGCAAGTGACTTTGTAACTTAGGAATACCAAGGATGCCCCGTTTTGACAAGACGGTACGCAAACGGTGCCAAATAACAAGTGAGACTCACCCACCCAATTCTTTAACGCTGATGAGTGAGTGAATTTATGGCTATTGAGATGCTAATGTGCTGACTCATCAGTTTATGAGCAACTGAGATGGGATGTTTAGCAATTCGTTAAATCTTTGTCGTGTCGCTCCCTCACCAGATGTCAGTTGAATGAAATGATGAGAATTGGTGACTGACATTGCGGATTTGAGAAATCAGTCGGTGACTGAGAAATGAGGGTTTGGTTTTGAATTGGTCCAGCCAGTGGTCTAGTACACACTTGAATTAAAATGCGCAAGTTTGAGATTCTAACTAACATCACGTCTGTCATAACGGCAATAGTTGGTCTTCACCGTCTCCTCTGTCTCAACACTTGAGACAAAAATGGGTGCTACTCATCTTACCATTTTCACTATTTTTTAGTCAAACTGTGGATGTAACTGAATGTTCACTTTGTTGTTTACTGTCTTAAGTGAAATAAAGTCTTATTTTTTTATTTTCTTAAGTAGAATCAACTTTTCAGTGATGAGCTATGTATGTGTTAATGAATATAAGTGTATAAAAATGACTTGCTAGTGTACATTTGCATAAATGCGTATGAGATGCATATTGGTTTAACTTGTGTAAAGTAAGTACAATATTTTAAATGTCCCTTGGATTGGAACTGAATAGAATTTTTTTTCATCAAGCATGGTCAATCTGGTTTGTCCCTCAGTGTTATCATTCTGACTTTTTTTTTTTTTTTTCCTCAATTGTTTAACCATCCTTTTCTCCCTATGCTGCTCAGTTGCAAACCTATACATATCCATTTCTGAACCTTACCTGCACAAAAGTCAAGATTGCTGCTGTTAGCCAGACATTTTTTTTTCCCGTTAGAGGAGCAAGTATTGCCTGAAAAGTTTTGTCTTTGGGACTATTGAATGTTTTATTTTAATAAAGTTTTATTTATAAAAAAAAAAAAAAGCGTTACCTTTATCATGTGCTAATGATGGGGAGGTGGCATGAGATATAAATGTATATACTACTACAAATGGAAATCCTATGGTATATCAGACAACTTGATGGTACAAATGGAAGTCTTTTTAATGCATATTAGCACTGAGCTTTTGAATTTACAAATATAAACATCACATTCACCTGAGGCGATAGCAGGTTAATCACAGCACAATACATCCCAAAATACTGTACACACAACACCGACTGCATGGAGTTATTTACACAGGTAATGCAGATAAATTGATCATTTGAACTGGTGTGCACAACCAGATATGTAGCTTTCATTGCATCCGTGAAATCAGTGCTAAATGTCAGCTTCAAACCAGATCAACTACTTTTGTAGAAAATATTTGCAAATGTCATTTGACCTAGCTCGGTCCGATAGCTATGCCAAAGACTAGTTGCTAAGCACACAAATAAATACAAACTATAGTAAAAATAAATAAATGCTTAAATGTCAGGGTACCCCGTAAACCACAACACTCAAACGGTTTAAAAAAAAAAAAAAAAAAAGACAAAATGAGACTTGTGAAGTGTGACATTTGTTAACTCCATTATTGAAATACATCCTTGATGTCCTGGAACTATACCATAACGTAATGTTTTGTTTTTAAGTATATACGGTGCATGTTACAAGTGATTTATATATGTCCCCCATGTCAAATCAATTTTTGGGCCCGAGTAAGACGAAAACTTGAATGGCACTAGGCTGGCTTGACATAGGTTACCTTCCTCAGAAAATGAGCGCTCAAGCAAGAGTGGACAATATATATAGTAAACTTGCGTTTGTAGAAAAATACTCCTTTCAAATATTTAAGGAAGAAAATCAAAACAACTGAACAGTCAGTTACGCGCACATTTTTTTATATATATATATATAGAAATACAATCTCAACACAAATGCATGCTAGTTCTTTCCGTCTTGCACTGGTCCATCTCAATCTTGTTGATTCCTCTAATTGTGACATGATTTCAGAGATCTACTGCAGGCCAAGTATCAAAAGAAAAACGTGCCAATAAGTGCAAATTGTCATTGGATCCATTTTGATTATTGTGAACTAGCTGGTCTTCTGCAGCAGTTTATCCTCCTTCAGTCTAAACGGGACGCTCACGGACATTTCGGCGATGAACCTCTCGCAGCCCACCTTGGTCACCTGCTTGCAGAAGCGAAGGTCAATCTGGCAGATGCTTCCACAACGCTTGAAAAAGTTCAGGGAATGATCTGTGACCCGGTTACAAACTAGACAGGGAAGAAAGTAGGCTAATGAGTGAATTTGTATTCAGTATTCAGTTCTTTGACTGGTCAATTTGTACTCAGCTTGATGAATGAACCCAAGTATTATTTTTTTTTTTTACACCTTCTAGTGGAAGAGCATTACATTTATTCCCTGTTACTATAATTTATCTCATAGATAAATTATCAATAATTGGCATACTGGTTGGTCTGTTCTAGAATATTCTAAATGGGACGATTCTTCCTAACAAAGGTCTATTGCCAGGCCTGCCTTCCTGTTGTAAACATGGCAATATTCACTTCATTGTACAGCTCCATGCGACTGGACCTTAATTCAACGACCAAGATGTGTGGTTCCTTGGCTCCTGTCCTTACCTGACAGGTTGATTTCTGTGAGTGAGTCTCGAGTGGTGGTCCCGGCTGCTGTCAGCAAGTTGACCGACTGGTCGTTGACGTGGTTACAGTAGCTCAGGTCCAGCCGGGAAAGCTGAGGCATCTGACGAATGATGAGGCGGAGAGATGCGTCGGTGATGTCCAGGCCTGCCAGACGCAAATCCTCCACATTCCGCAATTTGCAGCGGTTATCTAGTTGACCTGTACACACAAAACACATTCATTCAGCCCTACTTGGGTGCTTCAGTTACAAGTTAGCACAGGTCAAAGTTTGTCATGCATATGCAAGTCGAAAGAAAGTCCTAACCTTTACGTTTCATACACAATATCTTCTTCAATTCTATGCTTTGTTCTGTTATACAAGACAACCGTGAAGAAATCGGGGACAGATCATTTGCAGTTTTACACAAACGTAGAATTGCTTTTCATTCAATCAAATTAGATACGAGAAACCACAAGTGATACCAAGTCATTTTTGTCTACTTAATAAAAAAAAATCACCTGGCCTGTTGTCTGTGGGAGGTGAGAGGAGATCCCTCATCTGTGCGTCCTTGAGCCCCTCCACCCACTGGACGTCCAGTGTTCGGAGTAGTGGGCAGCTGGAGGTGCAGAGCGCCGACACAGCAGCCCACGAACACCCGGATAACTTCAACACCCGCAGACCTGACAAGACGCGCTAGCACATTAGCGCACTGAGGCAAAGGCGATGCATCGCCCGCTGATACGGTACCTGGCAATCTGTTAATCAGCCAGCTTAATTGTTTCTTGGAAATGTTGGTCCAGCTGAGATCCAGGGAGAGCGGCTGTCGCCGAATGATCCCGCTCAGCATGAGCGGCGTGATGGACGTGCAGCGGTTCAGATCGATCGTCGTCCACAGTCTTTTATCGCAGCACCTGGATACGAGAGACAAGACACTTGGGTTTGCTATGCGTTGTGGATCCTGTGCATGTGGTAGCCCACACTGGTTAACTGTAAACTGGTTAAATTAGAACAGAGTTGAAGTGTACTTGACTGCAAGTTAACATTTACCATCTGTTCCATGTCTTGGACACTCTCATGCAACAGCAGAGCTCCTGATGGGTGAGGTTGTTGAAGATGGTCATCCAGACCTCACGCTGGAGGACATGCATTTTGCCATCTTTCAGAGGCAGTCTATCAGGAGGCGGACTTATTGGCGGGGGCCGGATAACGTGGCGTTCCATTTGGACGCACTTGGGCGGCGAGCGCGGAGGCACCGGTCGGGTGGTCGGCGTGCTCCTGTTGAAGCCCAGTGGCGTGATCTGACTCGGGTAGAAGTGGCGCAGTTCCCAGGGGGTGCCATTCATCTCCTTGGTCTTAAGGTGGGACCTCTGCTCGCCGAGGTCATTATTCCGGAACAACCTCTTGGGTTCTTCGTTTTCAGACTCCGGCTCCACCTTCAGAGGCTGGCGGTTCTCATTGGCCAGGCAGTCTTCGGTCTTCTGAATTTCCTGGTTCAGTGCTTTGCTCAGTTCTCTGCTCAACTCCCTGTTGGGTAAACGCCTTTTGCGCCGAGCTTTGGGACGAGGGCCTTTTTCCTGGGTCTCGCTCCCGCCTTCGCTGCTTGGGCCGGCTTGTGGAGAGCTGCAGTGGGAGTGGTCACTGTCCGGAGTGGGCAATTTGAGGGAAGAATTCAAAAGATCATTTTTATAGTCTCTGTCATCTGTCAAGTCCTCAGCACCGCCCAGACGCCCATTGCGCTCTACAAAACCCCGGAAAAGTTCCCTTCCATCTTCATCGTCGTCCTCAAACGCATCTTCTTCTTCCATCTTAATTTGCTGCAGGATTTTTGAAAAACAAGGGTCTTCTGACCTCTCCTACAAGAAAAAGAACATTACATCTGAAATCGATCGGCCACTAAATTACAACGTGAGCACAATGAAACAGTGATTACATGACTGTAATGTTTTTGTTGGCACTTACACTGGCAAGGCCCAACATTCCCTGTATCGGAAGTAGGGACTCTCGGACACCAACCTTCATCCTTCCTCTGAAATCATCTTCCTCCTCTTCATCAAAGAGCTTCCTCTTCTTCCTCAGCTTATCCTCGAGTCGAGGGCGGGGAACGCTGTTCAGGGACAACAGGGGCGGCTGCCGGTGTAGAGGCTCCTCAGGTCGATGCCTGGGTGTCTCCTCTCGGTCAGGTCTTCTCTTGAGTGAAGACGACATGTCCCCCTCCTCCTTCATAGGTTTCTGTTCCCTCAGCAGAGAGCCAGGGAGGTTGGAGGCGTACTTGAACCCTGGACCCCTTTTTTGCTTTAATACCAAAAGGGGCGAAATGTGCGAGACAACTTTATACCTTTAGCCTATTGGTCCTCATACATTCAAGAGCTATGTAGTCATCAATAATCAATAGTATTTAAAGAAAGGTATCTGATGTTATTATAAACACAACTCAAAAAGTAGACGAAGCAACTGCTCTTTATGATTGTGTAACTATTTTTCCTAGAGTGAAAATACATAGATTCATCAAACTCTAAAGCCTTCTCCCAGCATCTCTGTACTCACTTTTCCACTCTTTCCAGCATGGTTGCACTTAGGGCATTCCCAGCAATTTGGGAGCTCGTCATTCACCACGCCAGAGGCATCGCTCACCTAATAGGTCAGCAAGAAAAAGCGCAACGTTAAAGCGACAATAGTTTCCGGGTGCAGTTTGACATGAGGATCACAAAGGAAGTAAAAGTGAGTGTGGTGTGGGTCGGTTGAGTAGTCAACCCTCAACTATACGCTGAAGTGCGGAATTTGACCTGAAGATTTTTTTTAAAGAAAAGCGGGTGTGTTGTCTTACGTGTTACAGTTGGAAACAATTGACAATGATGCACAACACCAAAACGGGAGCGTACTGTTGAAAAAAAAAAAGTCTGCAGTCTTTTTTTAACCTGGTTTGGGCAAGGACATGCTGGCAATAAAATTTGTGTTCACTGTATAAATGACAAATAGTGTTTTGGTTGCTCGACATACTTTTGCTTTGATATCCCTAAATACTATGCTGCAACATTTTCACAAGCCAATTCAACTTTGTGACAGACTGCGATACAGGTTTGTCTTGGGTGTCGAAGCATGCGACGATGCCAAACTCACAAGACATCAAATAGGAACGTGTTGTCAGTCAAAAGCACTGAGTCACTCCCGTGAGTTTATGATGACCTGGCATTCTTGGCATTAAGACTCAACTCATGAATCACCAGATGAGCGATCTGACTGGGTGGGAGTGTGCGCTCACAGGCTGCTTCTCCGTACCTTGAGGCAGTTGGGATGGACAATTTCATTGCAGATAGAACATTCCATTAACATGAAGTTGAATTTGTCTTCCTCTTCCTCCAGTGTATCCTCTTTCCCAGCCTCCTTACAGACCACGCATACTGCTGTGTGGGGCAAAACAGGCTGCGATAGGAAATAGACAAACCAGAAAAAATTGATTGAAATGAAGACTGATTTGTCATTCAGATATTTTCTATGTCTTTCGTGTACTATTTTCACACAGTTCTTTGTGACTTATTAATGGAGGCGCATCATGGTTCCAAATAAAAGAAACTTCCAATGAAAAAAACAAACAAACAGCTGACTCACTGCTATGCACTGTCTCATAATGCAGGACTGTTTCATGCGGCCTGGACCACCAAACTTCTTCATGTCCTTGCAAAAATGACACTCTCCGCACTCTGTTCGCATGCACGCCTCGCACTTTCGGCAACGTGTTCTTCTCCGTCTGGCTCCCGACGAGCTACGACTGGATGGTAGTTTAACAGCCGAAGGTGTTGCCATCTTGGGCTTCGGACGATTGGCTGCACGCTGCTGCAAAAATGACAAACAATGTGGGATTATAAATACCGCATTTTGATTGAACATGAAAATTAAAACCACACAATACTATTTTTAGCGCTAGTCAGGATTTTTACTTGTAAATGAGTCAACACAGGAGCCTGCCATTACACTCTCAGCAGGATGAATTACATACGGATTGAGTGACTCAGCAAAACACATAAGAGGAAAGAAAAGGGCACAGCTGTAACTAAAACATGTGACAGACATCATTTAGTCAAATATCATTGCCTTGTGGATTTCTATCATCTCTTTTAATACCTCCCCGGTTGCTATGGAAAGATGGTAAATCAATGGGGGAAGAAAAAAAAAAAAAAAAAAAAAGACAAATCACGGGCCATTACACAGACTCCTTTTCCAACGGGAGACGTTACCTAGGCAACACGCTTGCCTTTCTGCTGGTGGATATGATTCTTAAGGACTGCAGGGGATGCATGAAAAAATGATATTGCAGAGATTTATGTTTCATGTGGTGCATTCAATTGTCACATCTTGTTATTATTACTCTTATGAATGTAATTAATTATAGCTCTTCGAAATGAGTGACATTTGAAAGCCTGGGAAACCATCTTGTCATCTAGAAAACTCTCCTTGACTGATCACCGTCACTCAGCAAATCTTATTAAAGGCTCTGGTGCAGGAGTCACAAATTATATTGGTCAGAGGGATGGAATTTTAGCCGACAGTCAACTTTCAGTCCCTCAAATAAAAATGAAATGAAAATCAAATTCTGCCTTCTCATGATTATATATAGGATTTTTGTTGTTGTTTTCCAATTCATTACAAAACTGGAGGCATTTTTAGCCTTCATAGTCTCTGGTGTTGCTGTTTTTAGTTGCTTTAGTGTATTTCCTCTTTGATGCTCATGATTACGGAATCAAGTCATGGGCTGGATTGGACAGATTCAACAGGATCAATTCACCCCACCAGGCTACCAGTTGATCAACGCTCTCTAATGGGAAAAAAAAAATGAGCCGTTAAAACTGCTTCAGCAGGTTATCCCTGGGTGAGTCTTTTCAAAGTGGACAAAAATGAGCCAACACTGGGAAACTGGCGTAAAGCCAAAAGGTGTCTCGTCAGCTGACTGTCAAGACATTCCTGGTTAAAGACAACCAAGCATTGTGTTTCGCAGGCAATTTCAAACAAGCGCAAAGCCACGTCAGTTGACTGTAACAAAGGTGTTAAACCAGGTCAATTACGCTGCTCTGATTATTAAGTGAAAATATGTTTCTCCATGTTGAACAAAAACAATTCATATTTGCCCTTAGTAGTGGTTTGTATGATGGACGTCTTATGTACACCTGTACAAAAGGGTAAAACAAGCCCTCCCACAACACAGCTACCTTTTCTTGCGATATATTTGTTTTTACACACTTATGGTAATTGTATGTTTGTATTTATTATTGTAGGTGAAATCATAGTGGTTGTGGTGTGCACTGGGTTTAGGTCATAAATCGCATTAAAATATAAAAACGCTTCAATATGTTCAAACGTATGATAAGAATCGGTTTTAAACCTGCAAAAATCTCAGTTGACCCAACACCTTTTAATGAATGGATGCCGCTTTAGAAAGATTTGTGCACGTTTCCACATTTCATCTGATTTGTTCAACAGCAGTAATATGCTTTACATTATTTCACCCTGGTACAGTATAGAGGTGCTGTAAAGGAACAGAGTGAAATTTGCTTCACACAAATATTGCGAAACCTACCTGACTTTGCTTGGAAAAAAAATAAATAAAATAATGACTATGCCTTTTACTGAGTTGAGCATCCGTGCCTAATGTCAATCGACACCAACAAAATGTGAACTAGTTTTCTTCGACCAAAGACTTTATGATGTGGATATGATGTAATGGCATTTCCACTGTCAACCACTAAACATCCAATCAGACTGATGGCGTTATGCTGTGGACATCGATTTCAAATCTGATTATTACTCTGACATGTTAAGATACAATAACTAGTTCAATTTAGCAGACGCATATTTGAGGATTTCTACAATATAATATGATGTGAAAGAATCTTTATTTCCAAAAGGCCTGCCTTTTTGTACTCACAGAGCACTTTGAAGTTGAAATATTCCCACCACTCGCATGAGTAGATAATAGTTTATAAATCGGTTCAAGTTTGGATTGATTCAATAGTGTATCTTTCAAATAGAAGAGTGATATGCACGCTATGTTTGTTTATGTCAAACCACAGCAACGTGTAGTATGGAATCCGGATATAAGCATAGCCATCCCTGCCAACAGGGCGCATTATGCATTTTGTAAGCCACAAAAAACGAATTTTCCTCAAATAACGCACGTCACCTGCTCTACGCTTGAGGAAGTTGCAAAGTCAAATAAAAGCCTTGCTTACATACTTTGTCCCGTTTTTAGAACAGGTTTATGCCCTCACACGATTTGCAGCGGTAACACCTCAACAGCCATCCAGTCTAAAAAAGGGCTTCAGCGTTACAACGTGTTCGGGAAGCCAAGGGGTCACTTGGTTCTATTTGGACCAGTGTTCTTCATGCAACAGAAGGAGACACACTTCATTGTTCCCTCTCCCCCATCCCCCTTCCATGGCCCCTGCTTAGAGAACATTTGGCCTGGAGCCTTCTTAAAGGCAGTGTAACTTAAGGAAGTGGGTGAAATGTACGGGTTTGCAGGAGGGAAAAACGCGGCAAGCAAATGTTTTAAGAAAAAGCTAGAGATACGGAGCAGCGAGCAGTTGGAGTTCCAGTGACATAAGAGTCGAAATGTCACCACCGTGTGAAACTTATGCGGTTGCGTTCAGAGGTGGACAGTACAAAATGGGTCAGTTGTGGGAAGCAGATCAGGGTGACCAGAGAGGACACTGTGTTTTGATACTCGGGAGTTTAAAGCTTGAACAACAGAACGTGTTCGTTGTACTAGGATTACTCAAAAGTAAATGTTGGCTTTTGGATATACGAATAAATCTCATCCCTGAATCAAGGTTTCGAGCACATATTTGTCCTTTCGATTTGCCAGGACAGCGAGGTAAAGCTTAGGGTACAACAGTGTGCTCAGGTAATTGGAAGAAAACCCGCTCTGAACAATACTCTTTTAATCTAAGCCTTAAATTTACATCTAAATCACATAGCTAATGTGTTAAGGACACACTGAAATGAGGAAATCAGATCTGACCTGTTCGGACTCTGAATCATATTCCTCATCGTCTCCACTCAATGACAAGGCCATGGCTCCGCGCTCATCGTTGGTGAAAAGCAGAAAAATCTAACATGGCTGAACAAGACTCGAGAGAACACAGCGCACTCCCCCAGCCCCTCCTCCTTCCTATCACACCGACAAGCAGCCAGCTGGCAGAGTGCACTAAATTGAGTTCAATGTATCCAAAAGACGTGGGAAATAGTAATACTCTTTCGCTCTTTACGGGTCCACCCTCGAACTTCAAAAATAAAATAAAAAAAATAAATTAAAAATTATCGCGGCTTACGTAACAAAATCACACGTCTATTTTTGTTGTTGTTGAAATATAATCATAAACCAAACGATCTTCTATTCTGAAATAACCCCGCGACTACAAATCGTAAATTTCGTTACCGAGGACTTGTGAATGTAGCATTGAAGCACCCGGAAATTAGAATAAGTCATTAACAAAAGACACTTCATCGTAAACACGTCAGTTTGTAATTTTAATGTGCTGTCATTTGTTCAACCGCTACCATTGACGTATCTATTAAACGATTCACTGATCAGTGATCTGTCACTGATCTGCCCGCGGGCACCAGGTAGCCACCAGAGGACATGAGTAGCCAACGGGAGTGTTCTATAAATAGCTCACCATTGCTTATGTGATTACCTAGGAATGTTTATTTGATCATTTGAATATTTAAACATCGGCAAATAATTATAAAAAATGAAATATTGCATAGTATTCATCTATATCCAAACGACTCTCTCAGTCATGAACATCTCCACCACATGTTTTCATCAAATAAAAAGTGTCTAGGATTAAGTTATTGATGAAAACTTTCAGGTCATTTGTGTATAAATAGGTTCACTGATGATTAAACTCTTCAGGTCACCATCATCTTCCAAAACTTCAAGGATTGACATCAAAAGTTTCCTGTTGATTTGAAGCAATATCTGAAACAAGGTAGCCAAGGTTGAGGTCAAAACATTTTCCTTTGGGATCTTGTCCAGCCAGATTATAGACTAATCTTCAAAGTCTCAGGAATGCCCATGAACTATTTTGAAGTATATCTGGCCCAAGATTCAGCTGAGGTCAAAACAATCACTCTGTTTCTCATTTTCTGAGTTAAATCTTCAAGTTGTCATTTCTGTTCATCAGAGTAAAACAAAGATAAAATATCAAAGGTGCATGTTTTATCCAAGATGAGAGATCAGTGCTTCTTTTGGTGATATTAAATGTGAGCCCAGTCTTTCAAAATTATATTTGCTTTTTTTTTTTTCAAAAGGAATACAGATGTCTTCATCATCTTTTTGCGAGAAAACAGGAAAACTGGAACTTGGAAGAGGAATAGTGTCATTGTGAAATCTTAGAATCTGTTGTTTTCCAAGTTTACACTAATCTTAATTTAATGTGTGGATTATATGTTTTCATTTTATTAGAAGTGCCTATGAAATAAAATGCGTTCTAATAAGCGCTGTATCAAAAACTGTGCCTGAAGATAGATAACATTGATTTCTACTGTCTATGACAGGTATTACAGTATACAGTATTTTGCTCACTAGGTTCAAAGCAAATGTATCAAATGCAAAGAGCATTTATCAACATGGTTCAAATTTAAACCACAAACAAATTATGAATGTTTCCAAATTAATTCCGCAGTGCCAATCAGATTGAACAGTGATTAATGTGCTAATATAATGTTTTGATCCTGCAATCACTTTTCAAACATTGCCTTTTATTTTTCATTGTGCGGACGCTAGGGGTCCTTCTTGTCCAGCTCTGCACTGCATTGAATTGTGGGTACAGTAGCTCATGTTTCTGACAGTCAGCTGTTACAGGGAAGTTTTACCGTGGTCGGATAGCTCTCTCTCTCTCTCTCTCTCTGTTCCTGTTCCTGTTCTTGCACTCTCTTCTGGGACACCACTCGCTTTGCTTCCGTCTTTTGTGTTACTGCCGTTTTTAACGCACAGGAAAGTCTGCTCGTCAAGTCTAACTTTAAGTCCAGACTTAAACTTCGGAACTTCGAAATGAGTTTGAACGAACATTCCATGCAGGCTCTTTCATGGAGAAAATTGTACCTGAGCCGGGCCAAGCTAAAAGCTACCAGCCGCACTTCAGCTCTTTTGTCAGGGTTTGCAATGGTAAGTTTTTTTTCCTTTTTTTTTTCTTTTTCTAATGGCGTATTTGCTTCCTGGAAGAGTAACGTGGTTCTAGTGCACCAAGACAGACGCGCACGGTTGTTTTCAAGGTCTTGTCCCTGTGCAGGCCCGCTCTCCGTCTAAACACGTTTCCATAATGACCTCGTTAATCTTTGTGTACTGTAATTCCTAGTATGAAACAAAACAGGTCACGCAACCTGCATCGTCAAGTAACTTGGTTTCACCAATATACTGAAGTAAACGGACAATAAACAGATGTTAGGTGTTATATCAACGCATGGCATGAAGTGTTAAAAACAGACACAGATGTATGGATTTGGTATTTGGCAAAATTCTTGGTTAATTTAGATTTTTCTTTATTTTGGACTGACCTTTTCACACACTTTCAATAGCCTACAACATATCTAGGTCATGAATTGTAATTTAAGGTACACACAACTGAAAAAACACTGTCAAGCATAATTGGTTCATCATAGTCCTGAATGTTATCCGTGAATTGCATTGTGACGATGATGATGATGATGATGAATATGATTATTATTTGCTATATCTCAATTTTCCCAGGTTGCCATGGTGGAGGTGCAGCTGGAAAGCGACTTCGATTATCCTCCAGGGTTGCTGATAGCCTTTAGTGCGTGCACAACAGTGCTAGTTGCAGTGCACCTTTTTGCACTCATGATTAGCACCTGCATCCTCCCTAATCTCGAGGCAGTCAGCAATGTTCACAACCTCAATTCGGTGAACGAGTCTCCCCATGAGCGCATGCACCGTCACATTGAACTGGCTTGGGCTTTTTCCACTGTCATCGGCACACTTCTCTTCCTCACAGAAGTGATGCTCCTCTGCTGGGTCAAGTTTTTACCCCTAAAGACTAACACGGGAAAAAATGACACCATCAGTTCTGGCCAAGCTGCAGCCATTGCTTCCACTTGCATCATGGTGCCTTTTGGGTTGGTTTTTATTGTGTTCGCCGTTCACTTTTATCGCACACTCGTCAGTCACAAAACGGACCGGCAGATCCGAGAACTCGAGCAAGTTATTCGGCTGCAGAACCAACTGGACCACAGGATGGAAAATGAGGACTTGAAGGCTGTTGACCATTTTCCTTGATTCATTTGCTTTGCTTACTTGCAATAGCAGGGGACATTCAGCAGTGCTTTTGCTGTGAATTTTTTTTTTTTTGTGGACAGTGCTTATATTGTCATTTTTATCTTTCGAGCACTGAAGGTTTGATGATTTCCTTTTGACGTTTTCTTGCATATTATTCAGCATGAAAACATGACTCATGCTGCATTATTTCTCTAGCACCTACCAATGGATGCCAAACTCGTATAGACGACTTCATATGGTTCAACGTAATAATTTGTTTTGATATGAAGAAAATATTGCCAATTTTATATTACCAAAAATTCACAGTTAGAATTTGTCGCCATCTCTGTTGGAAAAGAACGGTTTAAAGCAAATCTCTGAATTCACATAGTTGCATGAAATCGCATATGCACACGTCACCTAACGGACATTCGTGACAAAGTGTTTGCATAATCCTGCTCACGTGCAACAGAAGAAAAAAAAATACCTGTCATAATGATGCATCTTTTAGTTGATCACACTGGAGCTTTGGGTTAAATTGCATGCAAGATTATTTTGTGTTGAAGTTTATGCACTATTGTCAATGATTTAGCAATATGTCTTTTTGTATCCCATAATGTTGCGGAGTTTGTGTTATTTTTGTGTTCAGATATTGGTACTCAATTGTCAATACAAATCATTTAAATTTTATTACTAAAAGATTTTAAAATTTACTTTCAACCCAAAAGAGTGTACAGTGTTACATTATGTAGCAAGTTGCTACCTTGTGGATGGATCTACTCGACATAATGTGATCAAGGCTCAAAATAGGCGGTGAGTCCCAATTTGCATTTTGCACCTCAACAAAACAGATTAAATAGCCAAACTGAGAACTTTTGTGGTTTGTTACGTTGCGCACTGTAAACTATTAACACCACAAGATGTGGAGCAATTAACATGAATAATGGAATAGAATTCCTCCAGCCACAGGTAAGCAGCTATATTCATGTATGAAAAAAAACTGTTGCATCATTTGTAAACAAAAAACTGCAAACATGCTTTTCATTTTTTCCATATGATGATGCATGTTGTTGGAAATGTTTGGTGAATGCGTCTTAGTTGATAGTTTACATGCTTTTGCTCGCATGTTGCAAATGTTGAGCGTTTACATGATTTAGCATGCTCACATGTTGCAAATCTTACAAGTATTATTGTCCTGTGGCACATGTTGAATTATGTCAGTGTTTTTCATTTTGTTTCGAATTCCCCAAATGTTTTTTGGGGGAGGGTGTGGGGGCCCCAAAGCCAATGGATATGCTGAAATGAGACATACGGTACATGCATGCAAGTATGCAAATATGAATACCACTTACTGGGTTATGTGACAATCAAAGAGCCTCTCAGCTCACCTATTGTGCCTTGCTTAGATAACTGTTCCGTTCCATAAGTTGACTTTTGTGGTTTATTTATTCAACTGACGGTATTGTATATACAAAGTATCCATGAATGTGTTTTACTATGTAAGGTGACACTGCAGCAGATCCTCTGAGCTGTAACAAGGTGGTGTTTGTTGCCAATTTCAAAATAAAACACATTTTATGTTACTTGACCACTTTATACTTCCACTAATTCCTTATATGGTGTTAAAATTCAAGAACTAAGAATCACGTTATGCACTGTCCAAACATTCATTATTTTCTTGCAGATTATCATGATGCCTTATGACTTGATGTGAAAGTTCCATACTGTGGTAACACTTTTAGTGCCATAGCAGGTTACCTTTTCTGGACAAGGTTTTGTCAGCCGTGTTGGAAAAGAATTGAAGATCTTAGATTTAGTGGGCTGGTCATACAAAAACAACCTTCATGTCTACTTGCTGGTTGCTGTGCTGTGTTTTAAACTTCAGATTCTTTCTGGCTTGTGTTTTGAGAAAAGACATGTTCGCTGGTCTGTGCTTTAAGTGGCTACATGATCCTGCCAGTGTATATTATGTAACAACTCAGAGAGAGACAGAAAACTAAAGACATTTTGAAGAGCGACATTAAGTTTAGCCATTTTATCACCTTCATTACAGATAACCACATCAAGGGGGACGGTAGCGGTTACATAAACAATTTGTTTAAAAAAAAAAAAAAAAATCACTGGGTTGTTTATTTTCATCCTGCATTTCTTGACCCAGCAGTGTTAAAATCTGATCAACATAAATTATTAATTTGGTATCTCACCAACTGACTCAGTATTACACCAATTAATAAGCATAAGAATATTTTATTTGTATTATTATTATGCAAGGATCTGTTGTATTTACATTGCATTCATAATCCATACATAATTTATTTTAGGATATATTCAGTCTACAAATACAATTTGTAATATAAATTCTGAATATATTTGCTCAGTATGATGCAGTGCAGTTAAATATCACTACAAACTACTGTTATACATTATAAGCTTATTGTATACCACTCTGACAGTGTCAGTGACAGGCGTTTTGATACATCTCGAAGAAAAACTAAAATAAAAACAATAATAATGTTGGGAATTGTTGATCTCGGCAGTCGCTTGCTTGCTGGTTCCTCAATGTGCTCCTCCGCCTGGAACTATTTTACTAATGGCGGATGGATCTGTACGCCAACCTGGACAACTCACTGAATGCAGTCAACACCTGGTTGGAAAAAAAAAACATACAAGCAGAGAATGTTGTTCCATCAAAGAGTGCAAGCATAGGTAAGGTGTTAATATAATTTATTTGGGTTTGATGAGGACGCTTATTTCAAGTACGATTCGTGAGTAGAGACGAGCACCTGATCCTGTCTGCATCACCGCATCACCTGTCGGGGCGTGTACAGTATACGACAGTTGCAATTTGACAACCCCCGATGTATTTTTATCATAATTACAGGTTTGGACGAATGTAATGGAAAGCGAAAAACAAGTTTTAGGGAGAAAATCACCGCGTCAACCCTGGAGAAGTTTCAAGTTGATTATTGATCCCGCTTTAACAAAAGGACTCTACAAAGTGTACCGCTATGATGGGCACGACTTCAACATTCCCGTGAGCGTTTCAAAATATTCAGCATTGTACTCGCACGCCACGAACAAAACCATCACAAGTGCATTGTTTTCCAACATCAGGTTGATGACTTAGGTTTGTTTCCAGTGGATTCAGTGAAAGATCCACGCATCTGTCGCATGTGGAGCAAATGCGTCAAGAGTGACCTTTCGGTTCCCAGATTTAAGGTAGGCACGATAATAACCGTGTTTATAACAAGTCTATTCACGTGTTATTCTCTGTTTGTGTCTTTTCAGATAGATGAGTTTTACATTGGGCCCATTCCTCCTAAAGAAGTGACATTTTGCAGGCTGAATGACAATGTAAACAAGGCCTTCCTCACTAATATGTGTAAGAAATATGGCAACACTGAAGAAGTGGAAATTTTCTACAATCCAAAGAACAAAAAGCATTCAGGAGTTGCCAAAGTTGTTTTTGAAACCGTGAGGGCTGCTAAGGACTCTGTTCATCACCTTAATCAAACATCAGTGATGGGCAATGTTATCCATGTGGAAATGGATCCAAAAGGTAAGAAGGCTTTTTTCGCTTTATATAGCCTATATCTTAAAGGGTAGACCTAAATGAGATATTGTTAAGCTTATATTTTGTTGGGTGTCATTCAACAGGTGAAAACAGAGTGCGCTACCTCAAACTGCTCTATAATGGCATCTACACTCCATGCAGCTTACCAGTAGGAAGCAGTGACCAAAGCCTACAAAACTTAATCGACAATTTACTGGTATGTGCAGTATTCGTCCAGTGCAACTACTGTTTTTTTTTATTTTTTAGTAAATAGTGAGCGCTCTATACAGATTCTCAAATTATTGACCGATAATTACAATAATAATGATAATTATAATAATTAATGTTCATAATTATTTCTAATCTTTATGTTTTGCCGTAGTCATTTTCTTATGATGCTAAAACTGCCTATACCCACATGTTGAAAAGATCATGCACAATTATTAATTGTACTAATCAATATAAGTTTAATAATATCAGGGGTTTTTTTCAGTTTTTAGTGTTCTCTGAAAAGTAAAAAAAGACCTAAGCTATTATTATAGCTCTGTGACACAATGTAAAAATTGTTTCCGTATTTCTTGCAGTGCAATTCAGCCCCGCAGGGTGAAGGAAGCCCAAGCGGCCCCACTACTCCACTCTCTCTCGACACAGCATATTCCAGTATTAGTCGGGATACACCTTGTAGCTTTGGGCTCACTCCTTATTCACAGGGAACCCCGCACACGCCTTGCTTTTCTGCGACTCCTCTCTCCCTCGACTCATGCTACTCCAGTCTTCAGGGCACTCCGATCCTCCAGGGGGAGCACCCGACTTACAGTGTTCCCAAACCATTCAGAAGAGAGTTTTGCTGTCATAAATTGGCAAGGTTTCACTGGGGAGCCACTGAAGTCTCTGAGGAAAACAGCCAACCTCAAAATTCCCTCCGACCGATTACCCTGAATAGCAAGCAGAAGCTTGCACCATGGAGAAAAACCAAAACCACATTTGCTCAGAAACATGCAAAGCATTCTTTCGAACTTTTATCCCCTGGTTCCGAGTCGAGGAATGTGATCGCAACTAGCTCAAAAGCGTTACAGATAACCTCTTTGAGCATCTTAAGCATCAACTTGGAAGCCAACAAGCATTTAGACGTGACTTTCCCACCTGACAGTCATGCATGCATTGAAGAGTTACCTCAGTCACCACCAGTAAACTTTATCCCAAGAAACCCCCAGCCAGAATCAGAGACATTGGATGCCCGAATACAACATTTGCTGACTAACAGCCAGAGTTCAGATACTTTTCATGGGAATACTTCAATAGCTGATGTGTTCGGTCAGGACAGCCCAACCTCACCACATCCACTGCAGAACTCCCCACCCTCAAATGACCCAAACAAGACTTTGGAAGAGGTTAATCCTACGGAATTCCTTGAAGAGGATGAAACCTCCCAAGCTGTCTTTTTTCTTACTTCCCAAAGAGATAAAGAGAATCCCTCTTCATTTGATTTTACAAAACCTGGTGAAAGCCAAGATGGAAACATTAAGAGAAATGCTGAAAAGGCACCAAGCCAAAAGGTAATTATGTTAGCATTTATAAAAGGAATTGTGATTTTTGGGAGCTTTTTATTCGTCTGGTCACTTAGATCTCTTCTTGTCTCTTTCAGGAGGTCCACTTATCCAATGTAGAAGAAATAAACGGTGAAACATTGACACCATCCAAACATCCTCTTGCCATCACATCCGCAGGCCATCATCTACCATTTATCCCTTTGTGTTTCCCCATTCCTTCATTTCCACCTGTCCCACTTCGCCTCCCAAATGGCATCATTCCCGTTCCACCTCCAGGCTGGAGCCTCCCTCCAGGCCATCACAGCAACATCCACATTCCACCACCTTCTAACTTCCCGGTACCCCAACCTTCTTTGCCGCCTCCTGCACCACCCAGGGCCACTTCACCTTTTCCTCGTATCAACCCTCGAGTTCCACCACCAGACTACTCACTGGTGAGGGAAAACCCTCATAAAGTCACAATGGAAAAAGTTTTAGATGTGCTCATGGATGAACTGAAGTCGACTATTAAGAGAGACCTCACTCGCAGAATGATTGAGGGAGTGGCGTTCAAGGTGTTTGAAGTCTGGTGGGACAATCAAGAGAAGAAAATAAAGGTAAATATTTAATACTTTTTACATTCACCATATACAGTACACTTCTTTTAACTCAATATTCTATTTTATCTACCAAAGCAATCAGTTGTGCCCTTAAATGATAAGAAAAGTATAAATTCTCTGAATCACATCGCTGGCGAGCACAAGAAGCCTCCCCTTCCCACCTTCAAGGTAAGCAAGAGTTGTAATAAAACACCAAGATTGAACATTGAAGAAAATGTTTTGCAATGCAGATTAAGAAGAAAAGTGGGGACAATCCTACAACAATGAAAGGTAAGATTTGTTTCAAATAAATTCATTCAACGACCGTCAGAGATTCAGTACCTTTTTCATGTGTTACTTTTAGACGGAACCCACGAGGACGATATGTTGAAACCAACATTTGAAAGACGTAAACGCAGACATGCAAGACCGCTTGATCTTGAAAGTGATGATGATGATGACAGAAAGGAAGAATACAGGATACATCAAGCCGCTGCGCAACGGGAAATTGCAACAGACAAAGAAGAACAGGTTGGGCCCATAGAAGATGAAGCACACATTTTGGTAAATAACAAGTCACATGAAAAGCAATCATTAATGAATCCTGTCATAGTTTTTTTTCCTAGTTTATTTCCAAAAGCATACAGTAAAGGTGCAAATGTACTTGTAAAACATATATTGATTTTGTAGAAACGTTTTCTGCAAAGGGATAAAAGCAAACCTTTATGAAAATAATATATTGAGATGTTAAGATTTTGTTTATACACCACCACAATGGGGTTGAAATAAATTAAAATTGACATGATTGTAGATTTTCATCTTAAATTTAAGAGGTTTCGCTCATAATATGGCATTTTCGATTTATAAAAAATAGCCTTCCACATGCAGCCCATAAAATTAGTAGATTTTGTATACTATAAAGCGAAGCCCTTACGCGCCTTGAAACCACAATTATGAAAAAGTCACAAACAAAAATGTTGCACAGTAATTTGACTTATAGCCCTACTAAATTGAGATTTGACCAACTTAACATGGTGATGAGGAGAACATTTCTGTATCTCAGTGTGACGGGAATGATCATGCCAGCAATGTTGATGACAATCATAAAGAAAAAGAGAAGGTATCTGAAAAACACAGGGAGGCTGAAGACACCTGTCCAGTTCTTGGTGACGTTCTTTCCTTCAGCAGTGGTATGTAAAAAAGTTTTGCGTGTGTTACTGCTACCTTTCAGAATGCTTACCACATTTTATTTCACTTTTGTTGACTAATATTCAGAGTGCAGCTCCTCGGAGGTCTGCTCATCCGACTGGGACTCCCCGGACTCTTTTACTTCCGAGAGCTCAGAGAACTCATCCTCCTGCGACTTCAGCTCTGAAGATGATGATAATGTTGATTTAGTAGACAACATAAAGAATGGTGAAGGTTTGAAGTGTGTAGTAATATCATCAGATGAGGAGTCGGTGGAGGTTGAGCCCCCCGTGACACCCTCAGCCCCACTCACGCCTGGTGCTCAGCTAGAACTCCACGACTTGTCAGATCCATCTAATAGGGAGAAAGCAGAGGAGAACGAGTACATGCACCAAGAACATGCAATGATGGCGCTACAGCCTTCATCACCTACTGGACTTCGAGGTAATGATCTCCGAACATTGAAATCATTATCTGAATAGACAACATAAAATTTGGCGATGCATTTGTCTTGTCTCTGCAGCGGTGGCTCTTGAACTTGACATGGAGAGGCGTAAATGGAACTCGGGATCTCCGGAGTATACCTTGAGGCCTCTCACACCTACTGGCTGCTTTTTGGACAGTGACCCTGAAATTTGTATCAGAAGCAAACCAACATCTCCAGTTGTGATGGAGGTGGGACGACCACAGACCCCAGGCAAGGAGATAGACTCTCAATTAGGAAGTGAAGAATCAGAAGATGACAATCTCTCTCTCACGATCAGTGAGTTACATCCACCGTCAGACACGGCATTATTATTCCAGGAAACACCCAAAACTCCAGGTCGAGAAGACACAAGTGATTGGAGTCCTAGCAGTGGCCTAAGGTCCTCAACAAGTCCAGGGTATGAGAGCATTATACCGGAAGATACTGGGGAAACATACTCACATTTTAGAAAACCATCGGCTCCCTCATCACTGTTTAGTAGTCCATTTATATTACCACCAAATACTCCTGGAAGAGATATCTTTCTACCACGAAGATCCTTCATCCACAGAAGAAAGACTGACATTGCGAACATCTCACAATGTGACAAATTCCTTGGAATGTCATCTCCATGTGACCTTTCTGAGTCTTCATCTGATGGCGGAGGAGTGAGAACATGGTCAGGTGTGAGAGTGATACCCCTGCAAAGACTGGAGAACATGCCTGGTCTTCTCTACAAAACAAAAATGAGGCGTAAATGGTGGAAGAGAACAAAAAGGCGTCGGAGGAGCCACTACTTCTCTCGTCCCAGTCCTCCCAAGTGGCGTTCAGAGTGCGAGGAAAGGAGAATACTTCACAGTATATGGAAGGACGGTCTGGATCAAGAGGATGAGAGACTGCTCAAGTGCACTTACGAAAGGCTGCAAGAGCGGGAAGATGAGTGTAGCTGGCTTAGTGATGCCCTTTGGATACCTCATCCTCATATCCTTTTCACTTCCAAATTTGTTGTGAGCATTCAGTCATATAGCAAGTCAAGATTTTGTATGCTTTTGCGTGTGCTGTATGTATTTGGTCCCGCGTTATGAAATTACTCATGACTCAGTTTGTGTTTCAAGTTCTTAACTGATGCTCACTGACTAAAGTTATAGAAGAGAATGAAGGACACCAATCATGGCAGCAGAAGCACATTACAGGCTCAGCCCGCAGCGAGGGTTTCTACAAAATCAACTGGCGGGATAAACTTGAATACCTCAAACAAGAAAGAACCATTGAGCTTTCATCAGCAAGCGCTCAGGTATTCAACACAGTAAAGTGGATGTCATTCATCACACGTAAGCTTGCCGTGTCCATGCAGGAACTTCAGACACAGCCTACTGCAGTTCGGGCCGGATCAGACTTCAGGTCAGAACAGCGGCGTCTGCTGTCATCTTTTAGCTGCGATAGTGACCTCGTCAAGTTCAACCAACTCAAGGTTTGTGAAGTGAATCGCACTTCCACCCACGTCGTTGAATAAAGCGGGTGCTCGCACTAGTCTAATAAAAAAGATATCGTTTTCGGTTAATTGTCGTGCGATGTGGTAATTCAAGATTTAGGATTTTTTGTTTTTAATCAAATAAACCATTAGGAATTTTATGTAGGATTTAAAAAAAAAAGGTATTATCATCCTTCAGTTCCGAAAGAAGAGGATTCGTTTCAGTCCAAGTCCCATCCATGATTGGGGTCTGTTTGCCATGGAGGCCATAGCAGCAGATGAGATGGTGATTGAGTATGTCGGCCAAATTATCAGACAGGTGAGGAAAAATAATTGTATGCAACCAACCCTTTCTGTTCTTGTGACCGCAGCAATTTAGAGCATGCTTTTAATTTAATGAAGCAAAAAGCAAAGGTACAAAGCGCGACAAACAAATCAACAAGTGCGGGTTACTACAGTGAAGGACTGGCAAAGAATGATTGTGAACATCGCTCTTGTTAAATGAATTCATCTGAATGTTGTTTCACTCAGAATATTGCTGACATGAGAGAGCGTAGATACGAGGAAGCGGGCATCGGAAGCAGCTATTTGTTCCGGGTCGATCAGAACACCATCATCGATGCCACAAAATGCGGGAATTTATCCAGATTCATCAACCATAGCTGCAGTGTGAGTATGATTTGCTTCTGCTGGGTTTGTCATTTCATTTAAAAATCAATTTGTGATGGTCTTACAGCCAAACTCTTATGCAAAGATCATCACTGTGGAGTCTCAAAAGAAGATAGTGATATACTCGCGGCAGCCAATCAGCATCAATGAAGAAATCACGTACGACTACAAGTTTCCCATTGAGGACACAAAAATTCCTTGTTTGTGTGGCTCTGAAAGCTGTCGGGGCTCTTTGAACTGATTCCATCTGGAGATCTTATAGAAGAGCCCACACTGTCTCAGGTACTGTACAAACAGACACTGAAGATGTGCCTCATAAATAACTATTGGGCATTTCCAGCTGCTCTCTTGAAGGTTAAAAATAACCTGAGATGCACTAAGCAGACCAAGTGAACTTTCCTATCCAGCACGTAAGCTATTGTATGATGAAGTATGAGGGAAAAGAACTCAAAACTTTTGTGGTAAATGTAAATTGACTGCCTTTATATTTAATGTACATGGTGTACAGTCTCATTTGAAAAACTTTATAAATGCAAGTTATGAGAGGTTATCTTTGGCTCTACATCACAGTAACATGGACAGTAAGTATATGGCAGGGGTTGTCAGCCGGTGGTCCGCAAATTTGGAAATAGACGATAATTGGATTCATTATTTAGACTTTATTTTCCAGATAATTTTGTGAATCATTTACCCATTCAAATGATGTCAAATGTAGCTGAGATTCCCAAAATAGACATACAGACGCAAATAAATAGCCTGCATAGGTCTAGCTTACTTCGTTGCAAAATAAAATAATATTCTGCCAAAACAGTGGTCCCCGAGTGGCTTCTTGGTTATTATGGTGGTCCCTTAGACAAAACCAGTTGAAAACCCCTGGTATATGACAACCGCTGTTTAACAGTGGCAGTCATACAAATATCACATCTTGTACTATGAATTATCAATAGGGCTTTATTATGCAAATTAGAGCACACATTTTCAGTTATGAGAACTTCAAATTGAAATTTGATTTCCTTGACTTGAGCTTCGTGTAAATTTGTTAAAAAATGAAACATTACAAATTAGTAAACACAGAATTGTAATCAAACAATAGGCTTGAAAGAGTCAACTAAGTAACCGCATGTGTGTTTGTACTGAGGTTCTCTACCTTACTTGTACAATATATTAAACAGCCAGAATTGGACATACATTTTACATTTGATTGTTTGAAGGCCCACAAATATAAATCTAGGCTCACATATTCTTGGACACACCATTGGGTGTGAGAACGGTCAGATTTCCTCTGGCATGTTGGTCCGCTTCGATGGCTTCAAAAAGAGATTTGAAGTTTCCCGCACCAAAGCCCTGTGGAATGAACATATACAAATTGAAGTACACGGTACTGTCGGACCATCACATTTTGGTGAATTTATTATTTTTACAGAAATGTATAGCAGTCCACCCATTTACATGTTACTGTTATTATTATTTTTTACAAATTATTTTACAGTCTAAAGTGTTGAAAATGTCTTGCTCCATTTGCAATGCTAATCGCATCGTACCATTTTTGGGGTCTTCTGAAATATAATGATTTGGGAAATACGAGGATTCCATCTGACGCCAGCGCTATCGAGCCATCTACCCATAAGTGTCCTAACCTGGTGATTATGTCTTTGAATGACTTCCAAGAAGACAGTGGGCCGGTCCTGAACTGGCTTGGTAAAGATCTGAAGTAAGTAGCCATTGTCATCATAGTCTACCAGGATCTTCAGCTCCTGCAGAGTGCATCGTGTGTTAAATGGCAATTGTGCTGGCACATTCTCCAATATGGTTCTTTTAATGCAATATGTGAACCTACCTGCAGGACATCCAGGTCTTCTGCAATTTTCACCTTGGAGTGTTTTAAGTTTTCCCTCAGTTGGTCGTAGTATGTGTCGGGCACCGACATAAACTCTGCTCCACGCTGTTTTAGGTTGCGGATCTGCAAAGATGTAAATCATATAGGTTTTATTTTATTTTTCTCCAATTCTGGAATGCACCCACTCTTGTTTTCAAAGACTTACTGCTGTTATAATATCTGAGGTGTTCATGGCAATGTGCTGCACTCCAGCACCTCCGTAGTACTCCACATACTCCTGTAAGACAATGGTGAGATCTAGTACATAATCATATCATAGACAGAAGTCAATGTAATCATATACAATCATTAATTTGACTGGTTCAGATTACACAACAAACCTGAATTTGAGACTTCCTCTTGCCTATTGCAGGCTCATTGATGGGCATCTTTACAGTCTCTTCATAGTTGGCCACCACAATGGAGCGCAGGGCACTGAACTCTGTTTGCAACTGCTTGTCGTCCACTGACCAGAAGCGGTGAAAAAGAAGGTTCTTCCGGTACCTTTTGGGTGATGAATCGGTATCATCGGAGTACATTGTTAGGTCAACCCCGACATAATGTATTAACGAGTTTGTTTTGCTTTCCTCTTATTAGAATTTGTACAGTTAAGCATGTGCATCATCTGCAAAATCCTCTCCTCCTACAACCATGATGACCCAAATGACAGCAAGCAGTCATGTCATGAGGTTCATGCCTTCA
Source organism: Syngnathus leptorhynchus (assembly GCF_054491065.1). Taxonomy (NCBI): domain Eukaryota; kingdom Metazoa; phylum Chordata; class Actinopteri; order Syngnathiformes; family Syngnathidae; genus Syngnathus; species Syngnathus leptorhynchus. The sequence goes on along the minus strand of NC_141198.1, from coordinate 8,945,488 downwards.
AAATATGCAGCCCTCCCCGACGAGCAGTCTACCAATCACCAGCTTCATGTAGAGAACGGCCTTGGTCGTTACAGACTAAAATGCGGTCCAGATGTGGAGAGACATCGGAGGCCCATGAGAGAAAAATGCTAAGTCATGCTGATCCCTCATGTGCACCAAAAGAACCAGTTGTGTAAGTTTCAGACAGACTGTCTTCTCAAGGTATAATTCCTCTACCGTGACAGAACCTCTAAACACAGTATTCTTTAAAATAAACAATAGTCACCATTCCACCACTGAAACCATCTCCTCTTCTGGTTGGTTTCCCACAACGTGATCAATGAAGTTCAGTTTTCCCTCTGGTCTGTAGTAGAAGGTCAAAAGTGAGGTCATTTAAACATTTCAACACATTTGAACAAATGATTTATGCAGCATGACAAATGAGGGATACTCACAAGGTGGGTAACAAGGGGTCCTTAAATAGAGGTGGCTGGAAGCCTGGCAGAAACAGCCCCCTATATCCTGCTCTCTCCACAAATGTGTGAGTGGTGTCACCGTACTGTTGCATAAAAAGCAAATTTGTTAGGCTATCTAATGATTTGATATTATTTCACTTTGTTCACTTACTGTTTGCAGCACAGCAAGTCTGACTTTGCCATGCTTGTCCTCCAGGGTGTAGGGCTCTTTTACAATCTTAGCTCCTCGCTCTTTGGCTTTCTGTTTAATATCAAGTTTTCATTCAGTTTAAAGTCAAGCCATTCCCTGGTAAGATTGTTGTGTTACCTGCACCAAGAAGTCACAGTTCTCCACCGCAAATGCAACATCTTTCACACCATCCCCATGCTTTACTAAATGAGCTCCAATCTCTGAGAAATAGTACAAATAAAAATTCACAGGGACAATATTAAACTTTTTGTGAATCAATTTATAATGGACTTTTGCTGAGTATAAAGGTGCAAGCTTAAAAAAATATATATTTCATTGCATTCATAGCCACGTATTGATGAAAACACGTGAGTTTATAAAAATCGGTGACACTTGAGGGAGTAAATGTGCGTCTGTGATTTATGCAAAGCAAGGTTAGTATATTTAATGAAAACTAGTCAAATTAAGTAAAAATTCGCTGCGTTCTCAAGCCAGTATCTCACTGAGCTGGTTTGTGTATGCTGCAAATGTTGGAATTTTTTTGTCTTATATTCCACATAAAAAAAATAATCCAAAGGTGTAACAATATCGGTGATATACCTTGGTTTCCGGGATTGAGAGCAGATGAGAAAACATATATGATCTGTGAGAATTACAAAACAATCATCAGTGCACAAATAACCCATTTCAACCATGACTAATATTGAGTGTAATTAATTGCTTTTTAATTTATTGTGGATGGCAGAATGAATTTTATTGATTGCAGTTCTTGTCATTATTTATACCCTGTACTCCAAAATCTCCTCACCTTTCCTTGTTTGACTGCATGGGACACTACATCTCGATGGCCTGTCTCCAAGCCTTGGTAGGCAAATGGTTCGAATCCCAGTTTGTTGCAGTAAAATGACGCAGCCTATTGAAAGGAGAATTTGTGGTTGATTTGAGGGAAAGTGTTTCCAAATTGACAGGTTGCGCCATCTGCTGGCAGTAGGTGAGGTTAGGTGAAGGAATGCATTTTGATTTGTGACTCTATCTTCGGGGTGCCCCGGGTTCCACCCCTTAAGAGAACCAATCGTGTTGCAAGCTCAATGTATTGACCAAAACCAACTGTGTGAGAAATTGGTCCCAATTTGAGGTTACTCAAAAGAAAATGCTCAAAACCTTGTCACATTCATACTGTACAACTATTTGCCAAGAAAACAAGTCATCTTAATTTTACTTTAATAATCATAATAAAAAAATGATATATACCCATGCACTCTCAAAATAAAATGTTTTCCTGTCCATCTGTTATTTAACGACGTATAACACGAAAAAAAAAAAATCAAATAATTGTTTGAAACCAAATTACCAAAAAACATTTACTGGTCACTGCTTCTTCTAATTTTTATGTAGGCTACATTGGGTGAAAGAAGTTCTGACATAGCATACCTGTTTTGCATTCCCAACCCAGAATGTCACGTGGTCAAAGGAAAGGAACTGTCCTTGTTCGTGCTATAGACAAGACAACATAAGTTAAGGTTAAATAGTGAATTTGAAATGCGTAGTCAAATTCATTTTCCTACCTTCTCGCCTTTGTCGGTATATGTTGTCTGCAAACAGAAAAAAACCCACAATTATTATAAAAACAACAGCAAATTGAGTCAGACTAAAAAGTCACACTTGTGTGAAAATTATTATAAAAAAATTAAATGACTATACTATACAATAGCAAATTAAGTTATATTAAAAGGTCCTATTTGTGTGAAAATTAAAGATTTTTTATTCATGCATTTTACTTAGTTTTTTAATAAGGTATCTAAAATAACTCACCATGTTGTCCCTGCTGATCTTTCCACATCAGGATTAATCTCTGAATTGAAAAACGGACAAAAATGTTCTAAGGACATTCCCATACGGTGAGGAGGAGGTTTAAGAAGGGGAGGAGGAGGAGGTGGAGATAAGGCTAAGTACAGATGTTTGGGGGTACCCGCTATGTTAGACAATGATGACAATGAAAATCATGTTGACACTACACTCAATCCAAACCAGTAAACAAAAACAACAACAATCAATCAATCAATCAATCAATCAACCAATCAAACAAACAATAGTCAGAAAAAAATGTTACAACGATAAAACATAAATGTGGCGATGGAATTAATTTACATTGAATTAATTTACATTCTTTAGAATGCAAACATGCTAACAAACACACAACTGGCTCCAGAGGTGACAAGAAAAAAGTTTGTATATACAGGTTTAGAGTTTCAGATTTTTAGAAGCTTATGTCCATGTGTTAGTGTTTAGTGGCAAGAGGAGGTTCACTTGTTCGGGGATCTCATTGGCTCGCTGGGAGCTCACTCCTCTGTTCAAAAGCCCACTGTGCTCCTCATCTAAATTGAAAAATAAACAAAAAATGATCATGCTCGATTAAAAAACAACAACCCCATCTCAAATTTAAGACATAAATGAGCTGTTTGCATAAATTATTAAAAGCAAAAATAATTCACACTCACTATGTTCTTGCATGGAGTATTAAGTAAATGATATCTCATGAATGCTCATTAATACCAATCGATCTATGATTTATGTGGCATCTTTATCTTTTGTCTCCATTCATGTTGTCATGGCACTATTGTCATTTTACTCACCTGTAACCCAACCTAAATCCTGCAAAGTAAACCATCAAATTAGAAGAAGGCAGAGAAACTCCAGTCTGATTGTTGCATTACCCTCATAAAAAAATGATTCCATTGAAAGTCTGTTGTTGGCATTGACTTCAACTTAGCACTCTACGTAACATACACTCAGACAAGTCCATTTCGAACCGCGACAAGTGACGATGAGACCAGTATTTTTGTGTTGTTGATTCCACTGACAAAACACCATATACGTGATATCATATACCTCAAATAAAACCACCACAAATCAAGCCCAGTGTTCCCTTTACACCAACCCCCGCCCCCGGGGATCCTTGTTTTCCCCATTGTTACCTGGAGGCCATCTGCTGTCATGGGATGCAAACACTACACAATGGATGGAGTAATTACATGTTGAAAAGGGTCACTTGTTTCAATAGCATATGAGCTATATTTTAGTAGAGGAAAGCGCTAACCACATTTTTACTGATTGTTCGTTTGATTTGTCTTCATATTTGAATGTGTCATACTTGCTTTAGACAAAACTGCGGTGCCAATTCCCAAAGTGTCTAGCCTCTCTCAGGACAAACAGAGACACTTAGACCCACCCCTTCTCGTAAAAGAGAACATGTCAAAGCGGCAACGATAGACATGAGTGAACCATCAGCAGAGATGAACCCTCAGATACAGATCAGTGTCCAAGAACCCGAGGAGTGGCTCAACATGGATGGTCCGGATGGTGAAAGCGTGGATGAATGTGGTGACGCCGCAGACAAGAAGACGCAGTCAAAGGTGCAGTCTGTATTCCAGCAGGTCCGAAGCCAGATCAGATCAGAAGTGGCGGTGAAGGCCTCGAAGGGGAGCATAACTGAATTGGTGAACCGACTCAAAGACAAACGTTTTTCGGAGCAGAGCATGTGTCGGGCGGAGGAAGAACACGTTACAGGTGAGAGCGAGGGTGAAGCAGATCTGAGAGATGAAGCGTTGTGTGCTGTTTTTGAGAAAAAACTTGAAGAGACTAAAAAGATTCTAAAGAATGAGTTTGAAGAGCAGCTCTCACAAGTGCGCATTGAGATGCGGACCTATACTGAGCAGTCCTTAAAAGACTTGGAATGTAAGATTCAAAGGCCACCCCTCAAGGAACAACAAGAGAGCAAAGGACAAGATAAGAAACAGAAGCCTTCAGCGCCTACCATGTCAAAGAGAGGGCGAACCTTGACCCGGACCATGACCACCATCATTCCCAAGACTTCCACGCCTGTCATTGTGGGCCCACGTGCAAGATCAGAGACTCTGAGCTCCTCAAAGGTGGAAAATTCTCGAATTGTGCTGAGAGAGCCGGGGGTCTCTTCAACGGGCAGCAAGTCCTACCAGATTCGCAAGCCTTTCCCTCCAGTTTGCCCCCATTGCACAAGGGCAAAAAAACTGTTGGGCCAAAACCAAAAGTAGGAAAGTGATTCAACTGAAAGATATTGGCTGTCCATTTATTGAAGTTAGGGTCACTACAAAAACAAATATAAACAATGACCTGATATTGTTGTAAACATGTAACTGCAATTGGTGCGTAGATGATGTGGTCAGAAATGTTGTGATATTAAAGAGTGACGCTAAATTATCTCGTCTTCTTCTGCTTCTTCCGACAAAACTTCTTACCTTATAGCTAAGGGAGATTCCAGAGGAATCCTGCAGAGGAAATTAATTTCAGCCACTTATATCTGGAATCTTGTTCATTCGTCATGACCATAGCTGAGGGACCCTCTCCTCCAGAACTCCTGAATAGACTTTAACGAGGAGCTTTTCCCACCGAGGTTCTTTTTAAACATCTCAGTGAGTACTATCTCCACCTCAGAATACATAGAATCTTCTTCCTTATGGAAAGGCCTATGAGTGAAATTGAAGTAGGCCACTTTATAGTGGAAGAGAGTCCAACCCCTCTCAAGGGGACTGGTACCAGAGCCCAAACTGTGCGTGGGACCGAATCTGACTAGATCTAGTAAGAACACAACCCAGCCTCCAAGATAGGCAACATTTCATGTCCCAAGGGCCAGCTTCTGTAGCCGGGAATGGGACTGCCAGGTCCCTTTGGCCGCCGACCAGCTCACAGGGCAACCGACCCCTTTGGCCACTCGTACAGGTGGTGAGCCCATGGGAAATGGTCCCATGGGGACAGGCGCGGGGCCACATTGAACCCCGCATTCAGGTCTTGCTCCAATGAAAGGGCCCTTGGGATTCAAGGTGATCCAATACTAGTGAACATCATAAAGGGTTCGATGAGACATGCTCTGTCTATTGCCTCACTTCGGACTTGTTTGCCATGCGTAACTCTGCCAAGGGCATAAAGCCCCAGACAACTTGGTTTAGCTTTTTAACTTAACGGTATGTACTCTGATTCACTCCCGCTCTGTTTACATCCAACTCAATTATAGGAAGGTAAATATGACTATGTAAAAAAATAATTCACCAATTTTATTGTGTAAATGTACACGATTTTAATAAAATTACCTCTGAAAATTGGACTCTCTTCCAAGTGTAAAATTTCCTCTGTTTAGACTGGGAACCAAATATAATCTTTAAATTTTGTGGCAAATGTACTCAATGAAATGTTCTGTGTACGGACAAACGTCTTACCTCCTAATCTTGACTATTACAAATGTCAGCAAATGATTGCCTACAGTACATTGGTACAACCGCATCACTGACCCTTTCCTGTAACTGTAGTTTTGCCATTTGTCCAACAGGTGGCAGCAGATCACTGGCATGAATTCACATCCAATGAGGTGAGCTTTACCCATTGCTCTTGGACATTGAAACACAAATGTTGCTTTCTTACTTATATAACTTCATAAACACTCCGAGCTATTGTAGAAAATTGGTATTATGCCATTTTGAAGCTGTTGATGTCTGTTTGTACACTGTCTGGTAAGGATACAGCTGGACCCAGTGTACATTTATCAGAAAATACAATGGATGAAAGCCCCATTAAGGCTCAGCTGCAGAAAAGTTAATCCAGCCTTATTAACCTTTGGTGACTTAGAATGGGGACATGAGCACCTGAGTGCCCCAAGCAGCTGAAGTAGCTTCTGCGGCCAGCCGCGGTGACAGAAGCTGCATTTAGGCCTGGAGCAAGAGGGCTTCACAATGGACTGGATAGAGAAGCGTGTGAAGAGGATCTTTGTGTCCTAAGGGATGATGAGCCCAGAGCAAGCGCATCCGGAGGCGACGCATGGCCACTACATTCAGGTCTGGCCAAGGCGCCGCTGTCTTCGGAAGCAGCATCTCGAGCTTAAATTATAACCGGCGACACTAATCATTACTATGCATGAAGAGGCTCTCTGGTCTCTTCTTCAAATGGATGGCTAATCACTTAGCGTAACAATACAACCAAAGAACTACAAGTTCATTATGATGTTTGAACATGTACTATAAAAGGATGTTTTCTAACAGAGCTCCCATTCATGCAGCTTTTTTTGCAAAATGGGGAGGAAAAGTAAGATGTCACTTATGTCACTTGTGTGTAGCGCTAGTATTGTAAGACTAGTATGTCTGAAAAAAAAAAGACATTGATTTGAAAACAAAAATCAATCTTACACAAAATGTCAGTGTCCAGCATCTCATGTGCCATTCCTTTTTTTTCCCTGGGGAATTTTCTTGGGAGGTTTTCTAACACATGTTTGATGTTTATTGTTTACTCTCACCTTTTTCATTTACAATTTATTTGGACCTTATCAGGAAAAAGGAAATTCATCACAGTCAAAGAAAGAAAACAATTTGAGGCTCAAACAAAGATTTGAATGATGATTACAATAACAACATTTAAATGTTGACCTGCGATTGGCTGGCTATGTTTTTGCGGCTGGATTAAAGGTCACAAGAGTTGCAGTTTCAAGGTCTACGGGTAAGCTTGGCAAAAGTGTGGAGAAAAAATGGACAACCAGTAAATGTAACTGGCATTGGACATCGCTGGCTGCTTTTGTGGTCAGTTGTTTAAAAAATGTAATGTAATAATCTGCTACCATTGGTTACATGACTCACACTTGCCCTGATGTCATGTTCTGCTGCACATAAGTAAAGTTGGTCTCACATTTTATGAAGTTAATATGATTTAAATGGTCTCATAGTAAACATAGGCCAAACAGTGTCTAATGCAGTCCTCGATGTAAGGTATACTGCTGGTGCTTGTGGATGCACAGATAAATCTGGGTTAATATCTTGCTATGTCTTGTATCTTGTTCCCTCTTTGGATTGTAGTTTGTAAATACACGTGTGTTTACGTGCATCAGATGATAGTTCATCAAAATGATTTCATTATGTAGAGTTGCCTTGAAGAAAGAAAACTGAGACGAGCAAACATAGTAGCATTGAAGGAAGACGCTATGTGGTATAACAGAAATAAAACCTGCCTTTGTGGGGGTCTTGTTTTTGGCACATCATGCTGTCTAGACTGACACTGGGGCCCCCTCGCAGTCCCCCCGACTCAGACACTTATTAACGTTATTAACGCTACATTGTTATCCTTAATCCTTTGGACAGTAACTCATCACAAGGCGTCAATCCCTGACTGAGCAGCAACGGCCTTTATAATGCTCTAATGTGACAAGACAGCATCTTAGAGAAAGAGGACAACAGAATGGCATGTCACATGTACGTATGTACTGTATTCATGCTATCTTTTATGAAACTTCATGACACTTCTCTTATTTGACCTTTGTTGTGGTAAATTATGTTAATTTTGGGGCGTATTACATAGGAAAGAGGGGCATATAGTGTGTGTGTGTGTATGAGTGAGTCCACTTTGGCAACAGGTGGACAACACTACAGAGAAAGTCGGGTAAGCGTTGACAGTCTACAGTGTATCCATGTGCATATTAACACACACACACACAGACACACACACACATAGTACATTTGGTGCTGCTTGGGTGGGATAGAACAGCAGGGAGATCTGAGGAGTGGCAAACACTTGTGTTTTGGTGGCACTGTTCGCAAGGCCCATTTGGGTGTGACAGCTCAGCTCAAATGCCAGATAACACATTGGAACAGGCACCTGTGTCTGTTTGTTTAGTCCACTTCTCACTGACATCCACCTATGCTGCTCTCAAGAATGGTAGTCTTTATATATTAAACCCTGAGGATACAACATTGAATTGAATGTTATGCAAGGTACCTCAACATACATTGTACATACAAAGAATCCTTAATACATTTGAAAATAGTGATATGTTTTGCATTTTTGATCATTTTGACTTGGTTGTTTTATAAGTAGCTGGCATGCTGAAAAAGTGTGAGCACCCCTGATGTACAGTATTAAAACATTAACACCTAAGATGGAGTTGATCATCAAAATGTACCTTCCATACATTCCTACAGATTTGTGAAACACTTTCTCAAAGTCTTTTTTTTTCCTTTCAGTCATCTCCATAGATAATCATGAATCATCATCACCAGATGAACTCTCATTTTGCAATTGTTCTCACAGGCCACACACAAGCACGGACAATGTTCAAGTGTTTTCTGAAGCATACAACTGTTGTTTTTCCGAGCAGAGCCATTTCCTATAGACACACCGCCCCCTTCCCTCGCCTCTCCTCCCACCTCTTCCCTATGAGGTGCTTGGGTCAGCTGGTCTTCTGGCTGACTTATCCAGTATTGAAATGGTGGCGCTAACACCATCAGACAAGTTGTGAGCACAGCTCATCTCACTAATAATAACATGCAGACCAGTCCTGCATGTATTATTGGCACCGTCTCATTCCACTGTATTATGTGATATTGTCAATGGTGTGCAAATATGAAGTGGATGGGGGCTTTGGGTCTTTCTCATGGTAACATTGTTTTAGGGTGCCGCAAAAGACGGTTTGCCTTTAAACTCGGGCTAGAGACGTGGACTCATAAATCCCAATCAAAAGGCATTCATGTGATTGGACATTGCGAGGCTCTGCACAGAACACACATGTAACATGCAAGCAAGTCACGCAACAAAGACCAGATGCATCATCGGCCTTCAGAGTTGCACACATTTTGCTGTTTTCACGTGTGAGGCAAAAGTATGACGCTATAGTCTCTTCCAAATTCTGCACTGCATAATATTTCCCTCATGCGAGAAGACCTCCATCCTCCTTGACCTGCCCCCCTCCCCATCCCCACACCAGCCCCCCTTGCAGCCCTACTCTAACTGCAATCTCTTGTCACCACAGACAAATATTGACTTGTTCAGTGGCTCAGCTTCTGCCAGGATTAGAGCCCCATTTCCTCCTTCCACCATCTCTAAACAGTCATTATGTCTCTGCAAATCAAAGCGCTCCTCTGAAGAGTCACACGCTTGAAAAAAAACGGATTGTTTCGAAATCACCCCATTGAAGGTTTTCATTGGACTTGCTCGGAATTTTTGTGCACACTTACATATTGTCACCGTGCAATTAAAAGCGCATTCCTCCAAATTGTATGATTTCTTCGATTCATTTTCAAAGAAGAAAGAAGTCTACGCAAAAATGAATTCATTCAATAAAAATCATTCAGATCATTTTGCATTAAAAGAAAAAAAGTTTGCATTGAAGTAGATATAGACAACATAGTTAATGTATTTAAATATCGTGCGCCACAAGAAAGAATCCCATCAGTCACAGGTGAGCACTGAATACACACTTTCAGCTTTGCATAATTTGGTTACAGTCTGGATATTGACTGTGAATCAATAGAGATTAGAGATCTATTAGTCTGAAGGTGTAAACCAACTGCGAGACATTCATAACAAAGCTGGAGATATATATCAGCCAAAAAACAGGACAGGGCAATGAAACTAACTGCATGTTGAAAGACACTTTTAAAGGGCGTCTTTTGTTTTCATTTCAAAGTTTCTGTGGTGCAACGGTAACATTCACACGCAATCAAGAGGCGAGATCTTGGTTTCATAGAACACATCTTTAATACAGTAGTTAGTAACAGTGATGGCAAAAATATAACACATCGAAAAATCATCAGTTACATAGAGCCCCTTTAGTGTTGAGGCCACACTGCACCCTTCCACCCAGCCCAACACCCGATTCCTGCCCCCCCCCCCCCCCCCCCAATAACAACATTTGTCATCGGCCATCTGCCACTCCGCCCCCCCCCCTCCCCCGTCTCCACGGCAAAATCTATTATCATTAAGCTGTGACACCTTTGCATTTCTCTCATGATCTCATCTCTCCTGTAGTTTGAAAAGACATTTTAAAGGAGGCTATATACAGTATACACATTCAGTACAAGTGCTTCTAAAACAAAACAATGTCATGGTATGAAAATAACTGTACACCTTTAAAATTCATCCAGTGTCATTCATCTTTTTTTTTTTTTACCCCGTAAATTGATTCACAATTCAAAGAAAAGGAGGAAGAACGAAGCAGCAAAGGAGCTCAGCCAGCTGGCTCCCGCCTTCCAAGTCCACTTGAAATGATGGAAAACAATGAGTGAGAGCACGTCAAAGTTCATCTTCTCATCTTATCAGAGTAGATGGACATGTAAAGTCTGTATTATTATGCTTTTTTTTTTATTTTATTTTTTTTACAAGTGTTCCACTAGCTGGAGCTGGGACTGTTCCACGGCTCTCTCTTTGGTCCACATTTGGCCATCCTCTCTACACTTTGGTGGCTAGAGATTGAATCTCGGACTTCTGAGTCTGAGCACTCAGCGTGGATGACATGGAACTCATGTGGCCGTGCATGGCCTTCTTCAGGTTGAGCAGGCACAGGCACTGCGAGCGAAAGCGCAGGTCAAAGAAAGCGTACAGGAACGGGTTGAGGCAGCTGTTGACGTAGGCCAAGCAAGTGGCATACGGGTGAGCCAGAAGCAGGAAGCGCAGGAAGCCGCAGGAGTTCGGGGCCAGATTCAGGTAGGACAGGGCATCCATGCTCTTCAAGACGTGGAAGGGAGTCCAGCAGATGGCGAAGACGACCACCAGGGTGGTGATGATCTTCAGCAGCCTTTTCTTCTTCTGGTCCTCCTTGCGCAGGTTGTTGAAGTGGCGTGTGACAGTACAGCCAATGAAGCAGTAGAAGATGGTCATGGCCAGGAAAGGAAGGAGGAAACCCAGAGCCGAGGAGGACAAGCTGAGCCCGGCGATCCAGAAGTACTCGTGCTTCTGGTTGAGGGTCACCAGGCTGAAGTCCATGGCGCAAGTGGTCCGGTTGCTGTTCTGGTCGCTGACCGTGGTGCGGAAGAGCAGCGTGGGGAGAGCCAGCAGTCCGGACAGCAGCCATATGGCACCGAGGGACGCCAGCATGGTGGCCCTTGACCTCAACCTGCTGCTGGACAGAGAGTGGACGATGGCCAGGTAGCGGTCAAAGCTGAGGCAGGTGAGGCAGAAGACACTGGCGTACATGTTGACCAGAACCACGTAGCTGCTGATCTTACACAGAGCCACGCCAAAGGGCCAGTGGTAGCCCAGAGCCGTGTACACGGCCCACAGCGGAAGGGTCACCACGAAGGTGAGGTCAGCCAGCGCCAGGTTGCCAATGTAGACGTCTGCTGCCCGGCGCTTGGATTTGGACCTCCAGACGGTGAAGATGACCACGCCGTTACCAGACAGGCCGAGGATGAAGATGAGCATGTAGAGGACCGGGATGAGGGAGTAGGAGGGCTCCCATTCGGAGAAGTCGCACGCCGTCCCGTTGTCGTCATAGTCCTCGTACGCATAATCCACCGTGCTGGGCTCCATGGTGCAGGGCACAACAAAAAAAATTCCTCTGGGAAAATTAAAGCGGCAAACTAAAAAGAAGAAAATGAAAGTCCTGCACTGGTCCAAAAGGCCTCTGAGATAAAACAAACACAACGGGAACTGGACGTCCTGCTGCTGGCAAATGGAGGAGAGGGACGCCAAGCGTGTGAGTGACTCTTGCCGGCTGAATGCCTTTTTAAACTCAGCCCCTCCGAGCCCCCCAGGATGACCCCACCTTTCCCCTTCTCTCCTCCCCCCCCTCCCACAAACATCTCTGAGCCCTCCCCCTCTTCTGAAGAATATGTTTTTCTTGTTCAGACAGGTCAAACCTGATCTGGATTTGTTTTTGGTTCCAAATGACTGTAACGATCATCTGCATTTTAATAACCTATAACAAACCTCAAATATTTGGCACTGCGACTTTATTTTCTACATTTGACCTGTGTGGGTCCAACAAGGATTCTGCACTTAGACAGGACATGTCTTGACGTGAGCTTGACGTTTTTTACATTACAATTAGTCCATTTTGATGCTCGTTAGAAGTGTTACGTGTCAGACATTTAGTCATCCGGACCCCACACGCACACACAGAATCCCCTTCTTCGCTAGATGGACCAAATCTCCATGATAGCAAATATAAAATCACGTCACCGTGATTGTAAGGACCATGAATGTCAAAGCATTTGAAGATTAGATTAAATGGCAGCAAGTGACAATTCAATTCTCAAGTCTGGAGATTCATTTCCATGAGAACACAACACAAACACACCACTTGAAAACAAAAACAAAAGAAAACTTCACATTGACATTGCGTTTCTTGTTTACATTTAAAAACAAACAAATGAATCTCATTGATGTTGAATTTATTGACTCTCATATGTAATAAGTGTAAAAGTCAGCTGCCTTTAATTTGGTTTAATACTACTGAAGTGAGGTACTGTATCGAAACAACTTTTCACTGCATACGTTTTTAATTTTGTGGTTTTTTTCTCTACAGTCACAAATAGAAAAGTTCATGCAGTCAATACTGTATTTTGAGCATTCAAAAATATCTGAGCAATTTTAAAATAACTTTTCGGGAAATTAGTTTGACTGATGGTGCAGTGGTTCATTTGTCTTACTTCAGTACATATAGGACTGTTTCAGTTCCCACTCGGTATACAGGTGTGAATGCAAATAGTTATTCATTTCTAGATGTGCCCTGAGACTAAATGCATGGTGACCATTTCAGGCTGTCGTCCATCTTTTGCCAAAAGTCAGCTGGGATAGTCTATGACCCGAAACAGCAAAAGTGGAATTAAAAATGGATGGACGTCAAATAGAATCCACAAGTTATGATTGCAAGAGTTGCAGATCCAGATGTGACCTCCCCCATAACACAAACTGCACTCGAAATCCATGTATACGTGGAGTCCAACAACCAAGAGACTGTATTTGCAGTTACCGTTTTTCATGTATCAGTGACGGACGGACGGACGGACGGACGGAGCCTAAAGTAGGTATTTCAGTGTCCTTTGCTACCTTCATTTTCATTGTTATGCAAAATAGAAAAAAAAAAAAACATTTTTCTCTTTGAAGTAATTTTAGTACAAATAAATGCTTCCACCTAGACTTTATCCTCCCTCACCCAGCATGGAATATCTGTCGCAAGCAGTCAAACACACACCAGGTGGGGCCCACCTCTACCTCACTCCCCAGGGAGAGGATTGGCGCCCTGCCGTTTGCATCCCTTGGACAAATAAATGTATAGATTTAAAAAATAAAAGCGAAAAGATAAGAAACAGATGGCCGGATTAGAGCGTGGTCTTGGATATCTTCTGAAGACCTCCTTACTTGTTAATCATAGCCGTGATAGTGGACAGATAAAGTGGACTGATGCTGATCCTCAAGTCAGTTTTATGGCAGTGGGAGGGTGTTTTTTTTTCCGAATGAAAAGTTACTCACTTTTGTTTCTAAATTAAAAAGTTTAAAGAAAGGTCTTTGCTACAGCTGCATGGAATTTGACAACTGTTGTGGGCGTTATGACATTTTTAGTGCGCAGGCAAAAGGTCTGTGATATTCGACTATATTAAGTAAGCAAAAGGAGACATGGGAATCGTTTTTTTATAGCCGCATGTCAGCCACGGTGTGATCAGAGGAGCAGATAGCTGCCAGGATTGTTTGAAGTGAAAATTGTTGCTGGTACACGCGCTCCCCTTTACATGATTTGCGGCCGGCGAGACCCCACAAATCAGGCAGCGGCATTTAGAAAGGTCAAGGGTCGCACAGGGCTGAAGGGTCACGGTGCAGCGTCATTTGAATCAATCTGGTAACAACAAGGTCAGACACAAAGGGCGAGTCATCCCTACTGGCCACTTTCTATTGCACAAAATTCATGGGTGATTCCACCGAGTTTAGTTCTGATTCCAGAGCTTTTGCGCAGGCCTGTTAAGTGCCGGCTCCTCTGTGTCAGACAAAGTCACACACTTGTGTCGTGGAGCCAGTGGCACACCCCCAAATGTGTGAGAACAGTCCTCCTGCCGAGGAGTTTGCTGATTAGCAGAACATCTTAAGTTTCTGTTTTGTGTGCTTAAATATTCAGCACATTGATAATTAGGCATCACCTACTAACAAAACCACAAATGGTTCTGTAAACTTAAAGCAGTTTTTATGATGAATGCCTCCAATTCAACTCTCAATATTTTCCTCACATCTGGCAATTCTTGACCTCCATCAGCACTGTACTCCATGTCCTCTATTGTTCTCCTAAAGTCCTTAATAGGAAATGCATGCTGTGTTTGAATAGCATTTTCTATGCAATGCACCGTCAAGGTGAAACATAATTCATGTCACCTTTTGTAAATAGCAATAGAATATCAAAATTATTTTTCCAGTACTGTGTTATAGGTGTTGTTATTGTTCAAAGATTCACCTTTGAAGTTTTGAAATATTATTGCAATTACTTCCTATAAATAATGTGGGGGAAAGCCATTAAAACATTGATGTGCATGTTGTATTACAATATTAAATACTAAATTCCCCAAATTCTTTAACCTTAAATACACAACAAGCCATTTGGGCAATCTCTAAGAGGAAAGGAAAAACAAATATACCAAAAGCCACAAAAACGTTACGACATCTAAAATCAGGAAATCATTTAACAAATACAATTGTCAATGTCTATTTGAGTGCTTGTTGTATTCATAAATCAAAGCCAAATTATCCACCGTCAGAGAATGACAAATGCAAACAAAGAATTCTGACTGCTTTCCATCATTCTATCAGATTACAAAATACTGTAGTTTTGAACCAAAGAGAATATCTTGGTTAAATTCCAGGGAAAAAATGTTTTTTGTTCACAGAAACAAATAATATTTAAGTATTCAAAGAGTCCCCGGCGTAGGCTGACAGTGGAGTGAGTATCAAACAGAGTACAGAAAGAATCCAAAAGACGTCATGCACCCTGGGAGACACCTGGCCTTCAAATCCTCATAAAGCCAAAATTAAACTACTGCAGTTTGTCTGTTGATTGTTTTCGTTGCCATGCAAAAAAAAAAAAAAACCTCGACTGTTTTGCCAGCGCTTGTGTTCCTTTCATGTTTGTGTCATTTCCCTTGCGACCTTTCATCTTGGATCAGGTCAAACTTTGCACTTTCTCTTAAGCGCTGCATCAACTCTGCAGCATTCTCCCATTTATGTTGTTCTGCACCCATAGTAGCTCAGTCGGGAGCGAGGGGGTCACAAGGTGTTTCCCTTCTCACTATTCAGTGGCCCGGGCCACCCCCGCATTTCCCCAATTTATACGCCCATGCGTGTATGAGAGCAAATGCGTAAAAAAAAAAAGTGATGGGTGACACCCCCCTCCAAAAGTATTGAAACAGCAAGGCCATTTCCTTTATTTCCGTTCTCGACGGACTAGACACATCACACATTCAGATAAATAATACCAACAGGACACATTTGGTTGAGGTGCCACACAGGAGACGCCTGGGGTCAAGGGGAAGACCGGGAAGGAAACGGTGTAGAAGATGCATAGGAAACAAGAACACGGGAGAAAATAAAGAAACGGGAGATGAGCCAAATGACAGAGGATGTCGGGGAAGAAATACAGAGACAAAGGGACAGTGTTGACGTTGATGAGAGGGCAGTGGCTGCCAGGGCGGCCCAGTTAATGACAGGGATTAGACTGCTGGGATCTCAAGGCTCTGCTCCACTCTGGCCGGGACCTCCCACCCCAGGAGACCTGCCAGAATCTGACTCCATTTGCTCTTAAATCTCTTGACAAAACAAACGCCCTGTGGCTCAATTAGGGGGGAATTTGCTCTCCTTTTACATGAACAATGTTACTCGAAAGCTTCAATATCACACTAAATCAAAACTGTTCTGTAAAGGTGGATTGTCATTCTTCTGGCAAAGGAAGCATCTGGTTTTCATGATTATTAAAACCTCAGTGCCCCAGGTGTGATTCTTTCTGCTTTTTGTAAAAATGCACCCCAAACCTGTCCCCCTGTTAGGAGAAGTCAAGGTGAAACTGTCGGCCATGAGAAAACCAGGTGCTGGTCAGACTTTCTGAAAAAAAAACTCCTTTCACAACGCCTGACCGCAGTTTTCCTCTGGAAATACAATAATTTGTTCCCGTGCTAGAATGGAAGAGCCGTCACCGAGATGACTGGCAGCGAGAAAGCCCAGAAGCCAGCACCTGAATAAAAGAATCAGTGTGCCAAACCACAAATATGAATTTTGAAGCACACTTGAAAAGCTTTCACTCACAAATGCCATTTTAAGATTGCAGCAAACTACAAAAGCACAGATGGCTTTTGGAAGTCTACCAAGGAAAACACAAAAGATTATTTTTGAAAGCTGCTAAAATGAGGAATAAGTTGTGTCCCTCAATATGGGCCCACCAGGAATACTGCAGACTATTAATATTCGCCTCAAGATAAGGAGTGATGTGGACCTTTTGTTTTTGTTCAATGGCTATGGTCTTGGGTCAAAAATACAGCGAAAACAAATATATGTGCGTTTATAATGGATGTAAAAATATGAAGCAACTGTGAAGCATAGACAGTTTGTGGTAAAGTTTGGATTTTTGCCTACTGACGATAAAAAGGATCAGAAAGCCTGGTATGTGACGTGGAGTTCAGTTTGAGCTCAGGATGATGAAACATAGAAAAGTCAAATGTTTAATTTTGTGCCCTATTTATTTTGTCCAGTAGTTGATGTTTTATTATACTTTACTGACAGTATATATGCTGCTAACGTTATTACGAATTTTCAATTGTGTCAACTTGTCTTGTGAATTCTAGGGTCTATGGTTAGGGTTTCCGACTAGGGTTTCCAACGAGTTTTAGGATTGCTAATTAGGGTTTCAAACGAGGGTTAGGGTTTCCGGCTAGGGTTTTAAACCAAGGTTAGGGTTTCAAACTAGGTTTTAAAACTAGGGTTAGGGTTTCCAACGAGGGTTTTGGACTACTTTTAGGGTTTCTAAGATTAGGGTTTCGGACTGGGCTTTCAGACTAGGGTTAGGGTTTCCGACTAGGGTTTCCAACGAGTTTTAGGATCGCTAATTAGGTTTTCAAACGAGGGTTAGGGTTTCCGACTAGGGTTTTAAACCACGGTTAGGGTTTCAAACTAGGTTTTAAAACTAGGGTTAGGGTTTCCAACGAGGGTTCCAAACTACTTTTAAGGTTTCTAAGATTAGGGTTTCGGACTGGGCTTTCAGACTAGGGTTAGGGTTTCCGACTAGGGTTTCCAGCGGGTTTTGGGATCGCTAATTAGGGTTTCAAACGAGGGTTAGGGTTTCCGACGAGGGTTTTAAAGCGCCGGTAGGGTTCCAAACTAGGTTTTAAAACTAGGGTTAGGGTTTCCGACGAGGGTTTCGGACTACTTTTAGGGTTTCTAAGATTAGGGTTTCGGACTGGGCTTTCAGACTAGGGTTAGGGTTTCCGACTAGGGTTTCCAGCGGGTTTTGGGATCGCTAATTAGGGTTTCAAACTAGGGTTAGGGTTTCCGACTAGGGTTTTAAACCAAGGTTAGGGTTTCAAACTACTTGTGAATAAACTCCGAAATGCACTTTGCATATTAAGTTACTTTACGTATCAAAAGATATATTTTCGAAGGCTATTTTTTGATCAAAACTATTGCTTGGTTTCTATGAAAGTGGGTGTCAGATGTAAAATGTGGGTCCCAGGGTGACATTTGAGAACCTCTATGGATGCAAGTATCTTAATAAATGAATCATTCAGGGATAAGAAACCATAACCCGATAATAAAAACAAGAGTTCAAACTCATATCCCCTCGGGAATATTAATTCATCTTTTGGAACATTCTACGCTTTCAACATTGTGACAACAGTTTGGGAAAGACTCCAGAGTACAAAGCAAGGTCATGCTTGAATGAATTTGGTGCGGAAGAATTTGAAAGCCCCAAACCCAACAATAAAATAAATTTGGCATTAACTGGAACAAACTGAGATTGTTCAATTGGGAGAATGGCCCAAAAGATACACAGCCAACAGCTCCCCTAGAAAAGGAACAGCTCAGTGTTGTTGCCAGTGAGGGAACCTCAAAGCATCTCGCAGCGTCAAAGTTTGCACTGTTTCCCATCTGTCAGCTCTTTGACAGACACCAACAAACTGTAAACCGGCCACCTCCGACTCCAGGGCGGCCCTCTTCTTGCTCGAGTAAACAAACCGAGTGTGATCGTGTGTGCGTGTGTGTTGTCCAGTGTTGTTCACCAGCTTTTACCTGTCATGTGGTGCCATGTTGCAAATTTCTGCATTTGCACAACAGCTCAAGTGTTTTTATTTTATCTGAGATAGCAAATACTTGCAGGGACTAAAACATCAAATGTTAGTTAACTTATTATAGCACAGGTGTCAAACTCAAGGCCCAGGGGCCAGATACGGCCCACCACATCATTTTATGTGGCCCGCGAAGACAAATTGTGCATCAAATTTGTGTGTCATTACTAGAATTGCAAATTGTATTGACTTTTAATAATATATATATTTTTAAATATTTGACCAGTTTTTACTCGTCTGATTTGAAAACGAATTATTTGTCAGTTTGTTTTGTAGCTTTTACTGTATATAATATGAGGTACTCATACATTTCTTTGGGTTGACAGTCATAATGGCCCTCCGAAAACAGTCATGACTACAATGCGGCTCGCGAAAAAAAAGAGTTTTATAGAATACATTGCAACAGCAGTGGAACTGTATAAAGCGTCAACAGAGACAGAGGCCATGACACAGGCATCTGCCAACTGTTTTAACAGAGCAAACAATAAAATCAACTTTTACACTCTGTTGACAACTTTGATGTGCAATCACTAGACGTGTGTGCGTGTGTGTGGGATGGTGGTGCAGTATGGAAGTGAAAACATCCTCTGAGTGCCTCTAATTGTTTTGGCAGTTGTTTTGCTGTTGCTATAACCAAGACTGAAAACGGAAAAAAAACGTTTCTATGTATAAAATATAAATTGCCATACAATAATTGCTTCATCCGACTTTGGTCTTCTTACAGTGCAACTCATGTTGAGCAGCTTACAAGACAGGCCCTCATTCATTATCAGATAGCTGATATTGACATTAGACCTGGGGAGCATTAAAGATCAAGATATGATCAATTGATACTGAAGCTTGCATGCAAGCTTGCCTCAAGGCCCCCCATCGTGGGATGTTAATGAAATTACAGCAAGCGGGTGGGGAATGTGGCCTTGCAGTATTTCAGGTTTCTAAAAAAAGGAAGCAGGACACTGTTAAAACACAAAAAGGTCCAGATACGAGGCCCCTTCAACCACTTCTCATCGTCTCACTCGTGGCGAATGCTGACAAATTGGTTTTTAACGATCCCAAAACAGGCTCGGAGTCAATGTCAAAGCCATGTGTCACTCTCGTGAGCCTCGGCCGGGTAGGCCGGCTGCCTCCAAAACGAAACTGGGACTCTAAGAAAATATTTGCATAAAGCCCTGTGCTATTTCGGCCCTTGAAATGGGCTTATCCACGTCATCGGCACATGTTGTTGCACTTTTTCTTTTTGGGACTGAGGGCTTCGAAACACAACTGAGGAGTTTGCTAAGAAGTCTTACATCAATAGAAAATACAGACAGCATTTTTTACCTTATGAGAAGATTTGAGTATGACCACACACTAATTTAGTCTAATACTTCAGCTACTGGAATGTTGAATGACTTCTTGTTTGTTGGCCTTGCCTCAGACCAGCATGTGCTGGCTGGCCGTCTTTCACCATCTCGTATTAAGCCTACCTCAAATCATCCAGATGTAATTTAACTGGAAAAGATCCCAGTCCAATATCACTACTGAATCTACTGTGTGTGTGTGTGTGTGTGTGTGTATGATGCCCTACTTGTTGTTTGTACTGCATATACTGTGCTATAATATCTGTGGCTACCCGAGATATGAATGATTGCGTCTCATACTATGCCGTCCATATGGCCAGCTGATCTGGAAAAACTATTTTGAAAGCTGATCTCAAAATCCAGCTGTGAGGAGGCACATTCACTGCAGCTGAACACTTCCATTTTACCTTTTGCTTTTATCTGTAACAAAACGTGCTTGGTTTGAACTTAATACTAAGACCTGGATTTAGTCTGTCGGGGCTATATGGCCTTCAGCCATTCTCGCTGTGCTTTGAAAGAACACACATATGAATTTTTCACAAGATGAAGACGACAACCCGCCAGCTTGTTTCGGTTATATGTTCAAGTTTGCAGGTATTGCAGAACAAATCAATGTTGTTGATTGAATAACAATAGAAACTAGAAGGTCTGCATGCGTTGTTCTTAGATGTTAAAGCTAACGTGCTTACTCTTGTTAGTGGAGGCGTGCAAACTGCAAATTCATCACAAAAAAAAAAATATCTCCTTGACTTTGTCAGGAATGTTGACCCAATCATGTGTTCTATTTCAGAATCTGGGACTGTCCATATATGGTTTGACATTACTTTCAGTGCCAAAAAGTGTTCCTGCACAAACCACAAAGGTCTACCGAGACTAATGCACTGAAGTGTCCAACAATATAAACCTTTGACCTGCTGCTGGCACTAAATCAAACATCAATAAAAGTGAAGCTTTTCCATGTTAAAAAGCTACGCCCGTCCCAACTATTTTATCCAAGCTGTCTCTCACAAACAGTAAAAACATCTGAGAATGGCCTCCTTCGCCCAAGAAGCATTCAATTGTGTGTCCATTTTGACCCGAGAGTTGAGTCAGGTTGTTTACGTTGCAAGGCAGACTCTCATGGAGCCTCCGCTTTCGCATGGCTAGTCCTCCGAGAATAAATTCCTAAACAGGAAAAACAATCTTCCTTTGCCCATCACACACTACTGACACCAGCTAACTGTGGTTGGGAGAATTTGGCCTGGGTAGTATAAGGTTCAGCGGCTCAGCCCTTCCTGTCTTTGTTGGACATTGTTTAGGGTGGTACATCTTCATCAACCATGGGAGGCTGCCTGCGTGATCCCTGCTCCGCAGGTTCCTCCAGAAAGTTCAGCCTTTTACAATACATTGTAATGTCAGCTCATTTCAATTTTAAATTAAACAGAACCTGGAAGAGGTTATTTTCTTGAGTAGCATGGAAACTGACAGCTTTCTCAACAAAAGGTTGAACAGGTTAAAACCCTGAGGGCTTTTTAGAATTCAGGCTTAGGGGGCGAGTCTAAACCTGATCTCTTGGCTCCTGTTCATGAGCCTGCAAAGACACACTCACGGACATATACACACACAACGCTGCAGAAACTACTAACAAATCCGAAGTGAAAGTTATTTGACCTTTTTTTTTTTATGACGTGTAGACACTATGTGACCTCAGTAATTGCTAACCTATATCGTCCCGTTATACATCCAAGTGAAACCTGTTGTGCAAGTGACACTAGAAGCAAGATCAAGGCCACAAAGGTTGACAAGGTGGGGTGGCTGGGGTGGGGACGACGGCCATGTTAGGGAAGAAAGGACGACACCACAGCTCCTTTCAGAGATAATCTCCAGCTTCCACACTAAGGAGTGACATGCTTTCACGGGTCCAAATAGGCAAACAGCTTTCAGCATTCCAACATGACAGGCAGACCTGTCTATTCATAAGCCGAGTGACTGGCGACTCATCGCCTCGCTTGTCCCGACATTTGGGCAGGGAGGGGGGGGGCCAAAAAGAAGCCTCACCTGTCAGGGTAAAAAAAGCCAGAGGGCACAGACATGAAGCATCTAAATCTGAAAGGACAGATTCGTGAGAGGGTGAAGCTTGGAGGCTGAAGAACAAACAATGACAAATAGGATACACAATGGATGCAAATGTTGTACTTGGAATAAAAAAGTAAAAAAACCTTAGCATATACTTAGAATTAGGGTTAGAATTTTACCGGACAGTCACCTTGGGGGCCGGACCCTCAAATAAAAATCTATTTTTGACATGTTATTATTTGAAGTGTATTATTGGTATATTTTTTCCCATATTATTACAAAACTGTAGGCTTTTTTAGACCTAATGAGTCAGGCTTTTCTTTCAATAGATATTTTATCAAATTCTCGGAGTTGTGGAATCCAATTGGATGGTTTGGCAGGCTGGATTTGGCCCGTCGGCCTAGAGTTGATTATCAATGCTGCACAGTAAGAGTTAGACTAACTGACAGCCAATACAGCATAAGCTGTAATAAAAACCTCTGCTTTTTGCCAATACACAGAAATATCGCATTTTTTGATATAGTCAAATATAACAAAATGTGTCGTGTTGAAGTCTGTAATGTTTTTTTCCACCTTTTAATTACAAGAGAGTAAAAACTAGCGACTCTACATTACTATATTAATACTGTGGACTGATTTCTTTGCTCATTGTAATTGTTTAATTCTCTCAGTTGTACTGTAGGAAACAATGTTCTTGCTTTTAATGAAAGATCGTTGATCGGATAGTCTATGCAAACGTGCATCTTTTGCAAAATGTTGGGGTTTTTTTTTCTCCCAAATGGAGAACGTCAAAACATAGCACATTTGTTTATCAGTTTATCTTTCAACCACTGTATTGTTGCACGCTCTATTTTGGAATATAGCTGCAATTTAATTTGGGGAAATGAGAGTTTGTTGATTTTCAATATAGAAAATCAGAGAGACTCCAACTGTTTGTGCTCCCACTCGCCCTGACCGTCCGCAGCTATCAGCATGTCTCTAGAGAAGGGCTGGTTTCCGTAAACGTGATGGGGAGATGCTTCCTGTGGCAGGTCTGTCTGCTGCTGATTAGAGGCAATCCATCAGCCGGACCTCCTCAGAGCAGAGAGGTGAGCATTGGTCAAATGTGCCTGCCCATCCACAGAAGCCAACCCGCAGACAAAGTCTGCACCCTGCCCCTTTTGCAATGGACAACATGGCTTCAACTCCCATGGGGCGTTACAAATTTACAAAAAACAAATATAAAAGGGAAGTAGGGAAGTCAACCCCCAAGTTTTATTCATAAATAGATAAATAAATAAATAAATTCATTAATTAATAACAAAAAAAATATATGTAATAATTATGATGATTCTATCTATCTATATATCTATGTATATCTATGTATATATATAAATATATTGCATGTTGTAATATATATATATATTATATTTTCTTTATTTTTACAAGCATCAGTAGCCTCACAGAGGTCAGAGGGTTTTTAACAGACACGTCATGGTCCTTTGTCATCGCCAACCTGCAGGCATGGCTGTAGTAAAGTGGAATGTTTGAGAGTTGCAGGACCCACATCACTACTGAATAAAACAGACACCTTAGGTTTAAGAAGTTTCTCCTCAGTGCCCCAAACTTCATTTAGGATTCAGTATAAACAGGAAGTTGCGAGGCATCCTCCTTGAGCTGGCGGCAGAAATCACACAATGTCTGGAGACTAAACTCACAAGTGTCAAATGGAAGACCAAACTGTGAACGATGGCTTCAGAGAAAGTACGTCACAACCTACTGGGTTTATTGTGCCGCTTGGATGTTAGTTGTGAGTAGATGTTACAAAGGGTGTGACTCTACATTAGCATTAAACTTTGCTCCTCTGCTGCTGGCACAGGTGTTGTTCCATTAAAAATGAAAAAGGAAAGACCCCAGTGGATATCAAGTTCGGGCATCAAGACATAAACAGGATATACTGTAGCTAATTCAATAACAAAGCTGGTCTTGCTATCATTGTAATTTAACTTTTGTCTCAGAACAAGAGGAGCTTCCCTTCCAAAATTTCAGAGCTGATGAATTGGGCTGTCATTTAGACAAATACACTATGCTTGCTATTTTGAAGCTGAATATAGTACCCAGCTTAGCAAATATGAAGCAATCGTTTTAAAATAGCTGAATGTTGATACGTGTGTATTGAATTGTACACTGAACATCGAACTAGGGATGTATAACGTGGAAAAAAATGACCTACTATCGTTATTATATGTCGATGTTACTCAATTTAGTAATTTCTAGGCGCTTAATGTTGATGTTAGACTCGAGTGTTTCAAGCGTCTCTTCGGGGTATGTTGTTTTTGATGGATGTACATACCAGGAGCAGCACAAAGTGACGGAGCAGCGCTGACCATTTACCCCAACCTGTCAGCCTATTAAACCTGAGGCTAACTTAAGACAATGCTCAGGTCAGCGGGGCGTCATCACAATCACTACAGGCCAGTATTTTCATTCCTTAGTTATGACCTCTTGCCTTTCAGGGAATGCCTGAGGAAGGCAATTAGAAAAGGTGAAAAGTGTCAAAACATTAGTCTCACGACAAAGAGTATTGGGGAAGTGGCGTAGGGCTATAAATGGGTCCCCTGAGGGTGGCTACATTTCATCTAGGCAGAAAAACTTTTCCTTTTTTTCTTTCAGCTTTCAACATTCAGGTACAGACAGCAGTGTTGTCACTAAACTCCATGTTAACACAAATCTAGAGCCCCTGCTGAAAACACTGTCGTGCTTAAAAGGCCTGTAGTTGCTAATGTAAGTTTGAAAAGAAACTCAAAGTTATTCATCTTAAAGTTCATTTGGAATGGAATAGTGATGTTATTGGACTCACTTCTCTTAATTGACAATAGGGAAAATTAACAGTCAATGAATCCATTAATAAAGTTGGTTTGACAAGCCTTTGCTGATGTCATCGTCGTCTTTACGAGTTGAGATTGAATCAACAGAAGATCTGCTGGTTGAGGGGAAAATGGTCTTACCAATAGATGCCACAACACGGTAGTAAAGCACTACTCCTTATCAAAACAATCCGAACAGCTAGCCTCAGCAAAAAAAACAGCAAGTAGA
The DNA here is from genome assembly GCF_054491065.1 of Syngnathus leptorhynchus. Classification (NCBI taxonomy): domain Eukaryota; kingdom Metazoa; phylum Chordata; class Actinopteri; order Syngnathiformes; family Syngnathidae; genus Syngnathus; species Syngnathus leptorhynchus. The sequence continues at coordinate 8,920,299 of NC_141198.1, read as the reverse complement.
AGAGTGTTTTCAGCCAATAATGACGATTAGTCCCCCTCCCAAAAATCTGCCAAGAGGCAAATTCCCGATTGCTGAACTAGACAAGATAGAGCTTCACTGTATAGCGATTTACTTTATATTCACTCTAAATAATAGGATTTCGTTTTTGTTAAAATAGTACAAATGTCAACCTCGACTTACTCCTATCCTATACACAGATAAGCCTGTGATGAATACAAGAGTTAAGTTGAGAAGGTTTCCCAGCAAACAACTCAAGCTCCTTGAGCTATTAAGTGTCAAAACTGTCAGAGGTCAATTAAAAAAAAAGGTCTTATCTGACAAAGAGACAGAAGAACTGCCTTTTTCCCAGCTGCACCGCAGAAGGGGGGAAATAAGAGGTACGTTTGGAAGGATTTATTGTCTTCATAATAAATTTCACAGGAAGGATTACAGCACGTCATGGTAAGTGTGGATATAGTGGAGGAGGAGGTGGTGGAATGGTTCTGTTAATAGCTTGGCCACTGCTGCTGGTATTGTTCAGGGGATGCTCCAGCAGGCAGACGTGCCTTTAGATCTCATCCACTAAAGCAGATGTTGAGATTTCCTTTCTTCCATCCAGCTGTTGTCTGCCATTTATGAGGGCCGCTGAGGTTTCAAGCAGCTGTTGCTGCAGATCAGCGCCATACGTAGCTGTCTCTACAGCTTGACACGTCACACCTAGTTTTGGAGGTACATGGGAATATAATTTGTGCACAGCAAAAAAAAATAAAAAAATGTCCACACGTTTCTCATTGCATTTCAACCTCTATTTGACCGGGATTTTGCACCAACAGTCGCACCAAATTCCACAGCTAACAAGCACCATGGGGCAGAAAGGGAGGGACGCCCACTGAGTTTTCACAGAGGAACATCTTATCACACAAAATGCCAACAGCATGCAATTAGCTTGCAAGCTCGGTCATTTACTCACAAAAATGCAGTAGTACAAAGTTAATTTGCTGTGATAAAACGATTTAGGCACATTCCAATCCTGATGGGAATAGCGTGCAATTTTGATGGCATATCTGCAGCCAAGTCACTTGGACACGGCATTTAATAGCTGGACCTTAGTGGAAATTTAGTCCACTTAATCCACGTCTTTATGATGTCGTGATTATAGAAATCTTAAATGCTACAACAATTGTACCCAACTGTGCCTTCTCGCAGTTCAGATTCAAAATGCATCTATGAACAGGTCATCAACAAAAATGTTGATTATTAGATGTATTCAAGTGTTTTGAAGCTAGCTAAATCAAATTGATAAAAACATAATAAAATAGAGCCGCGTTTCTATTGGTGGACAACAAAGACTGCTCAACGCTGTTAGAATTACAAATGACAACCATCTCGTCTCATTAATGTGCCGGACAAATACGATGAACAAAGAGAATGTTCTCATCTTACAGCCGGGTCTCTTCTATTGTTGACCAGGCGTAGGTTGTCGTATCGCATGTCTACTGGCTTGGTGTAAGCGTGACCTGACGCTGGCCCCTGACTGCCACCCAATGGGACGCAAGCTCATCTGCAAGATGCCACAGTGGACATGACAGCACCCACTGGGAGGAGAATTGGCCTCACCCGGCTGATAGCACAACCTGCAATTCTACACATTCCCGCAACTGTTTGCAAGCCCGATGGACGAGAGGAAGACCTCCAATGGAGGTACTTGATGAAAGACATGATGGTGTGCTAAATGAGTCAAAAGAAAAAAGCTTCATGTTGGCAATCGGTTGGTCCGCACACACCTTGCATGTGAGTTAATCGGTTCAAGGCCCACATGCCTGAGCATGTTGCAGGTAGCATGTCAAAGCCATTAGGCTCAAAATGTTGTCAAGGGACACAATGTCCACAGCAAGAAGTGTTGCTGGAGGGCTGCAGCGTGCCCTCAAAGCAATTATACTGTTATGCACGCACAGGCATACACACACACACGTACACACGGTCAGTGAATGGTGGACGGCTCGACTCTTAAAGCTCTGCTTCTCCAAACACGCCCTCTTCCTGTTTTCACAAGGAGGGAATGGGAGCAGCCATGGAGAAGAAAAGGGTGAAGGTGAAGCTGTGGTGTCACAGCACTGCAAGGTGCATTAGGTATGTTTGGCCACTTAATTCTTAGGAATGCTATTAGATATAATCATCCAATCCTAGACTGTGGTGGGTTTGGACTCTTGGGAGAAGAGTTATATTTTATCATACTTTGTGCAGTTTTTAATTCCAGCGGGGAGCAATTCCAATTGCTGAATATATGACTCTACACAAAGAACCAATTCAGACATACAGATGGCCGTCATGTCAGATTCAATGGCATTGGACAGTTCTCAGGAAGGAGACTAGCTGTTCGGGCAAATTACTGTTTTTGTGCACCGCAGCAGACCAACTCTTAGCCAAGTCTAGACTGCTGCCTAATTTTCCACCAGTTAAGTACAAATACCAAACTATAGTCACCAGAGGTGGCTAAAGTACTCAGACTGCACTGTAGAATAAGTACCCGTACTTATGTTAAATAAAGAAATACATGAATAAATGAATAAATAAATAAATAAATAAATAAATAAATAAATAAATAAATAAATAAATAATCAGACTTAGTTTAAAAACGACACTAAATCAAAATGAATAAATTGCATGTCTAATTTCGGGGTTGCTGAAATTTGTTTAGATTTAGAAAAAAAAAAAAAAGGCTCTCTCTTTGAGAAGACAGGCCAATGAGTACAAGTACACAAGTAATTGTCTTTACAAAATCCCCAAATAAATCTAATTTTTTTGTATTTCATGAACATAATGCAGACAGTATGTTGTCTCTGCATTTAACCCCTCACAGCAATGAGTACATTGTTAGTAACTGGAGCAGAATGATGTATGTAGCGACTCAGGCAACTGTTGTGGTTTATGGTGCCTTGTTGAAGGATGGTTGTCGTAATGGATGGTCCGTCGCAGCTAAAAACAGACTTTCATAGCAAATGAGCATGGGGTGAGTGAGAATAGCAACACAAGACACGTTTTGGGAGCCTTGTCTTATTGGAATACATGGAGAATCTATATAATTGAATCGCAACACCAGCAAATAATAATTGCAAACAATAATGTCATTTTCTTGTTGACTTAATTCGGTGTTGAGCTTGCTAGGAATCTGTTCAACAATTGACGTCATAAAGTGACACAGGTTTGAGCCAAATGTGTGACGTTCAGCACACATAACCCTAACCCTCACCCACTTGAAAGCATCAAGAGATGAAGAACCTCCAAGCTTTCATCTACACACATGAGGCGTGCAGACCGGGAGGCTCAATTTCAGCATCACAAGAGTATCACACAACAGTGATGTGAACTATGACAGAGGTTACTACTGTTTTCTTTGTTGGATGTTGTGCGCTAAACCAAGCCAACAAAATGATGTCATGCAAACCGGAATTACCAGAAGTTGAAGCTTGCCTGCCAGTTATGCAGTGTCAGCTTTCATATATTTCATTACATGTGACATAGTCATGTTGAACTGTATTTCCATTCTCTCCGAAATAGCGTGTAAATGCTGAGAAAAGCTGTCACTGAGCTAAATTTCTTTTTATGTTTTTAGCAACAGTTAAAAATGTAAAAAATGTTGACCTGTTTCATGACCTTTTCACATCTCAGCCCAGATCGTACCAGCCTGACTTCTCATGTTGGATTCAAGGGATATCTAAAGAAAACAGGACCTCAAATAGAGTACTATACATCACTATACCATTTAGATCCGGGCCACCTTGCCAAGCACTCGCATGTGTGCTGCAGATGCACCCACATCTATACAACCAACACTGGATTAGTCACACTACTAAAATGGGCTACTGTAACCTACACATGTCATTCACTTAAGTGCTAATGGAACCATGGGAGAAGATTCATATTTTCCCCACAGTTAGATCAAGTTTATTCCTCACTCTGATGAAACAAGACATACAAGAGTAAAACTGTTTAATAATCGTGAATTAGTTCGTGTAGGGACCAATGATGTTAGTCAACATTTTGATAAAGAACCCCCCCAATCCACACTGAACAGCTTTAGAATAATGATTCTATCCCATTAGAGAACCCTTGTCCTCTTCTCTTTGTCTGTCACGAACAAATGTTTTGCAAGAGGGAAATGTGACACTGATAGTCGCAGAGAGCATGTCATGACCTTTGGCTTGGTCTCTGCTTCATTAGCTCACAAAGATCTCCCAATAAGGAACTGCAACAGCAAAAGTGTTTAAAATGAAAAAAAAAAAAAAAACTAAATATTTCTTTTACACAGCCAAGAGAGGTTGATCACAGTCCCAGAGCAAATTGTGTTTCAACCTCGAAGATTGCACTGATTTTTGTCCGAGTGCCCCTGTAGTACTATCAGAGGAAGTCTGAATCTTTACTGGCTGCTTGCGTTCATCAAACAAGACGTTTGCAAGTTTATAAGATTCTACCCACATTCTTCCTGCAAAACCTTGCCAACTTTTAATCATCAAGTTTCCTGCTCTTTCTGTAAACATTACAGCTGTATAGGGAACGTAGCTGTATGTATGTGAACATACGGTTATTAAAGTTTGTGTGGGAGTTGAAACTTACAAAGACTATAAGATTGTTTTGAATGTAAATGGACACCATCTGGCTACAAAAAGCTGCTGAATGTGGTTTACTGAGGGTATACTTGTTAAATGATTTCTATCAACATCTTATTTCCTGTAATCGTTATTCACGGCGTGCCCCTACTTCTATTGGGAAAGAACGAGCTATAGTTTTTTTTTTATTTTTTTATTTAATCCTAAAACAACTTTAACTGCCCACGGCACTTTTCTTGGGTGGTATTTTTCCTTTTATGGTCTAATCACCCACATAAGCTCCTTCAGGATGTCTGCCACCTGTTGTTCACACACCAACCCTCACTACTGAAACTGTTGAACCACACTCTGCTTCTGCTTCTTTGATCAATAATTCCATGCTAACCCTTCAAGCCATCAATATGTGCACCAACTGGGGGGGGGGGGGCATTGTCATTTAATTACAGGCCTCCAACCAAGTGAGCAAGCCACTGACTTGGCGTGTGTGATTAAAAGTTATCTAGACTGTGGCTTTTCTGTCACCTGGAACTAACAGCCTGACAGCACAGGAGAGGCAAACAAACTTTCTTCTATGCACGGCAACTCAGTGCATCCCATTTTGGAAGCACCTGTGACATCTGGATGGGCTGACGATAAATAACACATGAGCTCATCTTACAGAAGCGGAACATGAAGACAACAGTGAATATTGCCAGGATGAGGACAAGGACCCATTGACTTCATTGTCAGTCTTGGCTGGATGTGAAACCAAAAATAACAGGATCTCAGTGAATAGTGTAAATCCCTCTGTAGGCATTTACTGTACACCATTCTGGAACTATACATCTCTTTCCTGTGATTAGCAAAGATCACAAATGCTTTATTTGATTTGATAGCTTATGGTAAATCAGTTCAAGATGGAAAATAAACTTTAACCCTGCATATAGGCTGCAATAAACCCAAAAAGCGTTAAGAGAAAATAATTTCTCCGGAGAGAACACTCAGCAGAAACCCTCTCCTGTATTATCTTTCCCGGTGTTATCACTGGCAGCAACACCTTGCTCTCTTCTCTCGTTTCTAATCTGCATGTCCGGCACCGTTAGCACGCCATCCCAACATAATTCGCCTCTGGCAGGAACTGACTGCCTCATTCTGGCTTTCTCCTTTGTCCGAGGTCTGTCCTTCCTCCAGCCATGCTGAAACTGGACAGCCACAAGCTGATGAAAGCAATTTAGCAAAAAAATTATACAAAGTACCTCGACTGTAAAATTTCTCCAATCTTCCAAATTTGAACCACAAGAAGTAACTTGTCGTCAACTAGGCTGGCTGCAGATTTTCGAGTCATCGAACTATATCTGTATATTGTCAATATCAAGTCAACTATCAAGAATAGGTATGGAGAGCTGCACTGAATTTTGTTGAATGCACAGACTATCATTAGCTAAGGGTGTTATTTTCTGATGAGAGCCACATAATAAATTGTGAGGCATGGCATATAGGCAGTATGTCTGAATTATACAGGCCCCAGGTGAACACCACAGCAAGCAATGAGCAAATTATGACACAAACATTTTGATTTGCATTCTAATATAATTGGTATTTCTGTTCTTTTTAAACAAAGTGCAATAACGTGTGTTATTTCAATATTTATTATACAAACATTACAAATATTTTTTTGTTTGGAGGGGAGGGCTGGAATGTATTGATGACATTACCATTCATTTCAATAAGAAAAGGTGATTTGAGATACAAGTCTTTCTAGTTATGAGTGTACTCACAGAACAAATTAACTTATCTGTATGTTCCCTTTCAAGACAGATTGTTTGGATTTTTTGATAACAAGAAATGAATTTGATTTTATACATATGGGGCTGTCAGAATCTTAAAATGCTGCTTGTCTGTTTTGTTATCAAAGGTTTTTTGATTGCAAAAAAAATGAACATGGAGAAGACTATTTCTATTTTCATTATTTTCAATGGGGGGGGGTGCAAAACAGATCAGAACCAACTAGAGTGGAAAGATAAGAAGTAAAACTATGCACAGCAAAATCATTTGCATCTGACGGCATCATATCTGTACATCAGGCTGAATATAACTTCAGCAAAAAGCTTTCCATTTGTCAAACTCAGGTCAAAAGCTGCTGTAAGAGTAGGGTTGCATTTAGGTGAAAACAGTGCAATCACGTCTTCAGTAAGATTTATAATGTGGGAAAATGAGTTCCTTTGGTTGTAGTATGTCTCTGGCTGGATTTATGTTATTAGGTCCTATGAGGAAGCTGTTTCTTTTCACAAAGCATGTCCAAAAAGGTCAAAAACATCAACTATTAAAATTGAAAAGCCATCTGGAATGTCCAAGTCTACTCACCAAAAAAAACGTACTTAATGTGGCGTTTACTACAACGTAGGAGTCTCCTGTAAGAATAAGGGGTTTGTAGTGTTGACACAATAGACCACAATGTGTGATGAATTCATAACATTCCGATAAAAAGGGCAGTTTGGGGGATTTACTCTCCGACAATAATGTAGCTGTAGCTCTACAGTCTAATCCTTCTATAAACCACAACACTCTTGATCCAACATAAAGGATCACTGCTTGCATTTAGAGTGCTTACAAAGTCTATTTCATAAATTTGGCAGGAATGATTTAAGGAGTGCTAATGAAATGTGTCGTTGTGTGCATATAGCAAATAGAATTATTAGAATTATTGAACAATCAATCCTTGTGACTCATAATCCTGACTGGACCAGACATGTTTTGAAACCAAATCCAGCCTGCGGGCTATAACAGGAGATTCTGATCAGAAGGACTCACACCTCAGCCTAGAGATAAAGAGTCTTCGTTCATGCTATCAAGACAAACAGCCTCAGTGCTCATACACTAGATTGTTATTTCATTTAGACAGCTAAAGTCCAATTTGGTATGAGGGCAACTAAAGACCAAATTTCAGCAATCATTACAGCTCTTCAGACAAAGATTTTGTTTTGATATTTTGTTTTGTTTACTCAAAACGTTGTGTGGTATGTACGGGATATGGAATAACTGTGAATAACCAAATAAGATATTTGAACAAGGCGCTGAGTTTCCCAATGGTTGGAGTAAGGCAGTTGGACCATATTTCTGAACGCACCCATGATTAGGGATGGGGATGTGTGAGTCAAAGCTCTAATGTTCTTGGTCGCGTTTTTTTGACAAAATAAATAAAATATAATAAATTATATATATTAAAATCAAATAAATTTCCCCCTCAAAAAGTGACTTCTACTTATTCTTGAATGACGTGTATTTCTTTTTCATGATGCATTTTAAGGACTGTGTGACTCAGAATAATACAGTTTTATAGTGATAGTTCAACCTCCATGAATCACACACTCAATACATGCTACATGTTACACTATTTTTTTTTTTCAACAAATATGGTGCCATCTATATTAGTTATTGCTAGTTCTCATTCAACTAGAGATACGTGGAGACCTATAGGAAATTTAGAGTCATGAATAAACTTATGCTGTATGTTTTGAACCAACATTTTTAGCAAACATGGGGAGAACGTGCAAACTTCACACTGCAAGGTCAAAATCAAACCTCAGAATTATGAGGCAGACGTGCTAACCACGATACCATCCCCAGTGTCATATATATCAACATGAAATACCCCATTCGAAAAATAAACAATACAATCTACGAACATTGCAGGAGGTTATTTCTTTATACGCCGGGACAAGGTTGGCATGTTGTTGTGCATCTAAAAAAACATCATGAGTCTGAAAAAAAAAAAATCTAGCAGGAGGCAGATAAATGACTTGAAGCATCATCATTTTGTCGGTTATGCTTGCGGAACTGTTGTCTTGGAGCCTGTCTTCCAAAAATATGTATTGTTGCTACAGCAATGAGCCGTAGATGAAAGCACAAAAAGCAGCAAAAATGCACGTGTTTACGTAAATTCGCATGTGTGGAGAGAACCCGGTCGGTCCAGCCGGGCGTCGACAGCGGGAGTCATCAAAGAGACTTTGCTGCCAACGTATCTCACAAAAGCCCCAAACAATGGCAGGAAGGGGACTGCAAGTCTTCAGGAGATGAGCCACACACAAACATCTTCAAGTACAATTCACTCGACTGGCGCTGAGCTTGGGGGAGAGCGTGGCGGGCCGTTCCATTTCCTGTTTTTACCTCCCGGGTGAGCGGTGACGAGGGCCTGCGTGTGCCAGCGCCACTAATGACTCAAAAGGCGTCACTCTCAAAATCATTCAATACACAATCATGCCCACAATGGAAGCAGTGGAGACCCGTACACATCCCGTAGTCCACATGTACATTATCTCATCATTAGTGGTGAGAACACAATGGTTAGTTAAGAGCCTACTCACACAGAGGACATCCTCCCCATATGGTGGGAGGTGGGGGGTGAGTCTGGCTCCACTACTAATCTTCTCCCAATGTTTATAAAATAAACAGCCCCCTGAACACCCCCTAACCTACATGCTGCCCGGTCCCCCTCTTGCCTGAACCCTCACATCGCATCTGGATGACTTATGACCTCTACCGTTTGTACTATGTTTCCCGTCCAGTGCGTCTGGCACCGATATGGCATCATGGCAAAATCTGCTATGTAAGCATTTTCCATGCATCGGAAGAAGAGACTGCCAACATCCCCGTACGTGGATGTGGTACACGCCATTTCCACCTCACTGAGGGTTAAAGGATCATGAATGGCGAAGTCACACAGGAAGATTCAAAATAGTAAACATCCTTATGATAGAACAAGTATAGCTAAATAAATCCACACGCATTGCTCCTGAATTTGCTCGGCCCAGCGGTGTTGGAATGAGACGAGATAAGCCCACGGTTGTGCTCCATCAACACAGGAGGCTTGCCAAAGCGAGTATAGAGTTACAAACAGCCACTCCTCTGGGGCTCAGTAGGAGTGGGCTTGGTGGAAGGGGGCTACGGCAAAGACACGGGAGCTGGCTAATCTACCGCCAGTCGGGTTGCCTGCTGATGCCCACCATCTGTGCTTGTTACTCATCACCTACCGGGCCAGCCAGGAGCCTCCGCTGGCTCACAAATGAGTAAACAAACACTCTGAGAGAATCACTTAGAAGTAAATTCTCTACCTGGCCACATGTTATTAAGCTTGCATCAAGTGCTTCTCAACAAGAAAGGGGGACTCGTGCAACTGTGTGTGTTACGGAGACAAACGAGGAAAAAGTTCTGATAAGGCACTTTGTATACAAAGCAGCTTTAAGACCAGGCTCTTTCGTCCTGGCTGTGTTTATTGCTACGTGTGGAATACAGTCTGCGTGGAAAACGAATCAAAATAATCTGCGATACATAAATAAACGTTTGCAATGCAGTAAAGCTGCAAAAAGTAAACCATGATGTAATGAGTTACAAGTGCAGCTGTATAGATCTTGTCGGCAACACTGATTTTGTCACCGTGAGCGTATGCATTGCAATTGGTAAATTTGCCTGCTTCAGATTGCCTCGTGTTTTGGGAAAAAAAAAAAAAAACATGTCAGATAAATCAGCACAAACCTTCGCAAGTGTTGGGAAATAGGTGTCCCTTTCACGCTTCATTTACTTGACGAGACCTCCCGTCAGAGTTGCGTATGCCTCTGGCACTGCTCAGGCAAGAGGTGTGGAGAGCTAAGAGGTCAGGAGGATGAGAGGAAGAGACGTGGTGCAATGATGGAGATGAAATGAATTGCCTATAAGTCCTCAAGGAGCAGCACAGGTGTGGAGTACTTACCCCTACATAACCCCTACACGCCCATCGTTTGGGGTGAAAATATCCTGTGGGCACTGAGTCAAGCGGCTAATTAGCAGACACATTTACTCTGCCTCATTTAACTTTATACTGCGCACTAACATCCACACATTTCACTTGATGTCATGTTAAATTGGGCAAATTCAAGAGCTCTGCTATCACTACAAATCAAAAGCAAAGATTAGAAATCAAGCGCCATTGGCAGGCACCACAGCAACATTCATACGCTCCCTAATCCAAGCAGGCCCGTGGGAATTTGTGGAACGAGAGCCATGATGATATTTTAAGTACTTTGCTAAATGCACCCAAGAGATTCTTGGGTTGTTATCCTACGTTAAATTTACCATCTAACAGCCATATGTGCGGCCATTTGCGGACCATAAATGGAACTGAAGCGACACAGTGAAAACATTACAGGTGCTAAAAACTCATTTCAAAGATTCCATTGGGAAGCGCTGCTCAAGATTCAAACATTAACCAACATTATGGGGGGGGAAAAAAAAACTATGCCGCAATACAATTGCTGTTTAAGATGGACAGATGAATATTTATGAGGCCAGCTGTCATTTTTTTTTGCATACAAGACAGCCAAAGTGTAGAAAGTGAAAAACGGCATTCGCGAAAATAAATTTGTAAAAGCAGTAATGGTCTACTACAGGGGTGCTCACACTTTTTCAGCATGCGAGCTACTTATAAAACAACCAAGTCAAAATGATCTACCTACACGCCACAAAAATGCAAAACATATCAACTATTTTCAAATTGATTAAGGACAATGTATGTTGATGTACCTTGCATAACTGAATAGGCCAATATTGCACAACACACATCATAAATATTGACATTTTTTGTAATTATAGGATGACGTCACGCTGCGATCCACCAGTACTGCCTCCGCGATCGACCGGTAGATCGCGATCGACGTAATGAGCACCCCTGGTCTACTAGATCTATAAGCGGGTCTAAAGATGGGGATGTTTGAATGTTCATAAAACTCAAGAACAGAAGTGTGCTGTAAATTTGCCCACATTGCCACACAAGTTTGAGGAAATGTGTTGAAAAAAGAAATCAAAATAATGACATTCTTTATAAAAGCTAGTGGTGACAGAAGAATTTCATGTCGATTTAGATAAAGGTACAGATTAAGAAGCTTTTCATCACTTTTTTTTGGCATATAGTGAGACAAGGTTTGTATTTTCAGGGCAGCTCAGGGAATATAACTACATTTTACACATTTTGGTCTGGATCCAAACACGAATTCGGCTGTGACAGATATAAAAAAATGTTCCCTCTTTGTCCTTGATTTATGATTCTTTTCGTCATGTTACATGTGGTCTATTACACATTTGATGATTAAGCAGCTTTGAGGTTTGTACTTTTCTGAGGGCTGTTTAATTGTGCACAATAACAACAATTATACAATCATAAAAATCATAGCAACTCCAAAACCCAGAGGAGGAAAATAAAAATTCTGACGTTTCCTTTTGCAAATAAACACAAGGTCTATCCAACCACAAATGGTATATTTCAATTATCCACTTTGGCTCTCGCACTGGGAGTCCCTCTTCATGCCTCTTTCACAAAGACAAATGATTTCCCTTGTAAAGCAATCCATCTTTTTGATTCCCTTGGCTCGCCGACGCTCACCCGCACCACAACGGCCACCTCGTCCGCCCACCTCGTCCGCCCTCACATATGCTACTCGGGCCTGTTATGCTTCGTCAAACGTGGGAATCGGATACCTGAGGAACACGGGCGCCTTTTAACACATTGATCTTCCAAGCTGGGAGAAATTCACCTCACCCGCCCCACATGAATCAAGCATTGTGACGGGGGTCCGTTGGGATCACACAGAGCATCACAAGACTCTCCTTTAAGCCGGGAACGGGAGGCGGGATGGCCTACTCGAAAGCGTATATTTCCGTTGAAGAAGAGATAAATCAGATCATCTCTGGAGTGAGGAGCAGAGCACAGAGAGAGCCTTCTTGCTCGATTTCCTTTGACATGTAAATGCAACGGTGGCACTGAAAGAAGGCCAGGTGTCCCAAGCAAAGAGGCAAAGCGTGACGGTGCATGCATTCCTCCGGGACCTCCACCGTTAACTGTTGCTGTGCCTCGTACGGGTAAACACCAAATGCACTTCATAATGGTGGCAGAGAAGAACACTTTGTAGAAATGCAGTGGTGGGAAGTAACTAAATACACATGCTTGGTTAAAGTTGATTTTTCAGCCATCCTTACTTTAACATTTGACACACTTTTTGCATTCAATGACTTCTGACTGCTTGCGAGCAGATAATATTGACAGAAACACTTCAGAATTCATTCAGGTGATTTTGTCAGCAGTCACATCATCGATAAATACAGAGGAAGCAGTTCCATCGGCGGCCATAAATACCCACCTGGCCATAGGACAGCTGAGCAGCCAGTTGTTCTATTACTTTTGGTCCCTATAAGAGTGGGAGGCACAAATAAACTGTTGTATATGCTATGTCTTACCAAATTGTCAACTAAATACCCTTAAACGATCAAATCTGCAGTTAAAGCTCATCTCGTCTCGTTTCATTTCAAATATACCAATATATATCAAATAACCATATAAGGCAGCAGCAAGTCAACGACGTGGAGGACCAAGAACCAAGGAGCATGACAAGATCCAAGGCTTTATTAACAGAATAATTGCTAGGCTTTTTTCAACTTTTTTTTTTTAATTGAATGAGTTCAATCAGTCAGTCTACTTTAACTTTCAGAAGTCATTTTGAACACATATCGTACACTTCTGCCACACCTGTAGCATTGCAACAACATCAGCAGGTGTTCCCTGTCAAACGCAACACATATTGTGTCTCGCTATGAAATCTAATAGAAACAGCAAGTTCCAAACTGCGTGTGATATGCCGCCTTCTTTTGTAATTTGATCCACTGAAGACCAGAGGTCACAAGTTAACAGCTGCAGTTCTCGCCTTGTTGGACGATTAGGACTAAGTTAGCCATCTTAGATAGATCATCAAGGTGGCAATTTGCGTGAACTCTTTGTGGCCTGGGGCAACATACTAAATGCCCCACACCTCTAACTGGAGGAAAAACCTTGGACAATTAAATAAGGAATTAAGAAAACAAGAGAAGTCCGTCATTAGTTTAAAGACGGGCTGACACAAGGAAAGACCTCCTGAGTGAGGGTGAAGCTCTGAAGTCTCGGTGTCAAAAGGTTAAATACTTGTACAATGAACTAACACTCTCCTCACACGCACTACTGTCCAAATCTTGCCGTCTCATTAGTAGGACGAGCAGAACTAGACGCCAGACCGGTGACTGGTTAGAGATAAGACTTTGTACCGTGCAGCCCTATCCGAGATGACACATTTGACACGGTGCAGTTCCGTGGAGAACGTTATCACTCTTCAGGGTTTAATGGGCCTGTATTTCAGAAAAACACAACAATAGCGGTATTGTGCAACTGTTATGATTCCATCTAGGCTCTTTCTTCTGTATATACAATTGTAATGTATTAAAAATGCAACAAACAATTCCAATGGAGTTGGGAGTCGGAATGTTGCGTAAAATGTCAATAAAAACAAACAATGAGAATTGACAATTCTTTTCAATTAGCATTCAACTGAATACAGAACACTACCAAGATGTTTAGTTTAGTGTCCCTGAGCCTATGTGGCAATATCTTTTATATAATGGTGCTTTTTTTTTTTTTTTTATGTAGTGATGGCCTTTTGATGTTGGTTTTCAGCTTTACGTGCAGAGATGTCTCCCCATTCTCTGCAGCTTTTTATGCATTATGTATTGTAGATGATGAAATCCCGAAATTATTTTCAATGGTATGTTGAGAAACAAGGATGGCTCGGTGGAGCACTGGGTAGCAAGTCTGCCTCACAGTTAAGAGGGTGTGGGTTCGATTCCACCTCCGGCCCTCCCTGTGTTGTCTGCGTGGGTTTTCTCCGGGCACTCCGGTTTCCTCCCACATCCCAAAAACATGCTTGGTAGGCCGATTGAGCACTCCAAATTGTCCCTAGGTGTGAGTGCGAGTGCAGATGGTTGTTTGTCTCTGTGTGCCCTGCCATTGGCTGGCAACCAGTTCAGGGTGTTCCTTGCCTGCTGCCTGATGATGGCTGGGATAGGCTCCAGCACGCCCGTGACCCCCGTGTGGACTAAGAGGTTCAGAAAAGGATGGATGTTGAGAAACATTCTTAAACTGCTGTTGTTTTAGACCCACTCATAACATTTTCCAACAAACCTGTAATAAAGTTCCAAACAGGTGTTTTTTTTTAGCATTCCTCATTGGTCAACTCTCCCAGTCTTAGAGGCATCAAATGCACCCACCAAATGAATAGCACATAAATACATAAATAGCTACATATCAGTTTGAACTTCTATTCTATATGTTGTCCTTGTATTCAATTGAACGTAGGTAGAAAATATTATTAAATCATTGTTTATTTGCTTTTTATTCTGTTTTACAAAACATCCTAAACTAATTGGAATTTAAAAATTTTAAAAATCCATCCATCCATATGGAAAAAAAACTCCTAAAAAATGATCTCTACGGGAACAAAATCATTATTCCCATTTCAGAGACGTGTTATACATTTGAATTTCTCAACATTTTATCTTGTAATAAAGTGTAACTGTGGAAATGTCTATCTCCAAATAATAGCTGTATGAACTTTGTATTTATGCACTTTTAGATTGATTTCAACAGCTCAAAGTGTGTAAACAATGTCCTTGTTTTATCACTTCGTACAAGATTCAACAAATGCCTTCATTAGGCCCATCCAAGGTGCCACGTTCTCCTCAACTAAACCTTCGTTTTAGTCACGACTATACCGCGCCATCTACTGGTTGTTTTAAGACAGTTGCCACATACAGAAAACGATAATTCAGCAAAAAAAAACAGTTGACAGATATGAAGTTGCACAAATTGAAAAAAATTTATTTGATTAAAAAAAAAAAAATCAACATGTTGCAAAGTGCCTCTTGGTTGTCATTACACATATTTCATAACCCATCTAAGGATGGTATAATAAAAAATATTCAGAATATTTTCCGGATAAAAGTTTATTTATAGCACAAACGCTTTTTCCCAACTTGCTGAAAGTCAAGTTTTTATCTAGTGTTGCAAAGTTGATACAAAGTAAAAAATATATAGTATGGGGATATAGTGAAGCTGTTCCAAAGTGGTTTGAAAATGTCGCATCTCCCAGAAGTTACCATTTTCATGAAAAGATGTTTGAAAACATTTGATTGCTTTGTAAAAGATCCACAAAACATTGTTCAAATTTTTACACCTCCCAACCAAAGAAGCCTAACAAGAAGGCTTAAAAATGGTACAAATAGATCAGATGAGGTGGTGAATAGCCAAGCAAATGCAAAAGGAAGGTCAGCACCATTATGCAAAAGGTAAGGCTTGACAGAAAGCTCATGCAAAGTCATTAGTTACACTGATTAGCGTTTGGCGAACAAGCACATTAGATATTAAGATGCCAGGAATGTTGATACAGTGTTCTTGAGGCTTCTGCCGAAACACAAGTCTGTTTCTGCAACTCAAAAGCTACAGAAAGTGGCACAGTGACTGTGGGTAAAACTTATCCACATGAAAGAAAAATGGCAATGTTTTGTGCAGCAGCAAGGCTTTTGTGACAGAAAATAAATAACTGTGAAAAGATACAAAGTACAATGTCAGGACAGATTTGAATGTAAATATAAGACTGTAAAAAATGAAATGCTCGAGTGTTCAATATGCAAGTTGAAAACAAAAGACACTCTCTAAAATAAGATTGTCTCCCAAAAGACTGTGTGGTGATAAGCTTCCCTAACAGGGAAAGAATGGCAGCTGGCAACCGGACAAATCAAGCCATGGCTGCTCATTGCAGTAGGAAGTGTTTATTAAAAAGAAAAAAAAAATGGATTCAAGAGGAGTGTAGTGTTGAATCGGAGTGAACAACAACAAAACACATCCCCATTAACTTTGGCAGTTTGCTTCCGCAACATCAAAAAGCACGTTGTCATTTCAAGGAAGTTAAGCGTTGCGGTGTAGAGCGTGTCAAGGCTGTTTTAGACGGGAGCAGGACATCAATCTTAAAGGCCAAACCGGTATCTGAAGATGAGTTACTCGTCCATGGCTGGTTGCTGGCTGAAAGGGTGTGCTGGTGCTTCTCACATAGCTTCAGAATTACAGGTACGTATCCTGGTCTGTGCTGCTGAGGCTGTGTGTGGATTGCTGGAGGGAAATCTCTTTGGCAGAAGGGAGGTCTGCAGAAGGTGCATGGCTCTGCTGAAGCGGGTCTGCTTGAGTCTGTGGCGCAGCCCCCGGGGCCTTGCTGAGCACCGCAGGCGGGGCTGGCGGAAAAGCAGGTGGGGGCGGCGTGGCGTTGGGAAGAGGGTAAGGGTTTGGAATCTCCTCAGGGAGCTGCGACTTCTTCAGGGTTTTCTTTTTGCTCTTCTGCTCCTTGCCCTTTAGCAGTGGGCCGAGCTCCGCCTCCTCCAGTAAAATGGTGGGGTACTGCTGGAGATCCTGGCGCCTCGGGGGGTCAGCCAGCATGATGATTCGGGCCCCGTGCATCCTCTGTGGGGATTTGAAATTGAGCTCGCCGCGATTCTTCTTCCAGCGCTTAAGCTGGGTGTGATGTTCCCTTTCCACGTCTCGCGCCGTAATTGGCACTTCCAAGATCTGTGTCAGGAAGACACGCGTCATTCGGATACACATGAGTCATTCAGATGATTTTCCAAGTAATAGATCTGCCCTTCATGGGAAATACAGTAAGTCCCAGCCATGTCTGGTCTTTGTGTTGAAACGTTGTAACTTAACGTTGTAACCCGCCAAAGGCCTCTGCTAGGGTCACCAGTGGTCGAGTTACACAGACGGCTTATTATAAAGACTGGGTGAGTCCCTTTGGATGTGAACACTCCTTATTCTCCGCAGTCCATTAAATCAGTAAGAACCATTCTCCAAACGATTGTGACGTTCTGCCCTACAGATGGTGCTGCAGTTACATAACCAGGAGTCAACAGCCAGAGTTCAAAGGTAACAACTTGAGATTTTTGTAAATTTCCTCACTGTGCCAAGAAAGTCAAGTTTTGTCTTGAAAAGGAAAATGTTTCGAGGCAATTTACAAGATATTCTCAAGTGTTAGACTGCTGACACGACAGTCAGCTGATTCAAGCAAACGATGAAAATGGGCTTGAATTGTGTCCAAGCACATACTCAAAGAGTCACGCATCTACAATTACGGTCGTTTCCTTTGAGTTCATAATGCAAAATGCATGCTGCAATGGCGCTACTTTTTCTAAAATCAAAGCACTGTCTGGAAGCTTGGTTGTCAGGGACACTGGCTTAACTGATTTCTTTCTTTCCATGACTTTCTATGACTTCATTCGGTCATTTCATAATGTGTGGGATTGTGTGTGTTTGTACGATGATGACTGTGTGAGTTTCCAGAAATTCGAGTCCACGAAAAATTCAACAGCCATGTTGCTGATGTTCTCCAATGAATTATTTGTATTGGACCTCGCACTACCTGAGCCGATGCTAACAAAAGGATTATCACTTGGTGTGAGAACATTTTCATAGTAGCACCCACCCTGGTGTGTGAGCGTTATTCATACATAGTGAATAAAGTTACCGCTTTTACCTCTCGGACGAGGAATCCCTCCTGCATGTATCGAGGCTCCACAGCTCGGAGAAGCTCCATGGTCTCATACTGGCCCTGGCAGGCCTTCAGCTTCTCACGACTACCCAGCATGCACTTCAGCAGTACTAAGCCTACTCTGAAGATTATTTTCACACCTGATTTTCACAAGAGAAAGACAAAAGTGTAGCACAGTTATTCATCCGAGTTTCATCAAATGTCCTAAATATATACTGTATCACAAACATTCTTGGCCATGACATTTGTAAACTTCAGAGACGTACCGTCACAGAGGAACATGTCCCAGACACGTAACACAGACGCCCATGGCAATGTTCTAGAGAAGGCGCACATGAACCATTCAGTCATGTAGAGGATGGGATCAATCTTGTGTTTCTCCAAATGGCGGAAGGCCAATGGAGAGACACGTCGCAGCAAAGCAAACAGAATTTCTCCATCTAACTGTATAGCTTCCTAAGAGACAAACAGACAGGAGAGCCGTTAACACGGGCGATCAAGCGCTCTTCTGCATAAAAGTGTGGATGTTACATTGTTAAAAAAAAACAAAAACTGTCCAATCACATCATGTTCCTGCATGTTTTAGAAAGACAGCAGAGATTACACAACATCTTTATTAGCAAAAAGTGTTGTTTCTACTCGAGGACAAAATCCCAAAGTATTATTATTCACCCTAATTACACAATGACTGTGCTTCTTGATGTTAGACCTATAAAATATTGGGTCATACAACAAGAAACAAACTGTACTCTTGTTTCAGTGTGATCATATCCGTTGTGGTTGCAGTGTGTTGCTCACCAGGCCTGGGCTGTAGTAACCAGGAAGATACTTCTCACAAATTTGCACCAGTCCCCAGAAGGCGTCCTTTGGGAAACACGTTGACAATAAAATCAGGCATTCATTTCAATGGACAATATTGTGATTACAGACACAACCAATAAGCGCAGTAGATATTGCTGGTATGCAGCTAGGGAGTCCATTAGATCCAGGAGGACCAACCTGCTGCCTGTGACCACCAGGCAGCCCACAAGACCATATGAGTAGTCTGTGGGCCTTTTCTAAAAATAGCTCACCAGTGATTTTCTAGGAATGTGTATTCTAAAATTTGAACACGAGTAATGATTTATTTAAAAAAAAAAAAATCCTATTAACTATTTCATAATTATTCTGAGAAATCACTGACATGATGTCTTCTCATAAAACAGTGTTTCAGAAGTGTATACAGTCAAACTGGGGGGCCCTTTGTATTAATCAGTACCCAAGCAATATCTCCCTAAGCAAACTTATCACAGCTTCCACCTATAGCACTCGATGGCTCGAGATTACAATAAAACTGAGCTGTCCAGTAAAAACTTTTGCTTAAAGACTCACGGGCGACGGCACCTTCACCATACTGTTTGCATGTGTTAGGAGGTGAAGCATGGGAGTGATGTACCTCAGCAGGCATGTGCATGAGTAACACAGCAGCAATGGGAGCTTGCGCCTGACAGTATCCCTCCTCTGGTTTGTAAAGAGTGTAGGCCTTCAGAACACGGAAAAGATCCTTCTGCCTGTGCACGGATACACAACAATGTTCACAAAATTGCACAGCAAAATTGACTTATAGTGCATGTTCTCTCTGGTATGGGGTCGTACCCGTGTCCTCCCCGAGACACAAACATCTCATGGAATGGAAACTGTCGATGGAGATCTTTCTCAATCACGTCGCTCCATTTGGGATCCCCTGGCTGGCTATCCAACTCCTAGGATGGAACACATGAAGGGGCTGTAAATCTGTTTTTGTACAGTGAGGTTTCCAATTAAACAAACACTTCCTGCAAAAAAAAACTAAATACTAACACCCTAATGCTGCATTTTAGAGACTGTACTGCATTGAAACACAAAAGGAGTCCACAGACAGAACAGACGTGAAAGGAGGATGTCTCTGACCTGAAATTTTCCTTGGTTCTGCTCTTTCTTGACTTTGCCTCCTGAAAGGTAGAGCCACGCACGGCCTCGGAGAGAGGGAGGAATTCCTTTTTGGCATCGAAGCCTCACCTGGAACATGGTGTAAGACAGTGTCACAAAATACAACAAGACAAATGGAAAACTAATGTTTGTCACAACAGATGCTAGAATGAGAACATGAATGCAGTAAGAACGTTGTTTGCATTTGACTCGTGCAGCATGCTCACATCACCCTGCACAAGTCTGTGCTGACTTTAACAAAAAGGCTCATGTGGTATCAAAACTCTAATACTGCATTTATTAACTCATGGGACACAGGTTGTATTCTGAAATCAGAAAAAAAAAAAAACATCCTTTACTTCCCCACATTTGCAGCAGGTGAGCTATCGCCATTATCGCAGAAATGCGCAAATAAAGCCATTGTTCTGCGCATTCCAATTATGTTGCTCCAGTCTGAACAAACAGTCTTTGATACACAAAGGACGTTTGGACTATGTCTTGTCATACCAGTCTTATATCAAGTCACTTGAGCCCCTCCCTGAATACGACTAAACGTTTTTTGTCACAAGGTGTGTCATGTGAAGGGAGAGGACAAGTCCTACACCCTGCTGCTGACTCATGAAAATGAGGTTAAGTTGCAGCGCCGTGTTACATTGCTTTAAAGTGTCTCACATGTATATACGCAGACACACATTCAGAGCACACTCAACTCTCATCTCAGTAAAAGCCAATAAATACAGCATTGGGAGTACAGATTCATACACTGCATATGTGCACATCATAAATATTGTTGGATTTATCACTTTTACAATGGCATTGCCGTTTCTTTGTATGACTTCTTATATAATGTGCGAGAATGCTTGTTATGATATTTGATATGTTTGCTGTACAGTGGAACCACAAACACACTGTGTCCACACCTAAGTGATGTTTTGAGTATATTAATGCAGGTACTGTAAAAACAATTCTTGAACTGTATTTACTATTTACGTTAGCATCTGCAAAAATCTATGGTAATCGAGACTTTTTTTTTTTTTTTTGTCAAGTGTTAATTACAAAAGGCTCCTGGACTCCATAGAAATCTATGTCATCCTTCTTGAACAGTATTGCTCATATATTGAACAGCCAGAAACTTCGTCAAATAAATGGACAAGTTGTTGTTGAATTACAAGATCACAATTGAAAAGATACTGGCTGTACCAAAACCCTTCAAAAAACCCAGAAGCAGTTTTAATGGCTTGCCTCATGTGAACCACAGGGCATTTTGTATTTCGACGGTTGAAACTATTTTTTTTTTGGGTCTGACCTTATTGAATCTCTTGATCATCCACTTGTCCCAATGATTGAGCATATCCAACCACTTCACCTCCCTTTGCCTGAGCACTGCTGTAGGCACATCCTGAGCCCTAGGGACACAAATGAAACGAGGACATATATCATTTCACTTTATGTAAGCACATGTTCCTTGCTTAAACAAACTGAACTATAAAAGGGTTGAAGCAAGCATTAAGCGACCGTCAGTGGTACAGAATAAATATCCAGAGTCTACTGTTCAAAGCAAAGGCTTTGAATGGAAGGGAATTGTGCTTGTGTCATTTGTTTTAACAATTTAATTTTGGGTTATGTCAGTGCAAGTTAGTTGGAGGATTAACACAATTTAGATCTGCCACGTTTAATAGCAAACTTTAAGAGTGGCAGTATTTGCTTGATTCAAGTATCTACAAGCTACAACACCAAAAATAGAGACCCACATTAAAAGCTCAGATTGAAGAAAATGTTATGAGTGAGTGAGTGAGGTCTGATGCTTATAAAACTATATACAATTACCTCATCAGCAAAGGCGTGTAATTGAAGGTTGCATTGCTTCTAAGGAGCTATTTTTAGGCACTCCACCGTGATTTACAACAGTTGATGGAAAACGAGGATCAGGAAAATTAACAATTTATAATCTTCAATTTTGGAAGTAGCATTGGATTTGACAATGAAAACATGGACCGACATTTGACAAAGGGGACCAAAATAAGCTGTATCAAACAACTTTATTAACTCACTGCTTCGGTGCATAATATTGAAAAATGAAGCTTTTGCAGAAACTTCAATAAAACACCGTTTAACTTGAATGCATAGTAGGTTCATAATAAAGAAATCCACTGTTATAAAGGATTGCATTGTACGTTACAGCGAAGAAAACGCAGGGTATAATAACCACATTGTGCCACGCAGCTCGTGGATCATCAGGCAACCAGACAGCACACGCACAAATCCCAAGATAAATCACGTTTTCTGCAACTTGTTCTCGTTCATTTGTTGTTTAAAAGATTCAAAGCACACAAGGGGGTATGGAAATCATAGCACGGCGATCAAGCAGAATTAAACACAACTTACGACTCCTCCGTGTATTGTTGCGCTCCACCAATAAATCCATATTTGTCCGTTTGTTTATCGCTGGTGAAGCCATTGATCTCGGAATCGGAGCCTAGTGAGCTTTCGTCGTCGATTCGACTGCTACTGAGGGTCCGGATGCTCCTTGTGTCCACGGGGCGACGGCCGTTCTCCGTGTTGTCCATATTAGCGTCGATAGCTAGCACGCTAGCGAGGTTAGCTCACGTCAGCGAGCCTGTTGACAAGCCCAAATCAGAAACTGCTCTCTAAGCATATAACATGTTCACGTCAAATATCCCTGAGGCCATGAATTTCTGGATAGAAATGAAGAATTCACTGCTACGGTTCCCTCGCTATAACCATTAACGGGCGTCACGCCATAACAAACCATGAAAACAAACTTAGGTTTAGAGCTACAGAAAAGTGAGTTCACCGAACATCAACTGCAATCCGAGGTTTAGCATGAGCTAACTAGGATGCTAAAGCAAACTTACGTTAACAGCTCGGAACTTGAACCCTTAGTATTCCTATACGGGCTCCACCGTCCATTGACGTTATGGTGTACTTCATTGCCAGGGGAACTAACTCATAAAAAGGAGATAGTGGAAATGTCAACAGCTCGCGGTGACGGCTGAGCTTAATGTCCTGTCAAATTGTGCCTCGACCAGCAGTCCTGCCCAGTGGAGCTAATGATTTGTCTTGCCGATCTTACCCCTAGTGGCTTCTCTTGTTATTACTACTTGTGTGTGCGTGTGTGTTTTGTGGTCCATTTGTATTCATTTTCAATAAATAAATAATTCACAGACATTTTTTTTTGTATCTTTATTCGATGGAAACTCACCATGAAGTAAATGGGTCAACGATTTAAAACAGGCACTGAAATACCAAAAGTCAGATCACATTACAAGCGTAAACAGGCTACAGTATGTAGAATTCTAAATACAAGTACAATTACAAAGAAGAAAAATGACAAAACTTAATTGTGACAAAATAAGATAAAACATCCAACTTGAATATCTGATACAAAAATCATGCTTGTTTCAAGAGCTTCACTTCTTTCTTCCACCTCTCTCCTTCAATGCCAAGTGAATGATGGACCCAGTGGTCATGTTGTAATAAGCCATAGAGTTGGAGTCTTTGATGAATATGCCCTAAAAAAAGTACAGATGTCCATTACCCATACGTGCACATTTATATTTGGGTGAATTTGGATGATGCTTAAATTATCACCAGTGCCCGTTTACAAGTGACTGATCAAAGCTAGCTTTGTTTGGAATTTTTTACTAAATGATTTAGCTTATGCCAAATGTCAAGAGTAAATTTACCTCATATTGTAATTTCTGCTTTCCTGCCGGCATGCCTGTGGCTTCATGGATTTTCATCTTGATAACAGAAACCTGAGAATTTTTTTTTTTTATAAAACATCCATTACGCAAGTTTCAAGAGGATATCTTTTGCACAAAATAAAAAGAACCAAGATTGCACTGATTACCTGGTCAGTGAGTGGAACAGTGAAATTGAGCACTTGGCCACTGAGCTTCCATTCGGTCTTGTCCTGCATGTTGGGGACATGGATTTTAACTGCCACGGGCCCCTTGAGGGAAAACAACAAAAGGAACATGAACAAAAGTCAGAAATTGAGATAAAATTGTAATTATTATTGCAACGTGGTATTGCTGACCTTGTTTCTGCGAATAAATTCATCCTCTGGAATAAGATTGTCCTCGGTCTTCATCTTCTTGCTCATTGGCTCATCGTCGTGAGGCATCGGAGGATGTGATGGCGGTGCAGGAACAATATTTGGAGGTTGTGGTATAGGAGGAGCAGGAACAAATGCTAGATTGCAACGATGAGAAAATTAGTTTAAACAGCGTAACAAGAAGTAATGGAGAGAAATGAAGCTTACCAGCTGGAACCACCATGGGAGGCGGTCTGGGAGCCATCATGTGAGGTCCAGATGGTGGCATGGGAACCACATTGATGCGAGGACCGGGAATCATCGGAGGCATTGAGGTTAAAACTTGTCCTGGACCCAGGCGTACAACAGGAGACACGGGCGGCCTTGGAATTACAGGCATGGCTGACAGAAGAGTGGTGCGGACTGGAGGGCCCACCTGGAAACAAGCACATTAAACTGTGGCTCAAGCAACAACATACCCGACACATCTTTTTGTGGACACAACTGACTGTAGTGGGCGGGCGAGAAATGGCCGAGACAGAAGGGCTTGGTTTGGGCAGAATGGGTGCAGATGATGGCATCGGAGGCATGTGGTGAGTGTCACTGGGTTTGCTTGGACCAATCTTCTCTTTATTGTCATCCTCTCCTACCAGCCCTTTGGCCTTGTGAATCGCTTCAATCTGCTCTTGAAGGGTGATATTAGCTTGAGCTGCTTGCTGGGTGCGCGCCATGCTTCCAGAGTGGCCATCCCAGGTCACCTGAAGAGAGCGGACCCCAAATTAGTTGAGGGAAAAGGTCAAAAGAAACAAATATGAATGCTTTCAAATTCATCAGCATATCTGCGCCTACCTTTTCCTCAGGCTTCTGGATTTCTTCTTCCCCGATTTTCTTACCAATGGCCGTCTCCTCCACACCAAAGATATCAGTACGCCTCTCGGCCAGTTGCTTCAAGCTGCTATCGATGTCCATACCAGGAGCATAAACTTCATCTTCAGTCTGCCTGTCTCTGATGCTGCGGTCCCTTTGCTCCAGCCAGCGGGGATCCAGCAGACCGATGCGCATGTGCTCTGGTATTTTACTGGCTGGGATCTTCTCACCAGTAATAGGCGAGATGAGATACTCATCTGAAACCGCAACTGGTGCTGGAGCTTTGGAAGCTGATGAAACAATGGTATCAGATTGTCACACACTGGAAATGGTGACATACGAGATTAGCGCAATCTAAAAAGAGGTGGTTCTTTACCTTTTGGATCATAGTCTTTACGAATGATAACTTGGTCTGGAGTCGGGGGAAGTGGGGGTGGCATTGGGTTGCTGGGAGGCGCTTTTATGCCTTCATCCTCATCATCAGATCCCTAGAATACAAGGGTGGCAATATTTTTCATGTTCTGTTTAAAATATATAATAAATAATATTTTGCATTTAGCAGTTTTTGGGGCACACCAAACTTCTTTCAGCATTGACTTACCTCATCCATGTCCTGGACCTGTGTGTCTTGATCAGGTTGCGCAGCATGGCCAGCATGCCGCACCTCTCGCTCATCATTCTCATCATCACTTTCGACGTCCATTTCTACCTCCTCACTCTCGCCATACTTCTCATAACGCTCTTGGATTAAGATGCGGGCACCGAGCTCCTCAGGGGTTGTGGGTGGGGGGAAGTGGCCTAGAAATCATGAATAACATTTTTGGATGTGATTCAAAGTTTATCTGTTCATCCTTGAGTCGTCTTTTCAAGCTATGGGGATGTTTTGGATGCATCATTATTCATTAATATGACACTAGTCAGAGGTAACGACACTGTCGGTATTACCTTGCTCGTTGGGCTGGAAATCCACCGTCTCCACCACAACAAAATCATGCCAGTCGATTTGCGCATACGCCACTCGTTCCTTCTCCCTTTCCTCTTCTTCCTTCTTTCTTTCACGCTCCTGGTACTTTGCCCACTCAACGCGGTACCTCACCTGATGGTTTTATAATTCGAAAAGTTTATTTAAACTGACGACAGTCTGTCAAATAAGTCGAGTAACAAAAAAAAAAAAGTTTACCTGGTCCATAACGTCTTTTGGATTCTCAGACTCTTTCTTCAGCTTTACCAGCAGGCCTTTGGGAGGAATTAAAATCTACATGTAACGGAAACAAAGACCAATTAATTCAGCACAAAAACAATAGACAATATAAATACATGTTGGGAAAAGAACACCTTTGTTCACCTTGGTATACTGCTCAACTAATTTGGTGAAGTAGTTGAAGAGACTGTGTTGCGGGCGTAGAAAGTCAAATTGGTAGTTTCTCTGTTCTTTCTGCATGAGCTGAGTCAAGAACTGACGGCCATTGCGAGCAACAAACTGTGCAGTGAGCTTGACAACATCCAAATCGAATGCAGCAATTGATGGAGGATCGGCAATGAACTCAAACTCAGGAGGTGGCTCTTTTGGAATGATAGCTTCCTGGATCACCTGCACCTTTGGACAATCACAATAGAGAAATTAATATTATTGAAATCTTGACTAGGAAAAGTAGTAAAAAAAGCCACAGAGAAACATCAAATGGCCATACTTTCTGAGGAAGTTGCTGGGTCTGCTGCATTGTCTGCAGCATAACCTTTGGCACAGCTGCTGATGGTTCCACAGCTTTACCCTCCTTGAACTCATTGACCTTGTGTCGGTAATAAGCATGGTATGGGTCATTTGGATTGAGGAAATTGAATTTGGGATTGTTGATCTCGTTCTGACGGATTCTTGCTTCAAATTCAGGCCCATTCCTGAAAATGTAAGTATTACGATGAACACTACAATCCAGATGTGAACAACATCAGTACATTTCACTTGTTATTAGAAACCAACCTGGCAACAAAGCTGGCTGTTTTGTCAACAATGTTTCGGACCTCCGGTGGTGGGTAGATAATACCAACAATAGGCTTGGTTGCAGGGGTTTCTTCAGGAGCATCAACCTGTATAGCAGATGTCTAGTTGTAACTAATTGAAATGAACAATGAGATACGATTTGCTTTACATTACAGGAATGGCAATGTATTACGATAAACTCGACGATGCAGGTCACTATTATAGTGCGCAATACATTACGTCCAAGTCTACCCACTGGAGCAGCCAGTGACGGTATGCATTTTTTAATATATATATATATATATATATATATATATATATATATATATATATATATATATATATATATATATATATATATATATATATTACACTTAGTTTAAGATACTGAACATTAATTGCAAAGAATGGAGGATAAAATCGTTAATCCCGCTACTCAGCGAATGAGACACAATACGGGTACCATAAAATGTTACCATACGTAAAGGCAAAACAAATGACTAAATTCTTAATGTTGATGTACTTGGACTAATTATGGACTATATAGTAATGCTTACCGATATTAAAGTACAACCATATTCTTTAAACATTAACTGTAGCTTCGGTCGATTGCTAACGTCGGCTAATACCTTGTTGAGCTCCGGCTGGACAATTTGAACTGGGCCAGGCGGCATGACGAGGACTTTTTATTGACCAAAAAGTCACCTAAGAAACACATTAAGATCGTGCAAATTTTTAAGTACACGTACGATTTCACAGTGTAATCAAGTGAGTCATAACTAAACATTAAAACCAATGTTGTAGTTGAAAACCTACTGCGTGGTCCTCTTGCTAGCTGCAAATCAATGGCGGCGTGTTACTTCCGGGCACTTGCCGTAAAGCATCTTGGAACTTGGAGTCCGCGCTGCCAGGTTGCCACTAGTGAATTCCAGTTCTTTTGGGTGAACTGAATCCTTAGAATCAGTTCACTCAGAAGATTCGTTCAAACGTTATTATATATAATATTGGCTCGGGTAATTCACACATTTCTTTCTATAATATAACACCTACACACTTGATCTGTTGGCAACAGCCTCGCACCTGGTCGTGAACGGGAAGTTAGGTCACTGACGTTCGTGAACGGGAAATTACGTCAGTAACTCGTCATTTTCTTCTTCGTTTTGTTTGACGGCGAGATGACACCAGCTTCAATGGGCATTACCGACACCTACTGGTTGAAGTCCACTCTCGTTCACTGAAATAATTCGTTCTTTTGAACGAATCGTTCACTCACGAGCCAACACTAGTTGCCACGGACACTACAAACTAACAATCAACTCCCATTTCACCGACTGCACTTGAAACAACTTGTGTTTGTTAAAAATGTGTCAGTCTCTTGGTAGCCAGGGCTGTATAGAAAGTCTCCAGAAAGATCTCACCGATATTCAGTGTGCAATTGTGGACGTCTTTTCCGTAACCGGCCCGCTGCATGTTTATTCGTGGAAATTCCCGGATAAACTCGCCTGTAATCTAGATTTGGATCTGGAGCATTACAATTTTGTGAACGGAGAGGATGAATTTAACCAGCACGTCCATATTGTTTTGCTGGAATTAGTAATAGACAGGTAAGTCAATGTTTACAGCACGTTCAGATGTTTTTACAAATGTAACCTACAACACAACATCTTCTTCTTCTCATCAAACAAGACTACTGCTTCTTCTCCAAGCATCTGATGCTTACGTTGATGAACTGAGCAGCAACAAGAAGAATCAACAAACTGATCAGAAAGGCTGCATGTCAATTGGACTTGTTGTTAAAAAATACTGGCGCGACTTACTTCAGTTTGCCAACATGAAGGTTGATGCATTTTTAAACTATCAGAATTGATCCAAATCTCCATGTATTTAATGTATTGTTTTTTTTTGTCTTCCCCAGATGTGCAAGGAAAGCAAGCTAGAAACAGTGATGTCCAGTTGTGATGATGGTTTACCTTCAACGTGTGCACATGACATTTCACGTTCAACAAGCACCGTTTTTTTGCCATATTATGATGATCCCCTCAGTGACACTCACATCCTCCCATATAATCCCAAAATTGACACACACAATGTCGGATGCCAAACAAATGAATCACCCTCTGCTTTCTGTGATGTGTGTCCTCAAGCACAGTCTGCTATCAGAAGAACAGGCAATGTGCTGGCAGAACTGCTTCAGGGTGAGGGATTGCCCTCTTCTTTACTCCCACTATTAGATACTGTGCAGGACACTGTGGGACAAATGGCAGTGGGTGATGTAGCACAGTGGGCCAGTGAGCAGCTCAGAGATATGCGGCGACTGACAAAGCATATACAAGATGTGCGGGATACAGTCGAGCCTCTTAAAATGAAACTAACAGCAGCAGAAGCCGATCGAGACAAAATTAGGGCCGAGATGGAACGTGCACAGAAAGAACTACAGGAAGAAGTAGAAAAACAGAAATCCATAAATCTTCAGTTGGAAATGGCATCACAGAAGGCACAAACAATCATGAAAGAAACTGAACATAGACTTTCAGACGAGTATCGACAACTCAAGAGAGGTGAGTTGGCAACAACTGCTCTAACATGCATGAACCAAATGATCACTTCATCAGCAAGCTCCAAATAAGCTTAATCATGATGCTAATGATTTGAAACAGGAGGGGCAAAATCTAAAACGTGCAGAGCAGCACCCCTTGAGAACAGGATTTGAACGCCACTCATATGAGGGATGCAAAAAAAATTCATTGTGTTTAATGTAGGCAATTTACTTTCTGACAGAATATGAATCCCTGAAGAAGAGTTATTCTGGTCTGACGGAAGAAGTAGCTACACAAAATGATAGGTTGCAAGATCTTGGTAAGAACTATATCTAATCATGTTGTCGATTAAAATTGTATCCTTCTGTGGCAAACTTGCATGTTCTACAGTTGCTTGTGTGGGTTTTTTCAGTTGCATGTATGTCGGGTCAAATGAGGATTGATTTGAAATTGTCCATAGGTGTGAATGTTTTTGGGAATATTTATTTTTGATATTTCGATGGACTGAAGCTCATTCATGACCCCAATGAAATCAATCAGTTTAAAAAAATAGAGGGAAGGACATATATTTTATAGTCCATCCAGTGTGGTCTTATTATTATTATTTTTTTTTTAGAATGTGAAAGGAATGAATCGCTGGATAAACTGAAAACCCTGCACATCAAGGAAGAGACATGTTCTAAACTTCAAGAGAGGATCGAGCAGTTTGAAAGTCAGCTCTGCGAGGCTCATCTACTTCTCGAAAAAGAGGAGGCCAAATATCACAGTGCATGTCTTCACCAGGAGGTACGGCGGGCAGTCTCACGTAGCACTTTGGTTTGGTTTCCAGGACTTCAGAACAACGATAACTCAAATCGTTTTTTTCGTGCCGCTCCCATTCTGTGAACAGTCAATGGAAAAAAAGCAAAAGTCTTTGCTACAGAGAGTGGAGGCTCTCGATGAAGAGTGTGAGGAGTTGCAGAAACAGTTGGGAGAGCGAGAGGAAAGAGAGCTTAACCTCCACAATCAGTTGCAGCAGGTTTCACAGCAGAATGAAAATCTGCGAGCACAGCTCACGTCACAACAGGTATTTGAATGATTCTCAACCCGTTCGTTCCTTCCTTTCACCTATTTGTGCCACAGATTTTTCAGTACGACCACTATTTGGTATTAATTTCCTAACAGGACCATTGTACACAGCTACAGAGTGAGAAGCAGACACTACAGATACAAATAGAGCATTTCCAGGGCAGTGTGGCTGAGCTCAAGGAAAGTGTCAAATCGTTCAAAGAGAAGGAGAGGTTGTTGGTGGCTTTCCCAGAACTCAACCCCCTGGCGCATGCCCAACCAAAGAGTACACACTTTTGTCATTATTACATCTGCATATGCAGGATTGGAAAATGTGTTAATTATGAATATTCCTTTTAGTATTTTTTTGATTCTTGGAATCTTTTCAAGGTACGGGCAATGTGCTATTGGATATGGAGCAGCAGTTGGAGGCAAACTACATTCGCATTGGTGTGCTGGAGAAGGAGAACGCAACCCTTCATGGTAGTCTTGTGAAGTTAAGGAAGGTAACCCAGCATAATGCTGTCAAAGTAGGACTAATACACGAAAGAAAGAATGGCAAAGAGTGCAGATATCCACCAAGAATGAACCACCATATTTAGATTGCACTTTTACTCTTAAATGTGTATAATTAATTACGATTTCAATAACATGAATAAACTGAGAAATATTAACTACTAGGACTGAACAATAAAACTAAACCAGCATTGAGATGTTATAGAATGCAATTTTCAAATCAACTATCACAGCCTCCCCCCTCTCTCTCTCTCTCTCTCTCTCTCTCTCTCTCTCTCTCTCTCTCTCTCTCTCTCTCTCTCTCTCTCTCTCTCTCTCTCTCTCTCTCTCTCTCTCTCTCTCTCTCTCTCCCTCTCCCTCTCCCTCATGCACACACTTCGTACACAGTAAGCACATCACACCGAGTACGCTGTCTACCTTCACACTCAAAGAATGTGGCATTCATGATAAATCAGAGTTATAATATTTTTCAAAATCACGTTAACTCAAGTGATGACTATCCAAGAGCTGCTACTTTCCTCCGCTTTGTCCAGATAACACTGGGATCACTCGTTTCTGGTTATCCTTGGTCCGTTCACATGCAATTAGAATGTTCATGTCTGCGTTGGTGCCATGCCTTGTTGATGCTAATGGAAATCCGGTGTTCTAATGCCAGTTTGTTGTAATCCGCAGAGCACACCTAATCAACAGGAAAGCTCACCTCTGCAAATCAATAGCTCCTCTCCAGCCAGCCCACCAGTCGAACATATGGGCTACCTGACACAGATGCAGAGGAGTCCATTGTGAGTATAACTCATCCCAGCAATGTTTATAAATGATCAATCATATATTTTTCGGTTTCTAACATTGCTTTATTTCTTTGTTCCAGCAGCAGGCAGAACTACAGGGCACCGTGGTTGGGTAACAGTGACAGAGGCGACAGACGCGGTTGCATGTCATCGAGGGCAGCAGATTGTTTGTCACCCTTATCATCCCCCAGCATTTTTATTCAAGCCCTTCACCCCAACATCAGTTCCACTGCTGCTATAACTCAGAGACGAAACACACCCAAAAGCTCAGCCTTAACTCAAAACAGAAGCTTAAAACAGAGGAAAAAATGAATCGTTGACTTTGGTTTGTATCAAGCGCTCCAGTCATTTTTCAACATTTTGTGAATATTTGCCTGTAAAATATTATTGGGATTGTATGGATGATTAGGACTGGTTGCTGGAGAGATGCTCTCAAATGCAAGAACCCATGAGCATCTGATTGTCATCACTTCTGTTGTGAATGTCAAATTGAATTGTAAAAGTGTATATATTTTAAAAAAAACGTATTTTATAACATGTAAATATAGTTGAACATCCATGCACTGGCATTTTAAAGTCAGTTGGACAAGTGGTACGGAACAGAGTGAACATGAATAATTACTCACGTGTTTTCACAGAGCTGAGCCTATAAATAACCGAACAACAGAGAAAAAAAAACTATAAAGGATATCCAATAATATCTCCAACATATCAGGAGTGTGTGGCTTGTATGCCACTCAATGTGCTCCAGATGTGCTTTGTTGTTTAATTATGGCACTGATTTTAAAAAGACAAATGAATTTCCATGGCAACGAAAGTACTCAGAGGTTTCATACTGTGTAGAATACACAGTTGCTCTCTTTTACTGTCAAGTTATTTTGGTCATTTATTTAAGTAACCAGTGACAGAGATAAAAAATCTCTCATTTATTGCATATTGTGAGTCAAGTAGATTTTCTATCAAGGGGTCACATCCCCTCAGACTAAGAGTGCTTAAAATGTTTATTAGCATTTTTAAACACCTGATTAATATGACGGGAAGTCTATCGTTGCAACACAAGTAGACCACGTATTGTTCCAATTACCTAAAGGACAGCTCATGACCTTTGAGTTAATCCCTGACATTGTCACAGCTATATAGTTGTGTCATCAGGCGTGTAATTCAAAGTCTTAAGCTTTTTCACTTGATGCCAAAGGTCTGTGATTGAATCACAGTAATGAAGTCATTCAGACATTTGAATGAAAAGTGAGTCTTGAAATGTCAGTAGGAAAATCTCATAAATAACACCGAATTTAAGTCAAGGATCATTAATACAGTGGAAATTGTTGCAGCAAGTTGCTATATAGAAAAATATTCTTGTTCGATTCTGTGTGTACCTGTGTGTGTAGTTTTTGTTGTAATAATGTAAAAATTGACATGTCCCTGATATGTGTAAAGATAAATCATAAGACCTGAATCGAATATATCAGAAACGGTACAAAATGTAGATTTGTCCAAATACTGCTTCAAAACATTTATTTTCTATACAGTACGTAACACAACACTTTCATATAGACAGAACCAAGAAATTGAGACTGTGACATGCAGGAAAATCATAATAGTAGTTAGGAAAATAGGAAAATAATATCTGTGCACCCCAAGTCCCCCCTCACAAAAAAAAAATTAATAATAAATAAATAGTATAGTTCCTTTATAAATAGTGTGCAAAATCTTTCAAATTCTCTGGGTCCTCACAATTTTTTCTAATGCTTCACCTTTTACATTCTGTTCCGGGTCTGCATTTGGTTTTACACATTGTAATAATAAATTACAATGTGTATGATGTGGTATGCAATCTTATTTGAGAATAGAAAGAACTTTATACCTTTATATCTTTATTAACCACTTCATAAATCCATCATCTTGATTGACATGCGTAAGGCCATTGGTTTCCTATGCAGACATGAAATGAAAATAAACATATTAACATTAGATACTTGTCAGTCTGCACAAGTGCAGACTGTGGGAATGTACAGATAGCCAACAGCATATTAGGCGATATGTTATCTTCTGCAAGGTCAGACTGGTGACACCCCCAAATCTGGGAATAAGCAGGCCTTGCACAGATGAAACGCATTTAAAGATAACCAGAGTCTGGGGAAAAAAAAAATCCTGAAAGATTTTAACTTTGTGCTAAAATGTCTTGACTATAAGCTTTGACATCTATGTTTATGCTCTCGTGACATAGGAAAGGATTGCTGCTCAACAGTGCATGAAGGGAAAAACTAATTGTGACACAAGAGAGAACGGGGTCATGAGATTCAGGAGATTAGATGAAGGAATGAACTCTTTCAGTTTAAAGCGTGTGTTCATGTTTCCCATGCATAAAAAAAAATCACTGTCGCAGATACACAAAACTTAAAAAAAAAACAACCACACACAATTGTTGAAAATAAATAAGAACATAATGCAGTGTAAGAAATGAAAAAGTGAGAATCAATTACATTCAGGACAGGGCAGTTGAGCTGTACCATAATGAGAAGTGTGCTAAGAGATCCACATTCTCTTAAGTCTGTGACAGTGGAGGCTTGCGAAGAGGTTATGAAAAACAATAATTTAGAACAATCATTTCTCCGATGGACTACAGAAAAAAATACAACGCATAATGGAACGTCTGATTATGTTAACTAGGTGTCTTGACATTTTTGGTTTGCTGTTAAAGTTAAAGGTCCATTCGAAAATAACAAAGAAAAGCCTTTATCTAAACAAAGCCTGTCACAAGGGGGAAAAAAAAGCACCGTACAGTATATAACTTTCAGCCTCTTGTGATTTTCCATATATTTGATGAGCTATATTTGACTAAAAATGGTCTCAACTTTGTATTTGAGTATGACAAGAAATACAAATATGCTTCAGAACAAGACAGAGGATGCATATCTTACCCTTTGGTGTGCTTATACTTGCAGAGTGATGCTTACAAAAAGCAAACAAGCCAGTCTGCGATGTAAAAAGCAACGATGAGGATAAAGAAGATATCAGAAACCAGGCAGGTAGGTGTAATCATTAAATTCGGTCACACATCATCTTCTTCCAGCAAACTCCTCAGTTGTCAACGTCGGGTTAACGCATGGCGCTGAGGCATCCGCTTGCTCGGGCTGGATAGACTCCACGGTTTCTACCAGGCTACCGCTGGGGAGCACAACATAGCGGGCAGCCATGTCTTTGGGCTGCAGCTCTCTCATTCCCTCTTTACTGTGCCAAATTCCATAGCCAAAATACACGAGGAGACCTACAGAGACACAGCATGAACATTTCAAATCAGAGGAGGAGGTAAAAAAAAAAAATGGAGGAAGTGGTGGATAACTGTACATAAAAATGGTGTTGAGTTGAGTGTTGGCCAAATTGAAATAATAGTTAAATTTTTGACAAAATATGGGTCTTATTGTCAATGGGAAAAAGTGTT
This sequence comes from Syngnathus leptorhynchus, assembly GCF_054491065.1. Taxonomy (NCBI): domain Eukaryota; kingdom Metazoa; phylum Chordata; class Actinopteri; order Syngnathiformes; family Syngnathidae; genus Syngnathus; species Syngnathus leptorhynchus. The sequence goes on along the minus strand of NC_141198.1, from coordinate 8,885,134 downwards.
TTTTTGAGGGGGGTTAAAAAAAATAACATTATAAACATATAAAAACAACAAGTCGCTTATTGTCAATTGGAAAAAAAATGGAGGGGTGTCATTTAGATCAGGAATCTTTTTGAAGTAAGTTTCAATTTTTTAAACTTTGCTGTAACCACTTTGGAAATCACTTGCAACTATATTAGGGACAAGCGGCGGATAAAACTAGTGCACGCTGTGAAAATTAGCAAGTGTATTCTAACAAATCCCTGAGAATTGTGCTTACCAGAATACTGACAAGTTCAGAAAATTTGGGGCACCATGAATCTGTTAACATCATGAAAGTTTGAAGATCTGTTAAACGTGAATGGTGAAACACCTGGGGATAGTTTTAGTTAGTGTCGTAGTTCAGTGTATGTGAAATAGGGCTGTATCTGGCTGACAAGAAAATAGAATATTTTATGACAAAAAAAAATTGAAGCATTATTTAGAATGCCACTTCGAATTCTGACCTGAAGACTACTGAAAAAAATTAATAAAAATAGGATCCTCTTACCTACAGCAATCCAGATAGTGAACCTAATCCAGGTTAGGGGGCTGAGCTTCATCATAAGGAATACATTAATGAGAATACTGACGCCTGGAGTAAGTGGAACCAGAGGTACCTACAAAAAAAAAAAACAACAACACACACACACGCGCGCAACTTAACGAAGACATATATTGCTTTTGAAAAATAAAGCTAACATTTACCGGTAACTGAGGGTGCTTTTTAAGAGTAAAGTTAAAAAATGCATTTATATTCTGTTACTATGACAGTCACATGTTATGAAAGAAGAGAGACCACTTGAAGAAAAAAAACCCCACTGCTTAAATTTGTTGATTAGTGAGCAAGGGACTGCTATGACAAAAAACTGCAAAGCCTAAGCTGTCAAAAGCTAAAGTCCGCATGTCTGTCTAAATGATATCTGACACGATAAAGAAAAAAAGGAAGCGCACAGTGACATTTTGAGATACCCAGGATTGACAAAGTACAAACAGCATGGAGGTGATCAATGATTGTGTTTGATGACTCAAAGCGCTTACCTGGAATGTTTTGGTGTTTGCTTGTGGCTCATGAAGCCATATGATTGCCAGGCAGAGAACATAAGCGAGACTAAAAATCACCAGCAGGATGATGTAGCTCCATCTTGGAAGTTGCAGCTCCGTGACGCCAAATACAAGTACGCCACAAAAGGACACTGAGGTCACCAACAAACCCAGTACACAGATGGCCACCACCTCCCCTGGCTCGCAGTTCCCCAGCAGCCGGCCCAGGTATGGTTCCCAATAGGCCTTCAGCTGCCCCACACCCCTACGCTCTCTCGTCTTCTGCCTCTCCACCAACTGGAGCTTGTCAGAGAAGGACTCATACTGTTTCAGCTCCCCACTGTCCTCTGATATGTTCTGGCATTCTGAGGGGGCAGGGGAAGGTTCAGCGGTTAGAGTTGGAGATGCGGATGAAGTTTCTTTGGAGCGTTTTTTCTCGGGCTGGAAGCGGAGGACGATAACGCTGGCTGCTACAAAGGTGTAGGCTAGGAGGGTTCCAATAGATAAGAACTGAACCAAAGCCTCCAGATCGAAGATGAGAGCCAGGATGGCCATGAGGACACCAAAAACCAGAATAGCATTGACGGGGACTTTAGTGACAGGATTGACACGTGCAAAAAATTTAAAGAACAACCCATCTTCTGCCATGGCGTACACAATCCGAGGGAGGGAGAAAAGATTACAGAGCAGCACGGTGTTCATGGCTGGAGGAAAGAAGAGAGACCCATTAGTAAAGCATTACGAAATAACACAGTGGAACCTCCAAAGTAGAATGGCTTGACTGATGTAAAAAGTGATACGTCTCCATCCTGGCTTCTTAGTTATATGTGGCTAAACTCAACATTATGTATGTGGCGAACAAGCATCACATTCTCTGCAAGTTTGCCAGTGCTAAGTAGAGTTCTTTTTACATATTGTTGAAGTGTTGCTTTTAAAAAAAAAAAAAAAAAAATCCTCTATAGTTAAACCTTTACGTGCAGCAAAGCAAGCAAAATTGACAGCATGCTAGAACCTTCATAAAAGAATAGTGAGAGCAAAACTGCCTATTGGTGCCTAATAGGGTAATAGCGCTTTGACAATACCAGTTGGATGACTGTGGTTTGGCAAAATCGTATTATAAATTCAAACATATTGGAGGTTGACTCTTTGAGGTTCCACTGTATTCGTGTGCACACTCATCTCTGTTACCTGAGGCACAAGTTTCACACTCACCACAGATGGAACCCACTGCCACAATAATTCCAGCCCAGCTGTAACCTCGGCGGAAAAAAGCATCCGCCAGAGCCGAGTTGGGGTCCAGTGTATGCCAGGGAACCATTAATGTAAGCACCGTGGACACCAGGATGTAGGCCGTTGCTGCCAGTCCGAGTGAAATTGCTGTGGCGATGGGAATAGCCTTTTGTGGATTCTTGGCCTCCTCACTTGAAGAAGCGATCACATCGAAACCTACAAATGCGTAGAAGCATGTGGCCGAGCCTGCCAAAATTCCAGACCATCCAAAAGGTGAAAACCCTCCTTCCTTCTGGCTCCAGTTTGCTGGTTCCGCCAACATAAATCCAAAGATTAGGATAAAAACTATAACACACATACTGAGAGTGGAAAAGATATGATTAAGGTAGGAGGACACTTGAACTCCAAAGGAAATAAAAAGTGAGGCAACCAATAGAATCCCGGCTGCAAGTATGTCAGGGTAGTGGGCAAGGAAGGGCACGTCCCATCGCATTATGTGACTTTCAGTAAAGTTCTGGATGGCGTGGTTAAAAATGGAGTCCAAATAGCCACTCCATGCCCGTGCCACAGCAGCACCACCAATCATATTCTCCAGGATCACATTCCAACCAATCAGAAAAGCCCAGACCTCTCCCACAGAGACATATGTAAACATGTATGCAGATCCTGTTTTGGGAATGCGTGCTCCAAATTCTGCGTAGCAAAAAGCGGCTAACAAAGAGGCAAAACCTGCAAAAACAAAAGACAGAATGACAGCAGGGCCGACTATGTCTTTGGCCACTGTGCCTGTCAGGACGTACAAGCCAGAGCCCACCATGCCGCCCACACCTAACAGAGTCAAGTCCAGGGTGGAGAGGCAACGTTTCAGTGACGTGGCCATCATGTCGTCATCGAGCGTCTTGAGTCGGTTCAGCCTCTGACAAAGACGTACGGCTGGTGTGCAGCCTTGCTGACAAGTAGCCATAGTTACCGAGTTTGTTGGGCCAACGAGGCGGGGAATAAAATCGAGGGAGGAGTCACACTTGATCCATTACAGTCATAAGAAGTTCACCTGGAAGACATAGCACAAGCCCAATCAAAAACATGTTGACTGATTTTGCCCCTTCCCAATCCAGGACACCAAACGCCTGACTGACTTATGTTTTATAAGAGTGTCCAATACGTCAAATTGCCCACTGGGCATCTTTTGCAGCCCGGTCATCCTCGATTGTTTCTTCTTTTTCCCAAATGGGCGTTTGAGTTTTTTCTTACTCAGGGGATGTCGTTAATATTTGTCAACTGTGGCTTTGTAAAGCCCTTTGACATATGTTGTGATTAAGAGCAATGAAAAAAATGATGGAAGAGATAAGAATATCATTTGGTCTGAGGTGTGTTAAGAGTGTATTTGTGATTTCTGATAATACAGTTTGAAATGGATCAGGCCCAATAAGCTTAGAAATCAAACTTCAGAAATTTTCAAGACCAAAAATCTGCATGTGTGGGGAAAGCTGGTTATTCTTTATCTTTTTGAATGTGTGGACTCTGACATGAATGGAGTGTAGCCAATCAGATTAAAATATTTTGGGGTTTTTTTTTTTTGTCTTTTGTGCATGCCCCCATTCAGGTGGATGCCTGGGGTTCACCAACCTTTGTATACCACTGCTTGACTGGCTTGTTGCATAGATTATCCACTCCCTATCCACATGAGATAGTTGTTGTTTCATAGTTGTTGTTGCTTCATCATCATCATCATCATAATAATAATAAAGAATAAGAGTAAGAATAAAAGCGCTCTATTCTTATGTTTTGAGCATCAGAAAGTGAGGGATAGATACAACCTTGCGAGGGGAAAAACCCCTGTTTTTAGTTCATATAATTGGCATACTCGTGTTTAAACAGGCTGACAAAAAGGAGACCGAGAGCAACAGAGAGCCACAAAATGTCATTGCTCTCTCTGCATCGTTATATACAAATAACCCTTCAGTTGAAAACCAACTGAACAAATATTTGGCTTTATTATTATTTTTTTTTTTTGCTGGAGCGGTTAATGGAACGGTTTGCGAAACCAGTTATCACGCTCCGACGTTGAAAGTTAATTGTCAAATTATAAGACTGAAACCTCGTGCAGACAATTTCAATCGCATATTATTGGAGCCTAAATTAAACATGAGTGTGGTGGATACCGATGGCAAAAGGAGGCCACGTCATCTCATTGCATATAATCAGATGCTATAATAAATAGAATATTTCCTCATATATTCTGACCACATGTATTAAGTGCAACTGTTCAACCTGATTCTATACGCATCCGGATAGTGCGGGGAGAAATTGCGCTTCATAATGCATCGAGCGACAACAGTATAATTACGTAATGCTTCACTTTCAAACGCCAGCCAGACATTTGTCATCACCGCGACCAAGATGCTACATCGGCGCACCTATCCATGACTAAGCGTAGAACAAAAACGCTGTTTTGATGGAAAATTAATCATTCACAACAAGATGGAGACGGACGCAAAGCGGATTGCTTATGGTGTATAGCTTACTCTGAGATGAAAATGAGCTGTCCTGCAATTCGTGAGATGCCGCCTACCTTAAAGAGCAGTTTCAAACAAAGTGGGAAGCAATTTAAAACAATAATGATAAAAACCTGTTTACCGTGTACGATTTTCCCATCCGTCCGCAGGTATCAGATTCTGTGGGAGGTTGCAGGAGTGGTGCGCCCGAACGTGGAAGACTGACTACCATCCTGAGGTACGCCTTAAAGGGCCAGTCACCGCCCAAGCAAGCGGGCCCGGCATTAAAAAAAAAAAAAAAAAAAGTGCAGGTTGTTTATTCAAAGTGAACAAATACAAGCGACTTAATGTCGCGAGTCGCTAGAATACAAATACAACAACCCAAATAAACCATTTCTGTTGACGGTGTGCACTTCAACCCAAAAGTGGTCTATGTTGCAATGATCATTTTTGCTAAATGCATGGGTTAGACATTATGATACAGTATTTTATTGATTTCCTGGTAATTTCACCTCAATCTGATACACAATTTAACAGGTTTTACCTTTCGTTTGACTTTTTTTTTGTTTTACTGACAGCTGCCAGGTGGGATGTGCCGCTCAGGTGTCCAGTTACATTCATTATTCAAGCAAATAGCAACAAATGTCTACATTTTAGATCAACATAGAATCCAGACTAGAGTGATTTCTATGGCTGGGGTAAAAAGCAGTTGAGATGCTGAGAAACCACAGAAATCAAACCAAATCAAGGCTCTTTACATTGGACATTTTTACATCATTCGTCTCCTCCCATGTCATTCACCCAAGGTGAGACTATTGGGAAAACAAGTTAAACCAATGTGGGATAAAAAAAAAAAAAAAAAGACAGGATAATTATATTTTAACCTAGAATGTCTGTGATTTTTGAACGTGTGAAGTGTCAATCAATAAGGATGTTATAGGTGGTCATTTGTTACCAATGGAGATGGAGATTTCCTCTCTTCTCTGAGTTGACTACCAGGCAGAGTGACTCAAACCAAACCGCTGAAGCAACAAAGGTGTAAATGGGGAGTTTCTTGACTTAAAACCCAAGAACAGGGATCAACAAACTTTTCGAAACTGAGTGCTGCGTCTTGGGCATTGATTAAAATGAAGGTGACAAATACTTATGAAATAGGTTGGTTTGTTTGTTTGTTTAACTTTTAACAATGTTATTATGTGTGATTAGAAATCAATAATGATGACTGTGAAGACTGATCATGTTAAAGATTTCTCAAAACTTTTTAAAAATAAATATTCACCAGTGGTCACATTCTTAAATAATAACTTGTAAAACATTCCTAGAAAATGACAATATCCCATACCGATTCAACATGGAATTCTGTATTGAAAAAAAAGTTCAAACGGAATCTGAATTCACTTGTATTTATATGCAGTATGGGACCAGAAGAGGAAAAACTGTTTGTCAAGAATATATCACTATTCCTCCAAAACCGACAACAAAAAATAGTTTATCAAGAATATACCACTATTCCTCCAAAACCGACAACAAAAATACACAAGAGGCAAACTGTGATAAAAAACAAAAGGGCATTGCACTTCACATATAACAGAAATAAATATGCAATCCAATCTCATCAAAACATAAACCAGGAACTGTCACACTCTCCCATTCTAAATCTAAAAACCTAAAGGCCAGGAGCGGGTTGTCCAAGTCTCATTGCTTTAGTTTAATTCAGATGCTTTGTTGATCTTAATGTAGGGATTTTCCAAGCCACCTAATGCTACCAGAATGAACTAAATGAGGCTCAAGTGACTGGTTTCAGGTTTGTCACCCAAAAGTTCAAAAGTATGTATTTTTAAGGAATTACATTTCCTTGTATCTGTATACTGCAGAATTTGTTGGTGTTAATCCTACATTTGCATTTTAACATAAAGTGTGATACAAAAATGTGACAGATGACATCATTGTCATAGAAATCCAGACTGCCATTCTTTCTGTTGAAGCTTCAGAATCAACTCCAGTAAGTTCATCTGCATTGTCAGCTCCTGGAGAAAAAAAAACACACAGAAATACACAATAAAAAATGTCTGCCTCTCTGGCAATTTAACATCCATGGGTAGGATTATTAATATCAACAATACTGATGAGCTACAAACCTGGGGATTTGCAGTGATATAAAACCCAGGAACTCCAGCCTTCTCCAGAGTATTCTGTTGATCTGTAACTTTTTGATCAATCTCAGACACAATTTTCCTATCCATTAGTCTTTGTTCTTCTCGCGCACGAATTTCCAGGGCCTAAAAAATAAACAGTATACATGTTTGGTAAGAAAATAAAAACAGGGCTATGTACAAATGCATGTACAGTTTGGAGTTTGTCATATTAATTAACGAGCTTAAAAGTGTTAGGTTGAGGGAGGAGGAGTATTTTTTTTTATACACGATCTCCCTATATTTGTAGATTTGTATGTATTAATGATGGGAAACTTGAAAGTTGACCAAAGTGCAAGCTGCACTGGGGAAGTACCAAAGTACCAAATGGTCAAGGCACACGAGTAGACTGACAAGCATTCTCTTTACCTCTAGTTCAGCTTGCTGATTTGATTTGAGGAGTGCCAGGTTGTGAGACTTGCATGACAGCAGAGATTCTTTGTGCTTCCTCGCTATCTGTTGCTTAAGGGCTGCACATGAAAACAAACAAAACTCACTTATAAATGCGGCCACCGATAAATTTACAAAACAGGATCCTGTTTTAAAGTCTTGCCAATTAGTCAGGTGATTTTGATTTTATATTGATGAATGCAATCCCTTTCACAACAGGATACAGTACTGTGCTTTTTGAAGAAGAAAAAAAGCGTTTTGTGGTTTGCTATTTGATTTTTTAATATATGCAAAATAAAGTGCCTTGCCTCAATCTCAATAAAGGTGGAGAAACTGGAAAAGAGGACCAACCTTGGTGTTCACAGTGCAACTTTTGCCTCTGGCTGTAAAGATTTTTCTCAGTCAGGTGCTGAATATCCAAGAGGCCTTGCACTATTTCATAAACTGTTCCATCTATGAGCGCCAGAGCCAAGTCGCCAAGTGTATTATAAGACAGGCGCTGTTGGAAGGAGCTGCCCAAAAACACAATTCGTACTCAGTAGTAATTCTAACAATAACAGAAGAAGGTTTGACTGTATTTTGAATTAGATAACAAACAGCGAATCAATGTTCAAACGTCACCTCGGCAAATCTTTTACTAAGATCTGGAGCTCTGACAACAAGTAGTAATGCCGTTCTTGCTGTTTTGTAGCGTCTGCGGCAGGAGCTGGACGATACTCATTCATCTTCGAAACGGCATCAACACAGCGACAATTAAACTCATAGAACTATTAAACAACGTATATCGTAGAGAACATTAGACATTTACTAAGAAGAGAATATTCGCCATGCAACAAATAAAAAAACAAGAGTTATAAGGGAATAATCTTAGATGACATTTGGCTCGCTAGATTTAGTAGCCATGTTTGCTCTCGCACCGACTTTGAAGGACCCTATTGGGTTGCCCTTTAAGATGCCTGTCTGGAAGTGAAAAAGACCTGTAGTAACACTGGGAGGTCGCCAGATGGCACATTTCTTTATCTTTTTTTTATTTATTTATTTATTTTTTAGTATTTTTTTTATTTTTTTTGGTGGAAATAATATCCTTGCTAGACACTTGAATAACAGTGTACCTAACACAAAAAATATTGGGAAAAATATTAAATGGCGTAAAGTGATTATCCAATTGCAATGGTAGTTTGCGATGGTGTATTTGCTTAATTCGCGAAAGAAACGAGAAAAGCAAATATAGACCGAGCCCACGACCGCTGTGGTCCCGACTGACTGCTGGACACGAGAATGCATGCGCGCTGCTGGGTGAGCGTGCGGAGAGTGGACCGTGGTGATGCGCGCGCACGCGCATGAGTCCTGAGCGCTCAAGGACAGGTACCATGAGATGAAGGAAAGGGAGGAGAGACACGTTTGGATAAGGAAAAGACAACGCACATGGGATCTTTGGATTAATATCTTATAGTCGTCGCCGAAATGGCCAAAAACACATCATTATATTTTCGCATTGTCGAGGGCAGGAACCTCCCAGCCAAAGATGTGTAAGTAATGTCTATGCAGAGCTGCTGTATGTGCGCTATGTTAAGAAAATTCAATCTCGAGGCTATTTGTTAGGTTTTCTTTCTTTAGAAAAGCCCCAAGTTTCCTGCATTTAGATTACTTGGGAAAAAAATATCTGTGAACTATAAATCAAGATTGTCCTATGTTGAACAATGTGATCTTGTTGAATAGTGCTGTCATATTTTTGTTGCCATCTCAAGGTCCGGAACCAGTGATCCATACTGCATAGTAAAAGTTGACAATGAAGTTGTAGCCAGGTGAGTCTTTATTATTTGTGAGTCTTTTTTTAAAACTGCTATCAGAGTGAAGAGTTCTCCTTCTTCCATATGTCCTATTGCACTTGCCATTCCACGTACTTGTGAGCTGAGGAGGACATTGTGCGAACAGGGTGGTGGTGCATGGATACACTGTGCCCCCCTTCCATTGTAGAGAACATGATACTGTTATGGCCTTTAAAAGACCTACAGGTAACCATGGAGAGAGAAATTGCATCAGTATTTGTATGCGGCTATAGTTGATAGAAGCTTTTGAGACGATGTTCCTGTGATGACCCACAAGAGAGACACTCACGCGTGACCTGGACTGAGGAGTTTTACACGTTTCATGTTTGGTTCCCCAGCGCAAGTCTAATGCCAAGCGAATAGGTGGAGGAGCTCTATGACATACCTACAGACGGCTGGAGGCAGACTTAAAGGATGCGATATTCCTTTGTGCCCGTGTAGGTCGAGAACGCATACCAACAAACATCATTAGTGACCCCTGAGTGACTCACGGCGTGGATAAAAGCCCATGGCACCCATAAAACAGTCCGTCAGAATTTTCTGGCGCGTTGGCTCGTATACCACTGGGTTCCACAATCACCAATGAAAGTTATTTGTTCTCTCCATCTGTTTTCCACCGCTGGGAGCCTTGTGACTGCATAGGTTTGGAGCATGCGGATTTGTTTCCCGCCCTCCTATGGCTGGCGCCTGAAATACACTGATGAAATGCACCATGTTTGCGTTACACCACCTGTGCTACCATGTAGACCTGCTCTTAGATGGTCTAAAATGTAGTCTACTTTTTATCACCAAAATATAAGATGCGCCAGGGGGATGCGGCAAGGGTTGAGCTGCCCCAATTTTGGCAGCACAACTCACGGCCACATTTTCAGCACATCAAGATCTAGTTCCAGCAAAGAAGAATAACTGATTATACAAAAGTGTTGATAGGCAGAAGATTGTTGCTTGCTGTGTCAACAGTCAGTTCTGTTATGGAGAGTTTAGAGACATGACTCGCCTGTGTCTCCTCATCTCATCATTGATCGCATCTTCACATTCTCTATTTTATCTGTTATGTTCTCTGATTGCTTAATTAGACACTCTCAAGCAAAACATTGTGATTTTCACCATTCAACAAGAACGCGAGTTGATTCGAGTGGTAATTGTGCCATCTGGTAGAATTTGAAAAAGTGGCAACATTTTTCTCTGCTAACACGAATGCCTTACTCATGATGTTCCCACTCGGTTTATTTTGAATCATCAATTCTGTCAGGCAGAAATTGCGTTACAGAGCATGGGCATGCACTATTTGACTGTCGACTATCTTTGAAAAGCCACAACTTTCTGAGCTCACTTGTGCATATATAAGTGGGTTGTAGTTTTTCAAAGACACTCGATGGATACTAATAGGTTAAAGGGTAAGCCCCCCCCCCCAAAATTTTCTTCACCTGTCGTCAGGTCTCATGTCACAATCAATTACGGCTCAGTTTCAGAAAACTGGTGAGCCGTGATTGGTTATGACCTGAGACCTGGCAACTGTGAAGTCATTTTCAGTCGACAGCAAGTGGCAAAATAGCTCCTCCCTAAAATGGATTAAAACAGGCCCGTTTAATTCGTATTCCACAAACAAAAAAGCAACCTTAAATAAATATGGATTGATGTTTTTTTATTTATTATCTTATAGTACGTTCTGTAAATTATACGTGTGTCGGCATTTGAGCTGTCTATCCACTCAATAAATAGATTCCTACTGCTGCCTTATCTGACGTGATACCTCTCATGTCTCCTCTGTCTGTGTGACATCTCTATTCAGGACTGCCACAGTGTGGAAGAACCTCAATCCTTTCTGGGGTGAAGAGTACACGCTGCACCTCCCAATGGGTTTCCATTCGCTCTCCTTCCATGTCATGGATGAGGATACTATTGGGTAAAGTCATCAAGTAAAAAAATAATCTCAACGTCAGTCATTTTCTGCAGCTGACTAATGGTACCCTATTTGATATATGGTGCTCTAAGGCCTCTGTGTTTGCTTCACTCTATTTTTGATTTAGTTGGGTTAGAGTCCCATGTACAGTTTGCATGTTTTGAAAAAGACCCAAAGGCTTAACAAAAACAAACATCACGCATGATACCCAGTCTAGAGGTTGTCTAACCTCTTATTCTCATCACCATTAGTCTTCTAATCAGTCTATCATCTCTTTTTATTTGATTGCATCTCATCAAGCGTTATCTTCTTCAACAGCCATGATGATGTCATTGGAAAGATTTGTCTGACCAAAGAAGCTATTGGATCTCAAGCAAAAGGTACCTCTTTGGTGGGAGGAGCAAGACACTGAGGTTAAAGCGTTATGGATTCACATGACATGCGGTTATTTTTGTTTAAACAACCTTTGGGAATGTTATTATTTGTATATGCTCACTCATATTTTATAATCCTAAAACATGTGTTACAAGTACTGCATTACTTGATGCGTGGGAACACAGAGAACTCAAAAAGTCGACAAACTTGAAATACCGTATCTCATTTGAACAATTACGTTTTACATAAATTTGAATGAATTTTGACATTGTGACAATAGACAAACTGATGCAAGACTTCCTAAAAAAAAAAAGGGGAAATATAAACTGAACAGAATAATCTGACAGAACTGTTCCTGAGACCAGTGACCAATGAAGACATGCAGAACAATCAAATACTCTTCCACTAGATGGCAGAAGTTATAAACGTTACTTACTTAAAGAGTGTCCATTTAACTCATGTCATGTCGGTGTGAAATGCTTAGTGCTTGACAGTTGGATGAATCTGACGAGAGTTGATCCCGATGAAGAAGTGCAAGGAGAGATCTACCTGACCCTTCAACTGCTAAAACACACAGAGAAAATTGTCCTACGATGTGGCGTGATCGAAGCCAGGTACAGAATAATCAGAAGCCGTCCGTGTTCTGTAAGATGGCTGCAGTAGGTTCAGAATGTGTTGTAGCTACATCCCTCCCAACTATCGTCCATGGATATTTTTCCTTTCTACTATTATGTGCTTATGCCTGATTCGCCATCTTGATGTTGAAATCTTGTCATCATCATCATCACGCTGCAGGCCTCCATTATCCCTGCTTGAGCCAACATATCAACGCTCACACCTCTCTAGCCCATCTGTGGCTTCCATCTCAGGCAGGGCACTAATAAGCACACCACTCACGGCTTGACACTGTGTTCTTCAGTCATGTCCTTGCAAATATGAATTTGTCTGAAAGGTTCAAATGAAATGTCATCTTTGCAAGTCACCATAGAAGTCAAATATTAATTTGCTTTGTTTGTCTATTGATATCAAAGAGACCTGGCCCCAAGAGACATCTCCGGAACCTCGGATCCATTTGCACGAGTTATTTACAGCAGCCACAGTGCAGAGACCTCGGTGAGCAATGTCTTCATTTTCATTATGTGGATGTAGAAATATAAAGACACTTTGGGTTTCAGATCATCAAGAAAACACGTTTCCCTCATTGGGGAGAGACCCTGGAGCTGGACTTAGATCCACAAGAACTCAGTGAAGAAGGAACTGTCCTTGTGGAGGTTTGGGACTGGGACATGGTGGGCAAAAATGACTTTCTGGGAAAGGTGAGGATATTTTGTCAAGACACTAACATGTCTCTGTCTTCAATTGATACAATCAACAAACGAGTCTGATAAGTGTTTGATATATGCAGGTGGAAATCCCTTTTGCTTGTTTGCATAAAACTCCGTTATTGAAGAGCTGGTTTCGTTTGCTACCTTTGGGAAACAATGAGGTGGATGCAGGGTGAGGATCATGCGTCAGTCTCATTACACTTTTGGTGATAAGTATACTTTCCCAAAGTTAGAATTCACCCCCACACACAAGACAAAGGGACACTTAACATTACTAACCAACACAGCAAGCGTATTTTTCTAAACTCCTTCCTTGTGTCCAGTGGCAAGTTGGGAGCATTGCGTTTGAAGGTGCGTTTGGTCGAGGATCAGATTTTGCCGTCTTTGTACTATCAGCCCCTCACTGACCTTTTGGTTGAGTCGGTCATCTCCCCTGCTGAGGTTAGCAGTTTTTTTTCCCACCCATAAGTGCGTACCGGAGCAATAAATCCCCCCCCCCCTTGTCACTTCTAAAAACGTTGACCATGATCAAACAAATAATCCAAGGTATTTTCTTCATAGGTTGACGACATCAGTGCATTGACCATGCTGGAGGAGGTGACCACGTTTGAGAGTCGGCAAGATGTGGCCATGACCTTGGTGAAGATCTACCTGGGTCAGGGCCTGGTTGTTCCCTTCTTAGACTATCTGAACACCCAGGAGGTCAACCATACCAGTAAGATGGATGTCATAACATCTTTGAAATATTATTGCTGTGTACATATCAGCTGTTGAAGTAGCCTACAACTCAGAACCTTTGGCAATGCTGAACTGTCGTGCTCGGGATGAAAAATAGACTCCAGACAATTCACCTTGTGTTAGAGTTGCCTGGTTCTCTTTGCGTCATTATTTGTTTTAGACAGAGTTTGGACTCTCGTACTCTCCAAGAATTGATTTCCAGGTCACTAAAACAGTTGTGGTCTTTGTGAGGGAAGGTCATGCTCCATCAATCTTTTCTGGTCTGTATTAGTCATGTGTCTGCCTGCGCAACATGATATCGACAATATTCTGGCAATTTTAATATCGCAATATCACTGTTATCGTTAACCACAACTCCAATGATGTTTCGAAATTAAGTGAGATATAAATAAGAACAGAATACGATGATTTTGTACACAACTGTAATCCTCAATGAAATGTGTGTACCGTCAGATTTTTTGATTTAGCTCTGGTATTTAGATATCATTTTACATACTCTGGTATTTGTATACCAAGATTAAGTTCAGGTATTGTGCATCTTGCTGTGGTTTCCATGGCAACACTGCAGAACCAGAAGCATGTTTATCAAGATAAAATAAATTGTTGAGTTAGGTCAACAATCATAAAAGATTCCCCCCAAATCCTTTTGGAGCATGGGAAAATGCTATCACATTGCCTTGTTTCTTCATAATTTGGGCAGGTACCTTTGTTTCCACTAATAGTATGTTTTTCCTCTTTTCGTCATAGCTGATCCAAACACTTTATTTCGTTCCAACTCTCTCGCGTCTAAAGCCATGGAGCAGTTTATGAAAGTGAGTCATTCTGTGTTTTTTCTTTCAGCCTTTTCTGTTCTGATCTTTCTGAGTTTTTCACCAACTATTGAGTTTGACAATCCATTATTTGAAGAGCTGGTTTCTTCCCTGCAGCATGTACTGTAAATGTCAATTTGTTATCATGTGGTTTTGTTTGCTGTCAGGCTGTTGGCATGCTGTATTTACATGAAGTGCTGAAGCCTATCATCAACCGTATCTTTGATGAGAAGAAGTACATTGAACTGGACCCATGTAAGATTGATCTGAATCACACAAGGTAAATCTGACAGAGGGTACATCAATTGATAACCTGAAAAGCGTTTCTCATATATCAAGCTGTGGAGCTATTGTGCGTGTGTGTAGTTTAGAATTTATGTCTAGCCCGGGGCGCTGCACACTGTCTTTGCACTTTGACCTTGGAAGGCGTACATACATGTATCTGAGAATTAATTAAAAAAGAATGTAAGAAGTGGGATGACTGTTGCCTGGCAACTGCTATGAGCACCCTGAGACGTCAATCTATGACATGGAGGGAGATCCAGGAGCCAACATTTCATGTCATTTTATTTCATGTCTAGAAACCAATGCAGAAACCCTCAACCAAATACTCAAGGGTAGAGCAAGATGCGCTCAGATGTTATAATTGCAAAGTAATGGATCGTTAAGAATTTGGTTGATGAAGTGTCCTGAATGGAGACAGACCATTGCATTGTTATTTTGCCTTTTGTCTGGGAAGACGAATTTCATTCAAGGGCGCCGTGTCGGAGGCAGAGGTACGGGACAGCAGTGTGGAGATGTTACAAAACTACTTAACCAAGATCGTTGAATCAATCATTGGCTCGGTTGAGCAATGTCCTCCTGTCATGAGAGTGGCCTTCAAACAGCTGCACAAGCGGGTGGAAGAGCAGTTTGCTGAACCTGACAACGAGGTCAGTGCGCGCATAAAAGAAAATGCCCAGTGTGAAATATTAGCGAATGTCACAGCTCATAGGTTTAGCATACTACTACATCATTTTGCAGTTTTAATAACGCTTTGCCATCTTCACCTTATGTTGAACAGGATGTGAAATATCTCGCCATCAGTGGATTCTTTTTCCTGCGTTTTTTTGCTCCCGCAATCCTCACACCTAAACTGTTCCAGCTGAGAGATCAACATGCTGATACACGTACAAGCAGGACACTATTACTGCTGGCCAAGGTAGAATTAACAACACACATACAGGCAAAAATAATAGTGTTCATGTTACAAATGAAAAAGAAAGAGAAAATGGCAAAACATAAGGGAAGCCATTGTTGGTGCGAGTCCCGCTCCATTTATAAATGCGCCTAATTCAAAGATACCTCACCTACCTTTGCAGTGTGTGGGTGTCAGGGTCATACATGCAGCCTTGCTCCTACTGGTCTTCATGGCCGCTGCCCATGGTGCTGAAGTGCTGTTGCCATGGGTCCACTTCTGTGAAAGGGAAAGGCTATTTTTATATCTCTATGTGTAGCCAGCAGAGTATGTTCAAAGACAGCATCAGAGAAGGGAAAAACAGGGACTTCCTTCTCTCCCACGGCTAGATGGGGGGCTGGACAAAAGGCCTCGCAGCATGCTTGGCCACAGGGACATTTTTGATCTTTGACTTTGAGTCAGCATCACAATGGACATGTGGTCGGCATGTCTGCAGTTCAGAGGTTTAGGGTTTGAACCTTGGCTCCGACGTTCTCGTGGTACTCCGTGTCCTTATCCCTGCAGGTTAGGGTAATTGAAGACTCTAAATTAACCATAACTAATGGGGCTTTCTCTCTTGTTCAAAAGTATGTGCTCGCTCAATCAACATGACATTGTCTCTATTGTCAGGCATTACAAAGTGTGGGGAACCTGGGCCTCCAGCTTGGCCATGGTAAGGAGCAATGGATGGCACCTCTTCATCCCATCATCCTTCGCAGTGTGGCCTCTGTCAAGGACTTTTTGGACAAATTGATCGACATAGAGCATGATAGCGGTAAGGTAGACTGCGCGGGCCGAAAGAAAGTTTCACATAGTCAGTCATGAGTGACTTTGTGACATCTGATCCCACAATTAGTTAAACAGCCTGGTAGCACAGCCTTGAAATATTCATGAGCACAGAAACTAATTGATGCGACAAATGAGTTGGTGTGGAGTCAGGGTGATGACACATCACCTGTCTCCTTTTTGACCATCATGTGTCAGCAAGTATAATGTGAAAAAGGTTTCCCCTTTTTACGATGTCTCATCCTCGACTTGCACAATAACAGCTACGCTCTTCATAAAGGTCAGGTTGACATTTGACGCTCTTCTGCTAGGTATTGAATTCATTCATGAAGACGTTTCAGATGTTTGGGCCTCTTACTCATTGGGAAGCTTGGGGAAGGACCTTTTCTGTTCAGCCCGACTGTGCCCCATGTACATATGCAAAACACTAACCTCAAAATCAGTTTTGGGATAAAGTTCAACAAAGTTGTATTATTATTATTATTTTTAAAATCTTCTGTTTTGTTACCTTTATTCAAGCTTAGCTTGGTGTTTCTTTTCCTCTGCAGTGTCTGTGATCCCACAGCGGGCTGTGTTCCTTCCCTCGGTGATTGTCAAAGAAGGATACCTACACAAACACAAAGCAGAAGGAGCCCAGCTTCTATCTCGATTTGCCTCCAAGAAGCGCTACTTCTGGTTGACTAGCGAGACCTTCTCTTATGCCAAGACACCTGATTGGCAGGTAGCTAGCAAGAGTTAAAAAGAATACAATGTTAATACCTGTATGGTGCGTGGTTTTTCTCGCATGCTTCCACAGCAAATAAATGGATGAATGGATATCTCTTAAGAATCAAGGTTTCGTGTCACAAAATAAATGAAAGTTTTGTAATGTACTCAAATTATTATCTCAGGTTATTATGAGTGCCTGACAGAGCTTCAAAAATGTTTTGCTTTTAGCTCTACTATTAGCTTCAATCTGTCATGCATGTCTAAACTATTTTCAGACTATCTACGGCGGTGTTGAGCATCATCTAGTGTGAAAACCAATGAATTGATATGAAGGCATGTCATATGAATAAAAAACGGATATGTGGCTTCTGGTGCTAAATGACTTTTAGTGTCTGACACTTTGTCGGATGGTGAGCAACTTGGCTCCTAACAAGATGAACCACCTTAATTCTCCTCTGCTTGCTCTAATATATTTATGTTGATCTCCTTTTGAGGCCATCATGAGCGTTATTACCATATAGTGCCTACCTTGTGATAATGATCTCCTCTCATTCACCAGCCAGGGTCTGAGAGAGAAGAGAACTGCTGCAAAATGCTCTCTTTGAGCCAGCCTCTGCTTTGTATGAGCGGGATAAAGGCCAGGGTTAATTGAACGTTGTGGATATTCATGGTAACGTTGCAAATCAGATTAGAAACAATGCCCAAGCCCATTTCCTCCATCTTGGAGCTCTCCAGTCTCAGTGGACCAAGCTCCCCATTGGAACAGGCTGATTTACACTTAAAAGTGTCCTTTGCTGCCATGTTGTTCTCATCGTCATGACGTGCTTTCCTCACACAATTCCTCTGAGAATAACGTTCGAGTGAATGTCATTCAGCCACAACTGCCCCGTTGAGTCACAGTCATCCAATTTTATTTCACTCAAACCTAAACATACTCAGCAGAATCCGTCGCCCATGCTTGTCTTAATTGGCGCTGTGATTTGCCGCTCAATTGTTGCAGGTGCGCTCCTCAATGCCCATCCATTGTGTGTGCGCCGTGGAGAGGGTGGACGAAAATGCCTTCCAGCAGCAGAATGTAATGCAGGTCATTACCCAGGACAATGACGGGCAGCTGCAAACCATGTACATCCAGTGCAAGGTGAATTGTTACTCACACTCAAAAGTAGTCAGGCAATATCTTGACTACCCAAAAACCTGATGTGCTAGGAAAAAAAGATTATTTTTTTTGTTCTTTTTTTAAATCGGCGTCAGAAATATGTCAAAGGGGCACCTTTCTGGATAAAATTGGCAGTTGACCAGTATGATTTAAAGAAAGATGCAATTAAACTGGGAGTTTCTTCATGATGCAGCAAAATAGTAACCCAAAACATACAAGCTAAACAATGAAGAAGTTTACCGGATAGACAATGGACATGCTTTATTGCATGTGCAAGTAATTTACCTTGAATGTACAGTGCACACCAAATGACTTGATGATGATATTTCTGTCTACACAGAATGTAAATGAGCTGAACCAGTGGTTGTCCGCTATCAGGAAAGTTAGCATCTACAATGAGCGAATGCTTCCTTCCTTCCACCCAGGGACACATCGCGGGGGCAAGTGGACGTGCTGCCTGCAGACAGAGCGCACAAGTAATCCTTATTTACGTTCACGGCTTTGTCTCCGCACTCAATACAGTTTAACAATCTTATTTATGTACCTGACAGTGAATAATTTAGTAACTCTGAGTTGAAGTCAAGCCTCTTGCAAGAGTAGAAATGCATTGTGTGCTTGGTTCACAGTTCCAGGCTGCAGTCGAACTCACTCGGCTGTGACTCTGGGGGACTGGAGTGACCCTCTTGATCCTGACGCAGAGACCCAGACCATTTACAAACAGTTTCTCCAGGGAAGAGACAAACTCAGGTACTGTAACTCCTCTGTTTGGAGCATGAATGTTTTGTAGCAGACCCTGATCACATAGAAATATACAGCTGAGTGAAAGATGAATATGACTTGGAGGAATAACGAACAGTATAATAGGTTGAAATAAAAATCTAAATTACAGCATCAGCCTGGTTGCAATTTACATGTTGGACACTAGAGGTCAATGTCGCACACTCCTACTCCCCCTTTTATTTACACTTAGATCAGTAATTAATCCTCCAAGGGAACGCTTATGATGAACTGATTGATGTGCCCGTAGGAAAAAATATCTTCCAGAGGCAGATGCAGATCAGATGGCCAGCAATAAAGGAGGGATGAACTCTGACAATGACCCAGGTAATGCCCCATATTTAGTCTGCATACAATTGATTGGAAAAGTTACAATAGTTATTCCAATGTTTATTGAACCAAGGCTCATATTTTGCATTGGACAAATCTAATAAACTCACAAGAAGCCATGAAATATTAGATGTGTTTGGAAAGATTCCATATCCACTATAAAGTGAAGAGTAAGTTTGCCTTTTTGGTGCTGTTCAATTGTGCAGCTCGCTTAGCCCGCTTGGCACGGTTTTAAACCAGATGCCCTTCCTGATGCAAACCACCCACAACAATGGTGTCAGGGATGAGTGGAGCAGGGCGACCAAATGCAGCTTGGACCAGGCTTTATTGAAAGGAAGGGAAGTGGGCGAACACAGACACAGGCGGGATAGAGACTCACCGCCAGCAGACAGGCAAACAGAATCTGACCGTGAGCCTCCAGACAAGACCTGGGGGGACTGGACGAGCAGGACAGGACCACAAGGCGCAGACGGGAGACAACTGTAGACACCGACAGAGAGACCCACACGGGGAGGTCTTAAATACATAAGGTAGCAAGAGGAAGCAGGTGACAGACATGACAGTGATGAAGGGGTGCGGCTGAGGGAAGTTGCCGGCCGAGCGTGCTCTGACAAGTGGTTGGCAAAGTGTAATGATCCTTGCAGAAAAATCAAATATATCCTATGATGTATTGGACTGAAAGAGAAAAAAATATTTGTTGTTGAATTTTTGGCACAAGACAAATTCATGTGTTGTGTCAGAAAGACATATTTAACATATTGTTCGTAGGGCATGAAGTGCATTGTTTGCATTACATTTGTAAAATAGTGGGTGAGATTTGTTATCCAGTAACGTATCTCTGTTGTCCCCGTAGATGGTGCAGAGTGTAAAGTGGACCGCGTAAAGGCAGGTCAGAGCCTCGCCACTCGCCTCCTAACGGTGATTGAAGATTTAGAAAAGGCTCATGCAACTTTTCAGGGGAGAGACGAAGAGGACCCCACCAATGTCTGTCTGAATCTCTAGGCCAGACTAAGAGGGATCCCAATAAATCCTTCCCAAATACAAGTGAGACGGATTGCCACCCTCAAGATCGTGATGGAGGAAAAGTGGGTGAATAGGCGCATCCATTTGAAAGCATTCCCAATATGTAGGCCATGCTTTGTATTCTGTGAGTGCCACAGACTACAGCAATGCCTCAGAGAATTTATGACACTTGACGATAAAGGGAGCATGATCTGACTTGATATTTTTTGGCCGTATGGTTTGCATCCTCTCGTGGTTGAATGTGTGTGTAGGGGGGGATCTTTTATATTTTCAAATATTTTACAGGCCACCAGGTCATACATTTTTATGCAAAAGCTTGTTATATAGTGTGCTTATCTTTATAAAAGTTTTTTTTTTTTTTTTGCTTTTGTGCATGATGGTTGGGGCCTCATTAATTCAATGTGACCGTGGCTGCAGATACATCATCCAAACATCGTAGGGGTGTGGCACATGATAACTTGTGCCTATACAAATAAACAAAGAGATTATTGCAATTGTTGCTTTTGGGCCCTTTATGATAAAAGTGTGTGCTTTTTGTTTGGCTGTCAGTTTTCAAATCAAATGTTTTTTCTTAACTTGCATCTGGCAATGCATTATGGTAACCTTCCATATATGTGGGTAATATTTACATATTACATATATCCAGCCACCTAACATCATATGCAGTATAAATGACACCACATTGTTTGGGGGAAGTGTGAATAAGATGGCTAGCTTACAATTTTATACATTTTTGAGGTGCCATTGATATTGGCAATTGAAAGTGTTACATCATGTGGAAAATGCCAATGTAAAGACCAAAAAAGTGCATTTAAATCTGTTTTACATTTGTACATGTAAAATCAGTGATTTTCCTTTAAACATGTCTCTGGATAGCAGAGGTGATTATTTTTTGATATTGTGCGAAAAGATTTAGCACAGATTATGTGGTCCTGTCAGTGGAAGAGTCAGTGTGTGCGTGTGTGGTCTTTATAATAGTGACTATTGCAGAAAGGACAATCAATCCTGTTTAGTTTTTATATTGTGGTCCAAAATATTTTTTTTCTGGATTGCTCTCACATTTATCACAACATAAACATTTGATTTGGAAAACACAGTGAACCGAAACCTCGAACCCCTTTTATTTTGAAACCTCACTGTGCTTCAAGTGGACTGTCAACTGTGGAATGACAATACTAATATTCATTAAGCTCTAATAACACGTCCCCAGTTCAGTTTATGTAAAGGGAAGATGTGCATCCCATGAACTTTTCCAATAAATTTTGGACCCTGCACAATGTAGTTATGGGGCGAACTTAATTGGCTTGTGTTTTGTGGTGCTTCCTTTATCCTTCTGTAAGGACTCATCTCCAAAAACTAAAGGCAAAATATGAATATCCATTTTCAGTTTCAATTGTATTGTTTGCAATTTGATAGGCGAGTTTAAGCGGCATCCATCCTTTTTTAACTTCAACATGGAAAAAGTCTACATACCCACTGTCATTAACGGACTTTATTAAATCACCACCAAATGCAATTAAATTATAACACAACTGTTATTTCAAATTAGCTTTATTGTTTGTATCCACTGCTGCTCTGTGCCTTATTTAAATGCTAATGAGAGCTGACCTACCTGCACTTACGCAGCAGTCTCCTAGCTCTTTCTCCCATTAGGCAGGACATGTGACCAATGAGAGGGAGCTACTGGGTCAGTGCCGCAGGGAATGGGGCAGGGTCATCACGGTTCACACTGCCATCCCAACATGCCCTTTAGCACACAGCGGCCTCAGCACCCACACAGTTCAATTGCCAGAGGCTCCAAATGACCAGCAAAGCACATTCACATAAAACTAAAGACAAATAACACACGCACTAAAAATGAAGGCGAAGGTGACAAAGGTGAAACAAAATCACCCCCACTGAGGGCACATTTATTTTCCATTTTTGTCCACAAGACAGAAAACATGCAACAAGGTTAACACGATTCAATAAAGACTGATTATTGATTCAAAAGCCCTTTATAGTAGTTAAACCATAGTCTCTATGTCTCTTTAAGCTCATTTCACTTTTATGTCTGTGAACAAGAAAGAAAGGTTGACACTGCTCAAGTGATGTCAAACCTCACGATTAGGAATCGTAAATGTCAATTAAAACATGAAGCGTGTTGTAAATATCCAAAAAGAGGAGAAATTAGCCAAACGCCATCTCGTCCACTTGTGTAAAATGAAAATGTTCTGAGGCAAGATGCAGAGCACAGTGCTAAAATGCCAACATCATCTGGTTGACCTTTCGAAAGAGGAGCTTTTGATGATTTCATACACGTTGCTCACATGCATCTCGGGAAGAACGTTACTGTCTTTTTAAAGGACAGCGTGGGCCTATGATTTTGTCTTGCAAGACGCACACTCAAAGAGACAAAGAGATACCAACAGACAATACAGCCACACTAAATGTTTAAGGTATAGTTGAAAGATGTACGATAAGCATTGAACATATGACTTTCGATTACGGTAGTAAATACTACATCCTGCGCAGAATGATACGTCATAACTTTCCACTTCAAATCAAATGGAAAAGGATATGTTATCGTTATCGCAAAGACAATCTTGAATCAGAAAATACATCAAAAATATATGCTTTCCATTATGTATATGTCTGCTTTTGTTATAGACAAGAGTGAGGCAACCCACAAAAAACGACCACTAACCCAAAAGAATCACCATCTTTGCTACAAATAAATCAAGCAGGTTTCACGTCTTAAAAATAGTAAATTGCATAAACAAGATCTCTGTCGATCAGGCATACCAAACCACATTGCATTTTCCTTTCCACAGAAGTCTGTACACACCTGAAAGTCTAAAGGGCCGACAAAATGTTCAAGAAGCAAACACTTGGATTTCTCAACTTCATTAAATTTCACTCAATGTAGACATCTCCCTGATCCTTTTAACTAAGGCCTCCAAAAGTGAAAGGAGGACCAAACAATGAATAGTTTCAATTTATTTTGCTTTGTGGAGGGTGGCAGAAAAGTAGACAGCCTGAATAAGAGCACAACTTGAAACTGAAATAAAATCAAATCATTTTATGTGCACGTCTGCCTCACAGTAACAGTTTATATTCCAAGAACATGCAAGTTCGGTTAACTGAGTACTGGAATAAATTAACAAGTGGATGAAAGGGAAAAATTCAAAGGCCCTGAAAAATATTTTAGAAAAACCATCTTAAAATAATGTATGAACATCCTGTGCGTGATTGCTTCCATATGAATTATTTCTCGGACAAAAATCTGTTAACTTTTATCAAGATGATCATTTCAGCTAGAAAGGTTCTGTTCATACAGATGCATTTTTGCATATAAAGGCAAGAGCTGCCATCCAGTGTAAATGGGGGCCAAGGAGAACGCTGAGACTGAAAAAAGACTCGAGAAAAAGAAAAAACCCAAAGATACGCTTTCTGTCTAAACACATTTTGAATGATGGGTTAAGTTCAACTTACTGAAAGATATTGGCTGTAGAAATGGAGAGCCATCATCTAAAATGAAAAGGCTTCTCCCTTAGACATGCAATAATAATCCCTGAATGTTTCATGATTAGTTGACATCTGCTACGAATAAAAGTAATAAACCTCTATGAAAGTGGTGGTCAAACAACTATCAACACGATAAATATGTCGGAACTGCAGCAAAGAAGCAGACCATTTTTACCTACTGCTGGATCACCACCCAAAAAAAAAAAAAGTGGTTTCAAGGTGACCTCCAGCCACTCCCACGCCACGTCAATAAACGCAATAGTCACCGACACAACTTGACAACAGGCTGTGTTGATTTTGGAGGCACCAGAAGCAGCTGCAGGCCTGCCGCTTCGGTGCGCTTGCACGCTACGCATCAACCGAGCCGCCTCGTGAGCCCACGCGTGCATGCAACAGCAACAAAGTTGCACATTTTTCATTTGCATATATCACACAATACAAAGCACGGTTGGAAGAAATGAAAACAAGTTCTTCAGGGCCTTTAAAAAAAAAAAAATCAATTCCACAGATCTGCAGCCAATATTGACCCAATTGTTTGCTTTTGATGAAAGGTTATCTAAATTTCATCCATAGAAACAACCCTTTTGGGGAAAATGACAACAATCATGCTCTTTAGGCTCCCCCACTAAATGATAAAGATACATTGACTATATTTATTCAAGTCAACTATACACATTCTACATGAAGGTACAGACAGTAGCATACACTAACACTACTTATTATATTAGACGTCCATTAACATGTCATAAACATTGTCCTAAACAGTCCCTGACAAACTGACATAATGGTCAGATTTTATGTATCATTTTGACATCTACTTTTGTTATAGCTAGATTCATGAGTGAGTTTTTTGGGGTATAAAAATAAACTAACCGTACAATCAAACTGAGCTTGAATTGTAGAGCATAGAACATTTGTAGATAATGTTTCCCCAAAGTACTACAAGAAGATTTACAAAAAAAAAAAAAGAAAAAAAAAAAAGGTTCAAATGTCATTTAAGACTTAAAAAAAGGAAAAGCCAAAAATGTAACTACGAAGCGAGGCTGCTGCCTCAAAAATTGCCGTGGAAGACTGCGATTCGCCCCCGAAATGAGCCCCACAACAACTTTACATCAACATCCCACCTCATTAAAGTTGATCAGATGCTTTTGTGGGAAGTCAGTGCTGGCTGACCTCGCTTTCATCCGCAAGTAAAAAAAAAAAAAATAACGAAGATCCCTAGCAAGGATCTTCAAAAACGTTTTTAGCCACCGGGCATAATATCTTGGAGGGAGAGCAAAAAAACTTACAAGGAAAAAAAAAATCGATATACTTCTGATGCGTTTGCAGCTGTATTAAAGCATCATTTGCATGTTTCCAGAAAAGATGTCTGCTGCAAATGAAGAGGACATGAACCAAGAAGAGAACATGTCTAACTGCTCCCCACAGAAGTAAAGCAGTGCCCAGCGCAAAAAAAAAAAATTCCCCGGGAGGGTTAAGAATCACACGATGGATCCTCCGAGGGAAAATGACGACATCTTTAGGAACTCGGTGCATTCAGTCACAGCCCCGCACCCCCTTCGTGCATGGCAGCATGATGGATAGACCCAAGGCCACATTTTCCTTCAAATGAGAGAGCGTACTCGCGTGAGCCTTCATGTTCACAGAGGTCAGCATTATCAGTGTCAACAAAATAAATGACTTTTGCTTTGGAATGTAGCAAGGGTACGCTGTAAAATCTCATGGCGAGCAATCAAATGTCTGCTGGGGTATTTCACAACCTCTTTCATCGGCAGCCCACAAGGTTAACAATGTAATCTATGTCTATTAGCAAAACCTTCCTTGATTCCGCGAACCCAAAAGCTACTTCATGTGCTAAAAAACACTTTCTTTAGCCCTTGCTTCAGTGATGGGGCACACTTCGTTTAAAAATCACAGAAAAGTCTCACCATATTTGATTTTCTTACTAAACCGGGGAGAAGATGTATATAATATATTTCTTTCAAATGTGTCTTATGTAGTGAGAAAAGCTTCATTGGCACCTCATCTTATTGCAGCAATTCGCTCAACATTCATTATGCAGCGTTGGTCGGGCCATGCAATCTGGCCCCCGCACGCCTTCTTATCGCGCTACAAGTGCAGATGCTTTGCTTTGACTCAAAAAGAGGTCGGTAACACGTTTTGCGCGTGCCTCAAAGTCTTTGCAGACGCATACATGCTCCGGGCATGACGCAAAAGAAAAACAAAAAGACCACAACAACTGTTTTGCTTCCATCGCTCTTGTCTTTCCACCACTTCAGGGTCTCAGTCAGGGCAAGTAAAGAGTAGCGTGCTGGACGATGAACGTTAATCTGGCATTACGGTTTCCTCGGAAAAATGACGATCGGAGCGTGTTCTCGCCGGCCGGCCAGCTCGGAAAGTTCTTAGTCCTTCAGGTTGTCCTCGCCAACCCCCTGGGCCGACATCTCCGTCAGGACGTTGTCCAAGTAATTTGGGTCAGGATAGCCGTGGCCAGTCAGGTTGGAGCCGAATTCGGTCTTGTGGTGGATCTCGTTCCACACCACCGTGTCAGACTCGCCTGTGGTACTGGAAGTGCCGATGGTGAAGATGAGGCGTCTGTCCCAGGCTGTGATCAGCAGCTTGAGAACCTGTAAATTACACAAGTGGTGACGCAAAGAGTTCATCTGAGGAGAATTGGTTGTAGTGGCTTTCAACCCCATTTGATCCATCCATCCATCCATCTATCCATCCATCTTCTTCCGCTTATCCGGGGTCGGGTCGCGGGGGCAGCAGCTTTAGGAGGGACTCCCAGACCTCCCTCTCCCCAGCCACTTCTTCCAGCTCATCCCGGGGGATCCCAAGTCGTTCCCAGGCCAGCCGAGAGACATAGTCTCTCCAGCGCGTCCTGGGTCGTCCTCGGGGTCTCCTACCGGTGGGACATGCTCGGAACACCTCCCCAGGGAGGCGTCCAGGAGGCATCCTGATGAGATGCCCGAGCCACCTCATCTGGCTCCTCTCAACGGTGAGAGTGCACAAGCAGCCAAATGCCGTGGCCCCCATTAGATTGTTTTCTTTATTTTTCACCACATAAATTTGGGCTGTGAATCACAAGGCTAAGCACCATCAGATTTCAATTTTGTTTTACTGTGGCGGATGGACCAACACATAACTCTCTGGCAAGTTTGAAATCCACAGACATACATTTTGCAGCCTGACTCACCTTCCTGCCCTTTTCGTTGTCTGGCAGGTAACACTGCCGAGGGAACCCCCTTGCGCTGAACTTCTTCCCAGGGTTGGGGTGCTCATTGGTCTGAAACATACAGCACATACAGTAAACAATCGTTTTTGTATTTAGAATGGAATTGTTTGCTCACAAATATGAACACTAAATAATATATTTTCTCCTCCCTTTCCCATGAGAAAAAAAAACACAATAGATGACAACTGACATCGAGGATTTCCTTGTTAGGATTCCCGTTGATCAAATACCAAATTAATTTGCAAGCACAGTGTCAAAAACTGTGGAAGAGGAAAAAGATGGAGGTACACTGGCTTCACTATGAAACCTGGAGGTGTCCATCTCGCTGCTGTGCTAACGTGACAGCCGAGCAATTGGGAGAGATCGAGCCTGTCTTCAAAGGTCATTGTAAAATTTCTAGCACCGCTGGAGAGTCAGGACGAAATAGGCCGCCTTCCATTTTCCTAACTGTTCTGAACACATGCTGCAAAAAAAAAAAAATCTTCATTCAACATAAAGGAGTATTAGATTTATCAAGATTATAAAATTCAAATTCTGATCCACCACTTGAAACACATTTTCGATTTAGCGTCCTAAGATAGAAAAGAGCACAGTGTTCTTAGTCACTTACAAAGCTCAACCTTGATACGAGAATGATCAAACTTAAGCGGCTAAAGCAGCGGCAGTAAGGTGGATTAGAGCACAAAAAGCAAGAAGGATTAGTGAACTCAGATATTTCCGACCTGGACACCGGCAGGAATGTCGTAGACGATGCGAATGGTCTTGGAGTCTGGGTAGCCGGGTAGGCAGTGGGGGATGACGTGGTATTCCATCTTCCCGGGAGGCTGAGTGCCCGTTTTCTCTCCATAGATGGTCTTGCATGTTGGGCACTGAAGACTGCCATCCTGCTTGGGAGAAATGAGCGCAATTATGTCTGAAAATATGATCATTGTCGCCATTCAACATTTTAAGTATTAGCCAGTCATTGTAGCTTATACAGCATTCAAGATGATGTGAGAGGAAGCCTTTAATCAGACTTGTGTGTATGTGTGTCTGTGTGTGTGAAGAGGAACCTGTGGATGTTAACATTCAGCATATGGCAAATGAAATTCAGCCCATCATTTTACGACTTCAGCATCAGGCCAAGGAAACCAATACAGTTTGAACGCTTTTTATGTTTTCAAAGCACCTCCGATGTGTTCCCTTCGTATTGTGTGACTCGTTTTGTCTTCTGCACAAAGCACATCAGTAGCTTTGTGCAGATGGTGTTTGCATTTTATCCATCCATTTTCTCAACCGCTTTGTCCTCACGAGGGTCACGGGCGTGCTGGAGCCTACACCAGCAGTCAGACCCTGAACTGGTCACCGGCCAATCGCAGGTCACACATAGACAACCATTCCCACTCACAATTATATCTAAGGACAATTTGGAGTGGTCAATTGTATTTTCATCTTTATTATCCAACCTTTGTGCAACAAGAAATATAGGAGAAAGATGAAACATCCATGTGTGTAGTCCAAAAATGTGTGTGTTTCGATTTTAATTAGCGGTATTGCACAAACGAATGTGCTTGCATTTTCTGCTTCTGCATCAGAAAACAGGCGTACTGTTAATATTTCATGCAACTGCACCAAAATGAGCTGAATTCATAATGATTTCCTGCAAGTCCCAGTGCTGGGCTTTCGAGATGGATACGAGTGATCTGATAAGGCTCTTCGCAATCCCCATCTGTGTAGAACAATTGGCGAGTTGGATCATCTGCCAGTGCCGTGCAGCCCAATCAGTCAGAAAGACAGTGTGAGCTTGCAATTGGAGCCTAGAGAGTGACATCATAATAACGCTTGGCTCACCAGCTTTTACCCACCTTATTGCCATTGTTGTACATGGCCACCAGGCACAGCAGATGGTACATATGGCCGCATTTGCCAAGTTTGCCCACCAACTCTGGCTTGATGCCTTTGTGCTGCAGGACGCCTTCATAGCCTGACGCCGTGGCCAGCCTCTCCATGCAGATGGTACAGTCCTGCACAAGCCAAACACAACACTTCAGGCGCCAAGCTCCAGAACGTTTCTTTTTTTTTTTTTCTTCTCTCTCATATTTTAACACCTGTGTAGGCTGTGTGCGTGTGTTTGTTTTTACCTCATCTGGTGCCACTTTAATTTTGTCAGTGTATCTACGGACAACATCCTCTGGGGTTTTCCCTTGTGACACAAAACAAATAAATTATAGAAGGTAAAACACGCACACACACAAGAAAGGTGCACAGAATATTCTGTGCAAGTTCCAATTCCACTTCATCAGTTGTTACATTTCTCTTCTTTGCTATCACAGTTCACTAAGCTGAAGTCCCATGAAATGTGATGCCTTGATACTTACTGTATGTGGAAGTCTTACGTGACATAATGCAAACTATATTTTAGCCTCAAAATATGACTCCTCCCTAATATATGACCTCAGTAAAAAGTTCCACACTACATGTTGAAGTCATCATTCAACCATTGCAGTTATAATTCTTTTATGTGCGCAACCAGTGTAGCATGGCTGAGCATAACCACACAGCAGACCACTACGGAATGATTTTGCCGCCAGAATGTGTTTATTTGGTTCAGCTAGGCAGATGTACCACTATGCTGCCTCCTTTCCATGCATTACACACCATCCTCTGTGTAATCTTGTGTTTTGACACAGTTGTAGTGACAGACGTGAAAATTGAAACATCTTAACATGTATCATACTAAATTGGCTCAACCACAAACTGTAGACCGTTTTTGTTTGAAATGTACATGATTGCATGACAGTTTTGCCTCAATCCTCTTAGTGACACGGGTAACATGTCACCAAGGTAGTACATGTCATAAAGGTGAAAGAATACAAGTTGTGCAACACAATGGGATCTGTAAAGGGCTGAGGAAGAGGACAACTGCAGTGTAGGCTGGGGATGGAAGCCTCACTGATCAATTAGGACAAAGACTCCCTTGGGATGTCCGGAGTTTCTGTGGCTTCCATCGACCTGTTTTCATTCAGGCCATGGCCTGTGAACTGCTCTCAGCACAGAGTGCCACAGCTGGCTGCTGTCTGTCTATCTTTGGCCATCCATTCATTTTCGATACCATTAAAAGTGGAACAATTGAGCTCGTTGACATATTTTCCTCCCCTGTAACCTGCAACTGCCGTTCTACCACTTTTGCTTCCATCTTACCTTTTCTCAGGTGCTTTTTCTTGGTCTTGCGTCGCGTACCGTTGACTCCCGGCACAGGCTTCATATCGCTCTTACTGATGTGCGGCGGGTGCAGAATGGGCTTGGGTGCTCGGGTCAGGCAAACAGGGAGACCTACAGCGCACATCAGGATACCGGTCATACCTGATGCGTATGTAACAGCACACACACACAAACACAAATACACACATAGAAAAATTGAAAAAAATAATCGTGAGTGGTATTGTAATACGTTCACCGCAAAGGAAACATTTGAATTCATCCAACCTGCTATCGCTGGATGCACTGGTCCAGACCCAGTCAAGTTTTTGACTGGGAGAGCAGGAACACTGCAAGGTAAAAAAAAATAAAAAAAAATTAAATGAGAAGGCCCTGTATTCAGTATGTTGTGATACAATGAAACAGTCTGTCACATGGCTGGGTCTGATCCATGCTGACAGAATTGATTTCATTGCACACATGAGAACAACCATTGTGAAGCCCATTTTGCACAGCATTAAAACAAAAAAACAAATAAAAATAACAATTCTCTAATACCCAATGTGAACCATAACCTGCTGAACATGCTAAAAATGCACAACCACCAAGTTTGATGTGTAATCATATATCACTTGTCACACCAAACCATTATATCTATATTTATTAATGGACAAAATGACCCTCCGATAAGTCACATGCAGCCGACATGTGGAAACGTGGTGCTACACACTTCATCCACTTAATGTCAGCTAATAGCGCTTCAAATGACTCGGCTCTTTGACCAAGAGGGCCCTGAGGTCTTTGGCCTTGCAGCTCAGAGGCGTTTCACAAATCCGCATCAAATGATTTCTTTGATCTAAGTCTGCAAGAGCATTTCTTTCAGTGCCAGCAGAAGGAAAATAAGGCTGTCCCGTTGACAAACTGTAGCACAGCAAAGTCCAGCTTACTCCTGCTGCACTTTTTTTCTAATTACTTAGTTTGATCAAAACTGCAAGACAGTTAACTCAGCAGTGCTAGACTCCCAGGACAACACTTTCAAAGAATGGAATCATCTCATGTTTTCCTTCATGTTCTCTTCATATGGGTGCACAGGCCAAATGTACATTTCACAAAATATGAGTATTCAAAATTGTGCTGAGGCAAAATATTCAACTGAAAAAAAAATATTGAAGGTCTAGTACAGATATAGGGCAAACTCAGATCAAAACTCATTTACAATTTAGCTTGTTGAGAGGGCAGGAATGAAACAAAATTCATCAATAGGGTAAAAGGGTGTTATTGTTCTACGTGTACGATACAAACTTCATACAGTACAGTGCAGAGAGCTTTGAGCTTTAATTAGGGATGCTTTTCATCTTCATTTCAATCCACTTGAAGCAAAGATCACACAATGAAGCCCAGAGAGTATTACATCATAAATATGCAATGCGATAAAACAGCTGCACACTTACTGACTTGAATAAAAAAAAGGAATATGAGCCAAACTGAAACAAGCAAGCAAACACTTATCTATGCTGTTTATTCACACAAATCAAAGACACATGGCCTCATGCAAACAGTGAACTGCAGCTCATCATTTTATAAAACTGCACACTGGCAGTTGTCTCTTTGGTTTAGATGTGCACCTCTGCAGGAAGTCATCCTGTCTGTCGGGGCGAAGCCTTGAGCACTGAGGTTTAAGACATCCTTCTGCCAATGTTGAAGGGAACCAGTTTAATCTATTTGAATTAAATGCGACTGGTAACATTTGCAACTTCTAAACTCAATAGACAAAGTATTCCAAAATGGTTATTGGTGAGGTCTTATTCCAAACAACAGCCTTTTCTTCCGTCTGGCTGAGCACACCTATTTGAGCCCATTCAGTCAAAGAGGATGAACCTAACCACCTTGACATCTCTTGCACTCCGCCAAATCAAATCTGTCTCTTCCTTCTGAAAGGTGTACGTTCCCTCATTCCCAACAGCCGGCATTCCGTAGCTTTTATATGTTAAAGAAAATTTGTTTGGTGTTTTATTTTAATCACCAAAGATGTATTTCCTGGAGTTCAATGCATTTTTCTCCCTATCTGCTACCTCCTCATACTGTCTTGAAAGATATTTTTCTGGGATCTTCCGGGATCCATCATTGTGAGTAAAACTCAAGCATAGTGATGTTCTTCTCGCCCAGGGACTGTCCGATGATCATGGCATTGTTGTCAATGGTGAAGTAGCCACAAGCTATCCAGCTAGAACAGTTGGCCCTTGTCCTGCATTGAATGAAGCAAATGCCACAGAATATATTCGTAGACATGCTAGTTTATCATCTGGCTCACATTGAATGTGGAGGGAAAAAAAAAAAAAATCCTAGTTCGTACTTTGGTTTTGAAATATTATTTTGTGACACCAGCCCCGGAAATTGTGGCACACCTCTTATATCAAGTCTTTCAGGCAGCGCAATAAATTTCACATCTAATGGTCTAATTTCTGACCTTGTCTAATTACAGGAGCTGATAAACAAGAGTAATGTGAAGCAATCAATGAATCTTTTTACTGCTGTGGTCAAATGTATCTTTTACAGGCTACATAGGTAGTTTGGAGCAGCATGTAAAGGAAGGCGCAAAGATCCTGGTCTTTATATGTCCATTACAATACTTTGTTGAATTTTGAAACTCCTACTATTTGTGGATGTAAACATGTAGCAATTTGAAACGACTCAATCTCCCCAAACAAGCATCTTAATTCACATTCTGTGATTTTCCATAACTCGTGCTGTCACACTTATCGGTGATTGGGCACTGCATTAGGTACACCAGCAGAATTAAATGAGATTCAAAACGAGTTCAAACCCATACAATGAATGCTTGAAACAGTCAGGAAGGTGTTAATTATTATTTACAAACACATTTCATTGTGAGATTGCTAACATTTTGGTTTCTTGCAAACTAGGGGAAAAATTATTGGATTTTTTTGTATACAGTCGCTTTTATGAGAAGGTTTTTGATACAAAAAAAAAAAAAAGAATGATGCGCTATCCATCCATCCATTATCTGAATCACTTATCCTCACGAGAGTTGCGGGCGTGCTAGAGCGATAACAGTGCAATCTGATGTAACTGTAAAGCAATGTCTCAAAACAAAACAAGGTGCCAAGTATCTGTGTTTCTATATTCTACTGTGTGCAAAAAAAAAAAAAAATCTGATGTCTCACATTATGTGTTGATTTCTGGTGTCCACAAATGAGCCTGTGTGAGAGGTTTGTGTCGGTGCACACGTGAGTGAACATGTTGCTGAGGGTATGTAAAGCACGTGCATCCTGTATGTTGAGCCACCCCCGCTTGACAATTTTTGTACAGCTCAGCCTCTTTCGTAGCTTTCTCTTAGTTTCTCTGCTCATGAGTGGCGATGACAAAGTGGAATAACAACTATTTTATGATTAAACTTATCGCTTGGAGCCATTTTTACCTTAAAATTGTCCAAATTCTCTAATGTCAGCCTGATAACGGTAATTATTCATTAATTTGTGTACTTATTCACAAAAACAGATGATCTTCTGTGATCAGTCAAAACAAGACATTAACAAATGTCTGCTTTTACTATGGAAAACAACAACCATAGCAGCAACTGAATCTTTTTTTAATCACCAAACAATACCAAATAAACAACAGTAAATGGGGAAACTTTCACTTTCGTGCAAAATTATTTGATGGAATAATTGATAGAATAATTGATTATAAAAACATAAAATGAAAATATCAATAAAAATGACAGCCCTAAAGTAAGTACATGTACGTATATGTATAAATACAAACGGGTTGGGACTGAAGATTCAGTGATAATACTAGAAAGCCTGATTTTCCTCAATGGTGTTCTCCACTATCGTCAAACCACAAACCCTAATTTTCCATAATCCATTATTCATTTTTCCCCTGTGGAGCCTGACCTCCATGGCTAGAAGGTGCCCGCAGCGATACCACAACCCGCTGCTCATACTCGAACCACTCATCACACACACAACTAATGAAACCCGAAAGACTACGACATCACATGCTCCCAAAACCCATGCTGCAACGGCACTGTCTGATAATGACGCCCGAGTTCAAAGAAGAATCAAAGAAGAAGTGAGGGCAAAAGTTGCAGGAGACTTCCTGCCTGTGGGGCCAACATAAGCTAATTATTGAGCAGCAACCATGTCAGATACACACAAGGGAGACTTTTTCAGTCGGACTCGAGGGCATTTTTGCAGAAACACTCATCAGCATGTTACTGTAACCTAATAGTATTGAGAAATATAATGATAATACAGTTATATAATACAATAAAAGTTCATTACCCTGGTGGAATGGTTCCTCGAGGAGTGGCCACAGAGATGCGCTGAGTGCCTGGTCGGTTCAAGTTGTTCTGTCCATTGACTCCAAGTGTGTTGTGGCCAAAGGATGACATCACAGGAAAGTTGGTTGGGGACAATGGCACCTGCACCTGTTCACCTTTGGTTTGCCCGCCTCCTACACTGACATTATTGGTCGCTGATGAGGTTGGAGACCAAAGAGAGGTTCCAGCAAAGGTGTTGCTCTGCCGCACTGTCGTCAGGGTTCCTGTGGCACCTGTATTGCCTGGCGGCCCTCCGTGGAGCTTCCGACGCTGAGAGGCAAGGATTGCATTCGATGCGGCTCTCGTACTGTTGACCAGGATGCATTGCTGGCACGAGCAGGGCTGGCCGGAGCTGGCGCCCACAGGCCAAGACTGCGACTTGGGGATGGAACCCATGATAAGCGGGTAAGCGAGATCCATACGTCTTCGAAGCCGCCGCTTGCGCTGACTCTGCTTGTTGGTTTGTGACATGCTATTAAAGTCAATGAGGTAACAGAAGCCTAGAGAAGTCAGATCCAGCCACGGGTGCTGCTTCTCATAGGCATTCTGGATGGTCACGCAGATCTCCATATCATAAAGCGTCCATGAGCCATTGTCATTCTCCCACTCCCATACTACACCTTTGCCAGGAGCAGAGGATGGTTCATAGAAGTTCCTCTGCACTGGTCTCATGGTGCCTGAAAATACAAGACAGGATTAAGAGTGACACTGAAGCACAGTTGGTATTTTGTGGAGCTGTCGAGCATGTAAAACTGTGAAGATATGGAAATTTGACTGACCGTAACAGCTAGTGAGGCCATTAGTAAGAAGTGTAATTGCTATTTTAACCTCAATTCAAACTAAGGATAATCCAATTATGGAATTAATAAATGCTGAGGCAGGAACTTGGGCTGCTAATGAAGATTACTTTGTGATAAATGTCTGCAAGGCTCAAGGCATACTATATTACTAATTGACACATGGACTAACATTTCATGATTGACAGCGCTTTTGTATACATTTCCCATATACATTTAATTTTTAATATACCGAGTATAGTATATGTCAAGCACCCTGGATTTGCTGCAGTGATTTTCTGTTGTGTCCACACAAAAATTCAAACACGAGTTGTTGACATTTTCATGTCATGACTCTCTCCATTGTCCTTCCTGACAGGAAACTGAGCGAAAGTGTCCACTTCCTGACTGGTTCTGTGTGATTTTAGTAGCCATCTTTCCTGCCCTACCCTCAACGTCCTCCAGTTGTCTTTAGCTTCCTATCAAGCGAGTCCTAGTTGTGTGATGTATTGTCTTGTCAGACTCCACAAAGGAACTCTAAACCCACTGCTACTCAGGGGCAAGGCAGTTCAGGGAGAGCTCAGCTGCCCTTCCAGGTCTCAGCTGGAGGAAAACTTCCTGCAGCCTGTTTGTCGATGGAGAGCCAAGTGTGCTTCCATTTCTAATAGCTTTGTTTTCCTCTGGCAGTGACCGAAGACCTGAGTGACTCCTGAATGGCTGAACAATTAGAACGTGTCCTTGACTATCCTCAGAAGCCAGCTGCAGGAATTAAAAACAGATGCCATCCCGTTTCAATACGCCATGCAAACGCATGGGCACACACATTCCTTATGACGGAAAGTGAAAATGTAAAACGGAATCAAATTTGCAGCTGAAAGTTCCACTTTGAGTAAGACCTTGAACAACATTCTGTAGTGTGACTGTGACATCTATTATGCATTCATCCAGAAGAGCATTTGAGAGGTCACCAACCCCTACAATTTTTGTTCTACTAAATCACAAAGACAGTTGACATGGTTGAAATAATCTTCTTTCAAACATTCCTCCATAGAGCTTGCTTTGTGCCTCAGGGAAGTCAAACTAGAACAGAAAAACAGCTTTCCTTCCTCAAATCTTGATGGGTGTCAACCAGGATTTAGATTCAGGAGGAACTCGAGGGTTTCACAACAACATTTTGAACATATTCACATTGAAAGACCCTTTGGGCTTATTCGCTTATTCAATCGATTATCAAATTTATCAGCAACTAAGAATAGAGTAATCATTTATATCCATTGTTTACTCTATCAATTAATGTTCCATTGAGATCAGTCACTGTTCATTTCTTGAAAATTTAAATTTTTAGTTGATTATGAACAATATAAAACAAAAAATACAGTCGACATATACGGAAGGCCCCCGTGACTTGCCTCCTAAATGACTATGAAGGAAATTAGTCATGCCTTAGATGCAACCACAAGCAGTCTCACAAATCTTTCAATAAAGAGCATGAGATTTATCTGTGTTGTA
This sequence comes from Syngnathus leptorhynchus, assembly GCF_054491065.1. Lineage (NCBI taxonomy): Eukaryota > Metazoa > Chordata > Actinopteri > Syngnathiformes > Syngnathidae > Syngnathus > Syngnathus leptorhynchus. Next base: position 8,848,241 of record NC_141198.1, on the reverse strand, counting down.
ATGGAAGCTGTTCCTTCGGCTACACGGCGGTGAGTGTCATCGATAGTATACGGCATGTGAACGTTAACACTTGTTTTTTCTCTGAGCAGGCTGCCGGCAGCCAACTTTGCAGTGTTCCCCTCCACAGTCTGTCTTGGCTATGCACCAGCACTGTCTTTCTGAGCCCTTCCTCACATTTTCCACTCACTGGATTCCATTCTGGTCCATATCATCTAGTTAAGGCTTTTTCCTTCACTGACAGGGTGAGAGGGAAGGCATCGGAGAAATACCACGATCACAAGTTTTATGACATCTCTAAACTTTCCCTGAGGCTCAACTGAAGTGTACGTATGAGTTCAGGCACTGTCAAGTCGAGCAGACAGAGAAAAAGTCGAGCATTGTGCAGTTGAATTCAGTGGGCTGCGGCCGTTGACGTCATGCATCGCTCAACCCACTGCGCCAAATGTAAACAATGACATGTTGGCAGGACCAAAAACTTGATGCTAATTTCACCGCATCGGCCTCCCAACTGGTGAGTGATGGGACTTGTCTGCCTCAGTGAATCCACCCAGCAGCCTTTTGTGAGCAGGTGGATGAATGCTTGTGCTTGCTTTGTTCGCTTTTTGTTGGTGTCATTGAGCGTTTAAGTGAAGTCTTATAGTGTCTTTTTTTCCACATGGAGGATGCTGACAAGATAGTCAAAGTGAGGTTATTTTGCTCATCTCAATTTTAAACAATGACAATTAAGGCATTCTATTCTACCCTCAACCTTTCCATAATCTTTTTTTTCAACCACCGTTCAAGCAAATGAATGACATTTGAAATTGATTTGAATGTATTTTTAATTGCTACTACTAGCCCTAAATGACAAATGGGTGTCTGCCGGCTACATCGCGGCACACGAGCTCAGGCAAGCCAGTCAAGGTCGCCCATGTTGTCGCCTGGGTGCATTCTACTGAGTTGCTCGTTTTCCAGCATGCACCAGAAGGAGGATTATGAGGAGTGTTACCGTAAACAAAAGCCTTGCAATGGTCAGATTGACTGATTTAATCTCTCAATGACACACAGTCACTGATAAAACGCTAATTTGATCACTGCTCTCCATTGTAAATCAATTTTACTATCCTGCCAGCAATGCGGCGTAAACAAGTCACGTGACATCCGGATCTGTATTTAAAGTAGCAATAGAAGTTAGAACAAAACGAAACGTTATCTGCTATTGGCAAATTTATTTTTCACGTAATCAGTTTTGCCTGCCTCTATCCCATCACACACAGAAAACTGAGAGGGAGGAAAAAACAGCACTTTCCAATAAAACAAACTAATCCAAGATGGAAGAGAAGATGAAGAAACAGAATGATGCTTAAAAATATATTACACGCACACTGCGAGAAAACATTAGGGCCAAACAAATCAGAAAATCATAGTTGGAAGGGGACAGTTTTAATCAATGCATCAATCATGGTCTCTGCTCAAAAGCTGCCATCATTGTACCTGTGCAAAGTCTTTCTGCGAGAGCACTTAGCTGCTCATTAACAACCAACCTGAGATGAGAGACTATAATAATGAGGATGACAGTTGGCATTAAGCTGCTTTAACAGCATTGTAGGTTTCAATATCACAGCTCTCCTCCTCTTCTCTTACACTCACACATTAAAGCACATTTTCTATGCTGATATGACACATTCATTTGCAGCCCTTTACAATGTACTGCTGTGTGAGCTGCCACTTGGATTCCCAAAAGCGTCATTTGGTCTTTATTGGCAAACACGATGGATGCACCAAGCCAAAGCCTTAGTTATGGTTTACACAAAGACTAAGAAAGAGAGGAAGATGGTAAGAAAGTATACAAAACTAAAAGAGCTGGAAGGGGAAAATAAAAAGGATGAGAGGGAGGAATTGGAGGGGGAAAGAATACTGGAGGAGGTCTATGAATGGTGGAGGATTTGTGCCAGCGAAGAATAAAAAAAAAAAAAAAAAAAAGGGGGGGATGTTTTTCTTTGGTTTAAGCCTGTAAAGTGAACACTGCAATAGAAAGGAGTCTCACGAATAAGTTCTGCTGCCAGAAAATCGGGAGAAAAGAGGCTCAACTACTTGGTAAACCGAAGACATTCTAAGTTCTTTCAACTCTGAGACACCCCCATGTTCTCTGGGACAGATCTGCTTTTTGTCCCCTGGATACTCCTAAAAGAGAGAGCTAGCAATCTGTTTTTATGCACCAAATATCTGAAACAAAATCCCAGAAGATGACAGACATGCTGAGACTCTGCCTTCTTTTAAATCCATTACAGTTTTTCCTCTGTTGGTTTGGGTAACCCAATTTCGTTGACATGACCAGATGTTGGCGTAAAATTTTTTTAAAAAAAAAAGAGACAACCCAATGGGTTGACAACTCAAGCGTGTGTTCACGGGCCATTCTAAAAGTTGGATACTGCCAAAATTTGAGTTTTTGCATTATTGAGTGCACGTAAACAAAGTCTATATGAACAATTTTCGGAGAGAGATGAGATTTTAGTACTAATGAGCTGTATTGTTGTGCAGAACTATAATATTGATTGTGCAAATATCTTTATTTTTAAGAATGCCATTTCTGTTTCACAAAGAAAGCCAAACCAAAGAAGAAAAACTTTAAAACAAATTTAAACCTGCAAACCTGTCAAAATGTCTTTTTTTTTTAAGTTAAATGTTTCATATCTCTTTCAATCCTTCTTGTTTGGTATGTCGGTTTCAATCAACATTATTTTCTCTATTTTAATGTTCCGTTTATTTTGCAGTTTTGCATTTATATTTGTCTCGATACTTTCTGTAAAGGATGTTGAAATGGCTTGCTTCAGCAAACTGCTAAAAATCTGCCTGGGCTCACCCAAGCCAAAGAGCAGACAAGTTACATGCAATGTATTTACAAGTACGGCTGTAAAACAACAACTCGAAAAATATTTTGCAGTTGGTCCACACGCCAGTAGAGCAGCCAAGCATCAAAACCTGCAATAACCATCAGAATCTCAGAATTTCGTAACTGACCTCGCCACTTGCTGACTCACCGTGTGTGGGAATAACAACAAGGCTCATGCACATGTGCTGGTCTACCTGTGTGTATATGGATGAAGGCTGCAAAAGAGAGAAGAAAAAAACAAAAAAACAAGAGGTGCATGTTGCGGTAAGCACAACATGTGCTTTGCTTTGATATAATAGAAAGCAAAGTCTATGAAAATCTTCCATTGCACGAGACACAAATGAGCAAGATATTGGCATACTGACTGATTTCGACACACTCAACCTTATGTAAAACAGACATTTGAAATTGTTTTTTGTATTTTTTTTCCCATATTCTCAAACAATATTCGTCTCAGACACCAGTCAATTGATTTCAGAGTTCTGTAAGTCTTGAATCAGTCCAGTTTGAAAGCAGCACTGCCAGATAGAGAAACAAGAGTAAACAAGAATTTTGAATATTTATACAGCGAGGGGTGGGGGACGATAAATCAAGGACTGTGTTAGGAAACTCAAAATAACATTTTTAGTAATATGGGTATTTCTGCAATAATAAATTCCCAATTTTTTCCCAATGTGAACATCACTATGACTCTCCATTAGGAATAATCTTCAAACTTCATCTATTCAATACCGCCTCCACACAGACACACCCACACCCACACCCACACCCACACCCACACCCACACACACACACACACACACACACACACACACACACACACACACACACACACACACACACACACACACACACACACACACACACACACACACACACACACACACACACACTCCAGCCAATTTTGCTACAGTTGTTGCCCGCATGTGACAACACCATATATCATGTCAGGGCTCACACACAGGAATGACATTGCATACCAGTGTCGTATCCTGCCTAATCAGCAGAAAGTTGACTTCTTGACCTATTGTGTCGGAGATGTTGAGAAACGAAACAGCTCATGCAGTTGAGGTCATGAAATGACCTTGAAAACACGTTATATGATTGAAAGAATAAATAATTACAGTCAAAGAAGAAGATGTTCTGAAACAGTTAATTACCTATGCAACTTGTGTAAACGCTGCACATTCGGTTTTATCAAACCAGATTATAGTCTGAGAGGTACACAGAAATATCCAAAACAAACCCCTAACCAAAACGAATACTTTCAGCCTATAAAACTCAAGCCCTTAGACATGACTACTGGTAGGTACTTGCACTCTCAGAAGGTACTAATAATTCACAGTTGACATTAATTATGAGTGGAAGGTGTTAAATCTTTGTGATCAATCATGCAACTTGATGGCCTTTCCTACAATGCTATTCATCCAAGCGCTCTCCCAGCTAAGCTGCTTTTGCATGGGGGAGGTTATGTGTGAAAGAAGTATCATGTGATGTACAGTAAAGCAAGTTGATCCCACAATGCCATGCTCACTCAAAATGATAATGTCGCTGTTGGCTGGAATATCTTTGGCCAATTAGCATTCCATTGCTTTGTGTGCCAACAATGTGGCACAGTGCACACAGATTGTCGTGTGCAAGTGTGAAATGCCCACTGCAAGAGCTCACACTAGGACAACGACACTTTCTCAAAAGCACCTTGGGCTTTAATTTTGGATTCAACAATTGATCATGCTCTCACTGCACAGTCATGACTCAAAAATGCACCAGTGACATCAAACCCAAATGTGATGTGCTTTTGGTTTCAGTTAAATGACGCTTTTTGCAGAACGTCAGACTAAACTCATAGGTCATTTATCTAAATTGAGCTTTGGTTCTTGTAAAACCAGACAATGTGAAACTGAAGTTCATAGCAGACGTGAAAAGATGCAGAATTGAGTCACTAAATGTCAAACAAACGTGGTTTCCAAGAGAAGCTATCGAACTACTGGACATTCCAACACTTGGAACACTAAATGAGACCATTTTAAAAAGCTGCGAGTGAGTGGTAGCTTAACAGGAGACAAACGTGCACAGCTTGACAGTGGCATTATGCCTCCCTCCTGCTGGACTGTCGCTTTCCATTAGAATAACGCTCCACCTCTCACTCTGTTCCTCTTCTCTTCTCACCTTGTCCGTGGCGTGTTCTGTTGACATTCAAGTGGAATCCAGCCAGCTGCTTTTGGGCTGCAGTGACTTTGGCATTTCCTTGGTTAGGTATCACGTAAATTCTCTTCAAGGCCTTGTCTTCAATGCAGTGCACGACAACTTGCACACTGGATAACGTTAACCACAAGGGTGAACATATTCACAGTGATTTGTGTGGTCAATTAATAAAAATTTACAAACAAGCGATATCAAAGATGCTTTGCTCATTCTTCTGTCTTCTAACACACATGGCGCTGATACATGCAGCCCCTGAGATTGCACTTTTTGCTGGATTTTGCTCATGAAGTCATATTCCACAAACACAATCTTAAGCAGAAAATTTTTCAACATTTCAAGATTTGACTTGCCTTTAAACTTAATGTAAAGTCCTGTTGCAACACACTCCCAATACGACAGCAGACAAACAAAGTAAAAATCTACAACTACAATTAATTGGTCTAATTACAAGCAAGAGACCCCAGCCACATTGTCATTTACTGTTTATACAGTACAATATTTTGTTTTTTCTCACTAACATGATTCATGAAAAGCTTTAGTTGACATTGAGCCAGCTAAAGTATCAACTACATAATCCATATTCATAGATAAGTGTTCAAAGCCGGAGCAATGAATGCAGATGCCTCTTCCTTATCTCATAGGTACTATAACTCCTTTTCTGCGTAACTGGGAAATCCTCTCTCTTCCTATTGTTTATAGAATGTGCCATCTGCAAAGAGATACCTGACGTGGGAGCTCAAGCTGCACTTTTTTTTTCCACACATTATTTATAAATACGAGTGAGGGTGAGTGAGGAGTGCAGATGCTCGTGTGCGTCCGAGCCACAGTACACCAAGTGCCTTCCTCAAGGCTGTATTTGTATTTACTCTTCTTGAATCAGTATTTCTGCAAAAAATCTGGAAGAGAGAACCAAAATCTAATTTCTCTCTGCAAAGCCTTTTCTTAACAAAAAAGGGAAGACAATAAATGTTGGACAAGAAACAAAACATTAAATCCTATTCCAACATCTTGAGGGAATCTTTCACACACACAAAAAGGACACCAAGTCATTATACAGTCCTGTTGAAAAAAAAGAATAATATATCAAGTAGACACACTGGGGATATAGCTACAACTTTCATTTCGCCTCAATTATAATGGCAAGTAGAAAGAAAAAGACACTGACCTCATAACATTGTCAAGTTCAACGTTTTAAAAAAATGAATCCCGTCAAGTCTTATGTTCTGGAATAAAAAAAAAAAAATTTTCTTGTGCAAATCATCATTTATCTAATGTGAGGTGGCATTTCATCTTGGCAGCAGCTATATGTTTGTGATCTAATATATTTTGTGCAGGCTATTTTTATGACAGGTCCAGCTGCCCGTGTGCGATGTCAGAACGTCCTTCTGGGGAAACCTTTCATCGCCCTAACCCTTCTGCCAACACATAATTGCATTTGAGAGGGCCTTAAAACGCCAGCACCTTTTTTTTTTTTTTCTTTTTTTTTTTTTCCCCCCCAGCTCCACCTTGACAATTTAGCAGTCATTCCTAAGTGCACACTTGCTTGTCTGTGTCACTTCTGCATCACGGGCAAAAACAAAGTCAGGAAACAAACGTAGCACAGTAACTGAATGTGAAATGGAGACCACAAAAGTGGCTACATGATGGATATGGCAGATAAGCTTGTGTGTTTTGCAGGTGGGAGTGGGTATAGTGAAAGGGGATCAGTCTACTCCAGTGTTTAGAGGTTCAAGCAGCCCCCTAGGGAACAGAACAGATCAATTTTGCTTGGCTGTGAGCCAAATAAACTGCCTTCTGCTAGATATCCATCCACGCTATGCATAAAATTACACGTCAACTGTACTGTAATGTGAAGCACTAGGGCGGGGGGATATTAAAATAATTGATATATATTTTGGATAATTGATTAATCATTTAAAAAATGTCACAATGGTCAGAATTTCAGCTTCACAACAGTAAACGTGATGCAATTTCTGTTAGTCTCCATGAAAGTAGACGAATGATCTCATTCTAAAACAAAACTTTTGCTTTTCCTTTGAGAAAACCACAAACAACAGTTCTGACACATTATATTGCATTGTCGGTGCAGTTTTTGTCAGTTGGAAATGTTTTTTTCATACAGGATTGAAATACATATCATTTGAATTTTTCAAAATCCAATTCAGACTGAATAAAATCCACTGAGGAAAATCATTGGTTGCAGCCTTAATATTATTTCAGACAATTCTCAGAGGAAAAACTACACCGAACCGCAACATTTGTGACGCACGCTTTGCTGGCGGATGTTGTCACATTACCATAGCCACCACCACATTACTTTGAGAAACTGTTTTCTAAAACCCTCAGGAGTTCATTTCAAACCCACTGGTGAGTTGGGGGCAGACTCTCCATAAGAACCCACCTAAAGAGACAACCTTTACGTTCCTCTCTCCCACTACAAAACAGTTTTTCCATTGGGATACTCAACAAACCTACGACAGCAAGTGGCGGCAGCTGTGACCTCCCGAGCCGCAAGTGTAGGCAACATTCAATCCGGTACACTTCCCAAGCAACATGCTTTATACTCTGAAAGGATCCCTGGAGCTGGAAATCAATTGCTGCGCTCGTTCTGTGGCTCATCCATTTGTAAGACATAGGTGGCGTGTACACAATGAGAACAAAGAGGAGATGGGATCAGGTGAGCAGGCTGCTGACCGTCAGTGTGACAGGTTTATACCAGCCGTGGGGGGAAGGTAACACACACAACATCACAACAAGGAGCGATAAACGTCAGGCCTCGGTGCCTTGCGCATCTCTGACAAATGGCGGCTGGGCCCATCTTGCAGGCAACACAGACACACGTCTAGTACTTTAGCGCCTACGTTAGTCATTAACCTTGTCTACACAGACCACCTGACAGTCATGAATGCTTCCCTACTTCAAGCAAAAGCAGGGATGTGTTGAACATGAGAAGGCATTTGGACATAAATACAAAATGTTTCAAAAGGTGTCAGAAAAGAATTGCAACGTGCTATTATAAACACTCGACAGTTTCGAGATATTCTTTTAGTATTAGCAAGAGAGCTACATCATTCAATGTCATGGAGTGGAATTTATCGCCGGCGCAAAAACCCATTAGAGGGAAAAACACACACTCGCACACACAAGCACAAAGGATGTTGACGACTATCAATACAGTTGATGGTGTTACACTGTAACAGTTACAGTGATTTTGGAGTCCTGTTTTGTGGGCCAGGATAATGCATGTAGCCTCAAAGGACACTTTGAAGCGCTTTTAGTACCTAATACAATCCACTACAGGAGTGTCAACAAATTTGTCAAAACATAAAAGTGATCTGTTTTGATTGACAACTTCTCAGATGTTTGCAGAATTCTTCTGTGACAATGGTCTTTCTCAAGACAAATTGATATAGGGGCTTGTTTGCAGTTAATGTTGTGGCTGGTGAGCATACACAAATTGAAGCACAATTACATAATACAATTCAATGCACATGAAGGTCACCTTGGATGTGACTTTGTATCGCTCTGTTATGTAATATCGTTATATTATCGCTGAAAGTTTTCCTGTCCCACCTCCCCAAGTTGATAGGACCGTTTCCTGCAGCGACACTTACAGTATACCCCACAAAGTGATTTACGATATGAACATGGTGGGAATATCTTCCGAATGTATCTTTTGGGCCAACAGCAAAATCAACTCGCGCGCACGGCGACTGGCTGGTGAGAACGAAACGAAGCTTCAGCGGAGTAGAGCAAAAACCAAAGCCAAACAAAAACATCTGGCCACATTTAAAACGGGCAACTCTCATCTGTGAAAATGACACAGAACAAAACAAAGATTGGCCCGACTGGATTTTGCTTTGAAGTGGCATGTGGTCGGTCTACTTTTATCATGGGATATATGTCAAAGCTGAAACTTTGTTGATGTCATCAGAGCAATGGCTCACTCTTTTAAATAGCGTGCTCTGCTGCCTTCCAAATGGCGCCGCATACCACACATTAAAAAGTGACGCGATAAAACGACTCAGCAAGTGTGCTGTATATTTCAAATGGGATTCTTACATCTACTTTAAACTCATCACATGGATCTGACATCCAGAAAAGACACCTTTGCTCCGAGCCACAGGCCCTGTTTACTTGAGGAATGAGTCTCACCAGCGACAAGGTCACCTTCATGCCGGTGACACTTATGAATGAATAAATGATTGCGGCACCTTTTCATCTGGGCATCTCACGACGTTTGGACACTCCTAACGCAGAAGTCTCGAAGCAGCTCGAGATACTGACGACTTTGGTTCGTTCCCTTGAACGTTACATAAGACTTGTGCGGCGAACACATCAAGGCTTGGTTTTAATCAGTCCCATAGAGAGATGATGTGACATTATTTGCAAAGGAAGCACGATTTCCCTAATTATAGCGCTACATCATATTTTAACAACTGTGTATGGGCCACATTATCCTCGAGTGGGATAATGGAAAACACATCAAATATATAAAGTGAGTAACTGTGAACTGTATCTATTCAGCAGTATTTTAACTTAATCTGCATTTTGGTTGCATGTACAGTGGAGCCTCGGGTTTCGAACGTCACGGTTCTCGAACAAATCGGTATTCGAACAAAAAATTCGAGATTTTTTTGCTTCGGATGTCGGAACCCTAACCCTAAAGCAATGACAGTGAGCGCCCGGCTGGCGCGCTGCAGTTGCGCGATCGGACCAAATTAAGCTCCCTGCGCACTGAGGTCTACTTAAATTTTGGAAAGTACATCCGGACTTTAAAACTATTTTCTAAATTTTAGCGACCGCTCTGTCACAATAATGCGACCAGCGCGGTGCAGTTGCGCGGTCGGCGGCGCGCTACTGTTGCGCGTTCGGCGATGCGCTGCAGTTGCGCGATCGGACCAAATTAAGCTTCCTGCGCACTGAGGTCCACTTAAATTTGGGAAAGTACATCAGGACTTTAATAAAATTTTCTACATTTCAACGATCGCTCTGTCACAATAATGCAACCAGCGCGGTGCAGTTGCGCGGTCAGCGACGCGCTACGGTTGCGCGTTCGGCGGTGCGCTGCAGTTGCGCGATCGAACAAAAATGGGCAAATGAAAAAATGCTTTAAAAAGGCGGGTTTTTTTGGAGGGGTTTTTTTTTTTCCTTGGAACGGATTCCATTTTTTCCCATTATTTGTAATGGGAAAACATGATTCGGAATTCACTTATCAAACAGCCTTCTAGAACGGATTGTGGTCGAAAACCGAGGCTCCACTGTACGTTTGACTTGACTAAAATGAACATATCGTCTTTTCAGGCATGTGTTTGCAGAAAAATACCTTTGATCAAAGTATCTCAAAAAGGTCCACTCAATTTTTTTGCCATAGCTTTATGTATTTTTAGATGCTGCACAGAAACAACTGGATGTTCTCCACAACCTTTGTGAAACTGACGAGTCTCTTACCTGTGTCCTGTCGAAACTGATGCATCGACTGCAAATCGATGATGTAAGGAGATAGCTGGCCATCTACTTGTCCTAAAACTACAGTTCCTCGGGCATCGCCCTTCAGGATGTTCTCAATATGGTGGCACACCGCTGCACTGTAGGGCCTCCAGCGCCCATGTTCATTCATCCACTCCCAGACCACCACTCTGGCCAGATTCTGGGGAGGGTAACCCAGTACATTTGCAGGAAGAAGCAAGCCTGGCCCAGGGCGAGCCATTGTCCCTTGCAGGTGAGACAGAGAACCACCTGTCAGTCAAATATTACTCTGGAACATTGTCATCAGAGCTACACTGGAACCAGCTTAGCTCAGCAACTTCAGTGGTCTGCTTTCAAGCATTCGGTCTTGCAGGAGTCATGGTCCTCTTCTACTTCTCGGAACAGGCTGATGGCTTGCTGCTGAGTCCTTGATCAACAGAGTAGCTCCCTCCAGGGTCCGAGGTGGCAGATGTTGATGAGGGGTTGCAGCAGTTCCTCTCATGAGCAGGTAAACAGGGAGAGGGGGTGACTTGCTGTAAAATGACAGGAAGGTGCGCTGGTGAACAAATGCTGAGTTATGACCCAGTTGCATCCACACCTTGTGTCTACTTCAAGGACAGTATTCCATGTGTCTACTCTGTCTTATGAGTGTTTGTGAGCTGTATGCATATATGAAGGAGTAGAAAAAAAAAAACGTCGATGCTCTTCAGGTTGGAGTGGGGGTGACTGATCCTAGCAAAGAGAATATGATTTTCCCAAGACTAATTAGAATTGTTTAGAAAATGACTAGCTGATGCAATTCAGACATAATGCCACATGCTGGGCTCATTTAACATGCACTGTCATTACGTTGAATTGATGGTGTCATACAGACCTGTAGGGTGCAGATGTAGTGCTTCACATCTGTCAAGCAGAAGCTACATTTCTCTGGCCCCGCTGGAAAAATCACGAGGATAAAACGCGCGCGCCTGTGTGCGTGTTGTGCGTGTGTGTCGGGGACAAAAAAAAAAAAAATTATTCCAAGCAACGCGATAATTTACATTTGTTGATGTGGAAAAAACGTGAAAATGGTCGTCTAAAAACGCACAGCGCAACAATCGTCCAACATCAACGCAGAAATCTGGAGTCGTCGCTTGCTTTGCCAGTTTGTTGCTCCGCCGTGCACCAGTCGCTCGACGTGCAGCGAAGACGCAAGAAGTCACTGTCCACGCGCACAAGTCCAGCAAACGTCACATTTTCAAGCCTCAAACAATTGCAATGGCAATACCCGAGAGCGCACCTGTATGGTGAGCGGTTGCAAATTCAGCCAAACTATCAAGTATATTTGATAAATGCTAATCTGTTTCCGGTGTTTCGTTTCAGAATAAAGGTTTATTTGAATTTGACCCATCATTTAATTGAATTCCCTAAATGGCTATTCTCGTGTGGCTATGAAATTAATTTTGACTGATAGCATAATATTAGCTGTCTCTTCATCTCTGTTTTTGGGGTTGATTAGCACCTATGGGCGTGCGCGGACGCCATGAGACAGAACTGATTATTCAAGAAAAATTCAAGATTATTTGCATAAACGAGTACGTAATGACAGCGGGTCAATTGAAAGACAAGGAAAATCCTATAAGAGTATTGCATTTTCTGTCAGTCAATATTTTTCATAGTTTACAATAAAATAAAATTTTGAGGTGATGATAAGATGTGAAAACCTAGTAGGCCAGAGTTTACTGGTAAATTCTGATGTTAGAAAGTGTTTTTCTCCACATAAATTAAGACTCGTTATTGTTCGTATAATAAAGGTCATGTTCCTATGTTTTATTTATTTATGAGTGAAAATATGTGGATTGTTTAGATAGTCAGCTGGGATAGCATAACTAATTGTGACCCTAATGAGAAAAATGAAGATGGATGGATAAAAAAAAGTATTTGCTTGTAAATGCAATGAAAAGAGTTGAAGGTCATGTTCACTTCTGAATAATCTGCGAATATCCCTATACATAAAAAAAAAAAATTGCCATGGTCATTAGTTGTCAACCAAGTGTTTGATGGGTGTGAATACATTTTTAACATATTGTGAGCACTACAGAAGTTAGATTTGAACAAAGTGTGTATTCGGTTTTACGCAGACAAGAGGTCATTTGCCAGCCTTTCGATGTAGTGCATTAATAATTAGTTGATTGTTATTGTTGTAATAGCGTCACCCTGTGGTCATTTGTTTAACACAAAACAGCAGTCATTGTGGCAATAATTTTCAATTACTTTTTGAAGGACATCTGCATTATAAACATTCTTCAAATGAAATACTAGGAGACTGCCACCCTGTTTTTAATGATGAATTGTATTAACTTTGAACATTTCTTCTTGAGCTTACTTCACAATTACAGTCCATGACAAAAATAGCTCATTATTACATAAATGTATATAATATAATTATATTAAATTAAAAAAAATGTTTTCATCAACAAATCGATTGAAGTTATAATGCACTGACTGAAGATTGTGATCACAGAATGACATGGATGAAAAGAGCCATGATGGCAGCACTGATGAGACCTGAGACAGGAACAGTGACAAACCAGGCAATAAATATGTTCCTGAACAAATGCCAGTCCACTGATTTTCTTGAGCGTAGCCATCCTACAGCCACCACGGATCCCACCTGTGTTCACATGATGTAGCAACTCATAACTATGCCAACATTTGATTGGTGGATTCACTCAACCACAGCGTTATTATTTGTTTACATTTTCATTACCTTGCAGTGTGTTGTGCTGACAGGAAGCCCAACATTGGATGCCACAACAACTGTTAGAGCGGAGGCCAACTCAATGCTGAAGCCACTAAAATGAAAAATTATATGTAAACATGGTGTGTGTGTGAGGCAACAGAGTACTTTATCATACCTAGAAGGTGTAATGGGGGTAAGATCTTTGCCCATGGTCTGAATCACCCTCCGGCCCCATACCCAGAGTCCAATGCAAATTCCTACTCCGCCATACAGAAGTAGCCAGATAGGAGTCGGTGCGTTGGATGCAACAGAACCGCTCTCGTACAGAAGCCAGAGGGCCACAAGTGGACCGATAGCATTGCTGGAGAAGAAAATATGTTGTGAATCAATAACAACAAAAATATGTACAACTCCATTCATTTGGGGCAAGTTTGTTTTTCTCTATTATTTATTAATGCTTATCTATTTATTAATTTCATCGAGATGCACCTTAATATATTGTAATATCGCATAACCCCTCATTGATTTCAACAATTTTACTAAAACTACAAAAATAAATCAAGTTTTTTTAATGGATGAATGGCATGACAATATTTAAATGTATTGAGCGGCACTATGGAATATATCAAAAATGTGAGTGTTCCATAATCCCTATAGTCTCTCGACATTCCTTTTTTTCTGGTTGTGTGGGTGATAGAGAGAGCCCTGGTTGTTGCCAAAGAAACCGCAAAGTGAGCATGTCTGGTGTAGGCAATCTTTTTTAATTGGCCTTAGATGTGCTAATAATTATGCTTCACAAATTCTTGTCAGACAAATTCATGGAGTACAGTCATTAGGGTGTAGTCAAGTACTAACTGCACTTGCAAATGTGTGATGGAGTTTATTAAAGAACATGTGAACCTTTTTCTTTGTGTGGTTTACAACAACTATAAATCACTAGACTACTTCCTCAAATTCCAATATTACCTGACATCATTGCCACCATGTGCAAAGGAGCCAAAGCATGCCGTTAGTATCTGCAAGAATTGGAAAAGGGAGGAAACAGCAGGGTGGTCAAGCTCCAGCTCATCTTCCTCAGGAGGATGCTGCCAAGTTGTCTCCTGTGCCACACTGGAATTCTTTTCTGAGCTCCCTCTGGTTGTTACTGAACTGAAACTGCTGTAGCTGTCCACTCTGGATCTCCTCCAGTCATCATTGTCCTTGTTATTAGGTTCTCCCTGGATGCCGTAGATGGCCATGGTGTAGGAGGTGTAGCTGTTGGTTCTCCGAATGGGCCGCTCCTCTGTGTCACTGTCACCGACCTTAGCCATGTGTAGCTTGTGTAGCAGGTCTTTATAAAGACCCGAGTCTTTCTGGATTGCGTGCAGTCGTCCACTGTGAGGGTCTGTGATCATCATGGGACCAACATTGATATCTACTCCTGTAAAGATAAATCATTTTATTTGTGAATTTTCTTATGGGGTCAATTGAATTGATTTGACAATTTTTAAGTATGGCTGAAAACTAGAACGAATGAAGTCAATCCAATCTTTCTCACCATTCGTAACAAGCAAGTCTTTGGCGTCCATATTAAGGTCAGCTTCTTCGGAGCCTCCTAGTTTAAAAGCAATATTCTGATTGTCTTTTGGAGGGCTCTGGGGATGAGGTTGGTGGGCTGTTGATATGTCCACTGCTTGAGGATGGTGATTAGCGTTCTTCTCCATCAGAGGAGTCTCACAGGGAGCAGCACCTATTTTTTCTTCTCAAGAGCCACACAAGAGGTCTTCAGCGGTATGTAAAAAAAAAAAAAAGAATGCAGTCCTTTCTGTTGTATTCATAACACATATACTCACCTTTTATTTTCCTCTCCAGGTGTGGGCAGACAACAAACCAGACGACCAATGCCGTGATGACACCACATCCTAGCGAGATGCCCACCATACCCCACCATGGCACTCTGTCAAAGCCCAGCACTATGCACAAAGAAACAAAGGCACATGTCCTTCCCTGCGTCTCACAGTATTTCTCAAACAATTCTGTCTGCTCCCAAAGGTGACACCGTTGGAAAGTACATTCCTTTAAAAAGTTGAGAAAAGCATTTCATCTTTAGTGAAAGGACAAAGCCAGAAGGAACACAGACCACATTAGGAATATCAACTCACAAAATGTGCTATTAAAACATCAGAATGTTCATTAGAAAGAAAAAGATGTGTTCTCCATTGGCACTAGAGAAATAATGCTGCCTTGTGTCAGTTACTCATCTACTGAATTTTTGTCTAGTTTACTTTTTGTGACAAAAATAACAATTATGTCTCCACAGTCTGCTGACATATCTCATCTACAAGAGAAGGGACTTGCAGTCCTTTGATAAAATATTAGTTTGTCAGGACATAACTGTTATTAACCTCCATTCATTTAAGAAAATATCAATGACAAATTCCCTTCCTGAGCAATTTTATTTTCCACGCAACTGCACTTAACCACAAAACACTTTTATAGATCTAGCCAATCTTTAAAAATGCATGCAAATCCCCAAAATATCAAATAAATACATAAGGGAAGAGTGTTTGCATAAGTTTGATAAAATGACCGGCACTGACAGATGATAAATGCGGCAGTGGACATGTGCGCAAGGGTTATGGAGTAGGATAAGATCAATAGAAAGAGGGCCACTCCCCAGTGTTTTTACACAGAAATAGATATGGTTCGTTACATTCCATTATTATGTAGTGTATGCACTACAGTCACTCACTTGGTGCGCCTGTAAACATGATTGAGAACAGGTTGATGCCAACGGTGATGGCGTAGAACAATGGAAGAGCTCGGAGGCCATTGGGGAGCGGGTTAGCCTGTGGCATTCAACAATAGACAATTGATATAGTGTCAAGATTCTTCAGTTCACAATGTGACATACTGCCTAATTTCAAAATCATTTGTGACATTTCTTTTAGAAAAAAACTTCACAGTGAAATGTTAACCAATAGTTGCCTGACTGTGGACATTTTTCTACATTTCAGAAAGGCTTGTAAATACTGCAATAAATTTTGCATCGTTGCCGATGTAAAATCTTGACAAATGAGCTGATTTAAATGACAACGACTCAAAAAATGCCTTACCTTATTAAGAATGAGTTTGCGGACAAAGTAAAAAAGAACCCCTGACAAGATGCCAGATAGCACTGGTGACAGGAACCAGGATGCCACTGCCAAAAAAACATCATAATCCAGCAATTGTATTAACATGCCCAATTTACATACTGCATATGGGTCAAAAAAAGTTCATATATTCACCTATGCGGAGAAGCTCCATCCATTTGACCCCGTGATGACCTCTCGCTACCATGGAAAATCCTATTGTGGCTCCCACAATGCAGTGAGTTGCTGAAATGGGAAGCCTCAGGAATGATGCAGCCAACTGCCACACAGCAGAGCCTGTAAAAGCAGAACAAGGCCTAAGGTGAAGTTTCCGGGTTCTAATTTCAGACAAGTGCAAACGACAAGTCATAAGAACAGACTGATTTGAATGCTCACCGCACATTGCACTTATTGACCCCGCCATGAGGACATGTTCCGAGCTGTTGTACATCTGGACGTCAATGATGCCCTTACGGATGGTCTCGCTGACCTTTGCTCCCAGCAGGACCGAGCCCACCGTTTCAAAGACGGTGGCCAGGACGCAGGCCTGTCGTAAAGTCACCACCCCGGAGCCGACTGCCGTACCAAAGGAGTTGGCCACGTCGTTGGCCCCGACGGAGAAAGCCAGGACAAATGCAAATAAGAAGCCCAATATCAAGAGCCACAAGTAACCCGACATGTCTGACTGAGAGGACCAAGCCACTGTGGTGGTGGCAGCCGTGACAGACGGCAGTGTGGTTGAAACCATCATTGCCTAGAAAAGGAGGTTTTAATTCAAGAGTCAATTGACTGTCAAGCAATTATGTATTGCTATTTATTTATGTATGACTTGTCGACAAGAATCCAAACAAGATGAGAGGATATCTGGAAGAAGTAACTGGCATCCATTGTAACAGCAACAAGTGATGTGTTCTGCAAAAACAGAAGTGCAAGGTCATAAATGGATACATTTACAATATTTTATCATGACCATCATATTGTACAAATTTGATGAAGTTGACATTTTGATTTTACAGCTATGATTTAGGAATCGATTCAAGAAGGAATTGGTGTTCCAGAAAGTGAAAGTAAATGTCATTACTGGCGCGAGGAATCTAAAAGCATAACTGCCAGTGTTATCTGTCTAGGAAGTTATAGTGGGGGGGGGGGGGGGGGGGGAATGATTAGGTCACGCTCCTTACTCCAGTAAGCATAACACACTTACATTATCACCAAGAGCAAGCCAAATGGCGTAAACATCAGGTGACATTATACTTGACTGATGTTTTCGAGCATCACAGACTAGGACTGGATAAAGTTATCTTTTAACCAGTTGGTCTGTGACAGTTATGTCATGATAGTTGTGGTGGAATTACACTAACTGTAGTTCTGCTTCAGAACATCAAAATATAGTGCTTGACAACTGTGAATAATTGGTTCATTCAGAGTTGCCAAAAAGTAAGAACAAAGTCGCCATCACAATAGGAAATAGTGGCATTTTAATCTCCTCAGCTTGCATAACACAAATGAAGTTACATGATGGCAAATACCTATGCAAGAAACCAAGGGATATGAAAGGAGAGAATGAATATTTTGTACTTACCTACATTTGTACCAGAAGGAAGAATAAGTCGTTCTTCTGTTGTGTATTGTTGTCAAACAAGCCTCAATGAGCTGAATGCAAAGTGCAGCCCATAGAGCAGCAGTGGTTATGCCTGCACTATTGGAAGGGAGTTTATATACTGAGCAGCTTGAGTGCACGCCTTTTCGTTGTGGTCATGAGCCCATAGCTAATGTTTTGCTTCTTTGTTTCCGAAAGACTTCATTGGCTCCAAACATGCTGATAGCTTCCTCTTTATCACTCATTTATTTAGTCCCTGTTTAACTAGTATGTAGGAAATAATGAGCCAGAATTGTTTGACATTTCTGTTGCGGATGTGACCTCTCCTAATGGTTGTTATTCTTAACTGAGCATGACACTTTTGACCGATGTGCAGTATATTCCTGTATTTGTTTTTAATCATTTGGACAACATCTTTGTAACATTAGAACAATATAGAGCTGCAGATTCTGCCTGTGTAAATACCCTCTGTTTGCTATAGATAAACTCATGCAAATATTAAACCTTCACTTATTTGTTCTACTTACCTCTTTGTTAATATTCTTCAGTTTGCTCGATTTTCATTACTCCTATACATATCTAGGTCAGTCAAGCTTCAATTTTTTTTTAGCATAACATTATTATTATTATTATTCCAATTACAAAACTGAAAGGATTTTTAGCCTTTATGAGTCAGATTTCCATCACCAAACTATACCACAGAGTTATCGTTTTCAGTTTCTTTCGAGTAGACCACATGATATTGTCTCTTTGATCCTCATAATTATGGAATCTAGTCACGGGGTGGATTGAATGGTTCCGCCGCGGGCCGCCAGTTGCTGATACGTGGTGAATGGTTTAACCTCAAACACAGCCTCATTCTTCAGGCCGTTTCCTCTAGATGGTGGTAGAGCGCTTATTCTCAATGCTCAGGGCAATTTATCTTCCTAGTCCCTGTCGACATAACCAGTTTTAGGGGACATGGGGCAAAATGATACAGATGCCGATGCCAATTGCGATGCCAGAGGGCCTCTATTCTTTAGGATCTTATGACTACTCATACTGTTATAGGGCATATCTGAATAGAACAGAGAGAGAATGGTGACATGAATTGGGCCGGGGGACAGGGACAATCAAAGGGACCCTGAGCCACGGAGGAGGGGTTATGGGGGACCTTTGCAAAATTATGACCCCCTAAGGGCCCAAACCCCCCCATAATCCAGTCCTGTTTGTGATGACAAGATGCAGCCCTTCCCTGATGCTCATACGTGATGACGAAGGTGCAAAAGTAGTTTTGATATAGACAGCAGTTGAAGCCATTTAGATTTTAACATTTGGCCCCTTGAATTGTGATGCCGCTGTCATGGAACTCCACTCCTTTAAATATATACATTCAAAAGAATGGCATAAAGATTAAGTGTTTGTACACCTTTTCACCATGATCATATTTAAGGCCAGACAAGATAGGGCATGCAAATAAGTAACCGAAGTACGCGGTGAGTTCTCAAGCCCTACCCTCTCATTCCCCTCTTCCCTCCCTCCTATCCCTTGCCAAACAGGATCTGTAGGATCTCACAGTCATTTTCTCAGGAGACAGGAATGTTAGAACACAAGGTCTTTTGCACGTTTCTACACGCAGGTTACATTCCCTGAAATTTACAGTAAAAAGTCCAGTGTGTGTTGTTCACATCTTTTTAATTTCCTTCTTGTGTGTGGCAACACCTCTCTGGGTAAAACACCACCGGACGTTTCCCAGACGTATACTGACTCACTACATTTGTCTAGGGCACTGCCCTTCCCACTTTTAACAAGATCACAGTACTCACATTCCCCCGAGAGCTTTCTGCTTGATATTTTGCTTCCATTCAAACAAACTCATCAATTATCCACACCATGTGAGATCCCTGTCCGTAAAAATAGAATTGGAAAAATATGAAAAATAATAAACATCTTTATTTTACATTTTTATTTATTCCAAACTTTTCAAAGCCTTTTAAAGGTTCTTTTGCATAATAAATGTATTCACAACAATACACATCAAATACAGCCCTGCCGGTAAACCATAAAGATGAAATGAATATAAATATAATGCAATGAAATGCAAAGTGACTTTATAAGAAACAAACATAGGAAATGTGAAGGAATAATTTGACGATTCTTCAATCATACCAATGGTAGGCTGAAGACAAAAATGTAACAAGACAATACCAGTTGATGCTACAAATTGTCTGCATCAGCGAAGGCACACAGTGGTCCAATCTGACATCACCCCTAAAAACTGTTCATTGATCAACAAAAGGCGTGGCAATCTCGAAATGTTCCCTGCCAAACTCGGAGATGATTTTTGAGTTAATTTACAGATGAACGGTTGGAGGTCGCTGGCGATTTGCTTGCGGATTCTTTAATGCAGGAATGTGGGCTTTGCATGTAGGCTGGTGAGTGAGTCATGCTCGGACTGCTGGGGGGTGTGGATGAGCAGGAGGAAGACTTGGACTTAATCTGCAGCCACTTATCTCCCAAGGCCTTGGCGAAGTGGTCATCGACCGACACGCTGATAGAGAGTTGCTGGGAGTGAGTTTTCTGGTAATTCGCTCCAAGGCTCCTCTGGAAATGCTCCTCAACCACATGGTCGTAGTTGCATTTGCAGTTTACTGAAATAGAAAAAACAAAGACCCAAATTGAACGGAGAGCCTCCAATGGGTTGGGGATTTTTTTTTTTTTTAAAGTTGTGATGATGCACAATCAAGTGCTTGATCACAAGAGTGAGACGGACCTGATGACTGACTCTGGTGGACATCGGCGCTCAGGGCGGGCTTTCTTAACGAAGAAACGCAAGTGATCACTGAGGGCCGCATCTGAAAATAAATGTAGGGTGATGGTTATTTAAAATAGAATGCTTGCGTGACCTTTCCGAATTCATAACAATGAACTAACTCTGTGAAGAAAAGTCAATGAGTTTCCATAGCATTTCTTTTGAAATTGAGAAATGGAATGAAAGTACAATGTAGATATGCTTGGGATGAAATCTCAAGGCATTTAGTATGAAAACAAAATGATTTGAAAACTGCTTGAACTGGTTTGCCAACAGAGGACAGATCCCACTTGCAGAATATAAACAGGTCAAAGTGAGAGCAGTTTGTTTGGTCTTGTTGATGACATTCCTTCCCTCCATTGCTCACATTTTCTTCCCGAATCTGGCTGGGCTGCATAGCATGGACAAGCTAGGACCTGCGTGTGTACAGCTGGATTCACTGACTGCACAAGATGTACCACAATGGTGGTTAGCCTGCATCTACACCGAGTCTACAAACACGCAAACTGTATTTTGTGTACTTGACATGGGTTATGACATCTTAACTGAAATTTGATTTCTTTTTTTTTGCAAAACCATTACCTGAATCTGACTTGTACTGGCATTTTTAGCCTTCTCTTCCGCACCCTCTAGGTCCTTTCTTGGTTTCTTGATGAGGGCAAGAGGTTCATCCATGACTGGGGTGTAGTACACATGAGAGGGCAAAGGGCTGGTTGGACTGTGTGTTGGGCTCCAGGTAGAAGTGGGACTTTGAGGACTATGAAACGCAACCGGTGGTGGTACTGGTCCAGTTGCTCCTCTCTGCATCGCTTTACCATTGCTTCTGTTCAAGACCCGTTCACGCCTGAAATAAAAGCACAAAAAAAAAAGTTATATTACCCTGACAAATGTTGAAATAGCTCCCATTTTATAGATTGAATACAACTACAGCACGAACCTTTCTTCCAGAGTGAGACATCGATCATGGCTGCGCTTTCGTTTGGGATACACTGTTGGGGTACGAGTTCGTTCATTTGTCATGTGTCTGAATCGGTCTTCACTTCTCAGATGAGGTTGACCTGAAGAAAAAAAAAAAAAAAAAGGAGTTTAAGAATGGGAGGCTTTTTACACACTGGGCCAAATCTGTTGTTCATTTGCTAAGACAAATTCAAAATTGTGACAGGTCAATTATGAGACTAATGACTTTAAACAGTAGAAAAAGGTCTGCTTGTTTTGATCCGTGACATTGAGATGCATGACTTCTCGTGTGAAAACATTTTTTCCCCCTCCGGGCTCACCGTTAATTGCAAACTCCGTTAAGTTGCAAAACTCGATCGACCTGATCTGTGAGTTACAACACAGCTGATTCAATGCTAACGGTAAATGTTGTTTTTCAGCCTTATACTGGCATTTGTCCCAGTTACGCCTTCACAGTGACAATCAACACATTTTGCAATAATGAACAAACACACTTTTGTCAGAAATTGTGTTTCGTCAGTCAAGGTGACACATAGCAACAATAGCTTAACATATTTAGTTCGCATATCAGTCCCAATTTGAGCATTTGTATTCCAAATGCTTGTGTAATGTACTATCCCAGTGTATTCTGTTTGTCCTCTGCTTGTTGTGGAATGCCCACCATTGTAAATCACAGAATGCGTATTTGAGAGTTTCCTTTGGCGATTGTTTCTACTGGTTTCTTAGATCAAATTCACATTGACGCAAGTCCTCCAACTATATTCAAATCACGTAGTTAAAGAAAACCAGCCTGGCACAAGCTGACTGATTCAAATACAATGGGTGATCTGTTTTGCATTGTATTAAAAAAGGCTACTCAGAGAGCCTTAACGCCTGCCTGCCTGCCTGCCTGCCTGCCTGCCTGCCTGCCTGCCTGCCTGCCTGCCTGCCTGCCTGCCTGCCTGCCTGCCTGCCTGCCTGCCTGCCTGCCTGCCTGCCTGCCTGCCTGCCTGCCTGCCTGCCTGCCTGCCTGCCTGCCTGCCTCCCTGCCTCCCTGCCTCCCTGCCTCCCTGCCTCCCTGCCTCCCTGCCTCCCTGCCTCCCTGCCTCCCTGCCTCCCTGCCTCCCTGCCTGCCTGCAGCTCCCCATACCTGTGAGCTACTGCCATTGTGGAGGGAGGGGTGGGGGCAGGTTTAACCACACCTATGCTGATTTTCTACAGCCTCGGGCATGGATATTTTACCTCATTAGGAAAGGAATACGGTGCATTATCCTTGTATTTGTTCTTTCAATGATGACTAATCACAAAACCCCAACTCAGGTTCAGCATGACAAAACAAGCTGATCACCTCTAATCTAGACATTTGGTGAGAATTATTTTCTGTTTCTTTACAAAATACACAACTTAAAGTATTGCATACAATGGTACAAAAATATAACAATGCCAATTTAATGGAAAAAAACAAGACGATTCATGGATCATCATGAAAACGATACCGCTCTACTATGATTTTAAAAGAAGAGCAAAGCTTACCCTCTAAAATGTAGACCTTGAAGCCGCTGCTCATGCGAGTAATGTAGTGGAAGTTTGCCACAGCCATGTCTGCTTGCCTTTTTTCAAGCTCAATCCAAAACATGAAATGAACACCTGACTGCTGGAGAATGCGGGACACAATGAGCTTCACTAGTAGACGGTGTTGGAAAAGGTAATGGTTGTGGGTCTCTCAGCCAGGTAACGTATCAGGTGAGTGCAAACACAGGATGAGGCATCCCAGGGACACATTCCCTGCATTCCGATTGGCTCTCGGGAGAGCCAATCAAAGGCTCTTCATTAAACTGCGTTGTTGTTGTCCTTCGGGAGGAATGCAGGCACAGGTTGAAGATTGGGACTCGAGCTCAGGGACTGATAAATGTCAAAATGCGGGTGATCTCCTTCACAAATTACACTCATGAATCTATTTTAATTTCTCCTTGGGGCATGAAGAAATTGCTGTCGCTTGTTGTGTCCCAGCACCTGCACCCCCAGCACCCCTACCGCCCTCTTCACCCCCTGCCCTCCCCTCTGGACTGCAATCTCACCAAACAACATTTTTTCGTGTGGTGAGCCCACCAGAGTTCCAAGCCCTCCTCCAACCTGCCTATACATGCACACATCTACAATGTGCCACAATACTAATCCACAATCTTTGGTCTCTGTCCACACAAAGACACCCGAGTCTTGGAAATGTGACTTACCCCTGCAAGAGGACAAACTGAACAATGCCTCTTAGATTCTTTGTGACAACTAGAATGTAAAAGCGCCACAGTGCTGTAGGTGATTTGCATTTTATTGAGACAATTGCTCAACAAAAGATGTCACAAAAGCTGCTCATTCATGCCTAAATTGTCAACACATGCAATGGATTGATGGATTACATTTAGCTCAACAGCGCCCTTCTTAGGCACTTTTTAAAATACCACCACCCCATCAACATAAAACAAATGTTGTCGATATGGGTAATATTAATTGGCCCAGGGCCCATTCAAATATCTACACTGTATAGGTGGGGTCACCAAACTTATTTTTTTTTTTGTAACTCGGTCAACATTCACGTTTTCAAATGATCACTACGACTATATTCCTAGAAAATCACAATGCCCCATTATTGATTTAATCTGCGTCTATTTTTAGAACAACTGCTACTCATATGGATCCTTGATGCCACCATGACCGACAGTGACCCCCTTATGTGACGGTTCAATTGATGTTTGGAGGTTTGATTAGTATGCCATACTGTAACTAAATCGAACACATTAGATTTGATTAGTATGCCATAAATACGTAAATCCAATCCATTTCCTGTTAATCAAGCTAAAACCTCATCAGATGACTTGCAGTACATCATATGCATGCTCACAATGACATTAATCACTTGCACTGTATACAGTATAAACCAGCACAAACAGTTGGTTTTGTTCTTTGAACAAAGTGATGTTCATGCACGACTCATTTTGTACACCAGTAATAAACATTGATGTCTTGAATTTTTTTATTTTTTTTTTTCACTAAAGAGGGGTTCGGTGAATGCGCATATGAAATTGGTGGGGTTCGGTACCTCCAACAGGGTTAAGAACCACTGCAATAGGT
Organism: Syngnathus leptorhynchus; assembly: GCF_054491065.1. Lineage (NCBI taxonomy): Eukaryota > Metazoa > Chordata > Actinopteri > Syngnathiformes > Syngnathidae > Syngnathus > Syngnathus leptorhynchus. Next base: position 8,823,407 of record NC_141198.1, on the reverse strand, counting down.
GGATACAAATGTTCATTGTACCTTCTTCTGCCATCTAGTGAAAGATCATTTAATTGCGCTCCCTGTCATTTTATGCACCGACCCTAGATAGATGCAGCACATTTGGAGATTGTCCGAATACTCATTCATCCATTCATCCATTCATCCATTCATTCATTCATTCATTCATTCAATCCATCAGCCCAGCTCCATATTCTTTTTAAAAATGCAACGTTTGTATAGCAGTGCAGCTTTTAAAAACTACATTAAATAAGAACTTTTTTACAGAATTACTTTTACTAAGATCTTGTATTGCTCTGATTATTTTTAGCAATTATAATGTTGCGGTAAACGAGAGAGAGAGAGAGAGAGAGAGAGAGAGAGAGAGAGAGAGAGAGAGAGAGAGAGAGAGAGAGAGAGAGAGAGAGAGAGAGAGAGAGAGAGAGAGAGAGAGAGAGAGAGAGAGAGAGAGAGAGAGAAAATGAAGAATGTCGAGGTTTCTTCCAACCACTAGTTTCTGCCAGTTAAGAGTGTATTTCTTCAAACAATGAGATCAAATGAGTCCAAATGCGAGTGCTTTGGTCGCGGTGCAACTGAAAGGCAACACCCTTATGCGTGTTGAGGCAACAGGAGGCATCATGTCTGATGGAGAGCGACGCCCCTTCTGACGGCTCCTCTCCTCAGCACCACTTTCACGTCTTTGCTCAAAAAGCTCCATCAAGTTACACGTATTCTCATCAAAACCGGAAGTACTGCAAGCATCAAAATCAATAATAACCGCATAGCATGTGCTGACCTTTTATTAAAACAATCAATCAAACGTCGATATACATATATTAGCATGGTGTTATTAGAGAACAGAATTAAGATCGTAACGACTGTGTCGGTTTGGCATTTTAAGCTGAAAATAACTGCAGAATAACGGAAGTATGTTGTCCTAATTTACTAGTATTGACGCAGATTCCTTCTTGCAGGCCACCCCAACCCCTCCCGGCATCCCTCACTCGAATGCTCCGCGGTGACGCAGGGCAATGGGGAAAAACTGTGACTGGAGGGGAGGAGCGCAGGGCACGGCAGTGATAAGCAGGAAAGACTTTTGATTGATGCACGACCTCAGACGACACGCGTGTCAATTACAATCATATATGTAACCGAGGGTGCTCCTCCGCGCGTAACTGTAAGAAATCAACATCGTTTTAGGGCGGATCACTTGGATACACTCCCAGGTAGGCTTCGTCATAAGTGGCTTCATTCAAAAAAAATGCTGACACTCACGCGACCATATCGAATAAAATCTGTGATGGGCGGACGCGTCTTTTTTCGTGTCGCAGACTTTCCATCATGAACTACCTTCGTCGACGACTCTCGGACAGCAATTTCATGTCCAACCTGCCCAACGGCTACATGGGCGACCTGCAGCGCGCCGAGCCCCCGCCTCAACAGCAGCAGCAGCAGCAGCAGCAGCAGCAGCCGAGCCCCGCAGTGTCCCCGGGCCCGTCGGAGAGGCGCCAGCCTGTCGGCCAGCAACAGCCTGCGGGCGGAGGCTCCGGCTTCTTCTCATCCCTATCCAATGCTGTCAAGCAGACCACGGCCGCCGCCGCAGCCACCTTATCGGAGGCGGCCGATCGGGCGGGGGTCTCTAGCAGCGCTAAGATCCTCCTGGTGGTTGACGACCAGCAGACCGACTGGTAAGAGCAGTGGCGCAGCCTCATCTAGACTGCAATGTTTTGTTTTGCCATAACGTGGACAGATTCATCAGGCACGTCAGACATTCATCAAGCGTCTAATGCACAGGTGTCCTGCATGTTAACCTTTGTTGAACAGTATCAGCAGTGGGGGTTGTTTTTTTCCTCCCCAGAAATAGTCATACATGCATGTTCTGCATGCAACACAGACACCAAAGATAAAGATCATTTTCACCCGGAAATATAATAAACACATTTGTTACTGCCACCGTATTCTAGTTTTACATTTGATATCCAAAAATTAAAAATAGGCCAAACAGGGTAGGCCACTGTAACTGATATAAGCATGATGATGCAGGTTTTGATGTCAATCCATCCATCAGAAACAAATCTTGCAAATGAACGCAAGATATTGGATGCGTGCCTGTCACTTATTGTATTTTTTATTTGAAAGGTTAACAGGATATTTTAATGCAACTGATACAAGTTTAATGCAACTTTTGTGAAAGGAAATGATTGACAATGAAAACATTTGGCAACAATATGTTTTACAATATTATTGGTAAGACAATTATTATTATTATTATTATTATTATTATTATTATTATTATTATTATTTCAGTGCTCAGATTTGATTGAAGCTTGATATTTTAATTGAATTTTATTATGTTCAAGTCAGTTTCAGGATTTAAAGTTTAATTTCATTCCCTGTTCCACACACAGGGTGAGAGTTTTCAGAGGAAGAAAGGTCCACGGTGGTGAATATGACATCAAGGTTGAACAGGTAGGTTTTACATCATATATCATCACTATTGTTGAGATTTCTCTTTCTCTGTTGCATATAGAGACATTCAAAAGGTTGTCGTGCTCCTTCTGCCTGTCTTGGTCACTTTGTTTGTCTTCTAATTTTGTCCATCACACAAAAAAGAAATTTGTTTGTTGTGACTAAATCTTGTCACTGTCGTTTTTAGGCAGAATTTTCCGAAATCAACCTGGTGGCTGACTCATCAGGTACCTACACAGTCAGCATTGACGCAATTAGGAACGGCCACAAGGTTACTAAGTAAGTGTCAGTTCATTCTAGATTGGTGTTTATGTTGATGTATATACGTAGTATAGGCCACACACACAAGAACTGAAAATGGGAAGTTACTTTATGATATTTTTAGGGTTTTTTTGTAGTCATTATGGACTTGTCTGTCTGTTGTAGCTCATCTCAGAGTTGATATGGATAAGGTCTGGCAAATACAAGCCAGTTGAGTTCTTCCACACCAAGCTCATCCAACACCTTTGTTTGCAATGGTGCACATACATGTTGAGACAGAAAAAGAGCTGGCTCAAACTATTATAGCAGTTTGCTCCCAAAGTCACCTGGGATAAACTCAAGCACCACCTCTGACCCTCATTACGAAGGACGATTTCGAAAACGGATGGATGTTTGAGTTTTGTATTGTCTTTTGACCATAAATTCTATGATCACACCATGCGTCTGATATTTTTGACCTTCTTTGTAACTTTTTGTTACTGTTATATTCCAGATCCTTCAAACCAGACTTTGTACTGATCAGACAGCATGCCTTCAGTATGGACAAGAACGGAGACCACCGCAACTTAGTTATTGGTCTACAGTATGCAGGATTGCCAAGTGTGAACTCTTTACACTCAGTCTACAATTTCTGTGACAAACCATGGGTGGTGGGTTCTTTGATATTATTAACCTTATTCTAATTGATGAGTCACATTGATATTGGGGGGAAAATAAGCTTTATGAATTGTTTTTGCTTTTTGTAGTTTGCGCAGATGTCGAGGCTACACAAACTGCTGGGTCCAGAGGAGTTCCCACTAATTGACCAGGTTTATTATCCAAACCACAAGGAAATGGTAAATTATGAAATCTGCTTGCTTCTTCCTCATTAGCCCCCCCCTTATTCCATCGTTTGTACATCCTGAGACCAATCACATGTGTTCTGTGTATTGAGTTTGGGATTAATTTGGGTTTCTGCATTATAACATTGGACAAGAACCAGATTCACTGTTTTTAGTGTTCTAACACAAGTGCTCATTTTTAAATCATATGAATGTGATATCATTTCATACAATTAAAAATGTCCAGCAGAACTGCAAGAGGAGTGATTTCTTCTTCAATTAATTTATGTTCACTCTTTTTTTAGATAACCTCCTCCCAGTTCCCTGCTGTGATAAAGATGGGCCATGCTCACTCAGGAATGGGAAAGGTGGAACTATATTTCTAATTCTTCAATTAGAACACATGAGAACATGCTAACTTTTTTATATTTCGATGTTTGCTACCATAGGTGAAAGTAGACAATCAATATGACTTTCAAGATATCGCAAGTGTTGTTGCTCTGACGAAGACATATGCTACATCTGAGCCATTTATTGATGCCAAGTACGATGTCCGCATCCAGAAGATTGGTGAAAATTACAAGGCCTACATGTGAGTGGAACCATTAGTTAAGCAACTGTCTGTAGAAAAAGCACATGCTCACATGGTTTTATAATCATTAAAAGGAGAACATCCATTTCTGGCAATTGGAAAACCAACACGGGCTCATCAATGCTTGAGCAAGTTGCCATGTCAGACAAGTAAGATTTCACATTATATTAGTTGCACTTGATTGGTTCTTGTACTGTACAGTGCATCATTCAGGCCAAGATTTATGCTTGACATGATATCGCAGGTATAGAATGTGGGTGGACACTTGTGCCAACATCTTTGGAGGTTTGGACATCTGTGCTGTGGAGGCTCTTCATGGTAAAGATGGAATGGACTACATAATAGAGGTACGTGAGAGCAAGGAAATCTGATCAAAAACGTGCTAGGTGTGTAATCCAAAAGGTGATCTATGAATGCACTTTGTTTTGTTTTTTACCAGGTAGATGACTGCTCAATGCCACTGATCGGTGATCAGCAGGACGAGGATCGCACACAGATTGCAGAACTGGTGGTTTTGAAAATGAACCAAATGATTCTACCAGCTTCAAGCTCCTCCACAGGCCGCATCACAGCAACACAGGTGCACAAAACATCGAAGTGTAATAGCAGAAATCCATCCATCCGCCCGTCCATCCATCCATCCAGTATCGGAACCACTTTGGGTACAATTCAACCCAAAATAGCAATGTATATAAACTACTGTATATTATGCGGGGTGCACATTGATGTATGGTACTGTATGTATATACTGAATATATTTAGATACTTGAAATTAGTATATTTTATATTCTAGAGTTGTAACATAAGTTAACATTTTGATTGATCTCTTGATCATTCGTTGGGGCTTTATTAGTAGTATTATTCATATTATTAATAGTAGTTGTAAAATAAAAAGTCATTGAAATGTGGTTTGATTAAGTGCATGCTGCAATCTCATGTCATATACACTTTTACTTGATATGCACTTTGCGCACATCACAATTGGCCCCACGGGGTCAGGAGCCAGGTCTCGCTCCGCTGAAGCAGAATGTTATTTTAGAGTCAGTGGAAAATTTGAGCCCTGTATGATGATTGGCTTCTGTCATGCAAAAATAGTAAGGGCAACAGGAAACATTCTACTTGAGGGCAAAGGTAAAAGTCACTTTTAATTGACTTATCTTATGCTTGATGTTCATGCATTTTTTTACTGCTTGCATTTTAGAAAGCAGTATCACCTCAGCCTGTCTCCCAACCTAAAGTTCCACAGTCTCAACACAGACCCTCACCTCAGGGTAAGAAAGTGTTAAGTATTTGCTATCACACTGTATTGTAAATTATTACTTTTTTGGCATCACAAAACTGGAAAAGATGTATTTAGTTCAACAGATAATGGTTGCGCGTGGTAGCATTCTCACAGCGCATACACGTTGTGTGTTCATCAAGGGCGGTTAAGAGTAATAAATTAAAACAGAAGCTGAATCTCAGTGTTATTTATTTATTTATTTATTTATTTATTTATTTATTTATTTATTTGAGGGTAGGGGGGTGTGGGTGACTTGCCATTTAAACAAGGTCCATATAATGTATTGTGATTGTCGTTTCCAATCAGGTGGTCCTCAACAAGGTGCTACTGCACAGGCCCAGCAGCCTGCAGTGAGCCCGGGTTCAGCTGATCCCAGTTCCCAGGCCAAGGCCAACCAAGGGCCTCCAGGTCAGGGAGCTCCTCAGCAAAGCCAGGGAGGCTCTCCCCAAACTCAGAAGCAACAGTCTGCCACACAACAACAACAAAGACCTCCTCCAGGGGGTGCTGGTCAGAAACCTCAGCAACAAAGACCCAGCCAGCCCCCCAGACAGCAATCACAAGGGGGGCAGCAGAGAACCGCTGGTCAGCAGGGGCGCACTGGTGCGACCACCACCCAGCAGCCACGGCCAGCCGGCCAGGGCCAGGGGGGTCCTGGGGGACGCCCACCACTGCAACAAAAGCCCCAGCCCCCACAAAAACCTAGCCAGGACAACACAGCAGGGGGTGGTTCCCCACAACTGAAGTAAGTAAGTGTAGTCTGGACATCACATATTCTTTACTGATCATTTTTTCTCTCTCATTTTTATTAACGTGAACCTCTCAAATGTCACTCTTTGGCACTGATATGTGCATGAGATACATATGTTTTCTGTTTGTTATGATTCACTGGAATATGCATGATTTTTGTTTTTCAACAATTTCAAAATGTTACATATCAGTGACGATGACACAGCAAATGAACACTTGCTGAAGGTGATGCTCGGTTGTGCATTAAAAAAATTGGTGCTACCATAAAAACTTAAAAGCAAGTTAAGAAATTTCTGAAATACATATTGCAGTGCAGTTTTGTCTTTTACCATTGTAGAATGTGGCACAGTGGTAAAAGAAAATCTACCTCAGAGTGTTGAGGTTAGCTTTCCAAAACTAGGTTCTGGCCCTTCGCGTGTACTTTGCATCTACTCCATCAAGGTGTTGGAGAGAGACTGGCTCATGTTTCTGTGCTTGTGGATGCCAAAAGTGTTTGTTGCAGTGCAAGTCAGGCAAACTCACTCAAGAATGGGTACAACGTTTCTACTACTAGGAAAATCACCTCATGCAATTATATATGAAAAGATAAGCGGTAAAAACAACAATAAATAAATTGAGCTCTTTGATTGAGGCAGTAGATCAAATGAAATGTGTCTACCAAGCATCACATAGCATCCAGTAACATTAATCATATCACTTTTAAGAATACCCTTGAATGATATAGTGATAAGGACTGCACTTTTTTGAAAGCTCATCCTCTCTTTCTTCTCTTTATTCACCATGGTCCAGTCTTTTCATTCCATGGGTTTGCTGCATGATAGGCCATCTATTGCCATCTGCTCTCTTTATAGCAAATCCCAGTCTCTTACCAATACCTTCAACATTCCAGAAACCCCAGCGCCACGAGCCACCCTTAGCCAGGAGGAGGTTAAGGCTGAAACCATACGCAATCTACGCAAATCTTTTGCCAGTCTCTTCTCAGACTGAAACGTCATCGGGATCATTATCATCATTACCCCCCCACTCTCACTCGAAGAAAAAAGGCCTGGCATAGAGCACGACTGATTCCTTCTGCTCCCTTTTGGCAAGATGCGGTCCCCATTTTTAAAAAAACAACAACATGACATTGAAATGTACATATTTACTGAAGAGCGCCTATTCGAAATTGAAAGCTAGAAAGAATACAAACACTTTAATGTAGGCACTTAAGTCTGACACATTCCTGACTAGCCACAATCTTAAATCATTACACATACAATACACAAAAGCTTGTACATGCATGAGCACACACAAACAAGAATGGCAGCAAAATACTATACTTCCACTTGTTTATTGGCACTGCACCTCTTAAGCTCAAGCAATTTTATTTTGGTGTACTGACCAACAAAATCTATTCCTCTCATAGCTGCACACTATGGTATAGAATGTGTTTGATTGTTGGCCCGTGATGTTTTAGCTGCATGTCAACAGGGGACAATGGTTGAGTTTTCCAATAATACAAATTGGTGCTTGTAAATGTATTCTTATGTATTTCAGCGAGTTTAAATAAGCCTGTCGATCTTGCGTGTTGCCCCTGCTTTCCTCCATTTTTTTTTTCTACTCGCACAAAAAACAAAAGCTAAAAAAACGTCTGATCAAATTGAGCTGTCCTATTGATGTCCACTTGATTTTGGGAGTCTTCCATTCTGTTTAATGTGGTTGTTTACCAATAATGAAGGGAAAAGCATGCATTCAAATGAGGTAGGAGTGTTTTTCTTATTTGCACACAACTGAACACAGAATTATACTTGAAATATAGTCAATATTTTCAGGTTTTATTCAACTACTGTACCAATTGACAAAGCAACAACACGGCTTTGGCTCGGAAAAAGAGAACGATGCACTGGACCGCTGCACAGAAAGATGCAATTAGCAAAATATTCACATACTTGCCACACAGCTCCTCAATTTAAAGCAATGTAAAGTATGACTAATAAATAAAAATCATGCACCTGGTTGCCTGGGTGTGAGCAGAGGGCTTCCCCCCCCCCAAAAGATACTAAGCCAAGGACTGTCACGTATGGCCCTTCTGCAAAATAAAGACATACTTTGCTTATACTTGTATTTGCAGACTTGTAGTCGATAAAACACGTGTGGTGATGTACTGTGGTTGTTTCTCCTCTGCACCGACAACCATATCTTTGGGCAGAAGTGCATTTGTACATCCTGACTTTAGGAAAAAATTAACTCTTCACTTATCATTTTCTAGGCACTAAAATGTCTTCCAGAGGGAAATATTCCCACTTGAATGTGCATCTATTATGGCAATACCTTGCTTTCAAGAGAAGACCCAAAGTGAAAATGAGTCCTGGTTACCCAGTAGTTTCCTCATGCTGTCCTTGTGTGTTGTAGCTACATAAAGTGACCCCTTGTGCTCTGTGGTGCATAAATGTGTGAATGTTCCGTAACTGTGTTGCGCAGAATTCTGACTGATGCAGATTGTCGCCTTTATTATTCTCCTGCTATCTGTGCTCGTTAGTGTTTTGTGTCTTTCGGAACCTCATTTTAATAGATAATAATTGAATGATTTTATTGTGCAGTTGTGTCTGAATGATTTTAAAAGTATTTCTTTCATGAGGCAATATGGTGCTTGTGAGTTAATGCATTAATGCTTCAGAAATTTGGAGTGACTCTTTAGTGTGCATGAGAATTTTTGTATTTTTTTATTTATTTCTTCTTTTTAGGACAATCCATCATGTCACTTAAGGTGACAGGTAATTGTAAGTGTTTGTCACATGTTGTTATCTATTGTTAGATATTGTTTTCCTATTTGATGTGGTATACCTTGCCACTGACCTCTGACACAGCAGTCGTTATTTTTTGTTTTGATCAGATTTCATTTATGATGGCCTTTTTGACTGTGAATGTAAAGTCTTGCTTTGTTTATGCATTGTTTATTAATTGTGGAAAGATAAAATTCTTGTAGTGTTGAGTGGGATATTGAAATGATTGTTGATCGCCTGTCACATATAAAAAAAAAATCATAGATGTAAATGCAAATAAATCAACGCTGAAGTGCTGGCTTAATGAAAATATATAATGTAAATCATGGTGGATTATAAAAGTATATGTAAATTGATGTCATATGCAATGTTTGTATTATATGATGTGCAAATTAATGTTATTGAAGTATGCACATGCCCAATAAAGTCAATAACTAAACAAATAAAGTTGACTCTAATATACAGAATACAATTTTAATTATCATTATTATTGTTATATTATTAATCGTTATTATCATTTTAATTATCATTATTATTGTTATATTATTATTATTATTAATGTTATTATTATTTTTGCTATTGTTACGTCATTGTACTTGTAGGAATCTGACCACAAGGTGGCGTAAGCCTACATTTGTAGCGTCTTAATTGCCTGCAACTGATAAAAACAAGTTACTATATACATAATTTATGGGACTAAGAGCATCTGAACAGTTTGAATATTTATTGCTTTACATTTGCATGAGCTGTTCCTTCGTATCCACACGCTTTGAAAATTGCCAAACACTGCATTGCATTGTTGTAAGAGAAGTAGGAATGGAACTGCTTTCATGATAAATTTGTGAATCTGCTCATTGTATGTGCGCCCACTGGAGATAAATGAGGCTCTTGTGAGAAAGCACTGCTTGCTTTATTATTCAAACAGCACATTAATACTATTCCTTACAATACTGTAATGTATGACAGAAACTTTTATTGGTTCTACTGATAACTACATTTATGGTATGGGGAGCGTACTTTGCAAATGGTTAGCACATCCACCATAGTTCAGAGGTCAATGGTTTGAATCTTGGCTGCGGCCTTTCAGGGTAGCTTTTTCAATGCATATTCTCCCCGTGCATGTGTGGGTTTTAGGTACTTGTAAAAACATGCATCTTGACTCCTCGGATAATAGTACTATAAATTGTGAATGATTGTTTGTCTCGAATTGCCCTCCATTTTTCTGGCAACAAGTCGAGCGTGTGCCTGCTGTCAGCTGCAGAATAGTGATGGTAAAGTGGTAAAGAGAATGGATGCTTATGCGGGTTCACTCATTTTATGTTTCATTCAGCTATACAGCTCAGCACTTGAAAGTCCCATCCAATCCTATTAACTCAGAACATAGATCACAAGACGGCCCTTTTTGTTTCACATCACCAGAGGAGTGAAAGCGGTTTTACGTATTATATGCAAAGGAATATCGACTTTATGCAGTATTTTCATAGAATGTGAGATTAATGGCCTTGTGTCTTAAAACAGATATGGAGTCTCACTCATAGTGTCTCCTCCTAGATCCACTATTGGTTGACTAAATGATGGCTGTTTTATGTAGTGTGAAATAGTTTGCAATTCTTCACCAACAAATCGATGTATCTATTGCAACAAAAGTTTTCTTTGCAGACTTAAGTGCCAGGAGAGCAAAATCCAAATAACAGGGAAGGTACTGTATATGACTCCTCTCGAAAAGGTCAGTTTGTTTTTACAGCGCTATATGCTTGCTTGCATTTCTTATCTAAGATGCCCAGGAGTCCATTTAATGATTTCACTGTAAATTAAATTTGCTTTGAAGGGGTGATGCCCAGATGACTAGAAAAGAGATCTTTACTGATGGACACATCTGCCCTATAAAATGTAACATAAATAAATGAGATGTCTCATACAAATGTTTTAGCCATTCACTTTCGGACTTGACAATATCACAGGTTTCAAGTCAATTACTGAAGGGAAGTGCTTAATTGCGAACAGAAAAACAAGAAAAGATAGAGCGTTCGGGCCTCACAACTTCTTCAAGAGCTAGGTTATTTCGAGAGCTGACCCATTTAAACAGCCCTGTGACGCTAAGAATACACGTGCATCTGGATGACTGCAGCTGCCTACCACAATGAGTAATTACATGCTGTCCATTTAAGGTGCAATTAAATTGGCAAATTGAAGAAAATGTCAAAGCTGATTTGCAAGATTTATTTGATGGGGTGGTTCAGCAACATAAACGACCCCGGTTGATTGCATGTTTCATTGTGTTTTGCTTCATTATTTATTATTTTTAATCAGACAGAGAGAGCTGATCAATGAAATGATTCTTAACACCTTTATAAGAAATTGAATCTCATTCGCTAACTTCAGTAGTTCCTGAAAGGTTTTCTTTTCCTCCCTACCAACAAATTGATGATGATAATGAGTTAGAGCAGTATGCTTTACTATTTGAGAGTATGTAATCAGTGCATTATTCACTATTCTTGTTTTCCTCAGTTTGAATGGTAAAAATGACTTGTAGCAGTCACAACACAAAACCTAAAGCCTTGGCCCATGAGGAGTAGGCCCATGCATTGTACCGTTCTCGAACTAAAGGGTAAACACCATCCATATTAAGAAGAGGATCACTGTTTCCTTCTCACTGAGGCACAAAAGCATTGTTGTCTACCATCTGATAAAATGGGACTTGAATGTGTATTGTAAAAAGACAAATAGTGAAATCAGTGTTTAAAGAACGAATGAAACTGTGACTAAGACCATTTTTCTGGAGGTGTGATGTGACTGTATTACATAAGAATTTTACAGAGACACAGTGCAACAGCAAATAATAAAAAAACAAAAAAAAAAAACTGAAGCACTTTACAAATGTATGATAAACTTGCACACATGACCGAGTCATTCGTTTGCCAAAATGGCAGATGAAGAAGGATGAGAGAGAAGTGTATGGTAAAGATTTAATTAAGCCTCACCATGAGATGTCGCGGAGTGACTCCAGAGAGCAGGACAGAGGAGTTTGTGTTTGCTCAGTGCAGCTGGGAATAATATCCACTCTATTCTAAACGTTGACCCACATGAGTGTGGGTAGTTGTCAAGGCATCTTCCATATTCCAAGCCTCCCGGAAGGTGTCTCCTTATGGTAAACCTTATGTTAACCGAAATGTTGGGTGGACATACTATAGAAGAGGTTCGATAGATATACACATGCCATAAAATACATAATTTGAGACTGATTCCCACTTCAAATACACCTGCACTGTGGTATATTTGCACATTGCTATGATTTTAAGCAATGAGATGGATTTTTATAGTCTGGATGATTCCCATCAGCACATTACTTCATTCCCTTTGAAATCTAGTCACTCTCTTTTGCTCCTACTCAGTGTGTGTTACCATGGTTACCACTCCCGAATGATTTGGCTTATACACAGATTTGTTGTGTTGTGAGTGTTACTTGGAGTAGATGGGAATGTTCTTTTTTTTAAACAGTCACAGTCGCTTTGCTTGATATGACGAGCCAGATTTAATTTAGAAGTAATACTCTGTGTGTGTGAGTGTGTGTGTGTGTGTGTGTGTGTGTGTGTGTGTGTGTGTGTGTGTGTGTGTGTGTGTGTGTGTGTGTGTGTGTGTCTGGGGGAAATAATATTCCATTCTAGTTGGCCTCAAAAGTCCTTCAGGTGGATGGATGGATGGATGAGGGGTGGGTGGATGGATGGATGGATGGATGGATGGATGGATGGATGGATGGATGGATGGATGGATGGATGGATGGATGGATGGATGGATGGATGGATGGATGGATGATGGATATATATATGGAAACTAGATATAAGCTATACAATAATATTTTAATCAAATCAGATTCAATACTTGTACAAAAAATGCTCCTGTAAATCTGCTTTATACTTTTGCTGAAATGAAGTCTGAGGCGAGGAAGTGGACAGAGGATTATGTTGTTGAAGAATTAAATGCTTCAAGTGGACTTTAGTTAAGAAATCCTTCAGACCGATAGAGCCAACATTTTCCTAAAACCTTTCCGTGTGGCTCTTACTCTCAGTGTACCACTGACATTAGATAGACCAACGTCACTATCTTATCTCATCTACTGCAATTATATCTAAGTCAAGAATTCTGCGTGTGAGATAGTAATATTCATTTTATATTGAGATGTGATTCCAACGTTTTGGTTTATGCTTGAAACTAGACGCATTACATTCACACAGCACTTACTATTTCACTGCAAATTACACCTATAATATTAATTATTCCTATTATAATAATTTTATGTCATGTTAAATAAATACATTTCTCTCTGTCAAAATAAATATCTTTGGAAAGGCCCAATATTTGGAAAAGGTGAAGAAAACATTCTTCCTGGAAGGCCATTGACATCATTACTATTTTCTGCGCTTGTCTTTAAACACAGTCCAGCCAAGATTGATTGGCATTAACAATTACAATACTGTTTTTCCTCTGACATGTATTGTCTTGAGAAAATGTGAGGTTGAATTCCGTTTCACTCTCTCTGGCTTTTTCGGTATGGGTGTATGCTTGAATGCAATTGGAGCGGTGGAAGCAGAGTGAAGCAGTGTTTCATTAATGCTCATACTTTGATGGATTGAATGGTTATTACGTCTTGAATAGAAGCACTTCTAATCAAGAGAGAGCTATTGATTTCCTATCCACAAAGCCTTCAAGGTGCCTGGGACACCTGCTAGCAGCCAGCTGACAGACACTTATGCCTGCAAACCAACAGCTGACATGAACTGATGCCAGTGCACAGTGCTGCATGAGGGTGAGTCACACATACGCACATATAATCCACTCCGTGGGGTTCTGAACGGCAACCAACGTGATTTCCACGGTACAGTCATACATGTGATTAATGCGGGTTTGCAGTATTGTTTTGGAACAAAGGTGCACGAGTTAATTTGTGCTCTCCATCAAAGATATACGAGCAATTAAACATCATATCCTGCCACAGAATCAGTTCCAGGCTGATCAGCATGGCTCGTCTGTTGTTGTGATTTGTATCCATCGTGGGAGCGCTTCACTAAGCACATTTCCTGCAGCAGTCGCACGCCGTGGGCGGGATGGGGCTCACAGCCAACTGTCCCCGCCATCGATTATAATGATGCAGATGCGCTGGTAAGGTGAGAATGACGACACAAAGGGTTAAAAGAAGCCCCAACGAAAAAAAAGATGAGTAATACATTTTATAGAGAATATGTTTTAATTTATACATTTTGAGAATCCGTACCAATAATTGCACCATGGTTTGTTTGCTATTTGTGTGATTGCAAATTTAATGATAATAAATATGGCCTCGGTGTTTCTTTATTCCGGTCAAGAATCTATGCCTCAATCATTTTTGGTTTCTTTTTTTAGAGATTTAAAAACACATTTTGAGGTGTTTTTTTTTTTTTCAACCCTTGCCTTAGTATATGCGAGGGTAATTGTAAAGTGGAACGGAAATGATAGATGGATTTCAAAATCTTAAGAGAATGTAGATTTTAAAAAACGTGACATGCATTTGCAGCCCCTTTTATTCTTATATCTCTAGATAAAAAAACAACCAACTGCCTAGAATTTAGTTGAATTATAAACAAAATATCCTAAGATTTGGACAGCTCTAGGAGCGACCTTTTAACCTTTTTGAGGCACTGTATGTCTTTTTATTTTAACATCATTTTATCAACCACAGATATTGAAAAAAATGAAAGCACCTATTTTTGACAAAGCCAGATACGTATGTAGAGGATTAGCGCCCGCCCACTCCTGATTTGTTCAGTTCAGTTCATGAACCGTAAATGATGAAACTGACGGATCACTTGGCGGATGGACTTCTCCATCCTTATTCACGTGCACGCAACGCGCGCGCGCACACACACACACACAAACGACGTAACCACGCCTCTCGACGCAGACTCAGTTACGTACCCCCTCCTCTTCCTCCATCACGTACAAACACACCCCCGCACGCTCTGTTCCACATTAAACACGAAAAGGGGGAGCGTTTTGAGGTGAAGCTGAGATGTAAAGCATCCGAGACTGGAGATCGACGCATGGAGGCTCCCCAGCAGGTGCGGCGAGCTGCAGTACACATTCGCCTCCTCCTCTTACTCCATCGCCGCCCGTTTCATCTGATCAATGGCACGGTAAACCGGTAAGACTCGACCTTCACTCGCCAAGTCTTATTTTTGCGAAGTTAGCCCCAAAGTCAAGCCGTTGTCCCGGTTCGAACCCGATGATTTTGTTTTTCCCCCTTTCCTGCGCAAATGATGTCATTGGGACCACATCGGATGCATCGGGCCCATGGTGCCGCAGCACCAAAATGTCACACTACTCTCAAATGAGACGATTAAACACCGAGCCAGGGTTTGCAAGCTTTAAGGAATGTCTAACCTCATTCTCGAATGCAGTAACGCGGGTTGTGCATTTGGTTGCTCGAATAGCCATAAAAGGATTCAAATGTACGTCCAAACATATACAACATCATCAAGGCCTACTTTATGATGACAAAATAATAATAATAATAAAGAAACAGGATTGTGTTGCAAGTTCAATTTGCTGATTCAGTGTCCATTTTGTCAGAGATTTTGGCTCTTGTGTGGTGAATGGTGCTGTGTGCAGTAACTATGGAGACAGGATGTGGCATGCGATTTTAAAACTTGAGGGGTGAGAAAGAAGAAAGAACGAAAGAAAGGGGTTGCACATCTATTGAGGAGCTGCATTTGAGCGTGAATAAAAAATAACTTTGCAAAACCAAAGTACAGGCACATCAGTCATTTAACTACTTTGGAGAAAACCCGAAATATTAAGTGCAAACCTGGAAACTGATTCTGCATGGGCTTGTGGAAGTTTGCCAAGGGTGGTGTGTTTTTTTCTCTTAATTATTTTTGATGCACATAATTAAAGCTTGTATTATCATATGATTTGACTTGACTTGACTTGATTATGTGTCAGGAGTGCAGTCATCTTATCACAGTGAATTCATTGTAGTTGTATTGTACAAGTAAAACAGCTTGATTCAACTGCCCACTCCTATTTAATACACTTAGATAAGTGCGGGACAAATAGCTTGAAGTACAATGACAATACAATGTAATTATTATGAAAAGAAAGTCCGATTTTTTTCAAGTCTGGTATTTAAAATTAGAGGTCTAATATATAATGATGATATAAAATTATAAAGTTTATATTTCTCCAACAAGTCATATCATAATAATAATGAGCATTTTCACATATGGTTTTGTAAATCAGGCCCACAAAAAGAAATTTGCAGCATTATGGGCTCAGCTGCTGAGATTTTGTGAGTGTGAGCAGACGTGATATCTAGGTGTGTTGGCGAGACATGGCAGGGACATGGCTGGTTAGTTCTCTCTCATGACAGTGAACAGATGGCAGCTCAGGGTTAGCTCATGGGTGAGGGCCAACAAGAGACCTTATCTGTCCATTACAAATGGAAAAAAAAAAAACGGTTTGTGTTCAAACACCCAAGAAATAGGCCTAGTAAAATATTCACAGTTCTTCATCTTGAGTTTGATTGTCTTTTTCATTGGACTTGTCATTTGTTTGAACAACTTGATTTTATAGTAGTGCTACTAATGTTTTTTTCAATACATCAATATATAGTCATTGTCTGTCAACATTTTCTTCCTGGGGGAGTTCTACTGAAACAAAATGACATTTTTGATGAGGATATTATTTTGAGTCTTTTTTCAGTCCACATAATTAAAATGGAATACTGTTGAAAATTCCTTCATCTACATTTTTTACAATTGCAAATTTGTAAACCTGTTTGTGAACGTTCCATAATACGGCATGAAGAAAGAACCCATTAAAATTTGTATCTGAGTAAAAGTTTTCATACATCAGTATACTCCTTCTAACACTTGGACTTTTTTATGTCTTTGAATTTTTTTCAACCCCCAAAATATTAATGGCAGCGCCAGTCTGATCATCCTCGTTCATGAACCAGGACATAGTCAGCTAACTAACAAACGACAATCCACAGCTTTATTTTCAGAAACAGGTCTGTGCTGTGACGCATAGTGACGCACTAGCAGTGGGTGCCAGGTACAAGCCATTCACGCAGTAATGTGTATTTACATATTACATGTTCGTAGTCTATAGTCTCGAGGTCATAGAGTATTTGACTCAACGTATCTTTTCCTTCCTTTAGGTTTTGTTGAAATGTCACACTGAATGGAGAGCATTGAAGTTCCATTAAGATGACCCGGACACATCCTCCTGATATCCTGACATCAACTCTTTACCAGGACATTCCTTTATATCCAACCACCGAACACGTCAGTTCTGCTCACTCTTCATTGCAGTGTGACTTGAAGATGATTGATAAAGCAGAAATCATCAACAAAAGACACTGCCGCAGCTTTGATTTTCTTGAATCACTGGACGACCCACAGTCAGCGTCTTCCCCAATGGAGTATCCTTTTAAGCGTCCAGAACAGCAGACATTACATAAAGATCTAACATGGAATGGACTGGATCAACCAGGATATCTTCGCTTCTCATCTCCAGATTTGTTTAACTCCAGGCAAATCCAACGACAGACCAGTCAAGACAAAACCAGCCACCTCACATGGTCGGATTCTGTAAATAGAAAAAGATCTCGAAGTGCTCCCAGAATCAAATCGACTCTCACTCCTGTGCCCATCTCTGTGTCTCCTCTGGAGGCCAACCAAGCCAAGGACGCTCCGGACACTTTGAGGTCCTCTGAAACACAAAGAGAAGCACATTCCTCCAACAAAGCATTTTTGAACGAGGTCCACCCTATTAAACTGCAACCTAATTCTCCCCTGTATGTCTCTGATTGTTTTAATGAGGGTAAATCAGAAAAAACAACCGCAACGCCTCACGTCAGGTGCCGTGTGGACATTAAACCAGATGCTGCTGTGCTCCAACACACATCGAGACAGGTCCCCAATCTACGTCCTGAACGACTCGCTTGGCAAAGATTCTCACAGGCTAGTAGCAGTCGAGGTTTGTACGTACCACGGCAGATTTCCTCACCAACACCAACTCCAAGTGAATGCTACAATGGAGATTTCCGACCAGGATATCACTATGCTACAAGCATGTCTCCTGTTTCTTACCAGCATCAAGACATGTACCGAATGCCATCACAAACAGCAATGTATCTAAATCAGGAACAAAGAGCTTACTCAAACCCAAACATCCCAACAAAGTTCTTCTACACAGAGGACCCAGTTCGCTATCCGGTTCATCCCTACACAAGGGCATACTTTCAGGATGATAGATCCAGTTTAGCCAGCCGTGGAAGTACTATGACGAGTCAGTATGATCCAAGGAATCGATGGGTACACACGCTTCCCCTCAGGTCATATTTCGCAGATACAAACCAAGAGCCATCACACTCTGTATATAATACACCCTACCCTATGAGTGAGGCAGGATCCTGCTTTTCTCAAACCCCATCAAGCACTTACTTTGGGGATGACCCCCGTTTCAATCCATACCACCAAAGTTGCTCAAATTTATATTATAACAAGCCGTTTAATTCTCCTGAGGATCGGTACTTTCCATCAAGGCAATATCACACAGAAGGCAGAAGGCGCCCGCGAATGTCACAGGCTTTTTCAGACGATTGGTATCGCTCAAGTATATCTGGTTATTCCAACCAGTCTTCTCAGCTCACTCCACCAAGAGTCAGGGTTGACACTGGTATGCCCCCTTGGTATTCTAACTACAGCACGGAGACAAGTAGTCTTAGGACAGAGGCCAAAAACCACTCCAAGTCTTGGGACAATATTCTTTACCCTCGCCATGACAAAGACCAATCGGTGTTTCGTGGAAGAAGCTATGAGAACCTATTTTACCAAGGAAGGGACGGGGCATCTCCCAATGTCTCATCTCAACCCGTTATCCTGAACCTCTCAAGTTCTCCAAAGCGCTATGCTGCCCTGTCTCTGTCTGAGACGTCTTTAGAGCGAGGTCCAAGCAATCCGTGGAAGAATAGCAAGAGTGGCCACTGGTTTGTGACTCCTGAGATCACCATAACTGACAACGACATATGTGCAGGCAACCGTGAGCCGCGTGGTGTGCACGCTGTCAACTGGAATACGCTGGACGGTGAAAAGAAATTTGCGCCGAGAGTCATTGATGTTAAGAAGTCATTCAGCGCAGCAGAAATGACCAAAGAAAAGAAACGTAACAATGTCTCTCTTCAGCAGAGTCTGGAGCAACTTGATGAGTTGTTAGCTGACCTAGTGGTTGATTACAAGCCACCAACCAGCAGGAAGCCTAGTGGGGACTTTCTGGATCAGCTTAAACAACTGATTACTGAAGATGATGAAAAGGTCAGGGGATCTTCTGAGATTGATAATCTTGAATGCTTGAACACGCAGCTCCCATCTTCTAAATCCAGCCCGGACACTATCAAAGACCCCGATAGTGGGTGTGATGCTTTACAAAGAAGTGCAGAAGAGTGCTCTCCAGACCACAGCGTGGAGGAAGAAGAAACCATGGTGTGTGCTAACAAGAAGTGCAAACGTTCTGAAAATATGTTCAATGCATGCTTGTACTTCAAATCATGTCATAGCTGCTACACCTTTTATTGCTCCCGAAACTGTCGCAGGGATGACTGGGAGTCCCACAAGGAGACCTGTGTGTACGGCCGTTTGAGCAGCGTGTGTCGGCACACCATCAAGTTCTGCAGAGAAAAGTCAGAGATTCACAAAGCCTTCTCTCGTATTGCTAAAGCCGGTTACCTCTCCAGAGGCAGAGGTGTCCTCTTTTTGGGTTTTGCCAATCCAGAGACGGCTGACAAGTTTCTCCAAGTTGGACTTGAGGGCCTCGTCATGTCTCCCACATATCTGTCTCTCAGAGAGCTGGATGGCTTTAAGGACAACTTGGGCGAATACTGTAAGGAACTGCTGCAGGCGGGTAACGAATATGACCCCAGTGAATGTTTCCTCTTGAATGTATCTGTAGCTGTTGGTGAACTAGTGCCTAACAGACCCTCGCCAAGGGTCCAAACACCAACGGTTCGAAAATATGCAAAGGTTTCTTTGGCTTCTTCAAGTCCAGAAAAAAAGCTACTGAAGAAGGATAGTGAGATGGAAACTCTCATCCTCACTCCGCCTCCGGGAACGCCAGCTATTGACCAGGAGGGGGAGGAGGGAAGGAAAGCCAGGGAGGTGTGCTTTGTCAACATTCAGCGTGAGCTCAGGATCAGAGGTGTCTTCCTTCGACACGAGTACCCCAAAATCTATAATCAGCTATGTGAGTTTGTTGAGAGTAACAAAAGGTTCACCCCGACAACCATTTACCCATTAGATAAAAGAACAGGGCAACAGTTTATGTGTATGATCATGGCGGCATCAGAGCCGAGAACGTTAGACTGGGTGGACACCCCCCATCTCTTGGATGATATTATTTAGGACAGCACAGGAAAGGATTGATAATGATGTCAGTTACACAAAATGTAAATACTGTAAATACATTTAAATAGGCAATTTGAAGATTGCCTATGGCCAATTGCCCTCCTGTTCCACTGACCTTTAGCACACTGACACTGACCTATGCTAAACACATGCACACAAATATTCAACTCTTGCTTGGATTCTCTTGCTCTCAAAGAACTTTATAGACTGCATGCAAACTGGACACACAGCAGTCCATGTGTTGGAAAGTGTATGAATTATTCAGTTTCTTTTCAATGCGATAGATACAATGTACAAAGCACACAAAGTTTCTAGTATCCCATTTGCACATCGTTTTGCCTCCACATATTAGACACAAATATTCCTCAAAATTGCCCCCCCCCAAACAAATATATCTAGAATTTCCGTGATACCCTGTAACAGTAACATTACAACAGGTGACTTGTAGGTGAGAGTATATTCATTTAGTAAACGGTACTTGTGTGGATATTTTTACAAGAGTCTTTTAGTTATTGTTTGATAGAAAATGAAGTACAATCAAGACAGCATTTTACTTTTCCACTTGTGTATTTTAGATGAAACGTGCTTTGTTTGAAAGTGGCCTTCATTTGAAAATATGTATTTTAAATAAAGCAAAGTATAATTTTTAAATCTTTCTTCTGGCTTAGGAGGTGGTCTTAATTGCTTTAAATCACACATTTATTTTGCCTAAAGCATGTTATTTTAAATTCAGATATGTAAAAAAACATAATTTAAAATTCAATTTTAAACAATATTTACGCTATTATAATTGCTCTAAATTAAGAGAAAGTTACCTTATTAACGATTGAATAATAAACATTGTGTTTTTAGACAATATGCAATGCAATAGCAAAATAAACAACACAGTTAAAATGATTATCATTACTCATATGAAATAGTTCTTTTCAAACATGTTTTGTGAAGACACATTTTCTTTAAATGGTAAATAATGAGAATGTGCCGAAAAATCTGCAACGCTGAACCTAGATATATGCCTGCTTCTGTTGTTATTGCTGACTAAACTAAGATTGCTCTTTTACTGGATCTTATCTTTGTGCAAGATTAAAAAAATATATTTTGTGATGTTTATAACCTATATAGATATATATAATAAATGGAATTGAACAAATGAATTATTTTACTTGTATTTATTTCACATAAACATGTTTTAGTTTATTGATCTATGTAAATCCGTTTTGGTTTTTCCTATTTTTTCTGTTACTTTCTCTTTCTGTTTCTTCCATCAAAGTGAAAAACACTCGGGGGAGAAAATCTGTAAATTCTCTTTTTTTTTAAAATGATTTTTTTTCAAATGAAGTATAGCCTGATGCTCAGTTACAGTAATTTAGGTATATCATAGATCTTAAAAAAAGTAAAAAATATTCAGCTTCTTCGCCTTCACACGCAATTTCTCCAGAAATTGCAAATTCTGGTTTGTTTTGCTTTACTGATGTACACGGTTTGTGTTGTTTTCCTTATACTACCATCTAGCGGAGCAATGCATGTATTACAGTAAGGTAGCCAGTTTTTCTAAAAAAAAAAAAGCTACGTTTAAATACAAAAGAAATAAAAATAGCGCAAAAGGAGGCTAAATTTATACCGCCACTTATTTACAATGATCCGATTTATGAGTTGAAATCGAATAATAGTAATAAATAAATGACTCAAATAAGACAACAAAATTATTCAACAATAACAGATAGCTTCTTTTGTGGAAAACTGTTCTGTTGCAGTTCATTGTTGAATCTCCAGGTGGAATTTGGATGGAACGAGACTATTGGCATTATTGTTCGCCACATTTATGTAATAATTCATGTCATAAATACAATAAAACATTAAAAAAAAATTCAGGACTTTTTGAGGTTTATGGACTCTGCCTTTAAGAAAGATTGCGCATGCGCGTTGCGGGCTTCTCCTCGTGATGACAGCAAATGACAGTACAGTTCGCTCCTGCAGCACCCAGTAAAAGACGGCCAACCTCAGACAAATAATTTCTCGATCTTGATAAATCTCATGATCCGCTGTGTTTGGTAGTACTGTGACACATCAACACATACCCTTTAAGTTCGGTGAGTTGCCCGATTTTCGTTGCATCTTTTGTTGATCTTATACTGATCACTGTTTAGCTTGCAACGTAAGCTAGGCTAACGCAGCAAACTGAGGTTAGCTCATAGTTAGCTTTCCGCACTTGACTAGCTGAGGTTAGCAGCCTAACTTGATCTACGTTGGCAGGCTAATGTTTGTTGTCTGAGGGTCCTTCCACCAAATCACTGCGAACGTAAGACCACCTTGAGTGGCATCACTATAATAGCTTGGCTTCTGTCGATGTCCCCAAAAGCTTGTGGATAGCCCAATGAACGTAAGTTTCTTGCTTTACATGCTGTTATGTTGAGCTATGCTTTAACACTAATAAAACATTCTTGGTTGCTTTGGTTTTCAAGCTACTCGACTAGTGCGGTATCATACTAAATCCATTACGCACATAACAAATTTGGAACATATATTTGTATTAAACGTGCTAGAATCATTTATTTTAGTAGAGAGTAGAGTAGAAATTCTACTCCAGCGAAGCACTTGCAGCAAGGCAAAATTGAAGTGTTTTATAACGTCTTGTTTAATAGACTAAATTTATAGTTTATTATAACATTTACTAGCAGCTATAGTTACACTAAACTTCACGACCTCTAGAGTCAGTCATTTTACACCCTGAACCTTGACTGACAGTCAAATTTGACAATGCATTTATCCTCGCTGTGTTGGACTGCAAATATCAGAGTCAAGCATTTACAGACTGTATTGAAATTTGAACATGCACAAATCCTTATCTGATGCTTGCAAACGTTTTTTGTAGTGTATCTGTGAAAGTATTTCAGGTTGTTTCGTGCTTGTTTTTTATGTTCCTGTCAATGAATGTATGCATTTTGGTTTAACTAATGTTAGAAATGCCTGCAAATAAACACAGTACAAGTGCACGTTTCTTCAGTTGACCAGCAAAGCAAGTTTAAGGTGATTAGTCACGCTAATGTATAATGCAATATATAGTAATAGCAGGTAGATAACTGGTGTTTTAAAAATAACACATTTGGGTAGCACGTCCGCCTCGCAGTTAGGAGGGTGCAGGTTCCATTCCACCTCCGACTCTCCCTGTGTGGAGTTTGCATGTTCTCCTCGAGCCTGCGTGGGTTTTCTCTGGGCACTCTGGTTTCCTCCCACATGCCAAAAACATGCTTGGTAGGCCGATTGAGCACTCCAAATTGCCCCTAGGTGTGAGTGCGGATGATTGTTCGTCTCTGTATGCCCTGCGATTGGCTGGCAACCGGTTCAGGTTGTCCCCCGCCTACTGCCCAATGACGGCTGGGATAGACTCCAGCACGCCCGCGACCCCCGTGGGGACTAAGCGGTTCAGAAAATGGATGGATGGATGGACATTTGGAAATCCATTACTAAACTCATACAGCAAGAGTCAAGTTTTTAAGATCTGGTCTTCCGGTTTGTTTGGTTTCCTCGCTAAATTTGTGTTCTTGTCTACTGATGTGACTAAAGCTATTGTGGCTTGTTTCAGTTAGAGTACCACTCCATTCACATCAGACTGTGATACAGATAAGTTCAACTTGACAGGTGCTGTTTAGGACAACGCCAACTATTGACAGACTAGCAGGGTTTCGTAGCAGAATTTAAAAACGACATCAATTATAAGGTAGACAAATGTTTTGAAATTGTGTTGTCCATTTCATCCATCCACGCCCTTCCCTACCTCCCCCCCTACTTCCCTCCCTCTCGAGCCAGTACAAGATCATTTTTCTTAGGCACACACGAACACATGATGCACATCACTCAGCGACCCACAAACCACACATCATCCAAGCCAAGATAGCTTTGCATCGGCCCATCTGTTACAATTTTGCTGCTTCATAAAATGCAGGAGGTTGTGATATATCCCTCTTTCAATGATACACATAAATCTTCTCACAGTATGCTTATTGTTCCAGTTGAGGCGAGGTCTTGAAATCAAAAGATTTCTTTACAATAGTATGTTCTTAGCGGCCTCACTCGTCTATACACGGTATTCTACTCATTGCTGCGCTCGTGGAATATGAATTTAGCAGGCGTTTTATCTATCTCATGAAGCTGCAACTTTGTCCCGTGCAGTCGAACGTCATTGTTAAACTAGTCGGAGCGCATAGAACATATTGTGAAGAAAATGTTTAACTCGACTTCTACTTTATATGACTTAAATTCAAGAAGTGCTACACAAATATTTTGTTCAGCTCGGAAACTGGTGTAATCCAGTTTCCAGCCTTAGTTTTAGGAAGCATCAAGGATGCTACTTATGTAGCTTGCGTATGGGCAGTGTTAGGATTTATCTGAAAAGGAAGTTCTAAGGGGATGTTGGAGTATTGCTACTCTGTGTGTGTTTATACATTTGGGGAATACAATATGTTTGCATAACACATAATATTGGAGGTGGTCCTATTAAGTTAATCGACTTTTCTGCCTCAATCAGAATTATTGTCACGAAGCTTTGAGGTACTGAGTTGCCCACTTGTGTAGTTTCTCTTCTGCTTTATAGTTCCTCTGTACTCTAGCGAGTGGCTCACCGGGCAGTTCAATCCAGATGGTACCACTAGCATTGGCGCTTGCACAGGAGTGCTTTTTAAAAATGCCTGTTCACCTCCCAGCAAGTCACTTAAGACCGTTTTGTTTTTCAGTTTGATTCAAGTATGTGAGGAATGTGCTGCTTCATGAGTTCCGACATGGAAGTTCATCATGAACATCCTATGTGAATGGAATAAAATTCATGACATATGTGAAGCTGGATGGATAAGGATACACACACACGTCAATTTTAATTATCTTAACCGATTGTGAAACCGGGCACATGACCAGGGGCAAAAAAAAGAGTAGTAGTACAAAAAGTGTAAGCCTTGGATCACTTCCTACAGTGGCTCTGCCAAACTCTGTGTTCACCTCGTGTACTCTTCTTAGGGGTGAGGCATTTGTGCAGATTCAGATAAGGGTTTGTTTTCCCCTCCCCAAAATGGTTTATCTGGCAAAACAAGACATTGTATATTCTTTATGTATAAGACTTTGAATAGTATAATGTGTTGATTCAAATTAGGATTTTTTGGCCTTGGTTAGGTAAATCGTTCAATTCTTACTTGAGGGGAGGGAGTCAAGTTTCAATGCTACATGTTGTTTTATATGAAATTTGCAAACAGCATCTGCTCCGTAATTGCACGTTTGTGAGATCAGCATAACTCGTTCTCCTTCCAAAGTAAGTCCATGTAAAGCTCATCATTTTGTATTTCTTTCTTTCTTATGTAATCTGCATAACCAATCTGATTTGTCAGGCATATCAATTGTAATGCTGTGGTTGTCTATTAGCTTGCGGGCGTTGTCTCTGCCCTGCAGCCATTCCATTTACGAGGTAGCTTCCAGCAGTCTTGTCTCATTCCAATCCCCAGAGCGCATGAACTGTGTTTACTATGTTACTAACCATCCGCAAAGAGAGACTATTGTGCAGAGGATTCCCCAAGTAATGATTCAATTTTCATGCTTTTTCTGCTTGGTTTGTTTGCCTTGGCTTTCTATAGCTTGAAAAGAGTGTGATTAGCATATTCTACTGTCTTGTGATTTCAGATGCTTGTGAAAAATGTCCTTGCACTGTTTTTTTTTTGTTTTTTTTTAACAAAACAAATGTTAAAAAGTATGACCAACATTTCTTATTTTGGATCAAGTGGAAAATGGTGTCAGTCAGGAGCTAGTAGTGGAAGTGGTGGTTAACATGTTTGCCTCACAGACACTCGCTAGAATCTGTTTTAAAATCTTGTCTCAGGCCTTCCAGTGTTGCATGTTCATGGGATTTTTGTGAGTAGTGGCAACTGGTCCGGGGTGTACCATCTCTTTCATCCACATCACTGTAAGTTGGGATGGGCGCCAGCTCTCCTGTGTTGACACAAATGAGGATAAGGTTCATAGAAAAAGGATGGAAGAGAAAATGGGGACCTCCTGAGGTTAATTGAATGTGCTAAATTATTATATGTCAAATTACTGAGGTAAGTGTTACGTTTGCTTATGGCGTATGATTATCTAATAAATAAATGATTGATTTAAATGAAGTCAATATAAAAGGTGGGTTGCAAGTTCTCATAGTGTTTTTTCATACCAAGTGTCTGAAACATACAAAATATACAAGATGATACATTTAAAGCACTACATATGTATGTAATAGATCGGTCACTGTATAGTTGTGTAAATAACAAAGAGTCTTCATTTGTTCTTTGTCTCCTCTCTGTTCAGTGCATTAGCTCCTTGCCTCAAAGTCTGTGAGAGCTGGTAAAGATGGTGAAGCCAGACATTCATACTCTGGCCCATCACCTGAAGCAGGAGCGGCTTTATGTGGCATCAGAGAAGCAGCTGATCCAGAGACTCAATAGCGACGTCCTAAAGACAGCCGAGAGACTATACCGGGCCGCCTGGATTGCCAAGCAACAGCGGATCAATCTCGATCGGCTCATTCTCACCAGGTCAGATGACACTTGAGAATCTTCATGTCTTTGTATAAATATGACAAACTATTGATTGATGGTCAACTACTTTCTCGAAGCGAGATGAGAGGTTCTTAATAACATGAAGCCCTCGTCTTTCACTTTGCTTTCAGTGTGGAAGCCTCACCAGCTGAATGCTGCCAACATGCCAAAATGCTGGAGGATACGCAGTTTGTTGATGGCTACAAGACTCTCAGCTTCCACGAGACCATCTATGGTGAATTCCTGGCCCGGTTGAGGGAGAACCCCAGACTGGTGGCATCATGCCTAGTGGCAGGGGAAAGGCTGAACCAGGAACACACCCAGGGGGTCATCCAAACCGTCTTCACTTCACTTTATGGCAACTGTATCATGCAGGAAGATGAGAGCTACTTGCTACAGGTTTGCAACACATTCCCACCAGCTTAATAACCAGTTTACGCATGACACAAAGAAAAATCAAACTGTCTGCCCTCCCTCTTGACTACTCCTAGGTGTTGCGGTACCTGGTAGAGTTTGAGCTAAAGGAGAGTGACAACCCACGGCGACTACTGCGACGAGGCACATGTGCCTTCAGCATCCTGTTCAAGCTCTTCTCCGAGGGCCTGTACTCAGCCAAGCTCTTCCTAACAGCCACCCTCCACGAACCTATTATGCAATTGTTGGTGGAAGATGAGGACCACCTGGAGACAGACCCATGCAAAGTGACTGAGCGCCTGACTCCAGTCCAGCAGGAGCGCTTTGGAGAGAAGGGCTCTGAGGGCTACAAACAAAGAGTCCAAGCAGCTGTTGAGACCAATGAAGCAAAGTTAGTTGCTTTGGTCAACAAGTTTATTGGGTATTTGAAGCAGAACACCTATTGCTTCCCCCATAGCCTGCGATGGATTGTGTCGCAGATGTACAAGACGTTGTCATGCGTGGAAGGTCTAGAAGTGGGAGAGGTGCGTACCATGTGTACTGACCTTCTGCTGACCTGCTTCATTTGTCCGGCAATTGTAAATCCGGAACAGTATGGTATCATCTCAGATGCCCCCATTAATGAAGTGGCTCGCTTCAATTTAATGCAGGTAAGTGGCTTGGCAAGTTTTTAACTCTTATGTTTTCACAAGGCTGTTATGTACGATACACTGGATATTGCATGAATTTTTTATTTTTTTTTTAAAGGTCGGTCAGCTTTTGCAGCAGTTGGCGATGGCGGATGACGATGCAGACCCTAGACGAAAAAGTTGTTTGTCCAAATTTGATAAAGTAAATATTACATTGAGTTATATTTTTATTCCAACAAAAAAATATTATTTCTGAAAATCCTAAAGAAATGATCTTCGACATATTTATTTCAGAGTTGTGTTGCTGCTTTTCTGGATGTCGTGATTGGTGGAAGAGCAGTTGAAACCCCACCGATGTCGTCAATGAACCTTCTCGAAGGCCTAAGCAGGACTGCGGTTTATGTTACACATCAACAGCTGATAGCATTGGTACAATTTGTTGCTGCTAACAGAAAGTCTTCAACTATATTGTTCCAATTAAGGGGGGAGTTCTGTTCTTGCAATGGCAACGTAATCCAAATCATTGATGCATACACAATTTGTAACACATCATAGGGAAGTCATCCAAAAATGTAATTCGAAGTTGCCATTGCAGAATATTTTACAAATATTTTATTGATAAAATTTTAAGTTACTATATAAATGCAATCACGAGACTGTGGAACAGTGGAAACGAGTCCTGTGGAGTATCAAATCACATTTCACATGACTTCTTCATATTATGTTATCTGCCAGACTGCGTTGTTCCTAAATTGGAAATTGCTATGATTTCGTGTTTCCTCTTGGCTTGGCTGAGGCGCAAGCCATGTTAGTTAGTTCAAATGAAGAGAAATGTTTAAAAATTCATGACAATTATTTCCTTTGGATTTTGTCGGAAAGCCTATTTTTACCCCTGAAAACAAGACTACATACAGCCCAAGTTACACTTAGACATAAGACAGTGATTACATAAACTTCTGGGTGAGTGTGAGGTGAAATGTTGTAGAGAAGTATCTCCGGAAAATATTGGAAGTTATCCAATTTGCCGTTATCAATCATTGTTATTCAGCTTGTGTTCATCACTCACTACCTGTTGCTAATGTCCATGTCATCTGCTCAGAATTACTCCATTTTGATGTGATGTTGCTTTTCTCAGAATGTGAAAACCTCAACAAAGAATGTTGTTCTCTTCATGCATAGGTGGATTTTGTGCGTAGGGTAATGGCTGGAGACCACCTTAGGGAGGAGGAGCACATGGCCCTGGAAACCCTGTTGGCCAATGTGCCCCAATCACAAACTGGCAAGAACAACAGTCTGGAACTTACCCCTTCCAACACCCCTCAGCTCTCCCCTGCTAGCACTCCTGCTAATAAGAAGAACAGACTCCCCATAGGTACTGATCTCCTCTGCCTGATTCTGTCTTTGATAGTGAATTTATGACTCTGCTGAATATTATAAATAATATAAATTCTTGATGTGCAGGTGTGCGGGCCATTTCTGCACTCGCATGTTTAAATGCGAACTGGAGGAACAATTAGAATATCGTTTGTAATGAGGAGCAAAATAAACAAGCTGGGCAGTGATGGCTAGTTAGAGGCTCGTGTTTTTTTATAGGAAGTTAATGAGCTCCTTCCCCGCTTGTTATAAAGATAATTAGCTTGGTCCGGATTGGGGCTCAATTACAGAAATGACAACCAATTAAATTACCAAATATAAATGAACTCAACTTTAATTGGAATGGGTGGGAAAGATGCCTCAACTACTTTCATTAGTATTTTCAAGACAAATTATGATAACACAATGCCTTCTTAATTAGAAATGGAGCACTTGCTTATGAAACATGATTGTAATACACAAAGTCTTAATACTCAAATTACTTTATGAATTGAAGTGTGAGATGTATTCTGTATTCTTTCTCCCAATCCCTACCTATGCCCCCCCCTCCCCCCCCTCTTGTGCTGCCATTGAATGACCAGGACAACATTTAGCTGCTATAGCATCTTGGGACCCTACAACCAGCTCTCTCTCTGCTCATATTCCATTAGTAACCCCTTTTGGTGGGTAACATGTCAGTTGCATCGGCGATAGAAGTTATCCATCTTGAGTTTTTTTTTTTTTTTTCTTACTGTGTTTGTTCTTAGAGCATCCTGCATGTTCTGTAGGAGTTCAAACCCGGCCGATGCTGACACTTCTCACTGCTTTTGTACATGTGCTTTCACTGGGCTTGCTTTACATCACATCGCAATTTGCTCCATGAGATTGAAATAAAGTTGCACAATTTAGAAGTATTGGTTGTGAAAAGTTGCACAATCCAGTAGATCAATGTCAGGTAGAATCGTATGCTGAAGTAATGGAATACAATCTGACTTGTACTGTATTGCGGGTTGTTTTGCCCATGTACCTTCTATATCAGCAAATGTTGACAGTGGAAGAGTAAACGCCAGTTGTTTTATGACAATTTTTGGTAGCATAAATTGTCGTTTTGTAAAAGGGAAAGACTCTCTATAAAATCAGGGCAATAATACTAATAGGCACAAAACTGATATATTCCTCACCCCAATTTTATACAGGATCAAGATGCTTTGGTGTATGTGTGGAAGCAAATTGATGTGCATGTGCTCATATCATTATTGTGTCAGAGAACTCCATTTTTATCTCTTGAAAAAGCTCCACCCATGCACACTTGAATGTTATTGTAGTTCAGACCTTCAATGAGCAGGTTCTTACACATATTAACGCCATGTTAGTACATGATTATAGACTATTGCCTGTTTATAAAATAAATTCAACTAGTTCAAAGACAATTTATTTTGAAAATGCACTTCATTTAGAAAATAAATTAGACGTTGCACGAAAATGTTTTAGAATATTAGCTGATTGTAATCTTTTTCATTTTCCTCCCAAACGCCCAAACAGCAGCTGCTCGAAGCCGTAGCCGTACCAATTTAGCCCAGGAGGGGGAAGCAGAGACTAGCTCCCAGGAGTCGTTGCAGGAGCTGATGCCAGAAGAGGTGCTTGTAATATCATTTGGAAATGGTCCTCAGACTGTCCCTGGAATGATGTCAGAGAATGAGGTAATGTGACTTCAATTAATGCATTTAATTGAAGTAGAAGTAATGATGTTATAAATAAAACGACACTTTTTAACCCGCTCGCTGAGTGGAAGTGTGGTCATCTCATACATTTTATGATTTTAATGGTCATCATCATTATCAATGTCTCATCCGGACCCTTATTTGTAATCAGTACTCTCCACTGTGTTGTCCACTGTAGGTTTTGAACTTGCAGATGGCTGATGCTGCCCAAGGCGACGGCCATGCAGACGACACAAAGCTGCATGGCAAACCAGACAAAACGTTGCGCTTTTCACTCTGCAGTGACAACTTGGAAGGCATCTCTGAGGGTTTGTTTTCTGTCTTCAAAGTCAAATAAAGAAACTACATAGTCATAGAGAGGGCCCAGACGGCGACCAATATTTATTGCACAGTCTGCAAAAATGTTTTTATTTCACATGTTAAAAGTGGACCAAAAAAAGCTAACATGCCACTGCAACATGTCTGTGTCTCACAATATTCATGGCAAACTTTTCCACCAAATTCTTGTAGATATTAGGTCAAAGTTACAGTTCAATAAATTAAAATTAAAAACATCCTCTGACAGTAATGTGTAAGATATAGTTGTTTGGTGTTATATTGGTGTACATAGAATCAAGCCATTCTCAAAAGTGGACATCAAGTTATTCTTTTACATGTGTTCCTCAGGTCCATCTAATCGTTCCAATTCAGTGTCATCTCTTGACCTCGAGGGAGAGTCTGTTTCTGAACTGGGTGCTGGACCCTCAGGAAGTAACGGGGTGGAGGCTCTCCAGCTTTTGGAGCATGAACAAGGTGTGTGCGCGTATTTTTAACAACATGTTATAAGGAGTGTAGTTAAACATGCATTTTTAACCTTTTAACCCCATCATTCCTAAACTTAAACTTCTAAAACATTCAGAAATCTCAGAATCTTTCTGTCTGTAGAACACACTTTTTCCTCTCCTGTCATTTTTGTAAAAAAAAAAAACAACAAAGTTTATTCTTATGAGTGTTATGCTGACAAACCCCCCAAATGAAAGATAATATGTGCAAGGGAAAGTGTGTGAAATGTGTGGAAATAACATTGTGGTGGGTCTCAATCAGCCACCACTCAAGACAACTTGGATGATAAACTGCGCAAGTTTGAAATCAGAGACATGATGGGCCTAACAGAGGATCGGGACATTTCTGAGACTGTTAGTGAGACCTGGAGCACTGACGTGCTCGGCAGTGACTTTGACCCCAACATGGATGAAGATCGGCTGCAGGAAATAGCAGGTATGGCCAGAATTTGTTACTTGTGATTAATTTCTTTCTACTTTCTCTTCTGTTTTTATCTTTAGGATAATTTGTTTTGTCTCTATTGTACGTTAACTTCAGGAAAATGTCACCACCTTCTGGCACGTTTGTGAAAAAACACAATCTTGAATCAGAGCTTCCATTATTCCTTAAATTATTTCAGGAATTTTAGCTTGAACAATTTTTTTAAATACATTTGGTGTTCATATCTCCGTCTTTGCCTGCCAGAGTTTTTCTTTTACCGAGCTCTCTTTCTCTCTTTCTTCCTCTCTCTCTCTGACATTCATTTGGTCCCTGCAGTCTTATTGACCTTGGTTCCTTCTCATTTGCATGCGCCATTTTTCATTCTTCGGAATATGGCGTTGGGGGACTTTTCCGTCATTAAGTGAATTTACAGCGATTTCCTTATGTGTTTTCTCCAAGGGATTGGGTTATGAGATGCACATTAAATATCCATTAATACCTCATTATCCCACTGATAAGATTACCATGATAATGAGGCAGAAATTCTAATTGTTTCGCTTCTTGTTGTGCCACTCATTTAATCATCCACCTGAAAGACAAGCTCTCTTGAACATTGTAAACATGGACAGTGGGAAAGAACTCTCCCATCACAACATAACTGGTGTATGTGCTTGCTCATGATGCATGTGCGTCATTAAGTGGAAGCACGATGGACCTCGGCGAGTGGCTATCAATGGGCGTCTTGTGCCGAGAACACCGACTCCTGCACACCTGCTTAGTATTTGCCACTCCTCTGTGTTCTTCCGCTTTTTTAAGTTGGAAGTGGACGGTATGCAGGAGCCTAATTTGTTTATGAGGAATGTGAGCGTAATCAACAGTTCAAAGTTGAGCCCTGGAAGGCGAGGCCAAGTGAAACGTACCCAATTACCGCTATCCTTGGAGCAGAGTTTATAATCCTACTTTTCCAAGTATAAAATGTACAGTATTGGATAGGGCCCGATTTATATGGATTTTATTTCCAGGCCGATGCTGATTATTGGCCGAATAAAATACTGATTACAGATTAACCGGCCAATTAATCCCCCAAATTATAATGCATAAATTAAACATTATTTCCTCTCCAATGTATTTCAATAGTTGTCCTAAAAAGAGGATTTCTGTTATTCACGGGCTTCCCTGGTAGCTTTTCACAGCGACTAGTGGGGGTCAACTGCATATATAGTTAAAAGAAAAGAACTTTGCTTTGTGTAATTAATTGAATTCAATGGACATAAATCCTGAATTAATGAGACCAATGTTACTTGTGTACAACTGCTGTAAATAGTAGGAGTACATAAAAGTAAAAACAATTTGCAAATATTTACCATTTGGCTGATAATTATGGGCCGATATTTGAAGGACCAGAATTGGCCAATGTAGTTGGCTGGCCGATTAAATCTGTCGGGCCCCAGTATTTGAACATCAACTCTCTCTATATGCAGAGCTCGACACTTCCAGATCATGTTGCCTTTTGGTGAGGGTTTACGTGAAAAAACTTAAGGCTAAAAAAAAAAAAAAAAATGGCTTTGACAATGAAGGTGACTTTAGGTACAGGATGAGGTTCAGTTTTTTCTTCCTTTGTTTTTAGGGGCAGCTGCAGAGAACATGCTCGGCAGCCTGCTGTGCCTCCCAGGATCAGGCTCAGTGCTGCTGGACCCCTACGGCTCCACAATCTCAGAGA
Source organism: Syngnathus leptorhynchus (assembly GCF_054491065.1). Lineage (NCBI taxonomy): Eukaryota > Metazoa > Chordata > Actinopteri > Syngnathiformes > Syngnathidae > Syngnathus > Syngnathus leptorhynchus. Next base: position 8,789,426 of record NC_141198.1, on the reverse strand, counting down.
CCACAAGCGAGGCATGGAGTGTGGAGGTCCTGCCAAGTGATTCAGGTGGGGTCCCGGGGTCATCCGGCTGTCACCTACGAACTGTTTGTTGTCTTGGGTCATTCTAATGATTCCAGCATTTCACTCCCACAACAGTTATTAATATGTGTTTCCATGCACGTTTTTGTATGCATATTCATGTTTCTGCTGCCTTTTAAGTGGGGGTTGGGGCACCAGGTGTGCTTGCACTGTGTGTTCCACACCTAAAATGTGTGTACACATCTGTCATCATATTTTTATGCACTTCCCTGTCTTTTAGGGCAGAGCCTTGTGTGCCAATAAAAGGCAGCTCTGGGTTTCCTTAGAGGGTCCGCCAGGTGTGTTTGCACCTGTGGTGGAGCAGTGGGAAGGGAAGCACAAGGACAATAAATAGTCAGCTGTCTTCAGTCAATTTATATGGCTTCAATTCCAGACTCCTGTATATTTTATCGTGTCATGTTGGTGAGCTCATTTGGGTATCAGTTGTTCAGTGTATTTATTTATATGGATTAAAAGTACAATATTGAAAATACAAGTTTAAAACATTTAAAAGCAAAGGAATTTTTTTTAATCCTATGATTTAATTTATTTATGAATGAGATGTATACTTAACAGCATTTTTTAGTTTATTTTATCTTTGGAAAAACAGTGTTTTGTTCATTAGAATGGTACACCTTTTAAAATGATGCTATAGGCGCCATGCTTGAGTTTCTTGATTGCTTTTTATTCAGTTTCTGCTCTTGCTCTGCTCAGTATTAGCGCGACCAGAGGCCTTTTCTCAAATGCTGTGCTTGTTTCATGGTTTGGAAGCAGAAAACTACACTCGGCAGACCACTTCACCAGCACATTATTACTAACGAGCATGCAAATGAGTACTGCTGTTCATATGGAGCCTCTGGGCTCAACCCAACAGCTCCATTGGGCAGCCAAAGAATTGGCCTCACTAGCTTTATGGTTTTGTTTGGCTCTTATCACTCGTGGTAATATATTCTTTGATTCCATGCATATGTGTGTACTTGGCACTAATAGTCAAGAGGCAAGAGGTGGAGGGGAATGACAGAATGACCACTGCGCAGCAACCATCACCAATGTTATCTAGAGCAGCAACAGCACTCTATGATTACACCCTAGTTGAAATGAGACTTAACGGTACTACAAGAAGAGTATGTTTAGAAAATGATCTTTTCAGACATTTTTATTTTTTTTATTTTTACAGAAGCCCCAGATTCGAAACAGGAGGAACAGCTCCAGGAGCTCGAGAGCTGCTCAGGGGTTGGTAGCACCTCAGATGATACAGAAGTCCGGGAGGTCAGTTCAAGACCAAGCACTCCTGGCCTGAGTGTCGTCTCAGGTAAAAATCTAAACTCTATTCGCTCACACAAAGAAAAAATTGCAGATACGCTGGAAATAATACATGTCCACATTTGATGACTCCGTGCAAATTATTTCTCATCCATTCGTTGATTGATGGCCAGGTAAGGCAATTGTGAACAGTTTATTGACAATGCTGACCAGGAGGCATTTTAGTCTGACGTGTCTTACCCAAGGACACCTACAGCAGGCAGTTGGGACTGGGATTCAAACCAGCGACCTCTACCAAGTAAACTACAGCTGCCTAATTAGCTGGCAAGTGCTTGTTAATCTAACCGCAGCCCATTGAATGTGTTGGATGCACTCTGTATCATTCTTGGCTCTGTAACCCATGGGAGCTTACGCTGCCACTTTAGAGCTCCCACTGGGTTCCCACCTGAGCAATTAAAGTAGTCTAAAGAGGGGAAAAAAAATCCCTTTGTCTTTCTTTTGACCGCAAATGCATTTCCCATTAGATTATGCTGCTACTATGTTGCTTTTGTCCTAAGCATAAAACAGCAGAGTTTGTGTTTTTTTTTTTTTTTTTTGCCCTGCAGGTATCAGTGCAACCTCTGAGGACATTCCCAACAAGATAGAGGATTTGCGCTCAGAGTGCAGCTCAGACTTCGGAGGAAAGGACTCTATAACCAGTCCAGATGGGGAAGAGTCAGGCCATGGTAGGAGAGTGTCACATCCCCACTAGGCTTGCTAAATCATTAGTACAGTCCAAAACAGCCAGAACCATCAATTGCTGTCACTTCTACAGTGGTCGCCAGTCTAAATTGCTGTTTCTTTATATTGACATCTCAATAGTACTATTTTTACTGCAAAACATTGTACAGTGGCTGTGCTCTTGTGTATTAGTGATAGATTTAAAATGGTTGTATGTGCTTTTATTGTTACAGGAGCGCAGCATATGACTTCGCCAGCCTCACAAGCTGATTCTCTATTGGTCATGTTCGATCCGCTCTCCTGTGCAGAAGGTAAATAGCACTCCTAAACTGCTCAACAGATGATCTGGGTTAGAAATGTTGTGGGCCCTCAGCACAGCTTGAGTAAAATAACCCAAAAGTAAGGCTGTTCCTTCACCCTCCGCCGTTTTCACAACAAGTGTTTAGAGCATTTATTTGGGGCAAGTTGAGCATTTTGGTCAAGATTGTGTAGACTTTGCATTTTAGTTACAAGATGGTTTTGAGAGGAATAGTAGTGGTTGCATGTCTGGCAAGGTTAAGGAATGACAGGTTGAAGGACCTCACCCCAAGCACTTTGGCACGGCCTCCTTGTCCCACTGTGCTTATAGAGGGGAAAAAATCCACCTTTGGAAACTTTTCAGGAGATGAGAGAGTGTACCCTTGAAACAGGTGGCCTACTCGGTTCCCATGTTTGTCTTGCTTTAGCACTCTTAGAATGTCATGTCTAAATGAAAGGACACTGCAAAATCAATCTATTTCCCATAATAAAGTCTCATCTCATCTAATCTCATTAAATTAGGTGTACCAAAAGAAGTGCCTAGCAAAATCATATTCCCTGTACTTTTTTCCTTTGTGCCTTTTCCTGTCCCAGGTTCCACCACTGGGACAATAGTGAGGCCCAAGGTGCACTATGCCAGGCCTGCTCACCCACCCCCTGATCCCCCCATCCCCGAAGCCAGCGCCGTCGGGCAGGAGACACGCCACTCTTTCGTCATGCCCCACAGCTTGGCTCAGGCTGAGTTTGAGAACAACAAGCAGCGCCACTCCTTCCCTGACCGACTGGTTCGGAGTCGCAGCTCTGACATTGTTTGCCCGGGCCGTCGACCTACGAGTGACCCCGGGCTGAATCGTCGTGTGGCAGTTGAAGAGCGTGACCCGGCGGGGGCCTTTGCTGCAGGGCCATCCATGTCACCCAGCAAGGACTCTTTGAAAGGAGAGGTAACTATCAATCCATGTGACATGTTGTACATTGTGGATCTGGGATGTTCCTCTTTCAAGTTGGTGTTAAAGTTACGTTTCTATTTTTAAAATAAGAAGATTGTTGTTACCACAGCTTGACTTGTGGAGGTTTGAGCTGTCAAAACATTACTATATTTGCACCTTTGTGACTGTGGAGTGACAAGGCGATAAATAATCTTGCATTTATGTTTTCGCCAGTAATGCTGTATGATTTTGAAATCGATTGTACTACCCACTAAATTATTATTGCAACATGCAAATGTCTGTGATTTTCTTTAATAGGCTGAGGACAGAAAAGACAGCGATGATGAGAAGTCTGATCGTAACAGGCCATGGTGGAAGAAGCGTTTTGTGTCAGCCATCCCGAAAGGTAAGGAAATGGTCTCGTCTTTGCTCAATTTAACAGCCATCCTTTCAAAGTAACGTTTGTTTTCAGGGCTCCTTCATTTCTCGGTCCCTGACAAAACTTTTCCTAATCACAAGTGACAGAAAATCTCACAGTTTAAAGAGCAGCCCGAAAAGCCATTTATAACATTCGAAAGAATGATGGATGTTATATATTGCCGACGTTCCAGTTGGAAAATGATATGTTTTGTTTGTCAGAGTTACTTTACGGACACGTCCAGTCCCTTTTCACTCACGTCTCGGTAGCCGTAGATTTATATAGAGCGTTCGGAGCTAATCACTCATCAGAGGAGCTTTCGCTGTGTAGATTGTATGGCCGCCGCTAGCTCTCCCAGCTGTGCTGTCATCCAGCAGCTAATGGTCATTAGATGGACCTCTCCGTCATCACCACTGATAGATGGCACATCTCTTGTTGCAGTTCTACTCTACCACCATATCTCATGCATCTGTCTGGGGAATAATGAGCTGCGCCCACACGGAGTGACTGCACATTAGTCTTTGAGATAATTGTGTTTCTTAAGTAAACATTAAATTGATATTCATAAAGTGGGTGACACATGGTAAAGTTGGGAGCCGTCGGAGCCTGAACCACCAGCCTGCCGCCAGCCAACCTGTGCAGAGTGCAATGTGTTTGTTCTGCTGCTCTGCCTGGCAACACAGTTGGTTGTCCTGCAGAGCGGCAGCCTTTCTGCGAAAGGCCAACCCTGTCTGTTGTGTTCCTCACAGTGCTGTATTGGACGGCTGAGAGTGACGTCCCAGGTAACGCTGTCGCCATTGCGCTAGCTTTACCGCTGGGGCTACGTGCCATGCTGCTTAGTAAATGAGAGTTGTAGATGTCACATGGTGCATTTTGAACGCCCAATGTCATCATCCATGCATCTCATTCCTTACAGGCTCCATAGTATTATTTTGCAACCTACTGTGCTGACAGTACAGAATATCAACATGTACTATGTTACACTTTTACCCAGTGTTTCCCATGGGTGTCATCAAATGTTAGATTCTACCTCAAAATGTTTGTCCTGTTTTCACCATTTGTGTTAATAGGATAAACCCCCACAGACATTTCAACTTCCTAGACCTAATTATCCATAATGAGTTTCAGTAGACTTTAATGATATTCTGGTGGTTTATTCACAATTTTAATTAGAATTCTTTTGCTTCTTTGGGTAGTTTAAGTGGAATGAGATTTTTCATCAGTTGACCCCCCCCCCCCCCCCCCCCCCCCCTGTCTTTCTACATTTAATAGATGGCACACGGTCACCCTGTCATCAAGTCATATCGAACTCTTTGTCACACCATACAAATCAAACAATGCTAATCTTCTTCACAGCTCCTATAGCTGCATTTCGGAAACGAGACAAGCACGAAAAAGATGATATTGTTCCGGAACGAATCCCACAAGGTTTGTTGATCTAATTCACAAGTGGTTGAATCAAATCTACCTTGCTGAGTTGAATTGTAATGGGTTCTAATTGTCTGTTGGTTGATTCATCAGAAGAACCTTTGCCCAGACAAAGCACCCAAGTCCAAGCAGCGGAAGACATCCTGGACAAGTACCGAAACATAAAGAGGACCAGCCCAAGTGATGGAGCCACAGCAGGAGCGGCTTATGAGGGTGCTGGAGGTCAGGATTCACGGGATTTTGGATGTACAGGATTATTCACATTATAAAAATTCCATCACTTTCATAGTTATGTCTAGTTATGTCGTAGTTATGTCTACTACTCGGATGAAAATTTAATTTCAGTAGGTAACACCTTCATCTGATTTAGTTTTTTCAAATGAAGGCCCCAATATGTAGTTAAAGATTGGAATCAGTGGTTCAATAGAATTGTAAGCCACAACCACAAACTTTGCTATTTGATTAGAAGAATGTACTGAATTTAAACCACAGGTCATCGTTCTGTATAACTGTTTTCTCTCTGTGTACATTGGAGCAGTTTGAAGTTTTGTACCTTGTTCTCCCATTTCTGCCCCCCGAATGACAGCCTAGAACGTTTATATTGTAAATCTGTCACGTTTGACCAGTCACTCAAAACAATTTCATGGAACTGTGAAGATCAATTGAGTGAACAGCAATGCTTCTAATAACAATATGCAGAGAGTTGTCCCATGAACATAATTATATTAACATCTAAATTATTTTTTTAGTTTTGAAAATTTGGTCAACAGTCCACAAACCTACTAACAGTGCATCTTTTATTTTGATAGATCTTTGTGCTGAAGAAAGTGTTCATGACTCTCCAAGAGAAGACCCTATGCAGAACATTTCTACCGATGACCTCCCAGATTCAGCCAGTCAGACAGCTCAGCAGCATGGTTCAAAGTTTTCTTTTAGGTATGACATTCACAATTCAGCAAGTATACCACTATTAGCCATACTTTTTAAAGACAATATTAATCGCTGATTGTCATTGACTTCCAGTGATGCCAAGAAAAAGTTGCGGATGGCATTGTGTTCTGCAGACTCAGTGGCTCTACCCATTCTGACCTCGGCTACCACTAGAAATGGTTTGCCTGACCACATGGACCCTGAAGGTATTACATTTTAGAACAAATCCAACATGATAAAACCACAAGTCTTCATAGTAGTTTCCACCAGTCACATTGTCACACAGACGTTGCATGGTGATCAGATTATAAACTTGGATGTTGCGTACCTTTGTTGCATTTCTAACGATTTCTTCTTCCCTCTCAGACAACGAGATCGTGTGCTTCCTGAAGGTCCAGTTAGCAGAGGCCATCAACCTCCAGGACAAGAACCAGATGGCCCAGATCCAGGAGACTTCGCGTTGCGTCACCCGTTTCGACCCCCGCACCTGTAGGAAGCTGCTTGCTGCCATTGCGGAGGATTACAGGTAAACAGCATCTTTTTAGTTTTCATTTCTTTTGTCACTTATTAAACAAAGTCCGCTCTTTGCGTTTGCTGTAGAAAGCGAGCTCCATACATAGCCTATTTAACGAGATGCCGGCAGGGCCTACAGACCTCACAGGCCCATCTGGAGAGGCTCCTCCAGAGAGTTCTGAGAGACAAGGAGGTCGCCAACCGCTATTTTACCACTGTGTGTGTTCGTCTCCTTCTGGAGCACATGGAGTCCAGGATGCTTGACTTCATCAAGGGTAACTTTATGGTTTTCTGTAATAGTTTGTAACCATATTTTTTTATTTGCTGTATTTGACAAGATTTATAAAAACAATGCAAAAGAATTTGTAGAAAGTAGTCTCACTCTTTTTTCTCCCTCCTCCCTTTCAGCATTCAAAGTGTGCACAGCAGCAGATGACAAGACTGCAGCGGTGGAGGATTTTCTGCGCTACTTGTACGGCGCCATGGCCCGTGATGCCATTTGGCAGTATGCGAGCGAGGACCAGCTGCAGGATGCCCAGATGGCCATCGAGCGCAGCGTTATGAACCGCATCTTCAAGCTGGCCTTTTACCCCAACCAGGATGGAGACATTCTCAGAGATCAGTTAGTAGTTGCACTTTCTCCAGTGACATGATGTCGTGCACCAGTGTTTCTATTTCAGAGTAGTTTCTGTCAGTGCATCAAGATATTTATCAAATATAATTTTGCCGCTTCATTCAACTTCATGCCCCTGACTGACTCTATGGTATATACACTTGCAACAAATATGTGAACCCTTTGGAATGAACTGGATTTCTGCATAAATCAGCCATAAAATATGATGTGATCCTCAACTAAGTCAGGACAATAAACAGTCTTCATAAACTAATACAATACCTCCCAAGGGTACACTGAAAACAAGTTTTTGTTTAATTTACTCAATTTTATTTCATCAAGTGGTTCCGTGAAATCAAATCATCTGGATTAGGAAATCTTTTAAGTGGACTATTCGTCTACTCTACATTTGTAGATAGACTATAGATCATCTTCTTAAAACATGTATCTGGATCCAAATTCTTTTATTTTGTACAGCCACTTGACAAAATAAGGTTGAGTAAATGCAACGAATCTTGGTGTTTTCTAAAAATGTACTAAAACGTTTGGCACCTTGCTGCATCTTTGAAGTTTACAAAAGAATTCCAGAATATTCCATAGGCACTTTTCGCAAAGTATTGTCAGGACAAATGAAAGCAAAGTTGATTTATTTGGTTGGTTGCACAATGCTATGTGAAAAGAAAAAAACACAACATAAACAGCTTTGTCCCCTCTATGGCGGCATTTGAGGGTTTTCACGCACTTTTGCGGTGATTGTAGTATTTTGTAGTTTCATATTATTTCAAGCTGATGACCAACAGACTACAGTGATGTATTTTAAAAATGGAACTTTCCCCGCCCACACAGGCTTTTCCATGAACATATTCAACGGCTGTCTAAAGTTGTTACTGCTAATCATAAAGCGCTTCAAATTCCAGAGGTATGCTCGTGTTTTGTTGTTGCTTTAATCACTTCTGTTTTTCCCTTGACCAGATATGCTCAGCTGTGTGTGTTCCTTGGTTTTAGGTTTACTTGAAGGAGGCTCCCTGGCCCTCTGCGCAGTCTGAGATCAAGACCATCAATGCCTACAAGACACCCAGAGACAAAGTCCAGTGTATACTGCGCATGTGTTCCACTATCATGAACCTCCTCAGTCTGGCTAACGAAGACTCTGTCCCCGGAGCTGATGACTTTGTTCCTGTGCTCGTCTTTGTCCTCATCAGGGTGAGTCTTTCATGTAGTCCTCCGCCTCCTTCTTGTCCTTTCAATTCACATACTTGTTATAGACTTGTTTTTGAAACCTCAACATCATCCAAAATATTTCACCTTTCATTCCATATGTGCATTTGTAACCTGAACAGTGTAGCGTGAGATTTTTTTCATTTTTTTTTTCACAAGCTAATGTCAGCCCATCCCTGCATCTCCTCCCCTCCAGGCAAACCCGCCTTGCCTGCTGTCCACCGTTCAGTACATCAATAATTTCTACGCCAGCCGGCTGAGTGGGGAGGAGTGCTATTGGTGGATGCAGTTCACTGCGGCGGTGGAATTCATTAAGACCATCGACGATCGCAAGTGAAGCAGAACAGCCACCTGTATGGGCAGACAGTGGGGGAAGGAGCCGGGAGACTGGGAACCTTCCCATACCAACTGCTCCCTCTGCACAGCTTTTGAAAGCTGGCCCTCAGCCTGCTCGTTTGTGTGTATAGCTTGTACATAGCCACAGACGCTCAAAGATTACAGAATATATATTACTGTGCCGATGTGGACAAATCCAGGTTTTAGCCGTGGTGGGAAAACGGCTACGGGGGAAACTTTGCAGCGTGTTAACTTTAAACGTCATTTGGGTTTTGATTTTTATCTTTTTGTCTCTCGACTCATGTTTCACTTTTTGGGTGTACGTATTGGGACTTTTATATGTAAGCAGTTAAACGGATTCAACATAAATGATAAAACTCTTCAGACCTAAATGATAAACTTATTTAAAGGGACCAGAATTAGTGTGTGTGCTCGTCTCATTTTATTGCCCTTGAGAGTGAGAGGATTGTAGTTTCAATTATGTTTGATTAAATCCTATATTATAAGCACTGTAACAGGCGATGAGATTCAGTGAATTCCCATTAACCTACTACTCTCTTCTGTTAGTGGAACAAATTGTATGGCAGCTTATTTGAGGTCACTCTGAAACCAAAAGGTATGTCGATTGATCATTTGGACACAAGGGCCCACATAGTTATCCTGCAATTCCATGTAATGCTTCAACTCACTGTTTAAAACATACATATCATGCCTATTTGTGAGGCAAAGAAGCTGCCCAATGAAAAAGGTCAGAGGTTCCAGAGTAGTTATGACTTGGGAATTCTGGGTGATGAGGATTTACAGGTTCGGCTTGTGCACACCTGGTAGTGGTGACGTTAAAGATACTGTATCTTGAAAATAGTGCCTTTATTTGGGGCGTCCTGTACAGTTTACAATTGGTTTCCCACATAAATGACATGCCCCCCTTACCAGCGCAAGTGCGCACGCACACACATGCTCCTTACTGGGCCTACTATATATTCAACACATCTTTCCCATGTTACTGATTACTAAGACTTAGTCACTTTAATCCAGTTGAATTTGAACAAATGCCCCTCTTTGGTAGAAGTAGTGTTCTGTCTACACTGACTGCTGCATTGGTGAGTTGCACAATTTGATCGCTTCTGGTGGGGGTCAAAGCCTTCCTTTAGAATTGCATTGGAGGGAGTGGGGGTGGGGGGTCGGGCGTGAAGCTTTTTCTTAATTTAAGTGAACAAAGCTATTTTATTTCTTATCTACAGCACGTCTGCAAAGTAACATTATCGCCCGATTGGAACTCAGCTCTCTACCTCCGCATTCAAGAAAGGGACAGGCATTTTGGTGCACTTATTTATTTTCCACTGTATGGCTCAGTTTCTGTGCACTGATGTGCCATGTGTAATTATAGTTTTGCTAAGCCATTACTTGACCTACAGTTAATGAGCTGACAGCACAATACACATTAGGTAGAGAGAGCAAATAATCATCACTGTTCACTTGTTTACTGCCTTTCAGTTCATGCTCTGTGCCGTTTGTGTATATTGTTTGTCCCATGGGCACGGGAGAGGGGTGGGGTGTGATTGGTTGAACCCTTCTGCATGAAGACGTTGAGTGGTCTGCACAATTTTAGTCGTTCTAAAGAGTCACCACCTGCATCAGGCCAGTAAGTGACCCTGCCAGACCATGCAAAACACTTTACTTTGCGTCATTCTTTTGATTTATTTTGCACAAAACATGTATGTTCCTTAAATAAATTGGCAGAGTGTAGTCCAGTTTGAGACCCGACTGTTACTTTTATGTGAACTAAAGTACGGTTTCCGTCTCCAGTTGTCCGAGAACCTTACATACTCTTTTTTTTTTTTTTTTTTTTCCCTCTCAATCTGTCATCAATTCCTGAAAAAACATCCACAGGAAAATCAATGTACAGGTTGCATTAATACTAATTGGGTTCATGTTTAACATACTGGAAAAATCTTACAAAGCAGCTATTGTATAAATAATGATACACCAACCACATTTGCAACTCTTGTTCTTTAAAGCTTTATTACTCTGCTTCCTGTGCAATAGCGCTGAATGGCTGAACAGAGAAAAAAAAAAAAAACCTTGCATCTAATTTTAAACTTAAGCTTGCTCAACTTATAATATGCAGGGCAGGGACGGTCAGTTTGTCTTTACTGTGATTAATGCGCTATGTCATTTAGAAACAATAAAAGAACATAGTGTTTTCCCTTATACCGTGTGAGGCATTCTGTCACGTATCAATCACACCTACTGTTAATGCACGTTATTGTTGCATTATTCAGCGGCTTGGACAGTTGTAGCAAGTACATCTGCACTCTGCTTCCCACAATTGAATAGATGGTAGGGAAATTATGCATAGGATATAATTATTAGTGGGGGCAGTGGAGCAGCAGCATCCAATCTAGGGGCCACAAATAGCAACCCCTCTGCAAACATTTCATTACTGCTGACAAGTGTTGAGCAAATTGTCATTGGAGATATCTCCTCATTTTAAGGCCTCCTTACTTCACCGATTGCTTTCCCTAATGCTCACCCTCTTTTTCTTTTTCGTCATAAACTTCTTTGTGGGGTGTTATCTATCCCCTGATGATATCTGGCAATTGCTCATTTAAATTCAAATTTGGGGGGCGGAAGTTAATTAGTTGCACAGACCAGTGGCTAGATTTGGAGATTTGATCGTTTTGACTGAAGCTGTTCAAGGATACAAAAAGGCCTGCTGTTTTGTCTCAGAATCATCTGCACATTATTGAGCTTGTAGTTGAGGCCAGTAATATTGAATTAATGCATCAGGTCTGTAGTTTCTTTGAGATGCAATCCACATTCAGGAAGATGGCTCGTTTAGGCCTTGTTGATTCTTGAACGTTTCGTAAAGTCTGGGGCAAGAAATCACATATCATAGCCGTACTAAAAAAGAATTGTTAGATTACAAATGGAAATGTTCCAGACATGGAATGTCTTGTTTGTAAAATGAGTGATACTGCTTTTGCTATTATGAGAGTGGCTACATTTTGAGGCACCCTCCGATGTCAAATGGCTTCCTCTGTTACTCATTATTAACCTCTCGGCTTAGTTATGTCGACTAATTCTGAATTAAGTGGCCCATAGTAGAAAGAAAACACACAAATAGGTGGTACTGCACTAAATCCCCTCATCATTGCTGTTCCACTAAAAGCCTGCAGATGGCAGACGCACCATTTGCCAGAACGGTCGAGTTCATCTTGGAGCGGCTCAAGACAAAGAACAACGACTACGTGTTATTTGAAGCAAAATAATTTGACTGTCGCCCAATAAAGCGAACAAAATAAAAACTAATAAATAACTGAATAAACAATAATAATAATAATATTGTTATAATTGTAGTGTTTGTGTGCGCGCGCGCGCGCGTGCGTGCGTGGGTGAAGTACGTGAATGAGTTGTGATGATGGAAATGAAGGAAAAAGGCAAGCCATGCAAATTAAAAATTAAAATAACATTAAGGCACAAAAGCAAGTGAAAGACTGGTGGTAGAATCTGCATGTAGGATGATGGAGAGAAAAATACAAAAAGAAAAATAAATACAAATTAAAAGTTTTGAGTGAGGTGCAAAAGCAGGTGAAATATCGTAGTAGTGGTGGTACCTGAATAAATGACAATGGTGAGGAAAATAAATACTGTATAAAATAAAAATCAAATAAAAGTTATATAGGCCTTTTGACAGTATGCACGTTGAGTATAGTGCAAAAGCTAATGAAGTACTAGTAGGGTGTGGTAGAAGAAGAAATACATGTACCTCAATGAATGAATGATGATGGCGAGGACAAGACAGACGTAGTGAAATGAAAATTAAAATACACATTACAAGGTAAAAGCACTTTGAGTAAGGTGCAAAACCAAGTAAAGTAATAGTAGAACCTAAATGAATGATGAGGTAGAGAACAACAGTGTAAAGTAGAAAAAAGAAAGAAATTGCAGAATATAAGGTGAAGGTATAAAAGCATTTTTGAATAAGATACAAAAGTGAAGACCATTTAAAAACAAGCCATTCAAATGCAATAGAATGCTGGTGGTTGCCCAATCTGATCACTAAGGACAAAACAAACAACATAAGGCAAAGGCATCAATTAAATTAAGGATATAGTGGGGAGTCGGGGGGGGGGGGGGGGGGGGGGGGACAGAGGAAGGAGGTCTAAATGAAGATAATGTCAAATACACATATTAAAACTAAAATGAAATAGCCGCAAGGCTGCAGGCAGACGAGGAGATTAAAACTCAAAGGGATGCCTCGTCTCGGCGCCCTGAGGTGGTGATGCTGTAGAGATGCAAACAAACAGTGAGCACCAATTTTGTCTAAGGCTAAAGTGGCAAGACAAAGAGTTAAAAAGAGAATCTTTGTTCAAAACAAATCTTTACTGCATTCTGGAGATACAGTAAATAAAAGGATTAACATGCTATTGCATCATTGCAAGAGACAGAGATATTGCATCCTTTGGCACCAATCATTTGATTTGAGCATTACAAATGAAAACATGAGGATAAATGACACTACCCATATTTTCTTTTACTGCTCACTACAAAAAAAAAATCAATTAGGGAAATGTGTCAATTACACTGTTATGGCTCTTTCTTCATATTGTGCTTATATCATTAAAAAAAAAAAGGAGGGGGGGGGGACTATCAGCAAAGCTAATCACCTATGAAGGAACGAGTGGGTGGCGACATCAAATTGAACCATGAAAATGGAACGGGAATTAGATGCACTTAGCCGTCAGATGTTAATGGCAGCAATCAACAGCCAATTATCCGGCATACTTGAGTACCTTGACAAGCACAGGTGTAGCCTACAACTAATACAAGCCTCACTCATGCATTTACATAAATTTTACAGCAAATTCCCTCTCTGATTGAAACACGCCTTTTTCATTGGGGTTACAATTAAGTAGTGTTTGTACCTGAGGCTAACAACTTTTATATTTCTTGTGCATCAATAAAGCTCTTGCCGGAAGAAATGGATTTTAGACGCACACGTTGACTTGAACGTTGTTAGAAGGATGCCGCATTTTTGGCATGTTCCAAGTGGACAGTGTGGTGGTGTCAGTGGCTGGCATGACCCTCGCTGTGGACATGATCTGGGCTGATGATGGGCTGCTGATGCTGATCATCTCTGTCACTAGGGTGGATTTCAAGGCTTAGCACTGACTGCTGCCCTGACAAGTCACACGCACACACACACACACACACACGGTCGTGGGTCCCCCGTCCGTATGATTATCCCATCCTTACGCAACAGGTGACGGGTTTCCCTGAATGTCATCTGTGTCATTGGCCTCTCTGTTCAGAGACAACATTCAAGACCCAGAGAGAGCTGGCTGGCAACATGCCCGATCTACAAGTGAGCTGTCCTATCACTGACATCAAGAAAGCTGAAGATGTCACGTCTTCATCTCTTGAGAGTTCAATCCGCCTTTCAGGATGGTTCAAATTCTCTGTCCCGAAGTGTAAAGGCTGTTGTGTATCCTACAAAACATCCCTTGGGATACAGTGTGGCTTAACAAGGGTGTAACTTATTTCTGGGGTGAGGCTACTTCATCATCTGCAGCTCCCGACTGTGATTTGATGCAAGGATATTCACCTATGTGAAGATAGTGATCATGTCGCTCACTGATTTGTCACAATCATTTCCAACAATAATTTAACAAGGTTGGAACCATACCTACATCATACCAAGGAAATCCCAATGTCCTGTCATTGGTAATTGGTCACGTGGTCCACGGGCAGGATGCTGGTGACATCTAGGTTGCATTCATTGTTTACATTTTAGCCATGTGTTTAAAAATGACCAATGGTTTAAGTGGGCTGGTAGGCATTGATACCGAATACTGAGACTTCATTTTAGCTGCGAGCGTACCCGGTTATTTTACGGCTTACCGAGACTTTACTTGAGCCCTTTTCATTTAAGGCATGTCAAAGAAACTGCAAACAAATTCATAACATAGCAAATCCAAGCAACCAGTGTCTGGCATCTGGCCTGACTGCTGTTACGTTGCTTTGCTTTCCTTCTTTTTCATTGATGAGGACACAAGCTATTTGTTTTTTAATTCAGTCTCTATATTTCAAGGAAGAGGTTGTTGCTTAAATTTGAGGTCTTTTTCATTCAAATAAAAAGGTATTGTGCCTAATGTTGCACTTGTAGTTGTGGTCATGAAATCTAAACGGGCATAGCTTACATTTGGAGTTGAATGTTTGTATTTATTTCATGAACTTCATGAACTGCTGTTACTCATCGCTTCATTTACCTGGCACCAATGGAATAATGGTTGTACTGGCAATTATAGTCCACTCATAACACTGCCAATGACATATCAATACAAACATATTTCATACCATTTGACATATAACGAGTACGATTCCATTGACAGTCCATTAGCTATTAAGAATGACCTCCTCTTGCGTCCTCATTTGTTCGCCCTGCAGCCACTTGACTTGTTCTACTTGACTCCCGAACCATTTTAATATCAGGCTGCTGTGGCTTTTCCTTCCTTCAAGCTAGTATCTTCATATTTCTGCTTCTGTTCTCCTAGAGGAAGAAATATGTTGGTACACAGCTCATAGAGTCAGTGACCCTTTTAATGACCCTTTTATATAACATGGTGTGTTTGCATGGTGTGACTAAGAAATAGGTAGAATAAATTTTACAATGACATTGTGTATGTGTCACATTGAAATTCTATTGGGATCCATTTGGAATCCTTAAAATTAATTCACCCTATTCACCAAATTCCAAGAAGTCAATGCATTTCAACATGCCTGCTCAGCTTTGTTTAGCGACGGGTGCAACATCTTGTTAGCAGTTCATATTAATCACTTTGGAAATGCCATCAATAAAGCAGCCCTACGGAAAAATGGCAATTAAGCATTTATTGGCCCGATGTGATCAGCGTTGTCCAAGGTCACAAGCAGACATCAATGGCAGTGTGTGAGGTGTGTGTGCGTGTGTCTAAATACAACGAATGTGTGTGTGTGTGTTAATCTTGTTCAACTTTTACTTTGTGACAAGAGCCTCTATAAAAAAGGCCGTCTGTGTGGATACTGCATGGGCACTTACTCAGACAGGAGTCCACAGTGCTATATATTAATTAGGGATTTCACAAACAATGATCGTGACAATAAAGACAGTCCTCCCTCTTTGTCCTGAGCATTCTGCCGTCAGACGACATTAGGAGGCATGGCAGAGGAGATAGGGGAGGGGGACGAGGGGGAGATAGAGCTCCTTCTCTCTAGAATGTAATCTCCCTGATGTTACATGGTGCAGCCTAAACTGATAAATTGCAGATTAAATGGCGGCCACACTCCACTTCACCCTGCAGCCCACACCACCCCCTTATAGTTCCTCACATTTTTTGCTATTCACTGCCTTCTTGGCCTGTCAATTCTGCCTAATCGTGAGAGGCACTAAAACACCAGGTCTTGACAGAGCCAGATCAAGAATGATGAACATCTCTCAATGGCAACAGACTCATGCCCCTAACTCTACTCGAAGGCTCACATCACTTATGCAGAAATCAGCGGCGGGCCAGCATCCAGGAATTATGCCTGCTGACAGGAGATGCATGAGGTAGGCATTGTGCAGCTCCAGCAGCCTTGACAAGTTATACTTAACTGCGGCGACGGTGATCCCGAACACAAAGGATACGGCGTCTTATTAATGGCCGAGCATCCATGTCAATAATCCCTGCTTTTGGGTTGTGTCCAGAGTCATGCATCTTGCCACTACTACTAAATGACGCTGGCTTTTACTGAATATTTACACACACACACATCCACGTGCGCCACACACGCGTGCACACACGCACGCACACGCACGCACACACACACACGGAACCTCTCAAAAACAATTGGAATATACAAACCCACTCTATCCACCAATTATCAATTATCTGTCTTCACCAAAAACCTTGATGCCCTTCCACCTTATCCATAAAGCTGCATATAGGGAAAAATAAGTCATTAAATTTCTTAACCGCATGTTGCTGATGTCGTCCATGGAAATATTTGTAATGTATATTCTAATTTTTCTGAATAAATTAGGCAGGACTGCATTTCCATGTAAATTTATTCAAGGCGGAGACAGTGCATGCGGGGGGGAGTGCAGTAAGATCTGCCAGATTATGCATAATTGTAGCATTGTAGCCCTCATTTCTACATCTACTTCTGTGTTGCGTGGTCATTAAATTCTAAAATAATGGCAGCCTCGCTGCTTCTGGGTCCTAATTGCCCCTTCCTTACAATAGCCTTCTCGAGACAATATGATAAAGCGCGCTGTAGGATCCATTAATAAGACGGCATTTCTAATTGAGGAGGACAGTCTTTGGCGTTTCTGCTCGCACTGGATGCCACTTGCAGTGACTTCACTCACTCAATCGCATTGCGCTCCCTTTTGGTCTTTTTGATGCCTTTGATGGAACAAACAACTTGAATTGTATGCAGTCCTGCAATATCGCTTGTCATCCCCATCCACACTCGTTGGTCGTAACATTGTTCTTGAAGGCTGCACTGTATCATACTGAAATGTGTTTTCCAACATTGTTTTGCACACATATTTAACTACAACAACAAATATATTGTACCGAATTTAACACCTCTCAGTATCATGCAGTTAAGTTGAACAGCACTGCAAACTACCAGACTTAAAATATCTTGTCAAAAGAAATGGTCGTTATAAAACATGGGGCTATGAAGCAATCATTATTTGGTTGTTTGCCAAGGTAGTTTTAGACGTAGTGCTTTGGATTTAACATTGCCAAGATTAAAGATTGACAAAAGGGGTCGAACCATGTCTTCTTGTGCAGACCTTTCAGATTAGTACATTTGTTTCAATTAAAAAAAAAATCACATTTTCTAAGTTTGTACTTTTCTTACGACAATGTTATTTTGTTTTGAGCTCCCCCAAATTTGTTTCATAGCACATGCATTTGGTTTTGGTCATCCGTCTTTTTTTCTCACTTCTAAAACATAAAAAACAATCAGCATAATTGCTTCAAGATGTCAGAGGAAAAGAGGGAAAGAGATCAATCTTTGGAATTCGTGAGATAATGTTGACTTGCACAATATTATTTTCTTCTTTCATTAACTGGTGACAAGGGAATTTGATCACAGCGGGATAATATTCATCCACCCTGTGGCCGCAGTGGAGGCATTATGTCGTCAACAAAGTATTTTTGCAAAACACACTGCAACTTGAAACTCTAACTAAAACTTGCATTATGGAAGGCCTTTTAAGAAGGTTTAAAGCACAGCATGTCCACTGGGAGTGAGACTTGCTGGACTCATCACCAATTCCCCCGCACACGACACAGCACAGTGTTTTCCCCCAGCCTTACCCACCCAAAACAGCATCCGAGCTCGTTTTGCCGCTGACGCTCAGCCATGCTTCATCTCCACATCCTTAAAAGCAAAAATTAATGACAAGCACAAAGCGGCTCATTTATAATTGCTTCATTATACCGTGGCGTTCTCCTGACAATAATGGTGTCGCTGGTGTTTTTCTAATTATATGGCATTTTTTTTGCTCGTTATCAAGGACTTCAGGTAATTGTGGAGAAAATAATGACTGGCCGTTTCCTCTGTCTCTCATGGCTTGCACATCACAAACAACCTCGGCGCAACCCGCAGCCTTATCAAGGAGGTTGTTGAGTTGCCTTTTAAAGCTTTTACACAGCCACTCATCGGCAGCCCAGTGGCCCCAGCGTCTTTAATGAGCTACTTGTACTCGAGTGTTTAACTCAAGGTTTATGACAGATCACAATTAGCTGCTGTTGTTATTGCACTCAAATCATAGGAATTTCAACTTTGTTTCCGCACATAACATTTAATTAGGAACTTTGAGTTAATGTGTTATTAAATTGTTATAATGGGTCATTATAAAAGACAACACAATTGTATTTTTTTGCTTTCCATAGACATCATTTGATTTAGTGACATAACAGGCAGCACCAAAATGACCTGCTGCGTGCTGTCAAACAATGGGATGAAAATGTTGAAAATAACTATCTTTTCACATTAACACACACACCTTTGTTGATATGAAAGCAAAATAGCAATCTGCCCTTTTATCCTGCTGCAAATCCATTGTTTTTGGAGTCAACTTATTTTAAAGCGAACATGCTTTTGAAAGTGTTCACACAAAAATGTAGTGAAACATTTAAAAGTTGTATTCAAGAGTCCGGCTACTTTTGAAAATGATGACTCATAAAAGTAAATATTAGTCTTTCAAATACTTTCTTGCGAGTGAGTACTCAGTGAAAATTAAAAAGAAAAACAGTGAGTAACAGGGTGGATGTATCTATCCGAAAAGTTAAATAAGTAAATGTAGGGGAGTAAATGTAATACATGACTACTAACCTCTGTTTGTATGCATGTGGGTTCCATAAAACAATTGGATTCAGATAATGTTGTGTTAACAATGCTATAAGAAACATCTAGAGCAGGGCACATAGACAGGATATAAACACTCATACCATGGGGAATTTGGAGTCTTCATTTATCCTGACATGAGTGTTTTGGGATTGCGGGAGGAATCTGGAATACCAAGAGAAAAAAACAACAACAACAACAAAAACAAACCAAATGAATGAGTGTTGACGCTGAATCTCTTGAACTGTGAGGCAAATGCATGATCATATTTTACAGGCGATGGCACCATTGCAGACCTTACTTTCATAACATCAACTAAAATCAAGTGTTGAAAATAATCCTAAACTATATGAGTCTTCTGATGACTTATATTACTAAATCTAGGCACATTTAAAAAGACTGCTTCTCAGTCCACCTGTCGTAGTGCACACGCTTCTCTAATTTTAATTTGTATCAATTTACAATTCATCCAACTCCGGCCCCGTGAACATACAAGTTGACTTGAAAATAGGATTTGCAACAGTGCGAATAACATAACTAATAATGCCATCCGAGCACTGTGATTTCATTCATTCTGTGTGAAGAAACGAGATTGGTGATTTGCATTTAATACCGGCTGGGCTCCGCTGTTCCTTTTTCATGCAACGTTGCCGGATATGGATGATGACATGATAATAATTAAAGAACATTATGGACGGAGGGAGCTTTGCTATTTGCTATCTTGTCTAATGGCAGCCAAACAGGCCTATTTCTATTTGAAGAATGCATTCATGTGTGAAATAATAATACTCCCTCCAGGAATACCATTGTCATATTTATTTGGGAATATAAAAAGATGAAACAGAAAATAAAAAACACTTACTCTTCATTTCATTCCCCTTTCCTTTGTTTTTTAATTCTGCTGTTGCAGCATCCAGGACCATTGCTGTCTGCAAACCTCAGAGGCGGAATTAATTAGTTGCTAAGAGAAAGCTGCCAGTGTTGGGAGCTATAGGAGAGCAGGGCAGATTTTAGTTTGCTCTGAACTTTGCTAATTATCAGGTAGGATGTAATTTTCTCTGTTCCCAAGAGGCCCCCAGCGGAGAGCTGCGCGAACTGAAAGGAGGGAAATGAGGCAGAGACCAGAAATAAAGTATGAAACATTGACTGCTGTGAGCAAATACTTTTTCTACAGTGAAAGCTCTAAAGTCAACCCCTGCAGTCGTACGGTAAAGATTGTGGGCAGTGTTTTTGTGAAAAATATGCAAATCACAAATGGATGGTAGATTAGACATATTTTTAACTTCAATGTGAATTTGTTTTTATGATTGCATCAATAATATTGCTATGAGGAAGATTATGTGAAGCTACTTTATGCCGCTAAATACACCTTTGTGTCATTAAATATTATAGGTACATATCTTGCATTTTCTTTTTCACAAATTTAAACTTTGGCAAACACAAATACACCTGCAACAGGTGGTCAAGTGAAACTGATTATTTGTATTTCAATTTGTTTCCATGTGAAGCATTGTTTCAAAAACAGAAAATTCAGAAGTCATACATTTGATCAGATAATTTTAAAATATTTTAGTAGAAGGGGAATTATGTTTGGACACATCATAATCACTCCGGGCTGTATATTCATCTACAGGCGCATATGTGCTTGACATAAAACCTGGCGCATCTTCATTTTCATGGTGGGGCAAGTCTAGTTTATCATGTTTGGGGAATTAGGCAGAGGCAGATCAAGCGGGTTTTCTCCCCAGCATACCTGACAGTTTGGTGACAAAAAAATAGACGAAACTTTTGACCAGCTAAAAGAAGGTCTAAGTTGTGGCGCAGGTGGTGTAAAGTGATTTTGGTGGCTGTAATCAAGGCACAAACAGACAGATTCTGTGCTCCGCTGATGTGTGTGGTGAGTGTAATTGTATTTCATTCATTGATGTGACAACAGCATGCGTCTATGAAAATACCAAAAGAAAGAAAACTCCGCTCAAATGCACAGTTAGCCTGCACTTTGAGCTGGACTAGTGCTGGACAACAAAATGTGGCAGTGTAAGTAGTGTAAACAAGGACATGGAATCATCAAAGCATGCATTTTTTTCCCCCTTTTATATTCAACCATGCATGAGCAGTGACAGGGACTGTGTTGAGCTGTCTGCTATCCCACATGCATCACATTACAATTGTGAAGTGGCTCTGACGAAAGAGGAGCTCGAATTGCCGCTGACCTGAGTGAGCAAAAATGACACCGATTCAGACAAATAGAGCAATGAGCCAAGCAGGAAAACAAGACGGATGCTTGAAGTGGCAGCACATCTGCAAGAGGCCGCCTTCCTTGCTCTCTCTCTGTCTCAATGTCTCCCTGTCTCTCTCTCTCTCTTGAAGATGCTTGAAGTGGCAGCACATCTGCAAGAGGCCGCTTTTCTTCCTCTCCTTCTCACTCGTTCTCTCTCTCCCTCAGTCTCTCTATCTCTCTCTCTGTGTCACTGTGTGCTGCTCTCAAACTTGACATTTTCCCAAGATACCAGGAATCTTAAGCCGACTGGCTGCACAAGTAATAGCCCTGCAAACACACATTTAAAAAACTCTGGAACAGCGGGGTGTGAAAAATATACGTAAACTCACTTGATGCAGAGAGGATCCCTGACATCAATTTGCAGACTTTGGTCCGTGTGTTTGAAAATGGAAACGCAAGTCTTAAGAGGCTTTCTTGTTGAAATCTTTGCAAACTCTTGTGGGTGTGTGTATGGCCACGATTGTAGCGTCTAATATGCACGGGCCAGTGCATTGAGAAAAGACTACTTCTTCCTCCCAGCCTAATTGTCCCACAGAGACTTGTGGAATTGGATTCTAAGTGGAATACCAGTCTCTGTGTTGAGCCTCCACCCCAACACCGCCGCCCTCGCCCCCTCCCCTCCCCCTTTCTCCGAGGCTGGAGCGGGCATTGGGAGACTCTTGATTTGGTCCTGTCTTTATTTCATCACGGGCGTCTCCTCAGTGTGCTCCTCGCCTTGGTGCTCAAGCGTTCGGCTTTATTAACCCCCCTAAGCATGAAGTACCTAAGGGAGGTCAGACACTGGTCGTTAAAAATCTATTGTGACTTGTCTGAAAAATGAATAAATGAGCACATTATTTCCCTGGTTCCACAGCCCTGGTGCACTGTTTGTCTAATCAAGTGCGAGAGCAGCCAGAGTCAACCAGGGTTGACATGCACATTTTATTTAAGTTTTTGCCTGTCAGAGGAGTTTAAAGGCGTAATGAACAAAGGACTGGTGATTTGAAATATAATCCCATTACACTGATGAAATTACAAAGACGCAGAGAGTTCACAAATCACACTCATTGTTTTCTATCATGAGCGATGCCCCTGTTGAGGTTGTGGCGCTAGGAGAAGGGCAGCCCAGGAATGAATAGTGACAGGTCTGGAAAAGGATGGGAAGTGCGGCACGACTCGGCCTCGGGCGCCTACCTGTGCTGGGGGATGCTAAGGAGCTTTGTTCTTGCCGTTACCGCTGCGAAGGAAGAACCAATTTAGTGGAACCGCTGCAAAATAAAAGACAACAAGGAAAGCTGCTTCTGGTCAAAACTGACTTTGTGGTGCATTGCAGTAGTTATTGTTTTCCAAAATGTCAAAACACATTCAGGTAATTTGCAGTGTGGAACAAATGCCTCACTCCTCGGAATCCTCAAAAGAAGGCGCTGGCTGCCGAGCTGGTAGCTCTTAGCTCAGCAGTTAGTACACTCGACTCCAACCACGAGGACGGGATTTGAGTTTTTGAGCGAGATGACCGCCTTTATATGTGCAACTTTTACGTTTCAGCAAAACAACAGTAAAAAAATGAATGTTTTTTTTGAGCAAGTAACATCATCATCATTGTCGTCATCATCAAGCCAGTCATTTTCAATATTATAGATTGGGCAATGATTTGTAAAAATAACAGAACCACTTGGGGACTGACCAATAGTACCGATTTTGTGAAAAAATATCAAATTGACCACATTTGCTTTTTTTCACTCATTGGCATCCATTATTCAGAAGTATAGTAGTATTTGTAGATTGTGAACAGGATTATCAAATAATGACATTACCAATTTCGTCGAATCTGGATAAAGGTTTCAGAGCAGGAACTGAACACATTTTGTATACATTTTTTATCCGGTTAAATCACCATGTAAGCACGTGTTTTGAAGGATGCTATATAAAGTTCTTCTTGGTTCAGGAAGGATTATAGGACAGCAATTCAGATTAAGTGACAAAATTATGATATTTATTACAACATCTCAAGAAACATTATTTTAAACAAAGGAGTGCCTGTAGAATGACAATGTTTACTGGTTGCCAGTTTAAAGCACTTTTGTTTATTGCCTTGGTGGTCACATGGGAGTTCAAAAGGCGCTTGACTGAGTATTAAAGCATTTCTGAGAGGTATTAACTCGGTTGTTGCACAACTTTGCAGAACATGTCACGTGTGCCTAACGGTTGATAAACCTAAGCCAAAAATCATGTCTTTGCATCCCACTCCTGCAATTGGCGAGCCATTTGAGCGAACCTTGATTGATTGTGTTGGCCCACTTCCTCGAATCAGTATTTGTTGACCCCTATGTGTGCTGCGAAACACTTCCCCGAAGCTATTCCGTTACGCACAATTACAGCTCGGGCTGTTTGGACTCCCCAGGGTTGTTCCAACTGACCAGAGGACAAACTTTATGTTGTGTGATTCTGCTTAGGTGCTGCAACAGCTGTCAGTCAAGCACTGTACTTGGTCTGCATATCACCCTGAGTCACAAGAAAGCTTTCAGATACAGAGCCAGAAATTGTTGATGATTAAGCTCTTGGACTTGATATTCATCTTTCTTATTTTGGATTCTTTTGAATGTTCCAACACTAGTTTCATTAGAAATATTCCCACACAGATCAACTTGTAATAGCGTGATATTGCTTGATAATGCTGTAATAAATCGGAATGATGTAGACTAAATTCAGGTCGAGAATTCCTGAGCACCTGAGCACCTCACTAGAGTGAGATATTCCTCATGCCTTCTTGAAGAAATAGTGGAAAAGACACAGGCGCTGAGGCCTTTGGAAAGTATTCTGGCAAGTTGCACGCATTTACAAGCTCATGAGAAGTCTGCCTAAGTCACCGGATATCTTTTGCTGTAACATTGTTATGTCAGCAACGTTTTAAAGGTTGTTCAAAGAAGTGTTAAAAGTGCTGTAAACTGTGATGCCTATCTTGATAATGCGAAGGTTTACAGTTTTTTTGTGGTCAGACTTGATCACACGGAGCGAGAGGAAGTAAAACAGCTGAATAAATGCTTGTTATCAAGGATAAGCGGTTCAGAAGATGAAATCATGAATCAATGTTTGTGATTAATACCGTTATCTCTTTTTTTGACGGCAGTCAGACAGAGGGCGGGAAATGCCATACTAATACAGCAGGAATAGCAAATATAAAGGTGGCCTTTGGCACAGTACTTTACATATGGAAATTTCTCCAACAAAATGACTTTAGAGGAGGATCAGCACAGATCGTGTATTTTATATTATCTTCGATTCACATATCTGATCATGAGATTTGTGCGCAAATGCCAGTGGACCTCATCACAAATTATAACAGAACAGATTTATGCCAACCATCACACTTTGGCCCAAATATTTATGATTCCCACCTAGTAGTGTTTTTCATTTTTTTCATTGGGAGGATGCAAAAACCTTAATGTAAAGAAAAAGTTGCAACATCCTCAGGGAAATATATGGGAGAAACTTCTGTTTTAAGTTTCTACTGCTTTAATTGGAGGCCTCATATGCCCCTTAAACCACATCATCTGAAGCTAATAAGACTTAAGAAGTACATCTGGCTCTAAAATGCTTTCCATTTATAACACTAATGAACTGAGGCGTGCAGTAGAGAAGGCCAAACTGCAAAGAAATGTATAGTACATTCTGGAGAATTCCCTTACGCTGCATACAAGCCCATAAAACATGTCTGAAGACAAGAACTTGTATTGGCTTATTCGTGTTTAATTGGAGTCTCAGAGATGCAAACTAGCGCTTAATGCCCTCCCCTGCTGTCTGACTACAAGTGGCATCAGTGTTGCCCCCCACTGATGCATCTATCCCGAAAGAAATAGCAAATCAGACGACAAACAGACACGTTTTGAACACATTTACGTGTAAGTAGTAGAGGTCAGACACTAAATGCAAGTAAGACGTTACAGTTCACATATTTTTTTGGGGCACATAAAATTGACAAATAATCTAATGTAACAAAACAAACTTTTTTTTCAGATTGCAGAAATAGTGTTAGGTCTATAAAACGGCTTATTGCATCCAAACAATATGAACTCAGATTTTCTTTAATTGATTAACCCAGTGAACTAAGCCCAAACCTCACTGCCTTTTCACCCACAGAATTTACCCATTATCACAGGTGCTGAGTAGGCAAAAGGGTCAGCTATATTAAAGGGATTTATGGTGTTATCCTGAAGTCATCAGTCTTGGGATGTTGAGTTCTGTCTGACTTAATAGAAAACCAACAGGTAAAAGGAGAGAGGCAGGTTGCATTAATATGATGCATTGCATTATTTGGAAGCAATGAAGGCGACTATTTGATGAAATGCAGAGAAATTCCTTGATAACAAACTAGGATGATCTTGGAAATCGTAGAAGTGGACTGTGCACTTTTGCCTTCTGTCCTAAATTACATCTGTGATTCAGGAATGTGCTGCACTAGAATATTTATCCTTAAAAGTTCAAACCATCATGCCCACTAATGATAACCAGGTGAAAATTACCCATAACTTAATATACATTTTTACAGAGTCTTTTCTCGGTGCTCCATCCAAAAATCCGTTTTATTGGTACCTCTACATTTAAGGACTAGACTTTGATTAGCTCCCAAGAAAAATAAAACAGCTCATCTTGTAAACATGAAAACAGATTAAATAAAGAATACTTACTTTTCCCTTGGCTCTGGAAAACAGTTCTGTCATCGGCTGTCCACACTCATCTGAGCTCGGGGCTGGAGCTGGCGGCTTTATTCAATCTGACAGAGGAGAACTGGGGACTCTTTCTCCTGGCACCCCGGTACACACCGCATTGACACTCTCCTCTGAAGTGCCACATTAATTCTAATAAAGCGCTGCCTTACTAGGGGCCCGTAAAGACCATACCAGGACTGCCGGGGTGGGGGTGGTCAGACACTAGTATAAATGCCAGGCTTAATGAAGGGAGGCAGTGGTGGCGCAGGTGGTGTGGTAGTGCAGGTGGAACCTCTCGCCCCAAGGCTCTTGGGTGAGTCCGTTGCCACCTCCACTCCAGGGGGCACGGCGGCAGAAATTGCATTTTAATTACCAACTACATCTTTCCCTCTTGAGGGCGTACCGTCTTCAGGGGTTGCGTCTTACTTGTTTTCACCTAGAACGCGGCAGTAAACGCAGATACTTTTGTTCATGCTCGGCCTGTCACCGCTCAACATAACTAATTCTCTAGGAAGATGGGCATTATGCCTGAATTATGTCCGTCACTCACCCTGCGGGGGAGGCATCCATCCAGCCCAAGTCATTCCTCGCATTAAGGAGCACTATCCATAAGGAGGTCTACACCTGTTTTCTGTTTCCTCCACTTTGAAGGAAATCATCTTTCTTTCTTCCTCTTCCCATTTTAACCTTAAACTTTTGACATTTTACATAATTCTTGAGTCAGAGACTGGTATTCGTGCCACTGTGAAAAATGGAGACACATTTTGTGACCCATGTCCCCTCCATGTGTCAAGCTATGTATGGATGGGTGATAAAAGGCTTTCGAGGTATTGTCGTAAGTATGGGGTGGGGTAGTGGATCTGTTCTATGACCTCAAGTGTTCTATCAACATACAATAGTATAGATGCTTCTTCACAATGTTCTACCAATACGTTTGTTGGATTTTGCACAAAACTTCTACAACTTAATTAGTGAAAAAGTTTGTAGCTGTTTCTCAGTTCAATGAACAAATGAAATGCTTTCAGACAGGCACTTCATTTGCAGCTAGGTGCAGTCAGACATCATTTGCCGTCATCAAACTCTGTGAAAACCAAGTATGAATAAATATCACTTCCAAGATCAGAACAAAATACAGTGAAGCATACCAACTGTTATTGTTTTTATAAATATAATTAACTTGTTCACTTGCCAAGAATGGTAAACTAAGATTCAAAGCTCTGTTTCTTCTTTTTGAAGGTAACATTCATAGATTGGAAAGTGAACAACGGAATGATGAACACAAATAAAATTACATCAATGAAAGCAAAGCATTTGTTTGTGATTTGTTTGACATTATTTTGAGATTCGGGACTTATGTTCAGACTCTTTTGTTTGCATTACTCTGCTTTGTTTCAATCATTTCATAGTCTCAAGAAAGATCTCTCCTTGAAACCTCTGGAGCCCAATTCTCTAACTTGAGCTTGATGATAAAAGGTCAGTGACATTAAAATGATTACCTAAGATTACGAGTTATATACAAAGCTATTCAACAAATTACTTTTTTAGTTTACTAGAATTATTGTCTTTTCATTGTTTTACACCTCTGCCTTCATCGAGGTTTGTGAAAGCCGTTCTGTTATTAGCAAAACCCCAAACCAAAACTTTCTGGAGCAATGAGTTTAGAATGTTTTTTTATACTTTATTTAGAGGTAATGAATGGTCTGACATCAATACTATTTGCCCTCACCAATAGGCCAGAGGTCTATCTCAACCATATCTCCAATTTTTATTTGTGTTCAGTGGGACTGGAGCTATGACCTTCCTGTTTGGCAGCCCAAGACCTTACAAATGAGCTACTGCCACCGTGACAGCATAACTGGGGACAAGGGGTGGTAGGCCACGCAACGGGGGTCCGGTTATTGCCAAAAGACAGTTACCTACCAATTAAACGTAGCCCACTTTCTGCTGTACATGCTGTTCTTCTTTTACTAGCACTACTGTTTTGTATTGTCAGGACAGGGAATGTGAACTGTCTTTCCATGTCACGCTTATGGTCTTTCTCCCTGGCTGCTCCCCTCCTATGGTGGCCTCACAAAATAGAACACATACAAAAGCTAAAGAAAACCTTTCGAGCAAAGGTGTCGAAGTAGATGTGGTTGTCCTTGTGCTTGGGGTGTAATGGTATGTCAAAAATCATCGGCTGGGGCATACCTTGTTCATCGTTTGTTTCACATGATGCACAGTAAGGGAATAAAATCCCAACCAGACTGATTATCGCTGGCGACAGAAGGAATCCTCATATCGCTAAAAGAATCATTTTTGTAGCAAACCCCCAAAATGTCACATTTATTCAAGTATCAACATCAAAGAGAGCAAGCATTTTTCAACAGTTTAGATAGGTCAATGTCTAGTAAAACAAAAACATAGTTAGGGTATCTTTAGAACCTGTTTAAGCTTTTGTAGGTTTTCTGTTTAGACTTTTAATGCTGTAAAATAAAAAAGGCGCCATACATGCCATTTGTAAATCTGACTTTCCTCTTTGCTTACTCACCCAGAGAAAGGGCAGACTATAATTTATCTAGTTCCCCCTCCTTCCGTTCCTCTTTCCTCTTCCTGCATGCCACCCACCCAGGTTGCCAACCGGCTATGAACACATTGAGGGGCCTAAGGGCAACACTGTGGCCAACCTGCACTGTGTTCACATGACTGCACAGACAGCGAGTGAGGAAAACTGGCACGCTGAAATCAAGCAGGTGTATGATTCAGAGGTGTGAGCTGCGAAGGGTGAATTTCTTATACAAGTCATTGTGGGTTTTAAGACCCACCAAACATTCATGTTTTTTGTTTGGTTTTTTTGTATGTGTGATATGCCAGAAAGTATTTCTTTTGTTTCGTGGTGTCCCAACAGTTAATTTGCCATCTTAGTCGTGAATCTTAATTTTAGTAAAAAATGGTCTAATGAAACACTCCTCCAGGGATTTTGTATGTTTTAATAATTTCACATTACTTATGATGCTTAACACTGTTACTGGTCCGTCCGTCCGTCCGTCCGTCCGTCCGTCCGTCCGTCCGTCCGTCCGTCCGTCCGTCCGTCCGTCCGTCCGTCCGTCCATCCATCTATGTTCACTTCCACGCCTGTCCTGTTCCTTGCTCAGCAAGCTGTTAATTTCTGGCTCCATGTGCTACATGATCACCAAAATTCAAAGGCGAATTATTGAAGGGAATTTCATGCCACAGAAGGATAATGATGATGATGATGATGATGATGTGGATGGATGGCTGATGCCATATCAAATTCAGTGGCTGTCAGTAAATTGGAACATATGTTACTTAAACTATAACATCATGATAATTCTCCTCCAAGATGGCTCATAAAACAGAAATTTATTAGCCTAAATCGAGGGGGATGATAACATAGATAATTTTTAATGGAAGGTTAATGCAAGAATCTAAAGATAAAAATGGACCCAATGGCCTTGTATCGGCTATATTCTGCAGCACAGCTAAAATCTGGAGAATTTTCATGCACAGAGGGGTGTTCCCCTTTCATTACATTTAATAGCTTCTAGCATAAAAATATACGGGTCCTTTTCATGGCTAATAAAACCACAGATCTTTACATGATAACCACATTGGAGACAAAGTGTAATAGAAATCAAGCTGGAGTGAGAATTCTTGAAAATGTTCCCTCCTTCCCAGCCAAGTGAGACAAGTGCATGGAGCTGCTTGTGAGCCATACCTCCACCCAGCAGGCTCCTGGAATCTATTCTCTATTCCCACACATGGGCTTTTAAAATAGGCCATATTGCAGAAAACATGACTTTTCGCCATTTTAATAAATGGGAGCCTGTCTGTGTATAATTAATGGAATCCAAGCACTTTTGTCAGATCTGTGCGGCATTACACTATGTGAGTAATTTATATCTATGCCACTGTGCTTATGCTTACTGTCTTTTGACTGTCAACAGCGCTTCCATGACATGTTTACCGGGTCAGATCTGACCTTCTTAATCCTCCTCGTTATTAATATGATAAAGCCGATGTAGAGGAACAATGAATCAAACCTGATGCCTGACTCTCTCTCTCTCTCTCTCTCTCTCTCTCTCTCTCGCTCTCTCTCTTTTCTACCTTTCATACATATTAATTACATGGAGCTGCCAAGGGCTGAGGAGTGCATTAGCATGTACTGTACGTCCCAGTGCAGACCTATAAGACCAAAAAGCAGAGCTGTTGTGCCCCTGCAGCGAGAGCTAGTTCCCCTGGATTAGCCTTATGAGGCTGAGTGGCAGGAACTTGAACATGACAGAGCAGTGATACACTTTCTTGTCCACACAATTATCTGTGTCCTACTTTTAAAGCTAATTCTACACACTACCCCCCAGGTTGTATGGGAAGCATCCTGGTGGGGGGCATCAGTGGAGGGTGTCAGTCACAGGAGGACCAGACTGCCCCGGAGCAAAGCTGCCGGTCCCTTTTCTCAGAAGGAGGGGGGTGGAGGGGGAGAGGAAGAATGATGTCGAGGGGGGTGCAGGATGATTGAAATAGAACTTGAGATGTAGGACACATAAATAAAGTGTTTTTTTTTTTCTTCCTGAAATACACTTCCCTCGCCTCACATTTACATAATACTCCACCGTGCACCTCCTCACTTCGATCAGCCCCAAGGTTTATGGAGTCATGTGGCGATGCATGTCGCAGTACCGTCTCCCTGTAATTCATGGCATCCTTCAAAACATTAGCAGTAACCCAAATCATTGTATTTGTTGCACATAGAAATGTTTGCATGTCTTGAACACATATAAGACCAAAATCAGTTATCTTCTTCATGTGGCTGGGTAATTACATAATGTAGGAAGGAAACGTCACGAGCAGTTGTGTTAGCAGTATAAATGAAAGCTGTGTACCATTTTGATTGATTTGGAAAATTATTTTTTTTGAAAATTATTATAATTATTTGCCCCATACTATTCAAAAAAAGTATACTCATGAAACAGTCTCCCAGCATAATCAAGATTAGAACATACGAATCAACTCCAAACTTGAAAAATAAAAAAAACTCAAGGTAACACTATAAAGTATTTGTAAAAATGTAACATTTGTAATCATAATAATCTTAGTTATTTGTCAATGTTACCACATTACATGCTGCTACACAATGTAATGCTCAATTTTAACAGTCACTGATGCACACATTTGGCCATATGCTTCTCATTACAGTATATTGTGCTTGATGTGGTGCTATTTAGAAAAAATGCACGGCATCTTCATGAAACGTTATCGTGGTATAATTGGCAATGTTTAATGTTATGTGTTCTGTTGTATTATTGTTATTTCATGTACTGTAAAGCTCTTGGTTACAGCTGTAGCTGTTGTGAAAGCGCTTTGTAAATAAAGCCGTATTGTATTGTATTGTATTGTATTGTATTGTATTGTATTGTATTGTATTGTATTGTATTGCATTGTATTGTATTGTTTTGTATTGTTTTATATTATATTGTATTGCATTGAATTGTATTGTATTATGTGTTCCCCACAATTTAGTAACCATATTTAATTAGTTGATAAGGCAAAACACAGAACACACACTGCTCTGTCGCAGTGTCAGTACTGAGCAATATTTGTGTTTGTCAAGACGGAATTTTTTAAAATGCAAATTTTATGACAATCTCATGAGATTGTGCAGGTGTATCTCTTGAGATAGGTAAGTTTACAAAAACCTTCTTTTTATCCTGTTAACTATAAATGCAGAGAAGTCAGAATGTAGGGTTGCCTCGTTGAGAATGAGATTAAAGGAGAACACTATTCGGTTTGTCATCAAATCCAATGACAGCAACTCAATTTCAAACTATGTCAGTGTTGTCACTATTTGCCTCACAATTCCAGAGGGAAAGCTTGACTCTTGCTGGTATTTTTTCATCACAGTACAGTGGTCTCCAACGTTTTTTTTTACGCCACACACCTATGCACACATGGACTCTCATAGCAGTCCATAGGTGTCAGAGTGACCTAGACCAAGATGGGATATCATAGCCCCCCCCCCAAAAAAAAAATTGCATTTCAATTTATTTCTTCATGCTTCACACACAAACACTCGTACACAGCCTTCACAAAGAGTTAGACGCCTCTACATGAATCTGAATGACACTAGAGATGGGCTGGCCCATGCATAAGGCAATGGGAAGGATATGAAACAGATGGCAATGGCTGTGTACCATCAGCACAACAGAGGGGGACTCAAGATGGCCACAGGCCCCCTCGCATTAGAGCCGTTCAGGGAGATGTCTAATCATCGCACCGTGGAATGCTTTTAACAAGCAACCCCCATCCTCCACCCAGCCTCCTCGCGATGCTGAATCAATCATCTCTACTCTTATCACAATGAAATCAAGGGTAGATCCTATCACAGACAAGCCAAATTGAGATCTCAATTAGTAAATATATTCCACAAAATGGCAGTGAACAAAGTCGAATTTAAGAAGATGGCCCACAACCACACACACAAAGCCACGTCAAGACATCACAATTCACTTATCGTAGGTCTTTGCACTTCATTGTCACTGCATTCTTCTGTGTTGAAAGATCACTTGCTTAAGAAAATATATAGCTCGTATATAACTACATAAAATCAAAGATGGATTCTAGATTACTAATGTGATGCAGCACTGTGTGTTGCATAGTTCATAACACAGGCTACTGACAGAGCAGTTAAAAAAAACAACAACTAAGAATCATGTATCTGTGAAAGTAGAAATTAATAAAAACAGTGTCAAAGAGCTCGAAAAAAAATGGTTTCCTCTAATGGATTCTCCACAGAAAACAGCTTTTAGACAATCAATCTTGCCTCTGAAAGCCCAATTATTTAAGTAATTGTTCCTCACAACTGCCACTGGAATATGTCCTCTGAATGTGCTCAAAGTAAGCATCTTTTGTCACTTGCAAAATGGCTCCCCACTTTTATTGTGCTCATATACTCTCGGCCACCATTCACTTAACAACTTAACATCACTTTCTACAACTGTGAAGCTATCCATTGTGTACATGTCAAATTACAACACACGTACGTATGTGTACAAAAACATACTTTGTACAATATCAGTCAGACTTTTGAGGTTTATCTGACATTAAAGTATTTCAACTTCCTGCTTCAATTACTTTCTGCTCATCACGCAAAGTGTTGAAACGGTGCGAGAGCATATTGATTTCAAGAAATGGTCACTACAAATACCAAGCCAATTTTGAAAGACTTGCCTTATTATTATAATTGTATTTTTCTTGTTAGTGACCATCGAACTAACAACAAGGTGTGAAAGCTGTGTCAGATCTTTCTCTGAGGAGAAGCAGGCTGATGTCAAAACCATGCGGTGCACAAACAGCATCAGTTCAAGCAGCCCTTGTTAGTCTGCTTTGTACCGCAGGACTCTGCTGCCACTAAACTATGGTAAGCGTTAAGCCCCCCCACCACCACCCACACACACACAAACGCACTGTAGCCTTAACAAAACACCAGGGGCAGTTTACACAGATTTGATGGCGATACAACTCATGTTATAAATCATAACAGATAAATAATTCCACACGGTTTTGTCCTTGTCATTCTGTCATAATTAATCTGAGTGCACCGCACGCAGGTAGATATTAATTGATGTTTATGAACAGTGTTGACAAATTATAGCCGTATGCATCACGGAAATTGCACATTAAAATCAACATTAACTAAGACATGCATAGTATTAAGGCTAAAATAAATATTTTGAATCATCAAAATGTCAGCTACCTTTTTGAGCACTTTTTTTTGTACTTCAATGTGTGACTTTATTTCAAATTTATTATCATCTTTATTTTCTTTTTTAAAATGTAATGCAATGGAATGTTAAACAGGCCACTCTATGGGCATGATTTACCAAGAGTAAGATTAGTAACCAGAGGAGATGCTTAATTGCATGTTCATGCTGCAAATGATCTTCTAAGATTACATTTTGTCCCTAAAATTCCAAACAGCGGGTGCTAAATTGTATCTTTCTCTCTGATTGGGTGCACTGTTGGCAACAGGTGTAAAAGTGATGGAGACCACAGTGTTTTGCTCTTTCATAGTTGTTATGGTTTTTATCATGGAAAATTTGGCAGCAAATCGCAAGCGCCTAATGAAATGTGAAGTGATGGAATTTGAAGTGTTAGTAGAAGATGGACAACAGTTACAAATTATAATCTATTGCTGTGATAATTTAGGGCACGTGTCATATTTGACTTGATTTAACTCTCTGAGTGTGAGTAAATTTGATGTACAGTATTTGCTCATCCTGCGTGACTGTTTGAAACTTGGGAGAGCACGCCCCAAAAACAACTGTCACAAGACCCAGATGGCATAACTCCTTCATGTGACTGCATCCAAGTCAAGCCCACATCGACATCAAGATACACGTCACATATGGGCCAAAACAATTGGAGCTGAATGGCAGCGTAAACATTGAGCTTGAAAATCTGATTGGACAAAGAAAGTGTAATCAGTGTATCATATAATAATAATAATAATAATAATAATATAATAATAATAATAATAATAATAATAATATTGTCCATCATGGATTCTCACTTTCATTTAATTTGTGCTACTTGTGACAGCCTCTTTTTTTTTTTAACACAAATTACATCAGTGTGCTACTTTCTCCACAAATTATACATGTTTATTCTCCTAGCAGCTTGTGGGTCAATATTGATGTGTTGAGCTCAGTTACTATGGCAACCTGCACACACAAACTGTGGATGAGATAAGGCCCACAGCCGTGGCCTTGAGGGAGTCGTTAAGCATCTGTCTCCTGACTCCCCCTTCAGTCTCTGCATGGATGGGTGGGGGACACGCATCAACAACAAAGGTGGCTCACCCATGTTTGCTCTCCAAGGACTGACCATCATCATGCTATGCTAACAGCAGCAACCATGATGGAAGAGATGATGAATAGTTTTATCTGCCTTGTAGTTTGTGGAAATGATCATTGCATTTCCCATACCACTTACAAATACAATTTGTTGTGACTGGTAAGGTGAAAACCAACCTAATGCAATGCTAGCTGCTACTACATTAAAAAAACTGCAGTGATGTTCAAAAACATTTTTTCGCATAAAATAGCTATGAAATATATAAATTACAAATGCAAAACAGTGTGAATACAAAAGCACCATTTTTATTGAGTTTGGTCATTAAGTCTATTCAAATTCAAAAATGTAGAAAGAATCCTGTTTTGTGAATGAGATATGATCTAAACTTGACTGCCTGAGGCTTTGCAAAATTCATTTTAAATGACAAGATGGCCCTTTATAAAATAAGGGACCGTATTTGGTTACATAAACTATCGTTGAACTAGACATCCCTCAACAGACCCTGCATGGAATGAAAACCAAAATGTTGCACAAAATGACAACATGAAAAAGGTTCTGTCGAATTTTCAGATGCAGTGATTGAGTTCATAGGAAGCTAACACAGATAATAGTAACAAATACAAAACGTAGAGCCTGAATTAAATGCATAAAATACCACAAATCACAATGCAGAGAAAAGATCAATCGAATGTGATCTTTACAATGTGCAACCTTCTTAGCATATTATATTAGCAACCAACAAAAGTGATGGATTAATAAAGATTGTGAAAACAAAAATACAACCACATCTCTTATTATGCTGGAAAGGATCCAGCTTTTTCTCCTGCTGAATGAATTAATCACTGTGAATACACCAAACAGTGAGAGCCAGCTAACAAGAGGCCCCTGCTGCTTGACCACAGCATGTCAATGTCAATAGCAACAACATTTACTGGACTCGAATCTGCAACATAATGAGAAGAACATTTTCGAGGTCTGGCTCTCCTGAAGGTACGGGAGGCTACACTGTCGGCGGGAAGCTCTTGTGTTTGCACTGTGTCTTCTTGCTCCTGCTGCTCCGTGCAGAGAGTGTCCAAGCAGCGGTCCAGCCGCCGCGCCGACAAGCCGAGTGGACCTGCTGCAACCAGCCTTGCTTCGGAAACAGATGATAAATAAATCAAAGTGCACTAAGCACTGCTTCCACATGGCAATCGCCTCCTTCATAGCGTCTGCACCTCATCAATCACGCCATTGTCTGCTTGAAAGGCGAGCCTTGTAAATGTCATATCCACTCAAACCCAAGGAGAGGCGGAGCAGAATGCAGCTCAGTTTTTTTTTTTTTAATTGGATAGTGTAATTAAACTAAAAAACCCTGGAAGGCTGCCTTTTGACAGGACAGATGAAGACCCCTTTTAATAGGGCTATGAAATGTATTTGTTAAAAGGATGAGGCAATATGTACTATATAATTGGGTGCCCTTAAGTGTCATTCTTTTAATTTATCCCCAAAATAACAAAAAGGTAACTTGGTGTAAAAGAATGAAGAGAAAGAAAGAAAGAAAGAACAAAATTCCCCCCCCCCCCCCTACTATTTCTTAGAAGCAAAGGATAAGAAAAAATCGCATATAATAAGCACACTAATCAGATGTACATGTTTAGCAGCATTTGGGCAACATTCATCTTGGAGCCGAACAATTAAGAGAAACAGAGATTGTACTTGATTAAAGTAACAACAAAAAGAGGCCAAGCTCTAATATTGATTACATGCACGAACGGGATACGGGTCACTTTGCTACCCCACACATGCTTTCAATTTAATTTCATTATCTGCGTTCTTTGTTGATGTCTTAACATTACGCAACCAACATGGGAACACAACAGTTGAAAACTAAAGTGGTATACATTTTCCCGTGTGAGGTCATAAAAGCAGCAACACACATTTATGCGTTGTTAAGTTTGATTTGCATGGTTGGTGCTGAGCACCTGGTGTGAGCAAGGTCTCTCCTGAGAATCCCGGTAAGGCCTCCTTGCTAAAGATCGATAGGACAGGGCTGCAGTGATAAATCAGTGTGCTCGAGTGATGTCTGTCATAAAGCTCCCACCACAGTCACAGCTCTCAGCTTTATGACGCCGTTGAGTGTTATTGCAATCTTTTGATAGCTTTGGTTAATTTATCTGATTACAAGAGCGGCCCAAAGAACAAGCTGCAGTCAACCTTTCCTAAGTGTTGCATCAAATCAGTTGCGGTGTTTCCGTTTATGCAGAGCCATCATTGAGGCTCGCTCGTGCTTAGCCTTGACTTAAACCCCTCTTTCTTTCTCATGCTTACTTGGCAAATTATTGACATTTATATGCGGCAATATTTTCAAGTTGACAGTATAAATGTGCAATGTGACACGTGGAATGGAGCTACGGATAATGATCACATGACTGGGTGGTTGCTCTTTGCTCTCTGGACATTTTGATGACCTTCAGCTTGTGTAGGTCATGTTTTGATTGCTGTTTGTTAGTAAGATTGCAGACAGTTTTTCTCAATAAAGTCTAGACTTCCATTGCAGAAACAAATAGAATAAAGGTGAGGATTTAGGAGATCATTTTTCACTTTTGTCAAAATGCGAGACCTGTTTTTTAAAATTTGTACCTTAAAAATGAAGGTACAAATTAAAAACAAAACAGCTCATTAGAGAATGCATAATTCCTGATGACAAAATGCAAATAGCAGATTTAATCACACTTTATTGGCCAATGGTGTTGGTGTGCTTACTTGTGTTAACTTTATTGCTTGAATGAATTATCAGTAACATTACCATTTTTGGGGGAGTATCACTGTTTTACACAATTTGCCTGGTCCTGCGACATATATTCAGGTGGGACTTGTATGCAGTATATTAAAATTAGAGCTTAGATTGGCACCCCAAACCCCTAATCGTGGTGATCTTTTCTTGACAGTAATGTACCAAAATTATTTGCCAGTCGCCAACTAAAAGTACAAGAAGTAATCATGGTGATTAATGTTTGGTGTATGACTGGTTTTGCATGCTGTAATTGACCAGGGTTCCACCTTTGGCCACAATGCATGCGAAATATTTGGGAATGGGCGAGACCGACTGCACTGACTGTTACTGTTCTTGGTTGTAAAATAAATTCTCCCTGAATGTGAGGTACAGAGCAAGTGGTATTCTGTTTTTTCTTTCTTTTTCTATGATGCATTTTTTGAATGGTGTGACTTACTCTACGGAGGAACATATAGTCCAAAAAATACAGTAAGTCTAAAATGGGCCTCAGCAATCCCCAACTTCTGACTTATTTTGTTACTATCAGACAAATAGATTCTGTCAACTGCTCACTCATTTGGCAGTGCCTCAGCTATTCATAAGCAAATAGGCACTCAAGATACTCTGTCATCATTAAACCAAATTTGTTGGAAATTCTATCTAGCATCACGATAGTGTCAGAGGTAGTGAATTTTTTTGGAGATGGTAGAAAAGGAAAGTTGTCAGTTTTTAGCTTTAGCTATTATCATACTAGTCCAATTCACTCATATATAATTCTTACGTTGTTTCTACTAGTGGTATGCATGTGATGTCACAACCTCTGTCAGTGAGCTTTATCATCTCTCTGTTGGGGTGGCTCAATGAAACCGAGCCAGACAATATAAAAGTGAAGCCTGCAGACCTTAACCAAAGAGGCATTTGCCAAAAGTGAATGAACACGTCTCCTAGCTCATGGTTTTAAATGAAACCGCATAAAGTGTTCTATCTACTGCACGCCAGTGTGAATCGTGCTGGAAAATCTATTTTGGAGGGCTCGGCTTTTCAATTCCGAGGGAAAAGACTGACTGCTGTAGTGACATCAATCAAAGTGGGACGGCGTGGTGGCTTTGCAACATAAGTGGAAGGTCCAGAGTTCACCAGTTAAAACAGGCAATATATAAAAAAGGTGCAGAGAAGCAGCTGAGCTGGGGGTAGACTGTTGTTGGTCTCGCCTATCTCCTCCTTGGAAATGTCGGAGAGGTAGCCCCTCCTGTATTAGCTGAACTTCATTAATCTTCATGCCATCTTCTTTAACTAGTCATGTAGAACGGCTCAATAGAAAGCCGTATAATGGGGAAGGCCCAGTGCCAATTACTAGGTTAACATAGTGTTCAGCCCCAGTGCAACAAAGGAATGAGATGGAGGAGGAGAGCCGCCTTGCATTGGGAGATGCGCGGCATTCCAATTGACGAGAGCTTTATTGTGGAAGTTCTTTCAGTGATATTTGACCTTTCAGAAAACTTAATCGAGAATATAGAATTATCAGGTAAGCACTGTATGTATTGGATCTGGACACACATGGGAATTACAGTCGGGTGATTACCAAAACACTTTGGCAGGCTTGTAAAATAAAGATCATAATTGAGCATGCCACTCTTCTCACACTCGCGGCAGTCTGGCATGTTTGCGCTGGACTTTCGATTAAAATAATTAATTTCCGGAACACACGGCATTCGATGGCGAATGAGTGTGCTACACTTTTAGGACCAATGCAAAGCCTCAGCTAATCAAGATGCAATCGTGGAAAATGTCAGTTGCTTCAATTGTTGCCATTTCAAGTAAATATTTAACTCGTTATTATGTATCCAAATAGTTACTTATATTTGACTAATTTCATGAACAGTATGCATTGTTGTCATTTTGAGTCTCAGCGTGCTTAGTTTTCATTCCTTATCTGACTCGAGGGGAAGTTTGCCACGCAAACCACTTGTCATGACTGCTGTCAGAACAAGTGTTAAACAGGACTTATTTAATTCCATGTGATTAAAATAGGACTGGGTCAGTTTGGGAAGAGGCCTTTAGGCTACGGTTTTATTTGGAGGACCAAGATTAAACTCAAGTAAAATGGAAATGTCACACCGTCATAGAAGATGCTGTGGCAGTTGTGAGAAGGATAATATTATTGTGATGTGAAGTGATAATTCCGCCCTGTCCACCCTCATTATCTAGCAGCCGTGTGTGTTTCTGGCTCGCAGCAGTGTGTGTGTGTGTGTGTGCGTGTGTGTGTATATGTGCACCCATGCCCTTTCCTTGCTCCGCACACTCACTGCACATTCGCATAACAGCAAACATGGGGAAAAACATTTGGCAACTTTGGCATTTTTTTTTGTGTGTTATTCACAAGACACTCAAATTGGGGCACAACGCAAGTGTGTGCGCGCTTCGTTGTATGACCAAGTGAAGGGTGTGGCCATGCATGAGCGAGCGCCTCCTGATGTTGTGTTTGCTAAAAGTCAAGTACACTCAGGATCAAATGTAGTTTCTCACCTTCAATGGTTTGAGGGTGGGGCAGGGTGCTTGAAAGAAAAAAAAGATTGAATCCCAACTATGCAGGGGAAGCAACACAACAATTGCAAGCATCTCCAGATGCAACACAAAGAGACGGCGGAACAAGAGGATGATGTGGAGAGGCTCCACATTCATGCAGACCCCAGCACACTGCGATAAGGCATATTTTTGCCTGGCAAGATAAGGGAGAGAAAGCAAACATATTACAGGGCTCAAAATTCTCTATCTATAGCTCCTTTTCACGAGTCCAATAATTCATTCATTCATGGCCTCTGTTTCCCCTGCCTCTCGGAACATCTGCCTCATACATACATCACTGCACTGATAAAGATCGCTGACAGAATTGGTAATACACTGTGAATGGGACACTGCGGCACTGATTAAATAACTTTGGTGGCTCTCTAAAATTGAAACGGCCGTGGGATGAAAGGGGACTTATCGTGCTTTATTAAAGGCGGTGGAGTATGATTTTAAGGTTTAGGGTGATGTACACAATTTTAGATGAGATGTCCAGCCGAGCTGCCAGGCGACTTAAAAGGGAAAACAAAAATGACCTTCTTTGACCTCTGTCAATGGCTTTTCCGCCTACACACATATAGAGAAAACATATTACGTGCTTGCACTGGAAAGAACTTAACATTGGTTGAGGAAGAGTACATTTTGTTAGAGTTTTAGATGTCAAAGCAAAAGTTACTTTTATCTACTTTTGACCTCTTATTCATGCAATTGTGTCAGCTGCAAATGATGCTGGGTGAGGGGATCAGTGATATTATCCAAACGTAATTTCCATTAATACAAAACTGCCATCACTTTGGTGCACATCTGTGTGTTGATATTGTCTGCTCGACTTGATGTGTTTTGAGTCCAATTATCTCATGTTTTGTTACCTTTAGCATCAATGCCAACGTGGCAGTGACAGAGATGGGCACAGGTCAACAATTTGTTTCCATGTTTTGTAGTTCAGAAATGTCTGCTATATTTTGACTTTGGACCCATAATTTTTCAGTATTGATGTTTTTATTTTGCTAGTTAAGATAACAGCGCTCAAAATGAATGGTTTTGGATTAGATTCACCTGGTCTTGTTTGTACATCTAAACTGTATACTATATGTTACTTGCCAATGAACAAACTAACAGTCTTCAGAAAACTACAGTTGTTTGTTAACACTGCGCTTAATAATATTAGTACTAATAATACTAATAATAACTATTATTATCACCATTATCATGAATATAATTATAATTATTATTATAGTCATTTTATTTCTTAACAGAACAACATATTTAATTTACATTAAAAGAAGACTTTTCTCAAGAGATTTCTCGAAACTAAGATTTAGTTTTCAGAAAACCTGGCAATGGACCCCAATGGAGGGCGGCTCGGTGGCGCACTGGTCAGTGCGTCCGCCTCACAGTTAGGAGGGTGACGGTTCAATTCCACCTCCGACCCTCCCTGTGTGGAGTTTGCATATTCTCCCCGTGCCCACGTGGGTTTTCTCCGGGCACTCCGGTTTCCTCCCACATCCCAAAAACATGCTTGGTAGGCCAATTGAGCACTCCAAATTGCCCCTAGGTGTGAGCGCGAGTGCGAGTGCAGATGGTTGTTTGTCTCTGTGTGCCCTGCCATCGTCTGGCAACCGGTTCAGGGTGTCCCCCGCCTACTGTCCGATGACTGCTGGGATAGGCTCCAGCGCGCCCGCGACCCCCGTGGGGACAAGCGGTATAGAAAATGGATGGATGGATGGACCCTAATGGAATTCAACCATTGTAGTTTAATCCGCACTGATGCTCTAACAGGAACGGTGAGCACAGTATGTCCGCAGCCCAATCACAGCCAATGAAACAGCATCAGTTTAGCAGATGGCAGTGACACGAATTAAAAGCACAAAACAATAGTAGAATATAAACCCGAAATGACACCCAAAGTGGCTGTTGATTTATAGCCATTGTGAGTTTGGTACTGGGCTTCCATGTATATTAGTGCAACAAATCTGGGTCCATTTAGCAGGGAGATGCTCATACATACATCACCGACTCCTGCTCCAAGCCAAGGTCAGTTCTTATTGCATCAATCTTCTCAGCAGAGGCTACTCGGCACAGCAGCAGTTTTGTAACTGTCGCAGCTGTAATGGAATCTTTTTTCTTGCGCTTCATCTTTCTCTTATCACATGAAATATATATTCAACTTCTCCTCTTTCCTTCATTCTCCCGATTCTTTTTATTTTATCTGCAAAACATTTCCAGAACCTCATTTCTTTTCTGTGCTTCCGGCTCCACCCAGCACGCATTTTTGCACTTCCAGCCCTCAAACAAATGGGTCACTTCTGCAAGAAATATAAAGATGCTATAAAAAGGAGCAAATGAAAAGATACACTTGATAACAGTTTCAGCAATGGTATTGTAACCATTATTCAGAAATGATTGAGACACAAAATTACAGAATATCCACTTGGACATGCAACCTACCTCCTTTTTAAATGTGAAAACTGACATTTCATGTGTGTTACTGAAGGACTTAATACTATGTGGTTAATGTGGTCTCCAGACTCATAAAGAAAAGAGTTGCTGAATTGCCAAGTGCCAGTTGAAGACATTCCTGCTGAGTCAGTTTTTATCCTGATTACTCAGGCTTCAGCCTCACGTCGTACTTTAATAAATGAAGATATAATCAAATCAATCATTTTAAATAGCAGTGGAACATTTACAGCACGTGAAGAAAAAAAAAAAGAAAACACTTTTAATTGATGAACTTGACCTGTTTTTCCTTGATAACAAATTTCATTTGTTCCATAAAAATTATGCTCAAGTGACATTATTTGACGGGATCTTTATCACCTGCAGAGTAAATAAGAGTAATTTATGCTGTTTAATTTTGAGCTCGGAATATAAATCATGGCTCTGTCGTACATTACGGAGCTCACATTGAGCAGAAAGTGAGAAGGCAAGCTGATTGGCTTGTTACGGCAACAGTAACAGAGTTGTTCTCCACGACTCTACAGATGGGATGTAGGTGATAAACGACACCTAACCACCTTGCATAGTCAAGTGTCCAACACTTCTGAATAAATCATAAAGTATGCATCATTAAAAATGGGATGAGATGCAAAAACAGATTATATGTGCAAGTGAATAATACTGCCTGTTTTACTTTCATTTAGTTACTACTCTGGTCAGGGAGGTCATGATTTTATGGCTAAATGTTTGTCCGTGAACATAATTATGAAAAAAGAATTCAACTCAATCCATATAAAACTTGGTGGTTGCTGGAAGCAAATAATAACTTATTTCACTGCATAAATAACTTTTTAAGATTTTGTTGACATTGCGAAGACTACCATTTTGAAACCCATTATTTAATTGCTGAGTCAATAAAAACCTATAATTAAAAAGTTAAAATTATATACAGTATATACTATGAGGCAGGTTTCCATATAAGTGTAGTTGGATATTAATCTAATTTTGAAAGATTCTTGTTTGGCCCATGTGGAGGTCTGTACTGTTTTGACAACTATTCTAATAAAGCGTCTGCTTTTTTCTTTTTTAATTATAATGCAAACTCCAAGTGACTATTTACTCCCCTTGCACAACTAACCAACATGAACCAATACCAGCAAAGTACACAGCACTATAATAAGAAACTGTCAAGACATATTGTGGTTTGATATAACACAATATAATGTAAATTATTACCGACATAATTGAATCTGCGAAAGCTGATTATAAACATAACCGCGCTGTAGGTGAAGCCTTGCAGCGTATTGAAGCAGTCAAGAGCTGTCTGCAGGCTGAGAGGACCCTCAGCTCTTCTGTCAAAGAGGCAGTGTCTGACAAATATCAGTCTGAGGTGACGAATACATGACAGCTGTCAATCATCTCTTTAATAACAGGAAAGCAGAGCTGCTCACAAGTTTGACGTTGACCTGAGAGGAATGTCGATACACACCTTTTTATCTGTTTGCCAAATACTTTATGAAAACGCAAATATCGTTAAAAATTGTAAATAGCTATCCGGCAAGTGTAATCTTACTATCCCACCTTTATTATAATCCAAACGGATGATACTACTGAAATGTAATTGGTTTAAAACGTGTGGATTGTATAATGTCTACCAAAACTCGAATTATGTAGTGTGTGCCTTACAAAAAACCCCCACAAAATAAAATGGTTAAACAGACTGCACTGATATAGCTCTTTATATATATATATATATATATATATATATATATATATATATATATATATATATATATATATATATATATATATATATATATATATATATATATATATATATATATATATATATATATATATATATTCAGTTCTCTTCTGAATTAGGTTTAATCATACTGGATGTTGACCATCACAGAGTGTCACATATTTAGATGAAACAGGATTAATAATGTGCTTCCTCTCTCATCTCATATCGCAGAGCCTTATGAGATCCTTCGATCCCTGATTTCAGAAGCCATTAGTGTTCTGCCTCTTGAGAGATGGAAGGCAAAGCCAGCAGCATCGTGAGAGTCTTCTTGCTCTAACTGGAAATGACACATTGTCAATAAGTATACTGATTATTCTGCCTATTTGTTTTGTGGCGTGCGGTTAACAAGCTTTCTTAGACAAAAGACATTGTGAAAACCCAATAACCATTCTTTATTATTTGTTCTAATGAGAGTAACTGAAGGGCTTTATGTATAGAGGCGGTTTAGTTGAAAA
This sequence comes from Syngnathus leptorhynchus, assembly GCF_054491065.1. Classification (NCBI taxonomy): domain Eukaryota; kingdom Metazoa; phylum Chordata; class Actinopteri; order Syngnathiformes; family Syngnathidae; genus Syngnathus; species Syngnathus leptorhynchus. Next base: position 8,744,484 of record NC_141198.1, on the reverse strand, counting down.
TGTCAGCGCAGAGTGTGTGTTGTGGTTGACTTCCCCCATTTGTGGCATGTTGCCGCACGAACAAGGAGGAAGTCTATAAAACTTTTGGGGAATGCGGTCCACTCCGCCTCTATTTTCAATTGAAGTGTTTATGTTCCTTCGTCAGCTGTCCTCCCAATTCAGCATTTATCTCCCTTGAACTGTCCTAACCTTTTCAAGCTTTCACTTATGACAGATTCCTGATCTCGCAGGCCAAGTATCAAAAGAAGTTAGCTACAGTACTGTCAGCAGAAGACAGAGGCTACACATGTCCTGGCACACTGATTGGCCTCCTCCTGTACAGTATAGCCAAACAAATCTTATCAAATTCAGACAGGTGGGAGGAGACCTTGACAGGGGTAGCCATGAAGATTTGAGGTGGTGACGTTTTGAACGGATTCTCTTCCCAATCTCTGGCTTTGCACCTCTTCCAGAACTGAGCGATGAATTTACATAACAATGATGTAAACCAAACATTACACAGAGGACACATAACCAAAGCAGTTCCTGTTTGAGCCTATGATTTTTTAAGTACATGCATGTGTACTAATATGTCCTCCCAGATACGTTGAGTTGCCTTTTTCATTGTTTACACTACAGGTCAAAAGATTATTGACTCCTAAATTTGTGTAGAATTGTATCTGGGTATAGTAGTAGTGCAGTAAATGTTTACTTTGTTGGAGAAGCACTGGAAACACTGCTGCCCTGTGGACCACCATTGCTAATTTTGTTTTGTCATACTATCACATATCTACACTAAACACTATTCACTTGAAAAAATATCCAATCCAAGCCCCATTTTCTATTGCTTGATGCTTTTTTTTAAGACCCAACCCAAAATGACAGTTTTATCTCAGTATCTTTTTCCATAGTTGAAAATGCATAGTTTTTATAGCACACCAGAGTTAATTGTCTGGGATTTTCAAGGCAAAGATTAAATATTGAACGTTTCAAGTAAAATCCCTAGCCTCAGCTTAGCGTCAAGACACAGTGAGCTCAGAGCAAACAGAGGAAATATGAGATCTTCTCTTGGATTTGTGCGTTCCTGCGGGAATAGCTGAAAATGTAATTTCCAAGCGAGAGTCTTAAATGAGCAGTTCTGAAGCATTCTTGATTGACTGAAGCCTTACAGCTTGTCATCTAAGGCAGCTAACCGAGTCTGGGCTGCACGCACCTTGCCATTCATGGTATGTTGTTGTTGGAAAACGGATGGACTAATGTGCTTTCTTTACCTCCCAGCTAACAATGTCGACGCTGGGACCGACGGATCTGGAATCGGGATGTGCTGACTGCTTCCAACTGAACTCCCCGACTCCCGGCTGAACTCCCATCACTATACTGGGTTTGGATTATACCATTCAAATGGGCAATAATCCTTTATCTGCTTGATAAGTCTGATAGAATTCCCCCAAAATGTTTTGCTACCAATATACATCATAGCCAACATGTACTGTAAACATGCAATCCCTTCATATAAATATGTTTGGGAAATTTGTTCTTTGAACCTAAACAAAACGCAAACTCCCTTTGAATCCAACTTGTGACTTTATACATTGTATTACAAGTACATTGTGTTGAATGAGCCGCTGTGTGGTTCAGGCCATTCTGTTTGGACAGACAGTGATATGGCACATTCCCCAAGTTGTCACGTAACAAAGCGTGACAATAGAGTTCCATTCCCCACCTGAGATGGCCACCCCCATGTTCATGGGGAGCGGAGGGGATGAAAAGTGACCACGAGGGGTTGGGAGTGGCCCAGGGGTTGAAGGGTGAGAAGTCGTGGCAGTGCTGTGGTGCAGCCGCATGTCTGGTTTGAGGAGAACAAGAGCTGACAGAGGCCACCTCGAGAGACTCTTCACTCTCCATCACAGAGCTCAGCAGAAGAGGCAGCGTCTGTCAGGGGTTCCCAATTCCTACAGAGCGCCCGCATGCTGCACCTCCCACTCTAAACACCTTTAGTCAGTTTCACAAAGCTCCTCACGCTGCCAGAAGCCTCCAGACTCATTGGCGATGCATGACCAATCCCCACATAACCCGCCAAACATCACCAGAGTTTAGTACCCACAACATGACAGACACATCCAGAGGCTTCATTTCCACACACTCTGCCATCATTAAGATCATCTGATATCATCTTTTATAGCATCAAATAGAAAGTACTGTATGGTTGCATATCACAAGTATCAAATCATCTCAGATTATATCCGGGCCAAATGCTGAACTATAGCGACACATACGATAAGACGTCTCCCAGTAGGAGGAGACTGCCCACATCCCAACAACCAATTTGACCTGCAAATAGAGATTCCTTCAACCCCACCCCCAATTTGAAAAAGGGCTATCAGTTTTAATTTGGCAAACTTTCCCTTTTCCTTCAAAATTGAGAGGGTGGAAAAGGCAATGCACCGACCACCGTTCACCGAAGTTTTATGTGCACTACGAAATGCTGTTATCTCAGTGCGGTGTCAAGAACTCGATCTCTTTTTTTCTCTCCAGGTGACAGGCACAGACGAGAGATAAGATTGGAAAAGAATCCCACTTCACTGAGTAAATAAATAATCAATACTCATCTAAATGTAAATGAGAAAGTAGCCCCCTTTGATAGGAGGGTTTTTATCAACCAACCAATTTTCTACAGACACTCACTGGGCCTCAACCAAATCACCATCATTCAGCTCCCATGTAATGGATAAGAAAGGGGCTGGCGATGCACGGGTTCGGGGGAGGAAGGGTCATCTGAGATCAGTTCCAAGCTGCATCTTGAGCACACATACGCCAACCACTCGACGTATGCGCAAGCTTTGTTTACACTCGATTTGCTATTCCTCATCATAACAACACATATTTAGTTTGACAGCTTCTATAAAAGGTATAAATACCAACTTGTGATGCAAACCTTATTTTAAAAGCTATGGGAAGTTGTAATGACAATCAGTAGTTGTTTACTGGTTATTTCTGCAAAGGGGTATCCTATATTGCATTGACAAGCGGAGTTATTAATACTTATATTGTATATATAATACTTGTATTGTATATATAATACTTATAATACTGGTTATATTGTGAAAGTAAATTTAAAAAAATGTGCACAGTAATTCTTTTCTTGTGACATAATGATGTATTTTTTTCTCCAAAAACGATTTAAAAAAAGTACAACACTTGAGAAAATTGACTCAAAATTGTACATAGTATCTCAATCTAAATGACACATTATTGTATATTTCAAATGTATTTCTCCACTTGAGGTTTCATCATGACCAAAACCTGTTTTTTTTTTTTAAACACACCAGAGAAATTGATCTTATTTTGTTCGACTCTAAATACTCACTGTCATAGTAGCTCAATATAACTCTTTAACTCTAGTGAGAGAATTATGTACAAGCAAGAGACTACGAGACAACCAGACATTCTAACTTTATAAATAAATGTCATGAGAATATGGCATTTTAAGATAAAACTAAGAACAATAACATGTACTGTACAGTACGTATTGTCTCCAACAAAAACAATGTTGAATTTGAGAGAAAAAGAGCACACCGAGGCAGAAATCCATTTATTTATTTTCTTATCCAATTTCCTAGTGTTAACATTTTTGATAGCTCTGCACTTTCCTAACAATTTTTGATGTTGTGTATGGGACAACATTACCATTTTATTGTCATCAAAATGCACTGCTCGGACTTTAAATTGATCCAATGAAACCCCTCAAATGTTATTTTCCTCATCCTCATTGCATTAGGTTTTATTTCATAACTCATACATGTCAATAATGGAAACCATTATAGAGCAGTATGCTCAATAACAGAATTTTCCTGTTTGAAATGCATGCAGTATCGATTTCCAGTTTTCTGGGTCCACGAGGGCAAATAGCGTGGAGGAGGCTGTGTTACTGTACTCACTCAGCAACATAGAGGGCACACAGACTGAAATTAAGAGTAGAAAACATTCACAATTTCATAACTTCCGTGCTCGTAAATACCTGTTGAAAATGAAAAAGTAGAATCTAAAATATTTGTTGTACCACAGGAAAGAGCTTTCTTTTCAGTCATTTGTAAGCAAGAATCAGCAAGAACTTTACATTGCATTTAAATTGTACGTTGGAATTTTTCCTCAATATTTTGTGGTCAACTGGAGTTTGATTTGATTTCATTTAAATAATAATGTATAGACCTTGATGACATAAATTTGTCATATACATGAGCTGTTTATTCATGAAGTCAATTTTCTGCAGAAGCAAATGATTGTTTTGCTTTACCGGGGGTCTGCGATCAGTTGAGTGGCCAAAAATAAACTCAGGCAACAGCATTGTTAGAACAGCTGCAGAGTGTCTAAGGGCGAACTGTACCATGCAAGGCTCCAGGTGATTCTATGGCCAAGTTGTGCTTGATTTTTACAGTGCTGAATCGGAGTGACAGAACAAAGCATCACACATTGTGTGTCTTCCATTTCTCTTCCCTGGATCCCTCCAAGCTAGCCTCCCATGTCCCGTGGGAAACAAAGCCATCCAGCTAATATGCCATAAGCTGACAGCCCTCGTCTGAAATGTGTGTTAAAGAGCCAGCTTTGGACACATAAAGGCATTCTTCGGAAACTGACGCAATTTCTTCACATAATCAAGCTTCTTTGTACGAGCAGGTTGCTCTCTGCTCTGTTTGCACAAGTGAAATTGAGGAAAAACACACCCATTCAACACGCAATTTGTGTTTATAAGATAAATTCTTAACTTCTTAAGTCATACTAATGCCGTAGCAGCAACAGGAAAAAAAGAAAAAGAACAAATAAAGATAAACTTGGCATTTCTCACAGATATGTATGCAATTTAGCAAGCACATGAAATTGCTCCCAATTTTTCAAGCTCTGTTGTAAATCCGCTCAAGGAGGATTTGCGGGCTGTTCTTCCAAACCGTTTAAAATCAAACAGGGCTGCAAGGGTGAGCATACTTTCAACAGCAATCTTGACAGGGTAGTGGAAAGTTAATGTTACACCACCAGCTGCTTTTGTTTAAATCCATTGCATTCATACTTCTTTAAACACATTGCATCACTTGTAGTTTTAAGCCTCATGCAATTTTAGTCCTTGATCGTCTTTACACAACACACTGTGCCAGATGAACTCCGACACTTAACGCTTCAGTTTGTCAACAGCTGCATCTTGCTGAAATCATTCCATGGCTACATAGTCTCCAACACCTTCTTGTATTATTTATATTATTAATATTACATATATGTGCATCTCCCTACCAAAAATGACTCAATATGATTCTTAATATATGGGATACAAATTTATTCAAATATGGAAGTATTTTAAGATTTTAAAACCATCAATGTCAAACAGATTTATATTTGGTATATTGTCAGAGACATAATTGATGTTTATTTTTTGCTGCGTTGAAAATGTTATCAAATTGCACAATCTGATCTTTAATGTTGTACTTTTTTTCATTCGAATAATAACAATACACTATATGTAGCACATCTGTTTTCTAATTTTTGTTTTGCTATTTCATCCTGTTTTAAAACTATATTTAAGGCTCCTAAAATTCTTCCTATTAGTAGTATTTATTAACCTCGGAAGCAATGGTTAACATTCTTTAAATGTTTAGACATACTGGAGCGCTCCTCTGTTCAATCTCTCACATAGCGATTTCCACCTGGTAATCGTAAATATTGCTCTATATTTGGTAAATGTCTGGGAAATCATTTGACTACCCGAGAAAGAGAAACACAGACACAAGTCAGCCAATGAGCCCCCCGTGCGCCTTATATAAGCCTCTTACACCTTACGGTCCAATTAAAAATTTGATATCAAGATAATGAGGGTGCAAGCACGATCAGTTTCACCTTTTTAATGAACACTATATTTCGTATCTGGTAAATGGGAGAATAGTTTGATAAAATGTATACTGCAATAGAACAACTACATGAAATCTCAAAATCAACTGTGCCATATAGTTAGAAGACTGCACCTTTTTTTCTTCTTTTGTTGTTGTAAAATATACAATATAATACATTTGTAGTTCTGCACACAGTACGCATTTGAGTTTAGTACGCAATTCTACAGAGATCCAAATGATTATTCTATTCTCTGATGTGGTGTTGGTCTTATGATCCCATTGGGGTACTGAGAAAATATACAGTACAGTATATTTTTACATTTAATGCTCATTGGTTATATGTTTGTGGTGTACCTTTAAAATCCAGGTAAGTGTTCTCCTGGTGTGAATTGCAGACCTTGTGTTGAACATTGATGCACTGCCTCCATTACCGCCCTGCCTCCTTTCGAGGAGTCGACGCTATTGTTTATGACACTGACACATGCAGTAATGGGTATTTCACTTCTGTACCCGTACTGAGTGCTGAACGTGGAAACATAGATAAATATGGTGCGCACCCACAACATCAGTAAATTTCTATTCCATCTACGGAATATTCAAGTGTTGACAAGAAAACAGGTAATGTAATGTCGGCACACAGAAAGTGAAAATATCATCAAAGTGTTTTGGAACAACAACTACTAAAAAATTTGCTCTAAAATTGCAAATGTATAATATACAGTTGCTTGTAACAAGCAACATATCTCAATTGGCATTGCCAAAGCAAGTTTTAAATATCACACGTTTTGTCTGTGTATGTGTGTGCGTGTGTGTGTGTGTTGTTAGATTGTTTGATTAAAAAAACTTAATTTCTTCCACTCACAATCCAAAAACACGTATCTTTGGTTCATTGACAACTCTAAATTATTTATTGATGTCATTAAATCTCTCTTTTTCATTTTTTCATTTAATATTCTCTTGTCTCTGACGACCTGCAACGCATGTTATAGAAATATTCATTGGCTCAAAGTGTTTTTAACTAACCTCTGAAGCAGCAATTCTCTTTCATCACCATTGCTAACATAATTCATGCTTCCTACTGTATGAACAGTGTTTAAATTAGAATATTACTAATCCATCCTTTTTCAATAACGCTAGTCCTCTTTAGAGTAGGAAACTATTGCAGCTGACTTTGGGCAGGAGACGGGGCTCACCTTTGACTGGTTGCAGGAACGCTTATCATCACAAGGGTCACGGGCGTGCTTGAACTTATCCCAGCTGTCTTGGGTGGTAGGTGGCGTACACCCTGAACTGCTCGCCAGCAGAGCACACAGACAAGCAATCATTCACACTCACAATAACACCTACGGACAATTTGGATTGGTTAATCGGCCTGCCATGCGTGCTTTTAGGAATGGAAGAAAGTGGAGTATGGAGGGAATTTATTTATTTATTTATTTATTTATTTATTTATTTATTCATTTATTTATTCATTCATTCATTCATTTATTATTTCATTCAGCGATTCATTATTTAAGTATTTCATTCTTTCATTCATTATTTTCTTTCTTTATTTAAGCCTGCTCAATTGCATATATGTAGCTCATCCACTGTGCGGCAAGTTACACTGAAGTTGTAAAAAATATATATATATACTACTACTACTTTAAAGGTGAGGGGGAAAGAAAATACAATTGGCTCCTACAGTCAGAATCCAATTGGCTACTACAGTCAGCCTTTTTAATATTTGTTATTTCTGCCACTTCAAAGTTTGGAGAGTGAAAGAAAAAAAAAAGGCCTTAAGACGAAACAAAATCAGCATGGAAGCGTCTCCAAAGGAAAATTATCAAACATTTAAAGATGTGTCCCTGAGGATTTGAGGAACTTCAGAGATAGTGTACACGTCAGATGAATGCCGCGCTACACTACGTCCCTGCAGACGGGGGAACATGGCAGCTGTCACTAACAAGGAAAGTCACATGCCACTCTTCTCCTTTATGTTCAAATACAAACACAGACTCTAGTGTATTAGTGCCAGATATTTTCAATTATCTCGTGTCAACCTTTATCTGCTCACATTTATGGATGTACAGCTGGAGTGACACTTTGCTTTTTCATATTTCAAGCACTACTGTACTTCAGAGAGAAAGGAGAAGAAGATCATAACAGTTTCATCCAACTTGTTTTAGAGTCGGGTAGCCTGGGGGTATATGGCGCACACTGTTAAATTTTTTAACAATGCTTTTAGCAACACAATGATCGTAAATAAAAACGAAGGCTCCCGGGGAATGTTTGTCTCTAGGAAGACTTGTTTGCCAAACAGCTCATTCATTTCAAACGCATGCAGGAATTATCAACGGAGATAAAAGACGGGTTCAGCTTGCAAATAGAAGAATCAAGCACGTTCTTGGCGTTGATGGTATATGGTTGTTTTAGGGCCTAACTCTGCAGCACAGCAGGATTTTACAGCTCGTCACTAGTCTCCTATTACAGTAAAACAAAAAGGCTTTTTTTTTTCTTCTATTTACATTGCAAACTTGCATCAACTGGAGGCTTGTGCACATAAAATTATCATAATAGGCGGTACCGAGATGGCTAATGTGCTTCTCTGCAGGGTAACACACGCAGAGACGTACTGAGGTGGAGACAATGGGCTGGAAAACCGAAAGCTCCTCTTCAGCTCCTCATTTTTCCAGGCCCTATTTAGTACAAGGGTGTGAATCCACCTCAGGAGCGGCGAGGTTACCCCATATCTGCAGAAATGAGTTTGACCCTCTCAAAGGGCACAGGAAGTTGCCCCCGAAAGCTGCAAACAAAAGCAGCAGTGGAGAGCGGGAACCCAGAGCGCCATTCATCGCAGCTAATGACTTGTTCATTAAGAGTGATGATGGATAAAGACTTCTCACGCTGAGATGAAATCAAGATTTATATTCGTTGTTTCCTCACCCAACTTGTGGGAAGATCATCATCATTTAATTCTATCTCTGCGGCCGGTGATGGGCATCCAGAGAGCGGGCTATCAAACGGTGCAGTCAGCTGGCAAAATCCAAAACGTGCCGTTGGCACATCTGGAGCTTGCCGTCGCAGCTGAGGGTGAGCAATGGCTGCTGGCGGGTGGCCAAATTACAGGCAGAGACGCTTCAGGACTCCAGCGCCTCAACCCCGGCTTCTCCTCATTTAGATCATCATCATTATTTATTTGCTTATTTATTATTTTTTTTCATTACGTATGCTGCGTTGCGTTTCAACTGCACTTTTTTTTATTTTTCCCTTAGCATCAGCGTATTATCGCGCTGCACTAGACCCTCGACCCACCTCTCTGTAGGTTCTTATCTCTTGCTGGAAATAGGCCCCAAGACACTTCATCAGTGTCCTTCACCCCGCTATCTGCTGCTCCCAACTTTTATTAAAACTTCAGCCTTTATCAGCTCCTGGGTAATTCAGGCATGACAAATTGGGCACCAGATGCCACCTCCATTTGAGGCCGCTGTACATCTCTTGCTCCCCTATCAAGACAATGAGAGGTGGCGGGCTGCCGCATTGTGGGATATTCACCTTTAGCCCATCACATCAGGTTTCCTCAGCTAACTTACTATACCTGCATTCTATTTCTGACCATTAGATAATAAAGATAATAATAATCATATTAATACAAAAAAAGATCCCACCTTGATGGGAAAAAGAGGTCAGAAATGTCCAATGATTGTTTTTTACACGTCTCATTCAAGTCATGATTATTTGTGAACGTGCATTCCTTCAGACAGCGCAATAACTAAAAACCAAAAATAAATTCTTAAGCAGCTAAAAAATATTTATGGAGGATTGTATTTCCTGCGAAAGCGCAATTAGCTTTTCATGACGTTCTTGAATGCACTCATCTTGATGACACAGACAAGGAGATCTTGGGCCTGCTTATATTTACTGCATGCTGCTCCTGCATGCTTCGAGATGGGACCTAATTTATGATGCATTTAAACAGAGTGAATGTAAAGCAGAGTTGTATGCTCCGTTTAATAAAACCGTAGGCCATAGAAAAAGATTCGACCATTAGGTCATACGGATGTGTGTGTGTATATAATTTACATACATAGAGACGTATATATATATATATATACATATTTTTATTTTATTTCTTTACGGCATATCAAGTTGAGGGGTGTGGGTTTGGATGAAGCCCATGCCAGCTGACTTTGGCTACATCCTGGATTGGTCGCTAGTCACTATCTTCTTGAATGCTATTGAGGTGAGGTGGTAGTGATGGTATTCATGGGATATGGTCCCTACCTGGGTCAGCACATCCCATGGCTCCTGAGGGGATTCATGGAGGATCCTGACTGTAAATAAGAATTCATGGTGAAGGGGCAGCAGGCGTGAAGCATGAGATTGGAAAGCAAAGATATCATAGTAGGCGGTTAGATCTTAGTGATGTTTAGCAGCACATAACTCCTTACATAGACCCTGAACGTGTCAAGAGCTTGTACACACACTGATACACACAGGAGCAGCCATGTGTGAGTTTCCACTCACACAAAACCAGTACATAAAGTTTTAAAAATAGCTTGCTGTGATCAAAGTGTGTTCTTGCAAAGCAATGATGCTTCCATACCAAGCTGACTTTGAAATGGAAGAAGGCACGGCGCAAATATTACATGAACAGGCTTTTGTTTTAATTCTCTTTTATCTGCTTCTTTCTAAAATCAACATAGCAGCGCCGGCCAAGACACCAGCTGTGTTTCTGGGTTAAAATGTGTTTTAAGAGCTGTTGTAGGATGGTAATGTGTAGTGCAACCTGCCAACCCATGAGTATCCTGAGGCAAATGGGAGAAACAGTGGTTAAAAAGCAGGCTTTTCTGGTCCAGAGCCAGAGCGTAATCTACCACATAAAGGCATGTTATAACTGGGGGCTACCCTTTGTAATAATCTGGCCCAAAGAAACAATTTTCTGCAGATCACCCATTATTTGATGCCAACCGAATTTGGCAAAGAGAACCTTGTTTTGTCGACAATCATTTATTATTTAAAAGCGAGTTTACATGGCCATATTTAGGAAATTATCCAACAATAGAATCATTTTGTTGTGACATCCTTTCATCATGGAGCTCAACATAAAAAAAAAAAAACAATGACAAACAGACAAACAATTGTTGCCAAGAGTATACAATTAATATGCAAATTCAAAGACTTTATCAGAAATACCAATATTGCAAAGGCAAATTAATAAGTATATTATACAGGTGTATGTCTCTGTTATTGACATTTACTGCAATCAGGAAATGTTTAGTTTAAGACATCCACTTCATAGACATTGAGTGATTTTGGTACTTCAGCCTTTTACCGTGAATTTATTGTTTAAGAAATGCATGTTTACAAGTGAAAAGTAAATGGAGACTGACCTCAGAGTACATAACACATTGAGTTGAAAAATACACCAATTCCCTGCTTGGAATGGCTTCATTTTGGCTATTTGTTATGTCAAATAAGTTTGTTCGCTGAACTGGACTTGGGTTCACAAGTCTGTGATGAATAGTGTCCATTAAGATGCAATCGTACAAACCTTAAAAGTGAAAATATACCTAAAACAAGAGCATCATTAGGAAAATGAGCAAAGACCTGAGCCCAGTGTGTTTCTGAGCAGAGATGAATGATGGCATCACACCTCAGTCCATTATGAGCTCTATTTATACACCAGGACACAGAGGAGCAACACTAGTTAGAGCCGACTCTCCAATTAGGTTATAACAGGACTGGGAGCATTTACTTCTCAAAGAAATTTCTGAATAAAGCCGGCGTCTTAAATCAAACAATCGACATGCTAAAGTGCTTGTTAATTGCTGCTTCCCATGTACTGAGAATTTGCTCTGTACTTCATAAAACCAAAGAACAGATTTAAATTAAATTTAGTTGATGGAGCACCATGATAAATGTTTTAAAGTTCAAATCTCTCATGCTCCCTCTCAATTAATATCAGTTTGGAATCATTTTTGTGTGTGCATATTTTCAATTCATTCACTTTGGTCAGAAAGGTTCTGCTCCCCAACGACTACAAACAATGTGATGTAGCATTTTTGTCCATTTCTAGAGAGTACTGCTACAAATAAATGTAAATGTTGTATTTGGATCTCATTTGATCGTGAAAGTGTATCACATGATGTGTCCAGTTAGTTTAAAAGCCTGTAGAGACAAAAGTGTCATGGTGCTCGCTTTTCCAAGGGAGGGAAAAATCTGTTCGTCTGAGCAGCAAAATAACTAATGATAACCAATGTTAAAGGGAAAAATTTACTGGATGATCTTTTTCTTTTTATTGTCAACAGAGCATATTTAAGTAATTTTACTTCTTGCGAAGGGTTATGTTACAAAGTACACAGTTTTGTCTGAATGACAGGTCAGCCAATAGGCCTGGAATTCCCTGAACTCCTCTTCATCACAGGACACAGTGGCCTCACTTGAAGTCGAGCGGAATAAAGGATTGTCTTCTGTATTTTTTCATTAGACTGTCCTTTTGTTACTGAATACATAAATCCATTGTGGCAAGATGCAATATGTATCGGAGCGCTCCACCTGCGGACGTCTCATAATGGCCGCCATGTCCCTCCAGTCAGGGATGATAAGTGAACCCCCCATGAATGTTAATGATAGTGATCATTCTGAAACAGCCCGCCTCTCTGTCTTCGCTCACAGCTCGAGTGTCACACACAGGGTGGCAAAGTTCAAGGGACTAAAATGAAAACAAACACACAAAGCGACATATAAATCTATAAGAAAGAGAATGCCGGAATGCAAGATGGAGCAGGATTAAATGTATGGGTGCACCTGAATCAGACCTTGACCAATAAGTCAAATAGTATGGAAGCTTAGATTTTCAGTTTTGAGTTTGGAAAACACCTTGCATAGAGTTCATGCCTCTCTGTTGATAACACTCACGTTTTGAAACAAATGAGCATTTACTCTTTAGGAAAAGGAGGCAACTGTTTTCAGAGTTTTTCTCTTTAAGATCCTTTTATGCATCTATCATGTAGGTGTGCGTGTATGTATGTGTCTGAGACACTCAGCTCACTTTCCTATGGATTATTTTTGTTTACAACATTACAGTTGATTGCTGCTTTAGTCATTTACTCAGCAGCCAGATTTTTGGTTCATGAAAGTGTGTGTGTGTGTGTGTGCGTGCGTGCGTGTGTGTGTGTGTGTGTGTGTGTGTGTGTGTGTGTGTGTGTGTGTGTGTGTGTGTGTGTGTGTGTGTGTGTGTGTGTATAATGAGGGAGAGCGAGAGAGACTGTGAGAAATTTTATTTTTCTATTTACCAGCAAAACCTGGTTCAGTGAATACACTGAGTTTGTTTTATTTAATTTGATCTTTCTTTTAAATATGGGTCGTATTACAAATGGTATGATATGAAGGATGTTCAAGTTCCATTGTCTATACTGGAAATACATTGTTATTTTGTTTCATTATCAGCATTTATGGCAATATGATAATGCACTAGCCAAGCTGCTGTATTGTTTTTCCATGCAGTAGTAATATGCTGCACTTATTTAATTATTTTGCCTGGTAAACACTGGGGAGCAGGTGGGTTTGAACAGATGTGGCCGTTTACATGACTTCAATAGTCTGGCCTTCATATCTGCTCATTGCTCGTAAACACCTTTGACAACATGCACGCTTGCTGGAGCACACAAAGGCTCAACTCAGCTAATCCAAACTGACAATACTGAGATCGCAATGACCCCTTTTCTATTTAGTCAAATTGAAGATGAGCTTGAGCATCTCCATGATCTTGAACATCTCAACCAGGAAACAGAGATCATTTGACTTCCTGTTAAAGCATAGATAACCATCCTGAAATTAGAATCCCATTTGACCACATTTAAAGCCCATCATTGCAACCGTCTGGACGTCTTCTGCGAGCAACCTCACGGAAGAGGCAGGGGAGCGAGTGTTGGGTGCCAAGTCATCCGCATCCCTCTCTACGTCTATCCACTTCCTATGGGTCTAACTTTGCCAAAGTCCTTGGAACTTGCCAAATTCAGTCATGCCTGCTTAGCTTCCTGGCCCTAATTGTGCCAGAAAAGAAAATAAGACACAGATGTATACAAACTTGGTGGTGCCAGTGGAGAGACAGCTAATGGCTTCATCTTGACCCCGTGCTCATAGCAGGGCACAGGTGGGGATAATTAGAGCTCCCTCACCGCTCGGTCTGCTCTTTTTCACTCTTGATCAACGGAAAGATGCTCTGAGATGAGCAGCTATGCTCCTCCCAATATCATCATCACCTTCATGATTGCAACCATACATCTGCTCCTCTCAACACATGCCAACCAGTGGTTTGTGTTTGCAACAATGGATGTTTGGAAAAGAATACCAAGCTAGGAGATGTCTCATAATAACAGTGGAAGAAATGCAACCACAATAGAGGCACTGAAGGAAGACTTCATCTCTGGCTGTAAAACTATGACAAGGCATGCATCTTTCTTTTCCTTTCTTTTTTTTTATGGGGGGGTAACTAAATAGCTCAAAAGAACCTATGAGGTGTCTCATTCCAGATTTCTGGCACATTTAAAAAAGTATGCTTCTGAACTCCAGATGTTTACAAGCGCTATGTAAATTGACCTCTTGTCCTCTCCCTAGGAGACGCATGAGCAATTTTTTATGCTTAGCGCAATACTATCATGCAGCTAGGGTGCTTGAAAAGGCTGCAACGCTCTTTTTCCTCTGTTAGCCTGAGTGACAGCGGAGAGACATGTGTCTTCAGATGAGCGGAGGCGAGTCTCATTACAGCGTATTTGGTTGACAGTGAGTGATTCAAGTGTTCCTGGACAATTCAGACACACTGATATAAAACACATTAAACGTCTTTCACAGCACTTTACCTGACACTGCTCATCTGTGCTCATCTGTTATCCCTGACGAGACCACGTTTGTTGCTGCTTCAAGCACTGGATCGGTCGGGGCTGCAGCGTATATAAGTGAAATAGTGAAAGAAACATCCATTTATAATAAAGTGCATAAATATAACACCAAGTTGGAAATGTATTCTCTTGTCCTTAGTCTGACAGGTAATTAACATTTTACAGAAACAAATTAGCAAGACAATAAAACATCCGTCCATTTTCTGAGCCGGTTTGTCCTCACAAGGGTCGGGGAACAATAAAACAAATAATTTATATCTTTACATCACTGTCGTTTTTTTCCAATTTATAATGACAGATAAACAAAGAGTAAGGGTACTCTTTAGAGTAGGTAAACTTACCACAAAACATTGAAAAAATGTCATCTAACTTCATGAAATTCTCTTTTTCTTCTTCCGGAACTAAAAAGGAAGAAAAACAAAGAGGTTTTCATGTCAGGCTACTAACTTAATACATCATTCTGTTTGGTTCATAAATTTGTAAATCCGAATGTGAATATTGGTGCCTCACCAGCCATGAACCTCACCACACATCACTGGAGCAAAACAGTGCAAAGCGGTCCATTGACTCCTCTTTTAAAGACAATTTTGAACTCAAATGTGTTCATAAATACCCAACCATCCATTACCTTAACCGCTTATATGACAAACTAAATTAAGCTGGCCTTGTCCATGCCTCATGTTTGGAGACAATGCCATTAATATATGCAGCAGCCGATAGGACTGCTTTCATCCAATTTGACACAAGCAGATCAAACACCCGGATTTTTACTCAATTGGATGCATGTTTATCTGACAGGTTTAACAATCCCGAAAATAATACTTCATGTTTTACACAAAAACCCACCATAATATTATTCTGACCCTGCAAAGTGACAGCAGCTGACGGAGTGACAGTCATAGAGACACAATGACATAGTGAAACAAGCAACCTGAACGACAGTCACAGAGACAAAGATGTCAGCAACACTCTACCTTCTGCATACATTCACAATAGAAAATGAGAGAATATTTTACATTTTACAATACATTGCAATACCTAAAGACTACAAAGTAAAAGTTAGACAAATTAGAGTATCATAGAATAAATAACAACAACCAGAATTGACTAATACAACAGTCCAAAAGTGTCAGCCTCCATCCCTTCCTCTTTGACACGCAGACGTTGATCCTCATTCTTTCCGCAAAGACTTTGAGAACATAGCTATGGTGGAGGTTCTGCTTGGACAGGTGAGTGGAGGTGATGCCAAGCCTAGTGGTCAGTGGGTAGAAGAGAGATGGCGGCTGTCACATCCTGCTGACTTAGCCCAGACAGATGAGACAACTAGCAAAGTGAGGCCCGGACAACTCCTCAACCCTGCCTGCATCCGACGTTCAGCTTCTCACAACATCTCAAAGCGAGCTTCAGCTGCAGTGTGGGCTGTTAGGATGGGTGGTCATCTTATCCCAGCTGACGTAAGGTGAGAGGTGGAATGCATCCTCTACATGGATTTCCCCAGACTTTCTCAGCACAAGACTCAGATTGCCAAATTGTAAAGACAGGATAAATTGAAGTGCAGATTTGTTAGTGTAGCCTGTTTAATATTTTTCACAACAGAACCTGACCACCAAAGCACAGTATGTGGCACATACTATACTTATAGAACCAAAACACTGATAAAGCTACAGTACATTAATATTTGTCTTTATTTGTTTACAGCCAATAATAATAATAATAATAATAATAATAATAATAATAGTAATAATAATACATTTTATTTGTATGGTGTCTTTTACAGCCAATAAACAATTGCTTATTCAGTTCAAATAACTTGGAACACAAAGTCCAATCTGGTGTTGCACTTTCTGAGATAAACTGTTGCAGTTTCACATCAGAGACAGACAGCGTGTGTCAATGGCAAAGATTTTCTAAGCACGTTGGCTCTTGCAGGTCCATCTAACAGCAAAGTGACATTTGCAGGTCTGGTGACATGCTGTTTAATGTGCTGCACCTAAGCAGCTAATGAGCTACGTAACCATCACACCGATGTTAGCCGTGCACTTTTCTCCATTAATGTTTGGTGGCTTGTTAAACAAGCTAAGGTGCGGTACCAAACAGGTGTTCATGTTTGTAAGCCAAGCAAGAGGTTTGAGGAAGGGGAGAAAGCACCGACCGCTTGGCCTGTGGCTCAGTCCAATCATTCACTTTGCCCTTGAAAAAGGCATTTTCTTTCATCATAAATACAAGTGCTTGAGTGCAGAGAACAATTTTTGCTTAACATGATAGCAATCATGATGTGAGAATTGTATTTTGACACAATGACTGGCAAAATATTAGATACAAAAGTTATACTCGATCTCATTTGATTCAGCAGGTGTACCTAATATTGTGGCCAATAAGTGCACAGATGTTGACCACTTTGCAGACATACAGTAATCCTGCTGCTCATTGATTAGAGCAGAAAATCCCCCTCTGCACTCGGTGTCTATTAACTGCAACAATTTTCTTGAGACCACAGTGTACCCCAGGCCAGCTTCCAACCTCTTCCCTAATTGCATTGATTTTTATAACAGTAAATCTCACTGTGTCACAGTCTGCACTCCTTGGGCATGATGTACTGCTACAGCCTATGTGGCTGCTCCCAAATTTTGCGGACCGAAAATGGAAGAAACGTGATTAATGGTTAAATTAATGAATGGCTAAATGTATGCTAATTGTTTAATTGGTTGCCTGATCTATATAAGATAATTTATAAATGAAATGAGTTGATTTACAAAGTATATTGATTAAATGTGACAATGAGTTATATGGCAGACTAACTGGTTTGCAATTTTGCCAATTAAATTCACAAAGCTCCTTAAAGTGCAGGTTTTGAAAAGTGTATACGCTTTAAAGTAATTCACAACAGAGTCAACTGTGTAGTTTATATTTTTGGATCCCAACAGCCGATAATGATGCATTAATATTAATATCAACTGCATTTTTTCATATTTCTCTGAAGCCAGCCACAGAGCGTCATATATTTATCTGTAGTTCACATTTGGTTCAAGCAAATTAAGGTGAGAAAAATAGTTAAACAATAAAATTATAGATACTGCGTCTGAAAATAATAGTAATTATACAGTGTGCGTGAATGGAAGCAATCCAATACAAAAGTTAATTCCGCCTCGTAATCCGTTTTAGGAGGGAAAGAAAGAACATTCATTCATTCATTCATTTTCTGAACCGCTTAGTCCCCACGGGGGTCGCGGGCGTGCTGGAGCCTATCCCAGCCGTCATCGGGCAGTAGGCGGGGGACACCCTGAACTGGTTGCCAACCAGTGGCAGGGCACACAGAGACAAACAACCATCTGCACTCGCACTCACACCTAGGGACAATTTGGAGTGCTCAATCGGCCTATCAAGCATGTTTTTGGGATGTGGGAGGAAACCGGAGTGCCCGGAGAAAACCCACGCGGACACGGGGAGAACATGCAAACTCCACACAGGGAGGGCCGGAGGTGGAATCGAACTCGCACCCTCCTAACTGTGAGGCGTCCGTGCTACCCACTGCGCCACCGAGCGGAAAGAAAGAACACATTCACTTTAATTTACAATGACAGCAAATGTAAGCATGAATGGCCGCTGCAACCCAGCGTTAATTACATGACCAAACGTGTGAAAGGTATCAATGAGGAAACAAATAAAATGCAACAAAACTGATGAAGAGTGGCAAGGAGTACCTGCCACACAATTTCAATTGCAGATGTTCAAGGTTTTTCCGCCTGCAAAATGTGACTTTGAAGTGACACAGATTACAATAATGAACAAAAGCTCTTATAGACATATTATACGGTAGAATACAAAATGCAAAGCTTGCATTCACAAAGGTGAATTGCGTTGTTTTTTTAAAGTCAAAGGTGTTCATATTATCTTTCTGTTTTGTATTTTACTGTTTAAAACACTAGCTGAATTTTTTCTTTTTGCAATAAAGATGGTGATTGGTCACGGCTCATCTACAGTAATACTTTGTCACACCATCACTTACCTCTCTTTTACTCCGTGTGCCATGGCACGGCGTGTTGGCCTGCTGCCTCCATTGCTGCTTCGTAATGAGGGCAAATCTGGCTCGATCAGCATGTTGAGCCACTTGTGTTCCGTCCAAGTGGAGATAACAATTTATTTTGTAGAGCAAGATTTACAATTGGCTATCCCCCACATGAATGCTATCACTCCTTGAAAAGTGTCAAGTGTTATGGTTACCGTATGGGCCTACCGGGATCATAATTGTATTGGCATCTGTAATTATGTTGACCTGGATAAAGAGTTTGACTGTGTTTCTCAGGTTGTCTTGTGGGGGTTCTCTTCAAGTGTGGGGTACCGGACCCTAATACAGGCTATTCGGTCCCTGTACGACCAGAGTTTGGTCCGCATTACTGGTTGCTTTAGTTTCCAGTGAAAGTTAGACTCAGTCAAGGATGTCTTGTGTTACCAATTTTGTTCTTTAAGCACAGTGAAATACTTGAAGTAGAATTTCTAGATGCGGTCAAGACATTGAGGGTGTCCCGTTTGGTAGCCTTAATGTTACGTTTCTGCTTCTTGCAGATAATGTCGTTCTGTTGGCTTCATCAAATTGTGACCTTCAACTCTCACTGAAGCGGTGAGTGTCAAGTGGTTGGAATGGGAATCAGTATCTCCAAATCTCAGACCTTTGAGTGGGCATGAAAAAGATTACTAATGCGTGAGGGAAGAATGGAGCAGGAGGGGCGGGACGGGCGAGTTTCAGTGTCAATAGCTATGTAGACTCTGCATCAGTCTGTCATGGTGAAGAACTGAATCGAAAGGCAAAGCTCTTGATTTACCAGTCAATCTACATTCACTTTTAGTCATGAGCTGTGGGTTGTAACTGAAACAACAAGATCTCAGTCCAAACACATTTCATTGATATGCTGTGTGAGTTCATCCTTAGAAATAAGGTGTAGAGCTCTGTGTTTTGGGAGGGGATCAGAATATGGTCGAGCTTCTGCTCCTGCACATCAACGAATTTCATCCCATTGGAGGCCCCAGGGAAAATCCAGGATGCACAGGAGAAGCTGCCTCTCCGCTGGCCTGGGAAAGCTTCAGGTTCCTCTTGGAGGCACTGCATGAAGTGACTGGGGAGCAGGGAGTCTGAGCTTCCATGCTTAGTTTGCTGCACCAGTGGTTTGATCTTGATTAAGCAGAAGAAAACGAAAGGATGGATGCATTTTAGCCATAAATGTCTGGAAACCACTTCATTTTACCTTTTTACCTCACTTATTGTTTTACCTACCGTAAAACTGCTTTCTTTACCAACAAAGTGTAATTAGGCACTAACTTCTTAAAGATGCCAGTCGGCTTTATAAATGAGTGTAATTCTGTAACAAAGTGCAGCTGTTTGGAAACTTCACCAAATATAGTGTCCCCAACTTTGCCCATGACACGGAGGATTTTTTTAAAACATTTAATTCACAAATATTTTTGCATGACTGTTATTTTTTGTCTTTCTTAAAAGCCTCATTATGCCTGTGAGTAAATGAGGACCAAAAGCACCTTCAAAAGGCCATTCTGGCAATAAACTGGACTGATTGTACAGGTGGCAAACATCTCCTTGTCTTCAGAGAGGAATGCACCTTTGCTAATGTTGGTGGTGTCGGTCTCGAGGTTACATGCGTAGCTCGTGGATGCATTTTCTTTCAGGTTTTTATACTTCCTTGGAGGTGATGAATTGCAATGGGTAGTGTGCCAGTAGCAATGTCTCCAGAAGTAGCTTATTCTGTGCTGCCAAGCATGATTTATGACAAGAAACGGGAGGTGGAGTTGAGGGGTAGATCTTTGACACCATTTGCCCTCTTGCACTTTTCCATATCCTCCAAGAGGAGTTTGAGACTGTCGGAGAGACTTTGCAACTGCACACATCTGGTTTGGAGACATAGCCAAGGCAAGTTTTCTTGCCAAGCAAACCATTTGACAGAAATGGGAAAACTTAAACAGAATATTCCAAATATGAAAATGGGAAAACTTTAATGAAATAGTAAAAAAAAAAAAAAAGACTAAGAGATGTGTTGATATGTCATGTCCCTAATTGACCCTGTGACCCAGTGAGTGTGGGCGTGGCTACATACCTGTGTGCAATCAATAAATCGCAGCAGCTCATTCACCAAGAAGATCACATGCAGACCAAACCAAATTCATGTCTCTACATTATATTTGTCCTTTGTCTTTATCCGGCTGCACCAGCTCTTACCGCGATGGCTGCGCCAACAACTTATTCTAATGATATTACTTGTGGCTCATTGTTGAGAACTCTGTTGGTAAGTCCATTGCTTAAGGTCCTACCCAACTCGGGGCAAACAATTGTGAGTGTTTTGAGGGCAGTGAATGTTGTGTTCTTAGCAGTGTTCCTTCAAGGTCACAAATAAATGCCAAACGATCGCCAAACGTCCGGCAGTTGTTCTTCTGTACTTTTCTTGCCGCAAAAAAAATCTTTTGCAAACATTTACAACTTAGAACGAACCCTGCCAAACTCTGAACGCAACATTTGCTACTTTCAAAAACGCTCACAATGGTTCAGTGGGATAGGGGGTTTAGGAAAAGAAAACTGAGATTTGCTGACGTACCGAGTGATTGGTTTCATTCATATAAATCATTGTCATGTAGCACTACTATATCTATTTCATTTGATGACATAACACAAAAAAACTCAATATATTGTTCTGATATGCTTTTAAGACCTGAAGACTTTCCAAATATTATTCATGTAATGTAAAATCAATACAAGGTAAATTCATCAGAGAACTACATTAATTTAAACAGTAGGTGGCATCAAATTGGGGTGTAATAGAACAATTTTAATGAGGAAGATTGTTAGAGTAGGAGGCTGTGCCTCCATTACCAGTTAATGGATCATGTCAAAGGTTAGGAGTTGCTCATTAACTATCACTCAAATTAACTCAGCACTTATGGCTTTTTTTTTTTCCCCTTTTATGCTTTTCTTTTTTACCTTCAAAGGTATCTAATGACAGTGAGACAATGAGAGCAGACTGAAAACATGATTTAATAGACACATGGGAAAAATTCTCCTGGAAATATTTTCAAATGTTGCTGTCCATTGAACATCATGTGTGGCACCAACCTGATAGCGAGACACGCATGTAGCTAATTTAATTTCCACTCTTTATCTTAATTAGTCATTTTACCAAGCCATTTCTTGGCAATTATTTTTAATTCATTCATCTTCTGAACCACCTTTCCTCACAATGATTTTTTTAACTTTCTAAAAACAATATGGGAAAGGTCAGTTTATCTTCCAGCATGATTTTGTCCTGGTACAAAAATCAGGCAAATTTGGATTGAGTTTGCTTTGAAGGACCTTGAGCTTTACCTCATCTCAACCTCCTCAAACATTCAAACTTTGGGATGAAATAGAACAGTGATTGTGAGTCAAGCCATCTCATATGGCTCCTTACAACTCTGAGTTGCTTCTGGGTGACCGCTCTTCTCATCTTAACTCTAAGGGAGAACCCGGACATCGTACGGAGTCAACTCATTTGGTCCAAGAGCTCTTGTTTCAGACAGGACCCAGAGCTTGTGACCATAGGTGAGGGTACAAACGTAGATTGAGAGATTTACCTTTCCGAGCAGACACAATAAACCCCATGAACACAGACTAAGGCTCATCCCAATACCATCCCGTCAATTCCCTCCCCCCTAGAAATATGCGTTCACGAGAACCAAGATGTTTCACAGTTTGGATGGATGGATGGATGGATGGATGAACAGATATATTGAATATGTCAACCCATATACCAGTTATGAAGACATGTATTAGTCATGCAATGCTAAATGCAAAGGTTTTTAGTTTGCCCTCCATTTCTTTACTTTTTTTCCAGTAAAAGGTAGGTATGCTTTAATGCTTCATGGACTCAATGACTTGGGATTAATTTGTACCTGTCAACTTGATTCCCATGCCAGGTTAAAAGCTTGACTTCAAACTCAAGTAACACAGCATCTGATAAAAATTGAGGTCATAAGGTATTCTTCATTTTGCTGAGTGCCACAGAAGCGCAGCCACTTGGGATGTCGCGACTCGCTATATAGGACATCCGCTGCTAAAACACCAGAATGCGGCACCGTAATTATGACTTGATCCTTCCTGCGCTGAAAGCTCCTGCTGGCGAAAATCAAGTACCCCGAGGCTTACAGCATGCGGCTCAAGGCCTAAGAGGTAATAGCATGAAATATAGATACAGAGGTGACAGATGTTTACATGCCTTGTGAGATGGCATTGAGACACTACACAGTGGCTTCCTCCAATGGAGAGGAACCTGATGAGGAATAGAGGAGGAAGATGGAGTGATAAAGGAGGTGCTTTGCCAATGTTTGCTGGCAGATCATTAGGGCTCCTCTTTAACTCAACCCCCAGTGACAATCTATTGCTCTCCTCCCCTGTCAGCGAGTCATTATGGTCTGATCATTAGTGACATCGCCACATGCCCATCACTCAGGTCGCTGCCATATTGGCAGATGAACGGCCTCTGCCCCAGACCCACTCATCTCCACTCTTCAGACAGGGAGGATGAACAAATGTTCTCTGAGCATCAAAACCCCTCACTCGTTACAGTGAAATTCCCCATTCATTAAAATATGCTAACACATATCTATTGCTTCTCTGAGCTTTTGAGGGCTGCAATAATAAAACACAAACTAAAACGCATTGTTAAATAAATACCTGTTTGAAAGATTTTGTCAAAATTGGGCTACTGTATTTTGGAGACTGGTCACAAACTTAACAGGTAAGGCCTAACCATTTTGGAAGACCTGGAAACCACCTTAGATATTTTATGCCACCTAACCCTACCTCGGAACTCACATCTTCTTGGGGACGACATAAGAATGATAAAATAACATTTATTTGCATCTGTTTGACAGAAATGTAATTATGTTTCAGTGCAGTTCTACATATTGCTTCAAAAGACAGATATAAACACAGTGACGAGTGAATACTGCCATGGAAAAAAAATGAAACCATCCTTTTAGTTTCTTGCTCAATGACTACATTAGGACTAAAAGTACATTTGTTTGGATCAATATATTAATGACAAACAAAAAGAGCTCTTATAGAAGAGAGAAAATTAAGAGCTGATCGTGATATTTCCTCACAATATTTAGGGTTAGGGGTTAGGGGTTGGGGGTTAGGGTTAGAGCTAGGGTTGGGGTTAGGGGCTAGGGATAGGGTTAGTGCTAGGGATAGGGTTAGAGCGAGATCAGATATTGTTTTAGCAGATCCATCCCGTTGACAATATGCTTCCTTTAACAGAGCTTTGGCGCGCTTCCTTGACAGACTATACTGCTGCTCGTTCGGTCACGTGAATTTTTTTAAAGCTAAAAGGGAGATTAATAAGTGGTCTAGAACAACTAACTTGAATAGTGCATTAATGCTAGCTTACTATATAAAATTAAAGTTATAATTGTACATTGGGTTGTAATGACTAGACTAAACTCCATGCTGTCCGCACTCACAAGAGTTAAATGCCGTCAACCACTGTGTTGATAAATGCTGCATCTTTAATTCACAATTTCACATTTAACATTGATTATAATTAAACGGTACATGAGTGAAGGAACCAATAACCCATGCATACTTGGGTACCCTGCCATACCACAAGCAGCATAAGAAGTAATTAGTTTGAACATAATATTCGTGTTATGATTGATTTCATGCAAGGGAACGTCGCAGATACGCTGAGCTCTGAGCTGTTTTGAGATGACGTCGCAGTGAAAACAGCGATGCTTGGCCTCTGCTCCGTGACCTGTAAATAATGGATAAATCCATTTTCTTGACTAGAACACCAAATAATGAAGCAATACAATTTCTATCAATTACGCTTTTCTTTCCCCCCCCCCCCCCTATCTTAATTGTTGACTTCACTTAGTACAAATCAGCACGGTGAAACACCAGGCCATTTTTCAATTAACAGGTCCAGATGTTTTTGGAGGCTCCAGTAAACACAGGCAGTTGTGAGGAATGCTTTATCTGCAATGTAATAATCAGTAGAACATCAGCTCCAGGCTGCATTTGTATACTCATGTTTTATTCCAGCCCGCTTTCTAATGCATGGCTTAATTATAGCGAGCGTAGACAATGCCAGACCCCCATAGCTCTGAATGTATTAGTGCACTGTGTGAGGCTGAAACCATCAAACCCTGTTTCCCCCACCATGACACCACACGCTCATCTCTCTTCTTGCACAATAAAAAGATAATGCATAATAATATTACAGACATACTATATAGGCACTAGAATACAGTGTGTATTCTTCATTAAGCCCTCCATTTTATGCAACTCAACAGGGCAAACAGTCCAATGTTTTATCATACAATATGGAATATTTTACAAAGGAATATATGAATACTTAATGAAAACCTATTGGCTGTACCCTTCATTGAATTTGGCATATTGGTGATCAGTGTGTTGTTGTTTTTTTTTTTTCCCCCCCGTGTTGTGATTTTAAAGCATGGAAAAATCAACTAAATAAGTAAACAAGAGGTACTATACAGGATTACATATGTCTGTACCAATTGTAACTGAGTGACAAATGCTAAATAATGGTGATTGCTGAGCAGCGTTCATGGGCTTCTTTTTTATTTCTAGGTAACACCATTGGTAATGACTTTTCATAGGTGTCAATTCTGTTTGTCATTAGAAAACTTCTCATGTCTTGTCTGTTAAGTTCTCAACTTTGAATGAGACCTTGCTGTCATTTCATAGTCACATGTCGAGATGTGTTGATTTCACTACACGTTCATGTATACAGACACAATATGATCAAATTAAAACCATCAGACTTGCAGTACTGTATTATTTTAGATAAAATGGCCGTGCCAAGTGCACATGACGAAAATTCCATTTTTGATAGCCATACATTCTGACGTTTCCTACTTTGTAAGGTCGCTAGCCTCCATTCAAAAAAACAATAGATCCCCACTCACCCCACTTATATCTTTCACCTCAGGCCGGCTCTACAACAATGATTGTGAAAACTGCCAACATGGAAGAAATATTTTTATTTAGATGAGGGCTCTGTGAGGACTGCAGAAGTAGAAAAATACAATGTGGTGTGGAGTGCATTGAGAGAGACTCCAATACACGCCGTTTTGCAGAAAGGCAATCAGATCTGGCAGTCGTGTGTAAAGATACTTATCTGCCTGGAGAGGATTTCAACACCATATTTCTGGGAGAAATGGAAATCAATGCTGACAGCAGCGTGTCAGTGTTGTGTATTCACAACATCTGATCTCAATAGAGAGAGTTCCCTTCAAAATAGTGAAAAAAAATGGGGGACGAGATATTTCAAACTAAAAGGTCATTTCGTGTTGCGTGAATACATTTTCAACCCAGGGTAGTGCACCACTAGCTGATTCTCAGATTGCCAGGCTCTGCTTTTGTTTGCAATTTGGTGGATAATGTTGTTTTGCAAATGCTCAACCATATTTCTAAATCCCCAAATAAATACGCCTCTTGTGTTTGCTTCCCTTGACATCAATAAATCCAGTATCAAAACTAACTACCACGTCACCTCCTGGGGATTTGTGAAATATGACAATACTCCACTAAAGAGATATTTTGGCAGCGACAAAAGCACTCTAGGAGCCGGTATTCCTGCAAATGTAGAATTATTGCCCAAGCAGTGAAATGACTTCAGAATTTCAGCGTGCAGTGTTAATCAGATTTTCCCACTGGAGCTGTAGTTCATTGTCATTGCTAATGGAGCTTCCTCTGCAGGTTGTTGCTCTTCACTAAATTAGTGTGAAGTCTTATCCTCAAAACATTGACTAATACAGCACTTAATCTTGGAAACTCTCAACTCCCATGAAAAATCTCATCCGGAATGACACTGATGCATCGGAGCTTCCCCTAGGATTGCATTCATCAAGTGACTGACAAAATTAATCTCGACAGACTCCGACCAAATTACACCTGAGTTCACACCCACCGCAGCGCTAACCACAACATCTGAATAATATATAGAAAATATTAATGATATGAAAACACTAACTTGTAATGTCCGTATGGAAGATAAAATATTTAATTAGTAATACATATCTGTTATTTAAATATGTTCCCTGTTTGAAGATACATTTGGAAGAGCCATAGAAAATTGCTATAGTCTTCTAGGTGGAATACATTAAGGACAGTGAATTCATGTTAAGATTAAAGATTTTGGGTAAATATTTGATTGGGACAGCATCAAAATTTGATTCTCTAAAAATGTTTCCCTTCCTGTGACTAAACTGACGTTCACTTGGCCACACTTTACGATTGGTCACAAAACAGATTATAATCTGCTAGTATAAAATATTCTGTAAATATTCTGTTATTTCACATACACTTATTAAGGATTTGGAAGCTTGCTGTAATTTCGTTTGAGCTGTACAAGAAAAGCAAATGTGTTTTCTTTACATGATATTGCAGTGAAAAATACCCATCTTTAGTCCTGCCAAGCCAAAACAGACACACACAATTTATCTTCCAAATGAACTCATTTTTCACCAGTAATTAAAACACATTGAGATGAGGGAGAACATGGAATAAGTAGAGCAATTGTTCAAGATGTGCATAGTCGTTCATTTAGTCGTGATGTGTGTTTGGCTTTTGAAAGCCACGTGTTGTACGACCTCAGTGCAAGTGCTGTTGCTGACAGTGAGATGGGATAATTCGTATTGTGACAGCACTCACACACCATGCCGATTGACAAGTCTTCTCTCCTATGATTTGTGAACACGGAAACAAGATATATGTGCGTAAAAGGTAAACCCATGTTCCATGTTAAATGTGCATTTTTCACTGGCTTCGCACATAAACATTTTTAGCTGACAGTTTTGAGCGTGTGTGTCAAACTAATTAATAATAGGATTCCATTTCACAAATCATCCTTTTAATTAGTTGGATAGTCGCCGCCTGCAAACAATGAGACAGGGGTGGGGGAACAAGCCAGAGCTCCAGCGGGGACCCAGGGGCCGTCACAGTGTTTGGGACGGCTGGGGAGAATGCTGGCGCGAGGGATGCTCAAACAGTCGGCGCCGCCCCAGGCAGCCGGCGCTGCACACCCAGGTGCCGCTGTCAGCTGGAGTCCTTCTCCAGCTGCTTGCCACACATTGAATTAATTATATCCATTCTCTATAGCTTCAATTCTTAATCTTGACTTCATTGTTCCGTTTTTTTGTTGTCTTTCATCGGCCACATAATTCTGAGGCCTGTATGATGATGAATCTAAAATAAGGTCAGTGCCCCAACATATCCAGCAGATGGTGCTGTATAAACCTATCTAGTATGTTTTGCAGATAATTTGGCTCATTTCTTGAAAAATAAAATTCAAAAATACCATAAATAAAAGAGCATAAATGAATCTGCAAATCCGTGATTGTTTGTGCGTCCGCGTAATCATCCCTACCTGGATCAAGTGCCGACTAAAAACCTCTCTATACTACCACGTATGCACAGGCAAAATTGGCCTCTCTTGTGATTGGTACCAGCTACGACTCCGCTTTCTTGATCAATTTCACAATAGAATTAAATGTATCATCTAGAACTGGGTCCCTTTGTTCTAACAAGCCTGGTCTCCATTATTATTGCCCTGTTACTTGTACAAAATGTACAGTAAGAACTGAGGCTGGAATTGGCCATAAAATGCAGAGGAAACTTCACCGTGTGGTATTCTAGCCAATAGCAACCGTAGCGACATCCCCCGACTTGGAGTGAAACCGCAACACAGTTTCAAACCTCTGTGCACTATTGTGTAAAGAGAGATGTCGTTACAATTGGCCAAGAAAGGGTTACTTCCATCCCACGACGGAACAAATGCGCCATTACGCCCCATTCTACCTGTGCAATGTCTAGAAAATACCAAAAGAAAGAAAACTCTAACCAAGCGCACTGTTAGAGTGCGAAACAATGCTCGACTTGTGCTTGGAAAGAAAATAGGTCCTTTGGAGGTCTTTTTGTGTCGATTACTATCTGCAAAATTTGCTTCCCAGTCTGTTGCCAGTAGGGCACAAACACTCTTGTTCAACATGATACATTTCAAAATAACTTTCAAATTCAAACCAGCAACTCATAAACCTTTCATTGAAAAACATTGTATAGTTCACCATTTGTAAGGCACATTTTGACATTTACAATCCTTAAGCGACCACTTCTCTTTCCATTTTCTGACATAATGAGACCAATTTATTTTATAATTATAGATGTACTGCATTGTTACAATTCACACGTGCTGAAGGAGATTCCCGGTCCGCTTTTTGAGTCTGAGGTCATATGACTCGTGTTATCAATTCTCAATGATTTAAATGGCTAAAGTTCCTTTTCCTCTTATCTGATCTTTTAAAGGGCAATGAAAAGGCCCATCTTTTCATTGAGACCCATCCTCAATCACTGTTAATGTTAGCTCCATGTACACATAAGAGGGCTGATAAAGAATCATTAGTCTCGTTAATGGAATCACGGCCCGATCCCTCCATCCTTTTCCATTGAAAAGCTCTCTTTATTTCAAAGTTGTTCTGCTTTATTAAAGCTCATTACCATTTCCCTTTTAATAAGCACTCTTTAAAGTCATTACCTGCAGTGGAGTTAAAGGCTCAGCTATTAAAAGGTTACTTTAATGTGAAAAATGGCCTCGCGATATACTCAAGTTAATTACTATTGGATACTGGTTCTGGTTTAATCTAATGCCTAAACCTTAATGAAAGATATGTTGCTGTACAATGAGAGGCAAAAAAAAAAAACGGTTCCTGATCCACAAGACTTTTTGTGTTATCTCTTGTCATACATCGTAGTCACCTAAGCACATTCCCAATTCTTTTAATTAAAGTATGCCACATGTTGTGCAGAATAGTAATGATGGGCACATAGCATGGTTAATGACAACTCAACACCTATTTTCCATCACTCTTTTGCAGTCAGTAACCATCCCCTAAATACAAAGCTAAAGCTATTCATTACATTTTATCGTTCAGAAAAGTGTAATATTGATTCATATCTAAAGCAGAATGTCATAAGTCATTTATTTTGTTTCACCACGAACTCCAAAACACATACATTAGTTGACCCTGTTTTGTCATGAAGAATTTACCCATGAGAAAAGAATCTCCAATGTGTCATATCATGCAGACTAGAATATTTGCATAACCATGACTTATTAATAAATGTTTTGGCTTGTAATACTCTCGCTAAAAGTGTTTGTTTTTTTTCCAGGAAAACTAAATATATCAATTTCTTTTGTCGCCACATTGCTATTTCAAGGCACACAAATGAAAGTTTTACAGACATACCTTGAACCCTTGAAGCCTAAATTTGAGCAAATTTGAGTATTCACCTAATCTCCCATAATGAAGCACTTTTGAGCTCTTATTCCACTTGAGGTTATGGGGTTGGATGATGAAAGCTGACCTTTTTGTTTTAAACTATTTTAATTCACACGTGCAAAGTATAATTACTGTGATCTGTGCAGTGGGCCAGAGGTAAAGGCTCTAGAGAAGCATTAACCTTGAGAGCTTACTTAGTATACATTTTTGAGAATAATGTGCAGGTTAAATCAAAAACATTGAGATAAAATGTTATTTAAGATAAACAAATCATCCAGCAGAGCAAAAAAAATACAAAAAAAACTTCCATCTACATCTGTTGCAATTATTGTTTTTATTCTCTTGGTGGAATACTAAAACATGTCAAATGAGCAATTTCCATAATTCACAAATCATCTCACCAAAGAAATGATGCCTACTATGGTACGATCATTTACCAAATTAAATTCACTACTAATTGCAAAAGAGCAGAATCACATTCCAGACACAGAAAATAACAAATCGTCATAATGCTTCATTTTAATTTTTCCTGCTGTGAAATATGCCCTATCCATCGACAGAATTAATGTGAACCACATTAGCATTTATCAGTGATACGTTTCCCTATCTCTTAAGGTCACGTGGCTTTAACAGGAGTCTTAAGTAAGACTCATGTGCGAGTAAATGACCCATTGTATAAATTCCACAGCCTCGTCAGGGAGATGTGGCCACTAAATGTCACAAACCGGCAGGTCATTCCATCCTTTTGTCTCAACAAAATGCTCTAAAAGGGGAGCGAGGAATATGCTACGCATTGTACTGAGGGCTTTGCTGTGCTAAAATGGTTTGAAAGCTATACAAATATATTCCGTGGTGTCAACAGCGAATGACTGAATGGGACTTAAGACGGCGTTAACCGATGCAGTGGCATTGGGCTCCGTGGTTGACAGTTTATTTGCACAACTTCAATATATCTTTGAAGCCCAGAGGTCGCCCACTGTCAGAGAACGGATGGACAGGCGACTCCCAGCAAGCCGCGTCATGATGAAAAGATACAACAATTGTTTCTTGATCAAGAGCGTAGAGCTGCTATTGAACAATGGCTTTTAAGATCAAATAGCTCTGCTGAAAATTGGCTGCAGCGTAGACTTGCATGGTGGCATGCTTCATAAATATTGGACTGTATGTTTCATATGAATGGGGCGTATTCACCTGAAGGTGTTTGAAGAAAGCTGACAATTAAGTGTTATCTGGTGACTTCATTGAAGCTAAAAATAAAGACATTTCTTTTTGCATTTATTAAAATGACTTCATGACTACTCGAGACACACATGAACTCCATCAGACTTTCTTTTTATTTCCGTGCAATCACATTCACACCAACACTTGTCACTACTTGGATTTAATAGCATTGGTTTTTTTTTTTGACACAAGTTCATACTTAGGGATTAACTATCCTCCAATCAGGAAAATGATTTTAAAAAAAGACAGTATATATACACGTATATACTAACAATTGTGGAAGTAACACAAACTGTACTTTTTTCATTTATTAATTGGGGTGTATTTGGAAATTCAATCTGACGTCCTAACTCTACCCTGACAGTATTTTGAGAGGCAGAACGGAAAGGGAATTTTTTTGTTGTTAAATCTCTGTCGGCCCACAACCCTTGCATCTTGCTTGTATAGCTTCCATCTTGTCTTGCCTGACGCTCTGACGCACCGTCCCCCGTCAGAGCGCCCCCCCCCCCCCCGTGCAGCTCAATAAATAACAGAACCACACAAACCAAAGACTCTCTGAGTTTCGGAAGAGTCTCATAAGAGTATCAACACCATAGAATCAATACGCCTTTCCCGATATGACACACCAATGCCATCAAGTACAAAAATTGATGTTACCGTACTTTACATTGTGATTAGTGTCTAAATTTTACAGCACAATCATACACAGGATGGATAAAGTTTCAATGCGTTAAAAGTCTGGTGCGATTGTGTAATTAGTTTAACAGAAACCGCTATGTGAAAGTCCACGTCATAAAAAAAAAAAAAAAGAGAAAGGTCTTTAGCAGTTAGTATGGTTCATTTGTTTGACCTTGAAGTACAAGAGCAAGGCACTCTTGAGTTTAGTGAACAGGAGTCCCAAGACTGCTGCATTTATCATTGAAATGCTGAGCTGTCAAGTCACACCACATACCTGTCATGGAGGGCTCAAAGGTACAGAGCCAGCTCTTCTCCTCTGTTGCAGTGCATGATTCTTCATCGCATTGCATCGCAGGCCTGTTCACTATTGTTTTCAGCCCCGTGTCAACATAATTCATTTCTGTATCTGACAGCTCCTGACTCTAAGAGTATGGCACTACTAGTTCAAATGTTCAACATCAGCCTCAGACTGTGCCTTTCACTGTTTGGCGCTATTCCTTCTATCTCGGTTACAAGAAACAAAACAAAAGAACTAAAAAAAAAACATTATTTTTGGCAAATGTCATCAAAAAGCAGAAGGTCATCTTCACAGTAGGAAAATTATTATTATTAAGACAGTTTGCTGTTTTCACACTGACATTACATAAAATGAGAGTGAATGACATGATTTTCAAATGAGCTGAGCAGGCTCAGGAATGCAGAGACGACACTTTGTCATCATGCTTCTCATCGTGACATCTGAAAAGACCCACAGGTGCTGTACAAAGTGACTGTGTTGTCATATTTCATTTAGGCATCCTTCAGCAAAGCTGTAATTGCCTAATTAGCTTGTTAATTAGAAGATTAGCATTTACTGATGGAGTGGCTTGCTCTGTTGTGATGAGAGTAATGCAGATTAAGTGAGAAGTTAAGGGTGCATAATTTCACACAATTTTACTGTCCACTAAGGGGTCGCAAATTATTCTTACGAGATTTGATTTTGTGTTTGAAGAAATGATGATGCTCTCAATGTATCTTTGGCGGCATGGTGGTTTGCACATCAGCCTCACAGTTCTGAGGTTGAGGGTTTCAAAAACAGGCTCCAGCCTTCCTTTATAGATTTTGTATGTTCCTTCAGTGCTTATGTGGGTTTTCTGCAGGTACTATAGCTTCAGAAATGAGAGCATTTTGTTGCCCGTCTCTTTATTGTGGTTGCTCCGTTGAAATTAAGCAGGCCCTCAGTGGACTTGTGGGGCCAGTCCTGGGGCTCTCTGAAATTTGTTTTTTCTCCTTCATGGTGACGCCTGGCAACCTCTCAGGCACCGAGAAAGCACTCCAACCCTCCAGCCTTTAATCCTTGTTATTATTTGAGGATTTTTTTTCTAGCGGTTGTAAGGACAAATGTGAGTGATCATAGGTATCCAGTAAACTGCAATTGAGGGGAGTAAAAGCTTCACAGCTCAGTATGATCAATCATGATCAATCATACTGTGCTTGTCCTTCCTCATCTATTTCCTAAACTGTCACCACGAAAGGACCCTATATTTTTGCTTAAAATCACAACAGAGATCATAAACTTGGAAGTGGGTGTCCTGTTAATAAGGGTCAATGTTGTGGTTGCAGTAACATTTAAGATTGGCCACCAGTGCAGAAAACGTGCCATATACTCTATATATAGTCAATAAGAGAAATTGAATGACTTGGCCTTAAGCTCAAATTGATTCCAGTATGTTAATGGGTCAATGATGAAATCATTAATAATTGCTGACAGTGATATGTCATAGGTAAGCTTGTATGGAAACACTGAGCAGTGCAGTCATGTGGTGATGAATAATCACAGAATATAAAATGTTCTAACAATGACAAATGTCTCTTATAAACTGCGTTTAAACATACCCAACAAATCAAATCTTAGATTCAGTTTGTAGAACAAACTTGTGGACAAGGACTGATATTAGACAACAGCTCCAGATAATAATTTTAACAACATTTTGAATTTCAAAAAGTAGGACTTTTCAGTTTTAGGGCTATAAAAGATAACAAAATAAAGTGCTTGTGCTATACTACTTTTTAATCGATTAAAAGCTTGCGTTGTTTGTAAATTACATTCATAGGATGTCATTTGCTGTACATGCATTCAGTTTCATTTCCCTTTGTTGTTATGAAACCTATTTTTGGTGGTTGATATCATGCTGTAACTGTGTGCCGAGGTAATAACACTATTGGGAAGACAAGGGAAAATAAATTGTACTACATCCTGTCCAAAAATATTTGCATGTGTGTTGCATGTACATAAATGTAGATGAAAATATTAAGATTATGCAGCTTTTTTTTTTTTCCTTTCAAAAGACTTTCTGACAAACTAATGAAGAAAAAAAATGAGAAGAGGTCACAGTGTATGGTGTCTAAATCACTGCAGCCAAGCTGCCCTCTGTTCAGCTTGAGTATTGACATTATGCCAGCTATGACACCATAACTCAGCCCACTGCGATGGTCATTTGATAAATGGTATCATAAATTGTTGACAAAACAATTTGTGATGTATTATGTTTCCGATGTGTTGTACTGCTTATCAAATCAAGTAATCTGGCAGGGCTTTCCATTCATCAGCATAAGGCCAGCATGCACTGAGGATTGTGATGACTTTGTTGGTTTGGAGACACACATTTCCAATGCAGTGCGGCTTCAAACGTGGGACCCTACGAACCACATCACAGTAATATTACTTCCGTGAAAGTCAACAATTGTCAAATAGTCAATATAATTCTATTAAAATTTTTGATCAAACTTTAAGAATAAGTATTATACCGGGGCCAGTCATTAAAAATTGAAACCTCTAATCTCCCAACCTCTGTTTAAGGTACAACTCTCTTTCGGAAGCCAGTTTCCTTACAGTTTGGCGGTACGAAGTTTCTCTGGTGCAAACAGGAAACTTGCCACTCAACTGACAGCCACTTGCTTTACCTCATCATTGAACCAGGTCAGTGAACCCAAGTATTTAACAAAGTGGATTTAGACAAGTTCTATGATCTGGTGCACATCTGAAATGGTGCACATCTGAAAAGGTGTCAAATTCAAGACTGCCTTCAATACTCCTACTTGTCTTTCTGGATATTTTTTGGGGCCCATTTGACTTAAAAATGCTTTGCTGTCTCCTATAACCTGGTCAACGACATTCAGAATGATATTTCAGCATGCTATTTTATTTATTTTTTAACTTGGTATGACTTTTTTCATAGTCATTCAAGGATCACATCACCCATGTTCACTCGATGCTGCAGCTATTGTTGGAGGACCACCTATTTGTAAAAGTAGAGCAATGTGAGTCCCATTGCAGTTTCTACACCGCTTGTCCTGTTCAGGGTCACAAAAATCAGGAACAGAGCTCAGCTGACCTCAGACAAAAGACAGATGACAAAATAGACTTGTTGTCAGGCAAACTCAGGACATATTATTCCTATTCCCATTCACCTTCATCATGATTGAGTGAGAATTGAATCTACTATATGCTGCCTCTCCAAAGTTTGGCAAGTTACCACTCTGCCATTTATAACCTGAATGCAGTTGGTCCAAAATGCTGTTGTTCACCTCCCAAATGAGCTCGTAAGATGGCGCCCATAACCCAAATTCTTGCCTTTTAGAATTAATTATTCTATTTGTTTTCAATTTTCCAAATGGCCTCATCCCATTTTATCACTGTGATCCTCCACCCCTACATACCTGCCCGGTGCGGTGCCTCAGGTCTGCAGACCAGATGCTACTGAAAGTGCTGAGGACTGAGGGGAGCCTCAGAGGGGATTGGGCTTTTCTGTTGCTTGTCCTTCCCCCTGGACTGACCACCTCTTAAATGTTAGGCAAGCCTTCTCTATGTCCATTTTTGAAACTCGTTTGAAGACCCGTTTGTATTCTTTGGCTTTTGATCCAACATAAAGCTGACATTGTTTTATTGCTTCCTGGTGTACTATGTTTGTGTTTCTGTCATTCATTTGTGTTTAAATTGACTGTTTTCACTGTCTTTTTTTAAATATGATATACAAAGTGGTTTATTAAAGTTGTGGCTGTTGTGAAGTGCACTATATACAGATTGTATTGTATGTAAAAAATATTTATATGACTATTTTTTAAGTTACTTCTTCTGCTGGTTGTTTAATATGTTAAAATTGTAGTTTTTTTTTTTAAGAAATCACATTAGATTCTTTTATTGCATTCATTGGCCACATGAAGCAGCATTTGGTTTTATAAGATCAACTCAAGTCAACTTTTCTACCAGCCCCCTTATCAACTTTTCTTCTAAATGTTTAGCTCTAAAAATCCCCCTCAATGAATGTATAGTACAGTATACGTGGTGCCTTGCTTCCTGCAGCCCAACAACGTGTCTGCTGCCATAGCAACTGCGGAGGAGCACAGAGCAGCGCCGCCTGCTTTGTGCAATGGATGTCGCTCTTAGCAACGACCAATCACAAGTTGCCATTCTTTTCTTTTCTTTTTTTTATCTTGTGCAGGGGCAGTGTGAAGATGGAGGGATTGAGTGGGTGGGCTTTGGCCGTCATGCATCTGCCAAGCAATAGGACGCACGCGTCGTCACTCTTGCTTCTTCTAGACGTGGATTGGTGGAGCCAGCTTCATTTTGCAATCATATAAACATGTCTGCCGCTCGCGCGGAGTGTGAGCCAAAGCCTTTGCAGGAGAGCGCGCTGCTCTACATCAAACAGCATAAAAGTCTCGTTATGTATTTTCCTGCCTTGCTTGCAGGAGTAAATCTTGATTACTGCGCGGGAATATGCACAGAGCTGCGCGAGGACGCCTTCCCGCAAAGACTGTGCTTTCATCACTATAATCAGCTGCCTAACTACTCGCTCGTAACATTTTTGGCTTTTTCGCTGCTCGGGTGAGAAGTGACAGGAGTGTAGACCACTCCTCTGTTGGGCGGGGCGTGCATTTCATTTTGTATTTTGTGTGTGTATTTTTTTTCTTTCTCTCCCCCCTCGTGTTGCCTGCTCTGACACGTCTGCACTGAGTGAGTGGCATTGGCACACTGTCAATCGCTCACTATCAAACAACATAAAACACACAGGCACACAAGCTGCACCTCATAAATTTGAGCAAGGCATGGTATTTTTTTTATTTTAGTTTATTTTTGGCGCATCGCTTTATTATACAGCGCTGCATCCTTATTAATTTCCGATCCTTGTTGCTTTTTTTCTAAACAGCATCTCGCAACTTTTTGTGCGTTTTTTTTTTATTTTATTTACAACTATTCGGACACTACTGTATTTTCTCAATACATGGACTGCATTCCTGCACTAAGGTTTTTTATTTTTATTTTACAAAGAATTGTTTGCAACGTTGGATATTTTTGCCTCCCGATGAGGATTTTTGTGAGGAGATGCACCGGAAACCCCACGAAGAGCGCCAATAAATGAGAGATCACCAAAGGAGCAATTGTTTCCAAAGCCGTCAAATCCCACTGACAGAGAGAAGATACATTGGCGTGAAGATTCGTGGAGGATAAGATGGACAACCTTCGACAATTTTGACATTTTTAAATTCTCTTATTAAGGCATTATTCTTAATCCGTCGATCCCCGTTTTGGCACCCTGGACCGCGCGTAAAGAGACGCGTCAACTTGGACACATTTACGCCACCACAGCGCAGTGTTTTCCTCGTTTATTTTTGTTTTGTTTTCTTTTAAACAAAACGTCTGTGTGTTTGGGCCACGCTGCCGTGTACCCTGATTATCTTCGGCACATGTTCTAGCCCATTACGTATATGAGTTTTTCAATT
This sequence comes from Syngnathus leptorhynchus, assembly GCF_054491065.1. Classification (NCBI taxonomy): domain Eukaryota; kingdom Metazoa; phylum Chordata; class Actinopteri; order Syngnathiformes; family Syngnathidae; genus Syngnathus; species Syngnathus leptorhynchus. The sequence continues at coordinate 8,706,749 of NC_141198.1, read as the reverse complement.
TGTGTGGCTCAGTGCACGGACTCTTTAGCGGTTCCGATGGATGATCAAGCCCGGATCATGCAGTCGATTGGCGGCGTCAGTTTGGCCGGCCACTCGGTACAAGGTGGCATGGCCCTGCCGCCTCCACATGGACACGACGGCACGGACGGGGATGGACGCAAACAAGACATTGGCGACATTCTTCATCAAATAATGACCATAACTGATCAAAGTCTGGACGAGGCGCAAGCAAAGTTGGTTGTTTTTTGTGACTTGTAACCCCTCTTTGACAACACGCGTTATTATTATTATTATTATCATTATTATTATTATGATTAAAACATATTCCCCACCGCGCATAAGAGCAGGCTGGGGTGCGTTTAATGACACTGACAATGATCAGGTGCATTTAGTGCCTCATAAAGCTTAAGCACGGGTTGTCACTGTGAAGACAACATTTTTTTAATTGACATGACTGTTAACGCAAAACAGCCTGACTAGTGTTCAAAAAGTTTACCTGCACACATCTTGTATTTGCCAAAGTGTCGTAAAATAATTGGAAATATTTCTGCTGGTTTATTGAATACTTTAGTCAATTTGGACATCACGTTATATTGATGTGATCGTTCTGTTTGCCCCAATATTGCCTGCATTGTTTTGTTACCTTAGAAATACATTAAGCAATCGTGTTGGGGAAAGTAATGATAATTAATAGAACAGGTATGACTTATCAGTGAACTTATATCAATATTTTCTCTTGTCTGATACTGAAACAGGAAACATGGACTCAACTGTCACAGAATGAAACCAGCCCTCTTCAGCGTTCTCTGTGAAATCAAAGAAAAGACAGGTAAGCCTTTCCTAAGTCTATTTAAGAAAGTCATGAAATATTTAATAGTTGGACAGCAGAAAAATCATACACTTTTTCCTGTCAGTGTTCCAATGTCTGCCATCCAGGTTAAGCAGGGGACCTTTGTCCATTTTAATCAATCACCCATTTAAAAATAGCAGCAAACAGTGGAGGTATATACATACAGTATATTATTCATCCTTTGTTGCTTTATCTATCCAAACACTGGCTGCTTGTAGAAAATAAAAAAAATCTTATGCGTTTCAGCTTTTAAATTACACAGATGTGGCTGATACAGCTGACTGTATGCTCAGTGTACAAATAATAGCAATCACACTCAGTAAATTTGTGTATTTTTAACTTCACGCAAACACCTTCTTTTGTTTTTCAAAGTCTTTTTGAAAAATACAAATAACACATTTTCCAATTGGACTGTGCATGTTAATCTGGGAGAATTAGTCTGCACAAATTTCAGATTTCTATGAACATCATGTGTGTATTTTAGTATGTGTGTCAATGCAATGAAACATCCAAGACTGATATTGTCACTGATTATTTACAGTATGAAAAACTTTAAAGGTGTTACGTTTTGAAGAAAAATTCTAAAAATGCACGTGGTAAAATCAACCAAAATACTTCCTTGTAAAGAAATTAAATAAAATACAAAAATGGTTCTTGCATGCAGCATTGCATCACTAATTAGAATGGTTATTGAAACCGCTCCTACAAAAATGACTTTCAGACTATTGACATAAGTACATTTGTCATACAATGCTAAAACAAGTAGTAAACAAATAGGAATAAGAAGGAAACAATGTCATGGGTTCGGAGTAATTTTAGCACCCCTGATAACTTGTCAGATTTGTGACCTTTGTGCGGTTTATGAGGAAATTGGCTCGGGGGAGATCATAAAAGTTTATGAACTCCCCCCCTACTCAGGTGCCGGTCATAGAGGCAGACAGAGGGTCTGCGTTCGAGCCGAGGTGCTCAGCTTTTTGTAGCCTGTTAAGACAAAGCAAGAAACAGAAGGAGAAAACAGCAGGATGTCGCTCACGTAGTATGTCAGTTTTTATTTTGCAAGAAACCTCCCGGTGAATTGTAGACTTTTTCGAATTATATCTTATATTGCCACAATCACATCTCATGTTATGACACTGAGTGGTCAGGTAAAATTAGATTACTGTTTTGTTGAGACGCTACGCGATGGGCTCACTCGGAATGTTTCTGCTTTCAAATAAGTGCCACAGTTTTAAGCAGCTGCAAATCTAAAAATAGGCAAAAATGACAAAAGCTGCATGAGAAAGATGTACACTGCTAAATACATAATGGACTGTGGATGTGCATGTAAGGTAACCTGTGGTTTGGAGTCACTGACAGAGAGCTCAGCTGGTGTGGTGGCCTTGCTGACCGCCTTGTTATTGCAGCACACAGTGCACCTTTCACTGGCCCACGTAGCTTTGCTCAGAGGGATTCCTTGGCCCTTTTCATGTCTCCTCAAATGGCACACAGGGAGGGTGGATAGGGTTCGCTATGGAAATGAAACCCAAAAGCCATGTCATTTGCTGAAAGCGTATGGAATATTATAGACGGCCATGGTTTGGTATAGATAAAAGCCGAAGTGCACGTAAAGGTTAAATATTTGTCAATGTAAAATATTGGGATGTTGCATTTGAGAGGAGGGCAAAGTCAAGCAAAGCGAGAGGTTTTCAGGACTTTTTAAAACTTTCGGACACTTTCGTTTTTGTGGCACGCCAGCATATTTCTGCATTACTAATGCCCTGGAAGTATTAATTCACTTTGATATGCTAATCAAGCATTATACAAGAAATGGGATTAAGTGGCAGCATGAACTCATTTGCCTGTCACTAAATTTAGTGATTTTAGCAGGCATTTCACCCCCGTCTCGCCTCCACATACAGTTTCCTTTGGTGTGCTTTTCGATATACACATGTGAGAGGTCCTTTATTTTCTTTGCCGTAGAAAAATGTAAGTCCAAATACAAACAGAAATAATTGATTCTCAATCATTTTGGAACAAAGGGCAGCTTCACGTTGTACCTTTTGGCTGCAAGCTGTGTACAGTGAATGCATTCACAGAAAATTGCCTGCCATTCAGATGAGTTTTGCAGTTATTCCCGTGCGCCGGGTTTATTTTAACCTGCTGGCGACTCCCCTGTCTTGCTTTCATGCTTGGAAGAGTGGCTCACAGCGGCAGCAGCAGCGGGAGAGGCAAGAATAACAAAGGTGAAAGATTACCTCCATATGGTATTTCTGACCAGGAAGAGAGAGGTTCTGTTGCAGGACTCCTCTCTGAAGTGAGGTTTAATCAATAGAAAGAGATTACCGAGAACTATTACAGGCTAAATCACGGAGCGCCACTGAGAGGCTTAGTCCTCTCCACAGCTCTCTCAGCTGCATCGCGCTCCTTTGGCTACGTATTGACTTGTTGTTTTGCTGACCTTTGACTTATCAGGTTCCAAAACAGGGGGTGGGCTTTTCAAAACGTAGTACCGCCAATTAAGGGGAGCGCGCATTCACATGAATCCTGCACTATGTATGAAAAGCTCAAGATGCTTATCAGATCTTACATGTTACATGTGATGCTGAGCAGGGGAGACGGTGTTAACTAAATACAGGCCAAGATGAGACTGTAATTAACCGCAAGCAAGGCAGACTAAAAGCATTACCTGCAGTAAATAGAGTTAAGCATTTCTGAAATCTATTGGGAATGTTTAATTCAATGTTACTCGACCAACCTAATGAGGCAGCTCATTTCGATTGCTGTATCTGAGAAGTCAGAAATGACAATATTTAACCACTAAAACAAAACTGTGCTGTTCAGAAATGCAACTCTCATTTTTTTTTCAAAAATTCATAATGTGGTTTACTTTTTTTTATTTTATTTATAATATATTTCATTTGAACATTTTGAGATAGTTGCATTGTTTTGATTTAAGATATTTTACATACGGTACGTGTGTTTTAACCAAAACAGAAATAATAAAACGATTAGGTATGTTTGGCATAAACCTTACATTAGGTGGTGGTTTAATACATTTTTTAAGCACTATATTTTATATTATTTTCTGCTTAAAGCCACATAGCAAAAATATATACACAATAATGGGGTTTTATATTTTGCTCATTTTTGCTTTTGATATTTGACTGGTGTTGAAAAAGCTCCAGCGCTCTCACAGGAGAGAACAGCAAGCTATTCAGCAGCAAAGACAATTGACTTTGGCTGCTTTTTGTCTCAGGGAGCCCAGCGATGCGACTGCAGTGACTAGATAGTGTTGTGCCCAATGGCTCGCGCACAGCTGGGTTCCTGACTGGCTTCAATAGCGGGGCTGCATGTGCTTCCTCTGCTAAAGCACGACGGGGACACGGGAAGATATAGCTATTATCTACACAGCTCCCAAACACCCTCCTATTCCCCATCAGCAAAGACGAGATGAAGGCGAGCCAAACCAAGAGAAAGGGGACCAAAAACAAAACAAAACAAAACAAAGAATATGTATCAGTTTCATTTGGAAGGCTAAATGTCTTTGTCCTGTGGCTATAGATATCTTCGCATTGCTACTATCAGGCTTTTGCACAATGATCCAGTGGTGTCCCTCCATCTGCACCCATCTTGCACGTCTCTCTCTCTCTCTCTCTCTCTCTCTCTCTCTCTCTCTCTCTTGTTCGCTTTCTCGCCCTCCTCCTCTGTCGCTGGAAGCGTTTGTCGCGGGCTTCTGTGCGATCAACAGCTCATAATGTTTTCTTTCCACATACGTTATGCAAATGAGTCTTTATGGCAACTGGCATAACAATTAGCATCCTCCAACAATATTTTAGTAGGTTAATTGCAAAATTTCTGAATTGTACGTCTGAGCTGTTAATTAGGCATGACAGAGGTGGTGAAATAGTTATCTTCAGGCGGTGGCAGCCAGCAGAGGCTGCTTGGGATGCAAACAGGAAGGATTGATTGAAATGAGTTTACAGCGCGTGGCTGCTGCCGATTTGTTCCTCTTCGCGCTCTCTTACTAAAAAAAAAAAAAAAAAATGCAAACATGAAATAGAACAAAAGAGGCTCTCAAAGGTTGACCCGAGTAGAAATAGACTGCTGCTGCTGACTTGATATAAAATATACAAACAATACTTTATATCAGACTTTAAATCTAAGGTTGCTTTTTTTCATGTCACAATTGCATTGTTCTTAGTTTATAATAAATGACCCTTCAATAATTTGGGCTTGCAGAAATATTTGCTCTGCAAGGAAAAAAAAAAACTGTATTTCAACCAAAATGGGAAACTGCAGGAAGTGAATGAGGAGCCACAATACGGCTTGCTGATGTTCCACTGGCTACAAGCGCTGCCTTTTTTCCTGAATATCTTTGTAACTCTTTGTACTCTTTACTCTCCTGCGTCATCTCGCATGTCTCTCGATGGGCGAGCTGCTATGCAGCATATGTAAGGTCACAAAGCCAGTTATTACTACCATACAAAGAGAGCTTGAGTGAGACTGGTGCAAAGCAAGTCCTCTCTCAGTAATGACTCTGCTATTTATAGGTCCCTATTTCATTAGCTCTAGCGTTTCCTCCTGGGACAATAGACACCATGATGTTCATTTACTCTGTACACATTACATGCGGACAACTAAATGACCGATCATTTGCGAGTGCAGGCATGTTGCAAAGAGTCCGGCTGTCTTTTGCTGTCGTGCTCCTAACTTGCTTTGGAGATGTGTATCTTATAAGTAGTTGAATGCGTGTTGCTTTGTTGTCATTGTTGTCACCTGCACATTTGACATCTTTGTAGGGTGAGCAATAAAGACTCCAATTCAAAATGCATTCGTATCACATATATTTATGATATCATTCTCCGATGAAAATACATTACCCTTTAGACATTTTTCTCAAAACAAAAAAGGGACTTATGTTATTTCTCTCATTTACAAGCCAGAAAATAAAGACCTCCACAATTCTCCACCGTTCAGCGTGAGCCTGCATTAGAATGATGTATTGAAGGCAGAAATAGGAAAAAGATGTCAATGCAATGAAATTTTAATCAGTGTCTTCTGCCGCTTTAATAAGGCAAATAATTCTTATTGGCTGTTGTGTTAAAATTTCTAATATTTAATTCATAACAAACCTTGCATTATTCTGTGTACGCCTTGAGTTAAGCTTCACACTGCTGCGGGGATGATGAAGTGCACACTGTGCGTTTTTCTATGAGTTGCGGCACACTACTATTAAATTGTCTTGATGTTGTCTCCGAAATAAAATATGCATGTATAATACCTTTAATTAACTATTGTACTGGGAGACTGCAATGACCCCAGCCGCCGATCAGTGTGCATAAACACGGACTCTCCTGCCTTTGTAATTTAGCCAGCTGTCAGTAAGGTATGAATGACCATTGGCTGAGCATACCATTTTATTTTTTTTTATTATTATTCTAAGTCCTTGAAGTGCATTTTTGTGTCTGAAGTAATGGAAAGATGGCAATGGGCCAGGAGGCTAGGTGCTGGCTCATGTTACACTGAAAGAGCGGGCCCTGTTTTCGTCTCTCGGTGAAATGGCTTAATTGGTGTCAGAGCCCCGGGGATAAAGGCTTCTTGCTCTGAAACACAGCCACACAGGCCCTGTCTTCGCTCAACCAGCAGCAGTGCCCGGCGTCTGCTGGTGAACGAGCACTAAGCCGTGGCTTAACAATACCAAATGATGTTTGGGATGACAGAAATTAATATGCGCTTGCTCCCAGAAAGCTATGATTAATGACAGCGAGCGGGGGAATGCTGTTCCTCTCTTTGCTCCTCTTTGATAGGCTTTGAAAAACAAAACAAAAGACACACAGATACAAGGGTCTACTCTCTTTCCAAAGTGGAGGTCATCAAGGATACAGAAAACATACTAAACTTGGCACTGAGCATCACAAAGGGAAGTCCAAACTTGGACATGCGTATAATTACAACTGAGAGCATTTTAAATATCCTGAGTGTCACACTGATAGTATTTTTCATAACATACCGCAAGATGATTTAAAGTGATAATATGGCTGAATTGGCACTCAGTGCAGCGCCGACCGTGCCAAGACCAAACAATCCTAATTTGGATCAGCACCAAATTGTTGGCCTTCATGGATAGCCACATCATGCATATGTCTGCATTTTGTCATCAAGGTTCATGCATTATTCAGTGAGAAATTAAGCAAAATGTCTAACAGCGCTTGCTCATATCAGAAACGAACCAAAACAGAAATCCGCATTTTTACCTGCATCATCAATTGGTGAATCTTCTTTGGCCAAACCTTCTTTTCTTCGCAACTTTTTGTGAAAAATCAATGATAATTTTTTTTTTTTTTTGCGACACACTAATGGCGATCAAAATCCATACCTCTTTCAAAACTCTTATGACTCATTGCGTCTACTAATTTTAAACGCCATCATTCCATTGAAATTGTGCACACAGACACACACATATTGAGCCAGCACAAAATGTGTGAACAAAATGGTGGTGCGCTGTTGCCATGATAATGATCTGTATCTGTTGTGTCCTAGGTGGAGACGCATGAATATTTAATTGTGTCTGCAAGAGAGAATCCCCAGACCGTTCTGTTCATTTCTTACTTTTTCTACTGTAATGGGTCCCCCTTCCCTCCCAGGTAGTTCCTCACTAAGTAATGGTGAATTAAAATGATATAAATTGCAACGTAAGGGCTTTCTCAAGACGTTTATCTCTGCAAAATGCAGTTTGAAATTCAAATGGCAAGTTTTGTCAACCGCCATTCTGCTGACTTGGTGCGTGCGCCTCATGCTGGCTTCTTGAAATAAGCACTCCCTCTGTCAGAATGATTGATGTGCATTAAGCGTGCACTTTTTACATCACGCCGTTCCGGAAGATGATGTGGGCGCAAGGATATGAGTTAAACAGTGAATGAGTCTCCTATTTTATTGATCCATTTGTAGTGCGAGTGCTCCGTGAAGAGTGACGGTGAGCTCTCGTCCTCATTGTGGGTGCATTTGCTTGATCAAAGAACCTCAATGTTGGTTCCGCAGCACCTTGTCATCTTGCATTTTAAGGAAAGGGACAGAGACCCTCGTACTTAGGTTCATTTTGTGCCCATAATGCAATTAAGTAAAAGCTCTCCTTACAAACAGAGTCAGTTGTTGAGGGACAGGAGGTGTGGTTCCTCTCCTCTAAATATTCTGAATTAGTTGTTAAATTTTGTGTTTGTGTGTGTGCGTTTGTGCACGCGTGTGTGTGTGTGTGTGTGTGTGTGTGTGTGTGTGTGTGTGTGTGTGTGTGTGTGTGTGTGTGTGTGTGTGTGTGTGTGGGTGCGAGTGTGTTGGCAGGCCTGATAGGCTGCAGTGTGAAGGTGAAGTGTGTGATGCTTGGAGATGCCTGCATAAGTATGCAAAGCACGGCAAGCGTCTCCCGGGTGCTGAAGGAGAGCATGGAGTGGCAGAGTTAATTTATTTAATGACTGAGCGTCTTATATCTCCCAAGCCCTGATTAGAATCCATGCTTGATGAGGGAAGCGATAGAAGGCTTTGCACTGCCCCCAGGCCCTTGCACGTACATTCTTGCTTTGCGTTTTTTTTTTTTCTAATCCACCCTACTGCCTCTGTAGACTTTTATATGTATATACAAAGAAAGAAAGCGGGACTAGTTCCAAATGGTTGGCAACTTTGGGCCTATGGTTAGGAGCCTATCCACACAAATTCAGGTAGTTTTAAAACCTTGCATATATTTTAGGGGTGTTGTGGTACTTTGAACTTATGCAATCCGCGACACTGATGTCGTTTTGGGAAAAGAAAATATTTTAACCCACATTTTAAAATTTTTATATTCAGATGAGACGAAAATGCTGGGCCTTTTTTAAGTGAGTGCTATATATTTTTTAAGTGAGTGCTATATATATATATAGAATATATATATATATATATACATATATATATATATATATATATATATATATATATATATATATATATATATATATATTATTATAATTTATATAAAGTAAATTTGTATTTTATGCATGTATATCACTCATCTGACAAGACTTATTTACTCATAAAAACCAATATTTTAATTACCAATATTTACATGCCCAGCATTATTCTTGAAGATTCCATATTATTATTATGTATTATTCTTGCAGTGTTATCCTGAATTATGTCTAGCAAGTTAGGATTTAGCCATGTCAGTTAAGATCAAGTATATAAATAAATGTTATGATGTAAAACAAGAAAAAGCAAAAGCAAATAGTAACAAAAAAGGTCATTGGTCATGTGCAGCCATCAATTTTCTCAATCGGATATCCTCATTTCGGTCGCGGGCCATCAGCAAAGTCTTGGACACAAGTTTTAGGTTTAACTTGTTTGTCAACTTCCTATGACAGTATGACAATTTTGGTAATCGATAATTCTGAGTTTCTCCTTTTGCAAACATTGTTTCTGTAACTTTTGCAAAAATAACTTTCTCCCAGACTGTACCCTTTCTGTTAAGACCTTATAGATTTTATTTCATTCCGTCAGTGTGAACTTTTTCTTTTCACACCTTATTTGCATGAACATCGAACAAATATGCGTTTGTTTTATTGTAAGTGTGAAATTGTGTTTGTGTGTGGTGGGTTCGGCGATAAAGACAAAGCTGTGGTGGACTCTATGAACGTGGGAAAGCCAAACAGAGTGTGTCACTTTGGCAGCACAGGCTGTCAGCTATGGGAGGGCTGCAGTTGTAAAAATCATGACCTTCCTCTTTGCCAGCATGTCGCTCGCAGAGCCAATCCTCTGCCCTGTGCTGACGGTGGGAGGGAATACAAACAGCGGGGGAAAAAATAGTCAGAACCATAATTGTGACTGGGTGTGGGTGACGATATCATGAAATACTTCTTGGTGTGATCATGAAAGCCAAGGTGAGGCTGTGGAAGCAAATGCACGGGGGAAAGAAGGGGAAAGAAAGAACTTCCCGGCTTCTTCTTTTTTCCACAAGCTATCATCGGTAATGTCGCGGCAGCGTCACAAAGCAGAAATTATTTCTTCAGGCGTTGCTGTCAAATGTTATTCAAATAACACCAGCCTCGCATTTGAATAACAGCCGACATTTTGAATTAATTAATCAGACAAGATAGTCTGGGCCTTTTCTCATTAGTCTACAGGTCAGGACGGGGAAGATATATGTGCTGGTGATGATATACTTGTCTTCAATAGTGATTTATGGAGATTTTGGATTGTACTCGATTTGTCAAAGGGCCTACTAGCAGAAAAATAGGACAATGCATATTTCATTACCTAATCTTTGATACGTTCCGTGATGCTGAACGATACCGTCCTGTTGTTTAGACGCGCTTTTATTGTCACTCTTCTTGATTCAGGTGCGTACGCATAGACATTGGCTCAAACGCACGCACGCACACACATACACGTACGCACTCACACACACACGCACACACACATGCACACACACACACACACACACACACACACACACACACACACACACACACACACACACACACACACACACACACACTTTTAATCATCTTTCAAAGAACTTCCCCATTTTACTTTTCATATGCAATTAAGCTCGAGCTGTAAATTATAACTGTGTCGTACTTTAATTATCACGGTGTAAAAATAGAGTTCCTGTCTTTGATAGGATTTCATTAACTCACTCAGTACTCCATGTCAAAGTCAAACTTTTTTTTAAAGCAGCAGGTTCAAATTGAACATTACTTTAGGTAGGTTTAAAATAGTACTAAAATATACGCATACTAATATACTAAAATATTTTTAAAAAATTGTACTGGGCAAACTTTTTACAGAGACGTGGAGTGAGTATTTTATGTGTGTTTTTCTAGAATAAATATAGGCATGGCTGTGTGAATGACAAGTATATTTTCGAGTAATGCAAGCGTTAATGATCTAGTGACACCAGGGATTTTGGTGCAAGGTAATCAACACATTCTATTTGGAATAGCTTTTTACATGCTCAAGTAGTAGACATGCAGCGAATGCAGCGTGCATCCCTGATGTGTTGCTAATCTGAGAGGGTGCGCGGCAAGAGTGTGTGCTCACGATCGGAAGGGTACTGCGAGCTGTTCCCTTTGCGCCCAGCAGCCCACACAAAATGCACCAACAGCGGTGTGACAAAACATTGAAACAAATTGCTGTCAGGCTGTCGTAACAGCAAGTGCAGCGATTGTTATCTGACGTGTGGAAGCCCCAGACATGCAACACTGACATGTATTGCCGCAACACCTTTGAAAGACGAGTGATAAAAATCGGGATATGCCCAATCCTCTGAATAACAATGGCCATCATTATTTGATCTTATTACGCCTTCCTTGGAGAGCCAGGCCAAGATAGGAAGATATGCATGTGTGTGTTTTAGGTCTTGACAATAAATGATCCTGGGTTCTTATTAGCATAGCTTCAGTGGAAATGTACAGTTCAACTGAATTATGGGTCCCTATCAAAGAGAATAGAACGCCGTTTTATATTCGTACGGAATTATTTATTGCTCAGAGCAAAGGGCCTTGTTTTGTTTGCATGCTCACTGTAAACTAATTCCAAGGTTAGGACTTTGCTAAAGTCCGGGCTGGAAGCATTATCCACAGGTGGATCATGCAAGGACACAGAGGTACTGTATATGTACATCATAAATAGTTATTTTAGTTTTTGTCTGTCATGACTGAACTGTCTTTCAATGTTATTCATTTGACTAAGCTAAATAGTTTAGTTTCCCTGATGTAAATATAATGGATAATGATATCCACTGAGTAAACACTTGGAATTAAAATGATCCTCATTGCTTAAAATTCTTTCAAATACTGTGATACAAAGGAGTCACTGCAGGATGCACCATCTATTCTCTACTGTATTGTTATATTCTCCCTTATAGGTTCCTAATGAGGATTCGGCCCTCATTATGATTTTAAGGATGAGAGAGGAAAGCTTTTAATTAATGATATGTAAATGGTTCTGAATTGATTATGTTACAATATCAAGAGAGATGGGTAGAAGCTGTGGTGCAATATATTTTAATTAAGAATTAATTAAAAATGATGGCAATTTTATAGAGGCTCACAGAAAATAGAAAAAAAAATCTCTGTCACAATTAAATCAGACCATGATTAAATAAACAGACAAGTGCAGGTAGTATTCATTGAGGAGTTATATATATTAAATCCCAAAAAGGATGATACTTAATATTAGAAAAAAAAATGCAGATGCTTGCGGTGTGTCACTGTCGACCGCAAGATGGGATGTCTGGGGTTAATGGTGATTTATCTCATTCTTAATTCATGAGATCCTCCTGGTCAGCGTTGGTGGGATCAATGGTGCCATGTTTGCCTTTTCAAATTCAACATCTACAATTAGATTTGCGATATGAAATTATGACTTGGTGTTTTTTTTGTTGTTTTTTTATCACTTGTAGCCTATAAATGCGTGCCTCAAACAATATCAGGCTGTTTATGAGGTTAAAAGATTTGTGTGAAGAAGATGATCCTCGTTAACCTTTTTAATTGCCGTCTGCTTTTCTTTCATTCATTCTTCAGGGCAGAAACAAACACAAGACATTAGCTGCATTAATGGTGTGAGCCGCTATTAAAGGCAGCGAGGTCTTTGTTTTCTGCTAACGGTGGCATGCACGCGCTGTGCTAAACTCTGCGATCAATAGCAGGGAGGCTGCTATCACAGCACTTGGAGCAGGCGTAGCTCACGGGGGAGGGAAGAGGGGGTCCCTGGTGGTTCATTTTGATTGGAGCACAGAGTTTGGTGTTGAAAGGCGAGGGGGAGAGACAGGCTGTTGGAAGCAAATCCCACTGGATCAGTTAGAGCTTTGCAACAAAAACACCTTGATTCCCGGGAACATTTGCTTTGGAAAAGGGTGAATTTAAATAAACAGGCAACCAGAGAACGCAATGATCTAAAGCATTTCTGAAGGTCTATGTGTTCAGAAAAAGAGAGATAACGTAGCTCAAGCTTAGAATTAATTTGCAATTCATGTTTCATATAACAAGAAATAGCTGCAGTGTGAAAGGGAAACTTGAACTCTGAAATCTCCACACAACGTTTTTATATAAAGAGCTCTTAAAAACAAAAAAAACATAAGGTAACAGGAGGTTTAAAGATGCCACTAACGTAGTTTTGTGTGCGTGCGTGTGCGTGCGTGTGGGTGTGTGTGCATTCGTGTGCGTACATGCATGCTTGTATATGTGTCGTCTGAAGGATTTTATGAGCTAACCAATCTGTTCTGGGAGGATGTGCTGCTTGAAATGGAGTGAGTGCTGAATGGATTATTAGTCCTGGTCCCTGCTCATACCATGTCACTTGTTACGGCTTGGAGGCAACATGAGCATCCCCATGTATACACACAGACACACAAACATGCTCACGTGAGGGGGGCGGCCATGTGCATATGTGCATATGCTATACACTGTAAATACTCACAATTGTTGGAAAGAGCATCTTATTTTTGACATCTGCAACTAGTTGCAATACATCACTGTCAGAATCGTTTTCCTCGCCTTTCCTCATTTGACCGTTAGTTATCCATGGAGGCCTCTGTCAAAAAATGAAGTAGTCTCGGCATAGGCTCTCGAGTTAAAACGGAAGTCATTCTGTTTTGTTGTATGGCATCACCAGGTTGTCCACTTTTTTGTCATTTTGATTATGAAGCGAAATCCATAAGATGTGCCTAAAGCTAGGAATGCCTATGTAAATGGTTGTTTATGGGACACTCTAATTTTAAGGTTAAATAAGTGATGTCTTCAGAGATCAGTATTGTCACCGATCGTGACAAGCAGCACCAACGCTGGCCATGACAGAGAGGGGCGTAAGATGGTGGAGGGGACGCGGTGGGCGTGGTGGTAGTTGGGGGTGGGGGGGTGGTGGTCAGCATCTGAACTGGATGATGGGAGCCAGAACATGAAACAATGCTGGGGGAACGTCTGGTGGGTTCGCTGCACAGAATTACAAGCGAGGGAGCAGGCCTGCTGAGGCAATTACAGCTTAATGGGGTCATTTGGAAGGCAATTGCCAGGGGTTAATGTAGTATGGAGAGATGAGGTGAGATTGAAGTAAAATTTTGGGTTCGAAAATGTGTTCAAATGAAAAGGGAGCAGGCGGACCAATCACACGATGGTGTACTGGGGGAACTGGAACGAGGAGAGGTGCTGATGCTTGCTCATATACAGAACAGAAAAGCACACCTGCTTGTATATGATGTGTTTTTGCCTAACCAATTCCCTTGAACCATTAACACTGTCTACACCTTTTTACTTCCTCCTTCTACTCACAATTTACTGCAACTTTTGTATTAGTTTCCTGCAAATATTATAGGAGACTGTGTTATAATTGATACAGCTTAGAAGTTATAAGAGACACCTTAGAGAACGGTTTAAAAGGTTCATTATACACTGTTGCGTTATCCAGTTCATTACCTTAATTGCCCAACATAATCTGGTGCTGGAAGGCAGCACTAGAGCTTTGGGAAGGATTCTTTGCCAGGACCCCCTGGCCCTGGTCTCATCTCCCTGATCCCCTGATTTGTAGCAAGCAGACCAATCATGCTAAAGCCAAACTTTGATCAAAGCCAAGTTTACTTAAGTTGAGCCATGTGAAATCCCCCGAGAGCTGCCATGTGTGCTGAAGCATAGGAAGTAGTAGTGCCGCTACGGATGCCCCGCCTGCTGCGGCTGCTGCTGCCTGCGACCGTGTTGGATCAATGCAAAAGAGTTGATTTATCATAAGCCTTTTCAAATCTTAAGCGTTTTTACACAATAATGTTCAAGAATCAAATTGAACGTCATTGGTGTAGAGTGAGTGTAGATTATTTGCAAGTCCGCTTGCGCTATTCCTCCAATCTCCTTCCGTGTGTGCTGCTGTGTCTCCCCTCCCTGCCCCTCAGCATCGGCTTTTGGCCACGAGCCGGGCACTACTCTGAGGCAAATTTTCCCAGGCTCCCCAAAGGCTATTTTACCAGGATTCCCATTTGGTCTTAACCCATTAGTAATGTTCCAAATCATTTGCAAAAGCATTTATTTGCTTTATATGATAATGGATTCACAATTTGCTTTACTGGAACCAAACAGCCGACACCCACAGGTCAAACTTTCACTTCATTTATTTTTATGGGTTGTTGTTTTCGATGCAACAGCGACTTTTCTCTACACATTATTTTAGACGACAATACTTCACAATATAGAGGTGGTAGAGCATTGTCAGTGCTGCAGGGGGGAAAAAAGGATGATGCAGCTCTGTTGTCATTTTAGAGTGACAAATAGACAGTGGCAGACCATCAGAAAGGGGGAAGAGTGAAATGGTGTCACTGACAAACTGCTCTGTCCTTTAGGCCCTTTGGCCTCCAGAGTATACGGCACATACAGTGTTTACCTCCGGTCAGCTGCAGTGTGAACATGCTGTCCGGTGATCCCCCCTTTACCCTTTGGAGAAAACCTTCCGCTATTACACCCATCATGCTCATTCACCGATCATTTAATTCAAATAAACATTTCCTCAAATTAGATGTATTTGTGTGTCTCGTATCAGTGAGAGGTTCGGGTCATTTTGAAGTACATGAAGCAAAAACTTCATATCCATAAACAAGAAACATTACACCTCAAGCTAGTAAATATTTTGAGCCCTCATCCATGTCACCAAAGCATCCCATCAAGTCTGGCCGTCTTTCTGTTGGAAGGTATGAAAAGAAAATCAATGCTGCAATCTTTTCTTTTTGCCTCCTCCAATCCGTAATTGAAATGGAAAATCAAATGAACGGCGAGCAGATAATTGTTTTATCAATATTCCCTGCCTGCCCTACAAGGGTCAGTGCAGAATGATCATGAGTCGGGGATATGACGAGGACAAAATGTGAAATTGAACAGCTAGGAGGCAATAAATCAGGCCTGACAACTAAGAGTGACCAGCGTGTAGCTGCACACACTTCTCCCTTCACAATATGTCCTGAAGCTGCCACACTAAATAGAGAATATTCATCTCATTATTGGTGCACTTAATATTATTGATATCAAATTTCATTCTTAGAGTCCAGACAGGAAGTCAAGGTCACTTGCGCTATAATTGTTGTCGCTCTTGGTACGTGATCTCAAGTGTATAATAGAGGGCAAACAATGTGGTCTGCGGGAAATTGCATTTGGGGAGCTGCTAAACTAGTAACAATTTTCCCCAGGAGAATTTATCTTATCCCAAGTCAAACCGTTGCCATCATAAAAAAAAGAATTACCTGTGGAGGAGATCTGATAAGAATCATTCTTAGTGGCCATGCAGTTGCAAAACTACTACTAATATTGTTGTCTTGACCAATCTGTAATTATGTGATGCTCGTTTCTATCTGCCTCCTGCAGTCATAAGGCATTGAAAGAAATATGTGATTGATTTAGTTGAAGGGTGTTAAGGAGACGCCAGGAGAATGTCACAAACAATGAATGGTCACAGCTCTGAGGAAAATCAATGACAGAGGTTGAAGTCAGTCTCGCGTGCTACTTGGCAATTTTACACCGGTTGTGGGAAAGAGCTGTCTTCTGGCATTGGCGTGTTGATCAAAAGCAAAACTTGATCGCTTTAATGAAAGCGGATACAATAAAAATGACATGTGAAATATAGACACTGCAGCAGGAATGTTTGTGTCGCTTTAAGTGGCAGCTCAACTCGACAGCTTGAACTTGATTTAAATTTGCGACTGAGGTTTGAGTAGGCAACACTCCCACCTCATGTGTCTGCATTGCATCAGAATGACCCGATGGTTGCTTGCTAGGCGGCATTTTGCAAAGCCTCTTACGATGAGAGCGTGACTGCATTTATTTTACTTGAAGTATTGCAGTTGTATCACATTGTTCAATCAACTGATGTGTATCTGACTTACAAATACAACTTAAGCCCACTATTCCATAAATACATATTTACTCTTGAATGAGGAGGAGGGGGGGAGTAATTGGCAGAGGGTCTTACAAATGGCCAAAGTGATGAATTCCCCCCTACCAGCAACCCCCCCCCCCCCACACACACACACTTTGTTGGGATTGCAGTTGTAAGCTTTGCACCATATGCTACTTTCCTCTTTAGCTGGGATTATGCCATCATTATTGCTGATAAAAGCTGTTTACTGCCTTGGCTTCAAATCGATGCTTGGGGCGCTCTGAAACTGGCATTCCCTCTCCAGAAGAGTTCATTCCTTGCCAGCTGCTCAGGATTCAACCCCTTTGTTTCAGATTTCACAGTTTTTGTAATGTTTATTTTCAATTCATCCCCGCCCTGTCCCATGACTCCCCCACAGGTTTCCTCGGCATTAGCATGTGTTTGCAACAATTTGACATTTACATTTGATTTGCTTGCAGAAGATTGAAGGTCTCTCAGATGATGATGACATAGCCGGTCATCAAATATTCCGATGAGCCTGCTTGCGCCAGCAGAGAATGCATTCCAAAACAATAATGCTTTCCCCCTTTTTTAAGTGACAAAATGCAATCATGGAATTGAAAAAGCACTGAATCTAGAACGATTGCAAAAGGCTCCCTTCTCACGGTGGTACCAATCAATGGTATAATCAGTCAATCCAGATCCAGCTCGACAGCTGTGTTAAGATAACAACTGGTTCGCACGGCTATAGCAGCCTCAATGACCTTCTGTGTCTCGTATTAATAATGTAAAACCAACACAAGACAACCACTCCCCTGGTTCTCATGCAGCCAATGATAAACTACCTTTTTGCCTTACCATCAAAGGCCACTCAGACTAAGCCATGTTTCAAGGAATGATCCATAATGACGCGCTTTTTTTTCCCTTCCCTGTTTTTAACCGAGGCTCCAGGTCCCTTAAATAACGTCTCTCACTCTTCCTGTAGCTCCCTACTACCCAGGGAAATCATGGTGATCAATATTTCCCATTTTAGAGGAACTGCAGCAAACGTTCACATTAGATTTACTGTAGCCCTCTGTTAGACTTTAATCAAGGTGTAATTTAGATACAACCAGACTAAACTATTCAGTATACAGTATCCACCTTTGTATGTCTGTCTTTGTTGTTCTATGTGGCGGCCTCTGTCTATCCTTATAGCCGTCGATCCATCCTAGCTATGCGTTGTCATATGGATGTGCTTTCGTAATGTCTTCACAGCACATAAATCTCAGCATGCTATCTCACTATTGCTGAATATTGGTCAAGGGCCATTGAACAAAACAGCTTAATGCAACCTTAACCATTTCGGTCATGGCAGAAAGTGTAGACTGCTGACTGACTGACACCAGGGATCAAACCCTGTTCTTGTCCAAGATAATGAGTATAATTTCTTTCAATAATTGTTGCATTATGTATTTACTTTGTTGACTATATGGGGTTTTCTGAGGCCAAACATGAAGCCCTATCAGCGTCTAAGAGCTCAAATGCAAACTGATGTTTGACAGCAGCAACTGGCCGAGCATGCCCACTATAGTGTGTCATTTTTGCAGGTCTGCATGAGTAGGGATCATCTGATGTACTTGAAGGGGCTGCAAAGGAAAACAAATGACTTTTGTTTTTACTAACATGTGCAAACATATCCTTGCTATCCCTCCTCAAGCCTTTAAATGCACATAGTTAGTTGCGTGGAATGCAGGGATCTATGGACTCTTGTCGATGGCAGGTGGTGAAGCAGCGTGTGTGGTCCCCATCACAGGTGTGTGCAATTAGCCTGACAGCTAGTCCTGGACTTCTATGAAATAGAAGTCTCTAGTGTTTATGTGTGTGCATTTAAGCATCTGCCTTTGCCTACGAATGTGCGCCCAATAGTCACCCGCGTGTATAGACTTCTGTGTGGCCTCACGATTGTTTCACATTGTGCACGGTAGGTGCAGCAAGATGGTCTACACTCCGTGGGCTTGATCCAAAGTGTCTGTGTGTCATTACGAAGCTGGAGAATCAGTATGTCATTTATTTAGCAGCACGCTGTAGTAGGAAATGGACTTGGAAGAAAGGAGAGGGTAATGTATTGGAAAATATCCCTTTCGGCACCTCGGTATTACTTGTCATAGGGCAGGCTTAAAAGGTAGCTTGATAGTTATTAACCCTAATCCAGGCATAAACACAAATCCTCAAGCACCAGCCCAATTAATAATTAGCATAATTAACATGCATTTTAAACAGCGGCTGGTCTTGTCATTGCCAAAGCAAGGATGGAGGTAATTAGGGCTAACAGAGCAGTGCCAAGGGCCCGTTACCCGCGGACGTGCTGCAGTCATTTCCCAGCGCAGGAATTGACAAGTGCAAGACAAGTGCTCTCTGCTTAGAGCGAAACCCTCTTTGACAGAATTAATAGTTGACAAACCACTCCTAAAGCCTCGGCATTGTTTCTGTCACTGGTTAGGTTTGATGTCACTGCTAGACATTATAAATCAATAGTGTCAGGATTTAGCAATGTTTATAGCCAGCGATGGTTTATTATTTCATGTGACTGTCATGGACAAATAGTATTTATCGTGGCGGTCTATAAATTACTGCAGACACACTGTTGGTTTACCCAAACCCAGTCTGCTCTTACCGAGACCATTCCGATGTCCGCTTACATATTTAGAGTAATTTATTTTCTCAGCCGTAGGCCCGCATTAACCCTCTGGTTTCCCACACTCCTCTGAGACATATTGGCTCTTGATTGCTCAGTCTCTTCTGACAGATGAACATAAAGATGGAAGTAAGTTTCAACATACCTTTCTTGTTTGCGACGCAACATTTCAGACACTTCAATAAAGACAGACATCTACTGTCTTTTATCAATCTTTCTCTTTGAGCAGATGCAAGAGTGTTATATTAAAAGTTCTGTGAGATGAGAGCCAGTACTTTCTGTCTTTATTGCTGTCACATTTTAACAGTGTCATTTTGATAGCAGGGCTTCTTTCAGTTAAAAAAAATACAAAAAGACAACAGGCTTCACCTATACTCTTTAGTGCCTCACTCACGTTAGCAATTTGAATCCATATATTGTCAGTCACTATTTGTACCTAACAATGTGTATACACAAGAATACATTCATTGAATGACAACTATTGTTTGGTAGCATGACTTTCACATAGATTTATTCTAACCTGACAGTTTGACTCTGTCTCTTATTACGTGAGCTGATCACAGAAACCAAACTATAGACACTATGTCTTTATGAGTAGCATTACAAATGAGATTCATAAGAAAAAAGTATATTTCAAAGTATGTTTCTGCCTATACCTCAGATGTGATTTACTAAATACTCCCATTCCCACCAACACTTCCAATTCCACCACTTTATTTTGCACTTTGCGGTGTTCTCCCCTAAAAACCACCATGGCTACCAAAAATGCCAAACCCTTACATGTCTTCAGCAGCATGCGTAATCTATTTGAGTGATCATGCAATTTAGTGTCTGCTATTTATGAGATAGCAATCTTAGTAGATGACGGGCAACACGTGATTTTGATGCTCTATATAAAATAGATCTCAAGACAACCCTTGCTGTGATTTGTAATTCTATAAATGTTCTATAAATTTTTTACACATTTTTCATAACCCGAAAATACAAATGAGAATGTGAACTGATCGTAAACAGTGTTATTGATCAACTGTGCCGTGGGCAATAAGGTCCATGTTCAGAAGGGCGGCCATTAGTTGCTCCCATGTGCTAATTCATTCCTGTGTGGAGGCGTAGCCGTTAGAATGCTAATTCTCTACTATGATCTGACAGCTGGGGTAAAGAAAGGGCCTAGCGTAGGGGAGCATGGCGGCTGAGTGCTTTGGGCTTGTGTTTTTGGTAATGAGGGGGATTTCATGGTGGTGGGTGCAGAGAAAAAAAGGGGGGGTGCACAACTGACCCCATGCTGTCTTTGCCCCCCCCTAGCAGAAATGATATAAAAGAAAGATGACATTTGGTGTCCACATTTAACTTGCATTTGCAGTCCACTTGAGAGGTCCAGTATGCGTGACCTACCTTGATTAAGCCCGGGGCTGCGAGGACTGTACCCTTTAGACTGAAACAAAAAGTGGAGGCTCAGAGGAGAAAGCAGAGCCTGTATAATTGGGCCAAGTAAAGCTGCGGGAGGCAGCCAGGCTCCGCTTTGCCTTTTGTATATTCATGACCCCCCCGACTTGATTGATGGAAGGATAGCATTTGGTGACACTGTCATTTGCAAGTTGAAAAGGTAGTGCAGTGGCTGAAGCGGTGCTGTGGCTGTGCCTTAGAAGGAGCATCGAGAGGAGGCTCATTTCTATGCTGATGATATCCAGCCCCCTCTCATTTTCTTTGTCTCCGTTAGAAGGACATCTGCTGACAGCACAGAGTTGAAAAAGAACCAAGTTGAAAATGAAAAGGCAAGATCAAAACATACATGCCGTGTTTACGTCGTAAAACCCTACGGGTGAAACATGATTTTAATCAGCGGAAAAGTTCGCTATTTCATATCTGCATAATTGTGTCTCATATTTCAGAGAAATGAAGCCATTTGGAGCAGATAAGAAACATTGCACAAAAATAGGAGTCGCACAGACTGTTTTCTGATGCTATTCTGCCTGTCAAATAACTAATCAATCAATGGGGCTTTACGAACAGATCAAAATAACACCATTAGTTTCCTTCCTTTCTTCCTTCCAGGTAATTCTCTCCCATACTTTATTGTCACGTTATCTGCAAATCATCCACATGCATTTTTACTATCGTCAAATATAATATTTGCTCATATACAAGGTGGATGAAACGTAAGAAGGCATTAAAAATATATTATGGCCATATTCCTTTTTCAAATATCTAGGCTGAAAAGATAAATTATTTATTACATTTAAAAAGGAATGTAAATCCGCATATTTCAACATAAACATTGGTGGCATCATCAACAACAAACTAACAGTTGTCACTTGACATCTGGAAAATAAGGCAATAATAAGGCAATAAAAAATAGCAAAAGATAATAAGAAATCCCTATTAGTGTTGTCTATTAAAAAAAGTATTTGTATTGACCTCAAGGATGCTAAAAAAATTATAAGCAATTTCTAATGCCTTGCACTTTTCACAAACCCTGTATATTTTGGGAGTAATTCCAGAGAAACAATATCTTTTCAGGTAATATTATATTTCCTAACAAGATGGAAACTTTAAAGGTTGACATCTAAAAGTAACTGTAGTCCACATGAACGTTCAAGACTGTCTAAAATGTTCAAGCTGTTGTAAACTTTGAATATATAACAAAGGAGGAATCCGGTGGCAGAAATATCGGTTTCCAGCTGGCATAATTTCTGCCACAAACACACACTCATCAGAGCCACAATTTATAGCGGTGGTGCGAAGTGAGTGTCTATCTTTGTATTTACACCAATTAGCACGTGAACTCCAATCACCAGGATCAACCTGTTTGGAAGTCTATAAACGCAATGTCACATAGAGTAGGATGCTGGTCGAGGGAAGCGGACAATAAATATGGACGTATCAATTAGATGTCAGTGATGCAATGATGCATTACATGCTGGATTATGAAATGCATGGGGGCTGCAGGTTCCGCTCCGTTGGAAACGGTGGGCCCTCACTGGGCATGATTTGGTCCCCCTGTACAATTTAGCTCCTTTGTCACACCGGAGCACATTGAAGCACGTTTGTGTTTGCCAGTAAAAGTATCACTTATCACATTGATGTTCTTGTAAACTCAAAATTACCTGTGATACTTAAAAGGGTAAGCTTCAAGTTAAAATGCCATATAAGTAAAACAGAAATGGTAAGTCTGATGTGAGCAACTCTAAATTGAGCACATATTTAAAAGTCTAAAGTCAAGGACTGAAACTGAATAAGGGGATATAGAGGTTCCTTGTCATAACTTGGACTCAAATCTTAAATTAATCTCAATAAACCAAACATGATTCAAGACCACAGCAGTTAAATAAAATATTGCTCTGCTCATTAATCCAACAAACATATAAAACAGGCCTTGCTCAGCTCAGTAAATGAAATGGCAGCGATAATGCTGATCCGAGCAAATTCTCCCTCCACTGACTAAAGGTCTGAATTCTTGTTATCCCACTGTCTTGATCTAAAATGTGTTACCCCATGCTGGTGCAGCATGTATTTAGCAGCATGGCCCAATGATGAACTTGCAAAAAGCCATCTTGCGAATATAATCTGCAGTATTAAAACGCTTCAAATGGCTCATGGAGCACTTGCTCCAAATGTACCTTTTTCCCCCCCTCCCAGCATCTAAGGCTTTGAAACATCTATTTTAAAATGTTAATTACATTTCTTAGTGTGTGATATCTCATGACTGAGTTGTCTGTGAGGTTTTGCAGAATTGACGTGACTTGAAGCTTTGAAAAGAGAAAAACTTCAAAATGTTTTCCAAAGTGTGGCTTGAATATTTGCTGTGGAGGGCTGACTGATCGATCCGGCAGCTTGGAGCATCCTAGTGTGTTTATACATGGCTTGTATGGCAGCTTTCATAAGACATTTACCCCATGATTTGCGATGAGCTTATGTGTGAATAATTAATGGCAATTAATCCTTAATTACAGTAATTAGGCAAGTCACAGGAAATTAGGCTGCAGCTGGAGAAGCCCATGTCTAGGAAGGGGAGAACTGGGGATGCATTTAGTGACAGTGGACCTGCGGTGCTGTTGCATGGCGGGCCTGCACTGTTGTGTTCACTTGCCAGCACAGGCAACAGAAAAACACACACCGAGCAACAACACACCCAATAAAGCCCGCTGATAAAAGTCACATTACCCTGACATTTGACCTTCTCACCGTTTAAAGTTCTTCAGTGCCTCCAAATGTTAAGAAGAGTCGATCCAATTCCAGAGGTTGTGACTGGTGAGCTAACATTAATTGGTTAATGTTACACATCCAGCTCCGCTTTTCTCTCTTTTATAAATCTCGTCCCACTGTTTATTGAGTCCCTGCGGCTGTACACTTTAACACCGGTGTGCTTTTAACACTAACTTTATGAATCTGCAGTGCCTGGAAGGAGGGACAGTCCAGGAGATATTTATGTGTACCTCTAATGAAACAATTAGCCTCTTTAGAAATTATTCAAGGAAAACTATAGTCAGCAGAGTTGTTTGCTTACTGATTTCATTGTTTGGTAATGGCCGGAGAGATTAGGTGTGTCTCACAAGGCAAAGAATGAGAAGAAGAATAGGGAAGAGGCTCTCTGTGTCTCGCTCTGAGCTCATTTGTGCTTCTCCATGCTTGCCTTGATGAATTTCCGCTTCTTTCTGCTCCTGTTGCTTTCAATTACACTCTTATTCACATTCCTAATTGCTATGCCAGTCTCGGTAGATGAACCATGGACTTTTTACAGTCCATATTTCTATTCTTAGACCAAGGTTTTCGCCTTGGCAAAGTGGAGCTATGGAGATATGAACATTTTAGAGCTTGAGCAAAGCTTGTGTAAAGTCATCGTTGTTTTATATACTCAGGGACTGCAAACTTTGGTTCAATGAGATGTGCAATATTGCAATGTATTTATTTTTTTATTTTTTACAATGATAATTCAAAAGTAAGAATGATGCAGTACAATTTTGCTCCATCACAAATTACAGCTAGACATGCATTCTAAAAATCAGTGACTCACATAGCAATAAAAGAAAATAACAATAAGTATGATAGCAGAATTTCAATACAGCTGTACCGACCGGGACATGCTTGATGTTGGAGACGTACGTATCTAATGTTGTGGCTGTACCGCTGATATGACGATACATAAGTGATTACATTCGCGACAGCACCTTTCATACGATGCATTTTTCCCTCCCACAGAATGGCTCTGCAGCTAACAGGGAATGTAAGTGAGTTGAGGAGGCATCCAACTGTGATATTACATTAACCCATAGTGCTTGGCCATGTCTGTTAGTGACTGCAGTTATAAAGAGAACATGCTCTGCTCAACTCTTTAGCTTTCACAAGTGCCATTAGAAATAACGAAGATTTATAGGAAGAAAAAAAAAGGACGTGCGACTTGCTCCAGAATTCTGAATTGCAGTCCACATCCTCCACAGCTCGCTAAATGAAACTTAGCGAAGATGCTCCATAAATAGCATAAGTGTGAGTATTCATGGCATTGTACTCCTCACTATTTTTTCTTCTCGTCAATGACAAGCAGGTCGGCCGAATAGAAGATTGGACCTCTTTTTATGTTTACATATATGCAATGAAGCATTTCAATCAGAGCTCAATAAGGATGCTACATCGCTTGGATATTAGTAAGCAAGGTCTCTGCTGTCATATTCAAGAGACCCTTAGTTTTTTCTTTTATGTATAACATGAGCAGAGCGCCGTTTGGTACCTGAACACCAGCGGGCTCCTCACCAGCAGGGCTGGATGCTGCTACAATGACAAGGTCAGCATGTTCCGCAGGCCCGGCATATACATTCCTCACCATAAGTAATATAAATGAGCTTGTGTTAGTCGTAAACTCACAGTGTGTTGCCTGCAAGCTAAAGGGTAACTACACAAGAGCAACACCTCCAAATCTCTTCTTGAGCAGGTTCAACTAAAAATGTCTGTCTGCAGGATGAAAGATGGAGCTGCCTGCATAAATTGTATCTTTCCATCAAAAAAAAAAAATGCTGCAGCATTCCAAATAACAGGCATGGCACAAGCAAATACAATACGGTATACTTGCATTTCTCCAAAATACAACTTAAGGTTGGCTGTAGCCGAGTTTGTTTTGATTGGAGCATTCTTATATTTATACTGGTGTTTACTTGCACTGACAATCAATTATTAATGCACATGCACTGCGAGGTTATAGTGATATGGCGCTTAAGCTTTCCAAGCACAGTCCATAAATGAACAGTCAACATAGTGAGAGCTTCAAAGGAGCTCTCTGAAATGTTTCAGGCTCTCATGGAGGAGGCTTATTACAGCTGAAATGTTTTTCTCGCGGCCCCCAGATTCTTTGTGAATGCTATCGCCTGGAAAATTCGGGGTATTTTTTTGTAGTCTATATCAAGAGACATGTAAACAAAAAGACAGTCAGCACTTGGCTTAAGTATTTCAGCTCTCACTAAACTTAGAAAAATAGTTTGCAAGAGTGCACTTGCGGCAGTGTGAAGTAACTCATGGCCATTATTCTTAGACATATTTTAGTATCGATGTTGATCTTGTATCTAGAGGTGAACCGACTCTTTTTGAGGCGTCTTTGTTTAGTGCTCCCGGTGACAAATCTGTGGATCCGCTAATGGAGGTGGACCTGCAAGGCTATCCCCTGGCCTTTGTCTGACCCCTTTTGTGGAGCTGAATTCTTCAGATGTTTGCAGGATCAAGTCACTTAATCTCCAGCACAGACTGGAGCTCAAAAAAGAGGACAGGGAAAGCAAGGGGGGTAGGGGGTGGGGGGTGGGGTGGGGGGGGGAAGGACAGCAGACAAGCGCTTCTCCATGTCTCCGTGCACGGGAAAGTCGTGCACGTATGCCTGCCTGTTCTGTTATGCACCATTGTTTCAGACAGAGCTCAAAATAGACAGAAACAGTGCAGCAGGCGGTGTGTTTTATTACCACTATCGACCGTAAAATTAGACATTAGTGAAAATGGTTCATTAAATGGCTAGGAATGTTACAATTCTACATAACTCTTCATGTATTGTCATGGTAAATGAATCCTGTTTCTGCACCCCAGTCTTCATTCCAGCTGGCCCATCAGTGCTCCTTAAAAGCATTGCTCTATAATTGTCAGATCCGTGTCAGATACAAAATTTGTTCTTTGTTTGCGATGGTTTGGTTTGGTTGGTGAAAAATGGATAAATGACAAATAACAAGAGAACAGTTGGAATCTAACATTGGAATGGTGGATGGAAGATCATGGAGAGCATGGCTGGAATAGTCTCTCCTGCTATTTGTTCTCAATCACCTTGATGAAACAATCCTGAAGGCTATGTGAATGAGACCACTGACAAGATGATTTTCCACCCCTAGCATGAGGCCGCTTTCTCCACTTAATGTCCTCCGTTAAAATGTTCCACACAAGTAAACTAGAAGAGTCTCCACTCTTGACACATGTGACAGTATTTGCATCAATTATGCAGTTTGCGGCTGCAGCAGCACCAAGCGGGTGAGAGAAAGGGGGAGGCGATAGTAAAGAAAAGGGTTTGTGACAAGATGTGGTGGCAGAATTTGAGATTTTCTCTTTAAAATGCAGTCTTTAAAAAATAACATTCAAGACCATTTACATGAAAGCAACCACGGCAGTGAACCCGACTGAGGCGGCAACAGTCAACGGAGCGTTTTGACATGAAAGACTTTGCCAAATAGAGTACAGTATCTTGAACTCTTCCTTGTCTCTGCTGTACTCAACGACACTATATGTTGATTATCTACCAAGTAGAATGTTACATGTTAAAAACTAGTCTGAGAGCAGGTTTGTGAATGTCACAAAGGAATGAAAAAATCACAAATTACCAAACTGAACAGCCTCTGTGAAGTCTAGACAAAAAACCTACATTTTCAATTCAGCCTATGATTATTTATTTATTTGTTTATTTATTTATTTATTTGATCAAAACTACTTAAATGATTTCCACGCAATGTATGGAAGTTTGGCACGAGGAACAGGCGAAGATACCGTAAAATGAACAATGCATCTCAACTGTCAAAATGCAGGCCGATGCATTCACACACAAATACACAACACCTAAAAACATTTACAAACAGTAGCGACATTCAGAAGCAAAGCAGAGAAAACAAAAATAGCTTTCCATAATTATTAAAAGAATGAACATTGATGACATTTAAAGAGCATCAACAGAAAACTTTACAAATATTTAAAACAAAAGGAGAGAATAAAATAGGTTTAAAAGATTTGAAAATAATTAGACTAGGTTGGTGTCTGTATAAATCTGGCTTTGATTAAAATAAAATAAAAATGGCAGCTGACCTAGTTCTACTATTACTGGGTTGCCTTGTTGTTCAAAATGTGCGAACACATTGACGTGTTTGTTGGAGGGATGCACAAGGAAGGCATCTGAAGATGTTTTTTTCTTCTATCCAACAACCATTTGCCGAAGTGTGTGTGACAAACACAATTTGCGACGTGCCTTAAAACCAGAGCAGTGTAGCACAATGGCCGCTCCATGGCAGAAAGAATAACTTTGAAAAAGTGTCCTACTTTCAACAGACTGCAGCATAGCATTTCATTTCACCGTGCCCAACCGTATTTCACATCCTCGTTAAGTGTAACTTTCAAATCTGCTGCGCCACGGTTTCTCGGCTCACGTACACATGCGACCACATTTGCGCACACATGCACAAACACACATCAGCTGTCCCGTCACTGCCTTTTATCCAACGTCAACCTTCAGCTGTATGGTTTATCTGTAGTGACACTATAGCAAGGTGCTTGACTGCTTTTTGCCAACAGACTGCAACACTTTAACTGTACTTAGTCATGCATCATTATGGCAGTGTCTGGGAACGCCTGCAGATGGTGGAGGCCGAACCATTTAGAAGGGGAGGATCGGAGACAATGGCGCTTATTGCATGAGGATGAGCGTAACTGTGCACCAGAACATTCAACAAAAGGATAATTAAAAAAAAAAAAAGGTGATCTTCAGTCAAAGAAAATCCTCCATGGAGCGCACTTTGTGTCTGTTCGACAAAATGCATGAAATTTACTTGTGAATTTTTGCTAGAATGAGCCTTTTATGTGCGTATTGATCAGCGATTGTTTACGCCAGGGGATGCTGACTATGTGGATTGCAGCCTCCTCTCTGTTCCTTATAGAGATTTAACCCTCTTGCTTTGCCTTTGGTTGCTTTGTTCTCCACTTCAAACCTCCTTGTGTCGAAAATGTGATAACATTACTGTCACTTGTCACTTTCTCTTTATTTCAACACGCCACAAAGCTTTTACATTCAGCACGCTGCACCACACGGGCATTTTCAACAGATCTTGTCTGGTATTGAAAGATAAACGCTACCTTCATTCAATAGAAGCTCATCTGAGGCTCACATAAAGCTGGCTTCTTCGTGCTTTAAGGAAATGAAGAAACCATTAGCACAATATTCACTGGCTGAGAAAGAGAATCTTATCTTTGTTCCGCATGACCATGCAGAGCCATATTCCTTTTGACATCATTATGTAAAACCAATTTCTCTTTCATATTTCCACTGGGCTGCATTACCACATCTATGTACTCGCGATTCCTTATTACAAAGTAGGTGGCCTAGAGGAATAATATATGCATTTGTTCCCTATGGCATTAAATATGCATATAGGTGCCTCATTTCATCACCGATCGGTGTTATTCCTTTAAATAAATCCGCACAGCCTGCAGCCCCTTTTTAATATTTAATTTGACAACTCTTAAATCTGTCTTTACGTGATGATGAAGTAATTGTTAGCTGTCACAATAATGATTGAATTATACAATGGCACCAAAGTGGCTTGGATGTGGTAGGCTATATTACAGTATTTGTTCAGCTTCAGCCATAACGTGAGCTCCGGGGTAAGGGTATTCCTTTCACATGTAAAGCCTTCCGCCATATTTTTTTCATCTCTTCTCCCAGCCGGTTATGTCGAAGGTGTGTGCAGCTTCCGCATTTGAGCTTTATTGAAGCAAACCACACCGGCGTTAAAGCCGAAACCCACGCCTTCAAACGATCTTGGCCAACTTCTTTTCTGGGTATGATCACATTCAAACTTGAACAGTCCACATCAGCAGAGCAACAAATATATTTTATAACACGATAGAAACTTCATTTGTTAAACAGGATTTGTTGTCTGAAACAATTACAAAACCAGAATTCATCAAATTATTCAAAGAAGCTGTTATATTTCTTGAAGAGGGATATGTTCCAAACAAACGCATCCCAGCAAACTGGTGATGTTCTGTCAGCATGGCAATGGCCGTTGTGTGCCATACACCTAAGACTATTTCGCTCAAGGTGAAAAGAATCCCAAATCAGTGTTTAACCGTGGTCCCTCGTCGCTTTCAAATAGATAAATAGTACACACTAGTGTGTTGCCACTGTTTGCAATGCATAGTGTGAGCCCCAAGAACTAAGGTGTTGTTGAATTGGTAACCTTCAGAAGTGAATATCCATTTCATAGGTCCTGCTGCCTATCAGGTTCAGTATTCCATCTGTTATATTTCAACAGCAGACCTTTAAATCCCTCCACCGCCGTAATACTCTTTCAAAGTAGCAGGGGTAAATGATTTGAATTGTGTTGCCGTGAAGATCCATACACATGCAGCTTTTGCTGACATTCATTTAGAAGCCACTCGGAGCACTTGCGACTCCAAGTAACAATGTTCCTGCTGAGCTCTACAGTGAATATACCTCTGACCTAGACAGAGGGAAGGGAGATTTATGAAATCCACATGTTTAATACATTTCATTTTGTTCGAGGGATTTGTATTGCTTACCACAGTATTTTAGGTGGGAAACATTCTGTATAGTCACAGCTTGTATTGTCTGAGGAGAAGAAACCCTGTCCTGCTCTGGCTGCTGAAGATTTGTTTTCTACTGCCTCCCTTTCTGCACACACATCAGCCATGTATTTCCTCACATATTGCATTTTGTTGCGCCGAGGTATCGGACATACACACCCCTTAATCTTTAATGCATAATCCCTGGAAATCCGCTGCATAAATGAAAAAGATAACCCCACTATCAATGTGCTGACAGAATATAAGATAGCAAGGTAATTTAATAAAGGATTGGCGCTGGCCCTGGTGTGATATGGTGTGTGACCTCTGTGTATTTGTTGTGTAATAGAGATCCCGAGCATGGAGACTACTAGCTCTTCCTAGTCCGCAAACCCATGCAGAGTCTTTGGTGTCAAACAGAATGCAGCATATGGATTAAAGAGCAGGGAGAGTAGTCTGTGAAATATTTGCTTTCCCTACGTGTTGACACAGTCAAAGAAAAAAAAAAAAAAAAAACGAACCAAGCCTGTGGTTTCCCGTGGTAATCAGGTACAAGTTATCACGGTGAAGTGTTTGCCTTCCTAATGGTGTTTCCATTTAGCCTCAGTCTGTGTCATCGGCTTCCCATTTGGAGTGCGGGCAGAAAGAAGCTGCTAACTGCTGGCCTACCGAGACTCGCTGCGTAATCCATCTGTGTTTGTTCTGGTTGTGAGAACCAACAAAAAGACAAACAAATGAAGTGAGTGGGTGGGAGGGAGGGGTTCTGTATAAACATTCAGAAGCCTGGTCATATGAAGCGTTCAGCAGCTGACCCCAAGAAGTCCTAAACACAAGTTCCAAGGTACACTTGTTTTGCATTGAAAATGCACTCGAGTGTAATGTTGACAGATATAGCTTGTGACGAGCGATAGTCAGAATGTATGAGCACACATTAATGCTGCTGTCAAGCTCTGATGCCAGAGTGAAAATAAGCGGTTCACCTCTGTTTTCATTCAGGAGAGAGCACAAGACAGCAGCAGCGTCTCCGCTGTATTTATTGACTTGTTTTACTAGGCTGAAACAGGGTGCTTTTAAACGGGCCTGCTCGCTCTTAAGACTCTCCAGACATTTACATTATTCCTGACTGAGTTACACACACTTATAAAGGACCACTTCCGTTGGCCCGCGTAGATATATGCTCCAGTTCCACCTCTCTTACATTCATACACATTCATGCAGTTTATTACCCCATGCACCGTTCTCGATATTGTTACACTATACAATTCCCCTTGTTACTGTTGTGCATTGCTAACCTTGAAGGATTTGTTGTTGTTGTGCATATAATTAAACAGCTTTCCTGATTACGTTGGAACATAAACAGCAGTTTGTTTTAACCGCTTTATAAATTGCGATTTTTTTGTAATACAGTGAGAAAAAAAAGAAGACTTCACCGTTAGTGCGAAAGGTGATTCAGTAGTAAAAAGGTTTGATTTCACGAGGCTCTAAAAATCATCTTTCGCTGACTAATCTGCACAACTGCAGTAGGAGATAATGAATGCCAACACCAAAGTCACAGCCAACACTGTGATCCCCCACCCAGCCTAAACCTCCAGCAGTATTTACATGGCATTTCATTTTAGAATAAACCTCTTTTCTCTCACACTGTGAAGATATTGAACCCTTTCACGGAGATGTCTTCTTAACCAAAGCTTATTAAAAAGATGGACATCAAAGTTGTGGGTTTCCATTTATCTTATGGCACTTTAATTGGCCACCACAGGCAAGGTACAACTCACTGCAAAATAGGAGGTGTTGAGTGCTTGGGCGAATGTCTGAAGACCTGGGTTTGTTGCCAATAAATCGCCTGCAAAGAAAGCACAGCCTTTTTTTTTCTAAGGGTCGGGAGCATTATAGAATTTCACAAAAAGGTTATGAAACATAATACGGCGAATTAACCGAACACTTAGGGCCATGGGGCTCGGTTTCCTCTTTCCGGTGTATTTTTGTGGTTACCATGTCCTGTTCTTGACCTCCAACTTCACTTGAGCTTGACGTCTTCAGAGCTTGACATGAGGCAATACACTCTGAAAAGGTCATGCAGTGTGATCACCATGAGCCAACTGAGATTACATTTTGCTAACTCCGTGGTGTGTTAACCCTTTCAGAGGACACTCTGCAAAAATTCATTGAGTATGTTAAAATACCCCTTTTCGGATCTCTTTCAAGTAAATGACAATGAACATATGTTATTACAACATCACTTTCTCTATTTAATGTTTCAATAAAAATGTATTGCAAATAAAATATGTTTCACCGCCATAACCATGGGTTCATTTTTTATGACAATCCAGGGTTCGTTTTGTTAGTTCTCAATCTGAAATTACTGCCCAGTAAAAGCGCAAGATCCAACACAGTAGAACAAACCTGGTTCAAGTTTCTATGAACAGAACTCAGGCTTGTGGTGAGTCATTGTTTTCCACTCAAGTGAACAATAACAACATAAAAACAAAGCCATTAATTGTTGACATACAGTAACCAAATGGCATCAAGAGCTAGCGTTCTCATTAACCTGTCACCTAATTATCTACCTCCAATCAGAGTCCTGACAAGCCCTGCCATCTGAACCCTCCACTAGGTTGTGTTGTGTCGTGTCAGCACTTGCCAACCGCAGTCAAAGTGCCATTAGGTGCCCGGGAAGACAAAGGCGTCTTGCAGCAGAGGTTCCCCCTGCATGCACGTCCACAGTGTTCGCCCTGTTAATGCCTTCCCTTCCAATTAAATCTGCAACTGTTAATTATTGTAATTATGAGCACGGGCTCCCAGCTCTACCCCCCTCCAGCCCCTCCTTCGCCTCGTGCAGAGTCGCAACGGGAGCTGTTGTGTTGCTTCAGCGGCGCCTCATCTCTGCTTCAGTGAAGTCCAAGCGGGGGATTTGATGCAGAGGGGGATTGGGCACAGATGACAAGGGTGACATGAGTGGGACTGCACAGTTCATCTTGGATAACGTAGAGAACAAGTCACAGTCAATGCCCACTCTAACACTTCACGTTGTCGGTAGAAATAGAATTCTGGCAATAGTTGGTGCTTTGGCTTTCTTGGTTGTGAATCTATATAAACCATTTCCAAGATATTCTGTCCAATAAGAGCTAATATAATTGTGGGTTTGTTGAAAATATAACAGCAACATGTTTAGTTCTAATAGGTGGTTGGTGGATTATAATGTTTACTAAAGATTTATTAACACGTTCACTGTTTTGGTTGCAGTGGTGCATAGCTCATTACACCCCTACAACGTGTTTAAAATGTTTTGGTTATCCTCTCTAAGACATTCTTATTTGTTTCAAACCTTATTCCACCTATGGTAATACCAAACTCTATTTTGTCCGTCAGAGAGACAGTTGCAATGAATGTGAAGTGATGTGTTGACTTTAAGGCGAGCTGAAAAAGAGTGGATGGCAGGCCGGCTGCCTGTTAAGTCTGTGCGTGTCTCAGCATCCTCTTTGGCCTGCTTCTGTCACAAGCTGTTGTTGGCCCAGACCTGATCTGCCCACCCACTCCTCGCGTTGCACTCTGCAGACCTAGTTGTAACCTGCAACATCAGGCTCTGGATGATTCCGGAAACAAGGCTGTTGTGAAGGTGCGTGCGGCCTAAGACACAAGAAGTGGATGTGTTTTTGTGAGCTTTAGCAGTTCTCCCTCAGAATCAAGCTCAGCCGTAACCTCAGTTACCTCACAGCAGAGTCCTTAACACGCCAGCACGCCGAGCAAAGGACTCGGCTTTACAATTTAGAGCTGGATTCGTTCCCTACAAAAGACACTGGGGGAAAGAGCAGCTCCTTCTGCTTCAGGCAATGCAGCCTTTTCGTGAATACACTGCAAAATCTAAATGATGGACTGTCAACTCTCTTGCTAGAATGCCACTGCAAAGAATAATCTCTCTGGCAGTGGATCATGCTTGGCTGTATGCTACCAACGCCGTTTCTTTGTTTATGCGTCCGTGTAGCTTTCACACGCACGCATGCCAACTTGTGTATGCATGCAGACGCGCACAAAAATATCATATATAATACTGAGAAAATGCTTTGCATAAAATGTAGTTTATCTTGAAAATAACTGTCAAATGTAGTGGATTAATTACATTGAGCGTTTCAAATAATTAATAACGAGGCTTAGCTTGGTGTCTGGACAAAGTTTTTCCTTGCAAACGTGTGGTTATCTGTGTGTACAAGACCTGCTGTGTGACCTGGTTTCATGCAATCTTCATCCTCTAATTAGGGGGCTACAGAAAGGCTGGAACAAGAGGAGGACTGATTAGTTGCCTTGGGGTATTTCATAAGTGGCTTTCAGTGCCACATTTGCATTATTTGCTTGGGGTCTGAATAACAAATCAGTCCACCTTTGCAGAAAATTGAGGCGAGCAGCTCAAGACCCTCAATACATTAAATATACAATATAAAAGAAAGCAATTTAAAAGCCTGCAAATAAATAACAGCAAGATGAAATGCAAGATGTGTTGAGCTCTTAACTCAAACACAAACGCATTACAGAACTATTCTTAGACATCCCATTTGAGTCCATTACACTTGATGTTCAGTGCTGCTATACAAGAATCTCTGTGATTGGAGCTCATTCATCTGTAAAGCAGACCTTGTGAACTATGTAAGCCCCATGTTGAAGCCCTGTGCTGAAATCCTGGTGGGTCAGTGTGTTTTGTGATCTGTAGCAAAGGTCCTTGTCCACTTACTTGGCCAGACTTGCCAACCGCTGCGTGCGGCCGCCACCACCAGGCCTGGTCAGCCATCACTGTACCACTTGGCCATTTGCCCACATGGACTCTTCGAGAGCTGGAAACAAAGCAGCCACTCACATGTCCAAATGTAAACATGCACATGCGCACGTGATCACTGAGAGTGACAGTGCCTCTTGTTTCGGCAGCCCTCCTCCCCACTCCTCGCATCCTCGTTCGTCATGTAAGGTGTCACTTCACACAAATGTCACTGCCAGTGCAGGACAGTGATTAATTTTAGTGTGCTTGGCAAAATGTCTTCAAGATATTCGTTTTGGTTGCTGTCTCCCATGCTGAGCCCACCCCGGCTCCCCTCGTCTTTACGAGCAGGTCATGAGCGGCACCTTACCAAAGCCTCCGCCACTGTGGCAGACATTTGTTGGGTGGTTAAAGGTAGGGGATTATCATCAAGGCTACCTGCCCTGACAGAGATCGTCTTTTATGACCACTTTTTGTCACTCATCATCCGAGCCCAGCCCACCACTACCCTATTTGCTGCCTGTTTTCTATGTACTGTGGGTGTGTGATGGGGGAAGTCTTGACCCAGCGCTGGCACTGAGCGGCTCTAACATTTCACTGTCAGCACAGCTGATTAGCTTATCACTCACTGTGCTGGGAAATACATCATCATTCGAGACAGGGATTCCCTTGTTTAGGTTGTGTTCTTCCTTGAATCATTCCACTTTGCAACCACCCAGCTTGCAAAATGTTGCCATTGATTTTTAATCCTTGTTATGTGGTGCATTATTATGCCAAGCTTTACCTTTGGAAAGCCCTCCAACAGTCTGAATACACTATATAGGTCGACAGAAGTTTTGAAACATACCTCCCAATTAAATCCACATAAATCTTATAGTGAGCTTTCTAAGAATTCTTGACAATTTGAAGGTTCTTTTGATTGTAAAGTCATAAAAGATATGCTTGCATAAATTTGGTATGGGAACAACACTTGAAAGTCCTGACCTCAACCCCCATAAAACAACTTTTGAGATGACGTGGATCGAAATTGTCTGTCATCCAACATCGGTGGACAAAATCTAGGAAGTCATGAAAGCTCTGCAAAATGGGAACCATTCCTTAATGATGTATTAAAAAAAAAAATCTGTATGTGCCATCATACACACCTACCCCATTGTTTCTATGAATATGTTCAAATTGTATTTCTGGTTTAGACAAAGGCGATTTGAGCCGTTTTTAAATCTGTCCATTTTAGTTCACTCACCCGAGACAGTGACACACAAAGTTGCTAATGTGCTTTGCCTCCCTCCAGTGTGGTATCAGGTATGGTAATTACTCTACCATTAACATTGGGAATAGTTAATGTGTATTAATGTGTTAATGGAATGTTAATTACTGTACATGCAATAGAGAGCCCGCAGGCAGTCTCTCAGTTTCTTTGTGCCATGTAGATGTAGGCCAAGGTTTCAAACAAAAAAAAAGGAAAAGAAGAAAACCTTTTCAGAACATCAGTGGAAGCGGATCCTTATGTTTCATTTGTCAGAACAAAAGAATTTCTGTGGTAATTTGATCCTGCTCCCATCTTCTGGAGCTGTAAGTGACTGATCCAGGCGTCTCAACAAAGAAGATGATGTGAAGTCAAAGGAGACGAGGAACACGGCAATCGTGACACTGGCTCCTTTGTGAGATAAATACTGTAAACTCTCCGTATTCTCTGGTGTGTTGCTTTGGCAGAGAGTTTTAATAAAACGGTGGATTAGAAGCCCTGGACCCTGACTGCCAAGCTGGAGTTAAAGCTCACCTTGGCCGAGACCCAGTAACAAGCTAGATGGCTTGCTCCGTCTTTCTCCACCCAGACGCCTCCCTGCTCCCACTGTCTGCTGCACACCTTTAAGAGAGATGACCTTTGCAAATATTGACAGAAAATAAATTCAGTTTCGATTAGTTAGCTTTGGGAGACCTTTCCGGATCAATGCAATTAGATGAACAGGGTGTCGATATGTGGCTGGAGCAGTGCACTAAAGGCACAGGCTGGGAGCAGAGCAGCAGGAGGTCAGGGTTACTTGTAATGAGAAGAATGTCCTGTGGTGGACACAATCACAGCATGTGTCATTAAACAGCAACACGCCGCTAAAGCCGGTCTGTCGCAACAAATTCTGCTAGATTTTTCTTGGGGACTATAAATCCACAAATCTAGACGATATCTGCATGTGGCAGCATATCTTCCCATATGTTGTCTGCTGTTTGACGGTGCGGTCATTGCAGCAGAATGAGGTGGAGGACCCTGATGCTGCCCCTTCCCTCCTGAGCAAGCCACATTAACCCAGCAGGGCTCTGCCTTTATGGCTCTCCTGCTCGCACTTCGGTGATGAGAGTAAACAAGCAACGGGCCAAAGGTCACCTAAGCCCACAGAATAACGGACGACACGAGGGAAGAGGAAGTGGGAGGAAAGCAAAACGCCCTGAGGCAACCCTCGGATCACTGTCAGTGATGCAAGCAGGGAGTGATGGACGAGACAACAGACGGATAAATTTGTTAAATAGGATTAAGAACCTATACATTGTCTTTGTCCAGCAAATGCGTGAAACCTGAAAAAAAGAAAAGAACCACCCCTGACTGAGAGCGATGTATCATCATAGTTTCTCCTGTGTCTCAGCCACAAAGAGGAAATACTGCACCTTTGTTGTTTGAATGACAAATGAGGCAGATTCGGGGTTTTTTTTTTTTTTACATGATTAAATGAGTTCTAGTAATTAAAACCGCCAGTGTCATTGGAGTTCTGTTCTTCAGCTATAGATTTTTCATTCTCAAGTTTCGATGGTAAACGAGGTGCACCAAGGTGACACGGCTTGTGCACGTTCCTTCGCACTGAGATAAATCCCACTTTAAATGTGGAGGTGGATTAACCCAGATGCCCAAACTTCTTTTAATACCCATATCATCAGACAAAAAATGGAATAAAGATTTGTGCAGGCAAACAGCATTTCAAAATGTGACTACGGCTTTGCAAGTTACTATAGAGATTTGTCAACCACACAGCAAATTAAAGATATTATCTGGCTGGAGTCTATTTCAAGAGAGCTGGGTGATGATGCTGGGTTGAGACAGTGATTCTGCAAACTTAAGCTTCCCCAACAAAGATGCAGAGACAGAGACACATTGCACTGTTATTCTTTCATTTTTGCCATCCCCCCCATGTTTTTCTAATCTTGACTTGAATGGAAGACCGACGCATCAGCTTTTGAAACGTGTGCGTTATGAATGACCTGCCGTAGCTGATTGTGGCTCAAATACACCTTGGTGGACTCCTGCGGGGCCGTGGGCTTCACAGGGTAGCAAAGTAATCATTTTTATCCTGCTGATTTCCCAAATAGAAATGGACATGTATGATAAAAATGTCACGGCCACTCCGCATGTCAGCGGACTAACAGGATTACATGTCACTTACTAATGTCGCTCTCTGTTTTGCTTTGCTGTGAATGGCCACGTTATTGCACACATAGACTTTGTGTTAATATATGGTGAGAGACAAGTAGCTCTTTATGGTCTGTGATTATTTAGTTTGAATGAAACTAGTGATTTATGCCTATTAAGTTGAAAAGACCTGTAAATTCCCTCGGCTGCATTTCCCTTGGACACAGGGTGAGTAGAGTAAAAGTGACAACTGGGTTTGCTGTGGAAATGTACACAGAGTTATATTTAATATACCTGACATGAAAAACGTGCCTGGCGAGCTACAACCGGCCGCAACACCGAGGAAAAAGTACAGCCTGGGAGCTCGACTTGAATTTGAGAGCAAGTAAATAGTGAATTAGGAAAATATGAACCACAGTAGCAGACAAACCACCAGCCATTAGAGCATGCTGAAATATATCAACATTTGAATCATGTGCCATTTTTGCGTGTGCATAGCCTGGAACAGTCCCCCCCCCCCCCATGAGAGCTTTGGGTGAGAGACTTGTGCAGATGCTGTACGATGTGGACGAGGCTTAGTGAAGCAAGCGGCATATTGTCCACATGGTTGGCTTGTCTGTGTGAGCCTGATGGAGCTTTGTCCAGCATCTCAATGTCTCCAACACAAATAGCCGCATTCATCCACTCCTCTCACACCATTACACCTCAAAGACTCAAAGTCAGCCAATCCATAAATAGAGGCAAATTTCTTTTTCAGTGACATTGCAGCTCAACAAAACGTAGAATCAACAGTGAAGTGGATACAGATGGTGGTGTTTTTTGTTTGTTTTTTATTTAGTTACTGAAGAGCAGAAAACCCAACGTTTCATAATGTCGCTGTAATGATCTGTTTAAAATCCTTGAATTGCGAAAGGGATTATTGAATGGAAACAACTCTGCCAATCACAACGTTTGAGTAGCCACTCATTGTACTTAGCAACCATCGAGTCTCACTGAAGTGTTGTTATACTGACCCATTGTATTGTTTTGTTTTTGTCTGGCATCAAAGCTGCATTGCCAGTGTGTCCAGGTGTGCATGCATGCTATCTACTGGGTGATTACCACTTACTGACATGACAGGCTGGCGAGACAGAGAACAGCAGGGTCTGATTGCATGAGTAGAATTAATGAACAAACACTTCACATGGAATTTATTGGGCTCTCATTGTCGTACTACAAAATAATGCCATAAAATCAAGGCTGCACATTCAGATCTAAAAAGCAAATAGCAGGTATGTTGCCAAGTTCCTGACAGTCACTGTGTCAAAAATGAGACACTGGAGATATAGTTTTGTGTTTAGGATCACTCCACAAAGTAAGAATCTCTTCAAAAAGTAAGAGTGCCACTTCACAATTGAAAATTTGTCAGTTTATGGATGTTGCTGTCATGTCAACCTCCTCGTACGCAGTGTGCACTGCTGTGTAAATAAAAGAACAGGCTTAGACATAGACGGGAGCCACACAGCGCATTCACAGAAAGTGCTGACTTCATACCTGCGGGGAAAACATCACACTGGGGCAGAGTATGTAGTCGTAATAATTTTAATTATCTATACATGCCGTATATGTATGGATACAGTGGTTGCAACACTGCAGATATGCAATATACTAGATCGCTAACTCCAAATAAAGGGCATTTCTCAATATGGAGGTGGATGAAGAAGTGTCTGTTATTGAAGAAGTGTCACGGCATTGCTTTTTCTGAGTCTCTCTCTCTTTGTCTGTTTGCTGCTGCAGGTCTCAGCATCCGGGGCGCCCAAGAGGAGGACCCGCCGGACCCTCAGCTCATGCGTTTGGACAACATGCTGCTGGCCGAGGGCGTGGCAGGACCAGAAAAGGGTGGCGGATCTGCAGCCGCCGCAGCTGCAGCCGCTGCCTCGGGCGGGGCAGCTGACAATTCTATTGAACATTCCGACTACAGAGCCAAGCTCACCCAGATTAGACAGATCTACCACACAGAGCTGGAGAAATATGAACAGGTAGGCACGTTCTTGGATGTCTCGAGGTTAAGAGCTCCCCGGCACCAACTTTGTCAAACATGTTTTGAGAAAGCCCTTTTCTGTCAAAGCATGACTGTGCCACAGTGGGCAAAGCAAGGTTTGTGAAGTTATGCCTAAGGAACTTGGTGAGGATGAACTACTGTCTAGAACTTTAAATCAAACACGAGCACTCCTGACTCAAAGCAGGAAGGCTCTGCTTCTCTCCTCGCTTGAAGCACCCCCAATGGTTAATTTTGAACCAGTTCTTTTGACCTATTTGATGAGACAAGATCTGGATTCGAGTGCTGTACAGTTACCTCCCAGCGTATTATCTTTAAACTCCTATTTAATACTGTGAACATTGACACTTACTCCAAATAATAGTTTTGCGTTGCTCCGTCCACATGGCCCGATGGTGCGAGCGAATTGGTCTCCAATTCTGTCGATGATTCCGCACCGAGACATGGCGGCATATTGATTTTACAGATGTAAAAGTGCCGTTCCCAGTATAATTAGCAATTAGTGATTAAACAGATTATTATTGGAAATGACTGTCAGTTTAATTTTCTTGGGCAAAAAAGGCACTCTCGAGGAAAGTAAAAAAGTTATAGGTTGCAAATTAATTAGCAAGTCATAGGATGAGGCCTGTTTTTTTTTTCTTTTTTTTTCAAGAAACAGAAAATATGTTCCAGTAACTGTATGTGAAATTTGTCCAGTGAATGGATCATTATCTCACTTGGTGCTCTGATCCTTCCATTAAATACAGAGACATTATGGTAAAAAAAAAAAAAAAGATGTAGCAGTAATGCTTCATCTAGCCAGAGAGGTAAATTAGACTTAATATACTCTCAGTGAGTGGAGGTAGCTTTACAGGGGCATGCACCACTTTACAAGAAGTACATGCATCTTTCTTAGGGATATTTCCAGGTTTTAATTATCTTAATGTAAATACTTAACGAATTTTACTCAGAGTAATGAGCTAAAGCATGCACTACATAAATGGGTTATTCTAATTAATCATGTATGAATTACCGATTTAACTGAAAGCTGTTTAAATTCACTCTGCATTAGGCCAAAGCCAAATTACAAATTGACATTTATATTCATACATGACTTCAGCTATTTTGTCAAAGTAATATATAAACAGTTGTACTGATTTGAAGCTTCTCATAAACTCATTCACTATATGAAAATCTGCACAATTGTGGAGGATTTTTGGGATTTGAGGGATTTTTGGTGAGTGTGCTATTTACAAAACAGACTGACTTCTTTTGTCTGTGTTTCTACTCGACAGGCGTGTAACGAATTCACAACCCATGTGATGAACCTGCTGCGGGAACAGTCTCGTACGCGGCCCATCTCGCCCAAAGAGATCGAGCGCATGGTGGGAATCATCCACCGTAAATTCAGCTCCATCCAAATGCAACTGAAACAAAGCACTTGCGAGGCTGTCATGATCCTGCGCTCCAGATTTCTTGATGCCAGGTTAGTCCATGTTATTCACAAGTTTATTGCTTCCCTTTGACCCATAGAGACAAATCTTTGTGCCGCAGTTCTAAATAAATAAAAAAAAATAGAAGAAAATCTGACGAAAAGGTTTGAGTATTATAGAGTATTATGAGTTTTAAACTCAACTACTGTTGTACAAAAAAAAAAATGCATTATAGCATCGTGTTCTCTGCGGACGCACAGCTCACAGTGGAAAACTTCAAAAAAGTTAAAAGCATTAGCATTAGATCTGAAAGTAAAACTTCAAATTCAATTGTTTGATTGTTGTAATTGTTTTATTGTTTGATTATCTAGCATTGCACAAAATCTCTCGTTTCTAGAGCGTTTACAAAGGCTCATACAAATATAAAAACAAACAAATATGTATATTTAATATTTGTTAAATGTTTGAAAAGGTTTATACTAATTATATTGCAACACTTTTTTTTCCCCAAAATCATTGTTTGTACTTTCTAGTCAAAACAGGCCGTTATCGCAGAGATAGAAGGTTTTAATGATATCTCTGCTCCATGCAGTTTTCTGGACAATTATCCCCGGCTACCTAAGAACAAAGTAAATTGAGGGTCAGGTCATGTGTAAAGCAAATGTTGAGTGTGGAAATGTGCAATTTTGTGAGGCTCACCACAAGTTTATGCCAAACAAGCCGAGCGGAAGCACATTTGCTGCCCACTGCCTGTGCTAGGCCCTAGTAAACACGGCAACAAATAAGCAAATGCTCACGAATGTGATAAGTAGTGCCCTTGGGAGGGAAGCGGACCCAGATCTAGTTAGAGTTTGCTTGTTTCTGCTGGAGATCCCTGGGGCTGTGGCACTTAAGGAACAATGCTCAACTGTGCATGCCGTGATTTCTATAATGTACCGAGATGCACTCCGACTGGGCTTCGCGCTCCATCACGAAGCCCACCCATCCACGGCACTAAACTCTGCACATTACACGCTTGGACTGGAAATCAGAGACCAACAGACCAAATTAAACATTGTATGTGTTTCATGGTTGTGTGTGCATTTGTTTGTGTGTCCGCTTGTTGGACCCTCCCCCCCCCCGTCTCTTTTGTCTTGACGAGACTTGCGGCAGGACACAGTACATCGTTCTGCTTCTCAGGGCCCTTAGAGCCCATTCCTCATCATTTTCACCATTTATGTGCGCGATTGATTGTGCAATTTGTGTGATCCAAATGGATGAGTTAATGCTGGTCGCACTAATAGGCTGGCCCGGCCTTTCTTTGGTTTTACTCCCCACTCAGGCGGAAAAGGAGAAACTTCAGCAAGCAGGCGACAGAAATTTTGAACGAGTACTTCTACTCACACCTCAGCAACCCCTACCCAAGCGAGGAGGCGAAAGAAGAGCTGGCCAAGAAATGCAGCATCACAGTTTCCCAGGTGGGTAGCGCGCATCCAACAGTAGCTGGTGGCTAATCAGGGTGGGGAAGGGGAAAGCCTAGAGGGACCCTTACCGTGGGTTACAGCACCAAGACACAGCGTCCTCAGCTAACCTTGACATTGTGACTGCCTAATGATGCTTCAGTCAAGGCAGTCTGAGCAGGGCCACAGGGAGGGGAGGAGGACCATCATCTTGGCCTCAATCAAAGCACTATGCTGTCCTTCCTTAACTGCCCCAACGCCTTCTCCTCCGCCATCCACCTCCCCCAACTCCCTCTCGACACTCATTCCCATCCACCACATGCGCTCTCTTTTCCT
This sequence comes from Syngnathus leptorhynchus, assembly GCF_054491065.1. Taxonomy (NCBI): domain Eukaryota; kingdom Metazoa; phylum Chordata; class Actinopteri; order Syngnathiformes; family Syngnathidae; genus Syngnathus; species Syngnathus leptorhynchus. The sequence continues at coordinate 8,663,207 of NC_141198.1, read as the reverse complement.
GCCTGTCACTCACTCAGGTCATAAAGTGGCAAGAAATCATTAATTTTGGAGAAAAATAAGATTCCTAATGTTGTGCTTCAAAACACTGTAAGATGATGTTTTAAAGACTCTCCTAATGCTGTTATTATCTTTTTAAAGATTACCAAATGTGACTTAACGGCTTCGCCTCCTCGTTGGGTGTAAACCTGAAGGCAGTATCTCTCACACCTAACTTCCCGCCCCACATCTAAATTATTATTGTGTACACTCCCCTGTTATTTCCCGCTGAACACTATCTAGACGCTTAACACAAACACGTTATATTGTTCTATGCTCATCCTCGCGAGGCACAATATCAGAGAGACATCAATCTATAACGTAACGATTCATCTGCAGTGTTTTGTTCTGTGTGGGGAGGGGAGTGTTAAGGGGTATATTGAGTGTAGTCATGAAGAGTCAGATACTGTAAAAGCCCATTCTTTTTTGCCTTCAGGGGGTGGGAAGCACCATCACGGTATCTCAGGTATGTCATAACTTCTCCTGATCCACTGTTTTCATTTCTTTGTTACCTCTTTTGTTTATGTATGTAATAGCCACTTCACTGCACAGACCCCCTCCCTCCTCACACAACTAGATCATTGCTAATGTTATTATGAATTCAAAGAACAAGATTGAGTATAATTGATATTTTTAAAATAGAACAATCCACATCCCACCTTTAAATTGCACAGTTCCATTGACTATTTTGGTCAGCTCATATTTTCCAAGCACACTAATTTTCCCATCATATTTTGTGTGTACAGACTATAGTATGTGTCACATGCTACTTTGCATTTACTATTGTTTGTCTGTTGTTTGGCATCGACAGGATGTGTGATGTTCTGAATATCTACTTTTGTTCTATTTACCCCCCTGGCCATTGCACAATCATGCTGCAACACTTCAAGAAATGGGCACCGGTGGAACTTAGTTCAGTTTTCCGAGTGCCTTGCTAAGCAGGCCACTGTACCTGTCCCCATGAGAACAAATCAGTCCTTGCAAGAATTAGAGTGCCTTTAAAAATTCACTTGAACTCATCTCAGGCCCCATTAGTGGCGCACTCCTCGACAAACAGAGGCCACAACAGACATTACTATTGACTTATTCTTAATGCTTTAGCTCATTTTAAGTGAGTAGCAAAATGTGAGGCTCACCCTAATGTCTCGTGCACCCTAAGTGTGTTATCCCTCACAGTGCCGGAGCGTTACACGCTCACAATCCAATCCCAGTGCCTTCTCTGTAGGCTTTGTTAAATCATTTGTCAAAATCCCACATTCTTTTTGTGGGCTTTGTTGATTATTCAAACAGTTCATCAAGTAACAACCATCCATCGTGAGTGGTCTGCCAATAAAAGTCGGAAGCTTTGCCTAATACATCACTGCTGACGAAACACCAAGCATTATTGTTACAAAGGTGGACATTGAAATTGTTTCATATTTTTTTAGGCAACTCCAGAGCCATGCTATACTATATAATCTGAAAATGAATAAGAATTTCTCTCTTTTTCTCCTGAGCCACATCTAGTGCATCACATCACTGCATTTAGAGAAACAAAGATTCGTGCTCATCTCTTATCTGTGGATAAAACCATGTAAAGAACAATTCTATTTGTATTGAAAGTTCAGGATTCTCCAAACTGTAGTCATAAACTTATCATTTATTTTCATTGATTAGGGAGGATTATCGATTCAATTAGCGTACAACAGTTTCTCAGTCTCTCAAAATGTGGAGCAACTCTATTGTTTTCTCGCCAACAGTCCACATGCTCATTACACGATCGCTGACTTCAAGGCTGCTGATGTCAGGTATTCGAGTGGTTAACACCCTGGCTCTGCCCTTACTTAGCAGTCGACTGGATGCGTGGCCTTCTCCAAGATGAAAGCGAATTAGTTCTATAGATTAGGTTGTGATCCACACCTTGCATTGCTCGATAGTAAGCTGACCCGGAGAACCACTAAAGCCGGTGTTCAGTGGGCAGGAAAAGAAAATGTGTGACATTTAAGGCTTTGCCGGACTATGTGCCTTTCAGGCTTATACCATATAGTGGTGGACTCATATTACATGTTATCACAAAGGAGAGGCACAACATGTAAATGAATACATGAACTTTAAATATTTTATATTCACTTTTGACTGGGAATCTGAAGGATTTGCTTCTTTTCCTGCCATGGGGATTAAGGTGTGAACAAATTAATGTAGTTCAAGGTCACATTTGATGATTAAAATGATGCCCCAAAAAAAGTGGGACAAGAATTCTAATATCAGTAAAATATGTGATATCCTCTTTGTGGCCTTTTAAAGAAAGAGTGTAGATTACGTCATTCCAATCCACTATAAGCAGGTTAAGTAAAAAGGATGATAGCCAGGACTTTCATTGCTTCCAATTAAACCTTGCTTGTTAGTTTAACCTCTAGGTAAAGCCATCAAACAATTGATGTCAAGGAAACCCTGCTGCCGACAGTGGGTCTCGCCTGAATGGTCATTAATTTTAATTGCTTAGATATTAAAGATTTAGAGCGCAGAGACGTGCAGGATAGAAATGATCTGTTGTCCTGCAAATCCAGTCACTTTTTATGCCACAACATTGGCTGGCTGCTGGGGATATTAAAATTTAAGCACATGGGTGGAAATTAAATAAAACGTCATTAGGGGCAGCTGCTCTTTGGCTGGTCCAGCGGCGGGCTGCAAGGCCAGTGAGATAGAGTGGATGAGGTGGGGGCTACAGCAGCACAGCAATGAGACACTCTAATTTATAGAACCATTAAAAGCATGCATCATCTCATCATTATTCTGCTCTTATCACGGAGCCAGCCAGCATCTACTCAGAAGATTCATGCAACTTTTTAGGGTCTCACTAATGTTAGATGTTTCACTTGAGTGAAATTTGCATTTCAAACTACTCTGCTTACCCAGCTCCTCCCTTCACCTTAACATGTGTCCCTTTCTTTAGACTTTTATTTCTCCAGTATGATCTTTTTTTAAAAAAACAACAACAAAGCATTTCAACACTGACCGTCCAAGTCAACTCACAGTATGTTATGCACACTACAAGTAGTTGAGTGACTAAAATACTGACAGTAGAAAAAGTTTTAAATTCACTGAATGGCTGGTATGCTCACTTGATTTGTAATTAGACCTCATAAAGTATGTATTAATTATGTATGTATGTATTATAGAATGACGCCTGAGGGGCAAAAAAACTCACCGATAGTGACATTTATATTTATTTACATATTTTCAAAATGATCAAATATTTATAAACACTTACAGAGATGTATATATTCCAGTACCTTTTCATACCTTGTTAATAAAATAATTATTGACGTTTATTTTAAATTATTACCATATGAATTATTTCAAATACATATAATAACATATTGTGACATAGATTTAGATAATTAGGATTAATAATTTCATTGAAGAAAATTTAAGCAAATATGTCAGAAATGCGTATCAAATTGGTAGTCAGTGACCAAGTAGCTCTCAGTTTCAAAAATCTTGTTGACCCCTGACATAGACAAAGATTCCTTGGGAGTAGTATCCAGAAAGTAGTTCACCTCTTTCCCAGAAGTACTTTGCTGTATTAAAAATGTGAAAAGTGTCATGTAAAATAACTTTTGAAAAGACAAAAATAGGTAACCATTTGCCTATGTTTTTTTTCCATTCATATCTTCATTTTTCTTTCATCAGTTTTTTTTCCCATCGCTCACTCATCTGTGTATATCACTGAGGGGTGGGGTGTATCCTTAACAGCCAGCCACGCAGTAACGGACATGTCGAAGCAGCAGGGGCCCCTCGTGTTTGGGTTTTGTCAGGAGACGGAGCTGAGAGCATGTCAGGCTCCCATCCATGAGAAGACACAAGTGGCTCCTTATTATGGCTTAATTAGCTTGTGTACCCAGTGGACATTGCTGCAGGGGCTGGGAATTGGGTACTTGATGGACCCAAACATGACATCTTGAAACAGTCACACTGCTCAGTGCACGCTGCTGTGGCTGCTTGACGTCTGACTCCTCTGCTCCTCCCCTCTGTGCTCTTCCACGCAGGTATCCAACTGGTTCGGCAACAAACGCATCCGCTACAAGAAAAATATTGGCAAGTTTCAAGAGGAGGCCAACCTGTACGCCGCCAAGACTGCTGTCAATGCAGCGCACGCCGCAGCCGCTGCAGTGCAGAACAGCCAGACCAACTCCCCTACTACACCTAACTCTGGTAGGCACTCCTGCATAATGAAGAAGAAAGATGAGGGGAAAAAAAGACCTGCCGTACACCGCAGGCCTTAACCTGCTGCCTACCTCCCTCCCTCATGCACCATTCACGCAGGCGAGAGTGACAAGCTCAGCTCCCAGCTTGGGGATCACAGTGTCTCCCGTCTATAAGACACTTGGTGCCAAGCAAACTCATGCATAAAGGGAGCGTTCCTGACTCGTGAACCGAGAATACATGTATTTTTGGAAAAGAACAAAAAAAAAAACCATATCTGAATACTGCCATGGGATTTGTTTTCGCTTGACTTTTCTGTCAGCCTCCTGTCATTTTAAATGTAATGGTATGTAGTCACTTGGAATGTGGCATATTATTTGGCTATGTAAGTCGAAACATAGGAGCTAGGAGCATTGTGATTATGTTTATATTATCAGTATTTTCCTTTGAAATAATACAAAAGGCCCGTTGAAGTGCAATGAGTAAAATGTAGAATGTGATCGGTTTGGACTGGGATGAACTACGTACATTGGGATTTGGTAAGCTTATGAAGTGGTCCCTTTTTCTTGCATCCAGGATTCCAGATGAAAGATGAGGAGTTTCAGCTGGATTCTGCAGAGAGCAAAAACACTCTTTTAACCAACATGTTTACTGGTACTGGTCTTTTCATAAGCTTCTTCTCGTTCTTGTCATTTACCATGTGGTACCTTTCGCCAGTGTTAGATTGGGAGTAGATGATGTGGAGCAATTGGGAGCTTAAGCGACCAACCACATGTAGAGCCCCTTGTGTCGTGTGATTCTCACTCCATTTGTGTCCATTGTGTTGGTAAAAATCTTAGGCCTCTTTCACTCCTCCTGCATATTGTCCCCATCCGTTTGTTTATTTGCTTTTCTCCATCACTCTGGTAGTTGCTTGCTTTATGGGCATTATCTCAAGTATATTTGTATGTCTCTTTGAGTTGGGTTCCATTTATTCAGACATGTTTGCGTGCGTGCGTATGCGGGTGCCCGCGTGTGTTTGTGCGTGTGTGTGTACGTGCGGTGCGAGTCTGCATTACTTGTGCGTGAATGTGCAGTCCTATTATAGTAGCCCGTTCATGTTATTCAGCTACTTACATTTTCCCTCTCTAGGTTCTTCAGGTTCTTTTAACCTCCCAAACTCTGGGGACATGTACTTGAGCATGCAGAGTCTGAATGGGGATTCTTACCAAGGGGCACAAGTCGGAGCCAATGTACAGTCACAGGTAGGATTAATAATCAGGGACAGTTCCTCACTGCCGGTGCAGAGAGCTGTCCTTGTCTTGCCTGTGTACTGAGCCATCCTCAGTGCAGTCTGAAGCACGCTAAAGCAAACCTTTTGCTCAGTGAGGCTCTCTGATAGCGCCAAACGTGTCTACTGATGATATGTTTTTGGATGGAAGGTTTGGCTGACAAAATATAATTTAAGATTCCAGACATCGTTTCTACGTAAACATTTGGTGAATGCATATGGCTTTGACTTGACCTCTTGGGTTGGTATTGGGTTTTGGGTAATGTGTTCCTCTTTTGCTACTGTCCTCTATCCTCTTTTGTCTCATTGTGTTATTGCTTGTTGTTGCTGTCTACCATTCTGTAATCTCAATGCGCAGTGGTCACAACTGTGCACTTACAACAACCATCTGTGATATCGATTTATCCTTATAAAGTTCTGCTATACAATTTGTAATAAATGTAGAATATGAGTCCCGAAATGGCTTTTTAAAGCAAGTTTTAGAAACAATCCTTGTTTTTTTCCCCCCAGCACATCAGGTTTTTGAGATATTTCCATTTTTTGTTTGTAGGTTTGACTTATAAAAGCTTGTGCAGTACACATTTTTCCCATACATTGTAATTTATAGCGAGAAATAAATAATGCTAAATATATTACTATATTACAATTATTATTATTATCATTAGTAGTAGTTTTAGTTGTGGTATAAAAACCTGATGTGTTGGAGGGAAAAAAAGGGGCAGATTCCATTATTCCATTCAAAATTAAATCTAGAAAGGTTTCCTTGCATCTCTGATTTAAATAAAACAAAAAAAAAAAAAAACAGTGTAATGGTAAATGCTCAATTAAACCAGTTACTGAATTTTTTCCTTGTACTTATTGTGAGTTCTCAAATGTAATTTACAAATATCACTATCATGGCAGTAATTTCTTTGTTAAAACAAATCTTAAAGCTTTATTGTTGGGTCTGCTTAGCACCTTTTCTGTCTTTGGAGTTGTGATACGCTTTCAGCCTTGTTAGTGTATGTTCCTGAGCATGTGTAAAGTAAGTGTTGCCTTGTTGCCACACACCAAGTTGAGCAGCTTGTCCACCTTGTTTGTTCCTTCAGGTGGATACCCTGCGCCATGTTATCAGTCAGACGGCAGGATACAGTGATGCTCTTGGCCGAAACACCATGTACAGTCCACACAGTTTAAATGTGAGTACTTCCTAGCTTTCCTCTTTGCATTTGTGGCTTTTCTGATTCCTTACTTTCACATTCCCCGAAAATGGACTGAATCGTGCTCTTGGCTGATTGGTCGGCAACTATAGTCCAGCGTGTAGGCTTACCCCCCCTCTCGCCTCTCTTGATAGGCTTGGATAGTTTCCAGCTCATAACCCCATAATGAAATGATATGTGTGATAGAAAAAGATGAATGGATCTCTCTATTTACATATCTTAGCAACTTTGTGGGTCTTCTTGTGATTAGCCTAAAATCAATGTAACAGTTGCCCACAAAACTTCCTGTGGTATTGTTTTAAAAAAAACAAAAACAAATGCGATTAGATTAATATGTGATCTGGAAATCAGCTTAGTCCTCATCATATTATTTAATACACAAGACGTATTTGAGTCATAATATACATGTGTGGAAAATAGTTGACAGTCTCTGTGCGAGAAAATACTATCGTCTGTACCGGCAGCTTCCGGTGTCATTTTGTCTCGGCTGAAGCCTTATTACTCTAAGCTTTTCCGACATGTCAGCCCCCAGCTAGATCAAGTGTTTTTCACTTTCTCACAAGGTTTCTCACTTCCATGTGCACTGTAGACCTGTGCCTAGTGGCTCACTGGAGCTTTGCAAAATCCTGACAAAAATAGCAATGGGCACTACTGAGTCATCCTCACCTTCTCCCCCACAAATAAATGATATACAAAAAAGAAATGAAATACAATAAAAAATTGAGAATTAATCACACATACAAAAATATTCTTGAATAAGTCATTGTTGCACTGCATCTGTTTCCATCCAGAAAGTGCTTTGTGGACATATTAGCATAGACTAACCTTTAGCGTTGTTGATGGTGACGTAGATGGATCCAGTAAAGGCTAGGTCATGCCTAGAGCGAAGCAAAGTCAGGCTGGCTAAGACTGGCTCTCTTGGCGAGGCCCTGCCTTGTCACTTCCACTCAGCTCTCCCCACCTCAGCCAGGCCGAGCCCTCCCTCCTCCTGACTGGCAGGAGAATATGTAGCGACAAGCTGCCGGACGCTGCTGAACTCTGCTTAGACACTGATTTGAAGCATCTCTCCCGTTGGTTGGGAAGCAACACAAATTTGTCTCTTTGCTGATTCGACAGCTCAAAAGCTCGTGCAAAACATTATGACTCTCTCTCAGAAGAGGAAGCGAGTTTGGTCGTTCAAGTAAGTAAGGTTGGAATTTGCCAGTTATATCATTGACCTACGGAACATTTCAAGTGTAGCCCATGGTAGCAATCTCTAATGCAAAGGTGACATGACAAGGGAAAAAAAATCTAAGCAATTCTGTTGATGTGCATTTTATTGATCTACTAAAGTTTGATCATATACGTATATACTGTGTCTACCCTGTCTAGCGCCCAAAGTCATTTGGGACAAGCTTAGGACAAGCTCTACTTCTCCTGCAAGTCTAATGAGGACAAGTTGAAGAGAAAACACCCTGGATTGCTCACCAGTCAATCTCATTTTATTATGTATGCAATATATGGGTGGAATTTAAGTCTTCTTTCTCTGCTTGCATGGAATTTTACATTATTCCACGCACGTGAAATCTACCTTTTGTGATACCAGCCCTGAGTGAGAGAGAGATAGAGTGAGAAAGAGAGAGATTGATCAATATCTTCCCCTAAAACACAGATCAGGTGCCAGTTAAGGACTCGTGGGATGTGTGGGATAAGTGTTTCTAGTGCAAGAGTTTGGTTCCATTTCAGGATTAAAACTGTCATGTAATCATATTGCAGAGAATGCGGTAGTCATTTCACTCTTCCCCTGTTTGTGTCTCAGACTAATGGGGGGTGGCAAGATGCAACAACTCCGTCTTCAGTAATATCTGCGACAGAGGGACCCAGCAGTGTGCACTCGGATACCTCCAATTGATCCACACTCCAAGCATTTAAGCCTCAAGATGGGCAAGGACTCTGAACTGGCTGCACACATGCAGAGGACCTCCAAAACATTTTTACGCCACATTTGGGTTTTTTATGGGTTTTATTTTTTTGTTGGTGTAATCAGCCACAACTACACGCCACATGTAAGGATCTTTATCATGAAGAGTCAACCTTTCATGATTGTCTCAGTGTTTTCTTAGTAAATCACATTTGTTGAAGGGTGAGCGCACAAACTGCATGCGCAGATATCCAACAGCCAATTGGCTCATATTCGTCAAACGTTCAATTTCACCTCTGTATTAAAAATACAGGGTGGGTATTTACATGGCATTTAAAATGTCAAATGTACGTGATTGCTCTTTTAATCTTATTTTGAAAATACTTTTTTTCTTTGTTTTCTTCGAATAAATTGAGTAGAACAGCCGTTAATGTGACAGTAACCATGCTACTGTTGACAGCTCAATGGCAGCTTTGTGGTTATGTCCAAAATTTAATTTACAACTGTATACATAAGTACAAGCCAATGATAATTCATCTCTGGAATATAAAGAAGTGTAATTGATTGTGTTACCACAACATGACACGTTCCCATATTTTATCACGTGACGTTTGCTATGTACATATGTAAACATTTTGTACTGCTTGTGAAAGTCCCCCACAGTTGATCATAACTCGCAAGGCCCAGTGACACACAAACTTGTACAAAACATGACTTGAGAGTACTTCAACTTCCCAACAATCAATACACAGCTTTATTGCCTCATTACAATTCATACCAACAAAGTCCACCATTCCTGTAGCTTAGAGTGCTCACACACTACCTCTAAACATCATGACCACATTTTTTGCCCTACTTATTTTTTATTCTATTACTTGTTTTGATAACATCTTGCAACACTAAACTTCCTCATTCTCTATGTAATGTAATGTATATTTTAATCTTTTAATAAAACTCCGTTGCTATATTGCAGCTTAAAACGACAAAAAAGTGAATCTGATAACTAATACCATGAAAAATAGCAGAGCGAGTGCATTGTTGGTCTGTGGCTTTTATGAAGGGAGTGCGATAAAATTGCGCTAAATTAACAGTAAAACTGTTGTAAATACTTAAAAAAAAAAACATTTTGAATGTTGATCATCTTATTACTAAATCATACCCAAAAAACAAAGAAAAAAAGATCACTCTTAAGACTGTAATGCATAGAAAGTTTCAGTATTCAGAACTGTATATTTCCAGCTCTGTTCAACAGGGTTCAAACTTCTTTTCTCTTTTTTCTATTGTATGTGATTCTGAAACTGAGAAGTCATGACAAATGATTTGTGGAAGTGATTCAAATGTAATAAAAATGTTTAGTGTTGCTTTCTAACAACGACGCCCTGGACTGAAAAGTCTTCCTTGTGGTAGTTGTGTAATTTAAAACAAATAAAAATTTGCTTTGATGACAGCATGCATTTATTTTAAGTGTGACAACTCATTATAAGACACATGAACTTTCAGCTCAGTGGCCTAATAGTAGAGTGTCCTCCCTGAGACTGGAAGGTTGTGGGTTCAAACCCTAGCCGGGTCATGCCAAAGACTATAAAAATGGGACCCATTACCTCCCTGCTTAGCACTCAGCATTAAGGGTTGGAATTGGGGGGTTAGATCACCAAATGATTCCCGAGCGCGACACCGCTGCTGCTCACTGCACCCCTCTCCCCCAGGGGATGGATCAAAACCACATGGGGATGGGTTGAATGCAGAAGACAAATTTCACCACACACAAATGTGTGTGTGACGATGATCATTGGGACTTTGACTTAACTTTAACTGCATGTAAAAAATAAAGGCAGTGCAATAATAAATAATAGTAACCTATCTTGCAAAGCCATTCAAAGTACAGGACAGAAGTTGAGGATTTAACCTGATCAGTAATGACATTAGTGCAATGTCGTGAAGCCTAGTTATGATCGCCGGAGAGGTAATGGATCATCGGGTACCAATTTCACATTGAAAGTGACGTCCATTTATTCTCATTTTCTCTAGTTCACTCTGTGATTATGCCCAGCTCAACTCTCTTGGATACTTAACACCATCATTTTTTTTTTCAATAGACTTCACACTCACACATTAAATATTTTCTTTGGTCTTAGGCCAATTGTCGATGGGCAGGAAGGAGACAAGTGAGATGTAACAGTTTGAGTCTAATTTAGGTGCGATGTACAGACAGTTTCCCAAGAGAGCATATTTGTCCATTCAACCAGTGCAGAATTTTGTTGAACACCTTTCTGTGAAAATCAAATCTTTGCTGTTGTAGGTCGTTGGTTTATGATCTTACGTGACTAGGAACACACACACACACACACACACACACACACACACACACACACACACACACACACACACACACACACACACATATAGTAAGAAAGAGTTGTTCGGCTGTATGACATTTGTGTCATAAATAAGAACAGCTTGCAATGAAGTACTTCAGTACAACTGGCGCATCAGACTCAGCATATACTCGTGTTCAATGTGCCACGGCCAGTTGGGGGAATTAAAAAAAAAAATAATACTGATGGTAATAATTAAGATAATGTGTTCAATTTCTACAGTGATTCAGATGATTTGAGGTGAGCTGTTGTCATATTTATGAATGACATATGATAACATCCACTACATGTCTATGGAGCTTAGGAGGTGCCAACTAAGAAGTTTCATTGATTAATTTTAATATATAATAAGGAAATTCCCTTTACATTTTGTCTTTATACTGTAGTTTGCTACTGCTCTTCTTTTTGTCTACATAAAACTAAACTGCTAAGCACGAGCTGAATGCTGATTTCTAATAACAGTGCATATGCATGTTCATATACTAAAATGATTATGAAAGCATTTGGAGTTTAAGGGCCATTATTGCTCTTCTTGGCCATTTACATTAGAATCTATTAGCACAATATATTTTTTTCAAATAGATTGATTTACTTCCTCAACTTCAAGCATTGGATTTTAAGCACTGTACTCAGCAACATTAGCCCCACAACCATTTAGATAAAAACAATACATTTTCTGAGATTATACCGATTAGAGAAGTCTCATAGGTTCATTAAAGATGACAATATAAGTAAGTAAAATGCATTCGAAAAAGCATGCACCATTAAATATAAAAATGTAGAATTACATTAGCAATACGCACTAAGCAAGTGTCGATTAAATTAGAGAACAATATCATTTAGTCTACGGCATTCGTGTTCTTATTAAATTAGACCAAATATATATTTTTTATGATTTGATTTATTGCTTCTTGTGCATTGTTCAGAGCCCTGTGTTACTCGAGTGGCTGTGAATACTTAAATGCGAAACATATAATTGCATCCTATTTTGGTCACATTTGTGAGGGGTTTCAAACAGATGTGAGAAGTAAGGTGTGTAGAGGTGTGCATGTTGATCCAAATCTGTGATCTCTCAGGTGACTTGGGTATTCTCCAGAAACAACAAAATAATCTCGACAAAGCTTTTGCGGCTTTTCCATCTAGTGCAGTGTTAGTATACGCTTGCTAAGTGTAATGAGAAGTCATTAGATTAGTGCAGTTTGTTCTCAGTCCCTGGCTACGTATTTATATTTCATATTTTGTGTTTCACACTGTATTAACAGCTGCGCCTTGTTTTTGCCATCTGCAGACAATTTACAGTACAGAGAGCTGTAATAATACCATGTTTTCTTCTTGCAACTCTCTCAATAGACAGCGCACTGCAGATTCTTGACAGGTGCACAGACATTTGCTCGAGAGACAGGGTGAGGAGGATTATTACTGCATTATTTAGTTTTCCTGAAATAAACACACACATTGCCTGCCTGGAATGATGTGTGACGATAAAGTCAGCATTGTGCTGTGCATGCACTAGCAGCCAATTATGATTTACGCCAGCCACCAAGACCCATGGTGCTTCTCCCCCTCCAACAAGCGCCACTTAGCACTGAGGATTTTCCATTGCTACCCTCTCATTTGCTCTGTATCTCCCCCTTTTATGACCTTTTTACATTCACCTTGGCTTGTTCTCACACTTGCTATCACCACAGTGGCTCAGGTTGCACTCCACAGTCTAGTTTCAGTATAATAACTTGACACTTCACATTGCATTAGTCTTAGTCCTGACAACAAGGTTATGTGACCTATAGTGTCAGAGAGCATACACCATACTTGCTTGGAGAAGCTATTTATCAAGACAGCTTTGGGCCACCTGTGATTCAGAGCAGAACAAATACAGATCAGTCCTATGGAGGACATATAGTATTTGTCTACAACCTTAGCGAGCACCTTCATATTGTTTTGTCTCACCTTAAACAAGCCACTCAGAGGGATCGTTACATTAGGATTCTAAAGTCATGTGCATGTGTATTTACAGTACAGGCATATTTATCGGATGTGTGAGCACACTGTATCAGAACTTTGTAATCTATTATTGAACTGAATTAAATAGTGGGGAATTTTGGAAGACAGGGAGCCAATGCACTCGTTGAAAAAGGGAAGATGGAGTGTGGTTGTTGGCACCCTTCATTGCAGAGACAACTGCTGACAGTTGTGTATATATATATATATATATATATATATATATATATATATATATATATATATATATATATATATATACACACGTGTGTATGTGTGCGTGTGTATGTGTGTGTTTTTGTGTGTGTGTGTGTACTGTCCTTCCACTCACCAAACTCATCTGAAATATTACGCTTTTCTCTACATTAATTTGTGCCTCAGAAATAGAATGTGCGGTCACTGCACTGTGCTGCGCTGCTGCTCTTTTTCATTTTATAGCATGCGAGCTATGTCACCATTACACAATTGCAGCCTTAGTGAAGGTGTTTATCTTATTCATGTCTTTCTCCCTTTCCCTGGGGTCTATTGGCCCCTGTCTGCTTCCTGGTGCTGTCTGGGAGTCCAAGTCTTTGTGGCACCAGGATCATTTTCCCTTCTGTAGCTGTTGTCACGAGCATGGATCGAGTTAATTCATCTTGCTAATGACAGGTGGGTCAGTGGGGTGCTGTAATTGTGATTTCCATGGTCTTCTCTTTTTATTCTGTCACAGCCCCTTGATCTAATAAAACAAACAAACAAAAAAAAGACAATTGCCTGTAAAATCCAGCATATCCGTCATGATTTTGCATCTTCACATACCTTAATTTTACAAATACAACTATATTATTTATGTTGCCATTTACACGATTTGCTCATTAGTGTTGATGTTTTCCATTTTCATGTGGACCAGTAGACTGACATTTAAATGCTCATGTTTCCTCAACTTGCAACTCGTAATAATAATTTGAAAAAATCTTCCAGTGAAAATGTAATGGGATGTATACTATTCATATAGCTAACAGGCATTTTAAGAGTAAGAGTTACCAGAATGAAGTCAGCTCTTGGAGCAGTCGGACTCGCTGGGGCATGAATCTCCAGAGAGCGCTAGACGTGGAATGAGCCCGGGCTGATTTGAGTCAGGAGGAAGGTCGTCACCACACAAATGAAAAACATGAGAAGTGGTTCAAGGTCTAATCAAGTCCTCAGACTGCACTCACTGGGAGCAATTAAGGTCCTCCCCCTCACTCAACATAGGTAACCAGATCCTTCTATTGACATTCTCAATAAAAGGTCATTTATTGTACATGGACAAAATGATCAGGCTCTATTGCCTCAGAGCCTTATAACAAAATATACCCTGGCAATAAATTGGTGTCTTAGGGATTGCATCTGAACCATTTACAAAATTGACAGGGACATGATTTTTTTTATTAGGAATCATTTAAAAGATGGCTTACGCTGAGTGTGTTGTGCAATCGCAATCAGCACGCACAGCTCTTGACTGCTTGAATATCAAGACTGTTGCAGATTCCTCCCAAACTGCTGAAATTCATTACTATCATTGCTTGTCTGACACTAATAAAGTCCTGCTACTTTCTCCAGTTCTGTCCCTCCAACCACAGAGTAAGTCATCAAACAGCTCATCATCATGATGATGATGAGCACCTTTTGACAAAGACTGTTAGAAGAAAACAACACCTATTTAAAGGCAGTGTTAATGTTCTAACTCTTCATAAAGTTATAGTAGCTTAATAAAATATCACACATATCTTTTAGGACTAAGACATCTGTCTCATTTTTTTATGAACACTTGGGCTTTCAATGTTAGTGTTTTTTTTTTTTTTTTTTGGTGTTACTTTCTTGGTTAATAAGGTGAAGAAAGCAGATGAGAGCACAAATACATGCTGCAAGAAATAAAAAATAAAAATCCAGAAGGACAACAAATGCCTTATACAATGTCTTGCTTATTAGACTTTTTGTAACATTTCTACCCGCAATCAAAATTAGATTTGTGATTACAAAAGTCGGTTTGGCCCATGGGAGCATGCGACCAGAGTAAACCAGGAAACCGTTAACCTTATTCTGTCGGGAAGTCACAATATCCGGTCCTCTAATTAAGACGTAAAATCAAGTTTCTTCAATCCATACAAAACTGATTAAAAGGGAGAATATGTGCTTGTGTGTGTGTGCCTATTTGTTAGCAACCATCTTGCTAGAAGGCTGGCATCCTCAAAAGGTTGCTGTGCAAAGCCAAGAAATACTAAAAATACAAAATATAATCCCCCCACCCCTTTTTATTACACTTCTGATCCATGGATTTGGCTGTTGTTGGATTTCTTACTTTCCATTCGTTAACCAAGCCTAAATCTAAAATCAGTATCACCAATATTTCCTATATTTCCTAAATTAATATACACAAATAAAGGAATATATCAGGCTATCTTGTGAATACCACCCATCATTTCTAAAACTTCTTATCCACCACGTTATTTAACCTAACCCTGGAGTAGTAAAATCCCTCCAATGTCGGTGGTGTTCACGGAAGGGGAAACAATGAGTCTTTTGAATAAGTAAAGAGATGCTATTCCTAACACATTTGTTTTGGCACGATCAGTAATGAATCATGGATGTGGCATGGAAGAGAGGTATTTATCTGCGAGCAGGACAAGGACTGGAGAGGGTTATCAAGCATTTTCACACATCTATTAATTCCCATCAAAGTGAGATGTACCATCGAGAAGTAAACATGTGAACAGCAACAGCCACAAAAGGTTGGCTACATTTTCATCCAGTGATTATTTATAGAGAAGAGCATTTAAAGTAATTGCTGCACGGCAGCCGGCATGTAAGAAGGTCTTTATAGTTTTATTGGGCGCATCAAGGGCTTTGTTCTGAAAAAGCTCATTTCAGCAAAAGGTGTCAAGGCCATACACGTCGTACATGTTCATCGTGCTTACTTGCAAAGTGCCATTCTTATTCATGTCTGAGTGGGCATATGCCACACAAAGGCGTGCTCACACAGAACTGATTGCGCTATGAACACGCGCAGTCGGGCTATGGCATAGATGCACCGACGTGACATTTGAAGCAAAGCTCAACAGTTCTTGGCTATCTTTGGAAAGTGATGATGATCTTTGCTGTGCTGCTCATCAACGTTGAGAAAGATTGCAATGTACAGCCGTCTGCGGGCCACACTCATTTGACATGTTGACACAGTAGGTCCTTAAAAGTGCATGTGTCAGGAACTTGGAACTAATAGTGCAATGTGTAACTTCAGAAGATTAGCCGTGGCCGCTCTGGTGTTTAGAAGCAGTTTTTGATGAATGTGTGTGGCAGTCGTACGTGAGGTGGGAGAAATGAAGGTGGCGTGGACGGCTCTGCAAGAGTGGAAACTAAGTGAAATATAAGATTGCAATATTTTGATAAAGTAATCACGCTTGGGGAGCAAATCTCAGACTCAGATATCGGCCTTTGGTGATTCCGTGCAGCTCCTCTGAACACGGCAGCATCAGATTTACAAATTGAAAATCATTAATAATTCTAACCAGGATGTGATAAATCTGGAATCACTCCCGATGAACCTGGACACCCTTTCATAAATCAAAAAGATTACTTGGAAATTTTTTAAAATCTGACGTCAGGGTGTCAGGCTTACTAATGGTTTTTGTAGATCTCTCACTGTGATATATCATTAATCTGTGATACATTTGAAGGGTGTCACCATGGCGATATGTGATTCCTCGAACATTAAGGATATGCTGGTCTGTGTCAATACAGCAGCTGCGATGGCGGAAAGCCGTATGCCTGCGGGATCATTAAGTTGCTGTAGGTTCAACAATTCATTGAATGTTGACCATAAGGAGAATTAATTAAATGTTTAGCCTTTAGGATAATTGGTCAATTTCTTGTTCAAGAATAAAATTAATTTAATAACAGAATGCAAAATAAGCAGCATTTTCTGACAAACCCAACTGCCACAGTGTGTGTGTGTGTGTGTGTGTTGTGTGTGTGTGTGTGTGTGTGTGTGTGTGTGTGTGTGTGTGTGTGTGTGTGTGTGTGATACGGTTACGTCAATAAATTTGGGAGAATCACTACCTCCACATTTCCTTGTTAAGAATGCAATTATACATTTTCTCTCACAAGGTCTAGCTCCAAATGTTACTCAAAGATTTATCCAAATCATGTCAGAACCACAGACAATGGTCACACACACAAACACCGACACACTCAAGTAAGAGGACGTTCTAGTGTATGTGCAATATAGATGCAGCAAAACATAAAACCTGAAGGAACCAAGAAATGCAGGGAAAATATTTTTTCTTGACTTCCTCTAAATTTCACGTTTTGCTGCAGATTTTAAGGCCAGATCTTTTTTTAAATTTTATTCAGGAAGTTAGCACTGCGCAAATGAATCTTATGAATATTTTTAGCCAAAATTTGCAACAACAGTATGCATGATATGCCAGCAGTGGATATGCCGTTGTTCTTCACTTTTATTGTTTAATGATGGTAAGCAAATTAAACACAAATTAAAGATGTGAAATATTATATTTATATCTATATATGTGTATATTGATGACATTATGACACTATTGTAATAGCCATTTCAGGAACTCATCATACTGAGGTGGCCGTGGTCCTTTTCAGATAAATCCAATGGTTGTGTTATTGTGTATCCGCAGCACGACTTGCTATGCTGTATATTTGAGCAATAATACAGCACTAGTTATTCCCACCTAACCCCCGCCACACTCTGGGATCTGTGCAGAGAGTATGTGTTGCTAAGACTGTGAGTAGTGCCATTGTAAAGTAGGAGGTATTGACCGTGATGGCGAACTAGGCACCTCTGTAATCTAAATGTCATTCACTGAAAAGCATCTCCCACATAGCCAATGGATTTCATCTAAATGCTTCTCCAAAAGATTCAATTACTTTTTTTCTCTTTCTGTTCCTTTCACCATTTAATCTCCGCCCTCGTTACCATGCACTAGTTGCTTATCTGCTGTGATTATAGTCATTATGAAGCAACTGTGTCTGATGCCTCTGACAAGCTCAACCAGATGCTTCTGCAACCAGGTTCTGTTTAGCTGACTGGAATGTTCTTTGGTTCTTCTTGTGCTGAGGTTTTCTCATACGGAACAGACACGGGATTCTAATTCCCAATAATAAATCATGGTCATAGATGACTGCATTGTATACTAATGGGCACCTGACAGTTGTTCCTACATGCACTGACTGTTCCACCCGCAACTCTATTTTCTTTTTTATATTTCCTTGGTTGTTTATTTTACAAAGTAACACATTTACAATATACTGACAATAGAGCAGTCGCTGAGAAACCAATATCACAATTTAATTAAAATGAATGATATCCCAAAAACCAGTGACCTCACAGCTCACAGTTCACAGTTCAGTCCCCCCGAGTTTATCCCACTGGGGTAAAATTCATTATTTCTCGATCTTATATACATGAAGATGGTGAGCTCAGCTGGGCAGAGGCGGTGTTCTGTCCTGATGGAGTCACATACAAGACATGTGTCAGACAACACATCTGCGCTTTTCATGTTCAAACTGTCTCTTGCACGGCTTTGTCAAGGTTTCGGCTGAGGGGGGCGGAGTTTAAATACAACCGCACAAAACTCAATTTTTTGACAATGACATCAAAGGAGACAGCTGCTTTTGTGTTTGAAGTGGAGAATGATGAAAGTGTTGTGAAGACAGTAGAGTGGTGGGGCAAGTTCATTGCTGCCTTGCTGCGAGTATGATTATCGTCTGGTATTGGCGCTGAGCCCCGAAACAACTGTCAGCATGACATGGGAATAATGATCTCCTTTTTTCAAGTGCTGACACCTCAGCAACTCTGACACCGAAACACCTTCTGTACTACACATCAGAGAATCAACTTTTTCCTTTCTTTCGCTTTAAGTCAAATCCATACGGTAAACTAGTGAATATTTTCTAGGAATTGTTTTAAAGTGGATTTTAAATGAAGAAAATAAGGCAACCAAAGGGGAATAAATTAAGGCGTGGTCATTTATTTGAAGAAAGTTCAGCAACACTTTGGTTCAACGTACGACAAGTGTGTGTGCATGCCCGCACGTTATTGGTTAGGTGGCTTCTGAGTGGGCCAGCTATGCTAAAAAAAATATTTGTCCTCAAAATGTCTCCTTTCACGCTTTTGATTGTGTCACAAATCTAACTGAAACCTATCTCTAGAGTATGCAAATGTTACGGTTTTCTTCCTGATTTAAAAAAAAAAAAAAAATTCAACATTCAATTTTGGATTGATATCAATCACAAGTCTATTATGGTACATATTGATACTGACTTATCAACTAGCCCTGCTACATACTATACATACTGTACATAAACATATTGTAATTCCCATTTATACATCTAAATGTTGGTTCCACTTGGTGTCCGTGGTATTTACATCTTGATCTGTTGCTTGTAGCAGAAAATCCTGCATGAAGCGAGTGATTCATGAGTAAAGCGACTGATGCTGGGATGATAGAATCTGTAGAATATTTGATCCACAACCCACTAGGAAAACACCCTTGTGTGACCCAAGATGCAAAGCAACTCACCAAATACTCCAATCCTGCACCAGCAGACAAAGTTGCATTATATACTGTCCTTCTTATATATGTCGATTCTCTATTCTATACTATCCCACTGTATGTTTCACACCCCCATTCCCGCCAACAAAACACCAATGGAGCATCGCTCCCAATTTTGATACATACGTACCTTCTGTACAATGACAATAAAGGCATTCTATTCTGTGGTGAAGAAAAGGGCAGAGCTTTCTTTGGACAACCAACAGAAAAATTCCTCTTTGAGATTTTCATCATTTGTCACAACAAAGGCTTAAAGGTGGTACCCAAATCATGAAAGAAAATCTTCTCCAAAAAAAATGGACACAGCAAGGTGCAAGAGTGGTGAGCAAACTACCTTACAGCAAGAATGTACTCTGTTATTTTTTTCCTGCATTACTGTACATTTAATTTGGAGTTCTTACTGTTTGGTTGTCTTTGAATTAATTGTATTTATGACCCCATTGAAAAATCTAGTTGTGAAACAATATGATCCTTTCACAATTTTGCAGATTTAGAGTAGTTTCCATACATTTTTCCAAGCCATGATGTTTCATGCAGACACCCCCAAAACTGACTGCTGTAATAAAATAAAATATTGATGATTTCAATTTTGATTTATACTCTCCAGTGATTTAATTTCACATTGTCTGCTTTTGAAATGATTTAAAACGGTGAAATAACATTTCTACCACAAAAATCTGGTATTTTAATAGGGGTGAGTATATTTTCATATCTTCTAGAGTCATTTTTCATTCCTGACGATTCTTTGTAAAACTGTGTGTCCTTAAATATACTATAGGTTACATTTACCTAGTAAAACAGACAAGTTAATAGTCCTCCCGTTATGTCTTGCGAGCTCTACATTTAGTCAGGCCTCTAAAATACTCTTCTGCTAACTATTATTGTACATAGGTTGGCAGTCCATAGTCGAGCCTGTAAAATCTTTCAGGAAGGGTCATTAAGGATATTTCATTATCTCCATATTGCCAAGGTCAGGTTGTCCATATATCCACTTTACGGCTGCTGTGGGAATATGCTGCGACTGTAGTATAATAGACCAGAAAATGTCCACACCAGGAATGATGGGAAATCAATACTAGGCCCGACTCATCAATACAAACCCCATTTTCACAAGCAGGAAGAAGGTACTCGGCTCAGGGGGGGGGGAGGAAATGTTGAGGAAAACATATTAAATCAGAGCTGGAAAAATAAAATAAACAATGTTGTTTTATTGTTAATAAAATGTTTGTTCTTAAATGTACTATGGGCTGGATGAGTTGTCACTGATGTGGTTTAAAATGGTTTGGCTTGATTTAGTTTTAATCTGCCAGCACTGGTTCAGACAGTCCATAAATGTCCCCGCACAGTCATGTAACCACGTTAAAGTAGAAAGAAACATGGCTTGTGACAATGATTTGGCCCATTTGTTACAGCTCTGGCAGCCAGGGGCCTCAATCTGCCTTTGGTTTGTTAGAAGAATGTTGATGCCTTCACTTTATTGCACAGTAATGGCAGAAGAAATGTAGGATGCAGACAAACAAAGGGGCGTTTATATCATTGTGACTCATGGAAGAAGTGAAGTGAACACCATTAAATCATTACTAAGACAATTACAGTATCACACTTGCATGATGTTTGACATGTACAAATAAACACACTTGTGAGTGAGGGATAAATAATATAACTTCAAATTTTAGCTATTTGTTCAATAAACGTAGCAGTGAGTGTTGTGGTCCAGCATTCCACAGAATTCACAATGTGATGTGAAGGAGAAAAGCGAAAACAGCCTCTGGTTGTTTAACCAGCCGCTAGTAGCCTTGGGTGTTGTTTGTTTATGCAGCACAGCTTCCACCAAATGAATATCATACTGGTAAACGGGTGCTGGAAACATTACAATTCGTATTCAAGCTTCCCCTTCTCTCCGTTCTCGTGCAAAAAAGAAAAAGAAAAAAAACCTCAATTAAATGTTTATCAATGTCTTTCTCTATATGGCAAATTATGATAAGATGCTTGAGACATTGTTCGTCAAAAACACTTCCGCTTAGTGTAGGTACATTGTCTTTGTGTGAACATTGCACATTGTGTGCTGCATGCTAATGACTTATTGACCACGTATAGTTTAATGAGACCTTGGGTGCAGGGGCAGCCATGATATATGAGGGTGACAATTGGCCTCTGCTGCACTGATGACCTAATTTCAATATTCAGAGACTTGGGGATAGAAATGACACTTTTCTCATTTCAAGCTACTGTATGTACTGTATTAGCCCCTGGCTGACAATCCCAGTCCAGGCACATCTTGGCTGGAGCAAACCCACCAAATCTCAAACATTAGTTGTAGACACAGCAAGGTGTATCCTGCTATCCAACCGCCGACAGAGTGCACACAGCACAAGCTTTTGACTCATTCCAGGAGTCACCTTCATCTTTTCCGTTCAGCTGACTTGATGCATGCATTCAGGAAAAATAAAGCAGGGGCTGATTCCAAAAGAGCTCTGTCTTCAGAGATAACCTTGAGGATGTATGGCATTTAGCATTCCGCTCAACCCCAGACATGGCTTCCTGAATGCGGTCATGGCTTCCCTAAAGCACATATTTTGATCCCTGGCCTAATGCAGGGAAACACTAATACATTTTCATTCTAAATGGAGGAGTTCTATCGTCTTCTTCTTAGAAAGGTGGCTTCAAATCACAATTGAAATATTGACATTGCATGATAGAGCAAAATGGGAATGACGCTCAAAGACCTATTTGCATTTCTGTCTTCAGAGGAGAGGAACACAAGTTGCACAAGTGCAGTGGAAGGTTATAAAAATGCCAACTTGCATATCATTCACCTTTTATTTCCTTTGTATTAGTGAGTGGAGTTGTCATGTATTGGCATTCGTGTCGAAATGCTGTGCCAAAGTGATGTGACGCCAAGAGAAATATTCGTTGTTTTAACCTTGAGCAAATATGAATACATTACATGTGGTATCGGTTGTACCCCAGATGATGTGCTCATACTGTGTTCTGGCTATGCTGCTGTATATTAAATGTAGCTTTTACAGCGCGCAGGAATATGGGATGTCACGTTGCGCATGGAGGACAGGTGAGCCACAGGATGGCAGCTTTGTTCTCTTTCTTGCCAGGAATCATGGGAAAGACCCTCTGTAAAGACTTCAACGACAAAATAGGTCATTCATAGAAAGACCAATGGAAGCAAATACACCAGAGCTGAAATAAAACAAAAGATAGGACAATATGTTGGCCAAAGCAAATTATTTGTTCAAAAGTGGTGTTTCGATGTGTGTGTGTGTGAACGTGCATGTGTGTCTTTGCGCCACAGGGACAGTGCAGTAGCTCATGGTGCTCCGACAGGTCCACTGTGTGTGGTGTTCTGCAGCATCAGCAGCCGGACAGGGGCCAGACGGTGGATTTATGATGCCAGGGAACGGAAATGACCTGCTTCTGTCATTGGGTGTGTGCCCCATCACGAGAGGCTCTAAACTATATTGGCACCGCACTGACAGACATGTTTGTCATCCAGTCACTTTTGAAGATACCAAGCAAGGAGTATTACTCCTCAATCTGTGTGTGTTGTGTGCGTTACTACATCCCAGCTCTATTTTTTGCCTCCACCAAGCATGGAAATCTGATGTCATAACCCTGCATGCCACTTAGTAGAAATGCTTCCATATTCATTTGCTTAATGAATACACACTTTCATACAACACTTTTTTTGGGCGCTGTTATTGACATGAATCATTTGCATTGATAAGTAGACCACCTTGGTTGGTGTTGACCCTGTTACAATAAGGTATAAAAAGGTCAACGATTTGATATTGTTGGCTTGTAAGAACATTTATGACATTGAATTAGACAACATTTGCATGATTCCACAATGCCAGAAGACATTGTGCATCTCAAACCAACAACAACAAAACAATCTATAACACTAAATTGATGTCACGTTTTATAAAAACATAGTTGTCTAATTTAAAACCAACGAAATGTTTGCTTTGATTTTGTGTGCAATGACTCCTTATGACACAAAAACTGCCCGTAAAAAATAGAGGCACACGCGCACGCACGCACGCACGCACGCACACACACACACACACACACACACACACACACACACACACACACACACACACACACACACACACACACACACACACACACACACACACACAACACCGACACACTCAAGTAAGAGGACGTTCTACTGTATGCAGGGGGCTCAGCTTAACTAAGTTTAAATATTTGGGTCCTTCCTGTTACTTTTCGATTATTCACGGTTTGTCGAGCACGGGCCTCCTCTTCCCTCCAGACAAAGTGGCAAAGGAGAGTTGCCACTACAGACGTAATTTAGTTATCGCCAATCAGTACTATACTCATTTTGCCAGTTATTCATTTGTTTATTTGTACATGTTTCAGAAGTTAAAGAATGAGACAGAGGGGAGTCTAGAATGGCAGACTGGCACAATACACCAGAGCGTGTTGAATTTATAATTAAGTCTCTGACCACATGTATGTAGAAGCAAGCAGATAATAATGCATCCCAATCTCATACGGGCAAAATAGAGAAGAGACTGCCAAGTGGATAATAAAAGACCCAGTACTAATTAAATCACAATCGTATCTTAAATCAATCTGTTGTCAGTGCAAAATAGATGAAAGATGGTGTAACAAAAGCAACCTTTGTCTGTGGCTGAGTCACAACACTAAATCACTTGATCAGCTCATTTACTGTATGCACCATACCATTTATTAAATATGAGGCAAAACTATAAAGCTGATCTTCAAAAAGTGTGTCAGATGATTTAAAGCAGCATTAGCATTAACTACCTGTCCTACTTACAGTTTGCAATACGCTACGCACAACAGACACCAAATTCTCTCAACATCCGCTTGAACTTCCAAACATTTTCCACCATCACCAGCCACGCAGCCTTGCCTCACCCATCCATGCTGATGAATATTTTATGAAGATGCAAAGATTTCCTCCTTCTCGGAGTGTAATCAAATGCACACAGTGCTGCGGGGATTTAAAGAAAAGATATAAAGTCACATCTTCAGGAAGAAATCCATTTTTCTCGAGGCTTGCATTCATTTAAGAATCAATGCAACTCTCGGGGGACTAGTCTCTTTGAATCACACAACCTTTTTGTTATTATTCTGATCTTCTTTAAACATGGTTAACCGGTTGGCAGCAATTGAATGCAGATACTTAGTCATTAAAATGCTGCTATGTAGTTTTATATAAGATCCCACTTTGAATAAAAAAAATAATAAAAAAAATCTAAAGTTGAATTGTGACCAGAACGCTAAATACAATTTATAGATACCTATTCAATATTTAAAACTATCTTGCTCTCAGCTAAAATCATTTTGGTTTGAACTTGATAGATTCAACTGGAGGGGTTTTGATTGATGTATGACTTGTGTTTATTTTTATAGCCATTCTCCCTGCCAGGATATGATTCTATTAGAATAGCTGATATCCTTGGAATCATTGGCACAGTGTGCAATCCATCCTCTTGTTATTTTTATTGTCATGTTTGAAATGCTGTATTGCTGAACTGTTTTAATTAGTACTCTGCGCTTCACGGAGATCATTGTTCACGCTTGCCTAATTATATTTAGATGGGCCAAATATCCATGAATGGAAACCATTTATTCTGCATAGATGGTGAAGCAATGGACTTCTATCTTGGCCCCCGTGACAAGGCTATTACTGGTCTACTTTGACTTGGACACGCTAAATAAACACATCAATTTCCGAGGTCTGGAAAGTTAGGGATTGAGGCTAAGAGGGAAGTTATCAGCTGCACATGGTGGATGATATTGTACTGCATGGGGACCATAAGAGTGTTTGCATTGGCTGGATTAAGCAGTACTATTTTCTTAACCTCGGCAAGAGCACAAAGCTACTTACTGTTGAAAAATCAACAGAGCGAAATGCTATACTTCCAGCCTGCATTTGCCTTCACAATGGTTATAAAATAGAGAGTGATGGGGAGGGGGGGCACATGATTGGTGATGTACTTTTCTTTTTTTTTTGCATTCATCCTCGCCTGAGACCCAAGTGAATGTGATGGTTTCAGATTTGATTAGGCAGCCCAGGGGCCTCAGTAGTCCAGTTTTGCAATGGGCCGGCAGGGGCCTTGTACAGGCGTCTCATTGCTCACCATGCCTCAGTGGTGATGTACACATCGAGTATGACCGCCCGCTTGATTTAAACGCAGTGCGCTACGATGTGGGACTGCGTTCACGCTGTGCAATATTGTGGCCCATTCATCCACTCACCACTGGACTGGACAAATACGTACATTGGGCTTGCCATCATATTTATATATGGAGAAAGAGATCATTTTGTACGAGTGCTGCGTGACTAATGGACATCACTACCTGAAATATAAACTGCAGAAACCTACTGACACAAGCAGACTATTATTGGCAGTGTCACCATGTGTTATTAAAAATGGATATTGAGCATGCCAACTTAATTATAGTATTTTCTCACAGGCATAGATGTAGCAGAGTAAACAAGGATACTCTCCTGGCCTTTAATTGTTGTTGTATTTGCTGTCAAATAAATAGATTGTAAATGTAGAATACTGTACTTGCCCTATGGCTGTTTGGCATGGAGTTCACTTGAGGTTTATGGGTTGTCACTGGAATCTTCTTAAGCTCCTCCAAAGGATTTGACACCATTAATCGTGGTATTTTACTGAGGAAATATGAATGATATAGGTTTCGGGATGAAGGGTTGAGCTGGGTCAGCTGTACTTATTAAATAACAGACAGGTTTTGAAGCTGGGTGAGCACAAAGTGTTTGGACAGAGCAATCAGTTAAATCAGTCAGAGGACAGAAAATAGTCACTCTGAAGAGCGGTGAATCTAAAAACTGATTGGTTAAAATAAGGAAAATCCATTTCAATTATGTATGTGTGCGTTTGCCGCCAGCACTCGGGATTCTGAAAGCCACGATGAGTCTCTTTGGGCCAAAAGCAAAAAGCTTTGAAGGTCCTCACTGCAAGCCACTGCTTTACAGCCATACACCAGAGCCAGTAAGGACCATTATTTTCTTGAATGCAAATAAAATAAATAAAAAGAAAGAAGAGTTTGGGTATTACAAAGCCAAGCCTTGAAGAGAGTTTGTGGTTCATTAGTTTACATACACTGTCCTTCTGGTCATACTCCGTGAGGGATTATAGTGATAAATTGTGCATCCATCCACTTTGACATTCCTGGTTGCCATTAAAAACCCAGTCTGCAATATAGCGCCACCTTTGAGAACCACCTGCTGCTATATCAGTGTTTGTATTTATCTTACAAACTATCTCTGCTGCAAGTTCTGGGACTTTATAGCTCCCGGAGAGAGCAGCTAAATTCCTGGTATAAAGACTGCCCAGAATAGCCTACAAACAGTCTTTTTCAATACATTGCAGCTGCAAGTTAAAACTGCCTCAAGTGAGCTTGGGGATGTTTTTTGTACTGCAGCACATACAGTATGTCATATATTTCTGGTATGCATCCCAGGGTATAAGAACTAATATCTTCTCTAATTCAAGTCTTGCACGCGAGTGTGCGCCAAGGAGAGAGCACGCGATGCTTGCCACTCATTTCCTAGGTGAAGCAACGACTGGTGTTCAAAAAGAGGAGGCTGGCAGGTGCATGATGTGGTTTTCACAGTTTTAGATTTTTCACTGGGCTGCCATGATGAAGACTGACATCTGAAGTATGACATCATGCCACTGGGCAGCTTCTTTGAGCTCCGCACCAGTGAGGTCACTGGTCTCCTAATGACTTCCTCAGGCTTCATAGCCGGCCTCCTTTTCTGCAGCCCATAGGGTTTCCTCAGCCCAGTGCTTGGCATAGGCTTCGTGGCACTGTGCTTGCCTTTCTGCTCATTGTCCTTAATCAAGAGATGTAGGCACACAAACATGCAGCAATTCAGTTAATGCATGCCCACTGGGGTCATTTAGAAGAAGCCGAGTGGAAAAAGTCCCCTGTGCACATACACATATAGTGCAATTATTTGTGCTACTGTGTTGACTGCTTGGTGTTCTGTACTTGTACATGTACATGTGTTGATGTGTCATGTCCCTAATTGACCTTGTGACCCAGTGAGTGTGGGCGTGGCTATACACCTGTGTGCAATCAATATATGGCAGCAGCTCACTCACAAAGGAGATCACATGCAGGACAAACCAAATTCATGTCTGTTATATTCTTCTTCTGTCTTTATCCGGCTAAACCAGCTCTTACTGCGATGGCTGCGCCAACAAAATGCAAGTCTTTAAACATATGTTTTTTTTTTCCTTTGCACTGCAGTTTTGCTAATCATTGATTTCATTTGAGGAGCAAGTTTCTAATTCCAAAGAGCGTTTTTATGCAGGTTGATGCCAAGCACTTGAATCAAGGATTTTGTTAAACAATAAAAATATGACACTATAATGAAAAAATAATTGGTTTACTAAAGTGATATGTGTTTTTGTACTACATGCACTTCCAAAGGCAGAATGAGATTACTGACTAAACAGCGACGCTGTAACATATTTAGCCGGACTGGCTGGCCAGCCAAAGCTAGCTATAGCTGGGGTGGTTTAAGTGGCACAGAGCTTGCGTCAAACTCCGACGGCTGACGTGTTAGTGAGGTGAACACGTCCAGCCCAGCAAAGCTTTTTGGGCTGTCTCTGCAATTCAATTGCTTAAGGCTGCAATTCTGAGTTTTGCTGTTCGGTGTGTTTTGATGAAACACAACATGCAAATGTTCACTCACTAACTTCAATGAAACTGTGATTGACTGGCAGGATGTGTACTGCTTACCGCCCAAACACTGCTGGCTTCAACACGCCCGGGACCCTTGTGAGGATAAGTGGTCCGGAAGATGAATGAATGAACTTCACTGCAAAACGGCTTATTTTGAGTCTCGACATGTAAGTTTGTGCACATAATCTTGTATTGGATGCATTTATTTGCTCATCACTTACTCTCATTAACAAACAGCAATTCATCATAACATTTTTTTTTGCATTTTAAGTAATGGACCACAGGCATAAAGTGATATTTTCTTCATTCTACATGTACTTCCAAAGGCAGGATGAGAGGCATGTAAATCAGGCAGCCCATGTACTTCTTTAATATTTAACATAGGTTATTAGACAGGGCAAAGATTTGACCCCCGAGCACTGCTGCACATCACATGAATAACTAATGTTGGCTGATTATGTTAATCAGCAGTACTAGGCGGGGAGGGCCGTGCAGGATAGCAGATACTGCTGCGGGAGAGGTTACAATCTCAAATGCATGACAAAAAAAAAAGGAAAAACATGAGAGGATAGAACCAGTGCATCATTAGCGAAGGAAACAGCCAATAACTGTGCGCTGCACATAGTGATTTACACTTCATTTGCTCAGCTTGAATTTCCCTTTCATATGGACACTGGAGACAAACATGCGGCATTTGTGATGTGACTGGCTGTAATCTCTTTTAACAGATAATCACAGGTTTGCATAATGATAAGGCAAATGGCAGTGAGAACATAAATCTATCCATCTTGCACACTGTTCTCCAAGCCAAATAACCAAAAGTGGAAACCGATTGAGGGATCCAATAGTAAAAGGGAGTACACTATTCACTCATAAATTTATTTTGGAGATTTCTGATGCCTTTCCGAGCCTTCACGGGATTTATGTAACCTGTCAGTTGCTTTCAAGTATTCTCTGAGAGTGTTACGTGATGTGAGCATTCAACAGCCTTTCCATCTGTGACATTTTTATCTTATGAGTGAGTGAACTTTAGATTCTCAGAAAGCAGTAATATGTATTTTTTTCAAAGACAACAGCACTCATTTTCAAAGTGTCATGAGGCCAGTGTCTGTCTTTTCTCATGTTTGTTTTGAGCCAAAGAAAGAAAAAAAACACGCTCGTGAAAAACCATTTGGAGGGAAGAAGCGGGGTGATCGCAGCTATATTCTAGCCCCATCAGTAGAGCTCTGCGGCCCCCCACCATAAAGAATTCCAACGAGACAATTTTGCGCTGTGTGGGGTGAGTTGACAGGGAGTGTTATTAAAGCACAGGGTGCTGACCGCTCTCAAAGTTATTAAAGTGCTGTGAGATTGTGTCTGTGATAGCCCCGCCGGTCGGAGTGTCCTTCACACGTAGGTACATTACAGTGGGGATATGGTCATCACTGAAAGAGGAGTGAGAAGGAGGGTGAGGAGGAGAAGGGTGAGAATAGACACAAGGAACCGCTATGTACCATTGTCACTCCAATTCACAAAAATCATTGTTGACTCCCAACTGATAGACTTCCACAGCTCCCAAGAACTAAGTTGCATGAATGCATTGATAAAGATATATATGCTCTCGTAAGTAAATACAATTTTAAACTGGTACAAAACTTCAGTTTCAACTGCAGTCATGCAGTCATAACACGAAACAAGTCAAGGAGACCTCACCACAACTCTCAAGACTTTAGTTCATTCAGTGAGTATTCAAGGTTCACTTGATGATTTACATTAATGGGTACAGAAAATGGATGGATGGTTAACTTCTGCTTACATTTGTGTGATAGTTAAGTATCTAAAACCTGAGATGGGTGAAGTGCATCTGTGATGTTAGAGTGACACACCTTTGCAAAGCTTCCATGTGATGTGACATTAAAAGAGATCTCCATACATTAGTTTTGCTTTTGAGCTTGCCCACACTATGGTTGTGGATGAACTAGACCCTATTCAAGCTGACTTTGGCCAAGAGGCAGTGTACACCCTGGAAGTTAACAGTCAATCGTATAGCTAGCACAAACAACCATTCAAACTCTCAGACTCCAGAATTGTTTTTTTCCAATGAACCTTAAATGTATTTTCGTAATGTGGGAGGAAGCCAGAGAGCCTGGAGCTGAGCAGCTACTTGCCCTGTGGTTTCAAGATTTTTTTTATTTTTTATTGATTATATGACTGGGCTGTTCTCTAGATATTTTAAGGAGCACTAAAATGCTATCAACATTAATAAGCTATTTGGACCTTCTCAATCTATTTCAGCACTTCTCTGACTTGACAGCCAGGGTGACCGCAGCACTCCATTTGTCACCAGGCTTGGATAAAACAAGACAACCACAGTTACTAGATTAGTTTGTGGCCTGTAACCACCGTACCTAATAGTATATTATCCAAGCTTCATCTGAGATCTCCTTGAGACCACTACTTCAGACATCTTAGGGAGACACGGTGGATGTATCGGTATCCCTTACACTGCTTTATGTGTAAAGGCACGCTCTACGGCTTCTACTACTACTAATCCGGGTATATTTGGTCAATCTGCACACGTCAGAATGATTTTTGTGTCCGAAAGTGTGATGCATGAACACCCAAATCCCAATGGGATCAATATTCTTAATGTCCATAAAAATCAGTACATCTGATCATAACTTAAATCTGAACTCTGACTGAATTGAAGCAATGTTGTAAGACAATGTTTCACTTTTAGTTATGAAATGATCTTCTGTAAGCAACAGAACCAGTATTATTCAGCAATCATGGTGTTGTAAATGTTGTTAGACCTTGACATGAATCTTTGAAGGCTTTTCTTGCTTCTTGTCTAATTCTGCAGAGCTTCTCAGATCCTGCACTAAAAATCAATTGATTGTAATCCATAGTATATCTTAATTGGTGATTAGCTGCTACTTTGTGGATCACAGGTCCTGGCAGCAGAATAAGCCTCACACTTTAATAAGTGCTTGGTCAGTCGATGGCCAAGTATAATGGACAGTGCAGGGTTAGGCCAAGACTGTGATAGCTCCTCACTGCATCCACTCTTGACCTTGACTGACATTATGGTTCTTTGAAAATTTAAGTGCCCATCTTACAGTATGCCTGAGGCAATTTATGAGTCCATACACCTTTCCATAAGTCCCATTTATTGAATCTTTTGCTCCCGTTCACACCCAGTCTAGTGATGTGATCAAATTATTGCTTGTCAAAATGTGATCTATAAAGAAAATATGAATCTTAGCTGATGGTATTCAGACGTGAGATTCCGGCAAGGTGGTTATGCTCACTGTAAAGAAGAAAATATTTTAATGCATTTCCGTATTGGTCACTTGGAAGTCGTCACACAGAAATGGATATTTACATACTATACTGACTTTTTTTTTTTTTTTTTTATAGCCATACATGCATGAGCAGTAAAGTCCATGCCCCAAATGCTCACAAAGCTGCTGGGGTTGCTTATTTAGTCTGAGATGACGACTCCAGAGACTGCTCTGTGGCTGTTTGCAGGGGGAGTCCTTCGGGGTGATAGTTGAGCTGAAAAGCCCAGTCAGAGCCAGTCAAAGGGAGCGTGGTGCAGTCTTGACCCTGGCTCCCCGCTCATTGTGTAGTGCAGCAGTGTAATGAGGCCCTGTGTGGATATTGATATGACAGAACAAAAGGCCAAGGTGCAGTAAGGACAGCAATCCACACGTTTCACACCATTTGTTTTTCACACCGTATCCATCACATTAATGGGTCACCTTTCTGTGACAGCTCATGATTACCTGCTTACCCATGGAGAGAGAAAGGGTGAGCGAGAGAGAGAGACAGACAGAAAGAGAGAGAGAGGCCAAAAGATAAGGAGCAAAGGGTGCTCCACTAGCCAGGGTAAAGGGTGAGCTGTGGTAGGAAAAGGGCTTAGGGAGAGGGGGGGAAGGGAAACCCTTTACCATTTTTTTATTCTTTCATGAAGATTGGGTCTGGCCCTGTCATCATCCCCACACAGAATTTATGACAGGTCAGCTCTCCATGTAGTCACCTGATGGATGGAGAACGTCCCGGTTTATTTGGGGCACAGTGAAAATGCACACACAATTCCCAAAACTATATAAAGTATAATACAATATCATAGTGTGTATGTATGAATGTGTGTGTGTGCGTGTTTGTCTGTGTCTGTGTATTTATACATGTATTTATATATTAGGGGCCTGAACTGGCTCCTATAATCCCGATTTGTCATTCATATTCGGGCCTGGACTTGCTCAGCCGTGGCAGAAAAACGACTTTTGTCATTTAGTTGGAGGGATACGTTTTTCCCAGAAATTAAATGTTATTCTATATCTACTAATCTATCTATTGATATATAAATATATGTATATATTTATTTAGATAGATAAGTAGATATATTGTAACATTATCATGGATGGAGGATAGACAGAGGTAGCGGAAGCTTTTTTCAATACGAGTATAGACGATAGACGGGAACAGAGGGATGATTACATTATGAATAAGGACAGACGGATGGATGAAAGGGAGCCCAGGTTGCAGACAAAGGATGGTAAAATTTGGTAAAGTGCCCATTGCTGTTTATTGTATTAATTCAGAACATTTGGAACCTCTTGCTTTTGCAAACCACTAGCAAGATCTCAGTTAATATTAAAATAATGCTCTTGCTACTCTTGGTAGAAAACGGTAGCAGAGGAGAAAGCAAGCACCTTGTTTTAAATTGTGTCAAGATAATGTGATCATTTAGACCAGTCAAAAATATGATTGAAATGCATTTAATTTGTAACTCATCAATGTTTCGTGCTCTGCCAATGTCTGGGAATGATGCACGTATGCTATTTGTTAATTGAGAAAGGGTTGCTGCATATAACTGCAGACAGACAGACAGTTCTTCATATGTCACTGCAATGCAGCAGATGAGGTGATGGTGTCAGTACATCTTGTCTTCCCAGTGAAGGCTTGCTATGCATTACACTAAAACATGAATTATATAAGTGGAACAACAGTGTTGGGACGGGACGTAAATCAGAAGGCAGAGACATTGCTGACAAGTTTTGCTATTAAAAGATAATTGCAATCAAGGTGCAAGACGAGCAATGAAGTGGTGATAGCAGATAGATAGACAGCTGCAAAAGATGGATTGTTTTAATTTGCACCAATTAAATTGAAGTTCACTGGATCATCTTCAATCTTCATGAATACTTGATTTTCTGGCCACTATAAAGCTATTAAAGAGAGTGATTGGACTCTAAGCCTTGGTGTACCAAATTTCATGCTGCTGTACTTTCATTAACATTGGAAATAATAGTGAGGTACTAAATGTAAACCAATCAGTAAACCAGGTGTACAGTATATTATGTACAAATAATTGTTGTCTCATTGTGAATGAAATACTTTACTCACTTTCACCGACTGTACGTGCATGTGAGTGTACGTGTGTGTTTGTGTGTGTTTCATCATAGCGACATTATGTGGACCTTCTTGGGGTTGGGTTAAAAGCTGTGCAGACACACAAGGATCATCATCAGAGGGAAATGTGGCCCGTCCCAATTTTCCTGACATAAGAAAATGCTGTGTGCATTACAGGTCCTTGTACTCTGTACATTACGAGTCCTTGTTTCATGTGAAGTTGTTGAAGCCAACCGATGCTTCTTCACCTGACCTGAAGCCATGACACATATACAGGTCATGAGGTTTAGACTACCTCAGTGGTATTACAAAACTTTGTGAAAGTCGTCTCCCATATCAGTATTATAAACTACTTATGTCTTTCTGTCTCTCTCACCCCTCCCTCCCTCCCTCCCTCCCTCCCTCCCTCCCTCCCTCCCTCCCTCCCTCCCTCCCTCCCTCCCTCCGTCCGTCCGTCCGTCCGTCCGTCCGTCCGTCTGTCAAACAGTCACATATATGTCCTCATGACCTGTACATGTGTCATGGCTTCAGGTCAGGCAAAGAGGTATTGGTTGGCTTCAAGAACTTCACATGGAACAAGGACTCGTAATGTAGTTTATCTATAATGTGATGACACATCAAAGATGCAGCTAATATGCATGTTATTACAAAGACATGTATTTAATGACAAGCGCGCACACACACGGTAGTGTCCCCAACCTTTGAAATAAATCAGTGTGTTTATGGTGATTTTTTTTTTTAAGCAAATGTCACTCATTTCATTATGGGTGGTTGTTCATGCTCAATTTAACTTGATTCAAACAAAGTATTATTGCTAAATTTCCTGTCTGAAATATTTCATTTGCATGAATGCTGATGCGCTCTTGATGGAATGTTGTAATGTTTAAAGGTCAGTCATCGTCATGTTTATTTAACTCTGATGTACTATATTCTATTGTTGTGTTTTCAAACCTTAGAAGCACAATATTGGAGCAGAAATGTCACACATTCAAAGCACAATTGTTTGCTGGTATGATGCTATAAATCCCAATTCCATAAGAGAAAAGAGTGCTTGGAGTGGTCTAGTGCCACACATCACAGTAGGGGCTGCAAGCAATGCTCTACAATGTTTGCTTTTGAGCCACACTTGCTCCCAGGCAGGGGTGATTAGTGCTTGTCTGTAATTTAGCAACCTTGACCATGTAACCTTGCTAAAACTGGATTAACATTTTAGCTGTGTATAGTTAGAGATGCCTTAAAACATTTTGCATTTTTCTATTGCTTGATACAAGACAACAGCCTACAGACGCCATTCAAATAAGTGCTGCATGAGCACTCAAGGAGAAACCCTTATTAGACTTAAGCATGGTAAGTGTCAGAGAAATGTTGACATATCCATCTGGTCACTTACTGACGACATTTCTACATTACCTTTACTACTTTACCATTGTTTATTTTTGTTACGCAAAATAGAATCCTGTCAAAGCTTAGACATATTTGCATTTTTCTTAACATCAGAACAAAATCACTTGATGTTCTCTGTTATTTTTAAAAGCTATCAGTGCTGGCAAATTATCTATCCATTGCTGCTGTTAGATGTTGACTTTTCTCACCTTTTCACGCCTTTTCTAGAGTTTTGAGCGCTTTTCTAGTTTGCAGTATTTTATTATTATTATTGTGGTCTGCTTTCCACTTAAATACTAAATTACTAAGTAAATGTGGGAAGTGCTAAAATATACTGACACATGATGTGGTCCTGAGAGCGATAAGGTGCCTTTTTAATGTCACCTAAGCCTCATGTGGCCAGTCCTTTCATGCTTAAAGGTTTATATTTCACTACTGGACAAGGTTGTTTCCTAATCTCTGTGTGGCCAAAGTGCTTTTGTGACATTGTTGTATCGGGGTTTACTACAGCATTCCTCTCTTACAAAAGCTCGGCCTTATTATTGAGCCTCTTTATCTTTGCTGAAGCTAAGTTGTTAATTAGCTAGACCTTGAATTAGATTATTTGCATGTCTGAACAAGGGCTAAGGTATTAATGCTCCCTTAGGACGAACTGCAATAACCTGTTCGGTGGCTGCAAGATCCCTGTGGAGGGGCTCCGTGGACGCTGGCCCCTAAAAGAGGGAAAGAGCACAGCCATTTCATCCAATTAGCTGTGGATTGTACTGCTCTTCTCCCTTTGAATCCTATTTGCCATGATAAGGTGTTCTTCTGCAGGGACTGTGCTGAGCTTTACTATCAGGGAAAAAATGATTAATTCACAAGCGAATATCAACATGCAGGGCCTTCCATTTCGCACAGCCTGACATGGGAGGAAGGAACTGCTAGGAAATCAATAGCGGCACTAAAGAACGACACAGGAGAGGCAGAGCTCGGCCAAGTAAACACCCCTAAACATTCTCAAGAATCTCAGCAGCAAGCTGCATTTCATTCCACACATCACACTTAGTAGCGCTCTCCATGGTGGGGGTGTTCTTGAATTATTCAGAACCTGTTAAACTGAGGGGATGGTTTGAAGACTAATGTAGGACAATATCATGTATGCTATTGTTATTGCATTGTACTGTGCAGTGTTCCCATTTATTTATCTCTTTTCGTCTGATCTTCCCAAGGGTATGCGTTGTAATATGACAATCCCATGCTGCTCTGTGCATCCTCTCTGAATCATCATGATCAGATGCTCAATGGATTCAAATAGGCATATATATATATTTTTTTCGTCTTCCCTGGATTAGTGATGGCTATGGCAAATTCAGTGTCCAGATACGTGTTTTCCAAGCTCTCAGACGCTTGCAAATGATGTTTAAACACCCAGCACCTAGGGTTTAATTAAGTCCCTCTAATCGTGTTCCAATCAGAACCTTGGACTGATGGGCTGGAATTCCTGATGTGCATTTCTGTCAGTCTTAATTGGATAATTGATTGCCAATTTGAACCTGGCCACACACTGCATACACAATAAAGCTCCTGGCCAGGTTCCTGAGGAATCATTTTCCATTTGAATAAAGATGCTGCCTCGAAAGGCTGAGCTCCAACTTCAGGTCTTCATTGAAAAATAAGCCACATACACATCCACGTATGAATGGCTTGGAATTTCTTTTAATGCATTTACATTTACGTATGCAATTTTATTTGTCTGGTTTTACATTACGTATGTAATATAACCAGCATAATGAGTAAGGTGTCAAATCCTCCAAAAGAGAACATTTTAAACAGACTTTTTGTCTTTGTTTGCTTTTGAAACTGCAACTGGTATTGCAGTTCATTCGCCTCAGAAACCTTATGTAGCCAATGCCACATGAAATTACATATATTGGAACTAGTTGTTTTTTTTGGTATACATTTTCATATTACAATGTTGATTATGGTGGGAACTAAAGGGAACTATAAATACTGCATTTAGATTTATATTGCACACATAGCAGATTAATCAGAGTAATCCAACCATTTCCCTCCATCTGAGGAAGCCGCCATTGTGGCTAATACCACCCTCTATTGTCAACTAAAATAGATGTCACAACTGCCCTCTGACTTGTATTGTGAACTTCACGTGACCAAACCCAGAAAACAGGTGAGCTGTGCAGAGAAACAGTGATATTTTACCAGATTCAAGTAGGCCCTGCTTACCATAATGTACTGTGTGTCAATCATACTTCTCGGTCACGCTCTGAAGTGATACGAGAGTCACCACCTAGTAGAGAAAACATGACAAACGGTAGAGTTGCCAATTTTAATACAAAGTCAACAAGGGATGTGATAGTCTTCACAGCATTTCTAGTAAAAAGAGGAAGGCAGTCGATAATGTTAGTGGACGAAAACAACTAAGAAAGGATCTATAGCTATGATTCTCTCAGTTTCTCTCACGATAAATTTCATTGAGCACAGGTGCTTCAGGTTATTAAAGAAGAGTAAATTCTATGGTCTCAAAACAATCCACAGAACACCCAATGTCTCAGCTCCGGTATGACAGAAAAGCTTATAAAATTCGATGTAACAGTCTGCTCCATAACACTTTTGTCAGGAGATCCAGTCCACTGTAGTTAGGATTATTTTTTATCAGAAACCAAAAGAAACACAAATATTAATGAAAAGAATGAGAGTAGCAAATTGTAATTTGTAATAGTAATTGTCACTGTAA
Organism: Syngnathus leptorhynchus; assembly: GCF_054491065.1. Classification (NCBI taxonomy): domain Eukaryota; kingdom Metazoa; phylum Chordata; class Actinopteri; order Syngnathiformes; family Syngnathidae; genus Syngnathus; species Syngnathus leptorhynchus. Next base: position 8,625,386 of record NC_141198.1, on the reverse strand, counting down.
TTTTACTTACATACGGGTGGGAAGAAGTATAATTCGATAAACTATTCATGATGCACGAAACCATCATATATAAGGCACACTTGTCGAAAAAAGTGGGGTTAAATTTGAGTGTTGTGATTTCTAAAAGTGCATTAAATTGGTTACCCTGGGGGACTCCACAATTTCCATTGTAAGGCTCAAACTCCACAGATACACTGATAAGTCAATTGGTCTGCAGTCATGATCACTTTGAAATAACACTTATGTCGCAGATGACATCAGCCAATGAATAATGGTGAACAGATTTCTAGATAACTGAGGGCAATTATGCACACTTACCTTGTCAGGGCCCGTGCAATGGTTGGATGGGAAACAGATCTAAGCAGTCACCACCGTATCAAAAGTTGCCCTTCACAATCCAAATGTCAACAAACATACCACAATTAAATAATTTATGAAAATAATATTTTCACAGCTTTTTCTCTTGAACTTGAAGGTGACAAAATATTTTGACATGCCCAAGCACAAAGCCTCTAGAGACCTAATTTTGTGTGGACAGCCACTCCTAAGTCATGGACTGAGAAACCTCAAGTACCACTTTGAGTGGGTTCTTCAAGTCCTTGTGTCTGCCTACCATTATTTTTCTTTCAAGGGATTGCTTTTCTCTTCTTAATACAAGCGTGGAATGAACAAAAAGAGAATTCTCTTATTATAAATGGCTTTTCGACGCTAAGTTTTAGCAAGTACAACCGTAGTGGGATTAGATATTTTGGCCACCATTTGTAAAGTGTGAAGTTTCTCTGGAGTCTCCTTGAGACAAGTGACCAGTGCAAGGAAAAGTGAAGGTCTTATCAGTCACCCCACAATGGTGCCACCCAATGAATTATATTAGGGTCGGGTGTAGCTCGCCAAGCCTCTGCATTGTGCACCATCTGGGTGACAATAAACATGTCGCCACATGCTTTCCTCCATCATTCAAGTCTAGATAGCAGATCTGGACCTTAACTATGGCCCACTATCTCCTGGATCTCTGTGTGACCTGTTAGAGAGATGGAGGTGAGGCTCAAGGATATCTCTCAAAGAGTCTGCTCCAAAGCCAGGAGGTTATTACACATGGAGGGGGGAGGCAGGGCTCTGTGCAGTGGTCTGTTTTCCCCCTTCGCAAGTGTCACTATGTTACAGAGATAGTGAGATACTGTTCTAAAATTTAAACAATGGTGGAAAACAAAGTTCCAGAAGAAAATAGCGATTAAAAGACCCTGAACTGGATGCCAGTCACTCGGACTTTAGGCATTTCACGATGGTAGATCTGGTTTTGTTTCTATGACACATTTTGCTAAACACTGTACATGATGGCTGTACAATGAAAATCAATTTCAGTGTAGTAAGAAATATTTCGGAGCTAATCAACCATTTTTTGCAAAAGACAAACTCATTGAAATGAAACATGATGTGAAATTACAAACAAAAAGAAACGGTGAAGTGTTGTGAGGTGTAGCTTTAATTCTTTCCTTGATCTGATTGCTGGAAGGATTTGACTTAAGTTTTATCGGACCACCTCTGCTGCAGCGTGCAACACATTAAAATACGTATTAGTACAAGGCTCCATTCTCATGCTGTCACCAACTTGCCATCAATTCAATTGCTCTGCTGGCTTAAATAAACAGAAGTGTTATCGGTAGGAGTCTTGGCTCTGGCAAATTGTTCTACTTTAGCAGCTGCTGTTTCGTTAAAAGTCTGGTGTTGTTACTGATCTCCATGTGAACCATGAAAATTAATCATTCATAACCAAAATGATGAATGTGAGCTCTGAAACACAAGGTTCTGTGAATCTGGCAAGAAGAATAATTGGTTAATTTGACTAAACATGATAGCGTCCCACTGATGAAAGCTAAAGCGAAACTTAAATGAAGCGTGTTAAAAGGGTGGGCAACAAAACAATAGTGGATGACCAATGAGGAAGTAAAAAGTGAGGCATAAACAATGGCATTTAATACAATTTCATAAAACCACTTATAGAAGATGACAGGGGTTCACATGTAATCACTGTAAGTGGAGGCAAAGATGGGGGCTGAGGTGCCATCGCTGCCATGCCAGAACACTTCTCCATGACACATCCCCTGCTTCTTCTCATTAATCCCTGAAGCTACATTCATTAACAGTCACTCCCTCCGTTCAGCAAGATTACACACACGCGTGCGCGGAGGAACTCTAGGTGAGCACACACAAAAATAACCTGCTGCTGAAAGCCAACTGGATTTGCTTAACATTATTATACCTACAGGTTGATTCATTAGTCAACACGGTGACTTGCTGGATGTGGTTTGCTGGCTTCTTTGTCATTTTGAAATTGTATTTCATCAGAAAACTGGTTGACAAGCAAGGACAGTTGTGTAAAGATGACCGTCAGGGGAGAAAGGTCCAAGTGGAGATTATAAATACGAAAGATTTACAGGTCCTGGGGGTGTCAGATGTATTGTGGAAAATAGTGCTGGGTGTGCTGTTATCAAGATGGGCCAGTTAGTGGCTTTTGGAGAAGCTCATGTTCTGAATGGCGCCGTAGTTTCTGAGGGCAGCCTTTATGGCTCACCAGTGCACTGACCACAGCCCATTAACTCAAAGAGCCTCCACAGAAGCACTGGAGCAGGGAAAGGGGCCATGACCTGCCAGAGACCATCTTATTACTTTAACACATTATGTCTCCCACTGCGATCTTTTTATTTAAGTGACTTCAGCTGCACGTATCATCTCAGGACAAGTTGGGGACAGACAGGGGGGCTTCTATAGAACTGCCAAAGAAGGAATGGGGGGGGTTCAAATGATTTACTGAAAACATCTGCTTTTGGGAGCTAGAGAAGGACTACGAGGGTGGACGTTGAGCAGAAAATCGTTCGGGAGGAACCTGGTTGCAATGAGAGCTGTTTATGGCGATAAGAGGTTGAGCTGACCTCACAACCGCTCCTGAGAGGATTTGCAAGTTCTCACTGATGAGCCTTTGCAGCCCTCTCATGGCCACGTTGTCCATACGGTGAAGACTACGAGGGTTGGTCCAAGTTTGGGATTTGATTTATTTTACCACCACACTGCTCTTTATGGGCCTAACCGCAAGATAGATATGCCCCAGTGTTACTGGCCTCGAGAGGAAGATGAAAACACTTTGCCAAAAAACAAAACAGACTCACTTACACAAACGATAAATGAGTGAGAGGATATGTGCGTCTGAATTCTCTTTACCGGTGTTATACCGACAGTAAAATAATTGGAGCGAAGCAATACAAATAAACGCATTATTGAACATAATAATCATTGTGTGAGATTAAAGCTGTAATGGGAAATTTCTGTCACCGCCTAACCTAGAATTTTGCATTACAACCACAGAATGGTTGCTCTGAGATTATGTAGATTATGCCGAGCACCTGCCTCCCATACCATGCGATACTCCGTTTTAGTCGCTTTTTAAGGACAGCCAGTGAGAAAAACATACATATATTTTTAGTTAACTCTACACAATTGGTTAAAAAGGAGCAATGCCTTGCCGATTGACAGGCAAAATGTCATTTTTGTTGTCTTTCTCATTGCGCCATCATGGGAATATGGCAAGTTGAAATAAAACATCTCATACTCAAAACTACAGCTAGATGTTTCGATTATCTGATAGGCTTAGTTAGCATTCAAGTCAAGTCAAGTTTATTTGTATAGCCCTAAATCACAAGCAGTCTCAAAGGGCTTCACATAGACAATCAATTGACAATAATTCTCAAAGCATCCCCTGATCTTAGGCTCTCTCTTAGCATTCTGTCACTTCTTATAGTATAGTTGCTGCCATAAATATTTCTTTCTTCAAAAAGAAATATATGTTGCACCTTTAAAGACTGCTTTACTAATGATTTACTAATTTAGTTATCCATGTATAGAAGTAAACACTGGCGTTAAACATTTCTATTATAATTATTCCGTGACAATGTCAAAACTGGCCACTTTCTGAACAAAGTACTCATTAAAACACAGCTCAAAAGCAGTGGCTTGGTTGCCATGGTACCCATTACTTCACAAGTTCCATTAATTATTGCATGTTTTCTCAGTTGTAAAAATAAAACATGATACTTTATCAATTATTAAATTAAAACTCTGGTTTCCAGTACCACAGAGTACCAATTAATAACACAAGTCCAGGATATTTAATTCTTTCTGCATTATTTCTCACCATTGGTAATACCACAAAGAAAAATGTGCAAGTGTCATACTGTCAGAGGGATCTCTCTTTGAATTTTTTTTCCAGTCACCCACCCAAACAAACCGCACATCAAAAATTACCATTAGTACTTGTTATTTCACACTGGCAAAACAGACTGATGCCAAGGGCCAAATGTATTTCGTCTATTTCATACGCCGTCTCTGCTTTATTGGAGATGCTTACAAATGCGCAACATCTGAATGGCTCCAACAGCTCACATCAGAAAGATTCAATTCTTCAGGAAGTGGAAGTAACCGATTAGATTATGTCATTGCCACAATCTGTTACGAAAAATAAACACTGGGTCTTTTCATTAACCTAATGAAGACGAAGCACGTTGATGAGCTCTTAAGTCAATTAACGATATTTAAAAACAGGCGGTGCAGCCCCAAGGTAAATTAGCATGCAGAGAGTGAGGAGGACCCAGGTTCAAACAAATTGTGCGTGGAACCCTCTGGTTCAAGCCGCTTGACTCTCTCTCTCTCTCTCTCTCTCCTAATGCGCACCCCTCCTCCTCTGGTCAAACACGCCTTCATTAGCCATAATTAACTGCATGCTTTTCTTTCTTTGCATTACTAAGTGAGTCCAAGATGTGAGGATGCTGAGTGTCCCGGGATGACCCTTTTGCTTACATCATTTATCAGTGTGATCTAATGATTTCAAGATAATATGAGGTAGTGCAAGCTTGATATAGAATATCTTTGGAGATGCGTTTGTATATAGAACATTCAGTCAACTTATTTGAAATACTCTTGTGTTATAACACTCACTTTTTCTCTCGCATGCTCACTCGAGCAGTTTTCCTGACGCACACACGTGTACTCGGACACTCACTTGGTCTGAAAAGATTGCAGTTTATTTCGGCCCACGCTGGATGGAGGCCTCATTTAGTGGCTGCTGGCAACTCAATCAGGCTGCCTCACACTGATGAGTGAGTGACTACTTTCAGAGCACTAGTCAATATGTGTCTGCTGTGATAGAATGTCAGCACCCTGTGTTCCCTGACCCAATGTTATGGCTTTTTTATTTTGTCTAATCAATGATATATGAAACAGCACAGTGACGTTTCAACAAAACATTTTTTTTCTTCAGCACTGTGTTCGGTTTAGACCGTATTACTGCTGCAATTTGGAATTAAATGAGCAGTTTATAATTCTTTTGTAGCTTTTTAAAATTGATTCTAGATCAGTATAGCATGTATCTGCATAGGATTTTTTTTCTTATCACAAATGCACTAGGTATAAAGACAGCAGCACGCTTTTGTGTATCGAGTGAAAGACAATGTGTACATTTTTTCTTCTCTATTGTTTTCTATGCAGTGAGAAAAGAACAGCCAATATTCTGAGGGTGGGCAGACAAAGCGGGCTTACTTGTCCCCCGTGTCCTTTATTTCACACAGCCCACTGCACATGCTCGGCAGTCTGACGACCTCTTGACCCGCCTGTCACGCTGATGGCCTCTGCGATCAGGAAGTGGTTATTTCATATAGATGGGCTTCTTTACTGTTTTTTTTTTTTTTTTTATTGAAAAAGATCATTAAAGATATTCGCTCAAGATGAATTTTCGCTATAGCTTTCAAAGTAACATTTTATTGAACATGGTGGGATTTTATGATTTGTGCACATTTAGGTCAGTATGTTGACCCCCTTAAAACTGAGTGCAATTACTTCAATGTTATGTTTTAGATCACAACTTGTGCATCTTTTTTACTGCTAGGAATTCATTTCGTGATATACGCATAAAAAGTAAGGTTGAGTAAATAATGAATAACCTGGGACGTGAACGCTTTAAGATGCTCAAAACCAGTACAGTGTGCTGTAATTTAAAATCAGAATTTCCTTCCCTTATTTCAACAAATGTATGCGCAAATTATTACAACAGGCTTTATGGATCAAAATGCACCAAACATTGAAGAGATTTAAATGTTCATTCTTTGTAAAAGCCAATTTTTGAAACGAGGCATGCAATGACTTTTTGGGATGTTTCAACAAAGTATTTGACGAATGAATATGTAATATTAGATCAATTCCAAAAATTGATGTGAAGCATATGCATAAAATTTAGACCTGAGTTGAGATATTTGTCCAACTCATTATGTAGATCTTTAATTGAGTATTACCAATGGAACCCGCATGAAAAACACAATATGTAGTGGAGGACTACAGTCGAGTCGTGAACTGAGCCCAGACTGCCCAAATCATCATGTTACATAAGTCATATCAGCTATATGAAGACCCTTCAAAGATGAATAAAGGCTATGACTTAATGTGAGTGTACACACTTTATAGTCTTGTCCTGCAATACAAGGGAATAGACATAAATGAAGCAAAATTAAAAATGTCATCATTGCTAACTTTCCACCCTCCCCGCAGTCATCTACGGTTGTTATTAAACATCTTTTGTTGACGAGCAGTCCAGCTACATTTGATTACCATATGCACGCTGCAAAAGATGTTTCACATATCCAGTATATTTTTCTTATGTGTGTGTTTGTGTGTGTGTTTGTGGTCATTGCAAACAATGCAATCATGTGCAACGTAAGCTAAAATGTATTTTTTTTTTTTATGGGAAACAACACCAATGTCCTATTTACGTCATTGCATTTCATCAGTAATATAGCCCTAAGCAAGTATATCACTGTCCAGGCTGGGCCACTACCTCACTGAGTTTATGGCCCACCGTGCACTAACTGAATTCTCTCTCTGCGAGATATAGCCTGGAAATGGCAGCAAATAATTGCAAAGGCTGAATTTGTCATTACGAGTCATAATGAGATTCTCTTCCAGAGAGGCTTTGTTTGGTGGTGTGAGAAGACGCTTCCTTTTAATGGCTCATAAAAGAAAGTGTCACAATGTACAGCATTAGTCGGCACTCACTCTTTCATTCTATATATCATTTTAACTTTTATATTTGGAGAATAATTGGATCTGTGTTTACACTCTCAGCTTCAAACACATTATTTAAATTAACAAGGTTTAGTGATTGGTGGAATCCACGAGTCATCTTTGATATTCTTTTTCAAATTAATGACAGAAATAATATAGAGAGAGACAGTTTTGTGGACCATAATTCAATTACTCTTTTGTTATGAAGATGTTTTCTCTAACTCACTACATTCTGTACAGTACTTGCAGACGGACTGTATATGAACAGATACTATGATAGATATGCAGATAGATAAACAGAGCATAGAAGAATGGTGTTGTGATAAAAAGATATATGCCAATGTGAAAGAAAGGAAGAGAGTGGTGAAGAAAATAAAACAGCACATGAAAAATAATCCCCCCCTTGAGTGTTGCACGCTCTTCGACTATTTAGGGCAGCCATGTCCAGCAGTGGATTTGAATATGCATGACAATACCAGCTACCCTTGCAGCACTTCTCTGTGTCCAGGCACCAGCCTTTTTCAGAGAAAGAATTCACATGCATCTCATTTGAATATGTAAAAGCCCTGTCAAACACCATGAATACATGGCCATGAAATAATATTTATGTAGTAAAGGATGATGAAACGCCCCAAACAAACACAAGCATGCAGACACTTGCTCTCACACACACGCACGCACACACACACACACACGCGCACACACACGATAGTAAAAGTAACACGATAGCACAATTCAAGAGTGTGCATAGAATGTCACATTAATTGCAAATTTAGAATTATTTGACCCAAATTTATCATTAGGAAGCTTTATTGCTTATTATTTTCAGTGGTTAAAATAAGTTTAGGTTTTAAGGCTGCTCCATTTTTCTTTTCACACAAATCATGTCTTTGCTCTCTCACTGGTCACACAGATATAACCAGGAAGAATCTTAGGTGCAGCGATGGGGACTTAAGTCATTGGGCATCATTTAGTTGCATCGGCATTATGTTTGATTGCTTCATTTGCCTTTTGGATGGGATTGAGATTGGCTTCCTGTCTCACCATAACTGAACCGGGCTGGAATTAGGTTTGGAACCATACCAAGCTCAATTGATGTGATCCTTGGAACCACAACCAAGAGGAAGTTTTGGAGTAAGCACCAATGGGTGTTTGCATCTAAGAATACTTGGCTGGAGTTGAGCGTTTTTAGCAGATCACACTGTAATAGAGAAGGAGACTGCAAGTCGAGTGCCTTAAACAAATTACAATAATAAGATCTCAGAATGAAGTTATTTATTTTGTGGAGGAAATGAAATCAAAATCGAATCCCATCTCGGGCCATTGACGTACACACACACACATACACACGTGTAAAATACACAATCTGACTCCACTCCAAGCAACAAGTACTTGTGTGATCCTCTACTTGTAGACCAGGGAGCTGGAGACCGCCACTTTGCAGCCTAAGACTTGGAAGGTGGCAAAGTAGTAAATGCATAGCCATCATGCTTGGTCCCTGTGCTAGACTAGCTAATTAAATACTAAGGAAGGAATAAAATCTTAATGAGAAACACAAGCTTGGTGTGGTGTTTGGCACTGACCAGCTCACACTTATTAGGTGTGCTTGCCCATATGTGCTTGAGTGAAGAGCACATTATAGTTCTCCCTAATGGATGCTCATCTCAGGCACTGAGATGCTAGTGGGAGCTACATTGCAGCAGTTTCCAAATTTGGCAGATGAGCGTGCCCGGCCAAGACATTTCCTTGTCTCGATAAATATTTTATGCAAATTAAAATTCACTTCTTTGGCTGGTTTAAGCAATGTCTCCTGTAAGTAGTGTATCCGTGAAAGCGATTGCAACATTTGCTAGTTTATTTATAATTTAATTTTTTATGCTGTGGCTGGCGGAGGAGAAAGACAGAACACCTGTGAGTGTTTATAATGTCCCATCTCCCTCACAGCTGCTCCTTTTCAAAACACCACACTGGTGCAATAATTTCATAAAATTTCATGATTTACCATCTGGTAGACTGAGCTATAAGCACATGCAATAAGCATTTGTATGGCACCAGTCCCAGAAAGGTACAATAACTGTATATTTTAACTTAATGGCTTTCCGGAGCATGCAAATTTACACGCAGCAGATTGCAGAGGTGCTACAGTGTAAGTCTGGCCCCGTCAGTCTGCTTCTGTCTCGCCTTGACCCCCCCCCCCCCCCCCACACACACACACACACACACTGCCTCCTCAGCCCCACCCCCCACCTATACACGCTCTATCATGTCTGTAAAACCACATTCACAACCGAGAAGTGGTCCATGTCAGAATCTAGATATCACACTTTGCAAAAGGAGAGACACAGTAGGAGGTACAAGCAGATTACTTCCCTTTTAGCATCTAATGTCTGTGCATTTGGGTAATTAAAATGATTACTACAACAATTACACCAAGTAATTAGAAACTAATTACACTGGCATTTTTTGTGATTACAGGAGCAGAGGAAAATAGTGTTCAAAATTAAATTCATTGCATATTCATGGAAATGAAATTAAATAGTGCTGGGTGGATGAGATAATAGAAGCTCAGAGAATGGTGTTCAGAGGGGTTTGGGAACCATCTGTAGCTAATGCTCGGAGAAGGCATTTTGTTCAATCAGGGATAATCGTTTAACGCCCTTCAAAGAACTTTATATATAAATTAGTACAAAATGCACTAAAGGGTGTGCTGTTTTTCTTTTTTTTCCTACGGTGCCAGGAAGGATTAAACCTTTTAGCTGTGTAACGCAATAAAAACATTTAGCTATTATCTCCTCAAATAAAAGAAGAGCCGGGGCTCTTTATGCTTCCTTTGTGTTGTTCTGTGCATGGTGATGAGATTGGATTAAATAATATCTAATTTAATATATCCCGATATTCATTTTTGGGGGGGGGGGGGGGCATCGGTGCTAACTTCCTCCAACCTCCCATCTACAGTATGGATAATAGTCACGACTTTAGCTGCTGCAATGATTGTGTAATGAGATTCTTCAGATTAAATAGATTTCCTGTTAAACTTGGGGCCTCGTAGATCGGGTGTCAGGAATGAATGGTTATTAACATTTAAATATATCACAGGATGGGAGAGAGATGGGTGTGAGGGGGAGAGAGATGAGAGAAAAGAGGTAAAAGCGAGACAGAGAGGGATGAGGGGGGAAAACAACAATATGAATTTTTCATTGTTATCGAGTGTGGATTTTCCTGCTCACCAGATTTCTGTTGAAGCTGATGAAAGTAATTTGAGAGACACAAGTGGATCACCTCAAAGTCATTACAGCAGAGAGACTTCTTTGTTCACCGAGCAAGGCTGCTACATCTCCCTGTGTATAGGTGTGGCTTGTGCTGTAGATTATTACAAGATATTAACAATGTACAATGCACTGGCTGGTGTGCTTGTGAAAGAATTTGTGAAATGGATGGTGTTGCAATCTATCATCATCATCATGTCAGTGGTTTTTTTTCTACCTTTTTTTTTTCTTTTCTTGTTGCACAAAAGCAAGAATAACATGGAGAAGGCCATCACAGTAAACTCTGACTGAATGCAAAGTTTTAAGAACACTGCAGATATGGCAGCACTCGTACCAATTCTATGCATTCACTCTCACAATTTTTTAACAAACCATACAGGGATATATTACAAATCCTGCCTTTAGAAATGATGAGATATACTTCTTTTTTCCAGAAATGCTCAATGCACTAACTTGTCACACTACTAGAAAGCTTTTCCCATAAAAATTGTCACGTCAATGGGAGGACAGGTGTGTTATTTACATAACACTGTGACTTGACTGCCTGCGACCAGTCGCTGTAAATAAATGTCACATATCAGCTCTCGCTTGTCTTGTCCTCAAGTCGAGCAGTCCCAACTGACATCCATCAAAATTTGCTCGTGTCCAGCCCGGGATGTGTTGACATTGTTCATTCAGTATATAACAGCTTTGATATGTGATCCAAAATGATCAAGTTAACGTTTCCTCTCATGTTCTTTAACAGATTCCGCCTGGAATCAATTTTTACAATGTGCCCCTTTCAGTGGTGTACTGTTGTTTCCTTTGGTATTGGGCTGATAGTTTTTTTTATAAGATTCGGTCATTCCCCTATTTTTTCATAGTATCAAATACAATACTATTGTTTAGTCCCCACGTGGATGTATGTTCTTTTACATATCATTTACTGATCTAAAGTGTAGAAAATGGCTTGCTTTCTTAGTAATGTTAATGGCTCAACAAACATGCAATTATTTTTTTATATATTTTTGATTTTGGTGGTTCCTGAGAGATATGAGGTTTCTGCCTAACAGCATCAGTATACTATATAAATAATGAAGATATACAAGCTCTAACTGGAGGGATGGTAGCAGCTTTGTAGTAGGCTATTTGACTGGAGACTCTTGTCTAACACTTTTAAATTCTTAAAGAAAAAAGACAAGAGTGGTAGCAGTCTTTCCCAAGAGTTCAGCACACTACAAACCATCCTTCATGCTAGACCAGTCTGGCTTTGAGGATGTGGAAGCAGGTGTGTTGGCAGGATTGTGGAAGGCGCCTCTCCGGCACTGCTGCCCACTTGTTAATGACCTGGCTGTGGGAAGCTACTCCTTTGTGTGTGCCGTTATAAAGCACTCAAAGCCTCCAGGATGGCAGCAAGCTCACTCCTTGGCCCTGGGGCACAGTGCTGAGAATAAGACACACCTCATGCTTTGTTTTCTTGATCCTTGGTGGCTCCCCCACCTAGGTAAGGCCGGAGTATCGAAGACATCTGTGTATCTAGTTGTGTAAAATAATTTACATGGAGACAATTACAGGAATATTGCTTTGATGCTTTGAATACAGCTTCTGACAGGATCATTTGCAACTTGTCCAACATGTATTTTTCGTCACGATCCAACAACAACTCGTCGGGAGAAAATTCAAATACAAATGATAATGTATTTTGTGCTAATCACGAGAAATTTTTTTTTTGAAAACTCGGCAGCAACTTCAAATGGTCAACTATTGTGCAAATCTATATTCTGTATGATTTTGCTCAGTTTCACTAGGGTTTAGTTTGTTAACTCATTTTTCCAACACAGACCATCATGAGTTGATGCAATTTACATGTAGCCTTATGTTCATTTGACATTCACATCAATATTTATCACATTTATTACACATGTTCAATGTTTCACTGGTCAGACAATAATGCTACAGTCAGAAAACTCGTAATGGTTTGATTCCAATTACCATTGATTTTACAATTGGATTACTAGAAGACATTGATTTATTGTTAATATATTTAATCTGCAAATCAATATGAACAATTGTCGTTCCCAAAATCAAAGACACTTCTCATGTTCATAGGAAATGCAATTACTTTTAGAAATCGCCCCTTACTGACAGTATGCAAGACCATTGTTTTGCAAAACATTACTTGAGAGCTTTCCTCACCTTGCCTCATGGGCTTCAGTTTGAGTGATGACGGTCCAACATGATTGAGCAATGCATAGAAAACCAGACCTGTTGGAGTCGCTTTATAATCTGTAACTGATAATGTAATAAAGGCTGTAAAAAAGACCAGAGTAACGTCTGCCTGTTCTTGACAGGCTTGTGTTTTTCATGCCTGGATGGAGGTTGCTTGGTGATGTGGGCTCATTCTACCAAAATTACCAGCGTTACTTTCTCTATTGCTCTGCTTGCTGTCAGCTCGCTCTTTATCACGGACCACCTTGATCTCTTTTTTTTTTTTTGCTTCGCCAACCATGTGACATACAATTGACATGTAGGTTTGAGACACTGTGATGGTATTGAGCTGTGAAGTAAAGGTAGCTACCAGGGTTCCTAACTGCGTCCATGCGAGAATTGGCATAGATGCAGGGGTGCAGGCAGGCCTCACTGTTAGGTTTTTAGCTTAGCTGCAGGCCTGTTAGGAGAAATGAACCACGTTCATTCTTCTGCACCAGCAAGGTCAGGTTGGGAATCTGTAGTGTTTGAGGTCACATAACCACGTGCGATTTGAATCTGTTCAGATAGAAGTCACTTTTTGAAAGCTGACAATGCCATGACAAAGCAAAACTTTCAAGTACTACATTTCAGCTCAGCTCGCCTTAGTTTGGAAGGGTGAACCATGACCTATATCTCATCTGTAACAGCTGGTTGCAGCCCCAAAGTGATTTTTGTGTTCTTTTTAATTGCTCATAGGCAATACCCTACAGAGATACCTCTTTATTTTTCTCACTTTGTTGTGGCTGAATTATAAGGGTCACAAAAAGCCACAAAAAGTTTACAGCAAAAGCACAATCACCTTTATGGCAGTGGTTCAAATGTTGGAGTTTGTACACCTTCATAAGATTATGCTTTGATAATTTGAGCGAGCGAGCGAGCGAGCGGCACACATTCCGATTCTCAGAGGCTTCCTGCCATTTGACTATGTTTGACATAAGTAGCAAGGTGGGGGGTGTTGTAGGCCTCTAAAGTGAGATGAAGGTACAGACTGGTCAAATCGAAGGATAAAGTGCTAGCTATGGCTGCACTCATTCGTAATGCCCTGCGGCACCTCCACCATTAGCATTCCCCACTGCGACTTGAGTTCATAAGACTAATGGAGTTGCTACCTGGGGACATTAATTGTGCGTGACACGACTTGGGGGCTTTGGTGCACTCACACTAATATCACAGTGCCTGCCTGACAAAGCGCCCAAAAAGATTACAAACAAACCCCAAATAACTGCCAGTGTTGTGCTGTTGCTTGACAGGAGAGGATGCGCGAGTTTGGGGATCAAGAGGGCCCCGGTTGGCTTTCAGGATGTTTAAAAACCTGAGAAGTGATATGTGAACGAAAAGGATGACTTCATCATTACAGCTCCCTTAAAGTGAAATAGCTTGCATCAAATGCCCTCCCTGTGACACATGCATGACATCATCTGATAAAAATGCAGTCCTGGCCTTAAACAAGTGCAGAGGGGGCCCCACGAGGGTCTTCAATTCAATGTGCCACAGTCAGGAGAGCACTGTGCAGACACTGGTGTCATTGACTATAAAAGTTAGAGCATATTAATGTGGACTGAACTCTGCCTTCATTGGGACAATCCAATGTGAAGATTCATGAGGGTCTATATACGGCAACATTCACTCAATTCTACAAATGGATGACAAAGCAACCTGAAAAAATGAGGTTGCAATTTGGTTATACCTAATACAGTGATATAAAACCATTTTATGTAATTATATGACAGTATTGTAAATTATTGTCAAATCTATTTTCAGCAGAATGTGTATAGGGCAATATACTTTGTGCTCATTTATAGACACATAAGGAAACAGTTATCAATTCTACTGTACATTTGTCAAATTACAATTATTTCTCTCAACAAACATGGCACTCATCAAATGGTACGTCCACATGTGCATGTACCTTTCATACTCTTCTTGTATGCAAATCACCCTTTGCCTTGCCTTAAAAACCTGAAATCTGTTTTCACCTGTCTTACTGACGCACACACACTCACCTGCTCAAAAAGAGTCTTAGGTGGTGACGATCAAAGTGAGATGTTGCTTGAAAGGGGTATCCCCTCATCTGTGAACCCTTCTTATAGTTTCATCCTTTTTACCTAATGATATTGCTTTGTTGATTTGCTGTTCTATTGCTTCTGCTTCTTTAACTAAAACTACTGTAGACAGACAACAAAAATGGCCTTATTTAGATCATATAGTATCCGCATGGCTTTGTTCTGGTCTCTTCCACCCAGCTGCCCAATGAAGCATGTCTATTACAAGAAATAACATTTTAATCTCATAAATTTTTTTAAACCTGAGATCTCTGATGAATATAAAACAAGACATGTTTGATAATACAATGTCCTGCACCCTAAATCAAGATTTCTGCAATTTTATTGTATATGGTGCAATAACAATAAATACTTTTCTGCCCCTTTCTTTTATCATGCATAACATGTTCTATGAAGTTATTTTAAACAAATTAGTGAAGGACCTTAAAAGTGGCATTTGTCAAGTTAACTTTTTTTTTTTTTTTTACCCCCATTATTTCAGTGTATTTCCATTATGTTCTTTACGACCTGGAAAGTCATTTGCTTCTTTTGTCACAGCATGTATACGCTAGATGGCCACAATCAAGAAAGCGCCTTGTAATGAATGTCAAAACTATTTCCATCAGATATTGTGAAATATGAGTTCAGAGGACCCATTCAGAGAGATAATGTGATAATTTGATTTTTCAGATAGGCTGAAAGGAAATGCCTTGTCTGAGCATTTTGAAAAGCCGAATCCATTACTTATTCTTAATTCACCCTGGCATAAATTAAAGGATTTCTGCAGGCCATTAACTCATCCATTAATACCCAGGGTCAAGATTATTGAAGCTCTGGCTAAGGCAATGTGAAGGACCATTTCTTCAGGATGTGTCAACTCGTGATTGCAATAGAGTACAATTAATTGTAAAATCATCTTCTCCCTCTACTTCAGATAAACAGCGGGAAAAGATAATAGTCACACAGCCGGACAATCTTGTTGCGATAAATTAATTTCCATTTGACTTGTTTTGTTGTTTCCGGCAATTCAACCCCAGTTGATTGTTTCGGAGGATGTAAAGTGTAAGGACAGGGGAATGCACTGAAAGGACGTGTAAAATTAGTTAGGTGTCAGTACAAAATTGAAACCCGTTGGGCTATTTTTAATTCAGATTGTTGAAGTGCTTGCTGATGGAGGACATGAAATTAGGGTATGCACCATTGTTGCACCACTTGCCTCTGTGGCCATGTGCAGATTATTTTTTGGGGAAAATGAGACAAAGAATCATTATTTTTATTTAACTTTTCTGGGACCCTGAGCCACAAGGTGACCAAACCTCATAGAAAACTGATCTCAATAAGCTTTGCAAATGGTCCTGTGCTCAGCAGCTCTCTGCCGATTTGGGACTGGTGCAAAAGAAGATGAAATTAAGGCAAATAAAAATCATATTAAAGAATATTACAGCCCAACAGCCATTAGTCTATGGCTCGCTGTCAGTTTTTGATGGATTCCTCACTTAGTTCAATGAATGGTCTAATGACAATGATAGAATCACATGCAACTAAATAGAAAGCAGGAGTATTCCACAGACACATGAACATAACACTGAAAACAATTTTGCTAAGGCTATTAACACATTTTCATGCAACCCACATGCAAACACTATTTAAATCTTGGAAGAACATAATCTAAACAACCCCTACACACACACACACACACACACACACACACACACACACACACACACACACACACACACACACACACACACACACACACACACACACACACCTAGGGACAATTTGAAACCCACCCAGGCACAGGG
The DNA here is from genome assembly GCF_054491065.1 of Syngnathus leptorhynchus. Lineage (NCBI taxonomy): Eukaryota > Metazoa > Chordata > Actinopteri > Syngnathiformes > Syngnathidae > Syngnathus > Syngnathus leptorhynchus. The sequence continues at coordinate 8,608,946 of NC_141198.1, read as the reverse complement.
AGAACATGCAAACTCCACAGAAGAAGGATATCCTTCCTCCTTGTGCGCTGTTACATTCAATTTAAATGTTGAATCACACATTTATTCCAATTGAGTTCAAGTATCCACAATGTCAGATACCATCAATTTGAGACAATGTCAATTTATCAGATAAATAAACAATCGGGCATATGCCTTGTTAAAAACATTCATATGTGCAAACGTATTGGTATATTTTGCTGCACCCTGAGCCATGACACTGCAAAAAATATGAAAGTCTTCAATCTATTTAATTAAGACAGCTTAGTAGTGGCACCCAGTTGCAAGGTGTTTAAGCTAATTACAGTATTAATTACAACATTAATTAAATGACATAATTGCCTTTCAAAACAATGACTCTGGTATCCTCAGTAAGGTAAAGGGTTAATTTACATTGGATCTCAGGCATGCATTATTTACATGCTTGGATGAATAATACATTTAAGAGGTGGGCTTATAAATCTGCTGGCACAAAGAAAAGCAAAGCTCAGATGCTCAGAAAGGCTTATTTAAAAATCTGTCTTAAATGAAAATTCTTTTGAGCTATGGTCACATCGTTGTGGACCAAATTTGTTTCAGTGATATCTGCAGCTACTCGTGGGAATAAAACACTCTGTGAAAGCCCAAATAAATGTGTAATTTCATTATTGTCTACTTTATGTATTCATTCATGCTGCATAATAAATGACTGTAAATCGTTTGCAAATTTACAGACACAAAAGAAAAAAATAGGACAGGATTAGGCTCGGATGATACCTCACTGTGCCCAAAAAAAAAAAAACATTCAATTTCCATGGCACAAGAAAAAAAATTACATCTCAGTCTGACTAATCAAGGCGAGTAAAATGCTGCTGCAATAAATTACTCCAGTGTGAAATAAACCACACAAACAGTCTGATGATAATAAATGTAAATTATTTCTGGGCAGAAATTTTCATGGTACATGAGTAATATAAACCATCAGGAAGGAGTCTTCCTTAACATTAATTACAGAAAATGACAAGTGAGCTGACAAGTAGGAAGGCTCATTATCTGAAAACATATTCACAACTTCGCAATTTGCAGAAGATGGACTCCAGCTAAATTAATCTCCTTTCTTTGCATGAGCCCCTTCTAATTTTCATGTTATTAACAGGTTTGCAGTATCACTCAGTGCTTGTCACCCTAATCAGATTTTTCGGGGGGTACGGGAAACTGTGGTGTCATTTGAAAAGGATCGGGCCTCATAATGTGCTCTCCATCATGCGTCTGAATCTACAAGGTTGCTTTTAATAAGGTTCCTTAATCATTTCTCCTTTTTGTTCGACTTTTGGCCTGTCTGCCTTCTATTATCATTGGTTTCATGAGGAGGTATCGTTAAAATGGAAGTAGCCTCGTACGATACATGAAGCATGAACAAAGACGTCTATTTTGTCGCTATGCTAGATAGATTAAACATTCTCTTCTATTTATAAATATGATGGTACGTTCATTTTATTTAAGTTTCTATTCATGTCAATGACAACCTTGTAAATGTATTCATGACAATAGACTAAACTTACATGAGTCATAGTAAAACCACGTTCTGCTCATTAGACTTTTAGAAACAGTATACTAAGCGAGCACAGCAATATAAATCACCAGTCCAATGAAAAGCTAATTTGAGTAATAAACAACAAAAATGTGTTATTAAAAAAAATTACAACCGGAAGCTGCGATTGGCTGGCAACCTGTTCAGGGTGTCCTCCGACTACTGCCCGATGACCGCTGGGATAGGCTCCATTACGCCCGCGACCCTTATGGGTACGAAGCGGTTCAGAAAATGGATGGATGGAACTAAATTTATATATATTCAGTCATTACTATCAGAGCTGGACTAGCAGATGTACAGGTCATTTGCACTGTGGCGGAGCAACATTTTTATCCTTAGGTGGCCCAAGGTTAGATCATGAACCCCCCCCCCCAAAAATTTTTTTTAATAATTTTAAATGATTTGTTTTTATTGTTAATATTTTTTACAAATCTTCCAAATTCTTCAAAGAATACAAATAAAAAATGCATAATGAGTCACGACAACAAATGCCGCATGCATGCTGGGATGCCCAGCGTTGATGCAATAATATAATTGATGTAGCGCTATGCGGACATGAATGATTGTGCATTAGATGCAGTGGCAGACAATATTCATTACATTATGACATTACCTGTTGATTTCTGGCCAACAGCATAAAAAAAAAACTTTGGGTCTATTTGTCTAAGGCAGCATCAATGTCAATGTTGGTGGAGTAACAGTTGGATTAAGCGTGAGTCAATAGGTCATGCCAAGAGAGTTTTGTGTTTTCATTTTTAATTATCTTTTTATATGTCCCCTGGTGTAATTTGGTGACAAAAGTAGACTATAGCGGGTCTAGACTGACAAATGATGCAATTCGATTTTGGTGGGTTTGATTGAGACGCAGGCAGACAGATTCAGAGCTCCGCAGATGTATATGGTGCATTAAATTTCATTCATAATTTTGACAACAACGTGGGACAATCCCACCAAATCATTCTAGAAATTAATTTTTCTGATAGAATTATTATCATTATTATCTTAAAAACATTATAGCACCCCTCTGATCGGTGGATAGAGTTGGTTCACCCATGGATGCATGATTGAGTGTGGAAGGCGGTCTCCAAATGCCCTTCTACAGCGGCCATCTTTACATCATCCGCAAGTGGAGATCTTGTAGTTCATTTTCAACGTACTTTGGACGCGACGATCTCCTGCATCTAGATGCCATGAAGATCACATGGCTATTTGCGCCGAATTCATAAGAAATGAGGGGCGACACTTCCTTTGGCTGGCAAACAAGTCGGCTGCGTTACCTCCCACAATGGTGCAAACGCCCCTTATACCCGCGCTCCTCTTGGAAAACGTCAAAAGAAATGAAACTCCACCCACGCACACAATTTGACTGCGCTTTGCACAAGATTTATGCTGGGCACAAAAATAGGGTCCCTGGAATTTATACATTTTTGTCTGTGAACAGAGTTATATTAGACACCCTACACAGATGCTTCAATAGCAGATTCTCATTGCTCTCTTCATTGGTTTCATGTATGACTGACTAAATAAATGTTTTATCAAACAATAAAATGTAAACTTAAAAGCTAAATGGATAGAACACAGTGACTCAAGATCTGACAGAATGCCTCTTTTTTCAAATCCCATCAATATAAATTGCTATACTCTCATCCTCTCCTTACGAGTCAATTCAGGCAGGTGAGGAAAGAAAATGAAGACTACGTACATACTACATAACATATGTATAGACCTTGCCACAATAATTACAAATTGCTATCGGATAATAGTAAAATGCATTTATTTGGGCACAATCTTAAGAGGATGAACATAAAGAGCTTGTTAGTGAATAATCGCAAAAACAAAAGCAGTACCAATATTCAGATTTAAAGCACACAGTGCCCATTTTGCACAAGATGCTGGTGGTTCAGAGAAGAAACCTAGATATCCATCGCTATCTAAATATTAATATTTCTGACAATATACAGAACATGTACAGTGAGTGCAACACCATTTTCAGTAACATTGTACATGTTATATGCTATGAATTAATAAATCTGAATATGAGATTGCTGCATGTCCAAAATGTAATCTGGAAATTTGCTGTATTGCATCCCCAGTTTATTTCACAGGTAGCCTCATGATAGCTGAAGCAGAAATGCAATATGTCATGCAAAATTAGTTCAGAGAGAATAAGTTTCAGGGGGAAGCCAAATGTTATGAGGGAGTCCATAATGGCAGAGGCAGCTTTATCTCTGCTGCTCTCTTACAGAGACTCTAATTACATTTCACAGATTGTGCTACAATAGCTGCTGGTAACCTTTAGTGGATGGGCTTTTCAATAATGCAAACTACACATTTTCATATCTGTTCCCCCCCTCCTGTGATTCCCATTTATTAATTTGCCGAACACAATAAAACAAAGACTCGTCGTAATGTGCTCCTTGGCTCAAAAAGCAGCCAACAAGATAAAAATACAAAGCCATCTCTCATGCAATGAAGAATGGTCTCGCATGCAAACAAGCGACATAAAGTCTGACGTTTTCAATTTGAAAGGCAATTTGCTTTCGAATTGCAAAGTGCTGTATTCCTCCTTGTATTTATTTGTTTTAATCATTTTGTTTATCACCTTGTTTAAATGTTCATTTACCCTCTATGGCTTAGAGTCTAAGTCCAAGTACAATCCAAGTGTGACTTAAATTACAAAAGAATGCATTCAGGTTAAGTATTAAGTATAATTGATGATTCAACTGTGCAATTCATCTTTAATCTGCAATTTTTCCAGAGCCGTTTTGTTTCACATTTTAATTTAGACAGTCCTCGCTTGAACGGTGTCTTGTGCGAGTATCATACATAGGCAGTATCACAGGCACTTCGACCGACAATGACAATCTTAACTTCTTTTCCGAATACAGAAATGTCATATTTCCTTGACATTACCAAACTTTCACTCCGCCTCTAATGTGCATCATAATACGTCATTGACCATTTCACACAGCTTGCAGCCTCTGTATCCACACATAGCAAAAACTAAAAAATGTCTAGAGGCAAAAAACATACGTCAGTACTTTACTTTTCTTCTGAGAACAAAATCTGAAACCAACCAACCTGACATAGTGTTGGGGGATAAACATCAGAGGACAGCTGTACTGATAGATGTGGCAATAATGATTGACAATATATATAAATACAGTATATATATATATATATATATATATATGTATATATATATATATGTATATATATATATATATATATATATATATATATATATATATATATATATATATATATATATATATATATATATATATATATATATATATAGTAATGATCTAAATCCTGTACGGCAGCAGCTACAAGGGGTTTTTAATTGAAAGATTATTGTATTAAATAGTTGCTTTAATGGAGCGTGCACTTCTGCAATTATTTCTGCTTAAGGAACCTGAACCCTGGGCAGGTCTTTAGGGCCACAGGCATTTGAATTACTTCCAAATGAGTGGTCATCATCATGAGTTTGATGTCTACCAGTGTCAGATCAGAGCACGGTATGATGTATGAAATAAAACAAATTGTAAAGATTCTTAACACAGCCAAGCAAACTGGTCAGCCCTAAGATGTTCATCCAAGACTTGGTTCTAAAATTATTTACTGCAAAAAAAAAAAAAAAATGGTGGATTTTCCTTTGACTCAAATATAGCTACAGGAAGAAGAGACTGAAATTACAATTGAACAAATCTGACTTTCCTTGATCCTTGGCGGTTCTTCCCGTGATAGGATCAATATTTTCCACAGCAATCTCCTTATTCAAACATATCAAATAATGAGCATATTTAAGCAGAACAGTGATGATGATAGCCCAATTATTTTCTAAAGCCAAGCACGATTACAGAATATAGAATCGTTTATGAGTGATACGGCTGGTGTCTGACATCATATTTTCTCTGGTATTTGACGGAGCCCACATGATCCTGGAAGCTTAATTCAGACTCTTGAATAAGAACAAGAAATAAAAGATGCTAGAATTCACCTGATCTGAATTATTCATCAGAAATCTTAGTAATGCAAGTGAGTCTGCAAATGCAAACACGCTCAGTGATCATAGTTGATGTGTTGGATTTTTATGGACATGTGTCTTGGACCAGGATTTTAGAATTAAAGTACAACATACTATATGTGGCACTGAGGTGGTAGGTTTCCCTGGGTTATAGCCCTCCCACACGCACATGCACACAAACGCAAGTGAGCCTTATAATCTGTTCTAATGTAAAAAACATATACTTATATAAATAAACAAATCATTCATTGTTTCATCATCTGAACCGCTTAGCCTCAGGAGGAGCGCGCGCGTGCTGGAGATTATCTCAGCAGTCTTTGGGCAGTAGGCGACGTACGCCCTGAACTGGTCACCAGCCAATCGCAGGTATCAAGAAAATAAATCGTATTTTCTTTGCCTTGTGAAACCCACTCATAACTTCACTGCCTCGGTTTCAATAATTTAATATACACCTAGACCGGTAAGCCACAGCTTCCATATTTCCGTCAAGATCAGTACCAAACTGAAACGCTTTCCCTCTCCCATCCACTGTGAAATTCATCACCACACATTTACAATATGTCAGTGGCAAAAAACAGATTCGGGCAGACTGAGGTGTCCATTTCCACCCAAGCACCAGTGGACCTCCAATGGGGAAATGCTTGACTGCGGAGATACCTGCAAGAAATTAAATTCTCCACTTGGCTGGCTAGGGTGACTGGTCCTGGTCTGCCGGCCTCCTCCTTCATTATTCCTGGGCCGATAACTGACTGAACTGGATGTCTTGTCTATTTAAAGCCAGCTCAGCTGCTTCATGGGAGGAACAGGCTTGTCACTCTTCACTGGAACACACTGTATTAGCATCCCCACTTCATTTATTTGACTCGGATTCCTTACACCCATCACGCGCCACCTGTCCCCAAAAGACATTTGCAATTCACCACTGCTCAACCTCCTGCATCTTTTACAAAACTATTCAAAATAACGTGTCAAGATTTTTCATTAAAATGTCATTTATATGTCACTCATTTGATTTAGTTTGGAAACAATAAAGGTGACCTTAATTGTACTTTTTCGTGAGACACAGCAGGTTAAATTCCTAAAATGTTTACAGGGTTACTATTATTTCTTACTCAAGGAAAAAATAATGAATGGAATACTTGTAATCTTTGGAACATAATGAAATGAACAAATTGTTTTATATACATTGCTGATTTTCAAACCTGACATTAGTTTAAAATTGAGGGTATTTTGATTTCCAGAAAATTTAGGTTGTACCCTTTCTTACTACGAGACTTTTCTACAATTTCTTGACTGTATTACAGTGTAGAGATGAAATTAAAAAAAAAATGTTTGCGTGTGAACAAACATGACTCATGATGCTCAAAGCACTAGGGTCGTTGGTAAATGGAGCATGTGACTTTAGGCAAGAGGGTGTGTGGAAACGCCGTTTTCCGTCTGTAAGTAAATGCATGTACATTTGCTCTTAAGCCCAACAGCATTTTGACTTTGGTTCAGCGGTTGGGTAGCCAATTAAGGGGCGAACAAAATACTGGAAAAAAGTTCCTGTTTCATTGGAAAATTCATTCAAAAACAAATACGTGCTTCAATCAAAGGCAATGCATGGACATTTAAATGTATTCATAACCTGCTCATTTCTCAAAATACTTTTATAAGGTTTATTTTTTTGTCAATGCCAGAGTATGTTCTATCAATGCATAACATATAGAAAAAGGTCCAAAAATATTTTCACCTGACATTAAAAGCTTATTTCTAGTTCCATTGTCATAATTCCACGTAGTCTACGTACGTCTTCATATCTGTGAGTGGTGCCATATTTCACCTTGCGCTCTCACCTCGGAAACAAGCAAATCTCGGACAGTTGTATTCCGCTCGTTTTGGGTTTTGTTAGATCACAATAGGAAGCGGTGACCACTGCGATTGTTGACTGCCAAAACTGTTAACGAGGTTTGACCACAAAAAGTGTCCGTCTAACAAATTAGATGTGGATAATACTTCATTTTGAGCAAGTACACCCTCAAATTGTTGTAGCGTTTAATACATGAATAGGGAGAAGAAGAAAAAAATGCTTGTGTGGGGTGATTGTTAGGTGTGAACCATTCACAAGTTGTCACGTAATGTGTTATAAACTCAGAAGCAACTTGATAGCTAACTGTGTTAACAGTGTTACGACTCAAGCGGTAGCGTGCTCGTGGTTGTGAACTTGAGCACCCGTGACCATATTCAAATGCACTTGAGTAAGACACTGAATTCCTGATACCATCAGCAGGTGAATAAGAATGTGCAAGTTCTTTGCATACCTTGAATGTAGAAAAGCGCAAACAAGTGAAAGCCTGAGCACATAACAAATCCAACCAATGAATATGACGTACCATAACTATTTTGTTCACAGGTTGGCCTTCAAATGAGTGGCATTCTAATTTAGATATGTAATACTTAGAAGAGAAAATCAGAGAAAAAACATTATTTGTGGCATCCATTCACTTATGGGATCATAAAGCAGGTTGACTTTTATGCAAAGCCATCTCTGTAACAAACGTGAAAAAAAAAAAACAGACAGAAATCATCTTTTGCAGGTTATTTAACACCCAACGCCCACTCCTTGGGTGTAACCACAAAACCAATAGTGTTGCGGGACAAAATGCTTTCCAAAGTGTCAAGTGATTGCTTTTTGAGGTTGCTGTTGGTTAACTTCCTAATTGGTATAATTTTTCACATGTACATAAGTGTCATGCCGTGATGGGCTTTAGCATCCTTGGTAATGCAGTGGCCTGTAGTTCAACCTTGAAATCAATAATGTATTAAACTCAAGAGCTTATTGAAATAATAGAAGAGCTTGCATGGTGGAAGAAAGTCAAACAAAGAAAAATGCACAGACAAAAGTGTGCGCTTCTGTGCCAGGCGTCTTGTGAGAAATGCATTGTTTTCATGCCAGAGCTCCAAAAAAGGGACAATGAACATCTGAGTGATGTGAAAACGCTGGTACATAGCGAGCAACAAAAAGCAGCACCTGAGTCCAAATGAAGCGCAACACCAAAATGTGTGAACACAAACAGTTCATTTTCTCTCATTTGGATAGCAGTCAGCATGTTGATGAAAGTAGCCAACAATCTCAGAGTGTTTTGTTTGTGCTGGTGCTTGTGGTGAATATAACATGTGGCAATCTGGAGTTCCCTGCTGCTATCTTTTGCTCTTGGATCTTTGTGTTTTGACAGTGTTTGAGAGAAGAACAGTCTGTGAGGTGTCAGGTGAAGACTATATGTGACAGATTTGGAGGGGAAATCAAGAGCAGACAAACAAGCAGCTAAATGCTTGGGAAATGTCTCAGCTCTCAGACAGAAGGCGATAAGTGCTGTTGACGTGGACATGACAAGCCAGCAACAGTAAACCTCAGGACACGCAATCCCACCGGAGGCACAGGAGTGGACACAATTGTTAATGACGGAAGAATGAGCTAAACAGCTTTTATGAATGGAATTAAAAAGAAGGCAGAAGCCTTGCGAGCAGCAGCACCATATCATATCGGGCTGCTTTCTGTTGGTATTTTGACACAATGATCCATTTCAAACAGGGTTTGATTTCTTCGAATAAATTAAAATGGCAAGAGATGCTGAAATCTACTGTCAGGTTGAGTGAGCTTTTCCTGTTAGAAAAAAAAAACAAAAAAAAAACAGCCGAAAGCATGCTGTGTTTATAATTTTCTAAGATGATAAACATAGTATGGTTTCCCACTGCCGTAAAATGAAAGCACTGCATATCATTAAGAAACCAGTTCCTACACCTAATAAAGCATCAAGTGAGTGTATCTTATAATTATTTTCAATTTTCTATGGTCTCTGACTTCATGAACAGCAGGTTTTTCTGACTGAACATTCCATTCCCCATACTGGAATGTCTAAAATGGCATAAGTCTAACGTTCTGAAATGTTTATCCAGGAGTGGATGTGAAATCAAAATAGGGATATAACATTTGAATTACAGAACACAACTGTGGTGTCTGCCCTCTTGGACTGCGACATCATGAATATATATTGCATTATGAAGATGTGATGACATTTAGAGCGATCACATTTAGCCCTCCTTTTTGTGCCTGTGTTTCTGCTCTTTCCACTAATGCATTTTGCAGCAAGGAATGCATCTTAAAAGATTCCGTGAGAAATGTCAGCCTGAGCAGACATTACTTTGTGAGCCGAAATCCTTTCAGTCTGTTTTTGTGAACTCTCCCAACATCTACAGTAGCTTATACACAAGCCGACTTCATCCTAATTACTCCTTAGAAGGCAAGTCACCCCAGGTGGAAGTGAAGCCGCCTCCCTCCTCCCTCCACCTTTTACTTCCATTTTGACTATAAACACACACTTCCTCTCAAACCGATGGGGTTGTTTACATTCATCTATGGGACTGCGGTGGGAGACAGTGAAAAGGCGTGGGAGAGACGTAGGGAGAGGCTTGACCAGTTGGGCGCTGTCTCCCACCTCATTACCAGATGCAAATGAAACGGGTACACATGTTTAATATTTAGTGGCAGCAGAAATGTCAGGCTGGCACAAGATGGAATTAAACAGCACTGTCAGCGCAAGTGAACTCAAGGCTTTCTCAGCTATTTCACTTCATATTGAGTTACTGTCACAATTTATTTTACAGCGGTGGGACGACTAGTGTGAAAATGTTCTGTGATGCCGTTAAGAAAGGAGAGGGAATCAAGGAAGAAGTGTGAAGGGTATTGCTCTGCTGAGGCGTTTTAGTTGTTTCTCAGCTTTGTGACAAATCTTTATTGTCTCATCACAAAGCCGTGCTATTAATCACGACCCCCCCACTTTCCCCAATAATTGTACTGGCATTTCTGTCTGATTGGTTTGTGCAAAGTAGACTGATTAAATACAAAAGAGGGAACCAACATGATATGAGAGACAGAGCGAGACATAAACTCCAACGTACAGTAGATATGTTATTCACACTGGACTGCTGAGCTTAACAGACCTCCCATGAGAAGGGTTTGGTTTAACTAATCCCGATGATCCAGACTCATATCAAATGTGTCAGACAGACCACACCATAGGCATAAAGGATTTAAACCAATACGGATTTGCTTTCTGCTTTGAAAATAGCATTTCTGATAACCGTAAATCCCCCATTTTTTTTTTTTTTTTTTTTTAGAGTGCAAAACTATATGTTGTCTTTTACCACACACCAATGAATATTATCACAGTCAGGGCTCAGGCAAGTTAATGTTTATTTTAATCAGCATGGCAGATAACACTGGGACCCACAGGGACCTAATTAAAGATACAGTACATAGGAGGTTTATCTCCACAGCACTGGCAAATGTCTGCTCAATGGTTTATCCTGGAAAAAAGAGACCGGAAGGGTTTTCAGAGTATAAGTTGTTGTCTGACCAGTCTAATATGTAGTCTGGAATCAAACAACAAGGTTAAAAGATGCAAAAGTATAATTCTTAATTTATTCCAAGCAATTAAGCTCTGTGGACTCTGGCAGAATTAACGGAAAAGAAACTTTTGCTGTGGACAGGAAGTCAATACACTCCCACTGACTTCTAAAAAATAGAAATGGATCATTATTCCAAGGTGGGGGCTTTTAAAACAGCATTTTAAATGTTACCCCACTGTTCAAGATCATGAAAACCTTTAATTTCATGCAAATGAACAGCCAGGAGCAGGGCGCTTAATGTAAACGAATGCTTCTTTTGTTGAAGTGAGCCACAGAGAGAGAGAGCGAGGGAGAGCAGTTGGGAAGGAAAATTCCCAAGGATTCTTTAATTGCTATCTGAAATTATGTAAATCCCCCTGCTAGGCTGAGTGCAATTATCCTGTGACTCTGGCTGCCAGCTTTACTAATGTCTAACAAAATATCGGTGGCTGACATTTAGACGTGGTAATGCAAATGAGAATTAATTTTTCTTCCAAGACAAAGGGCAGTCGAAAGATCACACCATTTTATACAATAAAGGCTGAAAAATTAAGGTTTGCAAAATGACAAAAAATGTTGATCTGGAAATGAGCCCACACTGAAGTCCATGTTATCAGCAGCATGTAGTGAATTCCATTACTTTCTCTCTTCTGCACTATTACAGTAATGTATTCCTGTGGCCACAGAGAGCTATTCTGCATGCACAAGACATTAATTTGGAGTCGGAATTAATTGCAGTGGGCCTCGTTTCTAGTAATGATATGGGGAGCCCTCCTCACCCCGCCGTTGTTGGAACACATTCCTGCCCTAGTCAGGATGTTCGACTGTTTGGGTCACATTTTTCTATTTATCTCCCCTGGTACAGAGATGGATGTAGGCCAGCCACTGCAGCCTGGTGAGACTCCCTTGTGTTAAGCTCACAACACCTGTCCTAGCGTGCGCCGTCCCCCGCCCCCACTCCACCTCACGCCCAATCTTTACCAGGCCAAGGAGGAGCACCATCCCTCTCCCCCAACTGATTGTCTCTTGGGACTAAGGAGCAAGATGGGAAGCAATGTTCAGGGTTGGTGTTCGGAGGGAATTCTGCCATCTAAAACTGCATTTCTTCACCGGAAACCAAATTACAATCTGCTGACAGGGAGAGAATACTGGCTATTAATATTTTAGTATGAAGACTGTGTAACATCCCTCAGCTATGACAATTCTCAGATGAGGGAGAGACGCATGACACACCGACAAATGCCTGGTACGCAGTACAATTTAATGATGCGTTTTTCCGAATAGAATTTTCAGAATATACTTTCAAAATGTGTCAATGTTTGTCGAACGTTTCGCAATTAAAAGCGCAAACTCTCAGGATGAATACATTCATGCATTTTGAGCCCGCTACAAAGTCCAGCATGTATTTGCTATTGCATTTAACCCCGACTGCACCTCATATCATCTTCCTCCTCCTCATCTCTAGTCTTCCACCCTCACCCTCCATCCGCCACCCATACATCCATCAGAGTTCTGTCATGGTGGAAGGGCTTCGATGCTCCTTCCTGATGCGGCCATCAAGGCTCTCTATCTAACACAAGCCGACACATCATAATAACAGTAAGAGGCCTTTCCTGTCCACTGTCATGCTTGGAGAGATTAGTTCCCCTCCACAAAACCCAGGTAATTTGCTTTTGCTGAAGCACATTTGTCGGCGCTATTCTTTCAGGTTAACTAGTTCACAAGAGGAGATGAGACACTTGCTGCGGTGTTTGCACCTTTTATAGTGTTATTCCTCTCCGCTACTTGAAATAGGCACCAAAAAGCCATCTTCAGCCATGCAGGTGTCTGCATAGATGTTGCAGTAGTCATTTAATGTTGTTGTCGCTCATGCATACATTTACTGCCGCAATGTAAAACATAAAAGAAGCAGAGAGTGAATTGTTTTTCTGATGTGCTCCTACTTGACCAATCTAAGAATAACTGACCATTTGGGGACTACTAAATGACATCAAATCAAATGTCATCTTTGGAAAATGTTTTTTTAGAATATAAAGTAAATGTTGACATAAATTTCCTTGAGCTGACAGGAAAACAAAAACGTCTTCAAGTAAGAATTTCTCTCGCTTGGTCTGATATGTATATTTATTTATTTTTGTTATTAATCACCCAAGGAAGCTCTAAATTCCCCCCCCCCCCCCCCCCCCCCCGCATGAATGGGTTGTGCTCTATGTCTTCTCACATTTGCAGCATGATCATATTTCATAAATGCTGCATTTGAATTTTTATGTACAGTGTATGCAATATTCATGATAAACTGAATATGTAAATAGGTAACCTTTATTTATGGGGCCCTGCCAGAGTCCTACTCTTAAGTATTTCCTTCGTTGATAAGATGGATTGACAAAAATGTTAGTTAGGGGAATACTTGGGTGGCACTGGAATGATTGATAATTAGCAGCTCAATATATGCCGGCTAAAGGTCATAATTATCTTTTTTTCAGACAGCTTTTTTTTTCCCAGGTACATACATCATGTATCTATTTGTTATTCTAAATGATGATAAAAAATGTTTACGATGTGCTTTTATGGTATTTGGTGACTTGTGTGAGGATATGTGTTGTATGCCTGCACTAAGATGGAAATAGCTAAAATTGCCTGACATAAACTAGTCGAGTTTGAATGTTATCGTCACACATTTAATCCTACCGCTGCATTCCATTATTTCAAGCCAAGTGCCTAAAATTACCTGTCCCATCTTGAAAAAGCTCCTTCCCTGATGTTTAGAGAGCGGTTAACATGCCGGGGATGCTCCAAATACGATTTTACATCCACTTATGGAAATCCATTGTTCCTTGAGCATTTCCACATACAAACCAATAGTGTGCTATTTCTAAGAGGTCCAAGACCTCAATTATATCAAAGGCAGTTTGTCCTGCTGGTGAGCTGCCTGCAGAAGGCCTCAGACAACTGTGTCAATGCTACCCCCTTGTGACCATAGTGCAGCAGAAGAATTTCAACATAGAAAAAAGGCTTTTTGCTCAGAAGACAAGGCTCGACTCACATAATGGAACATAGCATATGTATATGTGTGTGTGTGTGTGTGTGTGTGTGTGTGTCTGTGTGTGTGTGTGTCTGTGTGTGTGTGTGTGTGTTACCAATTATGTATTTTAGTGCATATGATCCAATGTTACAGCAATTTCAGTTGTTTAGGAGGGGATAATAAAAACATTTTTTTATTTAGTTTGAGAGAGTATTTGTGCAGTGTGGAATTGAAATGTGTCATCACGATACCTTACCTTAGTTTCCGGATCGCTTTCATTAACACAAAATATGTCTACAAAGTTGCAATGTTGACAAGCAGACAGATGCATGTCAGAAGCTTATGAAGGAATATTTTGGAGGGCACTCTCCTTGCTATCCCGTCAGTATCGTCTTTGTATGTGCTCAAAAAGAAATAATTAGAGACACAGATTTATTATTCTGCAAATATGCTCGGCTCACTTGTCACATGTGGCAGAAAGACAGAAAGAAAGAAAAAAACAGGTACGGTACTCTGAAGTGCAGTTTGCCATGAGCTGCCACTTTTTATTTCCCAAGTTTGTGCACAGTGCAACATTGGCAACTTGAGTTAAAAATTGGTCTTCTACTTATGATTCCTTTGACAGCAGTATTAAATTTGACTTAAAGGAAACTTTAGTGAGCTTGCATATATGCATGATGTTTATTTAGCGTCTGCAGCACCTAAATGGATAACATGTTTGGTAAAAGGCAATTTCAGAGTTCAAAAGCCAGTAATTAATGGAGAAAACATATAAAAAAATAAACATAACATAATGTGTATAATAATAAATATGTTTGTTTTGTTTTCATTCCAAATATTCAAATAATACAAATAATACAAAGTTTCCTGTTTGTTTTCAGACAAAGTACTTATATAAAACCATTTGCCGATGAAATTGAAGAAGGAAAATAAGTACAAGGAGAGAAAAAAAAAATATATAAATGACTTTGAATTTAAGAAATCTTGATGTAATATAGTGCACTGATGAATGGTGCAACAGCATCTTCTAAACTGAACAGAAAATTGTGGGCGGGTGGATTCACATAATCAGTTGTTAGGCATAATTCACAATGTTCCAATGAGGACCTATTAAGGGGCTCCACAGTGTTGATACCCCACCCAAGCCCTCAGGTTGCAGCATGTCAATCACAGACCTTTCGCCCTCGTATTGACACCTCGCATTGACTTTCCTTCACACACATCAGTGAGCCTAAACCATTTCATACAGGGTGACCATCACCCCCCCCAACCTCAAGAGAAGTTGATTTGTGCCTTCCTGCCAGCTCAGAGCGTAACCACAACTCAAGTCCTAGTCTAAACAACATGTAAGGACATACTCCAAATAATATACATTTCTATTTCTGATTATTTTTTCTCTAACTTCCAGTGAATAAAATACTGTTTGTTTCCATGTGATCTCACAACATGTCACCCAATCTTACATATGACATCACAACCTCTTCCATTCCCTTGGGTTGTTTTTGAGTTGGCACGCAAACATGCCAAAAATACATATTAAGATTTATTTGTCTGCAACCACACAATAAAGCTATCTTTGCATTTCCATCTACTGAGCTCTCGTCCCAGTGGGAGTAGCCAGCTGAGAAATGTTATGCTTTCAAGCTTCGGGGAACGCCAATGTGAGCAATGTTCAGGGTGGGGGAAAAATGGTACTCTAGTTTTGTACTATGAAAACAGAAAAGTATTCTTTCACATTCCGAAGGCTTTCAAGTGTTTTAAGATTTGCTTTTGCAATGTGGTTGCAATTATCGGTCATCTCAAAAAAGACTCTTCACCAGTCACTCCATCTCATTGTCTTTTTATTTGTTCCTCTGGGGCGTCATTGTCATGCTTCCCTTTTGTCTCCTGCCCATCCTCACACACTTCCTCTCACTAAACCAATCCATCTGAATGGTATGTTTTTTATCAAGCAGAATCATTTTGAAATCTCCCCATGATCCAAGGTTATGTCATTCTTATTTTCTGCAACTATAAATGTGCAACACTGCAGCAAAAGAAGTTGACTGTAAAAGTCGGGTGGAATATTTTACGACGTGCTTATGAAGGAAAATAGGAGGTCTTGGAGAAAGCGGCGCTCTTCAGTGGATTGTGGATTTCATCCTCTTGCCATACACACATGTCGAAGTGTTTGTGGCAGCAGATGCAGCCCCTCTGTGACTGGAGTCCTAAATGAATTACTATAAAAAGGGTTACGCTGGGGCTGGATGGCTTTTATGAAATTGCACAGTGGTGAAAAGGGGGAGACGTCTTTCCATAAAAGTTCAATAAACTAGACATTTTCTCAATGACCAAATCCGAAGAAATGGAGTGCCAATTATTGAAAAAGTAATCATCTTTCTTTGATCAATTTCACTTTTCAATTCAACTCCACTTGCTCATTTTGCACCTTTTAGCTTACCCTTTTCATTTTTATCAACATTTAATGATATTCTTCTATGTAAAGACAATGATCAATTTCTATTTTCAAATGATTACAACATTCTCCGGTCACTGCCCAATGACTGCTGGGATAGGCTCCAGCACACCCGCAAACCTTGTGAGCATCATATAATAATATAATATAATAATAACAACAATGGATGGGTGGAGTTTAGCATGTTGGCATGGCTGTCAACAACCATTTCATTAAAAAAAATGCCAATCCCTGATTTACAGGATGGGACCTGGCAATCAGCTCTTTTAGCACATTTTTCTAGGCCAGCGACTCCTGTCCGACTGACCATTCAGACCAGTATAGTCTTACTTTAAACATTTAAAAGGTTAACTAGAAAAAACAAATCCAGTAATGTTACTTTTCCCAGTCAAGTAAACAGAATGCAGTTATTCATCATAAAATGTAATTGTTATTATTTTACTGTAATTTAACAGGAAAGGCGTACCAGGATTTAAAAGTGGAGCACGTTACCTTACACCGCTACAGAACATTCAGTGAAAAACATCTATCACCATTAAAAATAGTTACAGTTAACTGCGTCTGGGTTGCATCAGCGAGAAGATTTAAATAAAGAGCGCACATTTTAGCCACAGTGATCAATCAAGCAAGTGTTGTGCATGCAACAAAACTAGTAGGTTAACAAACAATAAAATACAGGATGATTCTTAACACCAGGAGGACCAACTAAAGGCACTCATCAACTGTCTGAAAGAAAAGAAAGCCTCTGGTATTCACAGCTTGAACTAGTGGAGGCACTGTGGGTGACTTCAACTGCATTCATTCACATCTGGGGAGTCAAATATGAGCCATGTCACGTTTTCAGCACAATGACAACTCATGTCCATATACCACCTAAAAAACAAAGGAAAGAAAGTCACATTTTTAAGCAGGAAATCATTCCTAATTTCAGTGTATGCCAGCTAAAGACGAAAATATTAACATTTATTGCACACTGTGCTGTCGACAGTGTTATATAGCCCCCCAAATACACTGTCTTTTGCCATTACAACAATAAAAGTTGATTATGTCAAGTAAAAAAAAAAATTTGCTGTTATATTATTAATGTGTCAGATTGAAAGAAAACTTCAACTGGAATTAATACTTATCTTGAGGGAAGCATGCTTATTTGAAGAGCTACAGAGGGCTATACGATAGTTTAGAGAGGGAGAACTGGCAAATAATACTTGAAAATGACTTTTAATAGGTTTTCGTGTACTTTAATATGTTTAAATGTGTGAACGTAGGAGGGGTAAAACTACATAAAAACTAGTTTTTTTTTTTTTTTACATGGTTTCCCTGATCTCTCCCAAGAGGAAATTTTTATCTATTGCGGATGGGGCTGGAATGCATCTCTTGCAATAAATGTGGGTTGACCATAGTTCTTGTTCTCAATCTCATTCGATTTAGCCGATGTAACCTAATGTTATAGCCACTTGTAATTGGACATTTTCACTATTAAATGTTCATATTAACCTAATTAAAAAAAAAAAAGATGAGTTACATACATTTAAATTTAAATCAGGAGCACAGGTGATCTTATTATGATAATATCACTTGCAATGAATGTATGTAGCCTCACAGCTCATCATTAATAAAAGATGCTATCCTACCTCAGTGAACATGCAGGCAGCAGCTGTCTCTGCGTATCTGCGATATTGGTTTCTCCCACTTTCTGTAATTAGCAATGATCAAGAGGAATTATAAGCGGCGGTTAGCAACACCGGACTCCTCAATGACCCTGATAGATGGTCAATTATAGTGATCAGGTCATGGCGTTTATTGGATTTAAAGTGGCAGTGATGGGCCCTTTTGGCCTTGCGTGGGTAATTATCACATTTCTGCATGATTTAAGATGACAGTCAACGCTGAGAAAGACTTAACTAAAATTTAATCATTTTCTTATTTGTGTATTTCTACAAAAGTTAACAGCGGGTGGCCATAAATGGATAAAATACTGTCCATCTACATTGGACTGAAAGATATGAGATACTTGAATTCCCAGAAAACCAACAGTTGCAATTTCATAATTCTGGATTGATTGAAAAAGTAGGACTTTTGGCCATTTTGGGATGTGATACTTTTTGACCATTTTCTTTTTATTGTCAAGTACTACATTTTACTGTACTATACTAATAAGAATATGAATAAGAATATTTCTAATCCATGGCCCACACAATAATGACTAGAACAAGAACATTTCTCCTACCTAACTCCACAAAGTCTTTTCTCCTTGCCTTATTTCAGAAACCTGTTCAGATCCAAACCTGCTGCTCATCTGAACGAGTAAACGAGGGAATACATCAGCGCCTTGTTTATTATGTTCTTATTTCACATGACAGAAAAGGTCAGAGTCTAAGGATTATACCAAAGGTTCAAGAAACTCAATAAAAGCCAATGAAAACAATACCATCCATATTTTAAACAGCTGGCACCAAACAGAGGGAGGCTTACATGAGGGTGCCAATTATTGTACTTCTCAGAATTTGCCATAAACTACCTCAGGTGTACTTTCCAAACAGAACAATTGCTTATCTCATACAACTTGCATCAATATTAGATCATCAAATATGATTTTGCTGTGGCTTGCTCATATATAAACCAATAACATAATACTTAAAGATGTTGGGCAGGAGGGGGCAGATTTAGTAGGGTTTAAATGCAGATGTTTTTAAGGATGTGTGCAGTTGTTTTGAGTCTGTCTTTGTTTGCCCTCCGTGGACTCATTAAAGTCTGTGCAGCACAGTCTGCGCTCTATAATCCTGATGTATTATTAATCATGTCCTCCCATGCAACTCCCAAAAATGTCCATTTTAGATTTGTGAGAATGCACACAATTTGAAACTCAGCCTAGTCCAGCATGACAGGATGCTTTATTTTTCTTCCTGTTACACATTCCCAAGTGGGTAAACAACAATGGGTGTATTGTTCGTTGTCCGACATTCGGTAGTTATGGCTCTGTGTCTGCCTTGTCACTGTATGGTATGCCACGTGTGTGGAGTTTCGGCATCCACTCTTGTACATTGACAAGCGTTGCATGCCATTGTGTAGCGAGAGATACCCACAGCTTCGAAAATATTGTGCATAATGTCAGTTGTGTGGTGTATTGAAGTAATTATGCCAACAGAGTTTGCACCCACGACTAAGAACTTCATGGCAATTTAGTACTAATAGGTTGGCAATGTTTTAATTATACATACGTCCAAATGTTGAATATATATTTTTCATACTTAACCCATGTGTTGTAATTTATAGCTATGACATTTCAAGAAAAAAAAACATCCACCTAACCCTAAAATGAATTCATAAATAACCTAACCTAAACCTTAATTCATACATATTGCCCGGTGATATATATACATCAATATACATTATGATTATTATAAAAAACAAATGTGCTAATTAAAAAAACACACACAATATTCACCTATAGAAAATACTTGCATTTCTGATTTAAAAAAAATAGTCAAAATTTGTTGACTCGTATCATTTTATGAAAATGTTGGGTTTTGTAAAGAAATAAAAAAAAAAAAAAAAGAACGATTACATGGTACAGGGCGATACAATGCCCAGCTGTAATTGTCACTGTCACATACCGTACAGTCCTGGCATGGCCTCTTGGCATTTTATTTAACTTTATTTGGGTAGATAATCCAAGTCTAGTTCACTGACAGGCTGCAACATGATTCACTTGGACAGTGACTGACTGCACATCCAATTTGTTTCAACTCCAGAGCAGAGGCTTATTATCTGAAATGCATGAGATGTCTGTGCATGAGAGGCGTGATCAGTTGGGGCATGCACCGGGGCTGCTGGGAAAGTAATCAATAAGAGATTGTCTCTTCCAGTTTAGTACGACACATTAAAACAGAGCTGAAAATTAAACGGGCAGATATTAATAACAATGGAAGTACGGACTCATGGCTGAGAATGAGGGAGAGGTCAAACTTAAAATACGTTTGCTGTTTGCAGAGGCGTGCAACAGGGCACATAAGTCGATCAGGCAATTGCCTTGGGTCCCAAGCAGAAGAGGGTTCTAATTATGGAATACTTTAAAAAAGTACTGCAATATGGTTTTGCTGCACTTATAACAATTTTCACATGACTGTTGCTAACTGTGAGCTTTGTGTCATCTGGACAGGTGTGTCAGTTATTGCTGTTTGTTTCCTCTTCCTTTTTGTTAAAGGGAGTTTCCCTTGTCTGGCTTTTAGGAAGGTTTAAGGAACGGTTGTGCGATAGTTGAGCCAAGTCAGTGTGATTTATATAGATACTGTGGCTTTTTGAGTTGTTTGGTTCATAGCTAGAGGGGAAGTTCAGTCGGTAGTCAGAGTACAAGTTTGTTTGATTGGTAGAGCCGGACCTAGATGTGCAAAATCACATTCCTCAAAGGTTGCTGGATTGTATTGTATTAGTTTTTGTTCCTGGGGCTTAAAGGGGGTAACATTATCCTGGCAAGTCAGACCAATGTTATACCAGTGATTGGTTTGGTGCGGAATCGCATTGATACACATTTCAGAGGCGGGGCAAACAGATGCAAAGAGCAGACATGTCAAAATTCCATGTCTTCTTTTGAAATAAATGCTTCCACTGCCATTGGCTTCTGGGGTTTTATTGATTCTGTGTAGTTCTGTAAAATGGAGTTTAATTCTGATTGAAATAAACTAGCATCTCTCTCCCGCACAATTAAATGATGTTGAGTATGAAGGATACGTCACAGCAAGTAAAGTTTGGGATAATAATCTTTTTCGAATAGTTAATGTCATACAGCATAACGTTTTTTTTGGTCTGTATGACAATAAACAAATAGAAATGGTGTTTGAGCGATTCCCCTGATGTGTTAATTAGCCAAAGATTTCTTTTTCCATTGTCTGACCAACCAATACACAATAGGGGGTGGGAGCGGATGATGTTACCAAACTGCATTACAGGCCATTTCGGATGGCGTGTCATTGATTATTTATACCCTTATAAAATGCCTGTCTCCCTGGTACACCAGGCTTGCTTGGCTAGCATTGATAAAATGTTGCTAGTAAATCACCACAGCAGACAAACAGCATATTCACACACCGCAGATGAGAGAGTTGAGTGACAAAGTCCTGTGTGAGTAATAGATGTAAAGAAAAAAAAAAAACTGGAGACATATTGTTATAGGTTAGGCCGATCACTGGATCTTATTAAACTAATAACTCTTTGTAAGTCCCTGTTTTATTTGCACGTTTCTGACGCATATGTGTGATTAGATTAATTTTGGATATAAAAATTGGACGGTAGATCACATCCCTCCAGGAGATTTGTTCAGTCTTGTTATTTTGCATTAGTGGGCAAGGGAGCAGATGGCGAGTAGAAAGCTTGTGAGCAAGTCAGCACTTTTTATTTTAAACTTTAGTCTTGTAGGTGTCAGAACTGGAGCGGGACCTCTTCCACCCAGTCACCTTGCAATGGGAATATTCGTTCTTAGGTAAGAATGGCCCTTGCTAAGGCACCACTGCCTAATGCACATGGCGACAAACAAAAATCACATTTCAATATCTTAAAAAAGTGACGCTCTGGCCCCTTCAAAGCCATCTGGGAAACAACTAACAAGTCGTGAATCAACTAAAGATTTTCCACATTCTGTCCTCCAGATATATGTTATTTTTAAGCTATATTGCAGCTCACTAAATTCATACCGGCATTTTATCACACAGGCTAACTGTCCAAATGTCTCATAATATTGTATGTGTGCGTGGTGGTGGTGGTGGTGGTGGGCACACGCCAGGAGACAATCATGACATGCGTACGCCTACATTGGTTGGCAAGAAGAAAGTGAGTCCATATTGGACACACTTCCCAGAGCACGGAAGTATGAAAGTGAGGGCGACATCTTGTATCATTTATCTCCCTTAAATGTTGAAGCTGTGACAAAGTGGATGGATAAATTATGATGAATGATAAGACATATTTAGTCAATATCGCAGTTCGCTTTCATCACTTTGTTGTTTGTTGCCTCACAAAGTGGCGCCGGAATGACATCTACTCATTTAAATAGCACTTGGAAGGCCAGATTGTGATCAAATTGAAATGGGCATTGCACAAGTTAATATCAATATCTCCCTCTCTGAGATGAAATGTCAAAGTGTTGTTTTGTAAATTCATGGATGCCACTTAGGGAAGTGTTTCTTTCAATATGATGTTAAAACACAATGCTGCATTTATTTAGCTATTTCTAACATTGTTTTTTATTATGCATACTTAAACTACAATAACACATACAGCAACTATCTGTACCTACAGACGTGTTGACTGGCAGTGAAAACAGAACTACCACACCACTTGATAGTGTTACCAACAAGTGCTCCAAGCTGGCAAGGAGCTGACTGAGATGTGTGTCAATGTGAGCAGCCCTGGGAGCTGAGAACATGACAGGAAGATGAGTGAAAAGTAGCAAGCAATACAAGACGACATCCCCTCCAAGGAGAGGCAGTGATAGTATCTCATAATGTGCAATGTCTTGTAACAGCGCGCACATGCATTTACACACTTCAGTCCAACTACGTAGAAGAGTTGGATTTCAGTTTTTGACATCTAATTACGTTCCAGCAATATGACTGAGAGGTGCAGTAAGGGAGTGAATGATAAGAAATACGATTTACACACTGTTTCCTTGATGTTGAGGTTTGCTTTTGTGTAAAAAAAAAAAAAAAAGCAGCAGCAACAGGTAGGTGACTGTACAGCTAATACGCTTTAACATCTCTGTGTGAGGGAACATACAAAATTAAGGAATGCAAACATAAAGCATATGGGCAAAAATGAGCAGTAAGACCTACCATGTCCAAAAATTTGGGACGTTTTTGTCCATTTGAAACACTGTTGTTGAGTTTACGATTGATCTCATAGAAGCCAAGTTGGCACGCACATCTGGCGCTGGGTAGTTAGTGCAATTATTTATGATTTCCTCCAAGATTTAAAAGCTCTTTGCCCGGCCTTGTAATGCAGTAACTGATTGCACTGCTAATGTAATTAAGGGGAGATTATGATGTCCACGTGGCACGCCAGATGGTGGCATTCACAGCAATGGGGGAAGGCACAACTGGCACACCACTGCACAAGGGCAGTGAGGCGCAGTCAGTCGGAGCAGTCCAGACTCCCCACCAGACGGATGCATGTGTCGGAGAATAAGCCTGGTGTCCTTGCATGTGTGGGTGTGTTGTGGGATGAGAAGATGAGATATAAAAAGTGTGTATGATTAGACAAAAATAAATACTCCAATTGCATGTGAAGGCTCCAAACCCATTAAGTAATTTCCATCACAGGCCACAATATTAGGTTCACGATAAGAGCTGAGTAAAAATTATACCTTCACAGAGGTAACTACAAATGTTGAAAAGGTGATTAAAAATCCACATATACATAGTCTAACGTATGACAACCGAAATGCTTAAATTAAATTTTATTTAATATATGATGCTCGTGTACCATAAAAAGTTTGTTGAGTATGGCTCCACATGATGTTGAATTTACCCCAATTTGTTTTCTCCAAGTGGTTGCACAAAATAAAATCCTCTAGACCCAGATATATTACATGAAATTTAATTTAAGGATTATTTGGCAATTGTTGCTTGAATTATGCCATAACGAAGAATATTTCACCACTATTATGTCTTTGCATTGTGTTTCTAATATTATGACTGCTCAGTGAAATTTTTTGGATTTTTTTTATCATAATGTAAATTGTATTTAAAATATAAAACTTAATATAAAAAATGATAAAATGTTGTAATGTAATTTAAATACAATATAATATAAAATTAATATAAAACAACCCCATTAGCCAGAAAATCAGATGTCAATGAAAATTAAATCCCATTGGGCAAAGCCAACATTTTTTCCCACTGATTTCTCAGCAAAGGCAAAAATGGGACCAAAGTGACCTTTAATTAGAGAAAAGCATGATATTATAAAGCCTTGCAAGGTTCTATCCTATGGGGGCACTAAGGGCAGGCTTCTTAAAACATGTTATTATAAGCTATTCGGGAGACACGGGGTTTATATGCGTAGACAGAAAAGAGAGGAGGAGGGGGAGGTGAGGGTCGGCTCTGAAATGAGCCCTGCACATTTCAACACAGTCCATAATGGGTTCATACAGGTGACAGGGACATTGGAGGCACAGTAGATTTCCCAAGTTGATATAAGGATATTATTACTGGTACTCTCAAGGTGGCAACGCAGAAATCTCCATCTTCAGTTCCAAGATGAGTGTCAGCAAATTACAAAACACAGCCAATGACCTTTAAACAGGAAAAGGAAACCAGCCCTGTTTTAAAATCATTTAGGCGCAGAGTCATTCGCTGCACATAAGTGCAGGGTCACCCACTACCTCTTACTCAGCATACAACCACATTTAGGCTTTTGCACTCAGAAATAAAATGTGAACCAGTGTCTTACTGTTAGAATTCCCCAAAACCTGACAGTCCTCGATTATAGATGATAATACAAAGTAATTTTGCTGATATTGCAAGACTGTTTTATCACCTTTTCTATAATTAAACAAATAATCTGCCAGGCGTTCAGATTCTCAGCGTGTTTTGTCCGCCTTTCTTGACACCTGACATTTCATGATCGCAATTTGAGCATTGCCACGTGAGGATCTAATTGAGCACACCTATTTCAGACGGATGGCAACACCTTGATGTGAAAGAATGAGCTGCAAAATTGCAAAGGAGGGTCGGTGAGTACACCCTGCTAATGAACCTAAGTAGCAAGCTTAATTTAAATAACATCAATGTTTTCTTTATTTACTGAACAGACATACAGAAGAGAAACTTTTCCACCTGGACTGGGGCAGTGGCTTAATCAATGTGCACTCAGATCGGTCTTTCATAGTAACGAAGGAACGGATTGAAAAGGCAAAGCTCTCGATTTCCGGACTGATCTATCATCTCCCTCTTACCTACATGGGGTTATGAGTTTCAGCTGATGCAAACTGCCCCTGGATAAACGGAATCACTTGTAAGATGACTTCCCTTACTTCCTAAAATCTCTCATATTTGAAGAGTATGTACTGCATTTGTCATCTCTTCTCTTGAATGAAATCATGGTCCAGATTTGTGTAACATAAGACACCATTTCCAAAATTTTTGGTACAGCTGTATAACTGTCACAGAAACAAACAATACCACCCACCAACAAAACAACTCCTGTTCAATAAAAAAAAAAAAAAAAAAAAAAAAGTTTTGTTGTTCTCCCCAAATACCTGCATCTGTTTGTTTGTTTATGAATTAATTAATTTATTTGTAATTACTATTGTTTAGCACTGAAGAAAGTCAGAGCAACTGCAATAAAAACATAACGTGCCTTATACTAGTTAATGATTTGTTAGTTGAGTTCCTGCAGGTTGAAAACACAAAGTCCAAAGAGACAGCACTGAGGGGACAAAGAACTCAATTCGGGAGCATATTTTTACAGCCCTTTTACTGAACTTCAACACTTCATACAGTAAGAGCGACCTTTAATGTATATAAGTACTGTATCAGAATATTCCACATAGAATTATATATGTAGAAAAAAATGAAATGAAATATTTAAGAACAGCACACTTAAATAATTTAGGAAACTGTAACATCTATAAAATGTCTTCTTTTTGGAAGTGAATGGTTCAGACAAGTTCAACAAAAACGGCTTCAACTGGTCTAGTTAGACAGAGCCTTGAAAGGGCAGTTTAAATGCATTACATTTTGTCTCTATTCTGCCTCACAGTTAACCAACAATCCATTGCAGAAATCGTCCAATCAGTTACAATGTCAGTCAGTCAATATTTTTAGTTGCACATACTTTGTCTCACTGTACAATGACTTACAAGTTTGTTTGAAATTAATTTCACGCTATTGCCAATATGCTTCTCTTCTGGGAAGCTCCGTTAGCCCTTCAGAAGCACATCTTCCAAGGAGTCAAGGTTCTGAGTCTCCGACTCAAATTCATGTTACAAAGAGATCTGTCTTTCAATTAGTCAATACGCCAACCTGTTTCATTTGAATAACGGCAGCAATCTAACGTTTGTTAGGGGACAGCTGTTTCTGGAGTGAATCATTTAATTTGATCAAGGTAATTGGGATAGATTTTGTAAACATCAAGATTGAATGCACTAACTTTGTCAGTTAGTACAACAATGCTTTAAACCTAATTGAATAAAGTTGCATCAGAAACCTTTGCAAAGCCACTTACCCTGTAAAAGGCTTGCATACCCATTAGGCCAAAATTCCCTTAGACAGGGATAGATAGCAATTGATGGGACTTCCTTGAAAATATGTGATTGCTCGGTCTAATTTGTGACTTGTTGAAGTAATTGGGTAGTCTCCAAACGCTGTTTTGGTCTAAATTGTCGTTTGATCCTCTGTTAGAAAGATGCTTTTTCTTTTACATCCCAATAAGCCTCATTGAGAAGTCGATACTGTGGCTTTCTGGACCTTTCAGCCAGGAAGAGCATTGTCCATTCACTGCCTAATGAAGCTTAATGATGCAAACCTCAATTTGTGCAACTGTCAGTCTACTTGTGCTTTTGTTGTTGTGCCATTTTATTTTTGTTGTATTAAGCAAATATTTAATCCCAAATCTCTATATGTGAAGAGAAAATATAGCTAGTGTCTGATTTCCTCCTATTTCTTTCAGAACATTATCATGGCAAATGACCAGATGCCAACAGACCCCATCACTGCAGTCGGAGTCCTTTCTTCACACAGCAAGGTTCCAGATGACTACTTTGTTGTAAGTAACTGACCTCTGGTCAAGTAAAGTTTGCAAACGAATCCAAGCATATTTTAATTGACCTTGCTTTATGAACAGAACTGCAATTTACCCAAGTGGTTTTCTTCCAATGTACAATGCTGAAAGCAATTGATGAAGACATAAAATCCAGGGGGGAAATAACATGTACTGTATTTTCCGGACTATAAACCGCTACTTTTTGCACAAGCTTAATAAGCATATAGTCCAGTGCAGTTTATCTATGTATTCTACATGTTTTTTTCCTCTATTGTATGATTTGTGCAGAATTTCCCCCAAATCTTATCTGGTCCGGTTTATATTCAGGTGCGGTTTATAGTCCAAAAATTACAATATTGATTAATTAGGAGTTGTGGTCCAATTCCTTAATCCATAGTTTCTGCTGTTTTTTGTGCACAATTTAAAAACCATCTATGAAGTTGGCAAACATCCGATAGGATTTATTTTTCTTTTGAATGACCAGTGAGGTGATTCAGTCATATTTTTTGTAAAGCTACAGCTCATCCTGAGGAGTACATAACCTAACCTGAGCCACCCAGGTGTTACGGTTCTTTTGAACATCAGACAACCTGACTCCGGCAATGCAGCTGAGGTTGATCAGGCCTCAGCTTGTGCCTTAGCACTGCCTGTCGAGCTATCTTTAACCAGAGCTACAGAGGAACGTTCTTTGTGATGTCATAGATGGATTGTCTGCTTCTTATATCCATGTCTGTATTGTGTAAGTGCCAGTTTAAACTCTGCAGAAAATCATAAAGTTTACTTTAATGATTTGGTTGATTTTGTTCCCAGGATATTATTATTGTTTGAAGTCTTACATGCTTAATTACCGCTGCAGTGATTTCTTTGTGTGCAGGTATAAACTCCACAAATAAAAATACACTGCATAAGATCCAAACTAGGGAAACTGCTGGAATTTTATCAGCTTATACACACACATATTGGCTCCAGCTTTGACATTGAATGAAAAAGTGTGATAGCACCCTTTTTCCCACCTTTTCTTTTAAATGCTTTTGCACTGCTTCCCCCTTTAACTAGTTGTCTTGTGCTGCTGCCCCACCCCTCTTATTGTAATCATGTGCAGATAATGGTGGTTTGGCGTATGAAGGAATTGACATAAAAACTGTGAACACTATAGGCTCACTCGTCATGTCTACATAATAATAATAATAATAATAATAATAATAATAATAATAATAATAATAATAATAATAATAATAATAATAATAATAATAATAAGGCGGCTCGGTGGCGCACTGGATAGCGCGTCCGCCTCACAGTTAGGAGGGTGCGGGTTCGATTTCACCTCCGGCCCTCCCTGTGTGGAGTTTGCATGTTCTCCCCGTGTCCATGCTTGGTAGGCCGATTGAAGACCTCAATTGTCCCTAGGTGTGAGTGCGAGTGTGGATGGTTGTTCGTCTCTGAGTGCCCTGTGATTGGCTGGCAACCGGTTCAGGGTGTCCCCCGCCTGCTGCCCGATGATGGCTGGGATAGGCTCCAGCACGCCCGTGACCCCCCAGCCAATCGCAGGGCACACAGAGACAACCAACCATCTGCACTCGCACTCAGTGGAACTGAACCCACACCGAACTGTGACCGTTGCGTCACCGTCACTTTTAAGGTTCCTTTGTTTGGATATGACATGTATCATCACAAAAACTTAAAGTGTCAGAATTGTATGCGCTGCACGTGGCATTTCATATTGTATAAAGATATTATCCATATGTATGAGCCATAATTTATTAAAACATATTCTTTGCAATGAAACTTGTATGATAAATCACATGTTAAAATAATGTTGAAATTCTGGGGAAGAGGTTTTTTTAGCTGTAAATTTAGAATATAAACAATTTGATCATGTACGGGGATGGGGGGGTCTATGAACATTACACCATCTTGCATGGTCTTTTAGCTCTCCATGCATGCCTCCTTTTGAAAACCCCACTGCGTACCACTGTTACCAGTTTACGCTTTATGCAGAAAATCAAAGAGCTGATTAACTCTTTTGCTCTCTGATTCTTTGGTGCGCCGTGTGTTCTCATCTCTGAACTTCAGCAGATCGCTTCAACACAAGAGAGCACAAGCCTAGATCAAACACTGTTCCGCTGGGATCCGCAGCTTTGCTCAAGTATGAGCAGCCACCCAACATCAAAGACCATTTGCGCACTCAGTCGTACTTTGACTCTCTGCAAGGGTTCCAAAGGGGATAGGGGTGCATTTCAAATTCGCAAGTATTTGACTTGTTACTCTCATGAACTCATTACTAAAATTTGCATTTATTTCAAGAGGCGTAAACATTGATTTTGCATTTGCTGGGACATCAGGGCTAAGAAAGACAAACTTCATGTCAGTATTTAATGAAGAATATGCAACTATGATAAATAGTTTTCAGAATCAGTATATCCTATTTCATCTCTTCTCAAGAGCGTCAGTGCAACATGCACTCGATTTATAAATTGTCCTTGTCTGCTATCCATCCGTTTTCCATGGCAATATATTCAACCACACATTTCAGACAAAAAGTCTGCATAATCATTACTGTACAACTGTAATTGCAGTTTTTAGAAAAATGAGCTGCAATTTCTTCTTTAAACTTCTGGTGGCAACTGCATAATGGAAATCATATCATGTATGCATGATCGATACCACTTATTTTTCAGACTGATACCAGCACAGGTACCTAACTCTTGAGTAGTCGCTGATACTGATATTGATACTAAGTAACCGATGTCACGTGTTCTCCTAATACACAAAAGATCAACATCATATATCCCAGTTAAGCATTAAAATTGGATGAAATGTATTTTCTATGAGCTTTTTTTTTTTTAGATTTGTTCATAAAATACAGATTTTCTATAAAACACACAATAATATGAATTCAAATAAATGAAATGAAACCATTTGCTTACCATTGCATACCAATGAGCTTACCATTTAACCAGAGCTTAGTGACACAAGTGGGTCACCACTTTATTCAACTTTGGCGTCTGACTACTGGTTGACCCCTGCGTAATGACTTACATTACTGAGAAAAAGAAGTGTGATACTAAGTGCACTTTTATGTCTAACTGCATCTCAATGCTGTTTGTGTCAGTCTCCCGGGATCTTTCATTAAAAAATTCAGCATGTTTACATGTCTCATCTGTGTTCTTGAAATTTAGGGATTTTGCAGTTGAAACGGTCATTGCTTTTCAAAATCAAGAGACTACAGTGACACCTTTGACATCACAAATAGTACTTTATTGACTGAGCACTTTGTAGGTACAAAGAGCAGCTATAAGAAAGTGTTGGAGAACCGCTACGCATTGTTTCTGCCATGGCTAAGCAGTTGGCCTTTCACATTCAAGCTGTGTCGTTCTCGAGCTGCCCCCGTCTGTTGGCAGGATGATGCCTGAGGTGCCTCCTAAGAGGACCGTGCCCTCATTACTCTTCAACTTGACTTTGGGTTTCACAAAACCAGACCTTTGGTTATGCTGACAGAATGCTGTGACTACTGACCTGGAAAAAGTGGCCAAGACGGCTTGTCTTGTAAAAAAGAGGAAGGGTCTGTGATGTATAGGCTCCTTCTGGGACTTTTAGTTGAAGTGCTGTTGGTGACGCCCAGCCAGGAAAGAGCTCGCTGCTCATCTAATGCTCGCTCTGTCTTTCTCACCTCACTATTTCTGCTCCCTGCATCAAGTCGCCCCCCTCTCATCCCATCTTCTCTGCGGTGGTTTTGCATGAATCTCCCTGTGCCACGATTCCCCCACCCAGTCACCGGGGTCATTCATCATTATTGTCAAGGGGGGTAATGCGTGTGGGTGGGTGCAGAGATCTAAGACTTCTTCATTTGAATGAACCTCATTAGATTGACTCTTCTTTGTAAAGGATCCCTTTAAAAAATAACCCTGGCAGTTATTTAGGTGATTCTCACATTGTAGCCAATGGAACATGACGCCTCAACCAAGCATATTTGCTTCAACGAAAGAGGAGTCTGCGGGTTATATTTTATTCTGCACAACACACGGCGATGTTGTTTAGGACCTTGAGCTTGACTTGTGGCACCCAAACGCTGTCAATATGATGCAATCTATTATTCTTACTGCATGCGTCAATCTTTTATAACTATGAATGAGCCTATTATACAAGGACAAGATGCTCCTTTATTGGGGTGTAGCCGCATTTCTGCACACTCGTAAAACTGCATTCTATCCTCAGCAGTTTACTGTTAGAATATTTGTCTCATTAAATACTAGGATGCATCCACAAAAAGGTTCAGAGCAGGCACATTTGAAGGTGCTGTTTTCTTATCTTACCTGTACCTCACTAAGGGGTTACTACATTTAAAAAATATATATATACTTATATAATCCTTATTTCTTTATTTTGGAAGCACACAGAAGTACGGTTTCCTTATTAGAGCGGATTGTTGTCAGGGCATCTTTAATCAGCCTTCTCCCAAGGGATGATATTTTTAGCCAGCTTTTTGGAGGCTAAGACTCCTTTACCCATGCAGGGCTCTAATGAGATGGAGTGCTAGTGCAGGCAAGCATTAATTAAGGACAGTATGCAAGGCAAAGACAATAGCAACATGCTCATGGCATACATACATTAACTTTATCCCACCTCCTGATTATTATTTTTTTTTCTCTCTCCTTGTTTTTTTTTTTTTTCTCTCTCCTTGTTTTTTTTTTTTCCAATGTAGGTAGCACAAACAACAGATGGCTCAGATGCCGACCTGTGGAAGGACGGCTTATTCAAATCCAAGGTCACTCGCTACCTCTGTTTCACCAGAAAACCTGTAAGTGGTGAAATGTAAAGTATCACTTTCTTCGTGGAATCAGAATTTTGTTTGTCTGTCTGTTACTTTAGGAGAGTTGTACAACCAGAATGTTTTAACATGCTTTATTTTAAAGAGGCCAAGGCCGGTTATATATTTTCCCATATCATTTATTCCCATGCATATTCAAAATGTACAATACCGCATTCCAATTTTGTTTTGTGCCATTGGTCCCCTTGGCCTTGTTTTCTTATTGAGGACATAACAATGAGCTAAAGTACAGCTCGTTAACTATTCATTCAAAAGTGTATCTGTAAAGAAAACTATGATAATATGATTACTGAACATGAATGAATGTTTTTGCTCATCACAACCAAAAATCATACATATATTTGGTAGGTTGGACAAATTTAGTGCCCATTGGATTTGTAAAGTATGAAACATTTTCTACAAAATCTACATATTTACTGTTTTGACAGGAGTCTTTTATTTGCAGAATGTCCTCTAACATCCAGACAACGTGGCAGCAGCTGCCTCATGCCCAAGTTCAATCTGGACTGCTGGCTAGTGTATAGCATACAAATAGCCCGCCCTTGTCCCTGTTTTATTATCTTAAAATGTGTGTCCGTGTTGTTTTAAAGACTTTGACACAAATAAAACACGACAGAGCTATCAACCAAGGCTATTTTGTCTGCCAGTCAAAGGAGCCCCCACTATAATTGTCTATGACAAAAACAGATTCTGTAAAATTATCCCTTGAATTATATGGGTGGGAAATAAATAGTTTGTGATTTATCATACTCTGGTTGAAACTAGACAAACCCCGTTTGTCACGTCCTGATGGGAAGAAAAAATCCTCAGCAAAAGAGGCAAATACAAAAAAGGCTCCCATGCATAGTAATAACGTTCATCCATATTCCTCCTTAAGTCAGTGTAAAAACTATGAATAAAAATATATCTAATGGCAATGACTGTCAGGCAACTACAGCAGAGGAATCCAGCCATCAAGTCACGCTTGGTTCAGCCTACTTTCTTCTGCAGTGGTGTATTATTGCAATTTATTATGCCCAAAAATGAAAATGTTAAGGAGTCATGGAAGAGTCATGCTTGAAAATGTCAGATGACACAGTGCCCGAATGCTCTCAAACCAGCATCCACTTTCTCTTCTCGACCCGTATATTGCATAGCTAATGGTTAAAACATAAATAAAACAAAAACAAAAATTCGGGGGGGAAAAAAAAGGATATTGTTGACTCTGACATTTTCTCCCCAAAATAAATCAACCTTTTCAATTCCTGGCCCTGCATCATTATGAAGGCTGACTTTTGCATCACTGACTTCTGATTCTGTCTCTTACAGGGCCCTGATGTTGTTGTGGATGTAAAGTTGATCGACATTAGGGACGCATTGCCAGAGGGTTTCATTGCAATACAAGAAACATTGGACACAAGTAAGAAAATAGACAATGCAGACCCCAGCCTAGTTCCCCCTTCTTACTCTCTGACCAGCTCAAATGGAGGGGGTCGCTTTGCTTGAGATTGTGAATGTTTTATGGGTGCAGGTTACCTTAGTTTATGGTAGACTGTGGGAATAAAATAAACATTTTGCCCCAGAGGTATAACACAAGAGAATCACGAGTCATTGTTTATCTAAGCTGGAGCTGTGCTTTTCTTTATGAGGGCCTTATTTATTTATGTATTTATTTGGGAAGAGGACGAGTGCATGGGGGTTATCTAATATTAATGAAATGCATTCCCCAATGCTTTAGTGCTTTTTGAGTGCTATGTATTTCCCCTTCACCATCCATGCCTTGGAAATGTAATAATATTTTGGTGAGTGGAGCAAGGACAGCTTGTTTATTATTTTTATTATCGTTCCATTTATGCTGCACTCACGGTGTTGCTGGGGAAATAAATGAGACGAGCACAGAAGCAATATACAGAAGGATGGCATTTTTTGTGAGAAAGAAGAAAAGACATTAAGTTCTGTTTGTCTATGGTGTAATTTAATATTTAATTACTTTGTGTGGATCCTTGTTTAATGTACTGTACATGTGGGATAACCTATGCATTTCTTTTCAGACGAAACCAGTTTAAATACCTGTCGTGGAAGAATATTCTGTTGCTTCTTAGCTCTGAAATAATATAAATGATCATAGTAGCTTTTTGTTTAATTGTGTTCACATGGATTATGTGCCAATGTGAAATTTTCAATTACAACTACGAGCCAAAGTGAGCCAACTATATAGTTCGAAAGGAGTTTGAGAAAAATGGAAACCCCTTGAGTTGTTTTGGGTTGACAAACGGAATACCTATATGATAACAATGTCTGCCTGATACTTTGTCTCCCTGATCAGAGGAGCCTGCCATGAAGAAAAGGAGACTTTGTGTGAAAATGAGCCCACGTGCAGCTGCGGATACGGCTGTATTTGACTTCCAGATCATTGCCAAATCCAAGCAGCATCTTGTCCACTACACCAGCATGGGGTACGTTGCTGACCAATGCAAATCGGTAAAAACCAATTGTGCAAAAATAAAATGGCATGCATCTGAAAGCATCATGACTAGTGAGTAGATTGACTTTATTTTTATGCAGTAAATAAAATTATTAATTATTATTAGAGGATGAATTTATTATGCAATTATTATTAATTAAGTAATTTGAGTTATTAGTTATGATCATGTGTTGGCTGAAGCCAACTTGAAATGAATTTTAACTGTAAATTGTTGTTTGTTCATCACTGCTTGAGCTGCCTATGCTTCTGCATGCATTGTGTGCAGGAGATGAAATTGAGTTGGTAAATCATGAAGTCTTTTATGCAAGTTTGACCACGGTCCTATAAATATTCCTGAAATTCCCACCAGTGCCACCACATTGCTGTCATTACTGTTGGAGTAAAGTGGCCAGTAGAAAGGCGTAAGGAAATGCTTACTGTACTCTGGCCATGGGCTGTGGGTTGGCGAGTAGATTTCCAGGAGTGGCAAGGGCCAAGTTTGAAATTTCAGCTCACCGTCACAATGATATGTAATGATGATGTAATGATGCTACAGGTTTGAGAATTTGCCCCCCATTATTTTGCAGTGAGATCAATAACATGGGGTTATGGTATCAAATGGGAGAGATTCCTCATCTGCAGTCATCTCAACAGAGATCCAGCAAAGTTAATAGTGGTGCCCCTTCTGACATTGAGAGGTAATATTTTGTACAATTAGTGTCCGTATAATTTTGTTTTTGCCTTCTTGTTGAATTATTATTTCATGGTCATTGTTGTTTTATTTGTCATCATATATTCTGTGGTACACTTGAACAGTTCCAAAGAAAGGTAGCTGAACACAATATTAGTGAGAGTCCACAACATGCCTTGATTGAGGGCTAAGCATCTACTAGTTGTGGAGTTCCCAGAAGGCAGAGAAACAGGCCACTCTTTGACTTGGACAACAGCAGTGTTGTGCACACAAACAGCAGGAGAAGTAGCCTGAAGAAGGAGCAACAGCTGCAGAGGAAGGGAGGAGCACGCCAAGATCTTTGGCATGCTGGAGTGTGCGTGTCGGCTCTCTGCTCATGCTGCTGGAGCATCCTCTGCCTCAGGCTTCACAGTGAGCTCCAAGGCAGATAAGCTCAATTATTTATCGCAATGAAGACCTGGGGATTTCCACTGCAAATTTTAAATAAACAGCTGAGACCTTGTCACAGTGAGCTTGGCAGAGAATTCTGGTATGTTTGCCAGAGCATGAGGCTTTTTGCTTTGCTATCATTTGCTGAGCTGAGTAAAAGCCACATAAAAGCTTCACAGTGTCAGAGACTGTTCACATGGCCATATATTTAAATGAGAAGAAATAAGTAAAGTGAATAAAAGGCCACAAATTCAGAGCTACTGAGCAAGGCGTCTGTGTGCCTTTACAGCGCTTACCTTGTCATTCTCTGCTCTTTTGAAGCCCACTTTCAAATTGGTGAGGATCAGAGGTTGGGATGAATTGCCCCTTCAAGCAACTCACACCCCCTCCGATGCCTGCTGAGATCAGAGGCTGCCGGTTTTGGATTAACATTCAAATTCATTCTGCACGCTCAGTTTTCTTTTGTGAGTAATTCCATCCATAATTCAATGACACATGAGAACAGGACTGTCGCCAAACTCCTTTGACTATTTATCAGGCATATGTGCAGTCGCATGTAGAGAAAACACCCTAACATGCTATTACAAATATGTTTGCAGTCATTTGAAAATCACAGATTATGAGTACTGACAGAGATTTATTCACAATTACTACTCGAGTCATTGATTGTCGAAGACAGTGTAACTCGACAGCATTGTTCCATAAAGTATTCTCTACTTTATTTATATTCAGCAACAGGTTTACTGCCTGCTTACAAAATTTCATAGTGCCTCTTCAATTAGGGCTCTCAACAATGAGCACAAAACCTTTTAAATGGTGAACCATCATTTTTTATTTTCAGGATCATTTTGTAGGCTTGTGATCATTCCTCTCAAATGTTAATCTGCCTCAAGCTATCAATTATGTTTTAATGGTGTTAAGCTTCGCCAGGCCTTTATATGCATCAATGCTGGGTTGTTCCATTTTTTACTGATATTTTATATCTCACCAATTAGTACAGGAAGCTGAAGTGAAATGAAGGATGAAGTGCAACAGTTAGTTCTTATTGGCTCAGGCTGTTACACCATATTGAGCTACTAAAATGTTTAGGATGCAAAGCTGTTGAGCTTACCGCTGTACAAATGCAGGAGCAATTTGTTTATTGCGAGTAATGTATTCGCAACTGTGGCTACATTTCAAAAGACATTTTTTTCATGAGCAGCACTAGTACTGATAATCTGGATACATTGCACTTTTTAAAAGTTTGGATCAAGTTGATCAAAAAAAAATATATATTTTTTTCCCCTGAACATTTTCTAGGCTCTCTAATCTGAAAACAAATTGACACAATATAAAAAATAATTTTACTCATTTTACGAAAAAAGTAAATACATAAATGAGAATTGTTTGAACAGAGAGCAGAAGAAGAAATCCACTCCTTTTGTGCCTTTTTATAAGGCAAATAATTCTCATATTGCCCCATTATCCACCTATAGTGTGACGGGTATACGATGAGCATTTGAAATACCCTCTACCACTTGTATTTATTTATTTATCCTTCCCACAAATTTTGCAGTTTGTGGGAAAATCACAAATGCCAGCCACTGGTCGCACTATGCAAGCAACCTTGAAATGTGTCCAGTAAAGGTGCCTTCCATCCTCTTTCACTCATCACATTTCCACTTGTTCTCCTGATAAAACTGTCATTGGCAAGGCTTATATCTGACCCCGCTAGTCACTGATTGCATAAATTAGCCTTGTCCTAATATTACAATTGATTCTGGTTCACTCGGATTACATTTTTGGACCTTTCTGTTACAATTCTAGCCCTGTGTACACAGACGCCTTTTAAATCAAATTCTAGTGTGATATAAATGTCAAGGAAGAATATCCCCTTCCTTTCCATAGCAAAACTGACTTTGTTACACATGACACTTTAAGAATCAGCCATGTCAGAACTGGCATCTCAATACATCCGGATCTGGCTGCCTTCTGCCTGTGACACTCACATTGTAGCACCTCAGCAGGATATTTTATCAATTTGTGTTGCATGCTGATTATTCAAGACTACCTAATACACCATACCGCTGAGAGAAAACGACACCATGACTCTGTTTTCTGACTGAATTGTACCAAAGCTGTTGAAATTCATTCCATATTTAATTTTTGGCATTACTTTGTTACTTTCTGAAAAGTTGCGAGAAGTGACTCAGATCAATTTCATGGTTTCTGAACAGTGCCAGGGTTGGTTAGTTGATTGATTGATTGATTGATTGATTGATTGATTGATTGATTGATTGATTTATTGATTGATTTATTGATTGATCAATTGATTGATTGATTGATTGATTGATGGAAATCGCTCGTACTATTCAGCCACCAAACTTTGAGAGTGCCTATTTGCAGCCTCTGACACTGAGCTTAAAGGAAGGGAATGACGGCTGAGACAGCGGCACCTATGAAGCAACACTGTCAAGTCATAGAGGAAGGTGCGGAAATGTTTTCACAGGAGAGGCTGGATGTGTGTCAAAACAAGCGCTTTCTGCTTTGTGTCTGATGCCACTTCCTTCATCATCTTGCCTTTCTGCCGACTATACCACCTGTGTGGCCACTCTTTCTTGGTGTCTCTCTCCTCCCTTATTTATTTGACATTGACAATACAGCAACATGAAGAACATTGTACAAAAGATTTAAATGGCAACTGCAAAAATACTGAAGTGGACTTAACAGCTGCTGTGGCGCTAAAATGATTCTCACTTTGACATATTTTGTGGGAGCAGAAGTCTCACAATTGGTGTTGTAATTGGGTAAATCTTCTAGGCTGTGTTCCCGGTTTTACTATAATTTGATGAGGAACTACACTATAATTGAATTTTCTAATTAATTAGGAATATCTGTCAATATGACTCTCTTTGACTGAAATGAGGATTAATCGTTGTCAAAACTCTAGTGGCTACCATAATACAAGTCCCGACTCTGTTGTTGATTAGGAAATGCACTTGCCATGTTTTTGTTTTGGCCATTAGTTGTCTAATTGATTTGCCATATGTCGGTCTCTCCAGTGCACCTAAAATTGTATTTAGAATAT
This sequence comes from Syngnathus leptorhynchus, assembly GCF_054491065.1. Classification (NCBI taxonomy): domain Eukaryota; kingdom Metazoa; phylum Chordata; class Actinopteri; order Syngnathiformes; family Syngnathidae; genus Syngnathus; species Syngnathus leptorhynchus. The sequence goes on along the minus strand of NC_141198.1, from coordinate 8,570,211 downwards.
TCCAATTTGGATTGAGACGGCCTTGCAATGCAAGCAGATGGCAAAGGCAACCCTCGAGATTTGTTTTAGAAAAGCTCCGTGTGAACACGTGAATTTTTCCATTGTGAGTGTAATGTCTTTATTTTCAAATGTAAAGCTAACTGCCCTCATTTCCCACTTCACTTTTAGTTTCTCATGGTTTCGCTGGGTATTGCCTGACTAAATCAAACACCGACTCCTAAAAAAATAATAATAAAAAACAACATTTAAACCTTTCACCACCACCTCATCGGTGTGCTGAATCTCTGTGTGATTTGACAGATGTGCAGCTTTCCTTTCAGCAACGGAATCAACCTTTGCAAGGTAAAGACATCTGCAACGAATATGGCAATTGTCCCCACAAGATTGATGCCAACCTTTTAAAAATTCACCATTGCTCTGCATTCAACATGGCCAAATGCTGATGTAAATGAAGGTGGTGGTGGTGGAGGGGTGGTCGACCCCTTCATTGCAAAGAAATCTGAGTTGTGAGTTTCATCTCATGAATGCCACTTAAAGGCAGTCAGAAGTCTTGTTTTATTGCCCTTGATAGAAATTATTCTATTTATTTTTCTCTTTGGTGAAGATAAATAAGGCTTCCAGAGGAGCAATTTGTGTACAGCTCCGCCTTTCAACTGAAGAATTTAAATGTGATACCCCACCCAACTAGCATAAGACTGCTATCCACAAATAGAACATAGTATATGTTTATGTACATAGAACATATAATTTGTAAATTAACAAACAAACAACTCTGTATCATATGCCTCCACATTCTCCTTATTTTTATAGCACAACGGTGACTTCTGCAGAATCTTGCGAACCTGATCTTGCATCACGTCCAATGTGTGTGCATTCTAATCATAGCAATTCCCACTTTAATGATATAACTGACTACTCGCGTCATCATTATGAGATTGTTTGTTTTATAGCTGCTGTATTCTTTAGCTACCTCGGAGGCACGTCATGTTTTGCAGCTCTCTTGAAGCAGTTTTTTTCTCCTCCTCACTAGCTGTGGATTTATTGATCCGTAGGGGTGAAGCAAGGGGTGTAATTTGTGATAGCTTGATTGATGAGGATTTCAATCTTATATGGTTTGTTAACTTCAACTGCCCACAAAGTGCATTCAGTGCTGTTTTCTGTAATACAAGGCCATGAAACGGTAAAAGCAGACTTCCCTTGAATAATGGAATCCCGTGGCTCCTCCAGACTTAACACGATCCTGCTCTAAAGCCCTATTGAAGGTCTGTGCAAGCCCGCAGGCAACTAATGCAGGTTAAACTTTTGCCTTATTTCCGCCGTTTAGACTCAAACTTTGATTTTGCAGCTCGGGTCTGTCTTTGAGACTGAGACACTTTCATATTTCAGGTCCATATAAACCTACAAACCAATAAAGGCTATAGGAATATATTTTATTATGGCATTCACCAAAAGATAGTATTGGTGGACTGACATGGTATTCTTATTTTCTCTCTGACAGCAGGAGGACCATCAGCAGGCCAACCTATGAGCCCCAAAACTGTGGCAGCGGCACCATAACAGGTAAAGCCTCTCAAACTTACATAAACCGTTCTACTGTCACTGTAATTCCCGCCACAGACACACTTTGATATGGGAACTCAGACCAGCAGCTAACAAGAGAATCAATAAAAAAAAAGAAAAAAAAAAGGAAACCAAATAACCAAATCAAATGAAATAGTAGTTTTGTGGCATTGTGGGAATCTGAGTATGTACGAGTGCATAAAGTGAAAAAGGAACGGTGCAATACGTATGTACTGTGTGAAAATATTAGAAATTTTGCACAAATGCCATGTGCAAGCTTCTAATATTTTCATCAGGTTAATGCACAACTGCAGTAGTAGTAGCAATAATTGAATGTGGAGTAATGGAAAGTACCACTATAACAATAAGCCCACTCCTGCCCCCGTTCCCAGTTTCTTTGTACAGTAGCTGTGTCATTTAGGATTTATTAAGATAAACCAAAGCAGAAACCCGTTATTGTTAAGTCAGCAACACCAATGGCATAAAAACAACGCTGCATTTACGCGATAAGGCTGTCTTCTTTTTTACATTGTTGATCTGCAGCTAAGAAACTTTAACATATGTAAAAAATAATCATGATTCAATTGAAAAAAATAATTATGATATAAAAAAAATACTTTGCATAAATATTATTTACCCTGCATTCCGATATTTGACAAAGAGACTTGAGGAATTCAACCAGGGTGAGACTATTATATTTTAGAGGCAGAGTCGAAGCAATACAGGAACCTCCGACTGGAATCTGCGCTCCAGCCTGAAAATTGTGTGAAGACGAGGTGAATGAAGCAGGCAGGTTTTTATCTAGCTGGAGAGAGACACCATGTGGTGAGGATTCCTCTTGCTATTCAAGCACAGGCACACCCGAGCTTTTGTTACTTTTACCAAACCTCATTTGGATATTTTCATAAAATACAAATTGCAACAAGAAATATTTATTTTCATAAATTCAAAATAAACCTTCTATAAATTTTTGACCCGAATTATTTCGATCATCATGGTTCATGGGGAAGCTATGCACCCATCCCAGGTGACAAAACAAACCTACAATCCAATTTAATTGATCATAAAATGAATACTTGGAATAAGTCATGATGTGAATGCAATTTAAGACAAATAAGCTCTAAATTGTGTGGCTTCAGAATGAGAATAGAGCAAGTTTCAAAGGGATGTGAATGACAGTGAAGAACTAGCACAAACTGTGCATACGCTTCACCACAACCGTCATTTATCTTTGGACAAAAAGAAGCAGCACATCTTTTGTTTGTCTCACAGCATCAAAATGTGACGAAAAAAAATTAGCTTCATTAACAATGAGATTGCCTTCAGACCTCGTGTGACCTTCTAGACAACAACCTATTTAATTCTTAACTGTTAGTGTGATGGTAGCTCTTCTGTGTGTGTGTGTGTGTGTGTGTGTGTGTGTGTGTGTGTGTGTGTGTGTGTGTGTGTGTGTGTGTGTGTGTGTGTGTGTGTGTGTGTGTGTGTGTGTGTGTGTGTGTGTGTGTGTGTGTGTGTGTGTGTGTGTGTGTGTGTGTGTGTGTGTGTGTGTGTGTGTGTGTGTAGGCGCGTGGGAGTCTGTATGTGCAGGCTGACAGCTGGCCAGGTTCGAGTTGCTCTAAAACCATGTGCGCTCTGTCAGCCTCGTACAGGCGCCTTCTTTAGGATTGATGAATTGCCTGCTTTCTTGATTAAACCCTCCGTCACTTCCCAACTAAACAAAAACCCCAACACACGAAAGAAAAGCGAGTTGAGGGGAGGAGAGGTAACATGTCTGGGAAATGTGTCATCAGCAGTCACATTATGTACAGATGTGATGTGCAGGTGCCTTGACATTTATTACCAGAATATTAAAACCTCTTCGCATTCACTTCTTTACCCCCTTTCACTTGACAGATCAAGTTAATTTGAGGAGTTATCAAGTTTTCAGAGCAACTGTATGCTTTCCTGTGCTCACATCACTTTGATCCTTACCTTCCCAATTAGGTCTGTTATGATGGAAAATTGTATGTAACGAAACAATCCAGCTGTCAAAGAATAATAAATTCAACCCAAAACTTGTATTGAACTTAGATAACGTAGAGAAAGTAAGTCTGTTGCAGTGTTCAGCAAACATCCACCGCATTTAGAAAAAAAAAAGCGAATCTCACGGAAGTCATAAATTTGCATATCTGTCTTATTAATCAAAAATAAATCCTGACATTGGCCCTCATCTAGAGTAATATGGAGTGCAATTATTTCCCCATCCATTAGAGGAAGTTAAATTAACAGACATAAGACAATTCATCCTTCAGAGGAAGAGGAGGAGAAAAAATAGAAAGCTCAAAATTAACTTGGGTTTGCAAAATATCTTGACAGCGTGTCAGTGATTTCTGAGTCTCAGGAAACAATATTAAAATTCATATTAAAGTGTGCGCATCTTCATTTAATTTGCAGCAAATAATTGGAAAAATGCAATGGCGCTTTCCAATTAAAGCTCCACTTTATGCTGTTTAATAATACCCTCGTAATATTACAGCTTATGGAATGACAGGTAAGTTGGTGTATGAATAAAACATAAAGCCCTGTAATAAGAGACAGGAAAAAAGCAAGACAGTTGTTGGGGTGGTGGTGGTGGTGGGGGGGCTTTTAAATGCTCAACATAATTTGCATATATTAATCTCCTCTTTTCAGCCTTATCAAATATTCCACTGTATTTGAAGTTAAAATAGTCATGACAGGCAGGCGTAGGCTTGGTTTTTCCAAGGATTTATAACTTGTATAATTCTGGATCTTTAATAAGTCAATATGACTGATCCTCGGAGTTCTGTGGAATGTGGTTAATTGTTCCAGATGGTGCTCACTGATTAAGCAAAATTACTTCCTTTCTTTTCTTTCCCCCCCAAACTACATCATTGCTTGATTGACTAACTTAGAGAAAAAAGATTATTTTGGCGTAGCTCTTTCACTAAGAGGTTTCTCATCAGGTTTCAAACAAAAGTTCCATCTTATTTTTGCTGTGTGGGTCTAAGCCAGGCTGTGCGGGGGAGGCGATCATTTGAGTCCCTCTCTCACTCGGCGATGGATTGCATATAGTGCCGGGCCAATATTTTAGAATAACACAGTTATCTAAATTGAGGAATTAAATAAAATACAACCTCTAGCTGGTGCCAGAAAAGCTCTTATTAGTGAATGTCATTCTCTTCTGTGTCTTTTGTCGCCTTGGTTTTCTGCACGGGATTGTGCTCCACTTGCAACATGACTCGGGCAGCCACAGCTCACTGACATTCTGTTTTGCGTCAGTTAAACTGAACTGAATGAATCATTTATGGAAGTGTTATGGGGGAGGTATGGGCAGATTTACTGCTGCGCTTTTCGTTTCGATGGAATGGGATTTCTATGAAATCAATCTTGATGTTTGAAGTAATGCCAGAGCTTACATCAAGACATGAAAAGAGCGCTCTTAAAATCCAAGTTTTGCTTCTTAATTTTCCTGGTCAGCAAAAGGCAAAGCAGACAGTCATTCTGTAAGACAATAGCACTTGCATCTAATAATTATTTGCGCATAACACTATAGGCAAAATCATGGATAAGATTTCATTCAATAAAATGATAATGTGTTGTTCAAAGCTTTGGTTAAAATGGAGTTTAGCATCTAATTGACAAAACTTTATTTATTCTTCATACTGTCATCTCTAAGCATCTCATTTTGTGAGGTATAATATTGGTGATTTTTTTAAGTACCTTACAACAGTCGTCAGAAAAAACAAAACAATAATTTGCTCTGTGTTTGTCTGTTTAATGTTTTTAATGTTTAAAATGTATCGTAAAATGTAAAATCATAGTTTAGTAATTTTTTTAATTAATCGACATTTAATGACAAAAAAAAAAAAAAAAAAGATTTATATCTGATGTCATCAATAAGAATTTGTGCACTAATCACGTGTGAATCTTAATTGTTTCTTTTTTTAAGTTGCTCATTTATGAGTAAGGGACCAGCGGCTCAAACATTTTGGTCCCCTTTAACTGTTTAATAACGGACTTTGAAATGCCTGTAAGGTTTGCGGACCTTACTAGAGTCCTGAGGCTCATCCCTCATTGCTTTCTATCCATGCCTGAGATAGAAGCAGAGCTCCATTAGTTCCGGTGTCCAGACGTGGACAGCCTCAATGGATGGGCCTGTCATGGCTGCCTCATTTGCCTCATGTACAGCGGGGTTTGTTATCACACATCTAATTAGAACTTGATAAAAATATTTCACAAAGTCCAGTCATTAAATATAGTTTAAGAAGATTTATGATCAAATATGCCATTAAATCTTTTAATGGCTTCTGCTGACTTGTTAAGTTTGTAATGAATGATTTTCTCATACTTTGATGCCATTTTGGAAGCACAACCAGAGCATAGGGATGAAATCGCTCTGGAAAAAGGGCAACTGAGAATCTCAGAAGATATGTTGAAAACTTCCCCGGCAGGTGTAAAAATTTGCTGTTAAGAAGTTCCAACAATTTTACAATTTCATTCGTACCGTAAAGGCACGGCAATAACCGTCGGAGTGTTCTGTTCTAGATTTTATCGTTTTCAATGAACAGAGCGTTAAGTACACCCAATTGTGTTTCGATATGAATAATTAGTCTTGCCGTTTTATACTGGAGAAAAACCCTGTTGTTATTAGTATAATTAATGACAAATGGCGGAACTGCATTTGTGGATCGGCGTTGAGAGATGATAAATTGGTGCGTGCCCAGGTTAGTGGCTGCCAAGGAGGCCTCTTTGGCTGTCATCCCTCCTGCTTCCACTCTGGCACCGTTCATTACTCACTGCATGAGATGCCACTTTACATTGCCTGGTACTGTGAGCATGGAGAACTTAATAACGCCAACCACAAGCATGTGGGTCCCGCTGTTCCACAGTACAGAGGGCAAGTTGCTCACTGAGGGTTCAGGGTTGTGGAGAGCAGGCTAACCCAAGTAGCTGCACTGATCAAAAGGACTCACACATCAGTCACTCATTCATGGGAACCATAACCACATGAGTGAGTGTTCACCAAAGGTAGGCCTTTCTTGTTAGGCGTTCTGGAGCTCGACACATTCCTTGCATCATTACTGGTTAGTTTGCCCGCAGAAGTACTAATTAAGAGGGGATTTGTGTAATTGTGCCGTCTGCTGTGTCCCATCCGGCACATGCAATTTAGTGTCAGCCCTCTGCCAGCTTTAACACTTGTCCAGAGAGGCGCTGCCCATTTATACAGACATTCAGCTGCACATTTACCAGCGGCCACAGCTGGGGATCGGTACGGTGCCTTGGCAGTGTCGGAAAAGACACAGTGTTGCTGATTGCTGATTAAAGTCTGGTAGTCCGTTTAGTTTCACAACAGCGAGCCAGGGACAAGAGATCACCCAGATTGAAAAATTATTAAAAGGCTTTTGTTCTGTTTTTGTTCCAGTGAAAATTAATGTATTTCACTCTTTGTAAATTCAAACACCATTAGTGCTGCGGTTTTCGAGTTTCCAAACTTACCTCATCCTCTGAGCATTAAACTCACCATAGGCTCTGCCCACTTTCTGGAAGATTGATGGGCCAGAGTCCATCTGGGACTGCCTCCTGGCTCCCTTCCTACATCCCGATTTTTAGAAATGGGTGTCTAAGATGGAGAGGTAAGTGGGTCATTCAACACCAAGTTTCTTACACCTCGCAGGTGGAAAATTGTTTTCCAATTTAGCATTTTGAAATAGCATTATTTAGTGAGGTATTTCATTATAATTACAATCATAAAATGTTCAATGAATTGCCAGAAAAGTTTTCTCTTTATCAAACCTTAAAGTGCAACATTGTGTGTAAGCATCGTAATCGACAAAAGGCTTTTGTCAATTACTATTCTTTAAAATGTGTCAGAAAAGCCCCACAAACTTAAAAATAAAATAAAAGAATCAACTAATTAGACAGTAAACATATGCATTCTCATACGTGAGCTGATGCGCCAGTGGACATATAAATAATATTAAATGAAATAAATAATTCACTCAGTAGATAGAGCTCCCATTTTAGAGACTTTTCCTTCACTGAAATGCCCCTCTATTCTGACAAGAGGAAAACAGTGGAGCGATACAATAAAAATAATGGATTTGATTGAGCCATGGAGTCATTAAAAGAATCTGAAAATAGCAACTAGCTATCATCTGTTCTCGTAGCATGGGTCAGGAGCTCTGACACCTCCAAAATTCCTCCTGTCAGGGTAGAAGGCCATTTGTATTCTCTCTCATTAGGCAATTTGACTAATGACCTGCCGTGGCTACGGAGCTACTGAGGGACCCGCAGCCTGGCACCCTCTCGCTCTCTCAGCAGCCTGAGCTCACACCCTCCATTGGAATGGCACAGATGGCATGCCCGGGCGACAAAATAAACTACAATATGTCTCCGAGATGCTGTCAGGCCTGGGCACTATTTCTCATGTCAGAATGCGGCTAAGGGCTGTGAGTGGGCATAGGGGGGTCCTCTTCCAGCTTACTTGGCTTCTACTCACCATTATCTGCAGAGGTGACAGAGAGCTGTATACTCTGCAACTAGAATAGCATTTCTGTGGTCTGCATAAAGAATCCCCCTCAATTTGAGAGTCACAGTGACATGAGAGGTAGCGCATTGTCTAGCCAGGCTACACATGGAAAGCAGGCTGCGTCACATTGTTTGAATAAAATAAATATAGAATTTTCTGAGCAGCTTTACTTGTAAATTTGTCTCATATAACACCCATGTCAAACTAACACTTCATAGGACACTCATTGTATTACAATGAAAGTTTTTTTTTTTTTTATTATTATTTCGCCAAAACTTATATGTATCCTATATCACAGTACTTTGGTACAACTAGGACAATGTTATATATACATTCCCTATTTAAGAGACTCTGCATCGTGGTAAAGCCATATGTCCTCCAGGCGGCCAAGGCGTGCACACAATGAAGGAGAAAATGTGACAAAATATTTTTAATTCCATTCAATATCATGATTGTATTCTTTAGCCAGTATAATATAATGTTCTGTTTTCATTACAAATTTCTGGAATGCCTTTTGAAGAGCTGGAATTGATTAATGGCTTTTCTATTCATATCAATGGGGAAATATGATTTGAGATACAAATGTTTTGAGTTTTAAAGGTGGTCGCAGAACAAATGAAACCCCTAACGTAACATTTTGAGTCTTCTTTAATCTGGTCTTGAGAACACAAACAACCCCCCGCCCCAAAAAAAAAAAAAAAAGATCCTTTTTCATCCAATTCAGGGTCAAGTCAGAATCCCCCTGGAAACGCTATGAGACAGAGATCAATGCAGTTGTGTTGGATTAGTGAAGTGTAAAATAAAAGTTCATCAACATTCCTAGAGCTTTACCCGTAAGATGTGGTTGGGGTAATATGGGTCATGCTCAATCAAGCACGCATATTTTCCCATCAGTCAGTCTCTGGGTGCAACGCTATAAAGTGCGTGAGCGTATATGTGTCTACCGGAGACCTGGAAAGCCAATGGTGCGTTGCGAAAGTCCTGGGCGACAGTGCATCCTACAACGGAGGGGTGAGGGATTAGTGCTCAACCTGGCGTTGGAGGGAGCCCTTCCCGCCCTGAAACAGCCATTCATCTGTGCCCAGGGATTGGAGATGACAATGCAGCCATTGCTCATCGCACCTGACGGAGCCATTAATAAGGCAATGATCCACACGGGGCCTGTGCTGACTCCGTTCTTTACACTACAATCACTCAAGCCACGGGGTCCTCCTTACTTAACGCCACCTCTCTGCTCACTGCCATGATCATCACCATCATCACAGTCACCGCACCAAAAATCTGAGGTGACATTTTCCTATTGACTGCTCTCACATACTCCACATGCCAAGTAACTACCCAATCCTTCCATACTGTGACACGCATAAGGTAATGGACCATAGCATTTTGAGCAGCTCCAACATGCTTTATAATGGAGTTCCTGGCCAGAAGATTGTATTTACATTACTTTTGCCCTTTGTGTTGGATTCTGCCGTGAAGCAGATATCCATTTCTTAACACCAAGTCATCTTCAGCACCTTTTCATTCATCTGGATGTAAGATAGCCCTACTGGTATGGATGGTGGTGGAATACAAAGTAAGACCCGGTTTAAATGTAATAAGGAAAGTCCCTGGCCTTCAGTGCCGTGCAGCCATCTGTCCACGCCACACAGATCCATCAGCCGCTGCAATCTCAGTACTCCATGGCCGCCTATTGATTCAAATGTATTCCCTCCCGCTCTCCTCTCTCAGTGACAGCAGTAGTGAATGTGTTTTCTCTGTTTTTTTTTATCTTTTTTTTTATTAACTTAAACAAGTAATCATATCTACAAGGGATTGGTGATAACACACTTTTTGTATCCCATACAATATCGACACTTTTTCTTGCAATTTCATCAACACCAATACTGATATTAGTAATGTTTTTTTTCTGTTAAAATATTATTAGACATACACAGAAAATACTGGCCAATAATTCCAAATACTTTAAATATTGTAATAAGACAAAACAAACAAAAACGAAATAATTTGAAGCCCTCTGAAACATTTCTGTGATGAAGGACTATATAAATAAATTTGACTAAAACCATTATGTAGCAGACGACAGGATCTAGCTATTACGGTAAACCTTCGCTATGTCACGGTTCAGTTTTTTAGATATGTGCTTGTATTATTTTACTTTGTTTATTTCATTTTTTTTGTGTTGTACACTATTTTTATCCAATGATCTTGCTTTACTCTCGACATATTTTATTTTGCTATTCCTAAATTGTGAGTTTTTTATTTTTCTCCAAGAAGGATTGAAATTACCCACCCACCCAAAAAATATATTGAAGTTTACTAAACCGTGTTAGACCAGTTTACTGTAGTTGGTTTTCACTACAGCAAATATTAAAAACACACTGCAGTTTGAATCGATTAACAAAGAACTATTTTCATTAGTAGTACCAGAAGGAAAAGTTCTTAAAGTTCTTTGCAATTTTCCATAGTGTAAATCTATAGAATCTACCACCATTGCCATCATTATCAAATCTCTGCTGTTATCATTTGAGATTTTTTTTTTAGTACTACAGTGGAGACAAAAAATCAAACAAGTACACGGGAAACTTAGAGACATAGAAACAAAGCAAGGGATTTAAGCGCCAAAGTGAGGCAACATTTTGGAAATTCCTATAAAGAACCGCAAAACCCTTAATCAGGAGCAGCTTCACTTTACACTTGAAAATTAATTTTCTATGCCGAGCGCCTGAAAAATCCCAGTTGGACACTCCGCCTACTGATATTTGGGGCCCTTGTCAAAGCACTGTGCATCAAGTGTCGGAGCGCCACATTTTTAGTTTTCTTATTTTTATTTTATTTATTCATTCATTTTAATGAGGCCAAGCAGCTGCAGTTTATCCTTCAGTCTGAACCGAGAGGCTTTGTATCTCTTGTCACCTCGTGTTAATTTGTGCCCTAATGTTTTTCTTATAAACAAAGACCTGCACTCTAGCCTGACAGTGGTGACACCTTGATTCCAGTGCAGGATACAGGCAGTATTGGGTTACACCATTAATAATCAACTGGCAGCCATCACACCATTTTAACCACGATCATTATGATAAAGGGCATACACTTAATTACAGGCCTGCTTAATTATAGCTCTGTTGAAGCTCGTTTGTTTGGTCAAATGCTAATTATACCACCGTGCTTTTGGCAAGTCCTCATTTCAATCTACCTTTTTTTGTCGGGCTGAACGCTGAGGCTTATTTTCATGCAAATTTCATATCCAGCGTTTTGTCTTTCTTCTTTCAAATTTTCTATGCCGGGTGTAAGTGTGTCTTTGTTTGTGAGGTGAACATCTCTCTGACAAGACAAAATCAGGAATAATCAAGAGTAATTAAAGTGGAAGAGGGTTGGGAAGGGCTGGCTTGGAGGAGAGAAGCAAAGAATAAGAAAAGGCTTTCATCTTGTCTCCATAGATGGGTAGGAGGGGAGGTGTCGGGGGGCCGGGAGATGTTGATAGCTTTGTTGCTTCATTATGCCACACGTACATTTGTTCAAACTTTCAAAATAAAGGAAAGAAATTGTCAATTTTGGTCTATAAAGTCACATTTTAAAAGTACTTTTTTTCTTTATTTTTTTACAGCCATGGACGGTGTGCCCTTTGGGGTCGCTCAGCGATTCTATGATACATCAAAAGAGGTAAAATCATGCTGAATTTTTCTAGTAAAAATCATTGTAACCACAGCCATAGCCAAGGCACAGTTAGAAGTCCAGAGGAAGATGACTTTCATGACAGTTTTATTTTGTAACCATTCATTTTATGACAACTTTACCTTAAAATCCATCCATCCATTTAGTGTAACTCTTGAAAAGCCATGTCGGTTACATTGACACAAGCTGAACTTATTCTTCACATGACATTACATTTGTTTTTGCATGAAGCAAGCTTTCAATTCATACAGACATATACACGCAAATGCAAACATTTGTTTCATCTGATTTTTTGACTCTTTCTCCTTTCCCCATCATCCCTGTCCACTGCAATGTCCATTCCTGCAACCTCCTACTTTCCTAATTTCTAGATTATCTTTTATTTTTTTCTCTCATTTCTACTCTCCAGCCGTTCTACCACTGTCTTTTCAATTCTTTTTATCCATACCGCTCTCTTTCCTGTTTCTTTCTTCTCTTATCCCTTCATCTGCTTCATCTGCTTTCCTTTCCCTTACCCTGAGTGATGAATGCATGCACTCAGGCAGCGCTGGCTCAATGCAGTCCATTTGGCTGGCTGGCGGCGGTTGTCACCATAGCCCGTTCGTATTGACACAGAGGGAGAGGATTAAAGATTTTAAGCATGCTTACTTAGCCATGAGCCTAACCGCCATGTTCCTTGTGTTCCCCCCCCCCCCCCTCTTCTCTTCTCCCTCCTCTCCATGCTTTTGATTTCAGATGCAGCAAGTCAATTTAATGGGCATTACGATCAAATCCCTGGCAGAGATCGAGGAGGAAGTGAGTAGAGGCTGCAACGCTCGGCTGCAGCTGCCGCCGCTGGCCCAGAATGCAAAGCAAACAGTCTTGGGCTTGTAATTAAGTGTCTGAGACAGCGAGACCCTGTTGGCTCCACTAAGCCCCAATTGAATAAAAGCATGCCCTGGCTAGGCAGCCATTCCCTCTTAAAAGCTTTGTCTACTGTTCCAAAACCCTTGACTTTTATTCCCCAATTCTTCTCCCAAACAGTTCAATCAAGCTTCTCTCGGAATGTTGTAGGTTCTTGAGGTTTTGATCTTCTTGCAGGGCTCTGGAAAACATGAGCTTGCGTGGAGCACATGCTTCATTTTCTCTCCACACTGTAGACTGTGTGTGTTGTATAGTGTAGTACATGGGTGTGCTTTAAATGGAGGGAGAGCCCCCCCCCCCCCCCTTTCTCTCTCATTAGCACGGTGCTGTGGTATGTGAAGTGCCAGGAAGTGACAGACCACTGTAAAAGAACAGGTGCTGTTGGGTTTGAGATGTGATACGGAGCAAACACTCCCTCATCAAACCAGGTGTCTGTTCTGCACTCTGCCTCTGTCTTCTGTCACAAACTATCCAAATCACAGTCGCCATGCTGTCATACGGTCATCTGATTGAAGCTCACTGTCAAAGTAAGCATTAAGCGTGTGCGTCTGCATGCGCGTTGTGAGCGTGTGAGCCCAACCAGGTTGCTCATCATATCCGTTTTCTCCTCTTCTTCCACTACTCGTCGTTCCCTCGCCTCCTTTTCTGTTCAGCGGGTGTGATTAGCAGGCGGACACATGGTGAGCTGAGCTGGGGAAGGGAAGGGCATGAGAAATCATTAATTACAGCCGCACTGGAGCTGATGAAGTAAATGTGAGATAGTGTAACACGCTGGATTTAGTGAAGTGGACGACAGCACAAGATTAATGGCGTGGCCTAGCTGATGAGGATGAAGTCGCAGCTTAGCTTGATAATTAGTTTGCAAGTGGAAGCATCCCTCACAATTGTGTTATTTTTACTTGCAACTTCCCTTGTTATTATCCCAGGATGATATCTACAGAAGCAGGGAAGAAATATAATTAGCGAGACTTTTCACAAAACATAACACAAGCTGTGCTTTTCATAGGAAACTAGAATAGCATCAGAGGAACACAGACCTCCAACAAGGCCAAACAATATTTATTTGAATCATTGCCTTAAAAATCCAAACCCTTTTCACTCTTAATTTTTTACTTAAATCCATTATGCGCCATAAAATTTATTAATAGTTTTAATACCCTAATAGGTAGATAATTATCAAACATTAATGTGCATTTGCTTCATTTCAACCATCATACATTCTGCATTTGTTTTCTCTCATCAGAGATGTTGGCTCATTTGACTGTTGGCGTGTTCTTGGGCCTTTGAGAAGATTATACGGTATTTGATTGAGGAAAAAAACCCACTGCAACTGTCTTCTTTTCTCATCCAAAAGTTGTACGCATGACATCCTTTGAAACAAGTGGCACTTTGCCTCTAATTGCCTTTGATTGGAACCCCTTTGAAAATATTGATACTTGAGAGTAATGTGCTCTCTGACTCTGGAATGCTGCAGCCGCAACTGCAGATAGGTCCATTTCCTAACAGGCATCACTTAAGCTATTCGTCTAAAATGATGTTGGTTCCAGCAATTAGGCATCCTTTTCGCTTCCCAATTGACTCGCAAAACTTGCGGATATTATAATTGCTCTTAGCCACGCATATCTAATTTGTGTCTTTTTAAGTGTTAATTAGTACACAATTTAAAGTGACGTCTTTATGTAGTATGCTCCACTGAAAAATGTCGGTGGCGGCCGGCTTAATGATTTTAGTTTCGGGAAGGGAGTGTGTGAAGATACAGAAATGTGTGTGCACACATGACAGGATTTTCATTAGCACCTATGCATGATGGCCTTTCAGCGTTGCTTTTGGAATGTGTAGTTTCTTCCTAGCATAGAAGAGTGCAGAAGCACTGAGGTAGACAGTGTGCGCATGGTGTGAGAGGGTGCGCTCCAAATAGAGGTGGAATTAATGAAGACAACATGTCACATATTTTTGGCAGTGGAGCAGGAACAGGAAATGAAGCTGGGCTCGTCTGGGCGACTGCCGCCCATGTTCTAGTGTGTCACTGTCCTGTCAGCCCGTGTGTAAAACTGGCAGACATTGATACATGCTCGCCCCGATAACACCCCATTCCCCCATCCATCATCCACACCGACTCACCCACATCTGAATACACGGGATACATACATAGCCTACATACATTTCTACTGGAATTATTTATTTGATGTGCCAGCAGTTGAAACTGAATTCTCGCGCAGTGGAGGCCTGAATGACGCCACTAACCGGGTTGTGATACGTGACAGGTTTTGGGGGTTCCGTCAAGTGGATAAAAATCAAAATCTGAGGTATTTAGACAGGGAGAACCTGCAATTCAATTGATAAAATGCATGTGTTTGCTTTTGTTAGACTTGGAGCATTTAGTCTAGTGATCTTACAGCGTCCTCTTGTGTTTTGTTATAGTAGTACAACGGATTGGGGAAACGTCACATTGTTTTCAGAGACACGTTCAAACATGTTTCGGATTGACGTTTTTGCATTTATATTTTACATGTGTATTTTTTTTAATCAGTCATTTAGATTTGGGCAATAAAGTATGGAATCATTTTGACATTCAATGCAAAGCCCCATTCTGACCTAAAGAGCTATAGTACTTAATATCATGACCTTTAAAGGGCAATGATTCTCAACCATTGTGCTGTGGCATGATATAAATTCCAGTGTGCCGCGGGAAAATATCAAATTGTACTTAACTGGCCTGAAATTTATCATTTTTTTGACTACAATGACACTGACATATACATAAAGGCAGAACATGTAAATGCACTTACAATTGTTTTACTTTTACTAATCAATTACATACATTTGAATGACTCCCCCGGCAAGTGTATCATCAACTTTCAGGCCTGTTTTATCGGTAGATTTGTAGGAATCGAGATCATTCGTGTTGTATAGGCCTATTTTTGTGACATTTTTATGATGTTGTCTGTAGTGGAAATACAGCATGGCTCAGTAAAATGTTGGGAGACACGTAGTAGAGCGATGTAGTCACCAGAGGAGGGCAGTAAAACTTTTTTTTCCCCCCTTCCCATTCTCGCTTCTGAATATTGTACTGTTGAAATGAACAAAAACATCCTTACTGTCGTGTTTCATCTGAATGAAATGCTCATGCTATTTACTCAAAATAGTCTAGATAATACTCTGCTAATATATATTTGTTCTTTGGAGCAATATGTGTTCACTAATATCGTATATTTCCTCCTCATGCAGTTCCACTACAACTTCAGCACAGAGCGAAGCATTCTGGTATAACATCCTCTGGATTTCTTCAACATGATGGGACAATACTGTGGACAAAAGGATCGTCATTAAGTGATAAAAGAGAAAACATAAGATGCATTACTGTTATAAAAGCTGGCGGTGTACAATGTTTAGATTCAAATGTATTTGACAATACGCCTTTGTAAAATGTAAATATAGTGAAATGCTAAAAAAAAATGTGAATCCAATTCATATCCAATTAATGTTGTTATTTTTAAGTTGGCTGAGATTTTGACATTTGACATCAGTCGGTTGCCTCCGAGGGACCAAAACGCACAACAAACAGACAGCTCTCAGGGGTCTGCATGTTCTAGCAGAAATATATTTCCATCACAAAGTTCATCATGCAGTGTGCAGAACGAGCGAGCAGAGCTCTGAGGCGCTGAGCCTTTACCCCAGACGCTCATACTTCAATGCAGTGACACATCAACTGAGTCAGCTCTTAAAGAAAATCATTCAAATATTATAACATGTCAGTTCTGATGCACGGCACGCCTTTTCCTACAATCTCACAGACAAAATTGTGAATAAAAAGACCAGCAGTAACAGTGACCAAATATGCAGTAATTTATGGGTTACAGTACACTGACAGACACACCCAGTGTCATGTAAAATGGAAATGACATAGTTTGGATTTTTTTATTTTTTTTTATAACCAACTCACTGTACCTCATCCATGTTATTACTGTAAACTGAGTATATTATATGTACAGTAATACATCTCCCTGGTTTAATTTTATGTGGCTAAAATATTTTGGAGCTTCTCCTTGAAGCTGCACAACCGTCACAGAATGACATTCAATAGCAAAGCAAAAGATTCACACAAAACTAATTGTCAGGGGGGCATTGTGGAAATATTTTTGGATGATTTTTTTGTTACAGTACTACAACTTTGACTCTAAAAAAACTCTACTTAAATTGCAGCACAAGTAACTTTTTGTTCCTATCCAGACTTGGAGTTGCTAACTAAATAGCTGTCTTTTCTAAGAGTCATCTCTTCAGTGTCTCTGTAGTCTTTCTTTCAGTCATCTTGGGCATGGTAATTCACAAAAGTTGACTCAAGAAGAAACCAACAAACCAATCTGGGCAAACCAAGAGTCCAGCTGCCTCAGCTCAACTTTTGCGTATCCCCTGATAACTTTTGTTCTTTTATCTTTTCAGTTCTGCTGCTGGTGTAGCAGTGACAATCTGAGTATTTACCTACATGGGGAGAATATCCAAACTCAAAACAGTTTGGGCCGGAGGTGGAATCAAACCCGCACCCTCCTAGCTGTGAGGTGAACGTGCTGACCAGTGCACCACCGAGCCTCCCATAAGGTAAATATTTACTAATCCATTTCCTTACTTTCCTACCCTGTGTAACAGGAAGTACAGCTATTCAAAACAGACAAGGGATATTAGAAACATGTGTAATTAAATAAAATAAGTACACTACCGCATCCCATGGAGTAAACAGCAATGTGCAGCAAATGTTTTAGTATCGGGAAAAAAAAATATGGTTCACTCACCACTCAATGAGCATAGTTTAATTATCTGTCTCTATTGTCTAAAAACTATTTAAATAATGTGTTTCCTCAATCGACAACGGTACTAAATTCTACAAACGCATCCGTACCACAGAAAATACCTGACGACTCTTATACTAAATATACCTTGTAAAAACAACAAGAAAGGAACTAGAAACTTCAGTACAATTACTCATTTAGAATGTATAAGTACCATTTAAAAGTAATAATTTGCATCATGATGTGCATTGCCTCTCAGAACAAATTGGCAGGATAGCATTAACATTGTTTCATCTTCTGATTGGTTGATCAAAGCAAAACTTGTTACAGACCACTAACTTCTCTCAGAAGACATAGTATGTAGTGATCTCCCACGTATTAATCCATTTCGTAATCAGCATTTGCATGACAGAAACAAATATATAAATACATCCAAAAACATAATAGCTATGTGGCACAGATGTGTGTTTGGCCCCCTGCTGAAGTCCTAGCGTGGTGTGACAACAGGTTGGATAGGAAAATGCAGTACCGGGTGAAAACAAGACAAGTCTGCAGATGGGCACATAGAAACAGTGTTCACAGAGCTGCGTGCCTAGAATAACCCCTTAAAAAAAATTTAAAAAAAAAAAGCTACCACAGATGGTTTTCATTTTCTATTCACGCCTGTATGATAAGTCAAATAATGGCTTTTGGACCACACTTGGAAATTAAAATAGTTGTGTGAGTATGTGTGTGCTTGTTCTGGGAAGAAATTGAAAGACCAAAGAGATAATTGAAGGCTGTTGTGCAACTGGCAGATATGTTCTTTAAAAGTTTTTTTTGCTCGTATCTCTGACCAACCAGGCCTACCTGTGGCTCAGCGGCTGAAGTGTTGTTTTAGAGGGTTTGGCTCACTGAAGCTGAGCTGAACTGTTGAGCTACACATCAAAGCTCCACCCTCTTCAAGTATGCCAGATGTCCCGTGGTCATTTTTACACTCACACTCGAGCGCATGACACGGAGCGGTGTGCAAGCATGTAGACAGGGGTGGATGGGCTGCCTGGAAATTGGAAAAGGAAGCCCATATTTATGAGGTGGTTTGAGATGCCGTGTTAAGACGGGCTTAGCTTGCCACTCTCCCTCTGACGGCCCTGTTTCCCCCTGCACTTGGGTGACCAGAGACAGATAGAGGTGAAGGAGGAAAGGCAGGACGCCTGTCAAAACTGGTCCTGACCAGACCTGCACACGCAGCTAACAAAGTCACAAGCAGATGATGCAACAAATCATGTGGGTGCCACTGAACATCTACAGTGGTGAGTTTGTGTTTGTCCGAGCTTCGTGCATGGTGGGACATGCTGATGTAATACATGTTTTATCATGACACTCTTAAAACTGCCAGATCAAAAGTAACCCAAGCTGGATGGAATAGCTAAACCAACCCAAATCCCATCTCAAAACTCAGTCTGGTGGGTCAAGAATAAATAACCCAATCTTGGGTAAAATGAACCCAATATGCTCAAAATCTAGGAGAACAGCCAATTATTTGATTGTTTTTTTTTTGTGTGTATTTGTTTTACATAAGGTCAGCATGTCCGCCTCACAGTTCAGAGGGTGCAGGTTCGATTCCACCGCCAGCCCTCCCTGTTTGGAGTTTGCATGTTCTCCCCATGTCTGTGTGGGTTTTCCCCAGGAACCCCGGTTTCCTCCCATATCCCAAAGACCTGCATGGTAAGCCGATTGAGCACTCCAAATTGCTCAAAGATGTGAGTGCAAGTGCCGATGGTTGTTTGTCTCTATGTGCCCTGCGATTGGCTGGCAACCAGTTCGGGGTGTCCGGTGTCCCCGATGACTGCTAGGATAGGCTCCAGCACGCCCGCTACCCCCGTGGGGACAAGCTGTACAGAAAATGAATTTCCTAAAATGTTATTTATTGGGAGGGAGGTATGTCATTTTAAAAGATGCATATTTATAAGGAGGTGAAATGGATCAATGATATTTCAGTTTGGTAATTTTACTTAATTTTCAAGCAAGTTGAGGTACGAACTTGATCACCGAATGCATTGTAAAAGGTGGCATTGTATTTTGAAATTTGTTTCAAAAGCAATGAGCAGGTTCCATGCAACTATGCCCTCTTGTGGTTCTGAGCCCATACATGAGGACAAGAGAGTGAGCACATGGGACACATATACATGTAAATGTTTTGACATGACTTTATGGGAATGTTGCTGATCTGGTTCAATCATTATCAGAGCCTTTCAGTTCATAAAAAAATATTGATGTCAGAAATGAAGTGTTTAGGTTGAGAAGAATAATAATGTCCCAAATAACGTCTCAAAGTCTCACTAGTCACACAATAATGATGATATAAATATGTTAGGATGCGCCCAGAGACAATCGCCTGTAAGCCATTTCTGTCATGGAGTTCCAGAAGACCCTTGCTTCTCTATTTACATTCTGACATCATCTAACGTGGTCGGCATGTCCCACAGAGACTCCAAGTGAGAGGTTAGCCGTGTGGTCGTTGCTCCGCCGCCACCTCAACAAGCCTCCTGGCTGCACTCCAACGAGACATCAAATGTGAGGTTACATGAGTGATCTCCCAGAACGCGGATCCTCCTCCTCCCCAATGCAGCCCCCACACTCTCCCCTGCCATGCTGCGGCCACCACATGTGAGTCAAATTATTAGAATTGAGCGAGGATGTAGTCGGGTGTGAGGTGATCTCTCTCTTCATCCCCTCCCCGCCGCAGCCCCCTCAAAGATATTCTGTCAAATGACCAGCAAGCATCTTTTGCCCCGCCTCCGGCCGGCTCTTGTAACACAGAAATCAATTAACTCCTTTTAAGTCTGATCAAAGCGCTTGATCACCCTGCAGGTCTTTCCACAACCTGCAGGACAATTAGCCCTTTTTGCTCTTGTCCAGATCAAGCACCGTGCACATACTACAGTAGGCTGGTGTGGGCAGAAACAAACAGAAAGTACCCTAATGAGGGACCCTTTCGATAGCCTTCCTCGACTGAACAGCCAAGTAGTTGGCAGAGGTCAAACAAAATATGCCTATGACCCTGGCATACATTTGATTGCATTAGGCAGCAGACTTGTTGTGACAAAGCACAGCAAGACTGTGACATCAAACTGTTTGGACATGGGGGTGGGAGGTGCCAGTGTAGCTTTCGTCCATAGACAGGTGCACTGACCCTGTCCACCCTCGAAGGTGCCACTTGCATTTTATTTGACATTAATGGCGGCCCAGCATTTCTTAACAGCCACCTGGATGCAATAAAGGGCCAGCTCCTGAGCTCTGGCTGCCCAGAGGATTTCCCAGCAGCTCCCGCGGGACCTCTGGCTAGTTAAGATGTTTATTAAGCTGAAAGTGGTCCGGTGGGAAAACACAGTACTTCTGAGAGATTCGGGCCAGCAGTTTTCTTGTTAGTCAGAGCTCTCCCCTGAGAGTTGGGTTTCTTTTTCTTTCAAACCACGGAGGGAGGACAGGGTCAGTTCACAAGGCCACGAGGTTGACCGGCTGGTAACTAGGCGCATGAACCCAGGAAGGGAAAAATCCAGAGACATTCCTAAACTTAGAATGTTAGCTAAACACATCTCGGAGGTGCAGTCGTGTCAGCGCTGTGTCAAGTGAAATTTGGCAGCGGCCATAGCGAGATTGGAATTCGAGATTTTCTTCCTGTGTGTGGTGTTTTGTTCTCGAAATAAAATGGAGGAAGGGGGGGAGGGGTAAATGATAATGATCACAATACAATTAGTAGCATTTCGTGTGTGGAAGCACTTGAAAAAAAATCATTCTAGTTTTATGGAAATAACTATATTCTCCTTGTTACGCCAAATTGTGTGATTTTCTGGGAAATTGTTGTATTTGTGTGTTTTGGCATGCTTCATTATTGTTGTGCAATCTTCCAATGTATGGATTTGTGTGCAAGAACATATTACTTACTCTTGTACTTCTGGAAAATATTCCAGTTTGAAGATACTGTAATACTGTGCATTAATTACATTTAGACATAGTTTATTTCTATCCAATTTCTCTTGGATACACAGAGTAGCTTTATTTCGTACCATATAGAAGTAATTTCATAAAAATTACTTACGGCTCGAAATGTTGTTTGTGTCCAGATTATAGTGATGTTAGTTCTGCTTGGTGTTTGCCAGATCTTGACCTCAATAAGCTGTGTTGGACCTCTAGTTCAAAGCTCCAGTCTCTTGCCTGAGGGGCTCTGCCCTCATAACTTCAGTTAGCCTTT
This sequence comes from Syngnathus leptorhynchus, assembly GCF_054491065.1. Taxonomy (NCBI): domain Eukaryota; kingdom Metazoa; phylum Chordata; class Actinopteri; order Syngnathiformes; family Syngnathidae; genus Syngnathus; species Syngnathus leptorhynchus. The sequence continues at coordinate 8,548,526 of NC_141198.1, read as the reverse complement.
GTTTTTTGTTTTTTTTGTTCCGTTTTTTTCCTCAAAGCCATCACCCTCACTCCACTCATAAGAGTTTAAAAGGGAAATGGTGTGATTAAAATAGTCTTCCCATGTGTCAGGCTGAGCTCAAGACATCTCTTCTCTTCTCCTTCTTTAATTTTTAACTTGAAGCCAGCCGAGCCAGTGGCGAGCACATTGGGAGCTGAGCGGCACTCAGCACGTGATGGGTTTTTAGTACTCTCTGCCCAATGTTCTGGACAGATTAGAAATGGCCTGAGCCTGTGACAGATGCTGTCTGGATCTTCACCATCAGATACAAACAGCTGCGAAACATCTGGGAGGTTTCTACCTTCTTTAGACATAGTTGCATTTTTACGGACGCATGCACAACATGTCAAATTGTTGTTAAAGTTCCCTTTTGTCTTTGCAAAATATTCTCTCAAAATGAATTTTGATTTTGTATTATTAAGTTACATATGATATAAAATGATTTTCCAAATACAGTGTAGTGTTGGAATGTAGAATAAGAATTGCAAAAAGTATTTGTCTATTATTGTGGGTTTAGTTTGTAGTAGAGTAACACTTTTTTTTTTTATATATAGCTAACTAGCTAACTAATTTAATTCAACGTCATTTCTATTTCATCTACACACCGCCAAATCTCAACGCAAGTTGTCTAAAGGCACTTAACATTTGGCGCGGTTCCAGAACTGCACCAAGTGAACCCTGAATGAGCAACAGAAGCAGGAAAAAAAAAAACTGCTCGCATCACTGTGGGATGGGCATCTTCCTCACCCAGTTAACATAAGGGGGAAAGTATTTGAAAAACCACTCACTTTTATGCAGTCTGGTTGAACATGAATTGGTTTTATTTCTCTAAAAGAATGTATGCATTGCAAATTAGCAGCATAGCAAAGGTCACATTTTTCGTCATTGGGATACTACATCCTAAAATCGTGCTCCCGACCCCTCTGCAGTCTTAACTTTCTTCTACCCTTTTTTTAAGTAAACTTTTTTTTGGGCAAAGAGACCTCCTAAATTTAAAATCAAAAGCTACATTTCTCACAGTAGCCCATGCTGGTGTTCCATCGTTTTTACAATGTTTTCTCAAAGTCCTCAATGAGTACTGCCTTGCTTTGTTTTAGTGTGGTCCCTCCACTTAACACCTCATTGGTGCATATTGTTATATGAGAGATTTAAGATTCTTAAGGCACTCATCAACAGTCAGAGAAAATCAGATTTCACGTGGGTGTGTGTATCTTGGAGGCATTTGGAGCCCAGGGGTCCATTTTGTCTGAAATTATTTAGGTCTTTCCGTACGTGTTCAGATAGAGGTTTGTTTGGCTATCGTGTTTGCATGTGTGTACTTGTGGTATTGTGAAGGCATTATCAGCGGGGTATCATTTTGTTGGAAAATGACTTGCTGCATGATAGCTGCAGCTGACAGTTTGGGTCACAGAATTCCTGAAGCATACGGACCAAACTGTCCCAGCGCATTAGGTTTCGTCACAGTTCCCGGATTGGTGAATTAATGATGTGTTCCCATGAAATTGGGCTCCCATTCACCTGATCTCACGCCATGAGACTTTTTTTTTGTTGAAAGCCTATGGATGAAGGCCTCGGGATCTCCCTATGCTTGAAGAAGGCATCAGAAACGCATGTGCTTCAGTGACTCTCGAAATTTTGTCAGATCTTGGTCAGGCATGCGTGACTGCTATGAAATAGGTGGTGCACATGTCAAGGTGTTCCACTGACTTATGGATGAACATCCCAAAGATTGTATTGGTGGCACAATTATTCTCAGTTCATTTAGGATTCTGAACCCGATAAATTTCATCACTTCTGTTTTTTTTTTATTTTTTATTTTATGTGTCAAATACACCCCAGTGGTAAATACTGTAGTACAATAAATTTGAAGTGTTCCATAACTTTAAAAAAAATAATACAAAACCATGGGAAGCTTAGAAACATTTATTTTGAAAAATCAATTAATTCCACCGATACAATTATTTTAAATTTTGGTAGTTGTTATTGTTCAAAAGGCAATACTGTAATTGTTTAAAAGAAAACAAAAGGATTTAAAGTATTCTTTTTCACACTTTGTATGTCAAAATATCTTTATCATTGTGCCACAAATGAAACTTCATGATTTGTAACGTGTTTCCTTTTGTTGCTAATTATATTTTTGATTTTCCCTGAAAACTGGCACGAATACATTTGAATGTTTTTAGAGTTTCTATGTATGACAAATGGTATTTCTAGTATTTCAATGTTTCTTTATCATCATTGCGTGTGTGTGTGTGTGTGTGTGTGTGTGTGTGTGTGTGTGTGTGTGTGTGTGTGTGTGTGTGTGTGTGTGTGTGTGTGTGTGTGTGTGTGTGTGTGTGTGTGTGTGTGTGTGTGTGTGTGTGTGTGTGTGTGTGTGTGTGTGTGTGTGTGTGTGTGTGTGTGTATGTATGCATGTCTGTCTTTCTGTCTGTCTGTCTGTCTGTCTGTATGGACCGTTTCATGTGTCGTTGTCGTGTAACCTCAGAATGACTAATCCATTTCAAACTGCAAGTGACTTATGATTTAAAGACCTATAAAACATTAGCATTATTGAACTCATTCATTTGTCCAACTACCTCCACAGAATTCATATTACGTCATATTTTATGTTTAGTTTTTCTTTTTCTTTTTTTTTTTTTTCAATATTTCACCGTTTTGTCCTATTAAAAATGCATGAATATTGAGGGGGAATCCGAAATAAACCAAATATTAAACTGACTATTCATACTGTGTGTATGAATTACGTTTGGCCTTGGTTCTACTTAGTACTTTAAGTTTTGACAAAGGTTAATCTGCACAGACTTCACTTAAGATGTTCCACTGGTTGTGAAAGTGTTGTATAAATAAAGATGCACGGTATGATATTGTATTGTAGTGTAATTGTAGCACTATGTTGTATTATCCATTTTTGCCCACCAGGAGGCAATGTTGTAATTAGGACACCGGGTTATTATCTTCAAATAACGTTGTCATTTTAAATCCAGGTATTAAAGGAAGTCACTGTCATCAGACAAAATCTAGGAGCTTTATCATCATGTTTATTTAAAACGTTTATTTTTTTTACAGTAAACTGGTAAGTCAAACAAGAAAACACACAACACATTATCTCATAACACTCAATACTGTATAGCATATCTTATTTTCCACCAAAATAGTTAGTAAAGCAATATTTTGTTCTTTAATTAATGTTTGAGTGCACTTTGCGGCTATAATTAGACTATCATTCCTGATAAATAAATTATGAGTAGTAACACAAAATGCGCGTCTTCACATTTTACAATTTTTATTTTGAGATGATCATATGGATATCAATTGAAATGCATAGGACGTCATGGTTTTGTGTACAATTATTATTATTATTATTATTATTATTGATAATAAGAATATTTTTTGCTGGAATCACATGCGAGCTCACTTGACCAGGATTCTGTCAGTTGATCATGAATAAATAGAGGTGTCTATTGGCAGTGATTTTGCCTAATCCGTAGGCGGAGAACATTTTTGAGCCTGTATCCAGTGAAGGCACTTCTGGAGAATGAAAGCAGAACAGCGCGCATGATTGAGAGGGAGCACCGAGCTGCATGTTTTCTCTTGCCTTACGGCAAACTATTTATTTTAAATAACCCTGTCAGCATGGTGATCAATTCAACCGCATTTGTGATTCCAAAATGTTTTCCTCCCCCAGTCAAAACCAGGTGAGAGGGAACTGAAGATCCGACTGGCATGCATGCAATGGGCCCAGTTTGGCAGAACGTCGTTGCGGTCTTATATGTTCCGTAAAATGGCTAAAATTGCACGTTCCGTGAGTTCCGCGAAAGACTGATCCAATTACAGCTGATCGTCACCAATTGCGCCCTCCAATAGGCATCAGCGCTGATCAGCGACGAGATAAGAGCCGTGGAAACCTCCACAGCTCTTTTCTCCACTGAGAAAATGCTTTCCTTCAGGACCTATTTGTATCATTTCACAACAATGTGCAAAAATAATCATGATAAAAATAATATATATATTTGAGCTTTTAAATGTTTAGATGTCTGCCCATTATAAAATATCTGCTTTTAAGATGTTTAGTGCAACATGCCAAAACGACTGAATGATGTTTGTTCTCACCAAAACTGTCACAAATACTGCCATATATACTGTCATTAAATAAATAAATAAATAAATAAACCACAATGATCTTAAACATCAATATCTCAAATTCTTGCTCCAAAATTTAGGTTTCGATAATTGACTTGGTCCTTTGTGGAACCCATATAATTTGCCAAATTGTATTTAATTATTGGTCTAAATAAGCCAGTCCCCTAATAAAAACCGTTATCCCGTTTTACGTTGCACGTTTTTAAATGTATTTTAACATGACCGCATTTTGTATATGTTTGACGTTTTTTGCACGGTGCAGTGCATGGACTCTTAAAATTAGGAATGTTGTTATTTATAAATAATTTTAACATCCCACATTATTTGTAAATAACATTCGTATTTTTATTGCGTATGCAATTGTTTTAATCGAATGGTTGACCGACGATTTTTGGATGCGACATCTTCAACAAAATGTTACACTTTAAAGCAAGCAAGCTAAATCTTCTACACTACTCTTAAAACACTGCATGATCGGAAATTTGTATTTCACCGTCAGATTTAAAATAGCCTAATAATGAGAATGACAGTCTCTAAAATCAGCATGCAGGTGCATGAATTTAAATGTATAATATTCATCACACGCAGTTGTGCACTGCCTCTTCAAACTGTATGATACAAACTACATCTCTTACCTTCAGGCTGCACGCAACATAACTGTAGTTGTGGCTGCTTGCAGGGCGTTATGTTTCAACTTTAGCAAGAACTTCTAGTTGTGTTTCCCACACCTGCTGGTACTGCTGCTACATGTTTTTTTCTTTTTTGTTTTAAGTGAGCGTGGGCTTGTCAAACAGGGGCTCATTAAAATACGATTGATTTATTGAATTAATGATCCCATTCACACAAGCGACCTGCAGAGTTGAATGCCTGTGAGTATACGTGTGTATGAAGGCAGCCTCCATATGTGGTTGTTTTTCAAGTGTATTGATTGAAATATATTGATAATGTCCAGCTTCCAATGCTGTTCGGTGGTACCATAATCTAATATAGTGAAAGGTTGGAATCAGCCCCTGACTAAAGTGCTGGAAATAAGGGACTCGACGTTATGACTGTCAGGTGGCCGATGCAATTTTAGAAGCGCATCTGTGACCATCAATGAAACCATTAACGTTGCACGTTCTTATTAAATTATTGCGCTATAGTCAAGTCTTTTCGGATTAGTCCTGCAATTCTTAATGTGAACAGCAGAGAGCGCGCCCACCAATCTGCTCCACTTCTGAAGTGGGCTGCAGGTCACAGCCTGGATGCTCTACAAAGGCCTCGAAAAACAAGATTTATTCACTCTGCAGCTCCCTCACAAAGGCTTGTATTTAATTCACAGCTTTATCTGCATTCGTTTATTATTATCATTATAATAATAATTATAATAATTATTATTATTAGTAGTGTTAGTAGTAATAGTAGTAGTAGAAGTAATAGTAGTAGTAGTAGTAGTAGTAGTGTTAGTAGTAGCTGCACATTCTTGTTGTTTGTATAGTCCTAAAGCAACATGTTTGCATTCTTTTCCATATCGTGATTTACTCATAAATAGGCTAGTATAGGCTATATTTTTTGTTTGCAAAAAAATAAAAAATAAAAATGTCTAATAATTGCAACTAGACCGCTAATTTTACTTTTATTTCGATACGTGCATTTTCCTTTCTATACACGGAAATCGATTATAATTCATTTGTGTTAGTGTCGGAGCACTGGCCTGCGTGTGGTTAAATTGTGTTCCTGGATTAAAGAAAAAAAATACGTAAATTACGTAATTCTAAACAATTCGCTGCGTGTATTGCGCTGTTATATATATACAAGCAGACTAAAATAACGTGTAATAATATCTAACTATACAAAATGTTCTATGATGGCAAAAAATGGCTTTTTATGATGAAATGTTTTGATCTTTCGTCCATATTATTATTATTATTATTATTGTTATTATTATTATTATTAGTAGTAGTAGTTTTAGTGGTATTATTTCGACGTTGATGAATTTTGTTGGTCATCCATGGCTCCATCCTCCGGTTATCACCTCTGATCACCAGGTGCATCCCCAAACAGGAGTGAGCAACTTGCAGTGGAAACAATCCGCAAAAGACCTAAGAAACCATGTGATGTTCTCACACGCACGCACGCGCGCGCGCGCGTGCGCCCTATAAGTATAAATTACGCACGAGGACATTTATGATTTTATATTTTATCACCCTAAAGTTGACTTATTTTCTAGATTAAAAAAAAACTTAAATTCTCGTTTTTGTTTAAGCGTGAGATAAGGTAATTGTACTACAGGCTTGTCCGATCTATTATCGAGCTGATCATTATTTAGTGCAATGTTATTGTTGATGTGTTGCAGTTGGCCTGCGTGGATTCACTGCACAGTGCTCCAATAGCATCCCAATTCCTGATGGGGAGTGAAAAAAGTGCAGCCATGCATGCACGAGTGGGAGGTTCCACTCGCCTCAATCACGATGTGAGACTTGAACAGCAACACGAACACAAGCAAGCAAGTAAGCAAGCTCCTGCATGGGTTGGTGCCGGGACATCTCCACTCTGCTGTCTTTGGACCTCATTGTCTGCTCTTTTCTCCTTGGACGAACTCTGATTGGATCCTCAAATCAGCTCCGAAGCGCTCGGCTCTCGAAGAACACGTAAACGCGTCTTCTGTTCTGATTTTTACAGGTGACAGCGAGCGCTTTTGTGCATTTATTTTCTATCTCTGACGTATATACACTCACGACCATGGTGGATGTTTTAATGGTCTCTCAAAGTCGTGGTGGCTGCGGCTCAACAGGTTCCGATCACGGCCGCTTTGTGAGCGATCGGGTTGTCGGACTATTTTCCTGACGGCGCCCGTTGTGTGTGTGTCTGTGTGTTCTTATGGATCTTGCAACAGGTCCTGTGTCAATCGAACGACTCCCCGTGGGGGAACAATCCGAGACGCGCATCATGTTGGACGGCATAAAAATAGAAGAGCATCCGCTGCGATCGGGACAAGCGCTGGGTGTTATGCTCGGTGAGTCAGTTAAAAAAGAAAGAAAAAAAAATATATATATATATTAGAAAAATATGTCACGCCACTGAAATTGCAATTATAGTTTTAATTTGCGTTAATTGTCGGGTGCATCCTGACATTTAATTGGATGGGTGACTGAAACCGCGTGGGACTTTTTTTCTTTTTCTTTTTTTGAATTTAAAGCCACGTTGTGCATTGATACACGTGCAATTGGATGTTCCCACTAAAGTTGACTTTGGTTTCCAGGGACAGACTGTCACCACCAGGCCGTGTGTGAAGGCTGCCACCGTCCCATCTCTGACCGCTTTCTGATGAGGGTCAACGAGTCGTCGTGGCACGAGGAGTGTTTGCAGTGCACAGTGTGTCAACAGCCTCTCATCACCAGCTGCTACTTCAGAGAAAGGAAACTTTACTGCAAGCACGACTACCAACAGTAAGAACTGCTTTTTTTTTTGTTCCCTCTTTAATTGCTCCTTTTTTTTGTGCGAGCGCGTTTTGGTGATGCTTCGTGACAATTTGGCCTGCTAGGGAGTCATGTGTTGAACGCATCTTTCGGGAAATGCGCTAAACCACGTGTGACATTTTAATAGACCTAATCTAAAAATAAAAATAATAAAAAACAATGTATGCTGAGCAGTCTTAGAAATATACAAAACCTCTACAATTGCCGTCTTAGAAATATACAAAACATCTGCAATTGCGTAGGCCTGCTCTAAAACTCAGATGCATTTGAGACATTTATTTATTATTATTATTATTATTATTATTATTATTATTATTATTATTATTATTGAAGAACAAAAAATGTCATCATCATACACCGGCCCAACACTATACAGGAATCCTGAGTTCATTATTCTTTACGTTTCCAAGTTCATGATGCAATTTAAAATGAAAGAAAATCTTGCCTCTCTAAAACCAGTATTTTGTATATTAATTTACCTCGAAATCTGTAGTAAAATTTCAAGTCAGTAGTGTATTAGTTATTTTACGTTTGCATAAATGTGTGTGTTTTAATTACACTGAATTGCATTTCCTCATTAGTTTTAACATGCGCCAAATAAAAGATGCATGTGAGTCATTAAAATGTTTACATCGTGCCGATTATGACTATGTGGACTTCCTAACACAAAGCATCATAATTAGACACGATAGAATGCATAACTTGATGGTGTTTACTAATTACTGTCGGACTGAGAGATTCCCATTGAAAAAAAGAATGAAATTTTACATTTGTGTAATTACAACTGCAGTCGCAGTGATTTGATGATTGATTTGATCATGTCTTTAGACAGCAAAGCAAATATAATTAAATACAGACCTTTTATTACACTTACTATTTTAATGTGCTATTCTGTGTGTGTGTATGTGTGTATGTATGTATATATATATATATATATATATATATATATATATATATATATATGTATATATATGTATATATATATATATATATATATATACACTTTTTTTAATTGCTGTTACATTGATCACATAGCATTGAAGCAGGTATTGCGGTCTGGTAACAGATTTAACAGTGCTTTTTGGGCCTTGACGACCCTATAGTTTCTCATTGCATGGAGCTTTTCATGCTTGTCATCAAATGTTCACCTTTTTGTCTGCGGCCTTTTTAACAAATCTACTTTCATTACTGGGACATGGTGGCTCCCTGCTAGACACCTTGCAAGCAACAAAGAGTTACATCCATTGCCGTGTGTGCCATTCAAGCAGCTTTGTCACAGTGTAGTTGTGGGATAACAATAGGGGGTAAAAATCATAGCAGTAACTATGGGATACCAGAGTCATGGCGTTAACGCTCAGAGGTGGTGGAAGCTGGGAGGGAAAGAGAGCGAGACAAGGATCTCTTCCTCAGTTCTCCTCTTTTTTTTTAACCAAGGCCTATTTGTAGTTGTAGCAGTGTGTTTCTAAAGAGCATTTTATACAAGTGTATTGGATCCTCCTCTTAAATGGTAACAACTCCCTTTGTCCTTGCTACCATTGTTGGGAATGGTGTCAGCTTGTGTGGCACATCAAATCAGAGCCGAGCCTGGCAGAACAACAACAACCCGCTGGGCGCCATCATGCGCTCACGTGCTGTTATTCAACATATCTTTTAATTCACCGTACACTTTTCAATCCCCTACTCCTCCACGTTTATGGTAAAAAGCTAAGCGGAGGGTCCGGTCCGCATGTCACACACTCGCGTACAAAGACAGACCGTTCTCTCTTTTCCTGTTTATTCCACTTGCAGTGATGGGATATTTAAGGATGTAATTGGCACCTTTTTGACTTTTATGACACCCATTTAAGATGCATTTGTCAGCCCACAAACTGCCTGGGGCTGTGAGGAGAGCTCCTAGCGTTCTAGGTTCTCCTGCCTAATTACATTCCTACAGCAACTGATTCATGGTCCGTAATCAGCTCTCACCAACTATAATAAATCAAGGAATTGGCAAGCATTCTTTTTTTCACACCTTTGGTACAGCTTAAAGTGTAAACAGGGGAAAACAATTGTGTACCGTGTGATTAAAACTCCCACCAACACAGTTCAACCTGTCTTGCTCCATATAGTGCAATTATATAGTAACAAGATTGGATTTTATTATCCTTTTATCCCATATGTTTTTCTTTTTTTTTTTTCTGTCTTTTTTTTTTTAACACCATGCCACTGACCCATGTTTATTGTTGCTGTATTGACCTAAATTTGAAATTTATGTGAAGGCAAATTATGTTTGACCGCTTTCTTTTTTCATCAAAATTGGCAAATAGGATTTTAATGTACTTCAACAGAGCTCGGGTCTTTTATATACTTTCAAACAGGAGACACAAAATAAAATCTTATTTGGGGGTGAATATGACCACGTTTAGAGCCGTCGACAGCAACAAGCTTGTACGAGACGGGCGCTGGAATTACACTACCCTGAGAGACTTTGTATTTGCGGCCTGGTCTTCGCAGGTCAATCATGCATCATTAGAAATGAGATCATTTCCCTAGAGGGACCTTTCCTTTAACCATGCATCCATGTAGTGAGGCCATCAGTGGGCCGAGGTGTTGGGCAACACCCCTGTAATAGACTGCCTCGTTAGGAAGTGCCATGGGCTATATCTACAAATGTAACCCTCATCATATTACAACAAATATCTTAGAGCCAGCTATTCTGGATGTATTGAAATGCATGATTATATTTTAGTGTCAAACCGTTTTTTCTCTGTAGTGACCCTTGATGAAAAAAGCCGAAAGTGGCAACAACAACATTTATGAATGCCAGACATTTTTTTTTTTTATCCAAACGTAAGCCAAATTTCAAATCAGGTCAAATGAGTATAAGGAGTAGATCAAAACAACAGTGATGAAGCCATAAAAGTGGAGCTCCCAGAATCGGTCTCACCTCCCATGCATGCTGGACAATCCCCAAGTGTGCTGAGAGCTGCCTTTTTAGAACTGTTTGGAGTAGCCTCCTGTGAACTTGTTGTTTTTTAATTAGCTGAGCTTGTGACGCTGCAGCAGTGGTGCTGGGTAGATGCTGACGGCTGGCTTTCTGTGTTCGCTGTTCCACTGTGTGTGTGTGTGTGTGTGTGTGTGTGTGTGTGTGTGTGTGTGTGTGTGTGTGTGTGTGTGTGTGTGCGCACGTGTGTGTGTATTTCATTCAGTCCAGGACACTCCCGTGCGACTTGTGTACATACTATTGCCCATAGACCAACAACTAAAGATAAAAAAAAAAAAAAAGCAAAAAAATAGATGCTCTTTGTGTTGTCTTCCCAGCAGGATAGTTTTATAGTTAATTAAAGACGGTCCTACGTTTTGCGATTAAAAACAACCAAGCATTTTTCCAAGTTGATCTTTGTTCCTTTGAGGAAGACCTTTTTTTCACATTTGATTTTTCATAATTTACTCTATAAAGGATACAATTTTATTTTTAAGCACTGTTCTTGGGTAATGTTAGAAAAGCTAAGCTGCATAATATTGCTTCAGCTTGCTGGGATTTTTAATGCTCGGCGAGCAGCTAGCTTAAACTGGCCCTGTTCCTCTTTAAGGAAGTATTGGGTTCTAAGTCAACATGGCCCGGCCTGACCAAGCAGCACACTGGACCGCATCTTCTGCCATATCACAAATTTAGGCGCGTTTGCCTGTAGTGGTATTACGTGAAATTAAAAAAAAAAGGGATATTGAGAGAGCAAAAAGTATTAATTCTCTCATATTTTTAATACATATGATTTGCTGTGTTTAAGGGTATTAGAAAGGCGACACCAGATCTAAAAAGGTAATGAAAATATTTCTATTGTTAAATTAAATGTTTTTATAGAAAGTTTTATTCTTATGAAGACATTGCCAGTATATGTTGTCATTTTTCAGTGGACATAAATACAGGGTAATAGTGTGTGTTTATGTATGTGTGTCTAGTTGGGAGACAAAGCATTTTGCAGGATGCTTTGTGAAGCCACAGAGGCTCAGCCATGGTAATGCCATCACCACTTTAGAGGCCAGACTAGCGGCGAAGGATGTGAAAAAAAAAAAGGCCGTGTGGCATTGTGTGTCTGTGTGTTTGTGTGTGTGTGATGGCTTGGTCGGTGCAGGGGTGCAGGGGAGGAGAAGGATCTTGCAGAGGGATCTGCTTGGTGTGCTCACATTACACTGCATGATAGAGGAGGGGTGCAGAGGAACTCAAGCATGCAATTTGTTGGTAGCCACAATTTAACCTCATCTCCGAAAGCCGGCTGTTAGGCAGCCAGTGGGACATGTCAGTCAATCAGGGAAGCTAATCAGTGACACTGGAGAGAGAAAGTCCTAGGCTTGGCAACAGAGTCATTTTCATTACTGGCTCCAAGTCCTCAGGCCTTCAGGTTTATTTTCACAGCATGACAACTTTTCATAACAAAAAGGAAAAGCAACCACAAACCATTAAAAGTAATTTACAAATTGGATTTTGTCGAAATGTGTGAAATACTGCTTCTGAATCTCTCTGAGTAAATGTTTTCAATGATCATTTGCCGCTTAATTTGCCACTTACACTTTTAAATCCACAGACTTAAGATGTTATAATGCGGCTGCACTCAAATGTTTCATGTTTAATATTGTCACGGGTGTGCTGGTGCAAATTTCTGCCGCATTTTCAATAACATTTCACATCCGTTTGTCTCATTTTGCTCATGTGCGAGGCACATTTGTTTGGAAATTGCCCCCACTTGTTTCTTCAGGCGGGCCGTTGAAACGCGCATGAGAAATGGAGCCCCGGCCTCTGCTGCTGGCTACCAGTCGCTATTGGCCCCAGCCGAGTATATGTGATCCCAGTCTGGAATGTTTTTCCAACACGTAGGCTTTTCACAGATACACTAGAGAGGACTGGCATCACAGTGGCAAGTGCTGCATTCAGACTCTTGTGTGCTCAAGGCTTACTCTCACACTCATGTCACACATTCTAGTTCTACATGGCAATGGGCAGAGCAGTGCATTTGCCAATGTGCACACCACATTTGGTGAGGGTGTGGGCAAATATGCGTGTACACCCCCCCCCCCCCCCCCCCAAACCCCTTCTTTGTCTGTAATCTACGATCCTTCCACCGGCCCACATTCACCTTCCATTTTAGCGCTTGTCTCGCTGGCTGAACGTCATTCTAAAGTTTAACAATCTAGATATTTGTACAGATCCTACAAAACACATTTCTTTGTCTTTCCTACCTTACAACATTTAATCTTCATCAAAGGAGATTAGCCCCCCCAAAACCGGTATTCCTGCGCCAAAGTGACTGACAGAGATCTGCACTTTTATCATTAAGTGTGACACTAAGCTGGTCAGAGCTTTGTCTTGAATAGAGGGTCTGACGGAAACGGGGGCTCCTAATCCTTTTATTTGTGTCAGACCCAAAAAGAGGGAAGAATGGGGCCAGGCCACAGAATGCCACAGCCCTTAGTGCCCCCTGAGACCTGGCCTCCACAGCCAAGTGAGCATGAGACGCATCTTATGTGGTCCATGCACCCGAGCGGAGACATGTCCACGCCGACATAAGCACAACAGTGATGATGAAATGTCGGCACAAACGCAGCGGTGTCGTTTGTGTTTGCATCCATGCAGGCACGGAGTTCATTTCCAAGCATGTACCTGCACCGAGCAGACGATATGCTCATCTCGTACTTGCAAAATCATGCAATTCAGTCGAGGATGAGATTAATAAAGTTTGCCGCTTCGCTGGTCAAGGTCCAGCGCTGGCTTTTGTCTTCGGCTCACATCGGGTTGTGGGGCATCAGCTCCTTTGTGTGCGCACCCTTGTGGTAATCCATCTCCCGCGGGAGTCCCTTGGGGCACTTTATTTACTCATTCAACTGTTTGGAAGTCTGTTAGACTGCAGATCAGATGCAGTGAGACCAATGTGATTATTTTAACCAGCACTGCAAATTCCTGCCAAGCATCTCCTCTGCAAGTCGAAGGATCGCTTCATGCTGGCTCATTGTTCTACACTCTGGAATTAGATGTAGTGTTTCTATAAGTCTTAGAGTCTGATTTGGTTTGTTTTAATGAGAAGCTCACAGAAGTATGCATTCTTTAAGTTTGCATTTGTTTGTCAGTCAGTCATTCATCATTCAGCATCATATCTGCCTGGTGTCACAGTGTAAAAACCGACATCTATGTTTTCTTGCCAACACTGAGATGGATTTGGTTATCCATCCATCAACATCAACCCAGAGCATGTATTTGGGGCTAAACCCCATGTTAAACCATTGCAGGCTGTCAGACTCGCTGAATTTACTCTCTGTCTGTCCGCCTGGTGTGGCTAGGGAATTCGGCTGCGATCTGTTGCCAGGATGGCATCTACAGTGACAGCTCTCAAAATACGCTGGTTAGCATCAGCGTGCTTACCGTTGATGGCTTTCTTGGCAAGAAAAGTAACTCTGTAAGAAAAGAGTGCAGATTGGGTTTCTTTGAGTCTGACTCACTTCGCTCCCTGTGACCAGCCCCCCCACAGCTAGCCAGCATGATTTGTGCATAAGGTCCCGTGACCCATGGAAGCTTCAAAAAGCAACCAGGGGAAATATTTGGATGATCCTGATGGGGGAGTGAAGAAGAGGGAGGGAGGTAGAGATGATGGGGTAGGTGCTGATGTAAGCCGAGGCAGATGTGAAGAGTCTGCATTAAAGCCTTGGTGATGGGGGAGTTGGGAGTAGGGGGTCCAGAAGATGAGGGTTCCTCCCAGAGCCTCATCCAGGCAACCGCCATCTGAAGGCCCATGTTGTACGTACATAACAGGCATGAGAAACCAAAAAATAATTTCATCCGAGGATACCGATATTCTACGGCCTACTCCCCTGCTGTACACACCTAGTCCTTCCTCCCGCTCCTCTACATTTCTCCTTTTGTTTGCAGTGGGTTAATGTTTCTCTGAAAGCTGCTTCAAATACATCTTCGAGGGAAATTCCAGGACTCCCAACTCCTGCAAACTGATATAGTGCCTCTGAGAGGCTGATGGATAAAGGGATAAAACTTGGAAAAGATTTCAAAGAATTTTTTTGTGGGAGTGCATGGCATCTTGCAGATCTTTTTGGTCACACAAAGTCGATGGCTATGAGAATTCAACGTGCTATGAAATCAAAGCTGGTTTGTATCTACTATTAATATGTTTTATCACAAAGCCTGTGAAGTTTTTTTTCCCCATTCTTAAAGCATAGGCTCTCATGGCCTGGTTTACAATTTATTTTTTTTGTTCATCCAAAATAGGATTGAGGTCCAAGGTCAAGTCAAGTTCTTAGTACAAAATCGAAAGCATAGAATTGTTCAAAATAACTTGGAACGATAAAGAATTAATATTCAAGAAGAACTAACAATTACGAGCTTTGTCTTTATACTTTTGGCCATATCATTTTGTTTGTGAGTGCAATGGCTCAACAGGAATAGGTGCAGTTGGCTCAAACTCCACCATAGCACTTCAGAACAAAATGTGCCATCTCAAGGAGCCCCCAATCAATCTTTGGCCCCTATACATGTCGCAGCCTCCTCCTGAGAGTAGGTGGGCTGAGTAAGCACAGTGGCCCCCCGAGTATCTGTCTGTCTCACGTTAGCCCTGCAGGCCCAAGCACACAGGGGTGCGCCGGAGCTGTTCCGTGAAACCAGAGCTCCGAAGTTGTGTTGTGATCCCAGCTGGAGAGACATCTCTAGCGGAGCCCTCTCGCAGCATGCAGCAGAGGTCACCAGTGGCCTCTCAACCTCCATCACTCCGTAGTGCTTCTGCACTGCACACACTCAGACGACATTATTTATTGACTCGCAGTCACTTCTAAGGATATGCCTTGCAACAAATACCAGAAGACCTGAAGTTTTGATGAGGTCATGTTTATCGACTCATCTGGCGACCAAAAATGTTCCAAATTTTTTTTCGATGAATGTTTTGTGTGAATTTTAATGTCAGTAATGACATACTGCCAGTGAGACTACAGTGAGGTCACCATCTGTTATGACTGCGTTCAACGGTTTCCCCCGCAAACCTGAGTCTGCTAAATAACCGTGAAATATGGTTTTAGGAAAAATGCCATCTAAAGCGTCTCTGCCTTGAATGTGTCTTTGCAGTTTCTTAATACAGCCTGTTTATCTCTTCATTTGATCATGTGTTTTGCATTCCTGTGTGAAATGGCTCGCGTGTGTGTAACCGAACGACTGCGTGAGGAGCGCTGCCGCTTGCGTGTTTGTGAACTGGGTCTGTCACTTGGCCAAGAATTGGACATACTGTTGGCAGCAGGCGACATAGTCTGTGGATTCTCCTGCTGGTCATGTTGCTTCGGAGTCGGTATGCGGTGCGTGCCACCAAACCGCCATTGCGTACCCCACCCTCTGCTGCCCCCGTAACCCTCTTGTCTCTATCATCAGCCAAGCGGCCCTCTCCTCGCTGGGCCCCAGCGTCTGGGCTGTGGCCTGTAGATGAGTGCTATATCCTGGCTGTCAGCACCGGGGTTTGCTGGGGATTGGACCCGAGTGCAGTATCAGGCTCTGTCTGTCAGCTCCCCGTTCCACTTCCTCAGCACCCCTTGATAGGCGGCCGCAGTCAGTGGTACAAACATTCACTTAGCCCTGCCGGGACATGGAGCTGTGACTGGCTCGCATCTCAAGATTGACACTGTAAGGATCTCCCGTTTCGTATAGCCATGCCAATGAAGAGTGGTTGTTTAAAGCCATTCAGAGCTTGGGTGTTGTGTTTTCAAACAGACTGCAGTCTTTGACAGACCATTTACTATTTTAGCCCGGATTTCAATTTGGCACCTCCGAACTTTTTTGCTTCTATGCAGTTACGGCTTCTTACATCTCTCACATCAACAATTCCATTCCCATTCATCAGACTGATTCATATTTGCAAAATGCCATTTGAAGTTTGTCATAAATCTTAGAGAACGTAGTGTGTATTTTTACCCGGCACATGGTGCCATACCTTCGCTATAATACATACAGGTACATAGTGACTCATACACATCTGTACTGCACATGGCTGCGTAAGGTCCTTTAGATGTCAGAGGATTTGCAACTATAATCAGATTAATTGGTCCATCTTTCCCTGGAAACATCACACGGAGGCAACCTGGCAGCTTTCAGTTGCATTCTGCTGATACTAACCAGAGGTCACGGCTGCAGGACCCAGGTCAAAAGCGTCAGTGCACAGTACAAAGAGAGATGCGGGAGCTGTCTATGGCAAATATGTTTGAAAAACTAAACAATATGAATTTAGACCCCTATAAGTTGCAGTTTCCATTAGCCACAATGGTATTATAAATTCATAGCAAAATTAGTCCTGCTTCCAAATTAATGTTGTCCCACATGAGTGACACTTTTCCTACTTCAATAACTATTTGAGGAACAACGTTCAGAAATTATGCTATTCCTCATTTTATGATAGATTTTCATTTTGATTACAATTTTACAGCAAAGTTTGCGGTCTTTCAAAGGGTGCTCTTTTTATACCACGATATAACTACAACTATATATAACTATTAAATAATATATACCTACAAAAATACAGGTGACATTTCTTGGACAAAAATATATGTTAATGGTTTTCTGAATTTTCCCAAGTGCCCTTTATTTGATCTGATTCAATAATAAAATAATACAGTGGGTTGTGGTTTACCAACTCAGAAAATTCAGATGGTCTTAGGTAAGCTGCAGATCCCGAACAGACCAAACAGACCTTCATACTCTTTCATGATTGTCCAAAAGTTTATTTCCGCCTGCACTACCTAATGTGGTAAAGCCAGCGCTGCTGGCACATAAGACGAGCAAAATGAGCCATAAAAACGGTTTCTTTTTGTACAAATTCTGCTACACCCAGCTCTGCTTTTTTCACACATTCTGGCGCTAATAGGCTCTGACACACCCTAAACAACCACCCTCACAAAACGAGTGTGGAGCCAGGCACAGCGGTTTGGTGTCCAGGGGAAGCCTGTGGCTCTGGAGCCAGAGAAGGAGTCATGCCCCGCTGTCCCACAGAGATGACAGGAAGATAAGAAAGAGAGTTGGCCTCTCCACACAAAAACATCCCACTAGGAACCAACCTATCCTGGGGGTGAGCTAGAGGAGGGCTTCAGGACTCATGTCTAAATCCTTCCTCTCGGCACGAAAAAAAAACATCCAAAGCTTGATCGAAGGGGTGATACTTTGAGTGAAGTTGACTTAGTCGCTCAGTAGCCACCAGAACGTGCCGCGTGATATCACAAATATCCAGATCAAGTTTGTACTTTAACAGCATGCTTCTGTGTATCACAAGTTTGGCTTTGTGTCGTGGCCTCCTTTAACAACAGCCACAGGAATAAAAGAGCAAAAAAACCTAACTGAAATTGACAGAGTCTTGGCAGACACAATGGCAGCAGTTAGAACTTTGGAAAGTGCTTACAGTTTGCAATATTCGAGAGGGTGAAGTGAAAAGGTAGCCATTTCTTCAAGACAATGTATAATGAGGGAACCATGGGGAAGGAGAAACAGCGAGCGGTTTCTGGAAGCGGCACTACGACGCAGCAGCATTAAAAGAGATTTACACCACCAGCTCTAAAACAGTTTTCTTTTGCTCAATGGTTCCCTCCTTTACAGATATTTCAGGGAAGTAATAAACTGTGGCTGACAAGTGTTGGAGTGCCTTTGAACCATCTCTCATGGGCAGCGGAGCTCCATCATTTCTGTCACAGTGTTGCCGCCATGCATCATTACTTTTATAGAATTCTACCTGATTCTCCTTGTTAACAGCCTTTTGGCCTTGCCTCCTTATTAGGATCAGCTTGTTGTGGCTTATAGTAAAATAATATTGCATAACTATCCGCAATGCAAAAGGCATGATGTTTTGCTTTTGGTTTAATGTCACAGTGAGTTGTTTTTTTTCCCCGTTGTTTAAGTGGATAGGCTGTTTTTCCCTGACAGTTAAGTTCTTTTTGAAGCCGTCTGCTCGGTCCAAAATGAGGCCCTGCACAGTGTAAGATGTCATTCTCCCACTGTGCTGACCAACATGCTGTGTGTGCCCATAACATTTAATGGTATTTTGGCAAATGCTCATGGAAACTCTTACTTTGCCCAGCAATGTTACATTCCCGTCTTTCTAGGTCCCCAATTTGTTTTATTTACTATATCCACGCATTTGGCTTTGAAGAACACAGTCTTAAGTTTTAGCCAAAAGAATATGTATATAGTATATGATATATATACATATATATACACTAGCATTCAAAAGCTTGGTGTCACTTAGAGTTGTCCTAATTTTTAAAAGAGAGAGAGAGAGAGAGCGAGAGGGAAAGCTACATACACATATGCAGTATTGGGGCTGCGTGGTTTATCGAAAAAATATTGGAATCACAATAACACCTGATACAATATGCAAATTGCAAAGACATGCAACATTTTTGTCATGGAATTGTATGTTTTTATCTGAATTTGACCAGTCAAATGCAAACTTAAATGCACACCGCTACCCAATAGTTGGGCATAATCATTGTGCTTGCTTAGTTTGGTCCTGTTTTTCCAATATCGTGCAGCCCTAAGATGTATTTATATAATGTATTGAAAAAGCTTGGCAGGGGCCGGCCGGATGCACCCACTATTTTATTTCATATGTCTGTACAGTATATTTTTATACCGTGTGACTGTAGCACTAATATTACAAGGACTTAAAAGTGTTACAATTCAAATGTTTTGTTACTATTTTGTTGTGAAAGATCACGTGATACCTCAGGGTGTTTTTGATAGGCCTTTACATCGATGACTTTGCAACTGCCGTTCATCTGCGTTTCAAATTTTGAATCATAGTAAAACTAGGTGTCGACGGTGGGTCTATCATGGACTCAACATTCAACCATGTCGCCGGTTGTGCAGTGTTGGTCTTTGTCAACAAGCTTTCTTTTTGCAGTAGTCACGTGACTTTTTTCAGTGGCATCTGGCAGTGTGTAACTGCCGGTGTGGGAGTGGTGTACCACCCGGGTCTGCGATTCCCATCATGTTCAACCATTTGCTAACGGCTACAGCTATAAGTAGGAATTATTGCTGGTGAGATAAGTATGGAGATAAGCTGGTTCTTTCCTGCAAGATGTATGAGGTGTCTGGACAGCGTGACAGATACACCTGACCTGGAAACGAATGGCAAGACATCAACTTTTTCATCATTAGTTGTTTGTTGCATGTCGAAATGTCCCACATTGTGACGGAAATATTAAAGTTCAACCTAGAACTCAGAAGAAAAAAACAAATCCTAAATCTGTAGTAGTACATTTTGAAGTTTTTTCCTCTTTAAGGTGTGTGGGAGAAGCATTCCTTTAGCTCACTAAGCTCCAGGGCCTATCCCCCGCCTTTGTTCTTTGGCATCTCTCCCCTCGCTGCCTTCTTCGCACCAGGTGAACGCTCAGCCCCTCGCAGCTTTTATTTATGACACATTCCCTCACATGTAAAGATGATGACGATGACATGTTACAGGCATCCACTGGTATTGCACGTTTAAAAGAATGCTATTTTTAAGCCCCAAAACAAATTTGATGACACTTCACATGCCAAAACAGTTTGGCCCATAGATCATTGTCATGAGATGTAATTATTATGATGGCGCACTTAAACATACTTTATGGCTTTGTAGTTAGCCCTATAGATGGCACTGGCACACATTTTAAGACTTGTCACTTGACCTAAATACACTAGCGATATGGTTAATGATTTTATTGAATATTCTGTTATATCTATCTATCTATATATATCTATATATATATATATATATATATATATATATATATATATATATATATATAATGTATCTGATGTAATCAGATAGATAACATATATATGTTTTTTTTTGTTTTTTAATCATATTCAATATCACAAGTTAATGTCCAAAGAGTTCACCCACTGTTATGATTGAAGGGCATACTGGTGGTTTGACCCAGCACACAAGAGTTATAGGTAGCTGGTCAGCTTGTCAGTCAGGTCGGGCTGTTTTTTAATCATTTCATCTTTGCTGTGGGGCTCTCATGAGACCCCAGCAACGTTTAGCAGTCTGCAGCACAGGACCCCGGGGCTCGTCTAAGCCATGCCTGTATCCGAGCTGCCATTATTAGCTCTGCTCTCAGGAGCCCGCCGCTCATCTCTCCCCTGAGAGGAAGGCTGAGAAATGAAGCGCAGTGGCTGGGCGCGGCAGCAGTGAGCCAACAGCCATGGAACAGTAATTACTCCATTGATATTCCTTGTGCAATAACACTGTCATCTCTCTTTTGCATAAAGTCACTCGCCTCGCCACAACTGATGAATGCATTAGATCTTGTCCAAAGGCTACAAGAGAAGGTGGCATGTGTTTTTTGAAATGTTTTTTTTTTTTCTTCTAGGAAGGATTTTAGGTGTGACGTTTGTTTCAGTCAGTTGTTCAAATTAGCGATAATGAGGACTCCGTAACTACTCTGTACAAACAGGCTTCACAGTCTTTGCAGTATTGAAACGTAAACTAGAACTAGCAACAACTCAAATTTGGATCAGCTCCAAACTGAAGCCTTTCATAGAGAGTCATTTCCTGGAAACACTTTTTCACCATTGTAAATGAGAACATGTTCTTAATTGGCTTACCTGGTAAAACATTGAATTAAAAAAAATATTAAAAAAAAAATTAAAATTATTTATTTATTTGTTTTAAAAGATGCAGCCTTGAAAAAAATATAATCAATTCCATAATATGCACCTTTATTTTCTGTTCTACTTTATGTACTACCCAGCCACCCCACGATTTTCCAGATGATTTGTTTTGCAGGTTTTTTCACTGATGAACAAACAAAAATAACGTGTCTTTGGTCTAGCGGATTTTCAATGTGTTTCTCCTGCAAATGTGACCGTACGTGTTGGTGTACAGTGTATGTGTGTGTGCTTCTGCCTGAGAGAAGAGTGTGTATTAAGGGGGAAGATATCATTGGATGTCATAGGGCCCTGTCTCAGGCCTTGGTTAATGGCCATTGGTCATAGGCTGTCTCCCCTTTATTTCTTTTGCTCTCCTGCTCTATCCTTTCAGGTCTCCCACTGGTACAGCACCCTCAGGCACTGCATCATTTATTGCTGTCAGGAGCCACATAGGAGGGGGGGAGCGAGGGGGAAGACTAAGAGTACGTGTGCGGATGGTGTGTGTGTGTGTGTGTGTGTGTGCAGGAGAAGGGGAGACAGAGAAGATGTGCTGCAGGGGGAAGCCAATGGAGGCAATGGGGAGAGGCAGGCACGCTAGACTGTCAAATCTCAGCAGTTGAATATTTAATGGAGCCTGCAGTGTTTATTTAGTTAGCCTGTCGATTTTTACCACTCTGTCAATAGCGGCCCCCATGTAGCCTGCTGATGATCTTTAGTGTCTTTTCCCTTAGGAGCGGCAAGGCTCTAAATGCAATTATGGATTTTCCTGCACTGCAATGTGTTTGATATTTTTACTGATCTAATTTGCAATCTGGTAGTTTATTGTTTGGCATTTTAGTGGCGCTCAAGTGGCGAGGCAAATTTGATTTCCTCTCATAATTCTTTATAACTTCATTAATGCTGTTAGCGCATTGGCACAGATCTTAAATAAAGCCAAAAAAATCATCCCATGGATGGACGCTTCCCCATTTTATGGGGTCCATACACCATTATTTCACTGATTCTTGTTCTAATTAAAAATCATCCTAGAGGTGTATTGTCATTGTTAAATTGGCAATCGCAATCAGATAGATGCAAATGATTCCCTCTAAAGAGACATGCTCGTTCAACCATACGGTCACAAATGCAGTATCACATCAGTGGCATTCAGAGATAAAGGATATTAACAACAGAGGGACACAAATAAAAGTGGCAAAATAATGCGGCTGATTGTGTCCCACAACAGTGTGTGATTCGGTTGCGCTTCAGGATTTGCAGTCCTTTGACGGATGTGCTAGTTAGAGGGGCGGCATTAGCCGTAATGCTGTTAGCATGTAGCTGTGTGAGTGATGTGCTAGTTAGATGCCCAGCAGTAGAGCTAATGGTGTTAGCGTGTTGAGCCTACCGAGGGATGCAATCGGTTAGGCTGTGATGGATGAGTGTCGTGCTGCACAGGCCTGCAAGCATCCTCATTCTCCAGGCTGTCAGCTCCTTAAGTGGACGTACGCAATTAACACTGAAATCAGAACCCGCTCAATCTGCTGCTGGGCTCAGCATTCAATAGGAAAAATGGCTCATTTACTCTACGATGAGTGAGAGGTGGGCCATTGTAAAAAGATGAGTCAAAGCAAGGTGTGGGATATTGGAACTATTATATTAACATTACATATAATGGTGCTGTATTCATGTAATATGATTAAAGGCACACTGATATTTGTTCAAGTCTAGACCACAAGGAATTAAACGATAACATAAACCATAGGTGTTTCCAGCCCTTTAAAAAAATAATCATGAAATGTTGCCCAGCACCCTTGAAATTTGAGAGATCTTTTGTTTTTCTTTTTGTATTATTTCCATTTCAAACAACCTAGAAAAAAGTAAAACCTTACACTACTTGCTTGAAACGTAATATTAACGCAATAAAAAATACAGCACCTCCCATTGTTTCAAAATACTTTGCTCAACCCCCCCACCTCTCCCGAACTGAGCGTTTTATGTAAACAAAACAAGTGCAAAAAAAAAAGTGTAAATTAAATTGTGTTAAAATGTACAATTAGTCTTCTGGTCTTATAATTCCCTCTGCTACACACTATTCATCAAACACCTCCATTTCCCCCGAATGTTTATTCCACTTCTGACATCTTGGGCAATCCTACAAATATTGAATTGGTTTTATTTTAACAGTTAACCTGCAATCATATTTTATTTGTTAGACACAAAAAATATTCCACATAAAATGAACTGGGTGTGAATCTGGTTGAGATAAGGTAGTCAGTGACTGAACTCAGGATGTCATAATGTACATGTACATGACACACACTTTTTCCACTTGAGAGACAATGAACAGGGCACATTACATGATCAAACGCACACACCGCAACACAACAAATACTCACGCTTCACGGCTTCAAAAACTAACAGAGGTAACATCAAAGCTTCAGCATGTCCTTGATCGACTTTACATAAGCAAAACTTGTTCTCACTTGGTGAGTGCTGCATGCCTTAACATAGCTGTCATTTCAGGGGTCATAATTAAATTGTGTAAACTCGTGATTAGAACGCTGCATTGAAAGTGTATCACTTACTGTTTATGTTCAAATTTTACTCTTTTTTTTTTTTTTGTCCAGTATGACGTGGTCCTGCTGATCCAACTGTAACAAGTATATATAATATTTTTTTTAGTATTAATAATAATAACAATAATATAATAATTATAATGACCTAGCACAGCTTCTCACAGAAGTAAGGGGCACAGGCTTTTCTTCTGGAAACAAAATTAGCACAGTGTATAAACCTCATCTGTTGGAAAGAATCGCAACTGTGAGATCATTTGTTGGGATTTGCCATAAGAAGGCATCGGCACTATTAATTGTGCACTTGGCTACAATGTGTTGTTGTGGCTGCTACGTCACTAATCCTTTGTCTTGGGAAAAAAAAAACTGCTTCTATTTTCATGACACTGTAGTGTCCCGAAGCCAAGAGCCAGAAACTGGAATCACTGTTTAGTGATTTGCATAATAGCAGGCCGTGCATGTTTTGCATATGTTAAAGATGTGGGAGTGGTGTTGCATACAATTTGCAACATAATAATAATCATCGAAATGATTATTATGATGATCATTATCAATGTCGTGTACTATCGAATTAGATTTGATGTACTACACTATTATTTGTATTATTTAATAATAATTGATTGTAGTATATGTATTGTAGGTACTTGAATTCACTGAAATAATTCTATACCATCGTACTACTCTTGCTTGAAACAACGTCTCAATCTTAAAGCGGTGATGAAGTAGTTTTGTTTGAAAGAAGCTACAAATGTTCATAAATCGGTTTAAAAACTGACAATACAATTCTAAACTCAGTACTATTATTAAAATGTATTGTTTTATCACAATTATTTTTAAAGGCAATATTTTTGGTCCACTTTTCACATGCCTTGAACATATCTAATGTTCTGGCCCGTGCTTGTTTTTTTAAAATGATGTGTTAAAAGCCACCAAAGACTCTTAATTAGATTCTAGAATTAAATTTGTTCAGATGATATTAACATCTCTGCGTATTCACTCACAAAATAGTGTTTGAGATGCTCCCTGGGGGGTTGTTTTCCTTACACTACCGCAGAAAACATGCTGCTTTTATTTGCAGTAATCCTTGCAATTGCTGCTGTTAAGGCCCAATTTGAACACAGACTTTCATCTACCGACATTTCAGACAGCAAATAGCCCTCCTCTAATTGAACACTGTCATCAGTTGAGCTGCAACTACAGCCCCTCCCCTCTTGCATCAGAAGAACGCAAAAGCTCCTCCTTAAAAGATACAAGATATGTTTGTACTTGGGCCGTGGATGAGATTCATCGTTCTTATCATCTGAGACGAGCAGAGGGAGCGAGGTTGGGGAGGATCAGGAAATGTCACTGCTCTGTAATAGTTTATGATTCATCCCTCCACCTTTGACTAAATAATGAGGGATGACAATTAGAGCAGACCAGGGGAGTTGGAATCAAAGGAGCGAGATTCCCAGTTGGCAGAGTCAGGCGTGTCTGCGTGTGCTCCCAGCAAACTGGATCCAGATGTCAAGGTCTGCGCTGCCAAAGACGTCCGCTGCCACACAACGGGGTCTTTCTGCCAGGCGCCAAGACCATCTTTCAGCTTCCATGCTACAAACATGACAAGAGGCCCCTCTTCAAATAAAAGAATTCCAACTCACGCTGAGCCAAGTCTTGATAATGTGATTTATCAAACTCTGGCTTTGTGTCTCTGTCCGCTTTTTGTCTTCCCCTGGCCTTCACTCTGTTTTCGGGAATCCAGGTGGGGGTGTTAAAAAAGAAGATTAAAGGTGCTGCTAATCAAATAAAAGAGTGAAATCAAATTGTTGAACAAGTGCCAAGTAATATTACACTGATTGATTTTGGTTATGATCTTATCGTCCAACTCCTTGAACATTTGCGAAGCCAAATCCAGTACATGTGTAAGCCTCGCTATCTAAAGAATTTGATTTGTCTAGGTTGGGTCGGCTGGGGTTGGAGGGATTCAGGGGTCAGGTATTGTCACTCGGCATAACGACTGAATCAATGGCTCGGTGCAGTCGAGAAAAGGCCAGCGGCAGCGGGCTATTGATATGTTTAGCAAATTAGCCGCGATGACGGCAGGTGTGATTGTGAGTGAGGCTCTGGGGTCAGATCGTCATATGGTGGCTAACAGACACAATATTGCTGCGTGTCCTGATCTCTCCATTCCCTCACAATGGCATTAGGGGCACCCCAGGGAAATAAAGAGTCCCACTCCCCTATCCCCAGTGCTCCTCAAATTAACTCCCCTGAAGGTTAAGCTCCCTGATTCATAATTATTCAAGCTTACCACCAGCGCTATCGCCCCTCTCGTCTCCACATTCACTTCTCCTGAGTGGCACTTGGCTTTTTTTTTTTTTGTGGGAAAGCACAGGAATTAGATTAGCCAAGCCTGACCACCGAACATCCAGCCTCATGACAGGAGCGGGATTGGACTTGATCTCTGCCTGTCTAGCTGTCCCCCTATTCAATCTAGCTGTCTGTCTCTCATATTGTGTTATTGCTTGTGAGGGTCCCTATGGATGAGACATTTTCAGGCTTTCAGCCATGCTGCAATTGCATATATGGCTCTCCGAGGAGTGGGCAGTGTCATGAGCTTGTCTCTCTTGCATGGACTTGATTTGAATGATGCAAGCATGCGATGGGCTTTCACTTCTGCTTCTGTGTGTTGTGGTGGTCCTGGGACTTGGATCAATTTGGGCCCCTGATTAAACACGTGTGGCTACCAAGCGAAAGACACAAGCGTGTCTTGAGAGAAAAAAGAGTTTGACTGTAGGAATATATTGGGTATTGTGGTATTTCCCTCCTCTATTATAGTTCATTTTCTCATTTTTTTTTTTTACTTCCTGGAATGTCATTGCAATTGGGGAGGGTCGGCCATGGCTGCTACGCACCTCAGCTTTTTATTAAACTCCAAGAGAAGAGTAAAACATGATAAAAACAATAATAGCACTCACTCAAAAACTGTGGTCGGCTACAGCTCAGACTCACCAATTTCATACACCACCCCGGTCGGACCCGCCTCTGAAAGGCACATGCATGTACGTTCGACACCGCCTATCCAAATCAAGCTTTTGAGGGGCAGATTGGTATTGATCAGGATAGAGCTGCAAATTATGATTTAGTTTCATTTGACTTTTTTCGTATATGTTCATTAATTTTATCTTAGTTACTTTATTTACTTTACTGACACAATTAACACATGCAGGATGTGGGTTTCCATTCCGATACTATTTGGTGTTGAACCAAAAAACTAATTCGGTCTTTATGCATGACTGACTCAGTCTTATTTTATATATTGGTTAGATCATTTTCGTTTCAAATTTAATGCCCTCAGATTTTCCTTGCATTTTGAGAATGACTTTTTACTTCTTAGTCCAGAGCTACTTTTGTCTGACTAGCGTAAACAAATACTATCCAAAACATTAATTGACTCCCATGTTACAGCCAAGTGATGCATTTAACTTAAGCGGTTTAATTTGATGCTGCGGGAATTGCAGCAAACCAGTAAATGTGGTGCACCTTTAAATGTTGTCACTGCTCTCAATCAGCGTAGATGTTGCTGTGTGGACGGCTTATTGTGGAGAAGCTATATGTGCCTTGAAAGTCAATTGGCCTTCTCCGGAGGCCAAGGTAATGTAATAAGGCGCAACGCTGACTGAGGGGTGAGCTCTTTTTCTACAATCACATAATTAATCTCTGGATTGCACCTCTCGCTGTGTCATGACAGATACGTTTTTGTTCAGTGCATAATGGTGAGGTGCGGTACACTTTTTCATGCCTCTGTTTTGGAAAATGGTTGTAAAGCTGATTCCTTTGGACTCTACAGAGGGTTGCATCCGAAACAACACTCCCTTTGGGCTCTATTAGGAGAGAAAAAGATACACGTCTCAAACAGGTGCTTTAATAATATGTTGGCAATTTAGATAATGACTGGGAGTGAGATAAACTCAACTGTGTATTACAGGTAATTGGATACGTGGTGTGTGTGCTACATAAGCATCTATGAGTTGTGCATTGTTTTGGTTTTTTTCAGGTTTCAAGGAGCATAATAGGATGAAGTGGCAATGATAAGTATTGTAAGGCCTCTGAGTATGTAGACTCATAATGGCTGATGTCACATATTTTAGCCCTCCACATACTGAATGTTAATATAGCCTGAGGTAGATCACATATCTAACTGTGAGAAAGAAATATTCGACATCAGCTTGCAAGTGTGTCCAGTTAGTCGCAGGATGACAAATGCAACACCTGGGGCTGCCACAATGATCAAGTTTAGTGAGTTTTCCTCCAAGGTGGAAAAGTTGAAGCTATAATGAGAGGTGTCAACCCTGTGAGGGGCCGCACTGAAAGGGAATCGGTGGGTGCCTTTAGGGGGGCCGTTCTCTGGATCTCCTTTGCCGTTAAAGAAATTATTGTGGCAGTGTAAGGAGCAGGCCCACCCAGAGGATTTTGGAGAAGCTAGCCCATTACCATTGCTGTACCGCATAAGGGCCTTGCAAATGTCCTTAATAATCCGATGATGAATCGCTGCTTTAATTGGATCATTATAGCTGTAAATCTAGTTATATCTTTTAAACTGTATCTTAATGGGGTCACTGGTCCTTGTTTCTTTCATGCAGTAATATGCATTTTCTTTGTAAATGTTTTTAGTCCTTATGTTGTGAAAGATGGGTTGGCTAAGTGCAAACGTTTGCTAATGTCACGCCATTTCTTTCTTTTCGTGTAAAAGAACTACACATATGTCGTTATTGTATTGCCCACTTAAAGGCAGCACACAGGGTCAGGTTTCTCCCATTCTTAATTAGATGAGTGATGGCCTAATTACATCAAATTCATTATCTTCACCTCTAGAAATCAAGAGACTTTTATTGGAAATAAGGTTAGGCTTGCCCTCATCCATCATACCTTAACTAACCAATTCACAGACCAGCTTTTTTCATGAGCCATTATTACCTTGTCATAAACACTCACCTCTCGAATCCTTGAATCAAGCCATGATATGCAAAGCTTTTATCACATTAGTGTGTGTGACTGTGTCAGCCTCTTTCTACCTAAGATAAAGTAGGCTCCAAATAATTACATTCGCTTAGCTAAGGCTGCCACGGTACAAACGACAGCTATTTAAAGATGGCTGATAATTTGGTGTTATTATTATTATAATGACCTAGCACAGTTTCTCACAGCAGTAAGAGGCACAGGCTTTTCTTCTGGAAACAAAATTAGCACAGTGTACAAGCCTCACCTGTTGGACAGAATAACAAAAATTGTGAGATCATTTGTTGGGGTTTGCCACAAGAAGGCATAGGCACTATTAACACTTGGCTACAATGTGTTGTTGTGGCTGCTACGTCACTAATCCTTTGTCTTGGGGGAAAAAAAATGCTTCCATTTTCATGACACTGTAGTGTACCGAAGCCAAGAGCCAGAAACTGGAATCACTGTTTAGTGATTTGCATATTAGCAGGCCGTGCATGTTTTGCATATGTTAAAGATGTGGGAGTGCTGTTGCATACAATTTACAACAGTCCACCATAGGGCCACAAGCCCTTTAAATGCCACTTGGTGGTGGCACCATATTCTCAAACACATGAGGCCTGTCCAATGCTCTATGTTGGAAAGTGAATTAGTGTGCTCCATTCTTAAGCCAGTGATAGCAAGGGTCTGTGAGCAGTGATTTGTTGGCCGTGTATATTACAGCCCACGGTCAGGGAGGGAACACTGAAGTGTGTGTGCTGTGGGCATGTGCGTGTCTGAGTGTGTGTGAGGGATTGGACAGGCCGCCTTATCATTCAATGTTTACTCACAGTAAATTGAGTTGAAATAATAGTCTTTCTCTGAGGCAAAACAATGGAGGAGGCTGCAGGCGGATGGCCCAGGCTGCTGCAGAGCTGGCTCGCGCCACTTCAAAATGAAAGGCAGAGAGCCCGAGGCCATTTTGAGGAGGCTATGGTGGGAGGGAGGGGGATTGCTGCCTTTATGTGGACTGCTACACCAGTTGCGGGACAGACACCCCTCTGACAGGCACCTGGGTAGGACAACGGGAAGAGAGAAGCTGGGAGGCGAGCGGCAGCCTGTGGGGGTGACCAGGCCTCGGGGGGTGTGTCATTAGGGTGGTGGTAGGAAGGAAGATGACTGCCCTGAGGACAGAGGAGCGACGGGTCCCTGTCGGAGACCCACCTCAACCCCTCATTCCCTTGGGTATGCACTGAAGCTGGTGGCCTGTGTTCATCTATTAACCCGCACATGCATCAACACACACTCGTAATCTAGCTATGAGTGAGCTGCGGGAGTTTAACCTGTGGAGACAAGGGCTAGGTGATTGTGGAAAAAAAACAAAACAAATGTGTTTATTTTGATTGAGAGTAAAATCATTATTATTACCATTATTGATTTACAAAACTTAGTATTTATTAAACTACAAACTTGGTATTTATTCAATCACACTAAAACCCAACTGCTGCACTCAAAGCCATCATCATAGTCTCATGCTTATTTATTCCCGAATGTTGACTTGTTTGATTTTGAACATTATTATTTTTGTCAACTAAAAAGTTACCTTGTGCATATGATGTGGAATTTTATTCTGCTACATCTACACATTATATGCCATGTAGCACTTTGAGAGTCCTCCGAATATAAAGTGCGTTATAAATATAATTTATTATTATTATTATTATTGCATCTTTGCATACATACAAGACTAGAATAGGGATTATCATATTTATTTTATGTTATCTTCAGAAGTATTGGGACAAACTGGGCTAACCTGGGATCTCTGGGATTATATTGATACCAAATCATGTGGAATTAAGGAAATAAGAGAAAAAGACAGTTTTTGGATCTTTGTACCCTTGAATTTTGCAGAAAGGAAAATTCCTTGATCCCTAAAAAAAACCAATACTTTAAATGTGATTTGAAAGGACAACGAGAATATGAATCTGTTAAAAGGTAAATAAGAATATAACGAAATAATAGTAATTATTGGTAATTGTAACAGTAATTCCATAACACAGGGAACTTGCAAACGCACTGCATCGTTCTGCACATTCATCATTTATCTTCAATTCTAACATTTAGAGTTCAAGAGAGCCCAACATCAAAATCGCAATTTAAATTTTGATTCATCGTCCAGCCCTAGTAGAGATTGAGTGTACGCGCAGCAAAATGACATAGCCTTGCGACGCACAGACACGCCCATGCTATTGTTTCTGCTTGTGTGTTTCAGCTGCAGCCTTCCTCCTTCCCCTTCATTTATCATGCTGCAACATAAAGTGCTGCCACAGCATTATAGAAACAGCTGCTTTTTTGGACAGCCATAGAGAATGGGCTGCTCTCCAGCACACAAAGACGCACGTGGATCCAAAGAGGGTGTAAAATTTGTGCGTGAATGAAAACCTTTTTCCTTGCTGAGAGGGCTGAACGGGGGTGTCACCAAGGCGGGAGACTTTGTTATCACATCGGAAGACAAATAAGGATCCATATCAGCCCAATAATATGAACAATGAGTGGCAGGGAGATGAACAACGTCCTCCTTTATAGCCAAATATGCATAACTACAGCTGCTGCCCTCTCTTTAGAATTCATATTGAAGCATTAAACTGTGCCTCATATGCCTCATATACATAATATAGACCAAAGTATTACAAGACCGGGCCTTTGCACTACAGAAAGTAAAAATAGAAAAAGAGATGAGATTATAGTGTTGCACCCATAATAGCTAAAACTCGACTTTTAATGTGTCTTTTTTTTTCTCCATTCATCAAGGGAAACGTTTGCAAAGTTAGAGGAAACGGTGTTCTCAGGTTAGTCCTAAAGGTATTTCATGGGGTTGAGGTCAGGGCTCTCAAACCTCTTCACACCAAACTACTTAAGTTTTACTTGGTAGTTTAGGCCTTTTTTGATTGATTGAAAAAGTCTGTTTCTCATGTACAATACTATCGTTGCATTATAAATGAATCTTTTGCAACAGACTTTTGCATCTAAAGCCGTATTCTTACACGGTTGCTCCACCTGTAGTTCTATCATAGCTAGTTGTCAACTGGAGCTTCTGTCTCCTTTTATTCAAAAATCTGTGATTCTCTGTGTTGATAAGTTTTAAGAAGGTGCAAAAAGCTTATTTTGACTGGAAAACAGCACTCCGAAGCCACTTATTTTAAGCCTTGGCATATGCATTAGTCTGAAAGTAGGAGGAAATAAAACCCGGCCTGTGTTAAGGGTCACATGCAGTCACTTCAAGAGCCGTGCAATGACAACTAAGGTGACTTGAAGTCAGCGCCGTAGGGCCATGCAGAAACTCTGTTAGTTGGTTCGTGGAAAGAGCAGACGTGCCGTGCCATGCTTCTGCCATTCCACTATTTGCCCCGAGGCTCCACGTGGAGGAGAGAGAATATTGTCAAACCTGTTCTCTTCCAGCTGGAGAGATAAGACTTTACACACCGCCAAACACATGACAGAGAGGTGCTCTGTTTGGCGTGTGTTCGTGTGATTGGGGGTGTGGTGCTGTCAGGGTCGGGTATTTGAACGAAAGTCAAGAGAAAGAACAGGGTAGACATCAGAGAACTTCTAAGTCTTGCTTAAGGCCAACTGCATGCTTGAATACTGGAAGGCAAGAAGAGCAAAATAGTTTCACAGGAACGAGCTGTTTTGATTGAGATGATGTTTCACCTTCAAGATTAAAAAAGTATATATATCAAAACACAATGCCCGTTTAAGTAAATATCTCGATGAGAGACAGTTCATTGGTTGTCCTTGTTATATATACTGTGAAATGTCTATATATATAAATATATATTCTATATATTTAGAATGTCAGCTCATTCAGAAGCTCCGAAATAGCTTTGCTGAACAAATGATATCTTTTTCACAATTCTCATTTCATGACTGATTACAGCTCTAAGTTCTCCCCGCCGCCTCTCATTTTTGTTATGCTACTGTGACACCACTTTTCACCTGGTTTGCATGTGACTTTCAAAGGGTTTAAAAATGAACACTCAATCAACACAATTTGCCTCTGATTTGAAAAATCACATTGTGCTAAATTCATCTCTTTGCATATATTGCACTTATATTAGTAATATTTTACTTGCCTCATTTGCATTTGGATGCTGTAGACTTCATGTATTGGGTCACAATTAGATAATGTATATCTAGTCAAAACATCATATAATGATGGAGAATAACCTTTGCATCGCTTGACCCAAAGACCTCTGGGCCTTGTAGGTGGTCTTAATATTGTGGCTGATACTCTTTAGTGAAATAGCAAGTTTTTGGTTCTCTGTGTGTGAGTGTGTGTGTGTGTGTGTGTGTGTGTGTGTGTGTGTGTGTGTGTGTGTGTGTGTGTGTGTGTGTGTGTGTGTGTGTGTGTGTGTATACATACCCCTCTGTCTGTTTGATACATTCCAGCACTGCACCCTTCTCCAAGGCTCCAAACTACTATTCGGTGGTCATGGTTACAGCCATACATCCACGTCAGCTCTTCAGACATATTTGTTTGGCTAGTGTAGCTATGTTCTGACAAAAAAGCCCACAGACTTTTAGCATAACACATGCTAATCTTGGGATTTTGTGCTTTGAAGAGGATTGCTGATCAGAAATTCAAACATATTAATTGAATGCTAATCTGAATGTTAATCCCCAGCCCCGAGGTCTTAAAGCATCCTGTCTTTCAACAACTGTTTATTTTTCATTTGCGATCCCTTTTTCAATTTCTCCAGCCTATGCTTGCAACTCGTAACTTTTAATATAAATTGAATTCCCTAAAGGCTGTTAGAAGATGCCTTTTAGAGTGTGTGACCAGATTGGTGAGCAGTGATTTTGATGCTTAAAATATTTAGTATAATTAGAACTGAATTTGATGTTGGTGTTTTAACAAGTTTATTCATCAGTTCTGCAATAGATACAGCTCATGTTCATCTTTCAAATGTTCAAACTTTGCAAGATTCATTAATTTTTTTCCCTGTATTAAAGTAAACAACTTTATTATTGTTTATTCTTTTTTTTTTATATACTTTAATATGCATAGCTATGCTATGCCATACTACCAAATGTGAGCAGTTTATTTTATTGGTCAATATGCACACAAATGTAATTTCTCGAATAAATCATTTTGCATTACAATGTTGCAAAGACCAGTTCCGATTAAAACAAATGAAATAAAATTAAAACCACTGGCGTGTCATCCCTTTTTTAAATAAATAAAGAAAATAAATAAATAAATAAATAAATAAATAAATAAATAAATAAAAGATAAGATAAGATTGTCCCAGATCATCTCCCATTAAAACGTTTACTTGTTAAAGGGGGTGGACTCGTTTATACACTGAAAACCATACTATGGTTGGAGTCCATCCTTTGTGGCGCCTCCCTGTAAAATCTTTCTGCAGTCAGTACACTTCTCCATAGTATATGCGGCTGTGTAGGATGAAGGGCAGCGCTATCACATGCATACAAACACTGATCTTGTGAAAAAACATCTAATTCCTTGTTGCCTCACATTCTCTCTCTTCAAACTAATTTTGGTCTTAGACTGAATCTTTGTTAAGTAAACAGAGCTCCCTCATACACTCTACATCCATCACAATGATCTCCTGATCATCTCAGCTCCTTAAGACCTGGTCAAACTCTTTACTTTCTGCCAATACGCCAGAAGAACACAAGATTGCAGAGAAAGAAAAGAGAGGGAACGCACAGGGACTTTTCACAGCCTTTCCCAGATTGTCTCCCATTCTTCTTTGATACCTATTAATCCAGTATCTTCCAGCACTGGTAAACTCCTCAAGATGGACATTGCTTGGTTCATGGTGGAAAGAGGTCAAGCTCCATTGGCCTCTGCGCAGTACTGTGGAATTTTTCATTAGTGCACAGCTGGGTCACAAGTGGCTCCAAAGCCGTCTTAATATTGTGTAGAACCCCAGATTAGGAGCGAAGAAAAGAAGCCAAAGCGCGATGCTCTCCACCAGACCCTGTCTTTGCATATTTGCAGACTTGTGCTTTAGAACACCTCATATTACTGTTTGTTTTATTTCTTATACACAGAACCTCCGGGTCAATAGTAATTATAAAGCCCTCCAATCCAAATGTTGTTTTTTAACCATTCTAGCACTGGATCTGCAAGTTTATTTTCATAAACAATATAGAATGTGTGTTTTTTATTTTCTTTCTTTTGCTTAATAGATTAAAAATTAATGTAAATGAACTAAATTTGACTTCATTAGACATGAAATCATAATTGTGTAATCAGGAAAGTATAAATGATACATGTCAAGACTATTCATTTGAACATTTCAACAAGTACATACATTTGAAATACTGTCTGGTAGTTCATGAAACTAAAACAATTCCAGTTTATATTTTATGACTGAGATTTCATTTGTACAGTACATGTATTTAAAGGTCCTGGTGTGGCCAAAATATTAAACACCTCTCATGTAAGGCAGACCAATAGCACTGCGAACTACAGTATCAAAACAAACCTGCTGATAAATCAGTGCCTCCCTTGTGTTGTAAAGGCCGAATTTGCAGAAAGTTGCACAAGGGGGAACCATGTTTCTGTGTGCAGTTATAGTCAGTTGGAGCTCTATAACATGTGATAGCCATTAGCCTTATTGTAGCCATCACTCTCTGTGCTCTCCCAGCTCTTTCAGAAGCTGCAATTGCTCCCAGTGGCTCGTCAACCAGGCCAAGCCCTCAATTGTTAGCTGATGCAGATTAGTTTGGAAGAGGACAAACAGAAACATAATGATTGCAAAATACATCATTGTTCCTTGCACATGTACTCAGAAATATAATACAAAAATCTTTTGACTTATATTTATACATATTTTTGGTCATGTTCATATTATTCTATATTCTTGTCATTATCATTATCATTATGATTATTATTATTATTATCTATCCATCAATTATTATTATTATTATTATTATTATTGTTATTATTATTATTCACCCATCTATTATAATTTTTACTATTATAATTATGATCATTATTATTAATAGTAATCTAGTTTAATTTGAGCATAGGGATAATTTTTTATTTTTGTAAATCTTTCCAGTGATAATTTATTATTATTCCATTGCTGCGATCCCTTTTGTTCAATGGAGGTGGAAAAAATTTGCTTAAATGTGATGTTACACACATTTCGGATACTCAGGAACAGCAGCTGTCCAAACAACATCCTATGTGCCTGTCTGCTTACTCTTGTATTTAGATGTGTACTTAGCCTCCTCTGCTGCCCAGTACACTGTCCCTTTCACTCTGTCAGCTTTGTTCCACCTGTGTGGCTGGGAGGAGGATTATTTCCACCCTCAGAGAGGGAGAGGGAGAAAGAGAAGAGAGGGATCCTATTTTCCCCTCAGACTCATTAGTGGATACATGTGAATGCGAAGCAGCCGCTCACTTGATGCTGCAAGACAATTCTCAGCACACCGCTTTCGGAGCCGCGCACAGACCCGTGTGTAACATTATCGTATGCATGCTCAACTTGCAAGGCATAAGACACTTGACATAGTAACATACCCTGTTACATGCAAGCTTTAGGGCTCTGCGTAATCTAAAATGTGCGCTCGCCAAAGTGACATCATTTGAATAATGAATTGAGGTTTAGGATTTCTTTGTGCAGCTGTGCAGTTGCAGTATCCATGCACAGATATCAGACTGAGATGTCTGTTTGGCCCAAGACTCGTCTCAGGAGCTGCACATTCGTCAATTTGGGAGCTCATGCTGCCATAGAATGAAAGCGGCCATATTTATTTTCACACTAGCAGACTTGCGGGATAGATGATCCTGGAAAACACTTAGCTCCGAACTAACTGTTAGCCGTGTGTTTTCACAGATTTCGTTAAGATCCGTTGAGCAGCTTTTCCCCTAAGTGTTCTGCCTCTTCGAAGTAAGGCAGGTGCGGACGCGTGCACCGACACTTCCGACACGTCTCTGCTATTATCTTCGCCATGCCAAGTGCAATCAGGTCGTCTCATTCCTCCCCGGTGAGCTTTGGAGGCAGCCAGCGCTGCGCTCCAGGGAGGGGCACGAGCAGAACCCCGTGGCCAGAGCCGGGTGATGAAGAAGGCACCGTTGGGCCATTAACGGTGTACACATCTCTGGTTAATGTGTTTTACTTTTACCTGCTGGGAGTTTAATTAAAAAACAAAGAGGCTCAATTTAAAGGCCATTATTATGCTAATGTTGTAAGCATGGGATGGTGATTAAGCAGCTTTTAGAGCTGACTGGAGCTAGCCCTTGGGAGCAGGAGGATGGCACTTTTTATTTGGCTTCATTACTCTCCATGAATCTATAGTCCAAAGAGAAATGCTGATAATATAAAACAAGGTCAGCCACTGCAATGTTTTACACAGACAATATTTTTTTTTGGGGGGGACACTGCATTCATGAGGACTGAAGGTCTTTCTTTCTTTTTCTTTCTCTCTTCTTTCTCTCTTCTTTCTTTCTTTCTTTCTTTCTTTCTTTCTTTGCTCCACTATTTTTGTCTTTCTCTATTTTCTCTTTGTTTTTTTATGTAAATCAGCATGCAATTATTAAATGTCAACACTTGTAAATGCAACATTCTTTTAAAATGTATGTATTTAAACAAATCGATTTCTTTATTCAAAATAATCACAGCACTTTGAGACAGTTTTCAAATGTTCAAATGATTTTTCATGCCTAAAAATGCAGTTCATTAAAAATAAACTGTCAACCTTTCCGAGATTTAGCATCAGCAAAATGGAGGGAAAAAGGAAATGTAAAGGGACTTCTGATGGTGTGTCACCCATCCTGTCCCGAGACCTTCTTCTGACCCGTCACACAGTCATCATGTCACACCCTTGCATGATTGGCGTGGCCACAGGTTGCCTAGCCAAAACAATCTTAAAAGTAATAGTTTACAGCTGCTGCTGAGATAATCCTTATCCCCTCAGGCTCGGATGAGAGTCGCTGACATAAGAGGCTGAGGTGTATTGTTCCCGAAACTGTTATGGTATTACTCAGAGTACTGGTCAGCAAAATCCGAGTGTGTCGCACGTGTTGCTAAATGTAGCATGATCAATTCATCAACCCCCCCCCACCGCCCCTTCTCCCTTTGGCTTCTCAGTACGTTCTTTCATCCTGCCCAGTCCTCCCGATGCTTATCACCGCAGCAGAAGCATTAAATGTAATGTCTGTGGAAGGGAAATCATTGGCAGCATGCGGTGAGAGCTTAAGATGTTGTCACACTTTAAGTTGCCTATAATCTGTTCAAAGGGATAGCGCATAGTTCTCCAGAGTGCCTGTAAAAGGGGAAAGAAGAAGATGCTGAAGTCTCTCAGCTGTACTTGCCCAGCCTGAAGTGTTCATCAGACAAAATAAGTGCTGCTCCCTGTTGTCCTTGTCTTCTATACTATACTTTTTACTCTTGGCTGTGTCTTTTTATATTTCCTAAAAACACCGCTTTACCACCAGTGTGATAATCTGTCAGAGTCGATGAGCCCAATCACAGCTAAATTGAGAAAGAACAGACAAGGGATTACAGGTATGTGGACACAGGATTAAAAAGAAGGACGTGATGAGTCCTCTGGGAGCGAGCTATGTGCTGAGATAGGCCCTTTTTCTTTCATTTATGAGTCCGTCGGGGAGGCCTAGGTAAATATTGACAGCTCTCTGCTTGAGATGCGGCTATTGATCCACAGAGGAGGCGCTCATCCCTTGATCTGTGCGCTCAGGTGTAGAAAGGAGGTAGAAAGCGAAAGGCGGGATGGGAATTGTTGATGCTGGTGGTCCTGGCTGCGACACTTGGAGTCAGGTTACACAGGCAGCTGCAGGTCCAGGCGGTCAGCCAGTGGTTCATGCAGAGGTTGGAAATGACACCACACCAGACAAAAAACAACAACGTTTTGGAGCTTGCCACTACCGCTTGCCTTCCTTGCCAATTGACTAACAGCTTGGAAATATACAGCATGAAAATATACAGCTTGGAAATAGCGAGGAATTAAATATACCTACACTTTTTCCATCACTAAAAAGATACAACATTGGATTTTTTTTGCAATAGGATCTTCCGTGTCTTTATTACTAAGAAGGTAGCCAAGTGTCTTCAGATAGAATTTCCCAAACTTTTAAAATGTATTTGGTATTGTTGTGACATAGACATTCAGCATATTGACCTGTCATAATGTCATCCATCCATCCATCCATCCATCCATCCATCCATCCATCCATCCATCCATCCATCCATCCATCCATCCATCCATCCATCCATCCTCACCAGAGTGAAAGCCAGAGCAAATGTCCATATATTCATCCATCCATCCATTTTCTGTACTGCTTTGTCCCCACGGGGGTTGCGGGCGTGCTGGAGCCTATCCCAGCAGTCATCGGGCAGTAGGCCACCGAGTCGCCCTTCCATGTATTCATTTAACATAAAAACCAGTCGGCTGAATAATAATAAAATTACCATCGTCATGCATCTAGAAAGGCCGCTCTGGGCTTCGTTTTTTGAAGCGGGACATCCCAGTATAGATTTTGACTCTTGTAATGTTACCACAGATCTGCTTCTTGTCGACATGAAATCATTTTTTATGTCCTCTGGCCTGCCTCCCGCTGGCACGTTGGCCCAGTGGCCCCGGACCTCAAACCACTAATCAGGTAATGTTGAGGAGGTTGAATGGCGTGCCTCCCCCTGGTCAACCTTCACTGCTCACACAGCGGTGTTGTTTTAAAGAGCATTCTTTAGCAGCTGAACTTGGAAAGGTATTAAAGTGGGATTAGGCTCCTCCACAATCCACTGCTTGTGTCATTCAGGGAGTTTGTGTTCTCCTCTCCCCACTGCCACCTCCCCACTCCTCTTCTGTTTGATTGTGGCGAGCCGCAGGAGTGGGCCTGACTGTGCCTTTCAAAGGAGAGGGGTAGGGTTAAATCCCTAGTCCACTGCTCCCTGCTAATTCTCCTTGTTCCTTAGAGAAGGATTTACTTCTGCTGCCAGATTCTCAAAGGCCCTCTCTGCCCATCCGAAAAGTCGCCGTTGCCTTCCTGTGGAGGTGTGGTTGCCATAGAAGGGGCGTCATGCATGGCTATTCCATCTGAACCCCGCAGAGAATGGGGACCAGGGGCTGAAAACAGGCAGAAAGTCCGGATTAGAGTCGAGGACAAAGCAGGACAGGAAGATTCCAGAAGGGACGAATAGGAATTACAGCAGCAAAAATAATGCAAAGTGACAGAGAGGGGAAATAGAAAAATAATGGCTTACAAGATTAGACTCGGTGCACGGCAGAGAAGAAAGGAACGGGGGCTGAATGAGAATGTTTTCATCTAGATGAGAAGATTTGAGAGAGCGGCTGTAGGTGAATGCAGAATCCTGAACATATCCAAACCGTGCTAACAAGTCATTTCCTCAACTTTTCGCTCTCTTTCTTAGGCTAAGCCGTCAATCATTAGCTAAACATTAGAGCTGGGAACTTGTCTTGAGAGATTCATCACTTCTTTCCACTGATCCCAGCATGTAACACACTAATCCTTCTAAAAATGTGCAACTAGTTGCTGAATATTCAGTTTTGCTAGGGTGACGTTTTGCTTTTTTACATTTATTCTATACTTTTATTTTCCAAATAAAGGAAAAAAAGTGCTTTCTGGTTTTTCTTTTATCAAATGGACAAGCCTAGTAGTTTGTTTAGAAGCTACAGTATGTCAACGTTGGCAGTTCACTTAAACAAGACGGACGCTTGTTTTAGAAACTTGCCATCATTTTTTTTTCTACTTTTTCCATCGTTGAATAATAATCTTCTTAACTTATTGTAATAAATGGAAGATTATAGGATTTTCTGAACCTTGCTTGGTCTAGATTGCTGCTGCGTGAAGGCTGAAAAGTTCATAACGTTTGAACATGTCCTATACAGTGCACAGTTGTGTCAAATGCAGGTAGATTGGACTTGTTGATGCGTAATTAAGGTAACATAAAAAGCTGGTTGCGCTGAGCAATAGTGACGCAATCATCTTCAAAGAGAGCTGCATGCAGTCAACAATAGAAACCACATTTCTTTCCAGCATGCATACAGCTGCCGGGTGCTGCTTGCACACGTGTTAACACAGACAAACACACACACCCTATCAGCACTCAATCAGCACCAAGAATACAATTACCATGACAAAACCCTCTTCTCATATTTACACATTATATTCATCACCATCGCTCATCCCTGCCCCGAAACAGTCCATGATGTTAAATAGTCCTCTCGTTGCCTCCCTGCGTCGCACAATGAAATAGATGCTCGCCACAAATAGATAGGCGGCTGCCAGCTGTCTTCCTCACCAGGACAAACAAAGACGCTGCTAATAAATCCAGCTTTACGGCTGGACAACATCAACCACGCTCGTTGCCTCCTTGCTTCATTTTTATATGGCTTCTTCTGAACAAGCAAGCACAAATTAAATGACTCAAAGTCACCAATGAAACAATCCAAGCATTTTGCTGAATGATTACAAAAGAAGACGACGGTATTGGACAGGCAACCCAAGCGATGTTGCAGCATGGAGGCATGATGTCAGATTGTTAGCTAAGATATGACACTCAGCAGTCAGCAATGAATCATGGACTCTGATATGCTAACTGATGCATCCAGCATCAGCGGCCATCTAGCTGCAAACATCTTCCAATAATGCTACATTTAATTTATTTCAGCTTCAGTATACAACAAAACTGACCAAGACGATGACCATCTTCAGCTTTTCAGCCTGCCCGAATTCATTTATCAAACCCAATCTGCTGGGTCAAAATTAATTAACCCAATGTTGGGTAAAAGCAAACCAATCTTCTCCAAATCTACAGCCATGCAGCGAGTAGGTCAGCAATTACCACCAGTCCTTAAAGTACATACGGTGATACAAATATTTACCTCTGCCAACAATGTTATGTTTTTTTTTTTCTTTTTTAAAGCTTTTCGATAAAACTTGGAGAAAAACAAATGCTTTTTTCATCTATAGGTTGTTTGCAACCAAGTGCAGCGGGTGCATGGAGAAGATTGCCCCGACAGAGTTTGTGATGCGAGCTCTGGAATGTGTCTACCATCTGAACTGCTTCTGCTGCTGCGTGTGCGACCGCCAGCTGAGAAAAGGCGACGAGTTTGTCCTGAAGGAGGGTCAGCTGCTGTGCAAGGTCGACTATGAGAGAGAGAAGGACTTACTCAGCTCGGTCAGCCCAGATGAGTCAGACTCAGGTGAGCCCTGTGCGCCCTTTCACAGCAGAGTGTGAACAGTACTGAAGTGCGACCATCACATGACACCGAGGTGTTGGGTTTTATGCGTGCAGTGCCATTGCAGTGATAGCTAGCTCTGAGGTCCTAACTGGAGTCAAGTGGTGTTCACATGCACACGCACACACACACACACACACACACACACACACACACACACACACACACACACACACACACACTGACTACAATTTTAAGCATACGTGCACATTCTCTACCATCAAGTATAACACACAATCTATTGTGTTATGTTTACTTTTGTACACTGTAAAAATTTGTATGTAGACTTTACTCAATAACATTTCATTCAGTAGTTGCACAAAATCAACATTTTTTTAAGTGGCATTTTATTGTACTTTTTTCATTATACGTAGGTGTAGGTTGTTTTTATTGGTACTTGACATTTAAAGGCCAGCAATGTGCATTCATTCATTAGAACCGCTTATCCCCATGAGGTGGCCAGCGTACTGGAGCCTATCCCAGCAGTCTTTGGGCAATATGCAGGGTACACCCTGAACTGGTCACCAGCCAGTCGCAGGGCACACATAGACATAGACAACCACTCACAATCACACCAAGAGACAATTTGGAGTGGTCAGTCTTTGGTTTTAAATTGTGGGGGGGAAACCGGAGCACCCGGAGGAAACCCACACAGAAAACATCCAAACTCCACACAGGAACAGTCACTGTGCTGCCAGTGATATTAATTTCTGTATTTGATAGCTAGTTATATTTTGAAGTGGTGTCAAACTGCACCGCTGAGAAGTGTTTCCAATTTTGGGGTTGCCTGCACTATAACGTGTTATAATTCCTTATCGCTAATGAATCCAATTCAACAGCTCTTATACTGGATTGCGCAGGTGTAGCTAAAGTTGTAGTCCGTGAGATTATCAAAAAGATAAGAACTAAACCATGATTCATCCTTAAACAGCTGCAATTCGGCAGACATCACTTGCTGTAAAAGCTTCCAACAATACTTGATCTGTTGTTTTGGTAGCTTTCTAATTCGAGCAGGGAGCACAAGTTTATGATACAGTAGGAAGTGGATCCAGGACTCAGCCAAGCCCCTCTGTTCTAATGGCTATCCATGCGTGGGCAGGCTGTGGTGCTGGAAAGAATTAAATCACTGTATCATG
This sequence comes from Syngnathus leptorhynchus, assembly GCF_054491065.1. Lineage (NCBI taxonomy): Eukaryota > Metazoa > Chordata > Actinopteri > Syngnathiformes > Syngnathidae > Syngnathus > Syngnathus leptorhynchus. The sequence goes on along the minus strand of NC_141198.1, from coordinate 8,505,352 downwards.
GTGAGTGACAAAGGGATTTGGGGCCTTTCTGCACAACGCCTGCATCTCCGCTCTTATCGGCTCGAGTGTTCCTCGCCTATAGCCTCCTCACACAATGAGGCAGGTCGCCAAGTCTCACTGTTCACTACCATCTGGCTCACATTTAAACACGCACAAAAGCGGGGAATTTGTCAAATACATCTGTGCCTATGTCAACTTTTGTCAACTTGTGGGAATATTTGCTCTGCCTCATCCTTGTTCGCTCGTGTCCCAGAGTATCACACGGGCTTTTGTGCATGTCTCCAAATTTCAAGATGGAGAAAATGTTGACATGAACAGAGGTTAACCTTAGTATGTGCTAGACAGAATATATATTTGCAAGAGACAAACGTATTTACACATCAGAACCAGATACTAAAAAATCTTGTTTGCCTCGCCAGAAAATGTTTTATTCATACTCAGGCTAGATTCATTCACTTTAAAGGAGTTATATTAGGAGTTATAAAGCTAAATCTTTTTTTTTTTTAGCTTTTAGCCATGCCACCAAAATGACACGCAAATTACATATCTGCTCATTCCTCTGCTCTAAACACCAGCCCAGTCCATGAAAACAACTGGGTCCTCACTGTGTGACGTCATTGTGTGAGGAGCCACCCCGTACCGCTCCTGCAAAATAAACACACACACATTTTCTCAGAGCAGCTGCCCCTGAAACTTAAGTCGACATGCGGCTGTTCGGATGTTGATGCATCAAATAAAGTCGAAAATGTTTCTGTTTTGGTGCATTAGATGCGTTTTATTTTTCTATGTAAATTGGCTTTTAAAATTAATTTAAATTTCACAATTTTCTCCTTCACAGAGTTTTACTTTTCTTTTTTAGTTTTTTTTTTATGTAGTTTGCACAAATTTTCTTTTTGTCAAATATCCTGCTCGTGACACTAAAAATATAACTCCAAGTTCGCTCTTTCTTATGCTTCATTATAGAAGATGCATTCTCCATATGTCCGAGCACTACCTTTGTTAAACTTAACATAGCATTCTTATCAGAGATTGATTCGGTGCAAATCAGCTAAAGCTGAGGGCAATATGTTACAAGTGACACAGTGTCCAGTCTAATGATAAATGGACATACTTCACTGTGCACTCCAAGCGCACGCTGTAGACGTCTGTGAGTGCAATCATGCATGTGACTAGTTTTCGTTTGAAACTAATTGATAACCATATTCAAAACACATGCCTGTCCGTTGAATATGCATTTGTGGTGTGTGAATCTTCTGGAAGAGCGAAGAATAAATGTATATTCATCAGTAGCCTGTCACAGACAAAAGGGAGTAGTTAGTTCAAACGTACTGATGATGCAAACTCTTGCAGAAAAAAGTGACGATGAGGAATTGGACATCAAGCCTGAGAAAGGAGGCATCGGAGGCCAGGGAAAAGGGGATGACAGCAAGGATCCCAGGAGACCTAAAAGACCACGGACCATTTTGACTACTCAGCAGAGACGAGCCTTCAAGGCCTCCTTTGAGGTGTCCTCAAAACCTTGCAGGAAGGTACGTATGAGGCTGCAATAAATCATATTGGGAATGCATTTTTGATCACATCAACATTAATTCATTCATTTTGAACGTTTGGCCTAATAAACAGTCAAATAAGCTGCAGTGCATTTGAAGTTTCATTATAACCAACTGAACTTTGAAGCCGGTGTAATAAACATATTGCTATAGAAGAAGTGCCTCGAAGGTTTTGAGGTGGCCAGCGGGAAAAGATAAAAAAAGCGGCATTTCCAAGGTTCCTAAAAAAACAAAGCAAATGCTGGAACGTGCCTGTTTTATAGCATGATGAGGTATTTTTATACGTTGTTCATGGTGCTTAAAATGATTGTCTTCAGGTGAGGGAGACGTTGGCTGCAGAGACAGGGCTCAGTGTTCGGGTGGTCCAGGTGTGGTTCCAGAACCAGAGAGCTAAGGTGGGAGAAACTAGGCGATCTGCGTACGTAATGGACAGCCCTTTTCCATCTTGAATTTACAGAAAGAGTCCAGTGAATAAATCACCCAAACTATGTGTGTTAAAGTTATCACTGCATTCCTTTCACGACTGCAAAACGAAAAGAACTATCACTTGAAGTTGCAAATCTAGCACACTGATGCACTAAATGTCTACGCCCTCCCTCGGGCCGATGACTATCTTGTAAAATCCTTTGATTCTTGACAATGAAATGCACTCCGATACAGATTTCATGCAGTTCACGCGAGGGTGAAGAGCCTGAAGCATCCTTTCTAAATTAAAGAGCGCATGTTAGTTTTGGGAGTTCCTCTCAACTTTGACTCTTTCGTTTAGATGAAGAAGTTGGCCAGAAGACAGCAGCAACAACAAGAACAACAGAATTCCCAGAGACTTGGGCAAGGTAGTGACTGAGTACACACGAGGAGCTTTCACTCTCAGCTGTTGCTCTACTTTTATCTCATTTTACAGTATGACTACAGTATAAGTCAACAAGAAAATATCTTTAAAAACAAAAAAATCTTCAACAATCGTCAAAACTCAACCAAAAAAAATCTTCCTCCTGTAAAAGATATTGAATATTTTGTTATTCTCTTTGATAGTACAAAATCAGCAGCACACTTAAGCGTGAGCATGGATTTGAAAGTGTGTGATTATTATGATCTGTCATTATAATGCCTGTGTAGTATTTACTGCTATTAGAAAAAAAAAAACAATACAATACATACAATATACACTACACTATAAGTGACACACGTTTTGATGATGAAAAAAAATATATATCGATATATTCACTTTCCACTACATTTTACATTTTAATCATATCCTCGTGGCAAAGATATTACATGCAGAATGTGTTTTACGTGAACATAAACCCATGATGAGCATATAAAAGAAAAGTACTAGAGTAGCACTAAAATATCATTGAAAGACTAAATCTAAAATGATCTTCCCCTTATCCTTCTTTATTGTTCACAATTAGTTGTAATTTTCTCGAGAAAAAATATAACATTAAGTTGTTAAATCCACATTTTACCCAGATTAAAAAATATATATAAAATTTGTGAACAAAAACACACCGAAAGTAATTTAAAAGTTATTTTTGAAGAGTTTGTGGACTGATAGAATTGTGCAAGCGGTTGGGATTGCCTAGGAAGAAGCCCCCAGAGCTGGTTCTTCATCAGTCACTTTGCGAGAGCAGTGTTTGTCAAAGGAACTGGCAATAGGATTGTAGCTGAGTGCGTTTCAGGAGGTTTCCAAGGTAATACCAACAAAGGCATGCACGCCAGTTCGCTATTTGGAGCTTGTCGCTACCTCACAAGACCTGCCCTTTTTTTTTTCCATTAGTCTTACTTGAATGGCTAAATAAATCATTACAAAATTCGACACCTTCAATCATTTTCACCTATATAATAAAAATGATCAATACATTTTGTGTTAGCCAAATCTCAATATATGTTTGTGTGTGTGTGTTTGTCTGTCTGTCTGCGTGTGTTTTGGAATGGATATTTTTTTTTCCTGATAATACCAAAGTCCTCTGTTGTGGGTTAATTGATTATCATATCATATTGTCTGACTTAAACAAAACACAAACAGAAAACGACAATCAGTAATTTAAGAAAGAATAAAGTAATTACAAATAAATAGAATACTACTCCGTGGTTTATACAAAAAAATGAAACAATAAAATCAAAGTGTTGTCATGTACAACAAAAAGTAATGGGAATTTCAAATTAGAAAACAAAAATATTCTAATGCGTGCCTTTTCAAAAACACAAGAAACTTCATACACAGGTGACCGCATGGAGATTTATCTTCAAACAATACAACAATTGTTCATTGTACAAACTTGTCCTCACACGCGCTCACTTTCTTGCAGAAGTAATGTCAAATCGAATGGAGGGGATGATGAGCTCCTTCACACCTCTCCCACCGCCACAGCAGCAGCTGGTTGCCATGGATCAGAATGGCTACAGCACAGACCCATTCCAACAGGGGCTTACCCCCCCACAAATGCCCGGGGACCACATGAACCCATATGGTGAGCATCCAGTAACCCACTAACCCCCGCTTACTTGTCTGCCCCCACCCCCATTGATCAATCTCATAGCTCCCCAGCGTGGAACATATTTTCAAGCCACAGCAACCTGATTTAAGTGCCAGCAGCTTCTCCTCCCACATGAGATAAGATACGCATTTGTGTTTGGGGGATCATGTGGTTTCAAGATCTCTGCCCCCAAGTTTTGAGACATCCCGTTGCTGATGATGATGATGTCGGCGGTTAGAAACATGTGCTCGGTCAGTGTGGGAGACTGGGGGTCCTATCTGCCAGCACATCAAGAAGCGAGCGCAACTCGTCGCAGATTTTGCTAAGACATTAAATTGCAAACGAGAGGAGGGGGAAAATATCAGTCAATCAAGTTTGAATCCACAGGATGTTCCTGGAATAACACTTTTCAGAGTGATGTCGTCAACAAAGCCCAGAGGGACCATTTCCTCAAGTTCATAACTTCCTTATAATTTGCCTCCATTTAGTTCTTCTTGATAGTAAGAACCTAAATCCCCGGTCTCATCACTCTCCTTCGGTTTGGGGAAAAGAACAATATTGGCAAGGCATTAAAAGATATGTCTCAAAACACTGTCCCCATTTTGTGCACTATCATTAAGATCCAGAGTGTAATAAAGTTAACTATTCCCTTTAGAGAAATAACATGTTGAGGTTTTATGAAAGGCGTAAACAGTTGCTATTAGCCAGATCTTTTAGGAGGAAGCCCCTTGTTTACATGCGCCCTCACAGAGCACAATTGTCCCAGCGAGAGCCGCAAAAAGTGAGCTTTGATGATATCTGAGGAAACAGTTTTCACAATTGTGATGACACAAAAACACAATTCCTCATAGTGACAATTAGTAACTCTAATTTCCCAACGCTACCATCAGTCGCAAGATTAGAGGGATTTGTGCATTTGTTGCTTTTTATCCCTCTGCTTCTGATAGATTTTGTACTTTGTTCCACAAAGGTAACGATTCTGCATTCCACGACATCGACAGTGACACGTCGTTAACCAGCCTAAGTGACTGCTTCATGGCATCATCAGAAGTCAACTCCATGCAGGCCCGTGTGGGGAATCCAATCGACCGCCTGTACTCCATGCAAAACTCCTATTTTGCTTCATGAAACGACAAAGAAAGGATGAGGGGGGAAAAAAAAACAGCACAGAACAAACTGCGCATCTCTACCTACAGCCTGTCGTACGGCAGTTTGTAGACAAGCACGGATACGACAGAAGAAAGCGCCTGCGTTGGCTTGCTCCCGGTTATGCGCGGACGCTTACTCCAAGATTGCAAAACCACTTGTAGGACAGTGAAGAAAACAAGACTTGTTAATTCGTTAGAAACCATTCAGTAGGATCGCTCATCCCTAACAGGAGATCCATAATACTCTTTCCTTGGCTCACGAGTAGATATTAAAGCCGCTGATACACTCTCAAACCAAATAACAGCGTGAATTTATACAATGCATGATCAATTGTGAACAAAACAGTTCTTATTCATCCCCCTCGGTTAAGATGTGGTGTTTGGATTGCTTCTTCTTAACACTACATGGTTTACCGCTAGCATTTTGATCACTATGGATAGGTACTAGATATTGTGTTAATAGTAAATAGGTGCAGCATGTCTGCGAGCGTGACTGTACATTTGTGTATGTTTGAGAGTTTGTGGAGAGAAAGAAGCGTTTAGACGACTACGAAAAAAAAGGTGGAGAATATGGTGAACTAGTAAGATCAGTGAAATGTAAATAATTTTCCGAGGCAAATTGGATGTGCATGTTAAAAATGGAAAGCATTCTATTTATTTAACTATAACAGGCTCTTGAAGGTACATATTAAAAATGAAAAGCTTTATTTAAAAAGGAGAACTTTTTTGTTGAGCAATTAGTGAGTTCACAAGTTTCACAACTTATCGGTGTGCCATTTTAATATGAAGATTAACCCTTTTCCCAAGCCGAGCTGTAAATGAGCAATGTGCTATTTATTTCGTACAGACCATACACTCTTTGTTGTCATTGTCATATGTGCATTCTCAAAATGTTAAAGTTGCTAATTGACCAAAGTTGACTGATTTGATGAATAAACAATGTCTTTCTCCTGATCACATTGAACCAATGGCCTTATTCAGAGTACTGAATTTAAAACGTTAAATAACAATAACATGACAAATATTTATTCAGTTTTATAATTGCGACAGGAAGGGTCAAATGAGGTGGTCATGCACAAATCCTCGTCAACAGCTCAGATTTGAAAACTGACAGCAGGCTTATACGTTTCACTCTGGTAGAGGCTAGACAAGGACATCGGTTTCTTGTTTATGATGAACCTTAATCCACGTGCTGCAGTGTGGACATTGTAAACAGAAACACAAGTGAGACAAGTGAACCATCGCTGCTGATTTTCAGGAAAATGATAGAAAAAGAGCAGTTTTGAGTTCAAAGCATATTCCACAAAGAAGAAAATAGTGTATGTGCACCATAATAGGCTATATACAGTATGTTGCCTGAAGAAATGATGACTTTTTTCATGGCTGCACAGGTGATTTCTGAAAAGATTGTATCATCAACATTACAGCCTACCATTCATAACTTCCATCCATCCATTATCAAAAGCACTTAACCTCCAATTGTTACAAATCGCTAGTTCAATTAAAAATGCAAAAAACAACAAAGTATCACAAGTTCAGTTCCAGTTCATAGAGAAATGATAAACAGATTAAAATTCATGAAAATAAACAGACTTCTAAGAATGCGTGGTGCAGATAATGTAGTCAATGGCTGTGGCCACGGGACGGGCTGCATACTTGGATTACTTCAAAGCATGTACATACAGTCAGTGATAGATGGCAACACCATAGGTTGACAGCATTGAAATCACAATAAACAAACAAACCAACATTTTGAGTTGGTTCGAATGCAAGGAGTGACTGTAGCCCCATAACACTGGAGCGTAAACCTCGCCCAGGTCCCGAGGCTTCGTATGGCGGCTGCTTGCAAGTGCCGCCTGGGTGTGCTTTCATCCTTCATCTCCGTGACAGCTTGTCACTACAGTCATGTTTGCTTCCACCCTCAATCAGTATTGTCACATGAACACACGGATTCCGAAAACTCCAATAATATTTTTTGTTGTTTTGCAAGACTATGGTCTCCATGTGAAAGGGACACCCTGAGCAAAGGGAGCTAGAGATGTTGTCAAAGCTTTGAAACATTCCAGCACTAAATCTCCACTATCAAGATGACACCCAGGTTTCGAAATCTCTTCACGTGTAACACCTCAAGGTGAGGGATCCCCAGAGGCAAAATGCTGTGACATTTGGAGCCATCTTTGTCAGTGGTAGAAAATATGAGAACTATAGGAAATATTTTCTCACCCCTTTCTACCTTTACTCTAAACATTTAAAAACATGCTAGTTCCAACCCCTTATTTTCTCCAAATAGTTGTTGCTTCTTTTCAAATTCCACAGATGACAACTGGATTTTAAAAAGACAAAAAAATGTAACCGACAATAATAATTTGATTTCCTTCCAAACCTGAAATAACAAAGTTTTCAACATTCTCTGTCTAATTTAATGTAATTTACTGTTGTAGTTCTCTAGATTGGTCCAGGTCTCAAAAACACATTTTAAGGGACTTGGTCTCATCTCAAAATCAAAGGCGTTTATACTCGGTCTTGTCTCAGTCTTGGCGGACTGGGGATTTCTGATCAAGACCGGTCAAGACCGGGCCAGTGCAACTGTGAGCAGGGAGAAGTGCAGAATGCAATTGTTGCGCTTTTTTCCCCAGTGTTGCCTGTAGTGCCCCTGCACACAAAGTGAATGGACAAAGACAGCTGGAGATGCACCGCTCCCGAAACATTTGAAAGGAAATATTGGAAAACTCATCAGTAATTCCTGGTTTGATTTCCCCAAAAATAATTTAATTTGCCAAGTAAATAGAAAATATAAAAGAAAACAATTCTTGTTCTTTTGCTTAACTACAAATTAATTTTGCCACCTCTACTTTTTATTTACTCAAAGGGATAAATCAATCACTAATGTAAATGTTCTTTGCCAGCTTCTGGCAACACTTAAAACATTTGGCCGGTTCCTGAAAAGTTTGTTTTGAAAGTTAATTTCAACCAGAGTGCACGGAATGGCTCTAAATCCTATCCTTATACAAAACCTCTAAGATATTTTCCTCACCTCCTGTTTTGCAGCTTCAATTTTGACAAACAGTAGAGCCAATGAGTGACTATAATCAACGTCATTGCCTGTTCGTTGGGTGAGAATCAGCCAAAGAAGCCTCTCAGAGGTTGAGGTAAGTGTGGTCTCAATATGAAAACAGTGGAGCTGAAACCTGAGCTGGAGCCTCAGACGGACACACACACGAACTCATGGCGAATTAAGAGCCGCCCTTCAGTAAACGTTTCACACGTTTACTCTTCTGCTGTCCTCTAACCGCATAGGAAATGAGCCCAGTGACAATATTTTTACTAGATAGTCAAAATCCTGAAATTTCTCCCCGAAACACACTTGGAGGTTTGTGGTGGTAGACCTTTAGAAAATGTCTGTCTCGTGATTTGTTGTTATTGTAACGGTAAATTCAAGTACGTTGCTGCCTGAGCAGAACAAAACCAACAGCATCACACTTTGTTGAAAGTCTTCAGTTTTGGGTAATCACACAACAAACAGTATATATATAGGTGGCATGCGACTTTCAAAAGGCTATTTTTCGGGATTATTACGAAAGCACGAGCCAAAAATATATTTTGCAGGCTAAATACAGTCTAAAGGTATCATGATTTCAGAGAGTTCACAGGAGTTCACAGTGAGTCCCTAGCCGGAGCAAAGGGGCGCTTTTGGGTGTTTTCATTGGGCATTTTCCATGCTGTGTGGTTAATTGTTAAAGGGAGATATTTAACCAGTGGCTGCCTTGAGGGTCTGTGTGATGGCATGACAGGCTGTAGTTTGGTTTGACCAGAAACCTGGCTCTCAGCCAAGTGTCTTTGCAGCAGTGTGTGTTGCTTTCTCGGGGTAGTCTGCAGTTCAAAACACCGCTGCCTCGACTGTTTGCGTGATATAATGTACACGAGGAAACACAGGTTTACCAAGAACATGAGCCTATTTTGACTTGCAATGAAAAAAAAAATCTTTTACCAAATGAAAATAAAGGAGGTGCATTCCATTATGTATCCCTCCATGCTGAGAACCAAAAGTTCATTGCACACATTTATTTGATATGCTGCCATGTTTTAACCTCTCGCCTCTTTCCCTGTCCTGAGAAAAGATGGTGTGGGATTCACCTCTCAGTGCCCAGGGTGCAGATAGAGCCCCGGATAGTGGCTCAGTAATCCCCCTCAGTATTGGAGCTCATCTGTTTTGCTTTTCGTTTTTCTGCATTATTAGTGCTTATTGGTACATGGTCCAGGAATGTGGCCAGGGTGTTTGAAGTGAAGGAGGAAGGTGATGCCAGGGGCATGAGTTGAAGGAATGATGACCTTAGGGTCTAACACAAGCCAGCACTTCTAACCTCTAGGAGCCTTTCTTGATGTTGGAATCCAAGCCCCGCCCAATCACCTATCTTAAAATCCCTTGACTTTCCCTTGAGAATCAAACCAAACCTTCTCTCTGCTGAAACGACTGTGTAACATTTTAAAGCTATAAGTACACGTGGTGCGGCGGAGGGATGACTGCATGTTCTCTTTGTATGAGGAAATACTAAAAATGCTTTTCCAATGTTTACACGGTAAATAACTTCTTTGCATTATGCAAAACTGCAGATCTGAATTAACAACTTGACACACCGCAAACACAAATAATTGTACCGTATCTTTTCATCTCCCCGCGTGATGCATATACACCTCCTTGTCGGTCCAAGGACACCAGTATTAAAGCTGTCAGTGAGCGAGATAAAGCCGACTATCCTGTCCACAAGGTTTGGAGAAGAGTTCAGAGTGCAGTTCAGGTTACTCTGACAATTTACAAATGAGCACATCAGTAAGGATCCACTTTATGTGTTACTCCTCTTCTTAAAACATGTTAGCATATAAAAAGAGGAATGTTTGAAGTCTTTTTTTTTTTTTTTGTCTGTTTTAACACAATCCAGTTAGAAAGACACTAACTCCCCATTCTGGTCTGGATGAAGAGAGAAAGCATTGCCCTTGCTCAGGAATGAACTTCAGAGCAAAGTTGCTGTCCACAGCAACTCTTGCAAACATTAACTCTGGACGTTGGGAAACTGAAAAGGACAAGGTGAGCCCTCAGCTGTATATTTAAGCGCTGCAGGTTTTGACAGAAGTCACCTGTGAGGCTGATAAATCACCGTCAGTGTATACGGCAAGTTAAGCGTGGACAGTAAATCTGAATGTCAACAGCTAAGTCAAACTGTTGGGAATTGCGTATTTGGCTTACTTCCTGTCATTTTTGCCTTGTTTACAAGGTACCCTCGATGAGTGTGATGAGAGGTGCAGCGTTCTTGTGAACATCACTGATTTATTCAACATATTACGATTTGGAAAAAAAAGCTTGACCTTTTTTTCAAGGTTGTGTCTTACAAGTCATCTGCCTTGTTGTGTGTTCATTTGTTTATATAGATTAGATATCAGCCACGGAATTCCATACAGACCTTTATAAAGCTGTAAATCTTGTGTCACACAGGCTATCGATGCTGTACTTAGAGTGGCCCTATTGCTCTGAGACTTAATGACCTTTGTGTCACATTTGACCTCCTCGATGACCCGCACTGACATGATAATGATATTTTTTTTAAAGACAGGGGTCAGTGCTGTTCTGCCCTGAATGACCTTTTAGATTGTAGCGTGCACCAACCTCATCATCAGTTCATCAGGACAATTAATAATCCATAATGATAGATATGAATATCATTTATCAGCTGGAACGCTGTCCAATTCCCCTAGAGGTGAAGCTCCTAGAAAAAAACGCTTTGATTTGAGGCCCATTGATTAGCCTCATGCTCCCCTCTAGTTAACAGCAGCCAATTCTTCTTCGCGCACAGCTTGGTCTTTTAGTGTGTTTTTGACAGTTTTATTATGAAGACTAGAGGGACACAAAGTGCACATGAACAGCCTCCACTGGTGCGCGCTCCAAAAGGTTAGTAAATTTCACCATATGGATTTTTGGTGCCTGGCTTAAATGTCATGGCTTAATTATTAACTGTGGGGCAATTTGGCAAGAGATTTGCTCTTTTACAATATTGCAGTTCCTGGTGAGGTTAAGTGTTGACACTGCAAGGAAGGCCATTGTCCCTCTTCCGTCTTTAATGAAGATGTACTTAAAGATGAAATGTTTGGTCTGGTAAAGACAGCATGACCTTTAGTAAAGTCATACCTTTGTAAAACATGTACATTTAAAGAAACAAATGTTATCATGCTGCAACTAGAATTTTATTTATTTATTGAGATGTTCTGCAACACATTTGATCAACAATTAGTTCTGAGCGACTGCGGCGGCATTATTAGTGAATGTCTGAGTTCCATTTCAGTCACAAACACCAAAGGTCATAACCTCCCAGAGTTGGTGTTATGAGTAAATATTGATTACACTACAGTCAGTCACTTAGGCGGAGCCACCACGGGAGAACACAGACGTGCACTGTGATGTTTTTGAAAGAAGTAATATCTCGCCTAATCCTTGCCTCGGCTCTTCCTTGGCCCCAGCCAATGCGTTTCTTTCTGCTGTGCAAATCAGCATGCGCGGCTCTGCGCCGGGCTCGAGTTACGATGAGCTCCAATGCGGTGAAGTCAGACCTTCACGGCAGTCTGTCTGAATACGGCTCCTGAATCTCAAAGTCAAGGTACTCCCCCTGCTTTTCTCCCCTGGCTGACTCCCAGGATGGTATGGCGGTATCTGAGTTCACACGTTCATCACCCCAGCCTTCGTATATGTCATCACGCTTGCTATGCCTGCCTCAGTGAAGCTTCTCTGTTGACTTCCTCTGCTGACAAGCCAGACATGACGCCGCGTGGTGTTGAACGCTGTGCCACTGAGCGGGACTTTGCAGTTGAATAAGTGAAACTCTGTTATACAACGTACTACATAGCCAAATTCATTATGAAGTGTATACATTTGCTTTCGTTATTAAATTGGCTGATTTTGACAGAGATGGCTGTGTGATTAGGCTTCTTTTTTTGCCTGACATTTCGGAATGCTCTGATAGATCAAATGATAGACCAATGACAATAAAAACAGCCGACTGATAATAATAATAAAATGGAAAAATATTACCTCTACTTACACGTCACAGTGTTGTTGCACAAAAACCTCCTTGTGGTTAAAAACAACATAAATTACACTGCACGACAATTTAAGAACACAATCAAAACAACCGTTTAAAGGTAACGATGTCAGTCAACCCCCATACAGACTGGTAGCAAAGGACACCATTTTTTTTTTAATTATTGTATTGTTTATTATTGTATTTATTCATCACGTGGCTAAAACTGATTCATGTCAAATAAGATGTTTTCAGCTGCATAATTTTCAACTGTGCGTTTCCCAAAATTTAAAATAAATCCTAATGTTATTAATTTCAATTCCAGGAAAATTCAAATGACATTACAAATAGGCAGCTTTTTTTTTTTTTTTTTTACCAGTAACAGAATAAACAAGCAGAATGATGAACCATGACCTGATTTTCTTTTCAAGTATTTTCAGGTAGAAGTTCAAAAGCAAGCCCTGACAGAGAGCTACCGTTGCACACAGCAGAAAGCCAGCCAGAACCCATTGCCTGTGGCTTGCCCTTTTTAAGGTACATGCCTCCTCTTGACATTTCTTGTCAAGTTGCCTTGGGACCATTAGATCATCCAGACGATGCCACTTCAATGGAATTCGAGATGAGTTAAAAAAGCGTTAACCTGGAAAAAAACAAAATCAATGAAATAAGAACACCTGCAACAAAACAGTTTGCATGCCCCACATACTGGCTTGACATGATGGGTTTGAAGGGAATGATGAGAATGGAGTGTCTCACTTTTTTGGTTATGATTCACATGTGAATGCGTGTAATTTCCAGACATTTGCGGAATAGTTTGCACTCCAAGCAGGTCTGCTGTCTGAGGAAATTGTCTCAGACAAATGTTGACAAATTGCATTGCGTCATTGTTTCTTATCATAATTAGCGTTTTAAGTTGTGTAACTTTTTTTGCTTTTTCCATTGCCCTGCTAATTTATCTCCTCTTCAATAGGTAAGCAGACAATATGTTCCTCAAGAAAACAACTATTGAGCACCTCAAGTAAGAGAAACAATTGTGATTTTTGTAATTGCATTTTTTTAAAGAGCAAATACCTTGAACATAATGTTTTAATTGTGGTGAAGGTGTGGCCCAGTCTACAACCATAACATGCCTGAATGAGAAACAAACAAGGGCTGGAATGCTACGTTTTTTGTGTCACTCCAGCAATCGAACAGAACATTATTAATTGACCATGTGGGTTGCAATAAGATTAAGATATAAATATGCAAAGTACAATTGGATACCGCAGCTTTTTGGTACCTGCAGGGGCAGGTGCCAGCCATCTTTAGTGTTTGTGATTAGATTAATATGATGTCTGGTAGCTTGAGTTATAACATGGTGCTTTAAAGTTTTAATAATCTCAGCAGGTGGTTAAAAAATTACCTCTGGGTGTTAGTGGTGAGCCAAAAATCTTGCTTCATAGTGTTTTGCAGTATTTCTGCCTTGTTTTACTGTTTTGCACTTTATACATACACATGCAATGAATTTCATCATACAAAGCAAACTGGAAAATTATCATTGTTTATTATATGTCTTCAATCTGAAAGAAAGTGCAAAAGTGCATGTCTGAACAGACTGCTTTGTTTCCTCGGAGGCAAGCGCAACAGAATATCAGCGTGTTCCAGATAGTGAAATCTGACTGTCTTGAGTGTTGACCTCCCTCTTAGTGTATTTTGCTCATCTTTACTTTACTTTTCCTAATTAAATTTATCTTGTATTTTTATGTGCAAATTGGTGCTGGGGCTGCTTCTGATGCCCATGTCCACCAATTGTCAGTCAAAAAGGGATTGTTTTAATCTAGCCTCCATGGTGTATCTTATGACAAAGGACCTGTGGGCTATATAAGGCCATTACCACTAAAAGCTTTGTCTGAACAAGTGGAGGGAAACTAAAGTGCTATGTACGATGAGTACTTGTCAGTCAGGCACTTTCTGCAAGGGTAAAAGTAAATTAGGTTCAATTGCAAGTGACTGCAATAAATACAACCCTCTCATCCCCAACAGTAGAAAGTTGTTGGCTGGCAGGTAAACTTAAATTCCCCTTAGATTATGTTGCCTATGCCAATTGTTCACATTCCAAATCTGCAAAAACATTCAGTGCTAATGACCGTCTCACAACTCAAAACTGTGCCTGAGGTTGTGTGTTGGGAACAGGCATTGGGGAAAAGGGGGTCACATTGTTGTGAATAGTGAGATCTGGCAAGAGTAAATTGTACAGATATATAAATTATATACGCTGGAGTATTTTTTTTATTTTCTTACTTTATGCACTTTATTTTCCTTTGATTTGAAGGTTGTCTCAACACACACACACCTACTCACACACACACACGCTCACACACTCACTAATTTGTCCTAATTTTTTTCTGCAGTTAGCTATAGTTTTTCTGAAAAATTTTGTGTAGTTTCAACTACACAAAAGCTTCTGTTCAGTTTGGAGTAAACTACAAAATATGTTCTGTCATTTTCACAGTATTATAGATAATAAGTGATTTTTGTGCTCAAGCTTTATATCTTAAAAATATAAATATATAATAATAATATATACATATTGAAAAAAATAAATAAAACTTAACGTGACAAACTTACAACAGTTACATCAAGCTAAAAGACTATATGACGTTGTGTTATCCTTTACTTCTCGGTAGAGTGAAGCAACAAAAATTTGTTTGGGAGGGATATGTGTCTTGGATTAATTAGGCTAAAGAAGCCCCAGTTTGGGGAGCTTAGCATGTGCTAGGTGATGTTTTCTTCTGAGTCTTTTCCACAGGGATAGGTTTGCACTCATCTTTGATAGTTAACCCATATGACCCTTCCCTAGAGCCACCTCACTGCTGCTGCTTCTCATTAGAGCTTGTCCACTCGTGCACCTACTTCTAAGTAGGTTGGCACTCGAACTTCCCCAAGCTTCCACTAAAAATGATTAAATGGATTATTGGGGATAATGATGATGAGTATTATTTTTCTTATTATTCTTATAATAATAATAATAGTAATAATAAGTATTATTATTATTGTTGTTGTTGTTGTTCTTGTTGCCATGTGTGTGTATATAAACAAAAATAGATTCATGAAGATTCATGTTTTGTTGATGCTCTTTGTGTCATGTGGTAGCACAAAAGCGGAGAAAACACATTTCACAAATTCACCACATTATACGCAAGATGGTCTGTTAAATAATTGAACACAGGATGAATGGATGGACAACAAATTAAAATGTTAATGTTATTTAAGTCCTAAGTACCTCAATATTATTTGTATGGTGCTATTTCCTAACAAAAGTCATTTTATGGCATTTTACACATTGAACAGCTCTTTACAAGGCCAAGCAATTCCCACATGAGCAACGTTGGCAATTGTGTAATGAAAAAAATGGGTTCAACTGAAATTAAACAGGGTGAGCTTCCCATCTGGACTCAAAGCGTTAATTTAATTTCCCAAGAAGTATAAAAATTAAATCTCATCACCCAAAATGATGATTGTCAATGCTTAGCTAACTCTGTTGTATTAATAATATTGTACTGTGCAATAATCTAATCATGTTTAGGACAGTATCTACCAATGTGAATATTTACTGATTGAGACATATGATATAAGTTGTTTTGTGTAGTCAGCGAGACAGCGCTAAAATTGCAGCTGAGTCTTTATCCTGTATCATTGCTATCTCCGTGTATGTTGAGACGTGAATTTGTCTGACCTCCCTGGGGGCAGCACAAAGGGCTGAATTCAATGCAGGGCACCCAGGGGCCAAGCTGGCGGCGGCCCAGCTGAGGAGGAACACCAGCCACCACCTGCATTCTGCCCCTCGCCAAGTCTCCCTGGATATGAACACCCCCACTGACACCACCCCTGCCTGTGTCCACCCACTCTTAACATGTCAAGCAACCCCCCCCCCCCCC
This sequence comes from Syngnathus leptorhynchus, assembly GCF_054491065.1. Classification (NCBI taxonomy): domain Eukaryota; kingdom Metazoa; phylum Chordata; class Actinopteri; order Syngnathiformes; family Syngnathidae; genus Syngnathus; species Syngnathus leptorhynchus. Next base: position 8,489,196 of record NC_141198.1, on the reverse strand, counting down.
TCCAAGCTGCTCCTCTCACACCAGCTCTGACAACACTCATCTGCATCCCAGTCCCATTTTACTCCCACTGCTAATATCTGTCCATCTCATATGTCCATCATGTTGCCCAAAATCTATGTGATCGTAACACTATGGCCTCAGCTGTGAACACTCCTTTCATTTTGTTTGAGCCGTTGCCAGGCTGATTTCTCAGATTAAAGCGTGACATTTATTTGTATTCAATCTTTGGTTTTTGTCCTCCATCCAGTATCTATTTTAAATCCCAAGCGGAAACTCTGCTGTTTGGAGGGTATTTTTTTTAATGTTATTTCATTTGTGCTTATTACTAATAAATCCCTTTTTTTTTTTTTTTAGAAAATGTAATATTTTATATATCAATATTACTCAAAAGAGATTATTATACAGTAGTCCACCAAAAGAGTTTGGCCTTTCTATTGAATCTGTTGTTGCTTATCTAAATATGCAATGTAATGTGATATCTCACTATGCTTTACACAAGCAGATTCTGTCACGCTCTCTTTTTTTTATCTTATCTGTTTCCTATTTTCAACAAAATTATTTTGCAAATTTATCCTATCAATGAATTGGTTACTTCAGATGTTTTTGCAAAACTGGCTCATCGTTTGCCTTCTGTGAGGTGAACAGTTAGGCACCTCTGGTAGGACAATTTGTTTCTCCCAGTTCAACACTGCCCCCCTGAAAATAATTTTAGTACTGCACTTCACAAAGAGCTTCAGAGTGTAAAAGGCAACAGTCCCCTGGACCAATCATTTAGCAGGCCAATGCCTCCACTGAGGTCTCACACTAGCAACAGTAACATCAGAAAATGTTTGGAAAAACTCTGGTGGTGTTGCCTAGTAACATTTACAGCCAGAAAACTAATCACGTACTTATTCAATGTAATGATTATTGCTCATCACTGTGGGGGGATTAGCAATGTTGCTCATAACAAAAGGCAATATTTAGCTCAATATCTGCCTGCCCGAGTCAGCCGTGGCCCAAATTCTCACCTCTATTACGATCATTGTTTGCAATTCATTTCCCGTCAAACTCGGATGTCACAACCCTTGTGAACCTTGCCCTTGAGCAAAAACAATATCAAAACATTGAGCTGGGAAGACAAGGGAGCCAGACAGGGAGTATTGGGATGGAAGGCCCAGACAATAAGAGCATGAAATGGCGGATGGTAGAAATTCTCCTCCCAGCTGTAGACCCAGTCTCATCCCTCTCCTGAATTCCTGAGCTGTCTGGAGGAGCCCTTAGGGCTGGCAGAATGGCAGGGTGCGTTGTGGGAGTCTGTGGTGTTTCTGTAAGCCTAGGCGGGGGTCTGTGAAGAAGGGGAGCGCCTGCTAAGGCTGCATTTTTGACCCCCTCATGCTCCCTCTGTCTCTGATGCAGCGTCTGAGTCACACGGAGGCCTGTGAACCCACTCAGACCTGTCTCTTGGTTTCATGCCAAGACCGACTCAAGGGCTTGTCCTGGGCGACAACGCTTGACACCAAGAATCAGCTTCCAAGGTGCGTTAATGGGAGAGTTCACATAAGGCTAAAGGTTAGAGCGCTTTACTACTGCTCTAACCTTGATCACTAAAGTAATTATGAGGAGGGAGGAGCTGAGAACATGCCGGAGGCAAATGACATGGCAGCGTAGAAGAGCTTTTGTGTGCGTGTGCGTGTGTGTGTGTGTAAATGTTTATGTGTACGGTCTAGTTTGAGTCTGCAGACTGAAAGTCTGAAGAAAGGCCCCACCCAAATGCCAAAAGTCATACTTTGTCTAATGCACATGTGACAAAGAATAATGAATGCTTAAATAATGTAATACCTTATCCTGGTATAAAAATGTTCAGTTTGTTAGAGAACACTTCTGCAAAGTGGATGGAAAATAAAAAATGTAAATCTGTCAGTATTACAGCCGTAAAAGTAAAGTGAGGAAAAATATAAGCAAGAGCAAAAATCTCAAAGTGATACACGGATGCAAAAAATATCATGTTTCAGATTGTCATATTGGGTGAAAGTAGGACATGTTCATTATCATGCCAGTGCACTGCATTTGGTGCAGAACTCGTCGGGGCACTGGTGGGGGGGGCTGGGTGGTGAGGGGCACTGGGTGTTGTTTCTGGACACAATCCATTATCAGTAATGGGTCAGGTTCACACAATGGGGACACTTTGTCAGATCTGTTGGGGATGCACTGCGGTAGGCAAAGAGGCTTCTTTGATCTTGTATGTTCACCGGAGTGTGCCATGTCTGAAAACTGATCCGGACTCTTGACAGTTACCTCCCATAACTATTCGAGGGTGTGTATCACTTAAAAAAAAAAAAAAAAGCAAGCAAGCAAGAAAGAAATGACGTTAGAAAAATGGACATTAGAAGTCAATAGGACTGTCAAGTGCAAAATTAGAGACCAGTGCTTTCCATTAACTGATGCAAATGATATCTTTGTTCTTGCCTTTGTCTTCCTATTGTAGCCAAGCTAAATGGGCTGTTAACAGTTGGTGCGCGCGTGCCCATGTGTGCATGAAACTGTGTGTCTCAAACAGAAACCCAGTGTTTGTAGTATTGTAGTCCACAGGGCCCCTGGTGGGTGCACTCACTTTAAAGGGCCCAGTGAACTGTGAGGACTTGAGACATGAGACTGTGCTGCCCAACTGGCCCCCAGGACACGGGTTCACCCGGAGAATGTGAGCTGTGGAGAAGAACTGGTCCGAGACGAGCTCAAACTTCCACTCCATTCCACAAGACACGAAGCCCATCTGATAAAAGGAAACTTGTCATAGGATTTAATTTACTGTACATTAAATCTCTTGTTACTACTGCTGTGCCTTCTGTTATGTTGTTTTGGAATACCACACTTCATTTGATATTGCTTTTACCTTTACATTTTTTTCCTTCAGCTGTCAGCTTGATAATATACACAGGCTGTGTATTTGCACTTGGGACCTAATGTAGTACATTGCACCGTAGAGCCTGCAACATATCAATTGACCACATCCTTCATTTCTGTATCATGTCATGTATTTTCTGATACCAGAAAATGCAAAATATATAAATGCATGACAATATTTTTATATGTATTGTGTCAAGCAGCGTACTTAATATCGCATTGTGGGTAAGCTGTAGCTTAATCCTATGACAAGTTTCCTTTTATCAGATGGGCTTCGTGTCTTGTGGAATGGAGTGGAAGTTTGATTGTTGTTGATTTTATTTCTTGGACCCAAAATAATAATGACCATTTAATAATCAAGGATCATTCCCTTTGAAGATGAATGGAAACAGTGTTTTTTTTTCCCCTCTCATTCTGTATGATGATTTGTTTCAAACAACCTTTATTTCTAAATCTGAAGCCAGGATAACTGGATGCTATGCCAGGAATACCTGGAATGGATCAACTAGTATATTTATTCATCCTAAAATAATATTACTCCCATTTTCAGATTTTTACTGTTACTAGTGGGGGGGAAATTTGGATAACAGCACATCTGCTTATTTGTTTTTATACTTTTTCAAGTTATTGTTAGAAATCATTTTTGAAATTCCATCATGCAAAATACTGAGTATGGTTTATTTTTAGTCAAGAGATAGTTTGAGGAAGTTCTAATTCTGTTGATAAAAAGTCTCAGGAGAACATAATGAGTGGAGAAATACAGCAGGATCTTGCTGAGCTTGATATCAGGTTAGGATGTTTGTTGTTTTAACATGGCCCTCTTCTACCTTTTTCCTGTTGTTTCTTCTACTCTTAGACAGGCAGACAGACCCTCGGGTTGTAGCTCCCCAGCGAAATCATGAAATATTGGGTTGACATCAGAAGGGGAGAAATAACTAGATTTTTTTTTATGACGAAATGTAACATTATCCATCTGATGACCACATGAGAGCATCCTTTTAAGAAATTCCAGAGTTCATAAAAACAATGCCAGTTCTCATTGGTGAACTTTGATGATGCACAGTTGTGATTTTGGCAAACCAGTCAAACAAAACCAAGCATTCATTTGCAGGATGACACCAAAGGTCAGTTACAATACCCTAGCCTACTTAAAAACACAATGCAGGAAAGAAGCGGATATTTGGTAGATTGAACATACGAATAAAAATTCACAAACTAACGTCTATCTCCAACATTTAGATTCTTTGAATCAGTATGAGTAATTTAACTATGAGCAAAACTTCACCTTTTTGTGAAATAGTCAGTCCACCTGGCAGGTAAGCCATATCAAGATCATCATGACTATATTCTGAAATGCTAAATGTTGTCTGAAAAAATAAACACACTTCAGAATGTAATTGAATGCCACCTTTCATCATTCTGGCTGGCCGATCTCAGGCAACTCCATAAAATACACCTAATATGGGTGTCCTTGTAAGCATATATTCTTCAGAAATGGAGACTTGAGTATTTATGAAATGCACTCTGGTCCGCTCGAGTCACTGATTGGACTTGGGTGTTAATGAATTGTTAATTGACTTGAGGCAATTTGGCTTGAAAGACTTGATTCTGTTCATTTTATATAATGAATGACAATGTATGTATATCATGTTCTTATGCTGGTGCATTGTGGGAGTATGCACTGTAGCACTGTATTGAGTTGAGGATTTGCCTGTCAATTCACTGTAAAAGCCTTTTGCAAAGTCTTTTTCGACTAACCTCCCTCCAAAATAAGGTAATTGGAGGCAATTCACTTCAAAGGAGTGGCTGGATTATGCAACTCTGCAAGCATCATATTAGAGCTCTTCGCTAGTGATAGACAACTTAACGGTGAATTAAACCATGATTTTTTAAAATCACAGTTAACCATCGAACCGGTAATCGGCTAATGCCAACACGTGACTTTACTTGCTCAAAACAAAGTGACTTCTGACTTAGTTGTATGCTTTGGCATCTTGAAATTGGATGATTTACTTCTTCGTTTTGAATATATATTTTTCATAAAGTTGCACTGATGTCCATCGAGATGTATTCCTTATCGCAACTCGGAAACAGGCAGCACACACTACTGGTTCTTTTTCGTCTGTACCCTGCGCACACACATTTCCTATTGGTCCTTCTTTGTTCATCTTTAGTGGCTTCTTCCACATAAAAAAAAACATAGAAATTCAGAACCAACATTTTAAGACGCAAACGATTCCAGGAGAACTGGAATATTAGGCATGATTCCACTCGTTTTGAAGCCCAAGCCTATTTGCTTGTAACTCGAAGGTTCCGACTTGTGACTTGTGACTTGCTGGCTTGATCCTATCTTTGATATTTTGCATATATGTGAGGCCTGATGCTCTGCCAAATTCTCAGAAACAGTGTTGAAGGCTTGTGATGGTGCACTGGTTACCGAACCCAGGTGGGCATTCCTGCTGTTAAAATGAGAGTTGGACACTACAAAACCTTTGGCATGACTGAACTTCACATTGGAGAGAGGACTTTTGTTGTAACCAGTCCAGGGTGCACCTGTGTAACAATCAGGCTCTTTGGTGTTCATCTTCATTTGCCTCAATTTCAGGTGAATAGATCAAAGGAGAAAGATTCGCAAAGACAGGTGAACCTTGTGGAATGTCCCTGAAGACATGGACTGGAATTTTGCAAATATACTGTATTTACTGAAGAAACACAAGAAGTGTGTACACCACAAAAATGATGACAAAGATGTAAATTGGGATGATGTCATACATTATTAAAATTCATTCTTAAGGCAAGGATTTCAAGAAAACTTGAACATGAGGAGCAGTGACTACTCTGGAGTCGGATATACAAATTTGAAGCCAAAATAGATTACTATATATTAAGCAATATGTTCTTCAATAAAACATACAGTATGTTTTAAATGTGGTCAGAATGAATGTATGCATTGAAGACGTGTTGGGTATCCTTGTACTCAACAAAGAAACATTCAATCTTCTGTTTTTCTTGAATTGATTTTGTCACCAACCGTTCTCTTACAAAAGGTTTTGAAAAAGACAACTGGTACTAGGCAACAGAATATCTTTCTCTTCCATTTGTTGTTACCGCAGTGATTAAAAAAAAAAAAAAGCCCAGGGCAACGAGACGGTAAAAAAGGTGGGGGCAAACTAACATTAAACTTTGAGGTCAAGTAGGGGGCCACAAAATATCATCCTGCACACCGCAAATGGCCTGGAATTTCAAATACTATTCATGTAAATTTGTATTCATAATTTTTCTAATTTACTCACATTAGAAATGTCCCTTATGTTCACAAAAAAGCACGAAAGGAGAGCTCTGAGTAAGGTCTGAGGGGTGTCAATTCAAGAGCTATTTAAATATTTAAGCAACAAACTTGTAAAGTCATCCCATGGGTGCAGTTATGTTAGGGTGTAATGCAGCTTCAGCTCTCCAAGGACCAACTCAGAGCCAGGCAGGCGGCGTGGATCATTGGGAGGCATCGTGGCTAGAGTTACAATGTGAATTAAAGCTGACACTAAGAGGCGCTCCTCACAATGACCTGCAGAAAACAGCAAACAAAAGGGGCTATTTTATAGCAGGACAAAGGGGAGGTTAGTAGAGATACCTGAGCCCAGCCGAGCCCAGTCAGCGTGTCTGTGGACACATGACTGGTGCCGCAGGACCACCGCAGCTCGAGGCGACGGGAAAAGAAATACATTGAATAGCACATTCCTCCACAGCCATAAGACGAGGAGACGCAGGCAAATGCACGCACACACACGCATGCACGCACACAAACACACACAGACACGCACACAGAAGAATATATCCTACATGGATACAGTAATTCATAAGACATTAATTTTGTATATGTAGACTTTATGTCAGTGTTGGCAGTGGATTGGATGGTTTAGCATTTTTTCATATCACATTCAGACGCATCCACACATAGTTTTTCAGTTCATTACTGTTTAGATCAGAGAGACACTTTGAGCGATCAGTTCTTCACCCAAGATCTTTGTCATGTTATTTAACAGTTTCAATTGTTTCAGAAATATTGCTTTGTCAACTCGATCATTGCTGTAGACACTGCTATTATCACCCAAAGTACTTCTGAGAACAATTCAGAGCTCTCACGTCAACAATCAAACCTGCTTGGGAATTCCCCGGGAGTTTCTGTCATCCCCAGACATTTTTGCAGTCTTCATCATGTTCTTGCCTACATCCTAATTATCGATATCATTAGTCAGTCAGAATGACAATGATGCCATTGACAATTGGATGCTTTTTTGAGGAAGCGAGTGTGCTGGTACTGCATAATTGAAGCCGTTTCACAGCTGATGGCAAACTACAGTAGTGCAACTTTGAAGTCCAACATCAATAACTTGAATTGGACACAGGAGAAGCTGCAATGTGTGAACTGTTTACAATGCAAACGAAACAATAGAAAGCTAACCACACAGGCATCTGTCACAGTGTAGGAATATCACTGTGAAACAAAATGTATCGGTGAAAGTTGGATTAAATGAAACTAAAATCCATTTTAATCTGCGTAAAAGCCTTAAGGTACAATATTTGTTGTTTTAGCAATGCCATAATCATCACATATACTATAGCATGCCACTAATTCATGTGAAGACTGTTTCAAAGGCAAAGTGAAGGGTCAACCTCAAATCTAAAAATTATATACATTTTGTATTTCCACTGGCTGTAAATAAAATCGTATGCATCTCTAAATTTGGGCACATGCAACAAATGTACAATTTATAGTACTCTATACTGAATACAACTAGTGATAGTGTACCTGTTGTTTGACGTTAGGCCAGGTCAGTTGTTCAGGTCAGCTCCTAGGTATGTGTCAATTATTTCCATTGCACAAATGGTTATAGTTCACTCAGGTATGTTTTTATTTGACTCAATGTTAATTACGAATATGTAATTGTAAATAAGTTAGACATGTAACGGCTTCACATAACCATCCCTTTATGTTGCAAATGCATCCCAGTGAGTTTGTATTGACACAGCTTTTCATATTAAAGGCAAACCCTGGTAACAGTGAACACAGACAGAAGAGGGCCAGCAGGAAACCAGAAGCTTATATGTCTCCGGTCTCTCCTGATTAACATGGATAACTTTGACCTAAAGAATGAGCAAGGATTCCTGCCTAATTGAATTACTGTCTCCCAGCCTCCAAAATATTGTGTTGAACTCAAATCTCTCTCTCTCTCTCTCTCTCTCTCTCTCTCTCTCTCTCTCTCTCTCTCTCTCTCTCTCTCTCTCTCTCTCTCTCTCTCTCTCTCTCTCTCTTTTGTCAGTATTTAGCATGTTTTCTTATTGCTATATTATATTGTTGCATTTATTTTGACCACGCACTGGTATTTATAATTGGAACATATTGATTGCGTTTCCGTTCATTTCAATGGGAAACATTACTTTATTGAAAAATGTTTTAGGTCACACTTGAGGTGTTTGTGTGTGTGTGTGTGTGTGTGTGTGTGTGTGTGTGTGTGTGTGTGTGTGTGTGTGTGTGTGTGTGTGTGTGTGTGTGTGTGTGTGTGTGTTTGTTTGTTTGTTTGTTTGTCTGTGTATTTGTTTGTTTGTTTGTGTGTGTGTAAAAACTACAAGTTCCATCTTCCTCCTTTGTAAGAACCATTTTAGTTAGAAATTAATTTTACATCAACATGAACGTCTTGTAAAATATGCATATCTCTAATGTCCATGTCAGAACACAAGACAG